>NC_051325.1:22628649-23878649 GCF_015220235.1 Choloepus didactylus | reverse complement strand
TCATCTTTGATTGTTTATATTTTCTGCAATTTGGGTGAGCAGTGGTTTGTGTGCTTTGTAGGTTAGGCAATGTGAGTGTAGATACTAATTCCACGAATGCTTATTTCGTGGTGGCCTTGGGTGTTCTGGAAGGAAGTGATGGTGATACAAGATGACATTACCTCTGCTCTCCAGGGAGCCAGATATGTCACTTAGCTCTGATACAAGCAGTGCCTTCTGCATTTCAGGTGTTAAACTCAGATTGTCCCCTCACTTCTTTGCATACTGAAGACCTATTTATCCTAAGGCCCCAAACACACAAAACCTTCCCCAGTTTCCTTGGTCTTACATTGCTGCTTCTTTTTAACAATCCTGAAACTCTCTGATTGATTAGAGAGACAGCCCTTCACAGAATCTGGAGGAGAATTTTGGAAGGGAGGTGTTCTAGTTTGCTAATGCTGGTGGAATGCAAAACGCCAGAAATGGATTGGCTTTTATAAAAGGGGGTTTATTTGGTTACATAGGTACAGTCTTAAGGCCATAAAGTGTCCAAGGTAATGCATCGACAATCTTGTACCTTTACTGGAGGATGACCAATGGAGTCTGGAAAACCACTGTCAGCTGGGAAGGCACACAGCTGGTGTCTGCTCCAAAGTTCTGGTTTCAAAATGGCATTCTCCAAGGACGTTCCTCTCTAGGCTGCAGTTCCTCAAAAATACCACTCTCAGTTGCTCTTGGGGTTTTTGTCCTCTCTTAGCTTCTCCAGAGCAAAAGTCTGTTTTCAAAGGCCATCTCCAAAATGTCTCTTAAGCTGCAGCTTCTCTCTCAGCTCCTTTGCTTTCTTCAAAGTGTCCCTCTTGGCTATAGCAAGCTTGCTCCTTCTTTCTGAGCTTATCTAGCTCCAGTAAACTCATCAAGTCCCACCCTGAATGGGCGGGGCCACAGCTCCAGGGAAACTATCTAATCAGAGTCATCACCCACAGTTAGGTGGGGTGTGTCTCCATGGAAACACTCAAAGACTTACAATCTAATCAACACTGATAGGTCTGCCCACACAAGATTACATCAAAGATAATGGCATTTTGGGGGACATAATATATTCAAACCGGCACAGGAGTTTTCAAATGGAATTTTATTTTCTTATCGATCAACTAGTAAAAACTATTGAGGTCTATTTAAAGATGGGCAGAAAAGAATGTGGACGGTATAAAGAGATTCCCAAGCTGAAAGAAGAATAGAAGAAGTAGTTTGTTGCATTTTCTTTAGCCTCTTGCAGATAGTTGAGGGTGTGTGTATCTCTGTGTATGTGTTCGTGCATTTGCGTTAGCTTAAGTTCTTCTGCAAAGCAAAGCCTGAGGCAAGGATTTGTGCAAATGTAGGTTACTTTGGGCAATGATCCCAGGGCACAGGAGCAGCAGATTGGGGAGAGTGAAGCAGAGATGGAGGAAAAGCCAATCTCAGGGTGCATTATTGAGTTGTTTATTGCCATGGGCAAATGGGGCTCAGTCCGGACCCGCCAGAAGCCATGTAGGATTGTCTTCTGAGAATAAGAGAATATTTATCCCCTGCTTTCCAGTTCATTGTTGTTAAGGGTGTCCCATGGATTGTTAATTCCCTCACGCTTCAAGTTTGCACATGCATCAGAATAGCTGATTGGGTTTCTGCAGACTTCCCTCCTGGCTATGGCAGAGAGAATCCCAGGGTAGAAAGTCAGAGAGCCGTTGTACAGTTGAATTGAGGTCCATTTACATCACATGCATCCTGTTGCTCCCTCAATGTTGTAGTGAGAAGGTAAGTTGAGAGATGGTAGGTGGGACAAGAAAATATACATGTATTATAACCTCATATATATTTTTCCTTGTTTAATTTGGTTGGCTTGGACCCTGGGTGGACACAACATCTATTTACTCTAACCCTGATTCATATTTGGATCCTGTGGTAGGTTGAATTATGTACCCCAACAAACATATGTTCTTAATCTTAATTCATGTCCTTGTGGGTGTGAACCCATTGTAAACAGGGCTTTTTGAAGATGTTATTTTTAGCTAAGGTGTGGCCTACTTAATTAGGGTGAGGCTTAATCTATGTAACTGGAGGCCTTATAAAAAGAACCCAGAAGCCACAGAAGCCAGAAAGCAGGGGCACTTTCCATGTGAAGGGAGGCCAAAATACAAGCCAGGGATCCTCGAGGATTGCCAGCAGCCAGCACCAGAACATACAGACTCTGGGAGAAAGCAGGCCTTCCTGATATCTTGATTTTGGACTTCCTTTAGCCTCAAAGCCATGAGCCAATAAATTCCTGTTGTTAAACCAAAACCAGTTTGTGGTATTCGTGATAGCAGCCTGGCCAGCTAAGACAGTTCCACACCCTCACAGTCTCTCAGCCTATAAAACTTCGGTAAAATTAGCCCACATTCATGGCCCTGACCTCCTCTATCCTCCAGGCCTGGCCAATTAGAACACTACATTTCCCCAACCACAGCGATTGGTGCATGGATGGGTATATGGTGAAGTCAGATCAACGAGATGCAATGGAAGCTTTTCTGAGACTGTTAGGGAAGACAGCCTCTCTTTTCTGCTGGGATGTAAAATCAGGGGTAACACATAGAATCTGAAAAAGAAATTAACAAAGGGAAAGGCAGAGTCAAGATCCAGAAAGAAACCACATCCAGATATGATGACATTGCTGAATTCTGAAATTCAGCGATCCATAGAATTTTTTCGGTTACAATAACAGGTTAATAACTGTGTTTGTCGAATCTGGTTTAACTTGGGGTTTCAGTCACTTGCAACCAAAAGAGACCAATAGATACTTTGAGTTTGCCTCCATGTTAAGGTCATTATTACTTTTTTACTTCATTCATTTATTTATTCATTCATTCAAATAATATTTATTGATTGCCCATTCTATGCCAGGTACTGTGAAAAAATTCAGCCCCCAGTAACCTGGAGAAGAAAGGTATATGAATTAAAGCTCAGGTATACTGTACCCCCCTGAAATACATAACAAACTACTTTCAGTTAGTCTCCTCTGAACATGCAAGGCTTCTCATTTTCTCCAAAGAAAGAACCAGTGTTTTGGGTCATCTTTTTTTACTAAAAAAAAGAAAAGAAAAATGTCTCTTGGATGTAGAATGTCCTTCTTTCCTTTATGGAGCTTAGATTTCCTAAGCTGGAAAGTTCTGAGTATCTTTTTGCCAAGGTCGGTTCTGAGCCTATGGAAATGGTTTCCACTGTCTTTGTGAAAAACACAAAATTCCTAGGACGCTGCACTAAGTCTTTCTTCCATATTTTATGTAGGCTTTTAAAGGACTGATTGCTTTAGGTATGAATGGACCAGAAGAATTATTGCAATTGGCTTTTAAAAAACTTTACTATTACTTTACTTTTGGTTTTTCGGTGTTAAGGATTTATGAAATATTTGGTCTTTGCAATCTCTGGAAGTCTTATTTAAAACAAATCTCTCTCTCTTTCTTTGTGTGTGTGTGTGTGTGTGTGTTTGTGTGTGTGTGTGTGTGTGTGTGTGCTATGTCCCTCTTGGTGTCACAACTCTGAAGAGTGGGTTGGGGTCAGGACATTGGAGTAGGCTCCTACATCTAGCATTGATTTTTTGTTAGCTACAAGGACTTTGGAAGTGGGAAGTCCTGATTTGAAACCAGGCTCTACTCTTATTAGTTGGGTGGCTTTAGACAATTTAATTGTTTTTAGCCTGAGCTTTCTCCTCTGTAAAATGGGGTTATGATACCCACTTCAAAGTGTTGTCATGGGGGATTAATTAGGTTGAATGCATGTGAAGCCCTTTGCTCAGTCCCTTAGGTAGTAAGTGCTCAGATGGTTGTGATTCTTATCCTACCTTGTCAACTTTCACTGTCATCAACAACCTTCTTGAACACCAGTTTCCTATCCTGAAGAACCTCACTCAGGCTGGTGATGGCAGTTCAGAAACAATTTATACAAGACACTACCATGGAGAATACAGGCCTGGGAGATGGTTCCAAAAATAGCTCCAACAGGTAGGATAGCTGGAGGAAGGGCACGGATGCACTGCCTTGCTCTGCTTTTGTAGGAGTTTCAAGTGTCAGTTCCCCTCTTTATCCAGCTGCTTGTCTATCATGAATCTCTCATTTGCCTGGTTCAGGCTCTCCTCTCCCTCTCCTTTCAGGGGGGCACTCACTCTTAGGCAAAATGGTGTGAAGACCAGACTAGACCAATGGTTTTCAAATTTGGCTGCACCATAGAATTACCTGGGAACTTAAAAAAAAAATTACTCATGCTTGGGGCCCACGCTAAAGATGCTGATTTAATTGGTCTGGGATGGAGCTCAAACATTAGCATTTTTAAAAAAGTTCCCCACATGATGCTAATATGTAGCTAGGGATAGGACCACTGGGTCAACCCATCTTCTATGCAAGATTTTGATTTCATTCTAATCCTTATTTTGATCCTTTTTTTGCCATTTGAGTCCTTTTGCCTATAGGCATTCCTTTTAGGAGAGATGTTTGGGTTTTCAGTGGGAAACCAGCATTCACTGGTGGAAAGCTAATGGCTTTATCATGATGCTCCGGGAGCTGGCAGTGCCTTACAATATCATTGGACTTTGTAGTAGATTGATTAGAGCATTTCACCTGTGGACCCCCAAATTACCTTCAGGGAAGTGATGATAACCAATATGTGTGCAACAAAAACAATTACACCTTACATTTAGGCAGTCTTTTATACTTTTCTACCAGTTTTCAAGTTTGATATGAGAGATATTGCAGTAGAGTGAAAAGGTCTCAAGTTAGAACTTAAACCTGAGTTGGAGTCCTAGTTATGTCACTAAGTAGTTGTGAGTTTGGCCAAAGCTCTCAAATTCTCTGAGTCTTTGTTTTCTTGTAAAGGAGCATCATGCTTGCCCTCTCTAAAAATGTCCAGCGATGTATGAGTATTGATATTACTGGGTCCTTGCCCCACTTGTCAGATGAGACACTGAGGAATAGAGTGGAAAAGTGAGTCATCAAATCTGATGGAAAAGGTTGGGGTTCATCAAAGTCAAGATCCCCATGGCTCACCTCAGCAGGTGACCTTGCTGCCCTCCCCCCTACATGGGAACTGACTCCCAGGGGTGTAAATCTCCCTGGCAACACAGGATATGACTCCTGGGGATAAATCTGGACCTGGCATCATGGGACTGAGAACATCTTGACCAAAAGGGGGATGTGAAATGAAACGAAATAAAGCTTCAGTGGCTGAGAGATTTCAAATGGAGCCGAGAGGTCACTCAGGTGGACATTCTTATGCACTATATAGATAACACTTTTTAGGTTTTAATGTATTGGAATAGCTAGAAGTAAATACCTGAAATTATCAAACTCCAACCCAGTAGCCTTCACTCTTGAAGACAATTGTATAACAGTGTAGCTTATAAGGGGTGACAGTGTGATTGTGAAAACCCTGTGGGTCGCACTCCTTTTATCTAATATATGGATGGATGAGTAGAAGAATGGGGACAAAGACTGAATGAAAAATAGAGTGGGATGGGGGGGATAATTTGGGTGTTCTTTTTTACTTTTATTTCTTATTCTTATTCTGATTCTTTCTGATGTAAAGAAAGGGGTCAAAATAGATAGGGGTGATGAAGGCATAAATATATGATGGTACTGTGAACAGTTGATTGTACACCATAGATGACTGTATGGTATGTGAATATATCTCAATAAAATTGAATTTAATTAAAAAACAAAAACAGAAACAAACAAACAAACAAACAAACAAAAGATCCCCATGGCTCAAGCTCAGCCCAGCATAAGGGCTACTGCACCACAGGAGCAAATTATCCAAGAGGTTGAAAGATGTTTTGTTTCAGTTGAAAGAAATTAGAATTAGAGGACTGACTCTGTGCAGATACAACTGATCTTACTCCTCCCTGCTCCCGCTCCTCTCTGCCTTCTCCATCACTCCCAGGCCAATGGAGATGCTTCTGAGCAATAGCTGCATCTTCACAGGTGAGGTTGAGCAGTCATGAGAGCCTAGAGGGTCTCTGTTCTATTGGCACTTACACCACTATTCTTCTGGCTTTCTTTAAGCATAGAGTCAGAGAGGAGGCATGGTGGAGACTGCCTGGATGTTCACCAAGTATGCTTTTACTTCCTGCTGGACAAACAGGTAAACTACACTTACCAGCCTCTTTTGCTGTTAAGTTTGGCCATTGGCCAAGTTCTGACCAGTGGAATGTGAATGGAAGCAATGTATGCGTCTTCCAGGCATGACCCTCAGGGTCACCCTTCATGTTGTTTCCACTTCTACTCTTCCCACCATGGAAAGCATTTATTTAAAGGCAGTGAGGCAAGATGGCAGGAGCCTGGGTTCCTGAAACCGGGCTTGATGAAGAGCTATCTGATCAAGAAAACCTGCATGGAATTTATGTGAGCAAGAGAAAAAACCAAATTGCTACTCTGTTAAGCCTTTGAAAATGCAGAGTTTGCTTGTTTTGTTACCTTAACTACCTTTGGAAGAATAGAAAGAGGATTGGGGGTTTAATGGGTGGGAAATGCTTGGGAGGTTACGCCTTTGCCTTTGTGGTGCCATGTACACTCCAGAGTTCCCTGTGGAATCAGCGGAGACCACATCCTTATTCAGCTCATTCATCTTCCCCATGATGAATGGAGGCCTCCATTATATCACATGCACAAGAATCCTCACCTTAGGCTCTTGCTTGCCAGGATCCCATCTAAGGCACTACCACTGACCCCCCACTAGAATGTAAGCTCCTGAGGGCATAAGTGTACTTTGTTTCATTCTCCATTGAATTCCTAGTTATCAAATGAAGGGAATGAATGAATGAATGAATGAGAGTGAGTGTATTAGACACTGTGGATAAACACAAGGAAATACAAGTCACAGCCTAGGCTCTATGCTCTCTCAAGACTTATTTAAAGGTATTCTTTTCTACAAATCATAAAAGAATATGGACAATATCATAATTGTTTTTCACTGTTTTTCTTAATGGGGAAAATAAAGAGATGCTACCATTTTATTTAATGCCCTTGTTTTTAAATCCAAGCGAGATTTAATTATCGAAGGGATTCTTATAGACAGTTTTACTTTTCCTTGATCAATTCTTTGTATGCTTATTTTTTTTCTGAAGAGTAAGCAACGAGCCAATTTCTTTTTGAGTAAAACTTGCAAAGAATTTAATATAAATTATAAAAGTTATTCTGGCAGTAGAAGCAAAGACCATATCCACTTTAGAGACCTTTTATATCCAAACATAATTCCTTTAAAGAACTCTATACCAGACAATGTAGCTTTCCCTTTGAAAGGCCTGCTTGAGGCACAAGGAGAATTGGGGCTTCTCAGTTTGTTGTTGAACCCTGCCTTGAGAGCAGTGGGAGAGCAATGGTGAAGAGCGTGCAAAAAGCGATTGCTTTAAGCGTATTGGCTTTTCCTTTCGTATCTGCAATGTGATCCTATTATTTTGAAGCAATGAGGTCATTTAAGTGTGCCTGGCTGGAGATTTGCTGTTTTCCTCTATTCTTTCCTTTAACTCTTTTTGTCAACCATATTCTCCTCAACTAGCAGAGCAGCTGTCTGGGTAGTTATAATCCCATTAAAAAGGCCTCGATTATGTCAATAATATATTTATAAAGAAATTAGTCACCTGGGGCTGTTGGGTGATTCTACTGTTTGGGCATATTGTACCCAAGAAAGCAGGACTATGGGTTTCTTGTTAGGCCTACTGCCTCTGTCACGGTGCTGTATTGGCTGAAACCGATTAGCAATTAACATGGAACATGCCTTCCTCTGTTTGCAAAGCCCCCTTAATCTTTGCCACTGATCATATTCTTCTTGAGCTTTTATGATAAAGCTGAGATTGTAGATGTGTCTGGGTGTACAGGGCTTATAGTATTAAGGGAAAATGTGACAAGCATTAAATGGCCATCCTAGCTGGGAAAGGTGGAGAATCTGACCACAAAGACTTTCTAAACCTGCTCAAGTACATTTCACCAAGGTCCTAAAATTAGTGGTGCATCGTCCTCCATGTCTGTATTCATGCGTTTTTCAAAAGAGATTCATATTCTTGCCATCTGAGTCCATGTCTAATTATACTCTCCTACAGGGCCAAAGAGGAGAGGCAAAGCTTTCTTCTGGGGTTGGCCAGTGAAGGGGCTGAGCTGCAGTACTGGAATATATTAGATTATTAAACTACCCACCATTCGTGGGTTGAGGTTTATTTTTTTTGGAAACTCAATATTTTGTAATCCGTAAAGCAGAGGGAACTTTTTAGCAGACTTTTTATAATGAAAGAGGGTGAGATTGAAGTCAATCTATATAATATGGCCTGTTCTTTTTTCTGATTTTTATCGCTTATTTTTCAAAACATGAGGGATTGATTTTTTTTGAGACACCAAAAGGATCCTCTTAAGGGCTGAACTGAAGGGCTCTCTCTGTTAATAACTTAGTTGTTTAGCAGTCTTAGAAACACCTGGATGCAGAAGGATGGACGTCATCTACTGGCTGGTTGGTGGTTGGTCCCATGTTGGTGGGAATTTGCAAATAGAGGCACAAAGCAGAGAAACACTGAGTTTCAGGTGTTGTGATCAACCTTCGATACCATGTAGGCTTTCACGGAAACTTTAATATAAAGCAGACCCTCAGCTTTAGATAAAGCAGATGAGGAGAGAAAAAAACACAACAATATTTATATAGCATAGCTGAATTTTCCTCAGCTGTTTGGAATTACTTTAACATCAATTTCAAAGTAAAATTCAGAGCACCGAGAAGCCTTGGCCTGGTCTGTAGTTCTGTAAGTCTGATGCTCTACAAATCCCTTTCCATCCTGCCTTCCCACACCTCCCCATTCTTCACCAAGAAAAGGTACCTTACTGGTCTTTTCTGTATTCTGCCTTTTCTTTTCTTTATGTAGAGTTTTGCCCATTTAGCAAATATGTGCCTCTCTGCGTTGGTTGTTTGGTTTTGCATTTGAGGAACTTCAGGATGTGGGGTCCAGGGCAGAGAGTTCTTGAGAAATCAGATTCCAAGAGTTTAGAAAAACTGGTTGCTTTTGTGCTTGGGTGAATTCTGCATTCTAACATAATAGAAAATCCAAGTGAAATTCCTTTTAGAAACAGTTTGTGATGTTTCAGTGGCCTCCGCATGCTCATATTTACTTTTAAAGCTCTCAGGACTCAAGCTGCTAATTTCCCACACAGCTGCTAAATGGCCACATGATAACACATGATGTCTTGGCTGTGTCTTCTCCAGGCTTATTCTTCACTGTGACCCCAAAGAAATTCCCTGAGAGCAGAATGGTCTGGAGCAGTGCTTCCAATAGAATTTTCTCTAATGATGGATATGTTGTCTGTGTTGTCCAGTTCAGTAGCCACTAGCCACGTGGGGCTACTGAGCACTTGAAAAGTGACTAGTGTGACTGAGGAACTGTATATTGAATGTTACTATGTTTTAATTAATTTAAATTTAAATGGCCTTATGTGGCTGGTGGTCACCATATTGGACAATGCAGTGCTACCGAAGTAGGAAACTTGTTTACCAGTCAGGATGGCGAAAGATGGTAAAAACCACAGGGCTTGAGATAAATGTAGTATAATGATTGAGAGGGTTGACTCTGGAGCCCGACTAGATGCGTTCAGATACCACCTGTGTGTCTTTTGAACTCTAAAACCATGGGGGTTACTTAATCTCTCTGTACCTCAGTTTCCTCATCTGTAAAATAGGGGATAATAACAACACCTACCTCATAGTATTTGTGCTATTGTTTATCAAATAATTCACACAAAACACTTAGAATAGTTTCTGACATACAAAAGCCAGATTTTAAGATAGACATTACCAATGGCATGAGAGTTCTGAGATTCTGCTCCTGGAACCAGTGCAATAAATTGGGAAAAATAAATAAAAGACTTAACTTGGCACATAGATGTTCAATCGTAAGGGTTTTACATCCTCCTTGCTTTTCCTTTCAGCATTATTTGTTAACTAATTCACCTCTTCACCTAACAAATAGTTGTTGTAAGACTGCTGTGTGTCAGACTTGTGCTAGGGGCTGGAGATAGAAGAATGAAAGAACTTCGTACCTTTCTTCAGGTTGTTTATAGCTGGTTGAGGGAGACTGTGGAGGATTGGATATAAATGCGGTCCCAACTCTTCTTCTCCCTCTGCATTCATGCTACTTCACAGCAGCTCTCACAAAGAGGAGTCCATTTCCCCATCTCTGGAAACTGGGCAGCCTTGTGATTTGATTTGGCCAGTTGAATGTGGCCCAATGATTTTCTGCCAGTTCTCAGCTTGGGTCTCAAGAGGCCTATGCAAGTCCCTCTCACCTTCCCTTTCTCTCTCTTAGAACCTTGCCCAGGCGCCTTGTAAACAAGCCGGATCTAGCCCATTAGAGGAGGAGAGACCACTTGGATCAGAGCTGAGTGAACCCGGTTAAGACCAGCCTCCATCAGCCAGTGCCCATCCATCTGACTGCAAATGCACATGCAGGCACAGCTGGGGGTGGCATGTGGACTCGAACAATCATAAAAGGTTGTTTTAAGCCACTGAGTTATTGGGGGATATGTATGTGATCATACACAGAAACAGAGATAGTCCGATCAATGTAGCAGCAATCGCCATACCGCATGAGGACTGCTGTCATAGAGACACAGGGCAGAAGAACTGTTTCAGGGAATCAGAGGAGCATTTCTTGTTAAGCTGAGGCCTGAAATGTAAACATGAAGGAAGGAGATGTTCCAGGCAGAGGGAACAGCATGAACCTCATTTTTTTTATGGGCTGTCAGGGACATATATATATATATATATCAGGGCTCCTTTGCTCAAGGAGCTTCTTGGGTAACAGCAATGTCAAGATTAACGCACAAATAAAGAAGTCAAGAATTACACAAGGTGAACTATAATAAGTGCTGAATGTATTTAGATCTTTGGAAAGGAAGTGGAAAGAATAAAATGAGAGATTAATTAGGACTGAAGTAAGCACTCTGGAAGACTTCGTAGCAGATAAGCTATCTGTGGGTGAGACTCGAGGAAGGGGTAGGACTTGGCTGGGAGGACAGGAATGAGGAATGCGTTTCTGGAACCATTTTGGGCATTTTTTTGGGCAGGCTGACTTGGCCATTCTTTCCCATCTATTACATGTTAGGCCCCACAGGGGGAACCATGGAGAATGAAAAAGAAACATTACCTTGCCTGCATGAAATTGAAAGTTATGCTTGACATTGGGGTGCCAAGCTCCTAAAGTCTCATCTTGGCATTTATACAACATAAGCTCAACCTTTCATCCATTTCGTTGGGGATGTTGCTTTGTGGTAGGGCACAGGGAGAGCCATGGAATTACAGATGGGTGAGTACAGTTAGGCATTCTGCCCAGCAGAGGTGCTTGGTTGCCAGTTTTTCCAGACGATGTTGTCCCATGACAACTCTGGAGAGACACTGGAGAGTTCCATTTCTGAGTCCTTTGTGCTGTGGATTTCACGCTGAGCTGAAGATGTGAGCCTGAGGATACTGGCGCCTGTTGAGAGCTTTATCTTCTCTCCTGAAGGTTTCTACTGGCACTCCTTGGGATTAAGAGGCTTATGGAGTGTTTTCTTAGTCAGAACTCTGCAAAACTTATCAGAAATAAACAAGAGCAACCCTTCTCCAATGCCCAGAAAACACGGCTTTAAAAACCTTATTTTGGAATTAGGGGCAGCCCAAATAGCTGTTAGCTCAGAGCTGGCAATCCTGTGTCAAAGCAGAAGGTTGCATATTTATGAAAGACATATTTGTTGAATCACAAAATAAAGCTACCATCAAAAATAAGCCCGGACGTCCAGGGACATGTGGGGAGATAATCCATGCTTCCTCTTTTCTGGTCTGCAGATTTCTTTGGGAGGACAGTATTGGTGGGTGGGTGGTTGGGGAGTCCTTTTAAAGACCCACATGAGTCCCCATAGCTAGTGGAGTCACCATCTCTAACCCTGCCGTCTCTTATCTAGGCTTTCCTTATGGGCTCCCAAAAGGCATGTGAAAATAAACAAGTGAAAAAACATCCCAAGAGGATCCTAGCAATCCACTCCCGCTTCTTCTCACCTTGACACTTGTCGAGACAGCAGACCAAAGCTGGTCCTTCTCTATAGCTTTTCAGGGTCTAGCACTCTGAGATTCTTGTGTTAGTTCAGGAGTGAGATTCTACATTTTAATGTCAAGTATTCTAGTCAGAGCTTTTTCTTTTGCCACAATTTTAGACGACTGTAGTTTGTGATGGAGATACATGCTCTTAATGTTGTCTGTGGCTCCTGGACACAAAGCTCTTTACTCATTTCAAATGCATTTAAGTGTAGGGGATAGCTTATAAGCTAAAGGTTAAAGTTCCTGTGGTTAATTGGTTTCTTCTCCGTTTATAGTAGTCATGTGGAAAAAATTGCAATTCATGTCAGATAAAGGGAAAATTTCCATAATTGATAAAGAGTGCATACCTATCAAGAATGGACCAAATATTCCATAGAAAAATGAACAAAAGTTATGATCAGACAGTTCACTAAAAATCAGACACAAATGGGTCTTATATATATATAAGTCACTCATCCTTATTCAGAATAATAAATATGCATGTTGAAACTATAAGATCTTCTTCACTTCTCAGATTGGCAAACACCCATATATTTGATAATACACTGGGTTGAAATGATGTGACAAAGCTGGTACTCTCATACCTTGTTGGTGGCCATGTAAATTGGGTACAAACAATTTGGAGAACAATTTCTCAATAACTATCCAAATTGTAAATGTCCTTTGACCTAGCATTCCACTTCTGGGAATTTATCCTACACAATTACCCACACATGAGTGAAATGATGAATGTACAGTGTTACTTATTGCAGCATTGTTTGTACCTACAAAAGATTGGAAATAATTCTAAATGCACATCAATAGGGGGCTAGGTAAGTAAGTTTTGGTATATCATTCAATGTAATATTATGCAATAGTTAAAAAGAATAAGGCAGATCATTATGTACAGCTATGGAATAATACCCAAGATATATTGTTATGTAGAAATACAAGGAGCAGAACATTTGTTTGTATGTACATAAAATGTCTTTGGATACACATAAAAATGAAAATAGCATTTTCTTCCAGAAGACGGGGACTTTGGGGTTGGGAGATGTGGGAGGGAGGCATATTTCACAGTATATTTAGAATTTTGTACTTTGTATAGGAATAAATTACTCATTAAAAGCCTGAACCCAAATCAGAATTCCCAGATGGAGGTTTCTTTTAGATTTTCTTCCATCTGAAAATTTGAAATGGTTCTTCTTCAAAATTGTCTGATAGACTGTTTGCTTCATGAGGCTAAAGCCTGTTACTGCCTTCAGTCCTCTACCCCCTTTGCCTAATTTAGTGCCTGTCACAGAATAGGGACTCAAAAATAATTTTTTGAAATATAAATGAAGGCATAGGTTGTGTGAGATGTCTTTACCAAGAGCCTTTCTGCTCCCAGCTACCCACAGCAAGGCTGACTTATGTCCACTGTGATTTCTAGGGAAGCAATTTTACAGTGAAATTGATCACTTTCCCTTTATTTAATGCAATTTTACTGAGATGTATTCCACAGCATACCGTCCATCCAAAGTATGCAATTAGTGGCTCACAGTATCATCATATAGTTGTGCATTCATCACCACAATCACTTTTTGAACATTTTCATTACTCCAGGAAACAAAAAGAGAAGACCCAAAGTATCCCTACCTCTTTCCCATCTCCACTCCCCATCATTGATCCCTAGTTATCACTTTCCTTTTTAAAGAAAAACGGAAGAAAAGAAATGGTCATAGTTGAGAATGTGGTGTTAGCAATCCATACGTCTGTCTTGATGGAGCCACATAAGAAGTTACAGGTGGTAGCAGCACTGATCTGATGCATTGACATCACATACATGATGACCAGTGTGCTGGGCTGGGTATGGGAACTTTCTATCCTCAAATGAGTTTTGGAAACTTTCTTCTTGGCTTTGTATCTCATGTCTAAAGGGATACAATTGGGTTGGCTTATACCTGCAGTATGGAGGAAAAATCCATTTGGTTTAGCAGATGCTTCAGAAGGGAAAGAGATGGAAGAGTGATGGCAAAATAATTGCTGGAAAGGGTTAGAAGACACCCATGTTGAAATGCTAGTATCCTTATGTTAATTCCAAACCAATCTTGGGCTTCTCCCACTCATTGACTTTTTTAAGTCTCTTTTTATTTCTCTTAAGTTTTAATTAAGTTCAATGTATTCTGTCAACTGTTCCAGTTTCAGAGGAATCTTGCTTTTCTGGTTCATTATAACAAGAAATATTTGTCTCTCAAAAAAAAAAATCATGTTCATTGGTCATGTTGAATTCCTTCTGAGTGGATAGAGACTAGTGTGCAGAGGTGTGTTAGGCATGGTCATGACCAGTGGTGTGCTGATTAAAGTTCAATAATTGGCTTCAGTGGCAGTGGGGGTGGGTTGGGTGCATAGCTAATTTTTAGTGTTCACTAATTTCCATGGTGTAAATACTGCCACCATGACTGATTCAAGGTATAATGTGACATCCCTGAATCTGTAGTTGGGAAGAGAGTTGAACCTGTCAGTGATATGCTTCTTGGGAATAGAAGTGCCATTGACCCCTGTTGCAGGCTTTTTTAAAAAAAAAAACTGCCACATAAGAATGGTCTGAGACAGTTTTCCCTGAAGGTATGAAGATGGATTTCAAAAAGGTATCAGTGCAATGCAGTGGTGAGAGCATGAAGGTCATGCAAACAAGAAGCACTAGCTCCTGAGCTTCATTTCCTTCCACTTTTGTTCAGAGTGACTTCATCTCTCTGGTTGAGGTGAGAGATGCCTTCTCAAAGGAATCAGAATGTTCACCCGTCTCAGATGAGAAGATAATAATTCTGGGCTGGGACATTCATTCATTCGTTGGAAAATATTTAGCACCTATTGTGTGTTAGAAACAGTTCTGAGTGCTTAGGATACATTTGTGGATAAGAAAGACAAAATCATTTTTTCTAATGGGGCTGACATTCTAATGGAGGGAAACAGGCATTAAGCAAAGAACTAAAACTAGCAAATATTAGGTAGTGATAAGTGCTGTAAGAATATAAGCTGGGTGACTGGAGACCTGCTTTAGATTGGGTGGTCAGGGAAGTCCTCTCTGAAATGATATTGACTGGAAGGTCAAGAATGAGTTGGTCATTGAGAGTTATGGAGAGAATTCAGTTTCAGGCAGAGAGAACAGCTACTCAAGAAACTTGGCTAATTCAAAGTACAGAGGGAAGGCCAATGTGTTGGAGTGTAGGAGAACACAGAAGAAAATGATAAGAAATGAAGTCAGAAGGTAAGGTTGGATGGTAGGAACAGGCAAGATCTTTAAGAGCCACAGTAAGGTATTGTAAGGAATTTTGATTTCCCTATAAGCTCCAAGGGAAACATTGGTAAGTTTAAGCAGGGCAGTGAAATGCTCTTAGTTACATTGAAAAACAATTATTCCAATGGCTTTGTGAAGAATGAATGGGAGAACAACAAAGTGGAAGCAGAGGGGCCAGTTAGGAGCCTACTGCAAAGATAAAATGTTGGCTTGGGGCAAGGAGAGTAGAACAGTGAACTCCGGAAATGCTTTGTAGGCAAATTCAGAAGGACATATTGATGGGTTGGCTGTTGGCAGTGAGAGAAAGGGAGAAATGAGGATGAGTCCTGGGCCACTGGGCAGGTGGTTTAGCTCTTTACCGAGATGGGGAAGACCAACAGAGATGCAGGGATCTTTTGCATTGCAGAAACAGGGAAGCAAATGAAAGAAGATGTAAGGGGAAGAAAAGAAAGAAATTGAGCATGACAGAAATGTACAAAATAAAATGGAGAAAATGTAAAATTAGAAGAAAATGGATAAGAAAAGCAGAGTAAACATGAGTTTTAATACTATTGGCTGGAAAATTTTATGCAGAATATTATGAGACATGCTGGAGTTTGAAAGGCCTATTCAGAAAAAGTGTGATCAGTTGATCAGCATTTTCAGAGAATGGCAACGTACATTTATCTACCAGTTCCTCTAAGAGGAAGTGTCAGGGGGTATTTATCTGGAATCTTTGAAAGACTGAGGGTTCATTTACTTTAGAATTATAAGGGTTTTTTTTGTTTTTTGTTTTTTGTTTTAATTCTAAATTTAGTCATCAAAGCCAAGAACCAGGGATGAACTACTCAAATAGGGATATTTTCTGAGTGTGGATTTTAAAAATCTCAATACATAGACAGAAAAAAAAGGCAAATCTCAGCTTTTTCCATTGGTCTAACTTATTTTTGGGGACAAGGGATAGGAGCTAGCATTTTCTTTCCATCATGTTGAATAGTAAAATATCATGAAGCAAATGTAGCATTTCTTCTTCAAAGGTTTAAAATTAAGAAAAATATTTGTGGGGTTGGAAACTTGGTAGTGATGTGCTGTGCTGAGCTGTCCATCCAAGACCAGAAATTCCAAAGAGTATGGAAGAAAACACAACAGAAACCTTCCTGTAGTTTTATTCTTAGTTAACTGATCTTACTTCAAGAAAGACCCTCTTTTTCTCAATTGTGCCTCCCTTTATTTTAATTTTCTAAGAGTGTGAATGTTCCCCCAAAGTTTAGGATAGGAGGATCAATTTTAAAGTAGTCAAGATGCCAAGAGTATTTTCATGGAGGTGTTGTGTTTCTGAAAGTAGCTTCCAGGGAGCCAAGGGAAGGACAATTCCTTCAGAGATATTTAGAATCATTTAGGGGCCATCCAACTAGATTTGGAAACCTCCAGTCAGGAATCTCTCCCTCTCTTTCCTATCCTTCCAGTGGCAAAAAGGCTAAGACTTTTGTGCAGTTGCAAGGAGATAATTGTGGGCCCCCGTAAAGAGTTTTAGTTGTGCTATCATTTCCAGTCATCCATGAAATTGTATTGTCTGGGCATTAATTATAAGCTGTAATGGAATCAGCAAGTCTTTAGCACCAGACAATTTTAGCCCAATCCCAATACAATTGGAATGGCTGGGGGGTGGGGGGATAGAGAGAAAAGCATTATTTCTAGATACCTGCTATGCTCCAAGTCCTGCACTGGACATTTTATGCATTTTATTGCATTTATTCCTCACTTTAGCTCCTAAACATTGTAATTCCCATTTTGATTTCCATGTAACTACAATCCTGTCTAGCTGGAGCTGAGATGTGGCTACATCAGGCAGGAGTAGTTAGACATTTTTTCTTCTAGGTTTCTATAGTATCGATCAATTTTCATGGAATTTCCTGTGGAAGGATAGTAACTTGAATTGGAATAGATTTGATGAAGAAAGGGTTATAGTGAAAACCAAACTACAGGGAATACAGTTCCCTAAAGAATATTCACTCTAACAGAAGGACACAGTGTGATGATAATAGATTCTGCACAAGGGCCTGCATTGCTGTTGGCCCTGGATTTAGCACAGAGACTGGCATATGACACCCTGATAGCATATATGGACCAAGGAAGAAAGAGGACAATGTTTGCAAACTAAAAGAGCAGACTCACAAACTCTAATTTTCCAGTAGAACTTTTTGCAATGATGAAAATTTCGTATATCTGAGCCATCCAATCCACTATTCACTAGCCTCATAAGGCTATTGAGCACTTGAAATGTAGCTAATGTGACTGAGGAACTGAACTTTAATCTTATTTAAACTTAAATGGCTACCAGTGTCTAATGGCATCCATATTGGACACCACAGCTAAATGCTTCAGGACCCACAGTGCTGTGGGATCCCCCTAATTTAGCAGAGCTCAGTAAAGCAGAGTTCAGAGATGTGGAAGTCAGTGGGAGAAATGTGCAGTAGAGCATGGAGTGAGAGATGCCAAAGTTACTACAGGCCAAATCGATTTAGAGCATGGTAAAAATCACCTTATGTACTGCGGTTCTTGTGCAAGCAGGGAGAGGTTTAAAACTAACCACATTTATGCTTTAATGACCTCATTTATGCCCACAAGGTGGTGTAGTGAACTTTGGAGATATTTAAGTCGCATTTAGAAGGAAAAATTAGGCTCGTTGCCTTGCACATTGCTCAGCACCTCCTCTAGTCCTTAGCACATTATATGCATTCAATAAATATTTGCTTTGGATGAATAAATGGATGAATGGGAGATAAATGTACTCACCTGCGTCATTGTGTCAGTTAGCTATTGCTGCAGTAATGCTGCATAACAAATTGCTCCCCAAAGCTTAGTGACTTAAAACAGTAATTATTTATTCTTGCTTGTATGTCAGGGGATCAGCTGGCCTGCCTCGTGAATTTTATTTAGGGGCTCAGGCTGAGGAGACAGCAGCTACACAAGAGAAGTTCTTTTCATAGAAATGGCAAAAGCCCAAGAGGGCAAGCAGAGACACACGAAGTCTCTTAAGGATTGTCCTTGGAACTGTCATGTTGTCAAGTCTGTCCATATTCCATTAGCCAAACAAGTCTACTCGGTGAGGCCAAAGTTAAGGGCTGAAGAAATTTACTCTGCCCACAGTGGAAAGGGAATACT
This sequence comes from Choloepus didactylus, assembly GCF_015220235.1. Lineage (NCBI taxonomy): Eukaryota > Metazoa > Chordata > Mammalia > Pilosa > Megalonychidae > Choloepus > Choloepus didactylus. The sequence goes on along the minus strand of NC_051325.1, from coordinate 23,860,162 downwards.
GCAAATTCACATGGCAAAGAGCACGGTTCAGGAAGGGGTGAAGAATTGGGGCCCTAAGTTCAATCTGCCACAGTTATATGGTGAGCAGGGTCAGACCTGGAGTTCATATCTGATTTTATTCTATTCTTAGTGTGTATTCCTCCCTCTGCCCCAAATGCTTCATGTATGATCAAAGGCAGTTTTACCATCCAAGTGATTCCTAGTCTCTGGGACTGATGTGTTTCCATCTTTTAAAAAATATGATATTCTGCTTTTTAAATTTTTATTTATCTCATTGAATAATTGTCATTCTTGTGGTGCTGGCCTGCAGTCAATCCACATGATTTGGCTCTGCCATAGGATTGGAAGTGTGGCCTCATCGGAGGTTCAAAGAATCTGTTAGTCTGCAAATATTTTTACTTTAATCACAGACTGTCTCAGTTACTAAGGGCCTGGATGCTATTGCCAAAGGCCGAAGCACAAGAGAGTAGAACTTTCACAGTTTCAGTGCCCTGGGTTTGATTGTCAACTTTGACTGAAGTTCCCTGCTGCTATTAGGACCTACCATTGCTTTTTTTTTTTTAATTGATTGACTTTAAAAATACATAAAGTTCTCTCTTTTTGGTGTACAGTTCTATGAGTTTTGATAAATGCATATAGTCATGTAACCACTACCACAATCAAGATGCAGAACATATCCATCACCCTTAAAATTCCTCATGCTGCCCTTTGTGGTGACCCCTTCCCAACACCCCAAGCCCATGGCAAACGCTGATCTGTTTTCTTTTTCTATAATTTTGACTTTCCTAGAATGCCGTATAAATGGAGTTACACAGTGTGTTCTTTTGAGTTTGGCTTCTTTTACTTAGCATAATGCATTTGGGATTTATGTATGTTGTTGCTTGATCGGTAGTTCGTTACTTCTTGTGTTTCTGAGTACTATTCTATTGTATGATTGAACCACACTTTGCTTTTCCAATCTGCAGCTGAGGTGTGTTTGGGTTGTTTCCAATTTTTGACAATTAGGAGTAAAGCCACTATACATATTTGCATATAGGTTTTTGGGTGAATCTAAGTTTTCATTTTTCTTAGGTAAATACTTAGGAGTGGGATTGCTAGGTTGTATGGTAAGTGTATGTTTAACTTTTTAAGAAACTGCCATATTGTTTTCCAAAGTGGCTGCGCCATTTTACATTCCCAAGAGTGTATGAGAGTTCCTACTGTGGCTTTTTATTTCTGTTTCCTTCTCTGCCCCTTACTTCCCCATATGAATCTGTCACCCTTAGACTCCATGCATTTCCTCATGCTGATTTTTTTTTTCTTTTTCTTTTTCTGCCCTTTTTTTTTTTTTTTTTTTTTTTTTTTTAACCTTTCCTGGTAGTTTAAAAGAGGCTGTTGCCTGGGTCAAATCTGCTTTGGAATAAAGTTCATCAGAGATCTCTGCATGGGGCAGTAAGCTTTGAGTGAGGCAAATTGAGCTATTAATTGCCTTTAGTACCCTGAGCATCCAAGAGCGATTTTCTTCTTGACCCACAGTTACTTTTACAAAAATAATGGTGTTGATCTATATAATATGTGTAGTTTCTATAAAGTTGAATCAATGATTTCTGTCTTCTTAGCCTTAGCTATTTGCCAAAAATTTTGGGTCATCAACCTGATGATGATTCTAATATTCATCAAGCTGAATTCCTGACTTTGGATATTACCATTTTAGTGTATGCTTGCCCAACTCTGAACTGACAGCATCTGCATCTCTTTGCTTGAGAGCATTCTTCCACCATCAGAGGCACATAGCAGGTTGGAAGTGCCAGGGAATTAAAAACCCCCAAGAGCAACTTTCAACCATTAAAAAAAAAAAACACTGGGTGGGATAATTCTGAAGTATGTGTTCTACACTGGCTCCCAGAGTTCCCCAGTGGGTTTAAGCTCCAGTTGCCCACAGTAATAACTGGTTCGATAACATGAATTTTATTGGCTGACTTCTTTCTCTGTTTGATTTCTTTACTCTCTTGCTGGTGTCTCCTCACCTCACCTCCCAGATCAATTACTTGAGCACATTTCTTGATTCTGGAACTGCTTCTCAGGGAACTAAACCAAAACTGTCCTATTCCTGATTTCTCACTGAGGCTTTTTTTTTTTGGTTGCCTGCATTCCTGATCTCCATGAATTCTGCCTTCTAAGGAACTGACATTTTCCAGGTATCTCTGCTCTTCTGATACCCATGGACATGATATAACATTTATATGGTGGAAAGAGAGCCACATATTTGTGAACTCGGATAAGTTTCCTAAACTTCTCCAAACTTCAGTTTTCCCATCTGTATAATGAGGTTCATGAGTCCTATCATGAAGATGGTTTAGAACTTCAAAACACCTAAGAGATCTGGGTGCAGTATAGGCATACTATCGGCAAAAGTTGGTTCTCTTGTTTCTTGTTGACTGATCACTTTCAGACCTCATCTTATTTCTTTTATGGTAGGCCGCTTTTCAGGAGTACACATCAAGGAATTCATTTGTTTTTATTTATGGTATTTGCTTTTTCATTGACTTGGGACTGTGATGTGAGGTATTTGTGTCATAGTTCCTCTTTTGGTAGATTATCCAATCCAAGAGGTAGTCTCTTGAAGTATTGCAAAGTAGGAGCTTAAGCCGAAAGTGTAGGTATGTCTTGGGTGTACTTTAAGGTTGGGTGAAAGAGGAAAGCAGTGATATGGAAACAAATTTCAGTTTCTGTTTGGGTCCTCATACGTAATAAAAGAGAGAAGACTCAGAGCAAAGCAGAATCTTAGAGTTAGAAGCTACATGAAGGTTAATCTAGTAACAATAATTGTATTATCTAATATTTATTGAATCCTTGGAATGTGCCAGGCAATATTCCAAGTGCCATTAAGTAATCCTTCCCTAACAGCCTTCTGAGGTGGTCCTATTATCATAATGCCGATTTTATAGATAAGAAAATAGTGCCAGAAAAGTTAACTTGCCCAAGTTACAGTGCTAGTAAGTGGTGAGGGAGAATTAAAACCCAAGCAGTCAGATGTAAAAGTCCATGCTCTTATCTCTGTGCCATGCTCCCCAGCCTGAGTCATGGGAATTTGATGCTTTTTTTTTTAGAGATATGAAACACTTTAATAGTACTATCAAGCAAACTGACGAATTGTCATAAATAGAATATGAAGAATACACATTGCTTTTTTTAAATTCAGTTTTATTGAGATATATTCACATACCATACAATCATCCATGGTGTACAATCAACTGTTCATAGTACCATCATATAGTTCTGCATTCATCACCCCAGTCTATTTTTGAATATTTTTCTTGCGCCAGAAAGAATCAGAATCAGAATAAAAAATAAAAGTAAAAAAGAACACCCAAATCATCCCCCCATCCCGCCCAATTTTTCATTTAGTTTTTTGTCCCCATTTTTCTACTCATCCATCCATAAACTGGGTAAAGGGAGTGCGATCCACAAAGTTTTCACAATCACACTGTCACCCCTTATAATCTACATTGTTATACCTTCGTCTTCAAGAGTCAAGGCTACTGGGTTGGAGTTTGGTAGTTTCTGGTATTTACTTATAGCTATTCTAATACATTAAAGCCTAAAAAGTATTATCTATATAGTGCATAAGAATGCCCACCAGAGTGACCTCTCAACTCTATTTGTAATCTCTCAGTCACTGAAGCTTTATTTCGTTTCATTTTGCATCCCCCTTTTGGTCAAGAAGATGTTATCAATCCCATGATGCCAGGTCCAGATTCATCCCTAGGAATCATATCCTGCATTGCCAGGGAGATTTACACCCCTGGGAGTCAGGTCACACGTAGTGGGGAAGCAGTGAGATCACCTGCCAAGGAGGCTTAGATAGAGAGGGTCACATCTGAGCAACAAAGAGGCACTCAGGGGGAGACCTTTAGGCACAATTATAAGCAGATTTAGCCTTTCCTTTGCAGTAACAAGCTTCATAGGGTCCAGCCCCAAGACAGAGGGCTCAGCGTATCAAACCATCAGTCCCCAGTGTTTGTGAGAACATCAGCAACAGGGATTGATGCTTTTTAAGGCATTTTGTTCCAGGAGTAGCTCTAGTCCTTTATTTTGATTGTAAATCAGCTTCCCTGTTTCTTAAACCATTTGATACTAGTTCTAACTTTCAAAAAAGATTATTTTTATTCTGCTTGAGAGTCTTGAGGTTTACTTGGTCACCTCTGGATTTTCTCTCCTCCAGAAGAAGCAGGCCCTAAACTTCTTGTTGCAACTCACCTGAATGTTATGTGTATTCATGATTTCAAGAAGGCTGCTGGTACTTCATCCTTAAGCTTGGATGCTGCACATTGCTGAGATTGGTTCTTTGGTTATTGCTGAATCTGGTTCTTCAGCTAGGCACCAATTTGCATTAGATTTCTGTCCAGGCTAGCCTTAGACTTGTCCTCCAAAAAGGAAAGATCAAAAAGATCAAATGGAGCAGAAGTTCAATGCTCAACAGGGAGGAAAGAAGGGTTCCTGAGACGAATGGGTAAATGTATGATGATTTTTTCTATTTTCTTAATTTCTTTAAAGGACATGACTATTTCAAGCAAAATGAGCAGTACACGGAGGGATTTATATGATATATGACAACAATTGTAGAAAGATGGAAAGGAATTAAAAGGAAGAATACTGTTTTAGAATTCTCACATTAGATTTGAAATGGTAGAATATGAATTCATGGTAAACTGTGAAAAATTAAGAATGCATATTATAATGCTTAGAATAACCACAAATAAAAATAAACAAAAGAGTTTTATTTAAAAAGACAATAGAGGAGGTAAAAAGAAATACTAAAAGATACTTGATCATTCCAAATGAAGGCAGGAAAACAGGAACAAAGAAAAGTGGAACAAGTAGAAAATAAATAGCAAGATTATAGACTTAAACCCAACCATATCAATAATTACATTAAGTGTTAATGGAATAAATACTCCAATTAGAAGACAGAGATTGTCAGACTGAATAAAAAAAGTAAAACCTACCTATGTTTTGTTTACAAGAGATGCATTTTCAATATGAAAGCATAGAGAAACCAAAAGTAAAAGGATAGGAAAAGACATACCATGGAAAGGACTTAACCACATAATTTGGTGACACATGCCTACCCTGAAACGGGAAGGGTAGTCTATCTACATGGATGTCCAAAGCCCTGACAGGGAAGGAGACAATATAAAAAGACTGTCTCCTTGGAGCAAGGATGCTAATGAATGCTGAAAACATTTTCCCTAGACCCAGTAACTTTAGCAAACAATCAAAATAACAGATTTCTTTTTCTTCTTTGTAGAGAATGCCAATCAGAAGCCACTTTAAGTGGTACTGAAGGTCTGATGTTCTGCCATCTCCTCCAAGGGTAGCTCTTTGGCCTCACCCAACTTCTTAGCTGTGATCAGTAGCAGTCACATGAGTTGGGTACCAATTTCCTCCACCAGTTAGTATTTGATTCTGAATTTAGGTGGCTGCCACCTTTTTTCCTGGTCCAGTATGTCCTCTTTTTTTTTCTGCTGGCCTTATGGCAGTGGCTGTTGCCAAAGCAAACAATGACAGAATATAAGAAAGAGGAATGAACTGTTGGTATATTTATTGCTCCAATTTTGCCAGCAGACTGGAGGGTGTAAAAATGAAAGAGATGCTGTTGTGGCTTTGTTCAACATACTTTTCCATCATGCTTTTCCATGAGGGTGTTATTTGATAAAAAGTAAGCTTTTCTAGTGGTGAGTTCTTTTCTACACATGCAGCACATATGCAATGCATGCCTGGCTCCTTCCTGGCTGAGAAAGTTGCCACACTGCTATGAAAGAAAACCAAGCCTGGGACATTTCATTTCTCTTTCTGATTTCAGCCTCTTCTCCCAAGACTATTGCTAAACAGCCTTCCAAAATGTCTCTCTGGTGGGACAGTTGCAGGGATGTAATTCTGTTGACACAGTTCATGATTTCAGTCCTGAGTGTTAAATGAATTGAAGATAAACTGGAGATTGTCTACAACTGTGACCCAAAATTAGACTGGGCAGAGAAGAGAAACAGTTTTGGGTTTGGGTGGTGGTTTTTCTGGGAGTGACTTTAATTAACCTGTCTTCTTTAAGCCTGTATACTTGAAAAGCTCTTGAAGGTAGCATTTTTGCCCCTGCCTTTCAAAGGGAATGAGGGTGACAGTTGAGTTTATTGCTCAGCATTGTTAATTTGGTTGATATTGGGGCTATTCCAAAGAAACCACTGCAGCAATCAGAAAGTGAAGGGTAACACATTTGAAAAGGATTCTGGAACATTTTGACTCTTATAGAGGCCTGCATAATCTTTGGCAAAAAAAGGAAGGGGGGCGGGGAGGATGAATTCATTATCTACAAATAGTGGAAAATATTATAAATGGCAGTAAATGAAGTAAATGGGAGTTTCCACTGTAATGTACAGTTCTTTGAGCCAGCCACCCAGAAAGAACATAGCTTGGTTGGCTGGGAGGGGAGTCCAAGCTGAGATGCAGGAGGCCATTTCTGGGCTCTAAGCAATGTTTGGGAATAAGGCATTCCTTCTGCTGCTGTGGATCTTCTGGTTTATTGCCCAGCTGGGCTGTGCTTGTCTTACAGCCCATTGAATTGAACGCAGATGGAGCTCTCACCTCTTTGACTTAGATCTGACCTTACAGTGTTGCCTTCCTGCCTGACTCAGGCTCCAGGGGGAAAGAAAACAAGAGACTAACCTCTCCTTTTGTGAGGAAATGGTCTCTCTTACTTTTGGATGGCTCTCCTGCCCTGGCTGCCTTTGAGGGCAGGCAGAACAAAAGCTGCTGTGGCTATGTCTCCTTATCAGTGAGATGCAATCACTAAGTGTGTCTGCCCAGGCGTGGGCCATGGCACTTCTCTCTGGACCCCACCCTCCCATCCTGAGGGTTGAACCTGGGAGCTTACAGCTTTCCCACAGAGGCCTGAAGGCCATGTCCATCACCATCACCACAACCACCATCTCCCTCTCCTGTTGTAAAAGGTTCATGAAGGGGACTTCTCAACTTCCCTGGCTCTTGATGCCACGTTCTCCTAAATGAGACTGTCACACACTATCCCAGTGTGGACAGGAGGGTGACCTCACAGGTTCTCTTCAGTACTTCTGGCTAACCTAAAGCAGGTCATCTATAGCATAGCATCCCTTCCATCTTTTCTTAAGAGATCTTAGTGATTTTTGAGAGATTATAAAATATCTACATGTAATTATAGGCATTTGGTACTTGACATTTGCTATAAATACCAGAAATTAGAATAACTGTATATATCCATATAAATTTTAAAATAAACTCTTCTCTAGGGTTTTATTTTTTCCTTTTTATTCCGATGGCAAGCTATCTTATACTGAGCAAAGAACAGCTCTGACATTTGGTCTGAATTCTTGCTGGTCCATGGAAACTGAGGGATTCTGGTGCCAAATTCAATTCTCCACGTATTTGTTGAGAACTTACTATCTGCCAATTCCAAAAGAAATATGAGTCACTGGTTCAGACCTTAGTGAACATAAAATCTACTTGAAAAGACAGGACAAACACACATGGAAAACCTGATATATATTTCCTATTGATGTATAAGTATGCATAGTACACAATGCATGCCCATGCATTCATACATATATAAACACACATACAGTTGCACACACTCACACATATATACATAGGTACATGCATACACACATGTACCTTCACACATACCTATCTACAGAGACAAACACACCCACTTACATACATATATACACACCCACATGCACATATACACAGTCACACACACATATGCATAAGCACTCCACATACATGTATACATATACACATATACATATACACACATTTTCACACTCATACACATCTTTTTTATTTCACGCATATCAATACATATATACATATACGTGCATTTTCACACTCATGTACTTTTTTTAATTTTTTAATTCAGTTTTATTGAGATATATTTACATACATATACATCTTTTATTTTGGTCTTCTAATTAGTTAATTAGCTGCAACTCCTAGACCCATATTAAATAATACTTGTGTATCATTATATTACTTATTACATTGATGCAGATACTTCTAGTGTGTCACCATTAAAAATTGCACTGATTTTTGTTTTGAAATACATTGTTATCCTATTAAGGGACTTTTTTCTGTTCTTACTCTACTAAGGGATTTTTTTGTTCTGAGAAATTTGAAAAATACCCAGAAGAACAATGAATAACGACATACGCTTATATACCCACCACTCGCATTTGAGATTGGTCACATTTTATTCCATCAGCTTCATCTTAATTTAAATAAAAGTAATGAAGTGTTGCAGAGAAAGCTGAAGTCTTCTTTGGCCTTCAACTTCAGTATCGTTCCTCTTGTACTAAACCAGAGAAGATATGAAATGAGCATGTATCCTTTTCTCTCCATTTAAATACACTTACACCAAATTGTTCTTCAAAGTGACTTGACAAATTTAAACTCCCACCAGGAGTTTAATTTAATTTATGATTTTTTCATGTATCCATGAATAATATAATCAAGTTGTTTTCGAAATAGCACATGATATCAAGACATGTATCATGTGAAACTTGCTTTTTTTCACCCAACATTTTGTGGGGATCTCCAATTATTTGAATGACTACAGAGAACTACATGATTTTGACAGTTGAATAGTATTCTAGTGTATGAATATACCAAATGTTAGTTATTCATACTCTTATTGACATAATTTAGATTTTTCTCTGTTTCAAAGAGCTTTGCAATTTGAAATTGTTGGACATATTCTCTAAGTAAACAAATGCCAGAATTTTCCTGGGATATATACCCAGAAGTGGAATTTCTTGTTCATATGGAATGCAGGTCTTCAATTTCAGTAGATAGTATCAAATTGTTCTTCAGAGTGATTTGACCAATTTGAACTCCAAACATGAGTTAATGAAAGTTCTGTTTCCCTATATGCTTGCCATTTTTTTAAAATAGTTTCAGATGTTTTAATGTTAGCCCATATGGGGATGTGATGTGGTATTGCACTGTTCAATTTATAGATTGTGGTAGATTGAATTACGTACCCCAACAAAAGTCATGTTCTCTATCTTAATACATGTTCTTATGTTCATGGATTTGTGTGTAAATAGGAGCTTTTGTAGATGTTATTTTTAGTTAAGGTGTGGCCTAACAGGGTGGGCTTTAATCCGTCTTACTGGAGTCTTAGAAGCAGAATAAATTCAGACACAGTCATTTAGAGAAAGCCACAGGGAGGGGCCAGAAGTGGGAGGTCAACGGAAAGCTGAAGAGCAGACACAAGGAGAGAGAGCTTGCCAGGTGACAGGATGCAGAAATATAAGCAAGGAACTCCAAGGATTGCAGCAAGTGAGCACCAGAAAGCTACAGACTTTGGGGAGAAAGCATGGCCTTGCCTCGAGTTTGGACTTCTAGCCTTCCAAAACGTGAGCCAATAAATTCCTGTTGTTAAGCCAACCCATTGTGTGGCATTTGTCGTAGCAGCCTGGCACATTAAGACACAGGTCCTGAGAAGTTTTTTAAAACTGGAGATAAATGTTGATTTGCATTCAGTGCTATTCTTATTATATTGAAGTTTTTTAGATGTTAACATTGCAAATTATATTAGCTGACTTCTAATTATTGAATCATCTTCTGAATCGTACAGGTCATGATGTGTTATTCATTTAATATGCTGCCAAATTGCATTTATTATTATTTAATTTATGAGTTTTTAATACCAATATTCATGAGTAAGATTGCTGTATAATTTATTTCTTAGGCTATTTATCTTGGAATTTGGTACCAGTTTTATGTTGTCTTTATTTAAAAATTAAGAAATATCCTTTCATTATGCTCTGGAACATATTCTGTAGCATAGAGAATATCTCTTCCTTGAAGTTTTAAAAATTTCATCCTGAAAGCCAGCTGGTCTTGATGCTTTTTGGGATTTTAAGTATGGTAGGGTAGGAGGGGTTTACAAAAGACAGGGGAGGTAACTCTTTATAAATGTTCGTAATTTCTTCCTTGGTTATTCATATTAGGTTTTCTATCTCAAATCATTTCAACTTTGCTAATTTTTATGTTCCCAGAAGGTTAGTCAATTTTCCCAGCTTTCTGATTGATTCACTTAGAGTGAAAATTAGATATGTTAGTGATCTTCCAGAATATATGAAGTACTATTATAAATCAAAAATAAGAAGACAAATGACCCAATTTTAAAAAACGGGCAAATGATCTAGAACACATATTTCTCCAAAGAAGAAAACAAACGGCCAATAAGAACAGGGAAAGATCTCAGCATCATTGGTCATTAGGGAAAGGCAAATCAAATCATGGTAAGAAACCACTTCACAACCACTAGAATGGCTTTAATCAAAAAGAGAGGCAAAACAAGTACTGGTGAGGATGTGACAGTCTGTAACCCTCGTACATTGCTGCTGAGAGTGTAATATAGGGCGGCTGCTTTGGAAAACAGTCTGGCAATTCCTCAAGGAAAACAAAGAGTTATCATATGACCCAATAATTCCATTCCTAGGTATATACTCAAGAGAATTGAAAACAAAGAACTTGAACACAAATGTTCATAGCAGCATTATTTAATACAACCCCAAAGTAGAAATAAGCCGTATTTCCATTAACAGATGAATAGATGAATAAAATATTCCATACAATGGAATATTATTCAGGCATAAAAATAAATGAAGTACTAATTTATGCTACAACATGTATCAACCTTGAAAGCATTATGCTAAATGATAGAAGCCAGACACAAAAGTCCACATATTGTATGATTCTATTTATATGAAATGTTCAAAATAGGCAAATCCAAGAGGCACAAAGCAGTTTAGTGGTTGCCAGGGGCTGTAGTGCAGGAGAATTGGGAGCAACTGCTAATGGGTATGGGATTTCTTTTTGGGGTGCTGGAAATGTTCTGGAATTGGATAATGGTAATGGCTGCTTAACTCTGAATATACTAGAAACCTTTGAATTGTAGAATTTTAAATGATGAATTTTATGGTATGTGAATTATATCTCAATAAAAATATATTAATGGCGTTAAGAGTATAAAATCTTAGAATTGGAAGTTATCTCAGAGGTAGTTATCAATTTCAAACTCAATTTAGTACAGATGGTTAGGAATCCTTTGCTTGAGGTGTCTATTTCCCCAAATGGGGGCTTAAAATCACAGAAGGGAGAGAATTCAATTTTTGACCAGTGTTAATGACTCAGAAGTTTTTTCTTATTGAGATGAAATCTTCCTTTACTAAATGGCCACCCACTGATTCTTTTTCTGGTTGTAACGAACAAAACAGAGAAAGTCTCTGGCTTCTCTTCTACGTATTCTTCTTTCACATATTTGAAGATGGGCATCACGTCCCTGCCATCTTTCTCTTTTGCAAAAATATTTATTTGGGGAGAGTGGCATTATCACTAGTTTCCTTTTCTTCTTCCTTTTTAAATGTTTATTTGATTTTGTAAAACTACAGCAAACATCATATTTGTTAAGTAATAGGAAGAAAAATGTATTGACAAAAAATACCCTTCAAAACTGAGAACAACTTGACCAGGGAAAGGGGCAATGGGACTGTTCATTTCCTTGTTTTATGTCTAATTTGGGGCAGGACAATAAGGATTAAAACAATGTCAGCTCACCTATGTCACCCCTGCTTCTCCTAACCTTGCTGATTACGGCTCTTCTTCCAGTTTCTTTTCTATGTTCCCTTTAAAGTTGTGCTAAGTTGGTTTTATTCCTCATTTTAAGGCACAGTGAGGCAGAAATAGAAGACCTGGCCCCAAACCTCAATTAACTCAGAATCTCTGTCCCCCATTTCCCTTAATACCTTCTAATCTTGCAGTAGTAGTGACGAGTAGAAGAGCCATCTTCTCAAGAAGACACATAGGATGAATAGAAAGGCAGGCAAGAGAGAGCTTAAAAGAAATCGCATGTCCAATGCAGGAATGAATGAATGTGGTTAGAATCAGGGAGGAGAATAATGCCTATTTCTTCTCCTTGCCCCAAACATCTTCCTTGGATAAACCTAACAGATACAGAACAATGGGCAAGATAGAGCATAACTGTGACCCAGCGTGCCAAAAGTTAGGATTCTATCCTTTTGCTCACTGACCTATGATTGAGAGATAGTTTGGCATGATGGGTAAAAATGCAGACTCTACAACAGTTTGAAGCCACATCCTTGTATTATTTCCTCATCTGTGAAATGGGGATGACAATTATTATAATCTTACAGGGTTGCTATGAGGATTAAAGTTTATAGATAGGTAGGTAAGTAGGTAGGTAGGTAGGTAGGTAGATAGATAGATAGCATTAACATATCTTTCCATCCACCCATCCACCCACCCATCCATCCATCCATCCATCCATCCATCCACACATACATACATACATTTATAGAGTGATAGAGAGTACTTAAAGTAGCACATGGCATGCAGTAAGTACCCTATAAATGTTATCTCTCCCAACTGCTATTGTCATTGTTGTCATTGCTATTCCTGGGTAGTTTTTAGGTCTCCAGCCTTCTGGAATGAGCTTGCCTTTCTGTGGCTCATTCTTTAGCTACACCTATTAACTGGTTGCTGCTTTGGTTCAATCAGCTCTCATAGAGGTTGTTCACTCCCTGTTTAATCCACACATGGTTCCTGCTGACTTAGATTTGTTGTCTATATAATTCATCTTCTAACTTTTGATGGCAAAGAGACCACATTGCAAAGCTGAATAGGGCATAGGTCAAGGAAGTGGCTATAAAACCACAAAACCTCCTTAATTCATAGGGCCCTTCCTGACTGCCTTGGTTTTCTTCAGACCCTCCTGCATAGCCCCAGTTTTCATGTCTCCTCTCATGGCCTTTTAGGTGGGACTCTGACTTCCCTCTGTTCCTCAAGGCCAGCAGCTACAGGAGAGCACATTTGGAATGCCTCTTTCTGGTTTACCTATGTTGTATATGCTTTGTCTTCTCACCCAGGTCAGAGGTGAGTCATCCATTCATTCATCTACTCATTCATTCACTTAGAAAGTCTTTATTGAGAGACTGCTGCATGCTGCACTTTGCTCAGTGCTGTGGATAGATGAAATTGTGAACTAGATTCATATTGCCCCTGCCTTCTGGGAATGAGTGGGATTGAAGATAGTATTGAATATCTGGAAAAGGGAAGTGCCTGGTACAATGGAGCATAAACTGGGAATGCACACTTAGTCTGGGGAGGGGATAATCTCCTCTTATGGTGTTAACTCCCTTGTATTCCTCAGTTGCACCTCTGGTAGAGAAGAGACATGCAGGCCTTGAGGTGGAAAGTTGTCGGCATCTTGGAAATTGTCTACTAGTTTCCATGAACTCAGTGGGCCAGTGAGGATAAGGGGCAGGACAGTGCCTGCCACACTGAGGACATGATGAAAGATCAACTGATAGATGAGGAGGAATTAGTGAGGTAATGTACTAAAGTACATCCCAGAAAGGAGAAACAACAAATATTGAGGCTTTGAAGCATGAAAGATGACTCACAGATCTTGTCCAGTGTAACCTGATGGATGAAGGCATTCAGTGAGTTCAAGGGGAAGAAGAGATTAGGAGTGGGGTGGGGAACAAAAAATGATGGTTAATTTTAGATATGTTAAGTTTGAGGTACTTATGAAGGATCTGAGTAGAACTGTGGCTATGTGGTTCTAGAGCAGTGCTGTCCAATAGAAATATAATGCGAGCTACATATGTAATTTTAAAGATTCTAGTAGCCACATTAAAATGTGGAAAGAAACAGGTAAAAGTAATTTTAGTACTATTTTTGTTTATATAGTATTAAACATATCTAAACTATATTCATATATATCTAAAATATTATTTTAAAATGTAATCAATATAAAATTATTGAGGATTTTAAAACTTTTTCATATTAAATTTTCTAAATTTAGCGTGTATTTTATACTTACAGCACATCTCAATTTGCAAGCTAAATTTTCACTGAAAGTTGAAAAGTTTGTGATTGAAAAAGTAGATTCATATACCCAAATTGTACCAAACATACTTGCAAACTTTCCAATAACTGACTCAAGTATGATTTTTTAAAAAATTTAAATAAATTAAAATGAAATAAAAAGTTCAGTTCCTCAAGGGCACTAGCTGTATTTCAAATGCTCAGTAGCCACATGTGGCTAGTGGCCACTGTACAGGACCTTGCAGTTTTTGAGCCAAGAGAGGGATCTGGGTTGGATGTTCTTCCAACTAAAGGTGGGAATTCACACCAAGAGAATGAATGAGAGCATCTGGGAAGAATGCACAGAAGGAAAAGACGTGCCAGGTGATCCCCACTGCCTGTCCCTTTATGTGCTCTTCCTGAGATTTCAGTCACTGCTTCAAATGGTCATTATCTTGGATTTGGGCAAATGATGAAGATCTAGGCCCTGTTTGGAAAAAGGGCCCCTGAGACTGTTATGGAGTCATGGATATATGTCCCATACCTTCTGGTTGATTGCAAGAGGATCTAGATGTTGCCCAGATGTTTTCCGAGTCCTTCTTATTCCTTAGAGATCTATGTTAACTTGGTGCAAACCCTATCTCCTGACCTACAAAAGGCCAATGCTCTTCCATGATTTCTTCTGCTCCAGAGCATCCTCTGACTCCTGCAGTGTGGACACGTTCTCTATCATTTCAAGTTAGCTGGTCTGGAAACACATACACACACAAAAAAACTCTCCTCATACCAGACATTCTTGAATTTATGCACCTTACTGAAGGTTGGGGGTCAGTGACAATGGGCAGCAGCAGTTCATGACCTCTCGTGCTGCCCTTTGCCCTTCCTTCCTTCTCTTTTGCTTTGGTCTCTTCTTTTCCACTTGGGGTCAAATACATTGCCTGGTATCCCAATAATGGTTTAGTAGCATAAGCTTGCCTATCTTTCCATAAATCTTGAATGTCTTAGATGTTTTCATCCAAACCAATACAATGATCTCCTTAAGAAATTTTGGTGAATAAAATTATCTCCCTTTTATTATAACAGCTTTCTGAACCACGCCTTTTATTTTTCATCTCATCCTGTGACATGGTTCATCTCCATGTTTCCTAAAGTGCCAGCTCACAGAAAGTGGTCAGTTTGTATTTGTTGAATAATGGTCCTTCTTTCCTACTTCCCATGAAATCTCTCTTCCAGAGGAGAACTGAACTAATTGCTCCTTTACTCATTTCATCCAGGCCACAGACAAAACCATAGCTTATTTGGTGGCTGAAGCTTACTGAAAGCTTCCTTTCCTCTTGATGCAGCCAGCTTATTTAATCACATGGCAGAGTTGGCTTAAGGCTAGCAGTGGGCAAGGGTTGTTGGAAGGGCAACTGCCTATGGCTGGGGATGAGGGCCTTGACTTCAGGATTTAGCATGATGTGCCCAGGAAATTGAACCTTCAGATCTATAGAGGCAATGAGTGTGGAAAAGATGGGAATACTGGCTGATTTTCAAGCACCATCAATGAAAAGAAGAAATAATTTGGTTGTTTTTGATGCCTACTGATGGGTGAAAAAGAGAAAAAGAACTTGTGTGGCTCTAAAGGGTAAAAATCAAAGATAGGTCAGTGGTCTTTGTTGCACATCATATAGGTAGAGCAGATTGGCAGCTTGAGTTGCCAAGGAAGTCCTTCCCCCCTCCCTCCCTCCTTCCTTCCTCCTTCCCTTCCTCCCTCCCTCTTTCCCCCCCTTCCTCCCTCCCTTCTTTCCTTCCAATGCCATGTATTTTCTAGACTAGCATTTTAGTGACTAACAGTATAAGGCACTATTCCAAGCATTTTAGTTGAATCAACTTATTTAATTCTCCCAATAACCCTCTTAACCTGCTAGCATTTTAAGAAGCTAATTAACTTTATGAAGCTTACAAAGTTAACACATAGTTGAGTCAGAATTTGAATCAGGAAGTCTTATTCTAGAATCTTTTGATTTGATCACTAGATTGGTGAATAAGACTGGGTCCCTGCTCTCATGGACTTTACAATTCTATTAGGGGAAAAGAGCCAAAAACACGTTAGGGAAAATTAAATAAATAGGAAATATTGTTTCAGATAATGAAAAATGCTCCAAAGTTTTAATCTAGAATAATAACATAGAACAGCCAGGAGGTCAGTATGTGGAGTGGCCACTTTAACTAGATGGTCAGGGATGGCCACATGGAAAAGATGACATTGGAACCAAGATGCAAATGATGACAAGAAACCAGGCATCCAGAAGTCTAGAAGCAAAGTGTTTTAGGGAGAAGAAATAGCTAAAACAAGTTTGTAATGTGGGTCCAGTAGAACTGTGGGTACCCCACCCCAATCCCCTTTTCTGGACCAGGGCACCCGCTCTTCAGCTCTTGTGACTGTTGGGTGCTAACTGCTCACAACTGCATTGACCTCAACTAGAGGAGAATACCTGGGAGATGGCCCACAGCCAACAGCTGATTGATACAGGGTGTAAGGTACTCGGCCCTCTTGCCTCAAGCAGGACCACTAGGTCATGCCATCTGTGCTCCAGAGAGCCCCATGGGAACAGGCTGAGACTAGTCTCTAAAGGAGACCACATTGTTGCCTAGGGTTCTGGTTTGCTAATGCTGCCATTGTGCAAAACACCAGAAATAGATTGGCTTTTATAAAGAGGGTTTATTTGGTTACAAAGCTACAATCTTAAGGCCATAAAGTTTCCAAGATAAGGCATCAACAATAGGGTACCTTCACTGGAGAAAGGCCACTGGCATATGAAAAACCTCTGTTAGCTGCAAAGTCATGTGGCTGGTGTCTGCTTGCCTCCTGGGTTGCATTACAAAATGGCGTTCTCCAAAATGTCAGCGTCAGCTTTCAACAGCCATCTTCAGAATGTGTCTCTCAGCTGCAGCACTGAATTCCTTCTTTTTTTTCAGCCTTTTATATGGCTCCAGTGATTTAATCAAGAACCACCCTGAATGGGTGGGGTAACACCTCCATGGAAATTATCCAGTCAAAGGTCTTGCCCACAGTTGATTGAGTCACATCTTCAAGGAAACACTCAATCAGTAGGTTCCAACCCAATCAACACTAATACGTCTGCCCCCACAAGATTGCATTAAAGAACATGGTGTTTTGGGGACATCATACTTCTAAACCGGCACACCTGGCATCCTCCCTTTCCTGTTTCTGTTCTGCTTCCCTCACTATCTTACTGAGACTCCTACCTCAATAAACCACATACACAAGAATCCCCATCACAGGCTCTGTTTCTAGAGATCCCAACCTAAGACAGTGGGATAGATCTTGGTATGATGGAAGGACAGCAGGGGGATCCATGTGGTTGAAGCACTGTGAGAGAGGGAGAGAGTCCTCGGTGATGAAGGCAAAGAGGTGGGGAGGGGACAGCTTAAGGAAAATTATGTAGGCCAGGTGAGGAGTTTTTATTTCATTTTAAGAGAAATGGGAAGCTTTGGAAGGTGATTTAGGCTGTAAAATGCTCTCCCCAGCTGCTATGTGGAGAATGAATGGACTATGGGGGTGGGATGAGGAAGGAAACCCAGTTAACCATCAATTGTAACATTCCAGCCAAGAAAGGACAGAGCCTTCAATTAAAAAGGAGGTGAGCAGGGCTGGATATGAGTTGTATGTTAGAGGTAGAGTCAGGACTTTCTGGTAGATTGGCCATAGCAGAGTTAAGGAATCTAGGTTTGGTCGTCAGGCAAATGGCCAGATTTGGTTGGGACCACTACATGTTCCATCTTAAGCCCTGGAAATTTCTCAAATGGATTGTCCACTTTTAATTCCAATTCCTCATTCAAAGCTGACCGAGTTTTGAATTTAAATGAAACAGGATCATTCCTTTGCCTTCACCTGCATGCAGGCTTCCCAACAATTCTTCATACCTAAGGGCTTTTGCTCCTTTTAGCTCCTTATATTTCTTTAACAGCTGTGATGTGGCTTTGTTTAGATCCTCCTTTTAAACTGGGAGAAGGCAATTTTACAGTTACCTGGGCAGGCCACTTTGCACATGTCCCTTTGCCACAGCGATGGCCTTGATTAAATAAAGACCAAGGAGCTGGGTGTGGCCGGGGGAAAGACCTCATTTCCCCACCTGCTCTCAATGTCAAACTCATGAGAGGGGGAAGACAGCGAGGAGTTACTGTGTGTGTGAGAATGATTACCCTTCACTTCAGAGACCTCCTTGAATGTGGAACAGATTAGGATACTCGGAAGCTCTGAATCCACAGGTCATGCAGATAGGGTGGTGAGCATCCCAAGGGTTCAGGCCTCCCTGATTTCAGGGTGAGGCCTGGAATTAGCTGGAAGCCCTTAATGGGGAGTCCAGGCTCCTGGTGGAGGAAGGGAGCTTTCCTTCATTCTCCTTTGTTTCTCCAGTGGGAGGGAGAGACGTATGCATAGCCAGGAATTTATTAACCCTTATTAACTTTTCCTAACTCGGGGAGGGAAATGTTAGCCCCACTGTTTTCCAGGAAAGCATCACTCACAAGAGCTCCTTGGTATTTGGGGATGCCATGATTAGGAAGGCAAATCCAGGTACTGGACCTAGAAAAGGGAGTCTTGATCACAGAGGGATGCTTCACAGACCCATGGATAATTGGAGAGGCAGAGTCCATCCACGTGGGCCTTTTAATTATGGATGGAAAGCATTTACAATGGGAACAGTAAGTGGAAAAGAGGTGACAGCTTTTCTTGTGTGCAGGTCAGAAGCCCCCGTCACATTTGGCTCCATGCAATGCCATTGTGCTTTGACTTGTGACCAAAGTAATTACTTAATTTTCTATCTGTAAGTGCACAAGCAATGCTTGTTTAATTTTTGGTGATGTCTCTCTCTGTCATCAATCTCTTGCAGAGTATAAACTTCAAGAGGGCCAAGAGGCAAACATACAAGGTCAAGCACAGAAGCAGGTGCAGCTTTGCTACTTTGGTTCTGGATCTGACCTTGTCCTCTGTCTAGCATTCTTCCTCCTGCCAGGCAAAGTCATCTATACCTGCAGGCCTGTTGAGCCTCAGTCTGACACCAGTCCCTGCCCCAGCAAGAATCATATAAGATGCTTCCTGGAAGTTATGGGAAATGGTTCCTTGTATATTGCATCAGTTCTGCTTTGGATGACTCAGGTCTTAGGAGCCAGTGGGCCATTCTTTGAAGGATGTCAGGCAGATGGCTGGGGTGGGTTAGCAGGTCTTTGGATGTGTAGTCTCAGATTTAAGAGAGATGTCAAAGGTAAGAATCTACCTTTGAGAAACAGTGAATATGGGATCCAATGAGAAGAATCATGGGAAAAAGATGGTGCAGTGAGATCATGAGATAGAATAGGACAAGGATGGTATTTTGGGAAACAACCTCCATTAGTGATGGAAAAAGAATAGGGAAAAATATTGAAGGACACTTAAAATGAACAGTAGGAAAGGTTGGAGGGAACGAAAGTCACAGAAACCAAGTAGGAGAATGGCTTGTCTTGAATGGCAAGAGTGCTGCCGGGAGTGCAAGAAAGAGGGGTGGTAAACATAGGTGGGCCTTTGATTTTGTTTGGCCTTCGGGAAGACAGTTTCATTGGATAGGAGGGGTGAAGAGCCAAGATGCATGGGATTGAAGGATGGGACTTCACACTTTTTTTGGCACCTCCTCAATTTGGTGCTGGATGGTATTCAGACATTATCTTGCTTTATTGAGGGAATGAAGAGAGAAAAGAAGTGGAAAACCAGGAAGGAGACTGGTAGAAAAAGAAAGGCTGCCAGTTGGTGAGTAGACAAAAATGGGGTATTATTAGGTGTTTGTGTGTGTATTTCTTAGTGCATGAGAAGATTTGAACCTGTGTTGAGAAACTGGGGAGGCAGCCAATGGAGAGGAAACAGAGGCCATAGTTATTAGATGGAGGACCCCGCATGGTAGGAGGCAGGTGAAGGGGTTAACTTGTCTATGTGGCAGGGAAAGTTTCTTCCAAGATGGGTGGGAAGGAAGAAAGTTTGGGTGATGGGCCAAAGAAAACTTAAGGAGCTTGGGAGGAAACTTGTGGGAGTTCTCATCAGATGTTCTCGATTTCCCAGGAAAGTAGGTGGAGAGGTCATCTTTGAGAGTGAAGGAGCAGGGGAGGAAATAGAGCTCAAGGAGAATGAAGAGAGTTTGGAAGGCTGCAGGGGCGAATTCCATGGCAGGGAGTACACTTTGGGTGATGGAAAGGGTTGCAACTGGGTGCTGAACCTCCAGCTGCAATGTCTGCCTTGTCTCTTCACTTGGCCCCAGCCCCCTTTGGCCCTGATGCTGACAAGGTCCAGGAGAGTCTTTACATGCTCAGAGATTTATTGAAAGGAAGGGAGATAGTAAAGGGGAAAAAAACCCTGCGTTACTTTTAAATAATCAGGGAAGACTTTAGAGGGGAGGACACAGTCTAGAAGGGCTTGATCTTAGAGAGAAAGCTTAAGGAATGGGATGGGTCTTTTTGGAAACACATCTCTTAGTTACTCAGGGGAAAAGAGAGAAGTAATTATTATTCAGTGGATTATCCAGATTCCTCTTTGTGCTTCATTGTACCTTGCCCAGAAATTGCTTTGTAATACAGTTCAGCCACCTTACCACGTCTTACCTTTGGTAAATGATGGACTGAGGGGTTTTCAGATTACATGTATTTTTCGACCATTCAGCGTTATAACTGGTGGAATATTTGTAGAGTGATAAGTATATGTTTAATGTCATCCCCAAGCCAGGGATAAAAGTTTTATTTGAAGTCCTACTTTTCAATACATTCTTATCAATGATCTTGACCTTTAATTTATGGAGACTTCCTTATTTTTTTCCAGTTTTGGTGGAGAATGTTCTAGTCTGGAAATTCAACTGACTACCTTCCCCCATTTATGCATGGAAACAGAACTTCAATCTACTGCAGAGGAAGTTCAATTTGGAGTATTTTAAAATAACCAGTGATATTTAGTTTGCTGATAACTGAGCTGAAATGATCAGGATCAGCTACATAATTAGTGGGGCCCAGAGCAAAATGAAAGTATGGGGACTTTGTTCAAAAATTAGGAATTTCAGTATGGTTACAGCAGAGCATTAAACCAAACTCAGGACCCTTCCAAACTTGAGACCCTATGTGGCTGCCCAGGGGCAGTAACGCAAGTTGGGGAAGCCTCTTTAGCTTTCCTTCTCCTTTGCCTCTTGTTACTGAGCTTTCCTTTTGGATACTTGGTCTGAACCCTGAGCGAGCGTCTTCTTTAGCTCCCCTTATGGAAAAATGGGATCAGCCCGACATACTGCTGTTGTGATCTGCTGCCCATGAGCCTGGAAGGAGAGCTGGAACAGGATGGTGTGGCAGACAGAGTTAGGTGTGGGTCAAATTGTGAGCCATGTCTTACTATGGGATCACAAACTGGCTCCTAAGTAATTTTCAATTTTTGCCCAGAAAGGACTTCTTTGAGAACTGCCTACCAAGTATCATCTCCTTGGTTCGTTGTAAATAAAAATCTATCAGCCAAAGCAGGCTGTTCAGGTTAGGGAAATAGAGCCTAGGGAAGAGAGCCCACTTTGCCACTGGGCTTAAGGTTTCAACTAGGACCAAGGATGTGTCCAATCTATCATTTTAATCACAACAGAAACCCTTCCCCTTCTCTCCTTTCTGATTGAGGATATCTTAAGCCTTGGCTACAAAGTTTTGACTTCAATGATTAACATCTGATAAATCTCATCTAATTTAAAAGATTTGGAGGTGGGGAAGGCAAATTCGAAATAAGAATAGGTCAGCAATGGAAGAGAGGGAGGAGAATAGGTGGGGAGGGGCAGCCTAATCCCTGGAGAGCATAGCAGAAAAGTGCTTGGAAGGTTCAGGCCAACAGCACCTGGGGGAGCTGTGGGAACTAAGAAGGTAGGACAAGGAGGAGGACAGAGCCAAAGGACCAGAACTAAAAAGCTTTGGTTACCAAGGCAACCTGTTCATCATTTTCTCCTATTTCCTCTAAAGTATGTGAGGGCCAGTTGCCAAGCAGAACAGACCTGGGCTTGTGGTTGCCTACGGTTAGCTGGAACAGGCATGATAGGATGGAGATCAGAGGAGGCTCTGTAGAAAGGAGAGAAAAAGACACAACTATGCGGCCCTCGTGTTCTGAGGAGAACTATATCTTTTCTTTTTTTCACTAATAAATAAGCTTTTCTAAGGCAAAGCCCATGTATTCTGTTCTTGCCTTTTTTTTCCCTGTAGCATGTAACACAATTATCATGCCTTCTTTTTTTTCTTCTTTTTAAATTATTTAAGCATAATTTGGAAACAGTAAAACACAGGAATTTTAAGGCTGTGCCTTGATGAATTTCTACATATGTGTATATCCATGTTACCAATACCTGGATCAAGATATAGAACATTTCCATTCATCCAGAAAGTTCACCTGGCACCTAT
The DNA here is from genome assembly GCF_015220235.1 of Choloepus didactylus. NCBI lineage: Eukaryota > Metazoa > Chordata > Mammalia > Pilosa > Megalonychidae > Choloepus > Choloepus didactylus. The sequence continues at coordinate 23,837,824 of NC_051325.1, read as the reverse complement.
TCTTAGTCAGTACTTTCCTGTTTCAACCAGAGGTAACCATTGCTTTGACTTCTATCCCTATGGAGTAATTTTGCATTTTCTTGAAGTATAAATGGAATCAGAGAGTATGAACGCTTTTGTGTCTGGTCTATTTTGTTCATCATTTTGTCTGGTGATTTATCCATCTTGTTGTGAGTAGCAGTGGTTTATTCTTTTGCATTGCTGAGTAGTTATTGGACTATATGACTATACCACAATTTGTTTATCCATTCTCCTGCTGATAGGCATTTGGGCTGTTCCCTTAATTATGAATTAAGCTGCTATGGACATTCTTGCATCAGTCTTTTTTTATGGACACATGCACTCATTTCTCTTGATGTCCTCCTTCTCAAAATATGTTTTTCATTTGACATCTGGGGCAGCACTCTCTTTATTTTCCTCCTGTTTCACTGACTTCTCTTTATTGATGTCCTCTGCTGGTTTCTCCTGACCTCCACTGTCTCCAAAGAAGTTGGACTCCCCTACCCTGGTTCAGCTGTTGCCCTATTCTCCATCTATACTCGTGATGCAGGTGATCTCATACAGTCTCATGGTTTTAAATGCCATCTGATGATGCCCAGATTTATATCTCCAGCCATCTGTCACACTTAAACTCCAAATTTATATATCAAAATACCTTTTTAACATCCCTACTTGGGATGTCATCTCAGACTTCATAGGATAGAAACTGACCTCCTGATCTAACTTTCATAATCTGTTCCATCCTTGGTCTTCCCCATCTCAGTTATGCCAACTCCATCCTTCTAGGTGCTTAAGCTAAAACCTTAAGAGCAATCACTGATGCTTCTCTTTTCCTCCCATCTCGCATCCAATTCACCAGTAAATCCCGTGGAATCTACCTTCAAAATAGATCTTGAACCGAATCATGTCTCACCAGATTCATCATCATCTCCCAAGCTTGTTAGATATCCTTGCTTCAACCTTTGCCCCCATATTCATTCATTTATTCATTCATTCATTTTACAAAGAAGACCGATACTTTTTTAAAGCATAAGCCAGGCCACATCACTTACCTGTTCAAAATCCTTCAGTGCCATCTCAAAACCAAAATCCTTACCATGGCTTATAAGGCCCTATGTGACCAGGCTTCCTGCTCCTTTCTACCGTTTCCTCCTCATCTGTTGCTCCTGCCCACTCTGCTCCAGCCACACTGGTTTCCTTGCTGCTCCTCAAACAAGTCAAACATGGTTTGCACCTCAGGTCATTTGCTCTTGCTATTTGCCAGATACCTCCTTGGCATTCTCTATTTCCTTCAGTTGTGTATCAAATGTCATCTTATTCTGGAGGTCTCTTTTGAACACCTTCTTTGAAACAGTACCTCCTCCTTACCTTGTATCATATGAGGGATACACACACACACACACACACACACACACACACATGTATATAAGCTTTTTGGTTTGTTTACTGCCTGTCTCTAGCAAAGGGTGTCTTAGAAAGGGTTACCCATTCTCTGTATGGATGAACAAACAGCTTAAAGAAACATGCTTTGCTCCCAAATTGTATATTTATCCTCCACTATGCTTATCCCAGTGATGTTAATGTAGTAGCTATTTTATACGTATTTGTGGGTTTGGTTGGATCACAGAAAAACTGATAGCTTAACCTGTATAACTGTGAAATAGTGAAATTCCTGAAGGGACATGGAGATCCTGAGTTCTGCTGTGGTTTTGACCAGTTACACATCATGTAGTCTGGAGCAGGTTGGTCACTTGCCCTTTTGAGACTCAGTTTCCTCCCCTTAAAATGAGAGTAATAATTCTTACATACTTGCCTCAAAGGTGAACTCAGCAATAATGAAATATTTAAAGCAGATTATCTGGCATGTGGAGTTACAAGTGCCTTTTTAGAGAGCGTTAATTTAAAGGTTACATGAAAACATACATAAACTGTAAAGTGCAGCCCCAAGTATGATATTAATGTATTAAGGTATTGAATAATTGTAATCCTGGATGTCTTTATCTGTGGATGTCTCCATTACAGGCGGCTTTCTCCTCAGTCACTCTAAAGGTGTGTGTCTGAGTGCAATGTGGTGGTTACGTGAAGTCCCTGCTCTTCTGGAACCTTCTGTTATATGCCTCTGGTCTTTGCAAAGTGATCAACTTCCAGGTGGCCTCCCATTCTGACTTCGGCAATGGGCCAATTCCTTGATTCTATCTAACAATGTAACCTCCAAAGTAAATGTCTATTAAGCCTTTGTGTAAACATTCCAGGCCTGTAGCAAAATCAACTGAACATAAATCACCCAATGAAAGGGGTGTAGGAGAATGTGTAAGTTTGAAAAATGAAATAATACAGTGCAGTTTCACTGTGGATCCCTGGCGTCAGTTACCTCGACCAAGAGTTTCTCTGGTCTACATCACAGTTCATCCTCAGAGGTCGTGGTTTTCAGATACTCTGGTGGGCGCTGCCCAAATATAGAGAAAATGAGCCTTCCACATATAGAGACGTAAAGATGCCTATTTGCAAATGGGCTTGACCGACCTTTTAAATAAAAGCCAGATTCTACCAGCTCTTTGTCATGAACTGTGTCTTGTCCACATTAAGAGGTTTGGCTAGAAATAAAAGAAAGCAGTTGTGATAAGTTTGGCTGTTTGGATTTTGTATTCCTTCCTTCTTTATTTAGAAATGGAGGGTAGATGAAAGTTCTTGCTTTTATAAATTGATTTTGGAATTTTCGTTTTCCTTTGGAAAGAAGGGTGATAAGACACCATCAAAGCCCTGCCTGGAGGAATGGAGGAGAGTGAAGGGACGGTGTTTGACAGAAATTAAGAAACTCAGTTTGATGCTTGCCTTGAGGGGCTCAGGTGTGCATTGTGTCTTTCAAGTGTAAAACCTGTCAACCTGAAAATTATTACATGGAACACTTTACTTTTTCCAAAAATATAGCCCAGGAAGCATATGTATAGAGCTACCCATATGCAGAAGGGTTAATTTCTTTGAAGACAGGCCTTGTCAAATAGTTATCACATTTTCAGAGTAGAGTATTTCAGCCCAGAGACCTTTTTGTTTTCTATGTACCCAGCAGGGTCTAAAGCAATGCCATAGGCTCTTCTTTACGGTTTTATATTTTCCTGATCAAAATACATTGTCAAACACTTTTTCTTTTTCCCTGTTGGAAACCAATGCAAAAGAAATGGGCTCTCTCAAAGGAATTTTGATGGTAGGTAGGCATTTCATAAAGTTTAATAAGCTTCAGAACAAGTTACAAAGAAAGATCACCCAATATCCTTCTGCATAGGTTAATTCAGGATATGCCATCCTAGGCTGGCCACATTTGGCCTTGGTTCTTCCTGAATGCTTGAGATGGTCAAAGAACTCCAAGACTGGAGTTGTATCCCTGTAGTTGATCATGTTGGTGTGCTGTTCATGTTCCTGGAGCACAACAGGAGGTTACTTGCAGATGGTTCCAGTATACGCCCATGGCTCCCTGCATTTTTAAGCCCAAATGCTGTGAGCATGCTCAGCTCATGCTTGGGGCGGGGCAGAAGTCATCTCTGTGGAGCCACTGCCCCAGAAGCAACCCACAACAATAAGGAATTGGAGTTGGGAGATAAATCCCCCTGCAGCCTCTGCACTGAGAGGGACAATTCTGAGGAATGTGGTGAGATCTGTGTACTCACCTAGAGGGTGTCTAGTGGGATTTTGCCCAGTTGCCCACAGCAGTGACCTGCTCAGGAATACACCCTTAATTGCTTCCTTCTCCTTTCCCTGCTTACTTCCCAAACCTCTATTTGTGCTTCACTTCCCAGGTTAGGTATTTGTGCTCAATACTTGTCTCAAGGTCTGTTTCTGAGAGAATTCAACCTAAAATAATACCTGACCTCCTTACTTAGTAACTGTATTGCTTAGGCCAAGCCACAGAATCTGGTGAGCCTTCATTTCCTCAGCTTTCAAATTGGAATAGTAATAGTAGTAGTAATAATAATAGTGATGATTATTATCTATTTATCACTCACTGTGTACTAACCACAGTTCTTTTACACATGCACACACACATACATATATACATACACATATACATATATATACATACATTATATACATTTAATAATTTTAGACCTGACATTGACTCTGTGAGATGTATACTATGATTATATACATTTTACTGGTAAGAAAACAGAGATATGGTGAGGGTTGGTGATTTGCTCCAAGTCACACAGTCAGTAAGTAAGCTTTCAAGCCGGAATTCAAATATCAGGCAATTGATTCTAGATTTGGTGTTCTGACCTACTCATCATCCTGTATATATATTCCTTTGAGAATCAAAGAAAATAATGACTGTGAGGGTGACTTGAAAAAGAAGTTCTGTTGAAAGGAGAGGGATGACTGCAACTAAAACCTTGCCAACCTTACCTGTGAGGACTCAAAAGAATTTTAGTGAAAATAGAGGCTGGTTCCACATTCACCCTGACACTGAGAGCCGTTTACAAATGAGTTGAAGCCAGCGTAGAAGGATTTTGGATTCTGTTATCTAATTACTGTTCGTTTTTTAAAGCTCGTCATGAAGAAGTCTGTTGTCAAGAATTCGGGAGGTGCAATTGCAGGGGATTGTAGGAAGTGCTGGAACAGCTGACACATGGAGGTGCCATTATGGATTATATCACTACCGAAGGATAATCTTTTGCTGCAGATGATTGCTTTGGGTGTGCGCTCCAGTATAGATGCCAGAAATGCTAAGACATGGAGAAGGGAGAGGAGAAAGTAGAGCAGCTACCTCTGTATGCTTTGCTGCTTGGAAGGGAGACAGCCAACCAGCAGGAAATGCTCATTTCTTCTCTTGGGATCTTTCAGGGACCTCCCACCCAAACAGGACTGTAGAACTTTGCTTTGGGAAAGGATGACTTGCAGGAAGGCAGGAAGCCTTGTGGTGGAAAGCGTGTCTGGTTCTCCCCAGCAATCAAGGCATTGCTAGGTGCAGCACGGCGGGATACAGGGTGGCCAAGGTGTCGTGACAGGTGTGGCTCTAGCCTCATGGCAGAAAGTTTTGCTGCCAGGGTGGCTCCAGTGTGAGCAGTTGGGAGTCAGAACTCTGAACAAAGCAGAAGCAAAGAGACATTCTGCTTTTTCTTGACTGCCTTCAACTGTTGTTTGATGGACAGAAAGGTGGTCATGACTTCACAAGCAAACTGGAAGGGATCCTATCTACATTGGAGCTGGGAAAAAGGGCCTAGAGGTTGTAAAGGCAGAAAGAATGAAACAGAGGTGGGGAAGAGAAATTCAGGTTGCTGAACCTATCCACAGTCCCAAACATCTAATTCATGGTTACAGTTGATGATGGAGTTTATCTCCATTAACTCGAAGCTTCAGTTAACTGTTGCAGGGGTTGGCTTACCGCCCCCATTCCACCACAGCTGGGGGAATAAACAGCATTAGCATGTCGATGATAAGTGTTTGTTTTCCTTTGGCATTAGGGCTAAGAAAATAAAGTGGGGGAGGGTATTAGGCTCTGGAGTAAGCCTTTAAAAGGTTTCCCCTTTGATTCTTTTAGGGTTGTCTCTTTATAATGGTAACAATCACAGCAGAGAGGAAAAAAAGGCTTCAGTCACCCCTGGGACACATTTTCTCAAAATTACATTTAAGTACTTTTTATTTGTGGGTGAAAAGCATTATCTTTTATGATGTCTTTAAACCAATGAGGGGAAGTTGTATATATAAACCAAGGTGTTATTGTGGCCTCTTGTCTATTTTTTTCAAATCCCTGGAAGAGGTCATTAAGAAGGATGCTCCATATAACTCCTTCTGCTGGCATGAGAGGGCAGAGACTTTTCTGTTTCATTGCTATTGGTCAGACACATGTTGTGTTTTATTACTTTAGAGCCTGAATCATGTATTGCTAGGTAATAGTATGTGCCACAATATTTTAAGTCCTGGGAGGCTTAAAGAGGTATAAGAGAGGTACAAGAAAAGTTTAATTTAATTGGGGAGACTATCTCTACAATAGTTGAAGATAATACAGATAATAATAATTAAGTAATCCAGTTGTGAATTATAAGCAGTATGTGCTGTAATTCTCTTAGTTGTGACATGAGAAGCATCACTTTAGAGGCAAAGCTTGCAGCAGGTCTTGAAGGACTGGCACACTCTGAATAGGTTGAGGAGGAGAGGAGAGGGCATTCCAAGTGAGAAGGATGATGTGCACAAAAGTGTGGAGGTGAGAATGCACCTGGGACACCTTAAACAGACCTGCCTGCCCAGATTGGAGAGTTTGGGCAAATGAAGGGAAAAATAGGAGAGTACAGTGTCAGAAAGGGGAGACAGGACTTATCTGTCCCAAAGCATGCATTTGCTTCTCAGCAATGACAATCACAAACCTATATTAGATTTTTCTGTTTTGTCCATTTGCTTATGATCATGTTTTTGTAGGATTAGTTGATGTGCCTAGCACAGTACTGGGTGACATGACCTTAGTTTGGGTTTCCCCAGAGGCAGATCCTGATACAAGGAGTCCAGAACAAGTAGATTATTTGGGACGTGATTCCGGGAAACTCTATTAGGGGACTGGAAAAGTGAGACAGGGAGGTAAAAGAGGACATAGGGGTGCATTATCAAGATATTTATCAACTGGAGCTTAATCCATGGGGGAACTCTGGAAACCAGTGTAGAATATGCCTCAGAGTGATCCCACTTGTAGAGTAAGGGAGCCATTGTTTGACAGCTGCTTTGATGGTGATGGTAGTGGGGGGGGGGGGTCATTAACTTCCTAACACTGCTCCAGATAAAGGCCCAAAAGCAGACAAGTGCAGAGGTTTGCAGTAAGCAGTCTTCTGCCCGTGGAGGTGAATGCTGAAGGAACTGGGGCAGGGAAGGGGGCACTGACAGTGTCTTCTACCTCACAACACACACACTGTATATAATCTAATGAGAGTGAGATTTGTCCTAATATGTCAGTGTCTTTAGATTGGAAATTAGCATCTGTGCTTTAAATGCGCCTATGTCTGGTAGAATCCACCAAAGGAAAAAGTCCTTGGCTAGCCATTGTTTGCCTCTTCCTGTTTCTTTCCATTCATTACTGTGGTCTGCTCTGGTGCAAAGCAAACTTTTGTTGGACAGCTGTACCACTTGGGTTACCTATGGAAGCATCAGGAAGAGTGCTAGTTGTACTAGGACTCCATCTGAGCTGGTTTCCTTCCAGTCCAAGAAGTTTCCAACAGAGCTGTGAGGGAGATTAACAAATATGAAAATGGCTCAAATTTGAACAGTGATTTCAGGGTGGGCCCTGGGTTGCCAGTGGAAAATATATGTCCATGAAGTGAGCTCATGTTCCAATTTTTGTGGTGAAACCAAGATGGCTTCATTAAAATCCAGCAAACAAAAGATCCAGTCCCCTCATACATCCCCTCCCCTGTTGCTTGCCTTCCAGGACACATAGTATTTGATAGGAGGTCTAGGAAATATGAATTCAATCATAGGTTTAACTCAGTATTTTACTTTTTCTCTCCATCTGCAGCAATACTTTATGCCAGTTGGGTTATGATCCAGTGGGAGAGAGATCAATTAAAAGGAAACTGCAGTAGAGAAAACGTTTAAGAACAACATTCTTTCTTCCTCACTAAATTTTAATTTTTTAATTTGCTTTGGGTTTCATTTAGTTAGTAAAGAAAATAAATCAGGAAAGAAAACCAGCCAACATTTTGTTTTTCCATATGCCTTTGTGGAATCCTGGAATTGGAAGGAATCTTGAAAAGCCATTTTGATGACCTTGCTTTTGCATCAGTATTTATTGAGTTAAATTAAAGCTGGACTCCATATGAGGAATTGATAAAAGGTGTACAGAAAGATTCAAGCTCCCTCAATAATATGGCATCTACCTGTCTGTCCATCCATCCACCTATCCATTCACCCATTCATCCATCTATACATCCATCCACCCTCTTATAATTGGGAAATTCTTTTAATTTCCACTTCTTTGTAATCCATTAACTGGTACTTTCGTTACATGTAGGATAATTGGTTTTATTCTTTTTTGATATTTTGACATGGATGAACAATTTTGTGAGTAGATTTGAAAGATCTGAAAGACATAAATATGACTTGAACAAATGGAAAAACATATTCACAGATAAGAAGAAAATGTGATAAAGATGCCAATTCTCCTTTAGTTAATTTATACATTTTATGTGGTTCCAATAATAATATCAACAAGTTATTTTTCAAAACCAAGTAGACTGATTCTAAAGTTTATGTAGAAAGATAAACCATCAAGAAAAATTAGGAACATTCTGGAAAAGAAGGGTAATGAGATGTGATTACCCTATTATTAAATCATATAATAACTCATTAATTAAGACAGCATGGTACGAGCATATAAATAAGCAGACATCAGTAGAACAGAATAGAAATTCCAGAAATAGATCCAAACACATGAGAATTTAATATATGATGAAGACTGTCTCTGAAATCAATGATTTAATGAATGAAATTAGGACAACTAAATAGAATATCCCACTTTGCACTAGGATAAATTCCAAATGAATCAAAGATTTAAATGTAAAAAGAGAAACTATAATAATACAAGAAAAAGTGGAAATCATTTCAGAATTTTAGAGGGGGAAAGGTTTTTCCAACCATGACAGAAAACCCATTAGACATAGAACAATAGATCGATAAATTTGACTACATAAAAATAAAGTACTCGCACCTGGCAAAAACCACCAAAGTCAAAGTCAAAAGACAAATGATAAGCTGGGAAAAATGTTTGCAACTTCGTCTGTCAACTTGTTAATTTCTCTGCTTCATAAGGAATGGACACAAACTGATAAGAAAAAGACTAATATCCAAACAAATAGTGAACAAAGACTAGAACAGTTTACACAAAAGGAAATTGACAAGAAAATATGATGTACTTTGCTTATAAAGAGAGAAATGCAAAGTAAAGCTAAGCTGAGATACCATTTCACCAATCAAAAATTGGCAAAGATTCAAAAGTTTGATAATGTCTAGTGTTGGCGAAGGTGTGGACAAATAGAGACTTTCATATGCAACTAGTGGGAGTGTAAATGGCAGGGTCGAACTAAGCCTTGTAAGCCACATCTAGCCTGCTGCCTGTTTTCATACTGCCCATGAATTAAGAATGGATTTTACATTTTTAAATGGTTGGGAAAAAAAGAAGACTATTTCGTGACAAGTGAAAATTATATGAAATTCAAATGTCAATGTCCTTAAATAAAGTTTTATTTGAACACAGCCCTGCTCATTCTTTTATATATTGCATGTGGCTGCTCCTGTGCTTCCACAGCAGATTTGAATCATTGAGACAGTCCGAATAATCAGCAAAGCCAAAAGTATTTACTTTCTCACCCTCTAAAGAAAAGGTTAGCTCACCCCTGCCATACAATTTGCAGTATCTATCAAAATTACAAGTTCACTTTTTACCCAGCAAATCCACATCTAGGAACTTACCCTACAGACACACTTGCATAAATGTAAAATGATGTATGTCCAGGATATCCATTTGCAGTTGGTTGGCAAAAGACTGAAAACAAATTAAATGCCCATCAGTAATGGACTGACTGTATAATTATAGCACATCCACACAATGAAATACTAGACAATTATACAAAAGAATATGAAAACAATTTATATGCTGAAATTGAATAATCTCTAAAATGTATTAAGTGGAAGATGTGAGACAGAACTATAGACAGATAGGTGCAACCATTTGTATAAAAATGGGGGAAAATATGTTTTTGTACTACTTCTATTCATAAATTGTATATGTATATAATATATATACAAATTATCTCTAAAGATTACACAAGACACATTGGTTGTTAGAGGGGAGGCTAACTGAGTGATTAGAGCCCAAGGGCTCCAAGGAGGTTGACTTTTGTTGTGTTTTAGAGTCATTTTTTTTTCCCAAGCCTCATGCTGTTTTATTTAAATGCAATTTTATTGTGATATATTCACATATCAGATAATCATCCAGAGTTTACACTCATTTTAGAATCATTAACTGTGTGAATGTATCTGTTCAAAAAAATGTTTTGAAAAGTTACTGTCCCGTACCCTATCCAATCATTCTCCATCTCATTATCTGATAATATTTTCCTCATACCATTTATCTCCATCTCATTTTTTTATTCCTCTGTTTCCTTCTCTAATTTCCTTCCTGGATTGTAGATGATTTGAGGGCAGTGACCAGGTCTGTCTTGTGGACAGTTGCCCTGCCACCACCTGGAGCTGTACCTCTGCCTCCGTGGTTCCACCTGGAAAGAAGGGACCAGCTCCCCAGAGGGTAAGTGGTGAGGCTGCCTGGGACAGATACCCTGTGGTATGGGCAAGGGGCCCTGTAGCAAAGGCAGACCCCTCAGTGGATATGCAGGCTTCTCAACCGTGGGAGTCATAATTCCAGAATCTTTGTCCCCTCTAGTCAATCCAGGCTTCCATCATGAACAGGATCAAGTTTAAGATGAAAGGAGGCATGGGGAGAAAAATCAGTCATCAGGAAACAATAAACCAACAATCTTGTCAATTTTATGTGGCATTCCTTGTGTTGCATATTCAAATGTGTGTTTTTAATAGAGAAAAACTGGAAATATTCCAAGTGTCCATTGACAGGGGCATAGTTGGGGAAATTTTGGAATATACATGCAGACATTATGAAGAAGAAAAGAGCTTGTTATGAATTGAAAGGAGGATTAAGTGATACAAAGTGAAGAGGGCAAGTTGCAGAAGAGTATGTATGGTATGATCTTGTTTTAAAAAGGTATGCTTAGGTGATTTGCAAAGGGTGCAGATGACCTAAGGGTACATTGACTGAAGAATGGAATGGTGTACTGTGGTGTACGCATACAGTGGAACATTGAGCAACTACAAGAAGGAGTGAAGCTGTGAGATACACAACGAGGTGAATGGATCCTGTACACAGTATTTGAGTGAATTACACCAGAAATAAAGGCAAACACTTTAATGCCTCACCAATATGGACTAACTACAATGTGTAAACTCAGAATTGAATCTTAGAACATAGCCTAATGTGGACATAATAATTGTAATAGTCCCTAGACTGTAAGCTCTTACAGCAGTTAACTCTATTCCTGAATTGTAATGCCTATCTCTAAACTTTGAGATGCTGATCCCCTAGCATATAACCTGATTGGTCTCTGGAACAATGCATATCTCTGAGACACCTGAAACTCAGAGCTAGAGCTCAGCAGATATGAATGTCAGTATTAGTGCATACAGCCACTGTTTAAAAAAAAAAAAAAAAAGCTAAAAAAGAGCCCAGACTTCAATTAGTGATATGAATGAAGCAGGTCTGGTTAAGACCAGGGCAAGCCAGGCCAAAGGGTAAAGGTTGAAACTGATAGTGTTTTAAAACTTTAACTTCCATATGAGACCAAGGGAAGAGGTATCTATTTGGTACAGGATCTAAATTTTCTAAACGGTACAATTCTACAGTCGATTTGTTCAAACACCACAATTGCATGGAACTTTGAATAGGAAGTGAGATACGGTAGGTTAGTATAGGCTGTAGTGATATAGTGACACATCCCAGAGTAATTTGGGCAGATAATAAAAAATATATTTACAGCCCTCCCCTCCCCAGCCCCGAGGATCTGGGGGAAGGTGCGGATGTGTTGGACATCCTCACCTGGACTGGTGTTGATGTTATCACAAACATTGGGACTGGCAGTTTGATGTGCTGAGCCCTCGATCATGGGACTTGCCCTTATGAAGCTCATTACTGCAAAGGAGAGTCTAAACTTGCATATAATTGTGCCTAAGAGTCTCCCCCTGAGTACCTCTTTGTTGCTCAGATGTGGCCCTCTCTCTTTCTAACTGAGCCACCTTGACAGGTGAACTCGCTGCCCTCCCCCCTACGTGGGACCTGACTCCCAGGGTTGTAAATCTCCCTGGCAATGCAGAATATGACTCCTGGGGATGAATGTGGACCTGGCATCATGGGACTGAGAGTATCTTCTTGACCAAAACGGGGATGCAAAATGAGACCAAATAGTTTCAGTGGCTGAGAGATTTCAAATGGAGATGAGAGGTCACTCTGGTGGACATTCTTATGCACAATATAGATAACACCTCTTAGGTTTTAATGTATTGGAATAGCTAGAAGTAAATACCTGAAACTACCAAACTCCAACCCAGCAGTCTGGACTCCTGAAGACAATTATATAATAATGTAGATTACAAGGGGTGACAGTGTGATTGTGAAGACCTTGTGGATCACACCCGCTTTATCTAGTGTATGGATGAGTAGAAAAATGGGGATAAAAACTAAAGGACAAATGGGGTGGGATGGGGGGATGATTTGGGTGTTCTTTTTTCACTTTTATTTTTTATTCTTGTCCTGCTTCTGTCTGATGTAAGGAGAATGTTCAGAGATAGATTGTGGTGATGAATGCATAACTATGTTATCGTACTGTGGACAGTGGATTGTATACCATGGATGATTGTATGGTGTGTGAATGTATTTCAATAAAACTGAATTTAATAAAAAAAAAAAGGTATGCTTAGGAAAAGATGGAAAACAATGGAGGATATGTACCATGCTGTTGACAGTGGTTGTTTCTGGGGGTCTGTGAGCAAAGGAATATAAATACCTTCAATATTTATATTCCAGTAATGTTTGAATGTTATTAATTTTCATTAATTTCTTGTGCAATTAGAGAGAATAAGGACATCTGCATCTGTGTGCAGCTTGGTGTGTGTGTAAATATGAGTACCTGGCGTCTGAATCTCATAGGAAAGAATCCACACAATTTACCTACGTAGCCCTTGGCCCCCAAACAGCACAGACATCCTCATTCTCTATCCAGAGACAGTTCCACTGGAGAAAGAGGCCTGGAAGAATGCATTCTACATCAGAATGCTCTCAGAGGGAATCAATGCATTTGATCACTCATTGCCTATAGCAAAGGGTAAATGACAGGAAACTGAGATCTCGAATCTGGAAGGGAAGGGTGCCAAATAGGGTTCATGAAATCTGACTCTTGGGAATTTGAAGGGTGAGAAACCATACAGGGCTGGAGGTGGGGGAGGGCGAGGATGGCTGTCAGAATGTGGGAGCCCTAATGTTACATAATTGAAATAATAATAATAATCCAGGGGCTAAAGAGGCTCCAGGATGGGGCTGAGGAGCCATGTCCATATACCACCCCTATAAACACCTGTTCTCTTTGTTATTATGTCTTGTTCTTATTTTCTTAATTTTTCCCAATGCAGCTGAGACAACAAGACAGGGTGGTCCAGGGCTGGGAGTGTAGACACCTGGATTTTAGTCCTTCCTTTCCCCTGTATTTGCCCTGTGACTTTGGGTAGCCCACAACCTTTCTCACTTCCTCAGTTTCCCATCCCCAGCAAGGGAATGCAACTGCTTGACTAGGATCTTATGGTCTCAGGCGAGGGAGTGTCTGTCATGGGATTTGGATTTTTCTCAAACAAATGGGTTCTATAAAAGTACATCTATATCTACATCTCTCTATATCTGTATCAGAGTCTATGTCTGTGTCTGTAACTGTAATCTCAAACTCGTTCTTAACTGGCATCCCATCCAGAATATTTTATTACATTCCTTCTTTGCATCTGCAGTCTGATAGTCATCGCAGAACAGTAGAGCTGGAGGAAGATTCAAGGTCATCTGGTTCAAGGTCATCAGTTTCCCAGTGAAACTCAGAGAGGCTGAATGATGTGGTCTAGACAATGCTTCTCAAACTTTAATGTGCACAGGAATCACATGGGGATCTTGTTACCATGCAGAGCCTGATTCAGTGGGTGAGGGGTGGGGCTTGAGATTCTGCATTTCTAGCGAGCTCCCACAGGATGCCAAGGCCACAGATCTCTCTTGGAATACCAAGAGTCTAAGGATACAGAGCTTCCCAGAGGCAGAGGTTGAGGTTGGGCCCGGTTTCCCCAACTCATTGTCCGGTGCTCTTTCCTATGTAGGGAATAATTACAAGTTTAGTTGCCTGCAAGACCTAAATCTTTCACCTAAATGGGCAGTTTTGTGCCAGAATCGTTTGGGGAATTTCTAAAATTTTGGATGTCTGGATCCACCCCCTAAATTCCAATTTGAGCAATACAGGCTGAGGCCTGGGAATTAGTATTTTAAAAGACCCTTTGGTGATTTTGATTTATTAGTCCATGACTAGCTTTTGGAAACTACTATCTAAGTCATTGGGGAATATTAGATTATATCTAGTATAATCTGAGTTTTAAACTTTATTTTAAATTGTTATTTTCTTGTTGCATATTGATTCCCTATATATTTCTTATCACTTCCCAAACCACTGAGATCAGTGTACTGAAGAAAAATCATGTCCCTTTATGAACAGTACATGACCCCCAACCCTTCATAGACAAACACACACACATACATAACTCACACATTTCCTGAGCCTTGGTGTGAGCAGTTCCATTTCAGACTTTGGAGACCCTTTGATAACCTTCTCTAGAAATGCCTTGACTACCACCTGCTATCACCTTTCTCTTTGGACATTTAGATCAACAGGACCTACATATCATCTTAGAGCAAGAAACACTTAGGCTCTTCCCCAAAACCTTTATTTCCAAGACTTCAGAATGTTTACTCATGTTTCTTTCAGGCAGATTTTCTCCTTTTGCCTTGATACTTATGGAGTCTTGTGACAACCGGATACCTGTGATGTTTGCTCTGTCACCATCAATGTCCGCAACAAAATTAGGTTGGAGAAATCTTTCAAAAGCAACTATCTACTGGAGGAGACATATTATCCAGGAAGGATGCACATCAACTTGAGGGGTGGGGATCCCCCTCTTTTGGTTTTTTTCTCAGTCCTGGCTCTATGCTATTGTTTCCACCCAAATGCCTACAACATGGATCCACTAATCTATTGTTTCACAAGCAGTCTTCAGAGGCATGCCTTTCCCAGGCTTCTCAGGCAAGAATTGTACTTTGTCCTAGTGCCTGACCTCCAGCTACAAGAGACTCTTTCATATTTTATCAGCAATTAACAGCAATCACTGCTGGTTTATGACATGACAAAGGCCTTCATCTCCATGGTTTGGTCATTGTTTCCTGTACTTTGGTGATCACCTTCACTCCCCACTGTTCATAGAGATGCTAGCCCAGGTGAGTTTTCCAGCCTGTAACTGGGTGAGGCAGTGGCTGAATCATGTGAGTAGGGTTTTGACATTTAATAGGACATGAATTATCCTCAAACAATGTATTCCTGCCTCTAGCCTACTGTGGGCAACTGACAACATGCTTTGGCTGCATAATGACATCTTGGTAATGGAAAGAAAGGGTGATTATTCAGAAGCATTGGCATCTACGGGAAAGTTCTGGAAGCATCAGGCCTTGGCCTGTTGTCACTTTTATTCTACCTCATTGAGGGCCAATAATGTACCAGATGATAGGTGGATGATGACATGGAAAGAAAAAGATGGGGCACCTGGGTAATAGGTGGTGGTTTCATTCTGTTTAGCTAAAGATGGCCCATCCTTTGCATCTGTCATATAAAATGATTTGGTGACACTAAAATACAAATTCAAAGTTGAAAAATCATAAGAAACAAGTTTGGATGGTTGTTACCTCAAGCAACTCTCTTAAGATAATGGAACTGTCAACATGTTTGAGAAAGTAATTTATTGTTTTGGCAAGAAATGGAAACAATGAGCCTAGTCTCCCAGTATTCTCAGAGTCTACTTGAGTATTTTATATACTGTCCCTCAGGTAGTTATTATTTACTTTGGGGTATTAATCTTGTCTCTCAAATAGGTTCTGTGTTCCCAGATTTAAAGAGTTGGTCTTTATGTTTTTGTTCTTTTCTCTATTCTTTGCACACAGCATAGAACACAGTCCCAAGTACACATTAGAAACTCAATAAAACCTTGCTATTACTAATAATAGCTACCCTTTAAGGGGCCTTGATTATGTGTCAGCTACTGTCTGTGTGCTTTATAATATTAGCCCATTTAATTCTTATCACAGCCCCATGAGATAGGTATGTTATCTCTCTTTTGAGATTTCTGGAAGGGGTGTTAAATTTGCACAATGGTAAGGGGCAACAGCAGAATTTGATCCATGGTCTTTTGGGCTCTTTTCACTATATCCATGTGGGGTTGTAGATTGCTCATTGTGGATAAGCCTTGTTTTGAGTCTAGGATGTTTCTTCTTAAATTAAAGCATACCCTGACTGTCTGGGTCTAGCCTGAGACCTTTCTTGCCTAAGTAAGTAGAGGATGTTATGTTGAGAAATAATGTAAGCATAAGCTTAGTGGAGTAAAAAGAGAGTCTATTCTGCTGTGATGTTCTAGAATTATTTTGCATTTCTGATCATTACTCCTGGGTTTTAGATTTGGTCTGAGTCAATGTAATTATATTTGGATTAGAGTGTCTTCATTGTAGATGTGTCTGGGTCCTTGCATGATCTTTATCACCTACTGACCTAAAAAGGCCATCTTTCAGCGCCATGATAAAACCCGAGAGTGGATCAAAACCCTGCTGTGCTAGTCTTTCTCAAAAATAGTCCAGCTAGAAGTTGAGAGAAAGAAGTATAGGGAGAGAGGCCCAGCAGGTGAGGGTCAGCTTACCTTGTAAGTTTAACCTAGTGGTGGGAATCAGTCTTTGCTTGACCATATTTCATCTTAGAGTGAATTGACATCACCTCATCCAGACACTTTATCTCCATTGGCTGGAAAATTCTTGTCATATGCTGATTTTATTAGAACTGCCTGAGACTTAATATTCCTTCATAGCAGTCCTGGCAGCTTCAGCTAACCAATTGGGGTTGGCATGTCACGGGATAAAAAATATCTGCAATTCCTGATTTAGAGGTTGCCCCCCACCCCGCCATGTGTC
The DNA here is from genome assembly GCF_015220235.1 of Choloepus didactylus. Lineage (NCBI taxonomy): Eukaryota > Metazoa > Chordata > Mammalia > Pilosa > Megalonychidae > Choloepus > Choloepus didactylus. Next base: position 23,820,987 of record NC_051325.1, on the reverse strand, counting down.
TGTCTTTTCTGTTTTCAAAACAAAACACCAGGGAAACTTGTGCTTCCATTTTGGTTGAGACCACAGAGCTTTCCTTGGGGTTAATCCTCAGTTATTGGGCTGGTCTCTTACCAAACCCAGCTGGCAGGAGTAGAAAGCTTTCTGCCGAATTGCTGCTTCTCTCAACAAGTAAGTGATATAGTGGAAGTGAGAGGGAAGACAGAGTTAGCTCTCTCCTGCTGTTGTTTGGAATGAGAGTCCAAAGACTTTTGCTGGGTTTGGATGGTAATTTGTCTTACTTGGGCAAATTGAAAATTTTATATGTCATCTTAAAACCCAGTGACACCTTTCTGGAATTTTTCTGTAAGCAAAACAAAGGGAACTCACATGTCTTTACAAGTAGACTAGTATGGGAGGGAGACATGCTTTTCCAGCAAACATACAACTTAAATGATCTGGAATATTTCAGGATACATGTAATAGATTGATTGTAAAAATGGCCACAATTTTCCACCCCTCTCTGTATCTAAGCCCTTTGCTTGTGGCTTTGCAGCAATTCCCATCAAGAGGGTGGAGTCTGTTCCCCCTCCCATTGAATCTGGGACCCCGTTGGCCATTAGAATGGAGTAGAAGTGATGATATGTCTCCATTCTGAGCCTAAAGCTCAAGAGGTCTTGGGTGCTTCTGCTTGCTCTCTTCTGCCACTGCCATATGAATAAACTTGGAATATCCTTTTGGAGGATGTGAAACAGAAATGAGCCATCCCAGTGGAGGGCATCCTAGACCAGTTAGGTCTCAGTCCATCTGGCAGCTAATTGCAGGCGTATGAGTAAACCCAGCTGAAATCAGTTAAGGTGGGCTTGGTTCAGCAGAACCACCCAGCTGTTCTGTACTCTCATCAGCAACAGTAAATGGTTGTGTTTTAAGCCACTAAATGTTGAGTGACTTGGCTTGTTACATAGCAAATGCTAACTGATACAATTCTGACTCCAAAGATTGTTCTGATAGATAATTTACATAATAAAATTTAGAGCTATTAGCAATGGGTTTGGCACTTAGTGGGTATTTAATAAAAACTGGTTCTTATCGTCCTTTTCTCTCCCTTTGTGTAAAGAGATGGGCTCCCAGATTAGAGTTTGCAGGTTCCAGCCAGAAGATGGACTAGCAGCTGGGAAGTCACACCACATGGGTATACACCTGTGAGGAACTCTCAACAGTCTGTAGAGATAGGAAGTATTTTCTTATGAGGCAGAGGACATTGATGTTTCTTCTTTGCCATCCTAAATAGCATGTTATCTGCTTATTGGGAGAAAAGAGGAGGAAAGAAACGTGAAACATTTTAAAAAACACTCCTGAATTCCTGGCAAGTAAATGATATGGTTCTGGTTTGTTCTTTCTTTCTTTAGATTAAAATGATCGAAATTTGGATATTACTTAGGAGAATGAAGAGTTCTGGGTCTGTGTGACTTTGCACAAGTCACCAACCCTTTCTGGGCCTCAGTTGCTTCATCTCTTAAGTTGGGAATTTTGGACTCTCTGACAAGACTCCTAACTCCACCCATCCATGACACTTCTGGTGGCACCATGGTGAGCTTAGGAACTAAGCTCTAATGCCACACTGCTCAGTTTGAAATCTGACCTGGTGCTTTCTAGGTCTGTGCCCTTGAGCAAATTAGTTATCCTCTGTGCCTTGGTTTCCCTATCTGAAAACAGGGCTGTCTCGTGGTGTGGTTCTGAGGATAACATGATATAATCCATGTGAACTGCTTAGAACAGTGCCTGGCGCATGGAAAGCGCTTAACAAATGTTCGCTATTATTTCATTTGGCATAGAGTCATGTCTTATGCAACTGCACTTTCATGGGATTTAAATGATGAAAGTTCAAATGGTAAACATCAACCCAGTGGATAAAACTGCAGCATGCTTTTAAAATTCATTTAAAAAAAAATAGAGTATTAGCCATCCTTACTCTCTTATGTCCATAATTCAAAAGGGTTTTTCCTCACATATGGTACATGTGTCATGTGTCATGTACCAGTGAAATGTACCACTTTAGCTCTGACCTTATTTTTCTCTCTCTTTTGCTGCTAACCTTTGACCATAAGCAAGAGGCAGTTTAATGCAGTATTAAGAGGATAGGGTCTGAACCCTGGTGCTGCCATTTACTAGCTCAGTTCACTTTTTAATTACTCTGTCCCTCAGTTTGTCCATTTGCAAAATGTGATTAATAATAGTGCCCACCTTGTAGGATTCCTGTGTAAGTTAAGTAACATGATCCATTTAGAAGAGTGTCTGACACATAGTAGGCTCTTATTAAATACCATGGGTTAGTATAATATTATATTCTGCTCCACTGAAACCATTTTAAAGCAAGCGTTATGAGCACAAACATTGTCCAAAAGAATACCTTTGGGTATGAAAGGATGATCAGTGTTGGTGTGCTGTTGCTGCCCCATCTAGATCCCCTTTACCAGACTGGTGCTCCCTTATCCTGTAGGCTATGAGCATAGGCTCTTAATGGCTTCCAGCTGCCTCTTTCTCCGGGGCTTGCCCTTGACCAAATGGGAGTTGCCTAGCCTGGAGTTGCCCGGGAAGTCAGGCAACTCCCCTCACAGTGGCTGCAGCCTATAGCCAATCACTGACCAAGACAGGAGCACAAAAGGATCCTGTGCCTCAAAAAGGGGTGGGGGGCAACTCCATGGTACAATACATGCTCCAGAGCGCCCTGTGGGATCAGGCTGAGCTAGACTGCTGAGACCACACCCTTGCTCTGCTCCTTCCCTTACCCTGTCCTGCTTGCCTCACTGCCTTTCTCCTGTCTCAATAAATCACTTCCATGTGAATCCCCATCTCTGGCTCAGCTTCTAGACCTCTGACCTAAGACAGGAAGTGAATGAGAAACTGAACAAGGAACAATTTCAGAGATCCTAAGACTCACAGTTGGACTTTCTGGCAAACCTCATGGATAGGTTTAGTTTTGATTCTGTCCAAGTCTTTGTTTGGGGGTGGGGAGGGGGGTGGAGATCCTGGAGGGACTGACTAGGGGTTGGGAAAACATCAGGATTTTAGGCAATGGCATAAGCGAACCAGCAATAACGGCTTTGTATTATTTATGCTTGTGTATCAAGTAAGTACCTGGAATAAGGACATGTGGATTTTGATGACCCATGTGATTGCTACAATAATTAATACCAACTAAATCTAGAGTCTTCCAGGACCCAAAATGTTCTCCATCCTAAATTCTATGCCCCAAATCTTTTGAATATGTGGAAATACAGTTTTAGATGGGGACAGTTGCTTTCTTATCAGCTGGATCTTGTTTTCCTGGCCCTTCATCTGTCTCCATACTCATCAAAGATTGTCCAAAGGATTACCTTTGGAGATGCATTAGGGGGTAAATACAAAGTTGCCTGCTCATAAAGCACAAGCTGACCTGAAGCACAGAGCAGGATCCCAGATCCCAGCACCACAGCACTTTGACCCAGAAAGAGATCAGAGAGAAAATCACCTGCAGGATGGACATGGGCTTGTAAGTGCTGAGGAGCCAGGAACCCACTGGAATTCAAAATTCTATTCCATCCTAATGTTTTGAGGAAGAAGCAGCATACAGTATCTCCCCAGAGTTAGCTGCTTCTTTCTTCTGAAGAAAGGGGCAAGGAGTAATCTCTTTATCTTCTTTCCTTCTCTCTCTCTCTCTTCTTTTACTCCCATCTATGTGTGGTACCTTATATGCATGTCTCCGTAAACTCAATTCAACAAATTAATCAGACATTTACTAAGATGAGTTTTTTATTACTTTCTTTCAAATGTTCTTATGAAATTTGTTATTTGCTTCTCAAAGCCATGCATGGCTATCTAAGAAATAGAACCTGGTACAGCTTCCTAGAATATCGACTAAAAGTGATGTTACCTAATTTGTAATAGTCCTTTCACAGGGAAAGAAGCACAAATAATTTAGAGTAGACTAGCTAATTTACATGAACTTTAAAGACACGCCTATTTCAAAGAAAAGATGTTGCAATTATGGTGGATCATTGAGTTCACTCTTCAGACCTCAGGGTGGTGCGATGTTCTGTAATGCTTAAAGGGCAATTTTGGTGGAAGTGTCTGAGAAACACTTCTAGGTATATTTTCTACCAATCCAGAATACAGCATAAGCAAGGCTGCAAGACAATTTGTGCAGGGAGGGAGAAAAAGTTGGGTAAACTTCTAGTGCCATTGCCGTCCAAAGACTGGAAATAGGAATAGTGTTCCAAATGTAGTATTCCAATTTAGGTGAATGGCTCCTGACCTGGCTGAAAATATGGTTCTCCACAATCCATGGAATAATGAAACTTCACTTAAGTAGGACATAATTTTGATTTGATATATCTCATGAAAGAAAGGGCCTGGTGGGTAGATAAGATATATGACCAATTAAAGCTTGCATCTCAGAAGGAATTGAGTGGCTACACAGTGACTGAATCGTGGTCTTTATGACTTTTTAGCCAGGAAATGAGAATTATGTCATTTAATGCATGTGTTGGAGGCTGTTCAGCTCTGGGGACTTTGCACACTTAACCTGGCTTGAGAGAAACCTTCCTTCTCATGGATTCTAAATCACTATTACATTGCTGCCACACTGGAACTGGGAGAGTATGGCTTAAGACTCAGAAATTATCCAGGGTCAGTGGAGGAGGCCCTATTTCCTCATGTATGAAATAAATGGTCCTTTTGTCCCACAAGTGTAGGGTATCCTCAAGGCTGAGCCGTGTGCTGTGAAGATTGTGATCTTTTAGAAAACACAGGTAGAGAAACTCCACTTTGGCCCCAGATTTCTGGACATAGTGACTTTGATTTTGACATCTTGGGCTTCACAGGAAAGGATCTTGTAGCAAGCTCAGAGAAACGAAGTTTGAAGTAGGTTTTAGGCCTGATTGAGTTGCTGTTTCATAAGATTGCACGGCATGAAGCATAGAAGAGAGTTCAAGAAATTTACGAAGGAGACCATTGCATATAAATCTGGAGAGAAGTGTGAGAAAAACAGCTCAAAAGAGAGACCTTGAGAAGAGAGTGTACCATGAGAAAAAGATCAGGAAACCAAATCCCATCCCTTGACTTGAACACCTTTGTCTCCTCTTAGCTTGTGGTTCTGCTCTGGGGGAGAGTGTATTTAAATTAATTTGCTATCTCTTTTTCCTTTGGGGAATCTTGGGTGGACAGAATCTACTTTTGGAGGACTTGAGGCAGCCTGGAGGAGGGTGCCACACTAGGTCCTTTTATCTTGACTTCACTTCAAGCAGTGGGGATAGATTTCTTGCTTCCTTCCTAGCCTTTCACACAAAGCAGGCAGTTGAGTGTGTGGCTCAGCCAGGGATGCCCAATAAATATTTGCTGGTGAACAAAATGGTGGGGGAGGGGGCACTGAAGGCAGCAGACAGTTTGTCCCATCTGTGCTGCCACTCAGAAGTGGCACCAGTGTGGTCCCGATGCTTTGTCTATGGAAGACTTTATGGCAGTGTTTTAGCCCAGAGGCCTGACTGTGCTCCACCTTGCATCATGCTAGCTACCCGAGTTCCCTGTGAAGTTTTCTGCCTTCAGGAGCACCTCATTTCCAAGAAAAGGAATCACTCTTTCTCCTAATGAGCATGCAGACAGAGGAGGAGATTCAGGAGAAAAACAGAAACCACCCAGCAAGGGAATTTGAGTAGTGTGCAGACAGAGGCAAGGGGGAGAAAGGAGGAAAGGAAAAATGTGTCCAAACAATATTGTGTCAGTTCTATAATTTTCCACTAGTCTGTATGAGGATTTGTTTCAGCCTTCATGCCTTACAATCCAAGACAGAAGCCAGGCAAAAATACTTGGACTTAATAAATCCAGGAAAGAGGTGTGTTTATCAAGGTCTAGCATTGTTTAAATTCAACATCTGTCAAAAAGTTGTAAGCATTTGCCCCCCACATTTTGGGCAGGTGCTTCTGGTCTCTTATAACACTGGTGAGTGGATTTTAAAGAAACATTCAGAGGGAAAACCCAAGTGTCCATTTTCACTACCTCTGCTTCCAATCAGGCCTCCTCACCTTTTTCCTGGGGACTGTGCTAGAGCTTCCAAATTGGCCTTCTCACTCCCACATCCACACTGGCTCAGTCCTTCCCACAGGAAGTTGGTCTTTCTAAAGCCTAGGTACTAGCAACTTATTAAAACTTCCCAAACTTCTTTGTAGGGACCTTTAAAACTCTGGATCCTTTGTTTCTTCCAGCCTAATATTTTGCCACTATCTTCCCTTTTTGTAGAAATTTTTAAATATAAATATTTTTGTGGATGTATAACATAAATGAAGAAAAATATGTGCTCCTTGATGAATTCTTATAAAATTTACATGCCCATGAGACTAGCAACCAGATCATGAAATAGAACATAACCAGCACCTCCATAAGCCCTTTGAAATCTGCCCCCCCCCAAGTCACAATCGCCCCAGGAGTAACCATTGTCCTGATATCTAACCTCATAGATTAATTTTGCCTTTTACTGGAGCTCTACATACATAGAATCATACAGTATGTATTTTTTTGTGCTAGTCACTATTATGTTTGTTTCATTCATGTTGTTTGTGTGTTTGATGTTGATTCATGTCCATAGTGGTGTAGTATTCCATTGTAGGATATACCACAGTTGATTTATCCATTCTATTCCTGAAAGTCATTTGGGTTGCTTCCAGCTTTTGGCAATTACGAATAGTGTGGTGATGTCAAGTCCCTTTAAAAAAGACCCCAAATTGCTAAGCGTAAAGGGAAAAGTTGATGAATTTGGCTATATTCAAGTAAGAAAAGGCAACCCATAGACTAGAAGATGCTTGCAATGTGTGTGTCTGAAAAGGACTCATATCCTGAATATATAAAGAATTCCTGCAACTCAATAAGGAAAAGGCAAATAACCCAATAGTGAAGTAGGCAGAAGACTAGAACAGGACGTTACAAAAGAGAATATCCAAATGGCTAGTGGTCCTAAATAATGAAAAGGTGTGCAGGCACTACTTTCAGCTTTGCTAATCCCCTCACCATTTCCCATTAGGCCATTTGCTTTCCTATTTCTGTGTCTCTGTGTAGGCTCTTCCTGCTGCCTGGGGTGTCTTTGCCTCCTTTTCCACCTAACTGTTTTTGAGGACCAGACAGAAGTATATCAGCTCCATCATGAAGCCTTCCCTGATTCCACTTGGCAGAAGCAATCATTACTTCTTTAGGATCCCAAAATTTGAGTTCCCTGAAGTGAGGTGCTTAACTAATATGTCATCATGCCTCCAGTACATAGCCTTGCAATTGATACATAATAGATGGTCAATAAATGTCTTTCTGAATAAATGTGTAACTTTCCCCTCAAATACTCAGATAGGTTCTAAAACCGATGAGGTATATGTAGTAACAAAGGCTTCCTCTGTTGAACATGGGAGTGCTTTATTAGCCAATATAAAGGCTAGTTCATAGGAAAAATGCTGGCCCATTTCCCAAATCATAGCTCATATTCAATTAATAGAAGTATCACTACAAACCTGTGGACAAAGGTCTAGTGCTCTATAGACTGAATTGCATGTTGATACGTAATAATAAATAGGTTTGAAAAACAGCATTGCTGTCCAGAAAGGTAATTGAAGAGACTGAGGTGGCAGTGACCCAGAACAGATTACAGACTCTTTTCTAATGCACTGTGCTCATTTTTGTAGTTGCACTGGTTATAAAGGGTCTCTAGCCAGGTAAACCCTGCCTCCTGTGACCAAAAAAATTTGAAAGATTTGGCACTTCTTATAGACTTAAGTAAACCAACATACAGAATATACTTTTAAAAGCAGAATGTGGTTTGCATGGTTACCCAGGACTATCCTCTATAACATGAAAAGAGAAGTTGGTTCAGGCTGGTGGATGAGGAGATGTATTTTTCATGGACCAGTTGAGTTTGGATGAGCTGTGATCTAATTTATAAGCATACAGTGTCTCTTTATCACCCATCCCCAGTATACACACTCAACTCTGCCCCACTCACCCTTAACCTTCAAAGATCTTCCCCTCCTCTGAACTTTTACTTCATTACCAGTCATTGGTAAGATTTAGATATTTATTAATTGATTCATTCATTTTGTTCATGTTATATGCTGGTTGCTATGCTAAGTCCTGGGAATAAATCAACAACAACAAAAAGCAAAATGCAAAGGAAGCTCCTTTCCTTAAACAACCTCCAATTTGTTTGGTGAAACAAACACATATGTCTTGGTCTCCTAAGTTAGATAATAAGCCCCTTGTATCAGTTGGTCAATGCTGGGTACCAAATCTCCTCAAAACTCAGCAGCTGTAGAAAACAATAATTTATTATTATGGTTCAAAAATTTATTGGTCACCTAAGTCTTGGCTGATCTCAACTGGGCTTGCTAATGCATCTGTAGGATGGTTGGGAGCTCTGTTTTAGGCTGGGTATGGCTGGGGCAGTTTAGCCACAGCATCTCTTACTCATGGTTCTCTCATTCTCCTTCTTGAGCCAATGGGCTAGCCCAAGCATATCCTCAGAGAGAAGAACAAAAGAATAAGAAGGTCAAGTGGAAATGCACCCAGCCTCTTGAGTCCTAGGCCTAGAACTAGGACACTGTTGCTTTTGCCTTTTTCACCTGTTTGAAGCAAGTCACAGGGCAATGCCCAGATTAAAGGGGTGGGGAATTAGATGATCTTTAGTGGAAGGTGCTTCAAAGTCACATGGCAAAGGGTGTGGATATGGGAAAAGGTGAAGAGTTGGGACCATTGTTATAATCTGCCACACTTTCTGAGGATAGTCATAAGGTTTTGTCTCCTTTCTCCTAGGACACTGCTGGCTGCAGAGCAAGGGCCCCATTCCTATTCATAGAACTAAATTTGAAAATAGCTAAGTGTCTTAAGAAAGGATGGGCAGTTCTCAGCTTCTGAATATTTCATAAATGTGAAAGTTCATTTCTGAGTTAGTTGTTTGGCATGCTGAAGGATTTTGCCCATTAAAAACACATAGAAACAAAGTTATGTGGTTGGAGTCCCATTCTAGGTCAATAGTATTTATTTAACACATAAAAGGGCTCAACTATAGAATTAACCTGAATTTGTAGTCAAAGAGTCACATGGTACGGCAGGAACAGGGAGAAGAGAGTTCCTTGTGCTTTCCTTGTTTTATGACCTGACTCAGACAACATTTCTGACTAGACCAAACTTTCTTTTGTCACCCTCATTTCCTGGAATTTCTCTTTCTCACTTGCTCATGCTTTTATAGGGTTCTAACTTCCTCAGTTTTCAAGTGTCTCATGCCTCCACCTTGGTGGTTAACAGCCTTATCAAATTCCTCCAATCCCAAAGTTTTGTTACTTCACTGCCCTACCTTACGCTAGGCAGATCATAGGAAAAAAGCTCATTTTTTAAGGGGAGGAACTGTACTTAATGGAACTTTGTATCCCTGGAGAGCTTAGTGCCTTGTACATAGTGAGTTCTCAATAAATACTTATTGACTTAATGGTTCAGTGATTTCATACTGAAGTGGGGATGGTTACTGACTCCCTAACCTTCCCAGAAACATTGACATTTTAAAATAAGATTGCCCATTAGCTCAAATGAATTTCCAATTTATCTAATTTCAGGAAGTAAAAATGTTAGGTAAAAATGTTTCAGAATAGGATGGGGAAGAGATTCTAAAGCAGAGAAAGCAACTTTTTATTGATGTTTAACTCTGGGACCTTAGACCGATTTTCCAGTCACAGTGTTTTCCCTTTTTTTATTTTGGGAGTTTATTTTCTAAATCAGTAATTCCCAACTTTTTAGAGTATAAGGATCCATCCCTCTTTAATAATTAAAATCTCATATCTGTAAGTATTTGGAATTGATAAAATATAAATTGATCAAAACTTACCCTGAATTGAATAATGTTTTGTAATGAAGTATATTTTAGTATCACAACATCCGCATGCATTTCTTGGTATTGGTATGTATTTGCATTAGGCCTATCATTAATACCATGTACAGAGAAAGCTTGGTGTGCAAATGAATACATGGGTCATTGTAGAAGCTGTACTAGTTTTTCTTTCCCTGTGGCATTCAGAACACCCACAGTGGCAACTGTTTATAAGCACAGATCAACTGTTAATTGGACATAGGTAGTGTCCAATTATTAGTGAGATGAATGCTGACTTTATGAATTTTTATGTATTGCTTTTCTTAGGTTGGGTTCCCTAGAAGCAGAACCTGAGACAGGAATTTGCTGGAAAGTTATTTATCGAGGGAGTGCTCTCAGGTAAAATAGAGTGAGAGAAGCAGGACAGGAAATGGGAAGAAACCTAGCAAAGGTAAGATTTCAGGTACTGTCTAGCTTTGGCCTGATCCTGCAGGGAGCTCAAGTGTGAATAGCACCACCAGGGGTTTTGTTCTACCTGAGAGCTGGTCTTTTGTCCTACCTGCACTAGTCAGTCATTTTCTATGGGACACCTCAGGTGTTTTATAAATCTCCTCCAGGTGAGGTGGCCCCAGTTGCCCACAGGTGATCCTCCAGCAAATGAGGCAGACATGAAATACAGAAAGTTAGTAGCAAGGACCATGAGGCATCTGGGAATGGGTGCACAAAACTGTAAAAGAAATCCTAGGGATCTGGATAGAGTGCGAATAGCAGTTGTTGCATGGCTCCTTTATTCATTCATTCATTACATTATTCAACAAATATTATTTGAGCACCAAATGTACAAGTCCTTGTCCTAAGGTCTGAGAATAGAGTAGTGAGCAAACCAAATAAGGTCTTTATTTTCACAAAGCCTGCAGTTTGTTGGGGAAGACAGAAATAAACTAGCATACAAAATTATGAACAAAACTTCAGAGAGTGATACTTTTCTAAGAGAGAAAATAAAAAGTTTAATAGGTTGGGGAGTGGTTGGGATGAAGCACATGCCCATGGGACAACTTTCAGTTGAGTGGACAGGAGGGGCGTTTGAACAGAGGTGAGAATGCCAAGATGTGCAAAGACGTGAGGGCCTAGCATTGAGGCAGAGGGAACAACAGTTGTCCAGACCCTAAGAGGGTCAGAGCTTGTTGTGTTTGAAGAATAGAGTAAAGGCCAATGGACTTGCGATGGACTTGAGAGAGTTTTGAGAAAATGCTGGAGAGGAGGGCACTACGGTAGAAGAAGAGCCAGCATTGTAAGGAGTTCGACGATTTTGTATTCTACTTACAGAAACAAGTTCCTTGGCCTTCATTAACATGGGAAAGATGGCAGTTTGTAAGACCTTGACTTAAGTTTGCCTGCCATTCTCTTAGAAGGGTTTGCTAAGCCAATTCATAGAATATACAAGGAAACATTTAGGATTAAAGGCAAACCCATTGTTTCCAAACTCCAGGAGCATAGCAAGCGTTGAATTCAGACATCTAATATGCTAATTGTGAAGAAAAAATCCACTCCTTGTTAAAACATTCCCAAGATTTTAAAAGATATACAGTTGAGCTCAACCTTCCTTTGTCCTTGGCAGTGTGACAAAGCAGCATTTTTAGAAAAGAATGTGAGTTGGATTTGACCTTAGCTATACACAGGGAGAGTTATCAAGGTCATTTTTTGGGTTTTGTTTTTACTGTAATTGCTATTAAATCCAATCAAGAAGAAGTAGAGACTCTCTCTTCTTAGCTCAGCATTTTGCTCTGGTTGCTGATGTTACAAGTCTGAAGTGCAGATCTGTTTCCCAATTGACAAATAATGATGTATTTTCCTTAATCTCTCCCAAATCCTCTGGAAGAGGTACCATGGTTAGAAAATGGCATGAGATCATGATCATGGGAAATGCTTCCTAGACTTTACTCCTGATGGCTTAGGAGGGGAGATTATACTTGTAGACCATCTGCCCTTGGCCGCCATCGAAACTAGTGATTGGAAGCCAATGGAATTGTTATAAAAGAGACCCAGGAAAACAATCTTTTTTTCTGTCTGATATATCAGATCATTGTTGAAGACCAAGATCAAGAAACAGTTCTCTAAAGTAGAACAAAGTTAACATTTCAAATTAGGATAAACTGAAATATAAGTAGCATTTCCTTCTTTCTAAAAATGGATTTTCAAATGGTTTTGATTTAACAGAGATTCTTAATCTTTTTGTTATACTCTTCCCCACACCGACCCCTGCTTCCTCTTAACTAACCCTCCCTTCCCTTTTGAAACCCATGTTTAACTGAGAGGAAACTTAATCCATATGTTTCAGATTCATTTGCACAATGCTGTTTGGTAAGAGCCAGTTGATGTCCAAAAAGTCTAATGGGAATTTTTATAAGTCTTTTAAAGTCTTTCTTCAAGCCAGAAAATCATATTTTCTAGCTCAAAATGACCTTCCAAATCAGAAATACTCTGGGCCTATTGGAAACACCACTTTGAAAGGGCCTTAAATTCAGCCAAATATGTTTGCACATCCCATCCTGATGTTTGAGCTGTGGAACAGGCATCAGGTAAAGAGCCTCCGAGAGGCAAGAGAAAGCACAGGAGAAAAGAGATTAAAAGAAACAGAATTGTACAGAGAGTCTTGGATTTGCCACATTTTTCCGTTTCTAGGAACAACCAGTGAAGTCCTACAACCTATAAAATCAGATCCAATTTATGATGCATATCTGGAGCCAGATGAATTTCAATCAGCTTTGCACAGCATCTTGTGCATTGAATTCTAGGACAGCTTTCAGATTTGTAAATATAAAAAGGCTTCATTTGTGAGCATACTTAGTAGTTACTCACCATTTCAATGGCCAGGCTTAATTTTCTGGAAAGCAGGGATAAAGTCTAAAGATGAACAATTGTTGACTGCAGAGTTAAACAAGCTCTGCCAGGAATATAAAGACTGTGGACTTGTTAGGAACAAGTTGAATGAATGCTGGATAGTATGTGCAAAAGTCTAAGAATAATTTCCTTTGTTCCATTTACTTCAGCTGTTCTATGACCCATTTTTTACCACTCTTTATGGGCACCTGATGTTTCTGGGGAAAAAAAAATCCATAAACCACCCTCTTTTTCACCAAGGACTTGGCAACGTACACAGACTCATCAGAATGCGGTCGCAGTTGACTCGTCTGGGGGGGGGTGGCGGCCGGTTGCTAAATCCTAGGCTCTCAGGATTGCTCGGAGGGTACCGGCGGCGGGGGCTCTTTCCCGGAGGCGAGGGCGAGGCGGGGGACTTGGCCAGGTCCCCGGCGGGGGCGTGCAAAGTATGGAGGGCGGCGAAAAAGGAACAGGCGGGACACGTTTCTTTTAGGGTGAAGAAACCAAGAGAGTTTATTAGGGGAGAGTACAAGCTTATATCGGGCGGTTAGAGGGCGGGGTAGCTGTAGAGGTTAAAGGCTTGGATTGGTTCTGAGAGGGCGTGGAGGTTGTCTTTTGTTGTTGGGTGTTGCACAGTGATTGGTGCATGTGCACTGGCAGTAGGGGACGTTGCATTGTAACGGAGGGGTTGAGTGGTTAGACGAGGGAGGCGGTCTTACCCGGCAAGCTTCCTCCAACGGTTGGTTTTGGGTGAGGAATTGGGGCCTGCCTCCGGCCTCACCTTCTCAGGCCCGGGGGGCTGTGGAGGGCGTTGTCACCCGTACCCACTACCCTCCCCAGGGGTGGATCCGGTCCCCCGGCCCAGGCCCGCCAGGTTGAAGCACGTAATCAGTATCCCGCATCAGAAAACTGTCTTTTTACTGCTAACAGCTTGGATTCATCCTAGCTCATGTGTCAGTTTTCTGCTTTTAAACTATCATAATCCCAAGTTTGCCCATTTTGCCAAAGAGAGTTGCTATTCAACCTTCCTATAATGTTTTTCAGCCCCACCAGACAGCAGTAAGGTAACTCAGAGAGCAGGGTTGGCCATAAACCTCTGCATCTCAATAAATGCCACTACCGTCTACATAATTTCTCAAAAGAAAAACAGCCAAACAACAAAACAGCAGTATTAGCCCTTGATTCTTCTCTTTTCATACCACCTGTGATGGTTAGGTACATGTGTCAACTTGGCCAGGTAATGGTGCCCAGGTGTCTGGTCAAGCAAGCATTGTCCTAATCATTACTGCAAAGACATTTGTGGCTGGTTAATAAACCACAAGGCTGGTTTATTAAATCATCAGTCAATTGGCTGCATCTATGCCTGATTACATCAATGAAGGGCATGTCTTCTGCAATGAGAGAATTCAGTCAGCTGGATTTAATCCAATCAGTTGAAGACTTTTAAGGGTGAAAGAGAGAGGACCTTCACTTCTTCTTTGGCTAGCCAGCAAAGCGTTTCCTGAGGAGTTCATCAAACACCTTCATTGGAGTTGCCCGTTCATTGCCTGCTGTACGGAATTTGGACTCGTGCATCCTGCCCTATGGAATTTGGATTTGTGCATCCCCACAGTTGTATGAAACACTTTTAAAAAATCTTATATTTACAGATATCTCTTGTTGGTTCTGTACCCTAACTAATATACCACCCAAATGTAATCTATCAGCAAGTTGTTTCTTGCTTCTCAAATGTGGTCATCACTTCAGTAATATTAGCATCACTTGGAAATTTGTTAGAAATTCAGAATCTTGGGCCCTACCCCAGACCTGTGGAACCAGAATCTGATTTTTAACAGTGATTCACATGCACCTAAAGTTTGTGAAGCATTGCTATATAATACTCTCATAAAATATCTCTTCATCCAACTGCCCATCTCTTGCCTAGATTATTTCAATATTTTCCTAGATTCTGCCCTTGGCTCCTCTAGTATATTCTCAATTCAGCCACCCAAATGGTCTTTTTAAAAAAAGATAATCAAATCAATTCATTCTGCTTTTTAAAACCTAGTACTTCCCACTGCACATGAAATCAAATATGAACTCGTTGCTTTAACCTAAGGGTCCTACATGATGTGGGCTCTGCATTGCCTCCACCTCCCCTTCACCCATTCCTCCCAGGCCTTTCTCTCCTCTGGCTTCACCAGCATCCCCATCCCACACAGCCAGCACCAGCTTTCCCTCGGCCTGCAGTGTTCTTCCTTAGATCTGCTGATGGCTTCCCACCACTCAGGACTCGTCTTAAATGTCACCTTCCCTGAGAGCTTCTCTTGGCTACCAAATTTAAATCTGCAGCACAGTCGTTTTCTAACACATCACCCTGTTTTATTTTTAACTGCTTTCTGAAACATCAGAAATCATCTTTTTTTATTTGTTTACGTGTTTATTGTATGTCTTCCAGAATGTTCCCATCTCATTCCAGGTTTATCCTCAACACCTAGAATGAAACCTGGACCCAGGAGGCCCTCGATATATAGTTGTTGAATGAATTAGGAAATGAATTTATATCTATGTGATACGGACAAAAACCAGTGTCTTGTCATTTAATTCCCTTTCTCTTTTCCTCTCTTTTTTAATCCCTCCTTTTCTTTAACACATATTTGTTAAGCACCTGCCCCATGCCAGGCACAAGGACAACTAGGGGAGATGGAGAATACATCAGTCAATACCAATATGGGAATGTACAGGGGAGCGGCAAGACTAATATTAACCAAAAATCACAGTGATGTCATCCCATGGAGCAAATAAAAGGGTCTGTGACCTAGTCCAGGAGGAATGCCATGAGTTGGGAGTGTTAACCAGTAGGGGAGAGTAAAGGGGAATAGCTGAGGGCAAGCATTCTGTGCAGAGAGAATAACGTATCCAAAGGCATGTTGAAGGAACAGGAAGAGGGACAATGAGATGGAGGTCCAGAGAATGAATGGGGTACTGTATGTGTGGGGCTGATGAGACAGGTAGAGGCCAGATCAGTAGGTCCTTATAGGTGGGGTAACTTTAAGTCTGGTTCATCGGGGAGAGCTCTGTTTTAAATCTGTGACCTCATGTAACCATTCCAACACCCCCTTTCACTCTCAAAAGTGTTCTGCTATGTACGATAAGCTGTCTGGTCACTCTTACAGGTCATAGCACTGACTTTTATCTTCAAGGCCTCACTACAAGCCTAGTAGTTAAGAATTAGGACTCTGGGCCCAGATTTTCTGGATTCAGGTAAGTGGTTTACTGTAATTTGCATTGTGCATTCTTGGGCAAATTGCTAAACTTCCCTGAGCCTAGGTTTACTCATGGGGATTCGGTAACTGTAGTATTCAATTTAGAGGATTTTAATAAGTATTAAATGAGTTTATTCATGTCAGTCTCATAGCGTAGTATCTAGTACATGGAGTAGATAGGGACCCATTAAGTGTTATATTGTTATCATTATTAATATTCTTCATGTATGAAAAATAATGGAGCCTGTGAGAGATTTTAGAAGAGGCTGATGTGGTCAGAATTGTGTTTTGCAAAGGTCATTTAGACTTTCATGTGGGATAATATTTTAAGTTAAGTATTTAAGGAGATAATGCATTTAGAGCTCTTAGTAAAATGACTGGTACATAGTAAGTGTTCAATAAATAGGCAAAATAAGTGATTGTATTTGTCATAATCATCATCATCATTGCCATAATCGTGATGATCACCATCTACTACAATTGTAAGAGTCTGGAGACAATATAGTTTTTAAATATTTCCTTCAAATTTCTATTTGATATGATTTGGGGACAAAATAGCTATTTGGAATTTGAGAGTCAACTGAATGAGCATTGCCTCAGGACCAGTGAGAGAAGTAGCAAAGATAAATTGGAAGGGCCATCCCATTTACTCTTATAGGTCAAACTCTCCACTCTTCCAAAAGCAAAAAGCAACTCACAAAGAGTCTTTGGATGGTGCAAACCATTTCCATACATGTGTCTTATTTGGTATCCACTGATTTCCAGGGCAAAAAAAAAAAAAAAAAAAAAGGCAACAAGAAGAGTGGGAGGATACAGCGAATTCCTCTCTTGGGGGCCTTGACTTGAACTTTCCGGGCCTGGTATATCTCCTGGACAGCTCCCTGACACTCCTTGTTACTCCAAGGGTGAGAGGAAGCGATGGGAGCAAAGAGGGGCCCCTTTCTTCAGGGGTTAGTGTGGGACACACCTCCCAGTCACTTGTCACTTTGAAATTCCCCTCTCCCAGGAGTGTGGAGAAGCATTACAGAAACCAGGCAGATAATTAACATTTCCTGGTGTGAATGGAAGGGATTTATCACACATTGACTTGAGCACCATGACTTTCTCACTAAACCTGGTGAAAAGTAGGTATGGATTTACAGGAAAATCCCATTTAAGAAAGATTGAGGAATGGGGCATTGTGGTAAATTGTTAACTATTTGTTTAGCCAGGGCTCATCGTGTTACCACATCCAGATTTCCCAGTTTAAAGACAGAATATACTGACATAATTTTAGCAAACTAAGTTCTCTGACCTTTTCAAGCCCTTTCCAAGACTTTGGGAAGCGATTGTAACTGACTAGAGTTGATGGGGGAATAAAAGTTTTTTGAATCCTTTGGTGTCTTGACTTTTGGATAAAAGAGGATCTGTCATATTGAATTAGTCATCAATGGTGAAAATTGCATAGAACATGAGTGGAAAGGACCAGAAAAAAGAATGAAATTATATTTAGGTGTTAGATGATCTTTTAATTTCCAGTTCACAGATAAAAATACTCTACTTATTTGTTGTTGGCAGAAAACCTACAGCCCGAAGTCCTTTCGTCTCCAAGGATTAAAAAAAGAGGTTTATTTGTAGCCACACTGATTTTCAGAGAGGTTCTTTAAAGAGGTGAGTCTTATGGCTGGTTGAGAGAGCTGGATAAGGGATGAGGGGAGCAATGCCCAGGACAGGCATTCCAGAAGAGGGGAGCAAAGGGAGTGAGGACACACTTTTCTGAGTTCAACAGATAGTGGTGCTAGTAATGAAGATGAGGATAATGTCAACATTTTTTAAGTCCTTATGTGTGTCACCATCTCAATAAGTTCTGGGTAACAGCCTTGGAAGGGAAATTGTGTTATCCCCATTTCATAGAAGTGGGAACTGAAGATTAGGTAATTTAAGTAGCAGCCAAGACTATGAAGGAACTAGAATGCCAAGTCAAGCAGTTTATGACTTTCTCCTTTGTAACAGGTGATTTTGCTAACTTCAGTGGAATACGATGTAGTCTATGTACATGTATATATATTCAGGTTTTAGGTGCTGGCCTTGCAAGTATTTTTATGGAGTAGAAATCAAATTAATTGAAATGTTTTTTGGTTGGCAAAATGTGAACCATAACTCCAGATACAGTCTAATTAATAAGTAGAAAAGACAAGTATCTAAAGACAGAAAGACTGTGATGGGGTGGGGCGAGAATCCTGACCTTAAAATGCCTCTCTCACTGTGCAGCCCAAGCATTTGTAGTTCCTTAGGTGAAAGTGTGTTTCTTGGAGTCCTAGGATGTTTTAGAATTTTCTGGAATTCTTCCTCTCTTCTTCCTCTACGTCTTCTCCGTTTCTCTCTCCCTCCGTCTTTCATTTTCTTTCTTTCTCTCACACATATTGTGCTCCTGCTGGCTATGTGGCATTTTGCTTCAGGCTGGGGATTCAAGGAGGGACAAGCATGTCCGTTCTGGAAGACACTTACAGTCTGGTGAGGAGAAAGGCAGGCTAGCCACTCATTACCACACAACTGGTCAAGGTGAGAACATAGAGAAAAAGCCCCCAAAGGAAGCTGAGACCATCAGAAAAGACTGGGTAGAGAAATGAGTAATATAGCAGAAACCTGGAGGACAGATGAAATAGGGAACAGGCATACCAGGCAAAGGGGACAGCCTGTAAAAGGTCTGCTGGCAGGAAATGAAACCATTGTGTGGTTGGAGTATGGTAAGTTGTTCAGTATTTCCAGGGCCTGAATTGGGATGGGAGGAGGATTGATAAGAGTATGATTTATGGAGGTCAATAGAGGGTCATGATTTACCTACAGCAGAGTTCAGATTTTATCCTACCTAGCAATCAGTATTCTTTCAGCTAAAAGTAACTTGCAAGGCGATTTACAGGCTCAGGCACCTGGGAGGTCCAGGGTTGTATCTGACTTCAGGCAAAGCTGTATCTAGTTGTTTCTCCATGCTAGTTCTTCTGGGTCAACTTTATTCTTAGCACATATGGCACCAGAAGGTCTAGGCTTATATCTAACAATCCCTGAAAAAAGAGGTTAATGTTTTTGTGATATTTCCATTAAAAATTCCAAGGAGAATTCTCGTTGGCACTGCTTGGGTCTTGTTCCTTTCACTGAATGCATTACTGGAGCCAAGGAGATGGGATACTTTGATTGACAGGTCATATGGTCATCTCTTAAACTAGAGTGGGATCCACATAAATCCCATGGGTATTTCCTCAAAGAGATGCAAGACAGGCCACAAATATATCCAGGAGAACAAACTAGAAAATTTTTATCAGAGATGTCATATGGTTAGTTTTGTGCTGAACAGCTCTTGTCTTACCTTAAAAATACACATACTTTTTTCTTAATAAAAAGAAGAAGTTTAAATTTTTTTTGCCATTAAAAAACAAACAAAACAAAAAACCATGGCCCCTCAAATCTGTGAGTAAAATTGATCATCTTGGGAGATGTCCCGTGGTTATACTAAGGCCATACCTACTCTAAGAGATGCTGTAGGTGCCCCACCCGGATCCTTTCCATTGGACTGGTGCACTTTGCTACCCCAAGTGTTGGCTCAGAGTTGCTCCCGCCTCCAACAAGGCAGACCAATCCTGAAGTGCTATTTGCTCTCCAGAGCTCCCTGTGGGATCAGGCTGAGGCTACACTTCTGAAAGCACATCTTTGCCTGACGTTTTCTCCTGCCCCATCCTACTTCCCTTGCTTCCTTACGGCTTCCTCCTGCCTGCCCTCACTATATATATCATCTACACAAGAATCCCCATCTGAGACTCTGCTTCCAGGCAACTGACCAAAGACACCCACAGATACATTTCTGCATAGTTCAAGGGCAATGAACCATTCTCACCTTATATCTTTGAAGGGAGTCCTTGAGGGCCTATTGCTTTCTAGGAAGGAAGCTGAGAGAAAGGATAGGAAGAAAAAGAAGATAAGCTCTGTGCTATCTCACTGCTCCGTAATGAGCTAGGCATGCCTGTTTTCTCTGAAGTCCTAAGGGCCTGTCTGAAATTCTCTTGCTTGTTGTTTGATGAACAAATATCTCTTGGTATGCTAAATTTCAGAATTTTCTCAAGAAAGCCAAGGCCTTTCATTTGTAGCTTTCATAACCCATGTAACCCCTCCCTCCTGAAGTCCTTGAGAGGAGAACATTGCTTCTCTCAAAACTCATGATGTTCTTAAACAACAAACAAAAAAGTCAGACAATCTTAACATGATGTATGTGGTTGTATTTTAGCCCAGAGTGAGATCAGCCATGGAGATCCCAGAGATATTTAGATTCTACTTTGTTTTGCTTCTAAATATGTGTTTATTAAGGAGATTAATTAAATGGAATCATTTGTCTGGTTCTGAAAGGGATTGGGATTCTGTAATGGTTGCCTTTGGATTCTGCATGATGACAGATTTTAAATCACAGAGGAGCTGCACAGTTTATTACAGAAAACAGCAAGCGATAAAAAGCAAGACCTGCTGAATTCCTCAAAGCTCAGGAGTAGGGAAAACATGTTTTCTTTTAGCCACTCTATTTATTTGGGATTCTCTGATTTATACTCAGACTTCTTCTCCTTTTGGAAGAGGCATCACTTAAAAGAAAGTTCACTGAGCACAGGGCATTGATTCTATATCTGACCTTTGTTGGGGCATTCGGCAATGTTTCATGGTCCAGTGCCCAATTTCCTGATCAAAATAATTACTGAAACTAATATTTATTGTTTTAATTTCCACTTCAAGGAGAGTGTTGGGAGCTGGGAATTACTGGCTAAGCTTCCAGTACACCTATTTCTACCACGGTCATTTTTATAAGTCCGAAGAACCTGAAAAGACCTGCATCTTCACCTGGTACCAGGTTGATTTGTAAGCAGGGTGTGGGCCATGGGAGAAATTCCTTGGGTCTTACATAACAATGAGATCTATATGTCAGCAAGTCTGGTAATAAAGGCTGCACTTTATTTCTGAGCTCCACCTAACTTTGTCCATCTGCTGATTGTGGTTACACCCTCAAGCAATTTTCCTAGTGCCCTACTCCCTTGTGGTACCACATTTTGTTTTTTGGACAAGAATTTTTTCTTATTGAAACTTTGTTTTCCTCCACCCAGTGCAAGGCTGGGTTTCCTAAGTGCCTAGAATTTTATGCTAATTCCCATGTGAGGCAGCCATATTTTGACATCACCTTAGCACTTTTTCTCTTGGGTGCTCTTTTTATTGCCTGCCTTTTTCTCTTCTTCAATATTTATCTTGTCAGGGTGAACCTTCAGGAGGTAGGAAAGAGATCTAAACCAAATGTTGTGAAGTTATTTTCCTTTTGACAGGCAGCCTGAAGGCAACTAAATACTTTTCCAGAATGAAGTTATTAAGAGTTTGGTTCTGCAGTGTTTTCATGAAACTGGCATGCATGATCCAGTTACCCTTCTTAACTGAACTAGAGGAAATGTAATAATGTCAGGGATTGTCAAGTGCATGATGTGATTTTATGACAATGGCCCAAGAATGGTTTTGAAAGCTTTTGGATGACAACTTACAGAGAGAAAAAATTTGCAATGAAAAATGCAGTTTGGTAAAATGGACCCATCCTCCATATATTGCTATAGCCGATCTAAAAATAAAAGTAGTGTACATAGTAGACAATAAAATGATAGCATAAGAGAACAAAATTATCAAAACTTTCCTAGAAATGGCATAAAGGGAGAGCAATAGGGCATAAATTAAGAAGAGATAAAAGTGGCCATAGAATTGGAAACATATACACAGGAAGATTTGTTTAGAACCAATCATATTTAATAGATCATGTACAGATCAGAACTTAGAAGTCTCTGATAGTCACTCACACACAACCTTGAACACATTACTTTCACTTTGGTGTGTTGCCATAGAATTTCATTGTGACTTCAGAAAAACAATGCTCCAACTCTTGTTTTTCCATGATGGTGCAGCCAAAGAAGCATTTTCAATCTCTTGCTCCACAGTCCTCGTTGAAGTAAGAGTAACTTTCATATTTTAGTGGCACTTGATTTCTTAAGCTTTCTTTTGACCTCGGGGTTTTGTTTGTCATTGAAATGGGCCTTCCCTCTGCAGACACTGAAAAGCAGGGGAGTTCATCCTTAGACAATAAAGTCATCTTTGACCCCTTCATGGACATCTTTGTGAGCTAATGCTGAGCTCTAAAAGTCTAACTTAAATGAATTGAGATACATTATATATAAATATGATTATGGAATTACATGATCACAGATACTCCCAAGGTAGTGAATACATTTTATTGAGTGGTATTAGAGGACTGAAGCCAAGGAAACTTTTTGGAAACCTAGACAGACAGAGGTTTAGAGATGTGGTTCAGATATCCAATGAAGATGGAGGAGACCTTGAAAGGTAGAAAGAACCACAAAAATGCCTTTCGATGGAGCTGAACCTTGGGGTAACTCATTTAGCAAAAGTGGGATTTGTCTGTTTTTATGTTTATCCCTGTAATTGACTTCAGAGATTCATAGTGCTACTTTACCTTACCCTTACCCTTACCTTCTGCTTTCTTTTCCTTTTCTCCCTCCTCCTCCTCCTTCTTATTCTTCTCCCAGCCTTTGAAATTAAATCCTGCAATTTCATCTTCATGTGCTTCATATGTAAGTTTTAGGAAGATCATTAAACTCAAGGATCCGACAATAAACTATCTTTGGCATCCTAAGATGTTCAATGCAAAATATAAGTACTGCCATTTGGCTTCTTTCAAACCTTGTCTTTTTAAGAAGGAACATATATGGAATGATATATGGTACCAAATTTATAAATACTCCCATTTCTGACTGAGAATATTATTTTTGTTTTTTTCTCTAGGACTAGTCTGGCTAGTCTGTGCCTATCATAACTCTGATAAATATTTAAAGAATGAGGCACTAAAGTGAATAATGTGAGATTGATGGGTAATTAAGCTTAGAGAAGACGTCTCCTCCTGCTACTAAGATGCTTGTTGTGTCTGAAGATCTGGGAATATAAATGGCTTTGCTAAGCCAAATCAGATTTCCATGTTCTTATGGGGAGAGTGCCCATATAAGAAATTTGGCCTAGCATCACTTTCATATCTCACATTGGCATCTGCCCTTTGTCTCCTTTAAGATCTAAAAAGGAAAGCACATTTTAGTGGAAAGAATATTTGGAGATGCCAGTTGGGATGAAGCATTCATTAGATTAGTAAGAATTGGATGGTATTGAAAATCTCACTTTCAGTCAGTAGTTGGCATTCATGGAGCGGTTGGGTTTAAAGGTACTTTAATTGACTGAGGAATTAGTTTGTTTGCTAATAAAATATATGAAAAAATAAACCTAGCTAGGATGTAGTAAAATTTTAAAATTTGCATTGATTATTTCAATTTTGGATTTAAAGACTAATAGCAGCAACTCTAGCTGGATAACCCTGAAATTTATTGTACAAACTGGGATGTTTTTGAAAGTGAAACAGGTCCTATTAATGATTAATGGAAGGATAGCCAGTTTAAACCAGAGCATATTATGACCCTAAGTAAGAGTAATAACAACAGAGCTAGTGGTAATAACACAATGTTTATCATTCCATACTCAAAGTGAACTGGTCCAATCTTGTATAGTTAATAACAAAAACAAGAAAACCCCAAGCAAACAGAGTCCATCATTCAAAAAGAAAATCGGAAATAATCCAAATTATTTATTTGCATTTCTCAAATACCTTGAAGAGTAAATAATCCTTTTCTCCTTTGTTTCTTCAGGTAAATTCTGCAACACAGAAGCCCCAAAGATTCAGTCTGGCAATGCTGGACCCTCCTGGGAATTTCAGAAGAAGACCCAAAGTCAGCTAGACATAATCTTCCTTAGCAGGTGGGGAGAGGAATAATATTAATATTCCTCTATTAATAGTATTGGTCCTGTAATTGAGAATTTTCTATATGCCTGGTGCTATGATAAAACTAAAAACCTCATCTAATCTCATAATAACCTTTGAAGTAGGTGCTTTTGGCATTCCCATTTTACAGGGAAGAAAACTGAGGCTTGCAAAGGGTAGGTAAGTTGCTCAAGCAGCAGAGCCAGTACTTAAACATGGCACATCGACAAAAGAGTTTATGTTCCTCGCTACTATATGCACTGCAGGCTTCAAACTGTTGTCACTGGGATTGCTTAAAGGTAATAAAAACCTTTCATTTTAGATGTGCTATAAAGAACTTCATCCAGCTTTAAGTACATAGTAGTGTTAGCAAAATGTTCTTTGCCATTTTGAAAGTCACTATGGTATAAATGGGGTATCTAGAGCTTTTTTGAATAAATGAGAACCGATATGAAAATAAGTGCATATGAATGTAGGCTATTTGGAACCCTAACACAAATGTGAGCAGAACATGCAGTAAGAATGGGCCATTTTTCATTCAGTTGGAAGGGGCTGTCATTGGCTGAGTTTAGCAGGTAATTGACTGAAAGTCATCAACCATTTTCAATCCTCAAACTCTTTTTTATGAATGCCTGAAGGATATCAGATGAACTGTCTGTTGTAAATGAATAATAATTTGCTTTAGATTAATTAGGAACTAAAACTGTTTCTAATAAATCTCCAAATGCTTAGCATATTTTGAAAACCAATCTTTTATGAGAGTTAGATTTCTTCTCTGTCCTTAGTAATGGATTGGGGGTGGCGGGAGGAAGAAAAAATAGCCAAACGTTTTGGAATAACAAAAATGTGACAACAGTGAATGAGAGTAAATGCATTCCAGGGCTTTGTTTTGTAATCTCAGCAGCTCAGAGGCGTGTTCAGTGGCTAAAAGTGCTAGTTAATTTACAGTAAATAAGACGCCGGGGTGCCTTCCATGCAAGTACCTCAGCAAATTCCGTTGGCTATTTAATGAGCGGTCAGTGTCTTCACCGACTGAATAACTGTATTATATTGAAAATAGCTGAATTCTTGTTCAAATAATGGTCTCTGCCTCCTGGCAATGCTCTGCAATGATTGGGTAACTGGAGCGTGTCTTGGAATGTGGATGGATGGGTCCCGCTTTCCATCTAGTCTTTTTTTGGTGTTTAGAACATATCATGGGAGAACAAAGTGTAGGGTCAATTCATCCATTAATTTGATGCTTTTATAAGTCCATATTTCCTGAGGACTTTCTTTTGAAATTGGAAGGGGGAAAGAAATCCATCGGGGAGGGGGGAAGGATCAAAATGTTTTTTCCCTAAATGTACCTAAATGATTCAAATGTTATACCAGAGTCTTAAAAGTCACCTAGTGGTTGCTACACTGCTAAACTTGCTCTTTGTCAGACAAAGAAAAGCGAATGTTTATTTGTAGAATTCCCTACCCCCACTCCAGTCTCAGTTTATTTTGTGGAAAGAATGAAAATAGTATGGAATATTGTGGCAGGACAATAGCATATTCTGAACCGAATTTCCTGTCTCTAGGAGCTTTCTCTTTAGCAATCAGCAGTGAATGTAAAAAATTTAGTTTCTGAGTATTCTAATGCACTAACAATTTTTTTTTCATTATCTTTTATTCAACAACAAATAAAAAGTGGGACTTTTCTTTTAGTGGTAACTTTTTGGAATGGAATGATTTACTAAGGAGCAGAATGGACGTAGTGTCAATGACTCTCTATAAAATCACTTAAAAGTCTGTGGCAAAGATTTGCCACTTCTATGTTCTCTGGTTTCTTTCTCAGGACACAGTTGGGCTGTGTTTCCCGTACAGTTTCATATAGTCATGTGACTGAGCTCTGGCCAGTGGAAAGTGAGCAGAAATGGTAGGTGCCACTTCTAGGTCTAGTTCATAGAACCCTCTCAGGCACCATCTTTTTTTCCCCCTATTCCCATGTGCCAGCTGAACTGTGAGGCCCCCTAGGACCTAGAGGAGGAGGGAGCCACAATATAGAAGGAGCCTTGATCCCTGAATGACACATGGAAGACTACCCCTCCAGAAAAATCCATTACTGGAAAGTGATAGGCATGAGAATTAAACCATTATTTTGTTAAACCTCTGGTATTTAGGGATTAGTTTTAACAGCAGCTAGCATTTCTTGCTTTACTAATAGTGGACTGGTTTATGTCATGGCATAGGATGATGGCCTGGTATGATGACAATGGTCTTGTTCTCTATGTTAGGTTATCTCGATTCTGGTCCTGGCCTCTGCCTGTTATTATATGCGTGACCCTGAGCAGATAACCAGCCTTCCTCTCTGGCTTCAGTTTTTTGTGAGCAAAATGAGGAATTTGGACCAAAGACTTTAGGATAAGTTAGCGTTCTTTTGTTGCTAGCATCTCTTACAAACTTCAGCAAATGTAATTTGTCATAAGGATATAGGTAGCTCACAGTGTCAAAGATGCTATGAGAGTGTCAGGCTCAGAGAGGGCAAGAATCAAGGAAAATTCAGGGATCCAGATAAAAAGTAGTTGACAACCTTGTCATGGGCTGCTTTTGGGATTTATCATGGTCTTTTCTGTCCTTGTCTATTGGTTAGGTTTTGTATAACAAACTACCCCAAGACTTTGTGGCTTAAAACAACAACATTTATGTGGCTCATGATGTTGCAGGTTGACAATATGAGCTGAACTAAGTTGGGCTGTTCTGCAGATCTGGACCAGGCTCAGCTGATTTCATCTGGGCTCACTCATACATTTATGGTCAGCTGTCATGTCAGTTGGGGCAGGTCGATCTAAGATGAACTAACTGGGAGAGCTTGTTTCTGCTCCATGTTCCTAGCAAGAGTTTGTTCACATGGAGGTTGGACAGGGGTCCAAGAGAGGTGTAGCAGCATACAAGGTCTCTTGAGGCCCAGGTGCAGAACTTTCTCAATGTTACTTCTGCCACATTCTATTGGCCAATGCAAGTCACAAAGTAGCCTACGTTCAAGGAATAGCTCTTGATGAAAAGAGCTACAAAATTCATATTGCAAAGCAATATAGATATAGGGAAAGGTGAAGAATTGTAGCCATTTTTGCAATTCACCACACCTTGCTTGGGTCATATGACCACTCTTTGCATAGGAAAGGGCTGGTAAATTATGTACTCCTCCTAAGAGTGGACACGATATGAGAGAAATAAGTTCCCAAAAAGAAATTAGAATGAAAGGGCAATGAATTCATTGTGTCCCAAACCCAACAATATTGTCACAGATTTTTCCCTAGCTTTGAGCATCCAGGATCTCTGAATCCAGGATCTCTGAAGAATCCAGGACTGCAATTTGAACCTAGATTAGGGTCCAGGTTTATGTCTGAGTGTAGTGGGTGTTTAATGAAGCAACAAACCGCCCCAAAACTTAGTGGTTTAAAATAACCATTTACTGGAGCTCCCCAAATTATGGGTCAACTGTGGGGGATTGGGGGGGGTGTTGCTGATCTGGGCCCAGGTCATCTGATCTGGATAGGTTCACTCATGTGTCTGGGGTCAGCTGGTGGCTTGACTGGAGGCTGGATGGTAAAATGTCTTTGGTGGGAACAGCTAGAATGGTGGGATGACTGGGGCCTCTCTCCATGTGGTCTCTCAGCTTCTAGGAGACTAGTTTCTAAAAAGTGGTTTCAGAGTTCCCAAAAGAGCAGCAAAGAGGGGAAGTCCCAATGCACAGGAAATTTTTAAGCCTCTGCTTTTGTCTCATTTGCCAACACCCTAATATGTGAATATATCTCAATAAAATTGCATTAAAAATGGCATGAACAACTCTTATTCCCCTTTTTATGGGATTAGTGGAGAATTATGGGAGATTTTACAATCTGCCACAGTTGTCAGGAAGCAGATGTAGCTGCTGTGAGCTAAAGGGTGCAGTGGAGGCAAAGTCCACGGGTGGTGCCAGCCAAAGCCTTTGTTCTCATGCCACCTTCTCTAGAGGCCCACCCCCTGCATGGCCCCACTCACAGGTCATCTTGCTGGCATCTCATTAGATTCCTGCTATCTGATTCCAACTCCTTGTCACCCACCAGAAATAATATGTGCAATCCTGAATTCAAGGAAACTAAGGGTAAAGATGTTAGAACTTGGGAAAGAATATATATTTTTTTTCTCCTCATAGAATACAAGGTTTTGACTTCAGAGCTAGACAGACCTGGTTTTGAAATTCACTGCCTTTTGCTAAATGTGTAACCTCGGGAAAGCACAGAACCTCTCAGAGCCTACTTTCTCACCTGCTGAATGGGTTTATAGTACTTACAAGGTTGTTGTGAAGATTAGATATTATAAACCAGCACCTTGTTTATATTTAGCAGACACTTAGTGACTTCTCTAGTTTTCATCTTGAATTGGCACAGTGGAATGAAAGAGGGCTATACATGTTTTAAGACTGTTTTTCCTTTTAGTTCTATAGAAAATAATACTGGAGAACTATTAAACTTACAGCTCAACTTATTTTTGCTTTCACCGCAGCAGTTAAAAGTGTTAGTCATTAAGAAGATCTATCTTCACCATTCTCAGAAGCTAAGGTTGCTTCAGGACTGTTTCTAGCTGGCAAGATCTGGAACAACCACAGCGTGCTTTGGCTTTATCCTTTCTTACTGGGTGAGTGGCGGGTGTCATTCTGATTGACTGGTGCTCATGCTGTACCTTTTGTTAAATATTGTGACTATCACCCTTGGCTACATCTAAGGAGCATCCCACATCCTTAATAAGTTCCCTTCTGAAAAATATTATGGCTTTACATAGCCTGAGGTGCCATTTTTCTCCAAAGGTGTTTGACGAATATATGTCGAATGAATATTTGAGTGAATGGTTAAGTAAATGAATGATTTGGTGAAATCTCCTAGTTTTCTAGTGACTGCTTTAAAAATAAGAAATGTTTTAATTAAATGCAGACAATGATCTACTTGTGAATGCTGCTAGAAGGGATATTTTAGAGACAGAATTGTAGAATGTAAACTATAACAAAATGCATGTTTATTTTACATATTTTTCTTAAACCTCTTTATCTTTTCACACTGAACTAACTCTTGAAATAAATAACACCAAGTTTTCCTCTCTGGGATTTAAAGCTGTATTTCATTAATTTGTCCTAAATCTAGCAGTCTGGAGCTTTTGGAGC
The DNA here is from genome assembly GCF_015220235.1 of Choloepus didactylus. Taxonomy (NCBI): domain Eukaryota; kingdom Metazoa; phylum Chordata; class Mammalia; order Pilosa; family Megalonychidae; genus Choloepus; species Choloepus didactylus. The sequence goes on along the minus strand of NC_051325.1, from coordinate 23,791,996 downwards.
GGGGGGGAGTGTGTGTGTGTGTGTGTGTGTGTGTGTGTGTGTGTGTGTGTGTGTGTGTGTGTGTGTGTGTGTGTGTGTCTGTGTGTCTGTGTGTGTGTTGGGGCAGGGGGCTTGTACCTGTTCATGCAATTTGGTGAACAGGTCTCTGGTTCAGCCTACCTGAGAATCCCAAGGTGCAACTGGGTTAAAAATGGTGTGACTCTCAGCAGGTGAACTCACCCCTATGTGGGACATGACTCCCAGGGGTGTAAATCTCCCTGGCAGCATGGAACATGACTCCTGGGGATGAGCCTGGATCTGGCATCATGGGATTGAGAAATTCTTCCTGACCAAAAGGGGGAAGAGAAATTAAACAAAATAAAGTTTCAGTGGCTGAGAGATCTCAAATGGAGTCGAGAGGTCATTCTGGTGCTTATTCTTATGCATTATATAGATATCCCTTTTTAGTTTCTAGTGTACTAGAATAGCTAGAAAGAAATACCTGAAACTTGAACTACAATCCAGTGTCCTTGATTCTTGAAGACAATCGTGTAACTATATAGCTTATATGTGTGACTGTATGATTGTGGAAACCTTGTGGCTCACACTCCCTTTATCCAGTGTATGGACAAATGAGTAGAAGAAAGGGGGGACAAAAAGTGAATGAATAATAGGGGGGGAGTATGATATGTTTTGAGTGTTCTTGTTTACTTTTTATTTTTGTTCTTATTCTTATTTTTTTGAGTAATGAAAATGTTCAAAAAATTGATTGTGGTGATGAATGCACAACTGTTTGATGATACTATGAACAACTGATTGTACACTTTGGATGATTGTATGGTATGTGAATATATCTCAATAAATTACATTTAAAAAAAATGGCGTGACTGAGATATTTCACTCATTACTTCTCCCCAGCCCACTCCCCGGACACCCTCATGCTTCATGAGTGTTAAAAGAACTTTCGTTACCCCTGGAGGCTTCTTTTTTTTGACACCAGGGGCCTCTGGTGAATTTTAGCCAATTAATCCTGTGTCCTCTGCCCTCCACTCAGAAAGTGGGGGACAGGCTCCGGGAGAGGGCACTGAATGTCAGCAAGGCCCTCTCTGATGCCAAAGAAACTGAGGGGTCATCAGGACATAGTGGGTTCTGTGTGCCAAGGAGATCCCATTTGGGGTACCTGAAAGATAAATAAGTTACTTGGGATCTAATTGGGGAAAACGCCAAGGAATTGAAGAGGTACAACATCATGGCCATAGGGACCAAACACATCCACTGGTTTGCTTGGGACATTTGAGGTTTGTTCTGTTGTCCTGACATCCATCTGGGTTAGCATTAGTCTCTGACTTTTTCCTTTAAGTGAAGAATTACTATCAACATCTGTATTAGCATCACCTGTGATAGACTTGAAATAAATCCACATTATACTCCCAGCTCCATCCATGGTCTTGCCTAACAATGTGTGAGATACACATGGAGTGAACAAGAAATTAAGTCTGCAAAGGAATAGAGATGACCCATTTTTCTTTTCCCATCCTTTTCCAGGTACCTTAAAATCAACATTTCCCATTCTAGGAAAGCATGCAGGGTGCATTCATGGAGTGGCTGTGGTTGGCGAGCTTCCTCCAGACAGGGTGGTGGGAGAACTCAGGCTGCTGCCCCTGGTGCACCCTTGGTGGACCAGCGAGTTTGACCTTGGCCCCGTGGGGCATCCTGCGTGAGGCTTTCAAAGCATGCTTCATGTAGGAAATTAGTGAAGGTAAATCCATTGATGGTTTGATTCTTTTTCTCGTCTAACTCATGGAATTTAAATAAATATTTTGGAAGTTCATTTTGGTGAAGGGGAACTATTTTTTTTGTAAAAAATTTGTTTCTAAATTTGGTTCAGAAATCAGTTGGAAATGTTAATCAAAGTATTTAACAAATGGAGTGTCAAGAAAATTTCAGCCTTTGAAGCTTTTAGGGATTTGACGTTATTGACCACAAAGCTTACAGGTGGAAAGACATTCAAATTTATTTCTATACGTTAAACATATTAAACAACAAGAGCTCAAATGGTGTGTAAGATTTCTGTTTGAAACTCTGTAATTATGTTATGGAATAACTCAGCTTGTGGGAAGAATCTGTTGCTAGAGCCCCAATTTTTAACTGGATAAACTTATATTCTATATACCAGAATAAAATGAAATTGAGAAGCTCTCAGACTCTGTGCATCTAAGTTTGGCAAAAACAGTCCAAAAAAAAAAAAAAAAATCAAATAAAGTTAAAGTTTTTTGGCAAGTTTTGCTTGTACAAACACTTGCCTAAGAAAGGTACTTGGAAGAGGGACAGAAAGTTAGTACCTGTGAAAATATTTGAGCTGAAAGATTTATATATTTCAATACAGAAATAGCATTGATAATAGCCTTCATTTAGCAGAATTTACTGTGAACTTGGCCGGCAGCACAGCAAATGCAAAGAGATTTTCTCTTGGAATAAAAAGTGTCTCATTTCTGTTATACAATTTCCAAAAAGATCTCAGGTGATTTTATGAAAACAAAAATAATGATATAATGTTGAAAAAAAATTATTTAGAAAAATAATGTAATATGGCATTAGAAACCAATATGGCTAAGAAACTGGTTAAAGTATACGGATGTTTACCAGGGAAAATTATTTGGCTCATATTATTATTTAATATTCAGATAATTGATACTAAGTTTTTAAAATATCATTTTAATAGATATGAATATATGCTAATTTTTTAAAAGACTTGTTTGTAAATAATTTTTGATCTGAACTGTTCTATAGCTCTACCAATAAATTAAAACCAGTACATTGGTTAATTAAACAGTATTTCAAACTATTGTTTAATTTTATTTGTTTTTAACACCTCTTCTCACTCTCAAAATTGACCCAGTTTGGACCATAAATTATATGATTGCCTTTTGCAAGGATAAATTATTCATGGTCTGAATGAGGTATTTCCAAGAAAGTATGTAGGTGTTGTCCTTTAATTAATTAAAATTGGATTGAGAGATATAAAGTGAACTCCACTTACTCACTTAAGGCAGAAACAGTGTTAAGTGATACTCAGATCTCTTTTTTGCACAGGAAGATTACAATTTTCATCATCCCTTGAAGTTAGGTGGCATCATGTAACTGAATTCTGAACAATGGAATGGAGACAGAAATGATGTAGTTTTTTCCAGGACTGGCCCCTAAAATGTCTTGTGTGATCCTCCACATATTCTTTCTTTTCTTCTCTACTAGATGGTTGGAAATAATCCACCTGAAGACTTGGAGGCCCTAAAGGATGGCAAAGCCAGTTGACAGGTGGATCCCAGGTCCAGAAATGACTGGAGACAGGCGTTCCTTGTGGACTTGCATTCAACTATGATATGAACAGTAAATAACCATATTTTGTGTCAAACCACAAAGATTTTGGGACTACTTGTTACAACAGCAAGGATCCAATTTCACCGGGGAAAATTTGACCCAGACTTAGTTTCTTAGGCTGATTGGCGCTCCTGTTTCTCAATGCCTATATTACTTGCTAACACTTTGGTTTAAATATTTCCAGAGACTAAAAAATATGCTCTACCATCTACCATAAAACAAACTAATTATGAAAAGAATTTGTATCCTTAAGGTGTGTGGATGGGTAGATAAACATTTGCCCTTTGGGGCCAAATCTGAAGGATGCCCTTATTATAAAAAATATATTAAGTAGACAAATAATATTAATAACACCTACCATCTAGTAACACGTAAACATATATGATATGTAAAACACTGTGCTAAGTACATACATAAGTACAATTCTCATAGCAACCTTTTGAGGTAGATACTTTATTGGCTCCCTTTCACAGATGTGGACACTGAGGTTTAAATGCTTAGATAACTTGCTGAAAGTCACCTATGTGGAAATAGTGGCAGGGGAATTGGCACACAAGTGTACTTGACTCCAAAATCCAGGCTCCCCATTGTTACATTAACTATTGTACAGACATTCATCGTTAGTCCCTGGACCTCTTAAATCTCACCACAATTCACTATGATGGTGATGGTGATGATGGTGGACAGTGACATTGCTGTGCCCTCACTACTTCTCAGACCTGTGCTCTGTGTGTTAGCTTATTCGGTCTTCACAAACACCATATGCGATAGACATTAGAACTATCTGTGAATCTTCACTAAGTGCTCAATAGGTATAAATCTGTCTCTACTCTACAGAAGAGAAAATGCTGTGTAGAGAGAGACTAAGTCACTGGCCATAGCACCTTTGGGAATATTCTTTCAAAGAAAGTGCCTGGAGCACCTTAAGTCTTTCTTCTCCAGTCTGTACAGATTTGCAGCCTTCTCTTCAAGGGAAAAATTGGAAAAGAGGGGAAGGAAGTAGAGTGGAATACTGTGGCCCTCAAAGATTAAAGCAACCCCCAAATTAACCCCCAAATTAAAGGGGGATAATTTCAAAGCTGAGTGTTCCCTTTACATTAAGAAAGAGAATTTTTGTGATACTCTGCCCCCACGCCGACCCCCCACATCCCTTTGCATTCCTTTTAGGAATCAGCAGAGAGAAAAAAGTTCCTCTGAAATAGAGCTGGCACGGTTTGGCTTCAGGAGACCCATCACAGTCAGTCTTCATGTTAACTCTTTTACATTAACTCTTTTTGGAAAAAGCAGCAGACACAAGGACTGAGAGATTGTAGCTGCATAGCCTGGCTCAGTCTTCTCTACCACCACAGATGATGGGGGCGGATAAAAGAAACAGAAAAACAAAACCCCAGACAGAAGGTAGGAGGAGACAGTGGGGCAGCTCCAGCTTTCAGCAAGCCGGCTCTGTTCCACTTCCTTTTGATTGTCCAGGAAAGCTAAGAAAAGTCCAAAACAAGGCTGTGAGTCCGTGAAACCAGCCCCGTGGAAACGTTACGTTAAACAATCGCCCTGTGGGTCGATTGTGAAGGGCGTTAATGTGTGAGACCCCGATAAAGAGATTTGCACAAATTCCCACAAAGCATTTCATATTTAAATATGGGTCCAAGTTTGTTCAGCACAACAGTATAAATATAACTAAGGTGGGGTGGAGAATGAGATTTGGAAATCAGCCGATTTTGAGGAAGCCAACACAAACACTCCAACAAATGCAGCATTTCACACAGACTTTTGTGCTCACTATCTAGTTGTTGGCACGAGCTTATTAAAACAAAAAAGGCCGCGAGACACTCTGGTCCAGATATTTTATGTCCTGGGTAGTCAGAAAGCATGTTATTTATCTGCAAACAACTTTCTTGTCATGAACATCACTGGAAGGTGATGGTCTTGTTTTGTTTCCTTATTGTAGTAAAAGTCTAGTGAGGTGCACATTTCAGGAGGGCTTTATTTCTTTTCAGTGGCTGTCTCACTGTGAGATAGGTCAGAGTGCTGAAAACCCTAACTTTGAAGGTTTTTTAATTAGGTTTTTAATGTCCAGGAATATGTTTCAGCCTCTTTAGCAAATTCATACTGCTTGAAGGGGTATTTTATAATAGACTAAGCAGGCCATGTAAAATTAAGTAAAGTGGGGTCTGGTGCCTAAAAATATTTGGCAGGATTTCCTGGAAAGCCACGTTTGAACATTTTAAATATATATTACAAGAAAAGAGTAATTATCTTCTATTGATGTTCCCAAGTGAGAGAAAATGTATTTGTAGAGCCCTTTCAAAGAAAACCATCTGCATTGCCAAATTGTTGTATTTGGGACGGTGTCCTCCATGCCATGGTTTTGTGGCTTGCTTGTGATAGAAGCAGCAGGCAGGGCCCAGACAATACGCTGCTGTTTCATGCATCTGCTACCTTGAACAAGGTGCTTTTGCCAGGCGCCTTGAGACACTTGGCTAAGAAGTCTCCAAGACACAGACTTTGGAATCCTGTGGGTGTGATACCACAAAGGGTTTGGGAATACAAACTACCTTGCATGACTATCTCTCTATTTTATTTCTAACCCAACTCTTGATTTAGGGTAGAATCACTTCTGCCATTCCTCTACTTCTTTATCCCCAGAGCCCCCTTTCACCCAAAGAATACATAGGCATCCAAAGCTTTACATTTCTAAGGCCAGTCTCTGTTTTAGTTTGGGTTTCTCAAATGCAAATCCTCAGATAAGAATTTGGGAACGAGTCGATTGTTGGAGAACTGATCTCAGGAAGCACATTGAAGGAGTGGGTGCTGGTTTGAATCCATAATGTACCCCGTAAAAAACCATGTTCTTTAATGTAATCTTGTGGGGGCAGGCCTATTGTGCGTGGGATCTTTTGATTAGGTTGTTTCCATGGAGATGTGACCCACCCAATTGTGGGTGGGGCCTTTTGATTAGATTATTTCCCTGGAGATGTGGCCCCGCCCATTCAAGGTGGGTCCTAATTAGTTTACTGGCATCCTCTATGAGATGGTAAAAGGCAGAGACATTTTGAAGAGAGAGAGATAGAGAGACATTTAGAGAGAAAATGCCCAGAGACATTTTTGAAGAGAGTTTACAGCCGACATAGACCCAGATGCTTGGAGATGCAGACAGACATTTGCAGATGCTAAGCTAAGAGATGAAGCCCAGAGTTTGCCCCAGAGAAGCTAGGTGAGAACCCACAGATGCTTAAGGAGAAAGTCACTGGAATCAGAAGCTGAAAGCAATGCAACCCAGGAGCAAAAGACCAGCAGATGCCAGCCACGTGCCTTCCCAGCTGACAGAAGTGTTCCAGACATCATTGGCCTTTCTACAGTGAATTATCCTCTTGTTGATGCCTTAATTTGGACAATTTTTATGGCCTTAGAACTGTAACTTTGTAACCTAATAAATCATTTTATAAAAGTCAGTCCATTTCTGGTATTTTGCATTTCGGCAGCTTTTGCAAACTGAAACAGTGGGGAAAGTGAGATAGGAAAGGGAAGAAAGTCATTAAAAGGTTTTGAAGGGACAGATCGCCCCCATGGACAACAGGGGCTCGATTCTGCTGAGGACTCTCTAGGGGCACTATGTAAAACACAACTGAAAATTGTCCCTCCAAGGGTGAGTCCACATCTATTTATCTACCAGCTCTGGCCAGGGGTTGTTCTGAGGTTTTAACCCTCCGTCTGAAACCTTCTAGCCTGCTGTTGGTTGAGAGAGCTTTTTGTGACAGCCAGGGAATGCGCTCAGGCAGAGAGAAACAAGGAGAACTGGGTCCATATGTGTAGGAACTCTTTGAAGGCTCTCTTGTAGATAACTGAGTGGATATTGGTGGGAACATGTATACATCTACTATAGCCACATCTCTGGCACTTAAGGCAGTCTCCTTGCAAAGGAGAAAGACCTTATTTTTTGACTGGTGCTCCAACCCAGTTTTCTTTTTTTTTCTTAATGTAAATCTTGTTAGAATTTTGGAGTAAGTATGAAACTATAACCTTTAATGTCCTTAGTTGCTAATGGAAATAACTGTAAAATTCATCAATTTTTGAATGCCCACTCTGTACCAAATGCATTAATTTGTTTAATCCTCACATTAATCCCATGATTTAGGCATTATTATACTCATTTTTACAAATGAGGAAACTGAGGCTCAGAGAAGTTACATTTCCAAGGGACAGAGTCGGGATTTGATCCAAGTCTGTCTGTATCCGAAGTCCAAGGCTTAATCATTAAAACTCTGCATTGCCACTGCCAAACTGAGAGAAGATGTATGTTCCACCCAGACACAAGGAGCTCTTGGGTGAGTGGAAATGGCCTCCAAGATGATCTCCAGTGATGCTAATTTCCTGATAATCTGGTACTTGTAACATCGAACCAGATCTCAGCTCTATGATCAACAGATTCCTGTGGAAGTAACATGTGGCTTCTGAGGAAGCATTGCAGCCACTTGGTTGACCACTCAGTGGAAGCCAGCTGCCATATCAAGAGGGTACTTAAACAGCCCCATGGGAAGGCCTGTGTGGCGAGGAGCTGAGGCCTCCCACCACCAGTCACCAGCACCCATCTGCCCAGGATGCCATGAGCTTCCTTAGAAGTGGATCTTCCAAGCCCCAGTCAAGCCTCTAGATGACTGCAGTCCCAGGCAACCTATACAAAGCACTGCTGAGGGACATTAATAAAGCTCTAAATACATAGTGATATTATGCTCATGGATTGAAAGACTCAGTAATGTTAGGGTGTCCACAGTCTATTCTACAGATCCAACATAATGTCAATCAAAATTCCACCAGACTATTTACTAGAAATTGACAAGCTGATTCTAAAATTTGTAAGGAAATGCAAAAGACTTAGAAGAGCCAACAGACTTATGAAAACAAAGTTGGGGCACTTACCCTATCTGATTTGGATTTACTCTAAATGTACAGTAATGAAGACAAGTGTGGTACTGGTATAAAAACAGACATGTAGATCAAGTGAGCAGTCTTGAGAGTCCAGAAATGGGACCACACATACATGTTCAACTGATTTTTGACAATGTAGCTGCAAAACTCAATTAAAAAAAACAGTTTTTTTTAGCAACTTGTTTCTAAACAACTGGATAGCACCATAGAAAAAAATGGACATGAGTTCTTATCTCACACCATATATAAAAATTAATGCAAATTGAATTATAGACCTAAACATTAAAACTACCAATCTAAAACTAAACCTAGCAGTTAAACATTGAATGGGGGGAAAACATAGGGAAAATCTTCATGTCCTTGGGATAGGCAAAGATCTCTTAGACATGATTCAAAAGCACTAACTTTAAAAGGAAAAAAAATTTAATTGTTCATCATCAAAATTAAATCCTTCTGCTCTTCAAAAGTTATTATTAAGGAAACACATCGGCAAGTCCTGATTAGGAGAAAATATTTGCAATACCTATATCCGACAAATGACTTTTATCCAGAATATCTAAAGAACTCTTACAAATCAATAAGAAGAAGACAGACAACTCAATAAAAAATAAGTAAAAGACATGCTACTTCAACTAAAAGACACAGGAATATGCAGCACACTTGTGAAAAGATGTTCAACATTATTAGTCATGAGGGAAATGCAAATTAAAAGCTTAGTGACATATCAGTACCTTTCCATCAGAAAGATAAATTTTAAAAGACCTACAATACCAAGTGTTGGCAGGGATGGAGAGCAACTGGAAATTTCATACATTGTTGGTGTGAGTGTAAAATTATACAACCACTTAGGAACAGTTTGATTGTTTCTTATAAAGTTAAACGTGCATCTACTTTATAATCCAGCAATTCTATTCCTGGGTAGTTCCCCAAGAGAAATAAAAGCTTATGGCTACAAAAATATTTGCATGTTTGGGGCAGCTTTACTTGTAATAGTCAAGTATGAAAACAAGCCAGGAGAATGGATAAAGAATGGTATGTACAATGGAATACAATTCAGCAATAAAAAGGAATGAGCTTCCAACAACATGGATAAATCTCACAGACATTATGTTGAGTGAAAAACAGCAAATAGTACATACTATAAATTCCATTTAACTGAATTTCTAGAACCAGGCAAAATTAATCTGCAGTGACAGAAATCAAATCGGTAGTTGCTTGGGGCCAGGAGTGGGCTTTCTACAAAGGGGCATGAGGGGATGTTCCGGGGTGTTGGAAATATTCTATATCTTAATTGGAGTGGGTTGTAACAAAGATGTACACGTTTATCAAAATTATTTGACTCTAGATTTAAAATGTGTGCATTTTATTGTATATAAATTACTCCTCAATAAAATTTACTTAAAAACAACGAAGATGATTGCATTATGGCTGTTTGATATATCTTTCATATTTTTCTGTATTTTTTTTAAATAAAAAGTTTCTTTCAAAAGATTCCTTAATGGGGAATTTCTAGCCTAATGCCATGTGTATCTCTTTTTCTGTTATAGTCCACCTTCCTTGTTTTTAGAAGTTACCACCTTAATTAAGGCGAGCTAAAGCATAATTCATTCTTCACAAAAAATTCTGGGCACCTTTATATCATTCATTGCTCTTGAATTTGGTGGAAGTATCAGAGATTTCTAGAAATAATGATTTGTTTATCATTTGGGACTCAGTCTTTTAAAATTATGTAGTGATTTTGACTTGCAGAGTTCATGGATTTATGTAGTTGTAGATTGTTCAGAAGTTTCCTTGAAATGCATCTAAGAATGCAGCATATTTGTGCATATGTAAGCTATAGGTAGTTTCTTCTTTCCCTTTTATTGAGAAACAGTATTTGAAAAATTAATTTAGGTCCTAGCATATTTCTTGTTAACACCAAGCCCCAGGAGAAACATGAATAGGATTAACAATTTCCTCATCAAGCTAAAATTCCAGGACTTGTTTTCTTCATGGATAAAACACGTGGAGCTTCCTCCTTTTGCATTCATCTATCTCAGACTCTCAGATAAACTCATTCTGTTGCTTGGTACAAAAATTCTTAATACCCAGAAAGGTCAAACCTTACTAAAGCAAACCTTTAATAAGAGTTAGGAAACCTCAATCATTTCATTCATTTTATCATAGTTGCTCAAAGGAATATCCCCATAAGCTCATATATTAGATATTCTCTTTTGTTATGTGCTTACCTCGATGTTGAATCACAGCTTTGTTAGCAGCTAAGAAAGAACAGAAACTGCTTCTAGATTTGTGGATATGGTGATGAAAAAGACATTACTTTGCTTGATAAAAAATAGAAGGTAACACATGGAATGAGAGGTAAAGAGACAATGAGGCGGGCAAGTAAGTTGATCAGCAACTCGAGTGAAATACTGAAGTCCTGGAAAAGGTAGGAGCAGACTCTAGAGACATGAAACACTGACGGAATTTCCAATAAGTGGAAATGATTGAGAAATGCTTATGTGCTAGGCATTTGGCCAGATCCTCTTCACAGAAGGGATCTTACCATCATGGCAGCCCGACGGAGTAGGAAGTGTTTCTTTTTCTAGGCAGGCACCTTGTCTGTCCATTCTCTGCTGTATCCCTAACACCTAGAACCACATTCAATAAACACGAATTTTTAAAGAAGAGGAAATGGATGTTCAGGAAGATTTAAGTGAGTTACTCAGTCACCCAGCTAGCAAATTCCAGAAGGTCAGAACCCAAGCCTAGGTCTCATAGATTACAAATTCAAAACTTCCTCCTCTGCAGCCATATACCACTTTGGATACTATTAAGCAGGTTTCTCCCTAGTTGATTTGGTATATTTGGTATAGAGGAAAAGCAAGAATTTGATTATTTATGTAACATGGCTTCAGAGATATTGGAATAGCCTTGCCACTTATATAAAGGATCTTTCCTAATTTTCTGGATGTTGTCTGACATTTCACCATTTCAGTGATTCTCAACTTTGGCAGCACAGGGGAATCACCAGGGGAATTTTAAAAAAAGCACTGGGGGCTTGGTTCCACCCCCAGGCATTCTGATGTAATTCACTTGGAGATGTGTCCTGGGCATCAGGAAACTTAAAAGCTGTAGGATCCAAATGCAGCCAGAGTTGAAAACCACTGCTCTGTTAGGAGTCATGGTACCTCCATTCCTGATAGAGCAGGGCATCCCTGTGCAGGATAACTCCAGACATTTCTCAGATCACAAGCACTTTGAGCCAAATTGTAGGCTTAGGCATCTTGTCCTCAGCTATGGAGGAGAGTTCATCAGATCCATTCCTTAACTTTTGAGAGGGAGAAGTTAACACAACCTGTGTTTAAAGCAGTTTGATTCCAGAGACTGGCTGCCTGGATTCAGATCCCAGCTATATCACCCACTAGCTGTGATATCAGCCAAGCTGTCCAATCTCTCTGAGCCTCAATTTTCCCAATCCCAAATGGATATGATGTGGTTCCTCACCCCCAGAATTATTTGAGGAATGAATGGATGAGATAATTCCTATAAAACACAGTACCCCACAAAGGTTGAAAATGTGATCAGTTTTGCTACTTATTAGGAAGAACTCGTGTATTTGATGCCTGGCACTCTCTTTTTTCCCCCTCTCTTTATGATGACACAAATTTGTTTCACCTGATATTTATGTCTAATTTGTGTAGCATGTACTGCCTTGGGTTTTCAACTAACAGTCAAAAAACTGCTGAGTGGGTACTTGTAAAAGAAATACTGAAAATGAAGTAGGTAGGTCAGGTGGAAGAGAAAGTGAGAGAGAGGGGAGAGGTGAGAAAGAGAGAGAGATGGAACATGACATGGTGGGGGGTAGGCATGTGTGTGTGTGTGTGTGTGTGTGCGAGTGTGTATGAAAATGTAGAAAATAGAACAAAAGAGAGAATGGCTGGGCTACCAAAAGGCATTCACTAAAAAATGGGTATTTGGGGGATTTTTTTTTTTTTAACTTCTTGAACTTGACACCAAATGGAAACAGAAGCTTCAAGAAGTGACCAAAAAGCAAGGATTTAAAGCATCCTCGTAAGGGATGGAAATGACCTTGGCAGAGGAGATGGGGAGAAGAAAGAATGAGCCTTGGAATTAGCCAAAAGAAAAGAGAATTCAGAGTAAGAACATGAAGGTCAAGACTGTAAATTTTATTTTTTTTGTTTTTACATGAAAAGTCAAATTTGGAGGAATAGCATGCTTGGATTTATATCTTGAATCATTTCTGGAAAGGGAAAGAGCACATCTCTGAATTGTGCATAGGAGCTACAGAAAATAGAAGTTGCCTTATGGTAAATCCCAAACTCACCACCACATCTCCTTCCTGATTGAGGGCTACCTGGACTCTCTACAGTGTTTGTCACTAGAGACTAAGCTTTAATCTGAAGAGCTTGCAAGTCTGTTTATCACTCTCCCCTCCCCACCCATGGCCAATGTCATATATCCTGCAGTGGAGAGAGAAGACTGCCTTGGCCCAGATGCAGAGAGCTCGGAGGAGTGAGGCCACCTGCCCAAGGGAATGAACTCAGATCCTCTGATACTCGTGCAGCTGGAGGCGTGGCAGGGGTCCATGAGGGTCACCCTGGATTGTTTTGTGCTGGAAAAGGGTGTGTTGTCCATGCACATTGGGGTAGGAGTTGGGAATGCTCGTAGCTCAGTCTCAATTGTGTTCATTCGGTTTGCTGACTAATTCTTTAGAGATTTAGTCATAGGAATGGGTTTTTTTTGGCTGTTCCTCTGTGCACAAAAAGTGGGCCTCCACTCTCACAGGGTGGGAGAATTGGGCCTTTCCTCCATCATCTGGCAGGTTCACAATTCTCTGCTGTAAGATTGGTGCCCCCTTGCCCAGACTTCTGCACCCTTGAGGTTCCTCTGCACCCTTGCTAGAATACCTAGGAGTTTGTACCATGTGGAAACCCCTGGGGCTTCCTCCATTCTCTTCTTTCCTTGCTCAGCATCCATCCCACACAGGGGAAGGAAAGGCACTTTGGGCCCCTTAATGGTCTCTCCAGCCTGCCCACCAACTCAGTGGCTCCCAATAGGATTAGCTCAGAGAAAAGGAAATCTCCAAGGAGCGCCCACAGCCGAGGGCTGGCCCCCTCCCTGGTGCCACTGGGTCGGCTAGCCTACATTTTTTTTGAGTTTTTTTTTTTTTTTTTTTTTTTTAATATGACAGTTCAGACTTGAAAACCAGTACATTTGGAAATATAAACTAGATGAAAACAAGCTATAATGAAAGTGAAAAAAAAAAAAGGATCAGTTTACTGCCGATTGAAAATCAGGACCAGATGAGACTGTGAGGCTCTGGGCATTTAATTTACTGGAGGAGGTCACTTGGCGAAAAAACCAGGCCTAGCCTGCTCTGGCTTCCCATCAGCAATGTTGTGTTTATTTGTTTGTGCCCTTCCCTTGTTTGTGGAGGGAAATAATGAACCAGCTTGTTTGAAGTTCTTTCTGCCTTTTTGTATCCTGGTGTGTTTCATTTCATTTCATTTCATTTCGTTTAGAGAGAGGGGAGTAGAGGTCACCAATGGCCAACCTGAGAATCCAGTTTGTCTCCTAAAAAGTAGTGAGGTCCAACAGAAGGAAAGAGAGGAGCCCATGGGAAGGCAGAATGCTCAAGGAAAGAGAAGGGAGGAGGAGTTGGCTGCCACAACCAGGAGTGCAAAATACTGGAACTCATACAGTCACCTCACAGGGTAGAAAAGAGCAAAGTACAGTAGGAGTATAGAACAGTGCTGCTCCGAGGTGGGCCACGAGCCAGCAGCCTCGGCATCTCCTGGGAACTTCTTGGAAATGTAAGTTCTTAGCCCTCACCCCAGACCTTCTGAATTAGAACTCTGTGATTCTTTTGCTCATAGGTGGCTCACTGGCAGGATAAAGGCCACTTTTAACCAGCAGACCTTTGTGCCTTGATTATAGAACGATGGACCACACAGTAGTTTTAAAAGTTAATTTTGTTGCCAAAATTTACACATCTGGATGTACGAATCTCTATTTCTACATCACTGGGCCATGCTGCTGTGTGGCACGATCTGTTCGAGCTAAAGACAGCCTGCCCTCTCAGGTTCATGTGGACTTCCGATGTGCTTTATTTTCTTCTCGGCCTTAAGGTCGAATGTCAGTGGTGGTTTAGCATTGATTTGAGGTGTTCAGCAATTGGTTCAGGAATGGGAACTTGACCCAGCTTTGGCCAATAAAATGTAAGGGAAAATCGGCAGGAGGCCTTCGAGGAGAAGGTTTTTACCCTCTCAGGGAATCTCTCGTCTTCCTTTTGTTGCCATGTGTGGATGTGGCACCCGTGTCCCTCTTGCTGGTAGCCTTGAATGAAACCTGCACCAGGATGGCAGAGTGGACACGTGTGAAGGAGCTGGATCCTTGGATGACTTTGCTGAACTGTTGAATCCACCCATCCAGGAGCCCACCCTACCTCTAGACTCCTCGTTAGGTTCCTTACTGTTTAAACCATTTTGCTACTTGCAACCAAAAGCATCGTAATTGATTCTGTGGAAGAGCAATTTGTCGACAGAGAGAACTGTGTGCTTTCTACATCTGCCATCTTTATTGACATCTGTTATCTGCCTGGAATGGGCCCTGATATCTTCCATTAAATATTGGCATAATAAGCCCTGCTGACCTTCTCGGATTGGAGTGTGATTCAAATGTGGTCCGTGCACATGGCAGTGCCTAGTAGTGCATGTAAAGAGGGATGTGGTATAGCACGGTGTGTTTAGAACATAGTTCTGGTTCTAATGTGGTTACCTTTATGATCTTGGCAAGTATCTTAACCTTGCTAAGCCTCAATTGACTCTTCTGTAAAATACTAACTTGCTTTAGAGGGTTATAGTGCAGATTAAATGAGATGATTGTAATAAAGAATCTGACTGTAATTTTTGATGTTTGACTTATAACAACTTTTAAGCTTCTGCCCTCTCTCTTTCCCTTGTTCCTCATATCTGGGCAAACTGATAAGAAATCCTGGTGCTCCTCTTTTGCACCAGAAGGATATTCAAACAACACAAGCTCCTACCCGCACATGGCAACTGTCACCTCGACTGTACCCCTAACCACAATAAAATCCCAAGCCAGGTACTTTTTCCTGCTCCCCCAAGCCATTTTTGGATGAGGGGTCCTGCCCCATTCTCCCCAGAAAGCCTCATGATGCAAATAATAAGGCTTTTTATACTCTCTTGGTGTGTGGGTGGCATCATCATTCTTGACATCTGAACAAAGTTTTGGGTGGAAGTCCAATCTGTAACAGAAAAGTGGTTGCAAAGGTGGTGTGTATAAGGCAGCTTATAACATCATAAGTGATCAGGAAATGTTTTCTCTACATACCAATGAAAAATAGTATTATTACTATTATTAACTTTTTCATGAGTATTTTCAAACACACAAGAATGTAGAGAAAACAGCACAGTGAACCCCTTGTGCCCATCACCCAGCTTTAATAACCCTTGTCTTTCTGCCATTCTTGTTTCATCTATCCCTACTTCCTACCACCCCTCTTTTTGGGGGGTGGGGGTGGGGGTGGTTTAAGTAAATCCTACAAAATTCACCTGCAAACACTTCAGTATGTATCTCTAACAGATAAAGTATTTTCTCATCTTCTTTTTTAATATCAACATAACATCATTATCACACAACAAAATTAGCATTCCCTCTTTAACACCAAATACACACTTCATGTTCAGTTTTCCTCCATTGCCTCAAAAGTATCTTTTATAATGAGTTTTATAATCAGAATCCAAATAAAGTCCACATATCTTTAATTTTCTACATAGGACTTATCTCTAGTTGACATTTTTTCTTATTAATTAGTTTTATTGTCTCATTAATTAATCATCTCTAGCCCCCTTTTAAAGCCCTATTAAAATGGAAGCTACATTATAGTATCCCCAGCACCTAGCATAGTGCCCTTATTACAGTCTCAATAAATATCTGTTGGAAGAAAGGACAAAAGGATAAATATGGAAATTGCTCTGTTTGTACATCAACATGTATATATTTATAATCTCCTTTTTGGGCCTCACAATCCGCAGGGCTCATCTCTTGATTCTTTTATTCCTCTTGTTCAAGAAAAAGAAAAGAAAAAGAGTGAAAATGAGCTAAAGTCAAGAAATCGTACTGAAGGAGTCCTCAGAAGACATACTAAATAGTTTTGTTTTTTTTTTATTAAATTCAGTTTTATTGAAATACATTCACACACCATACAATCACCCATGATATACAATCCACTGTCCACAGTATGATAACATAGTTATGCGTTCATCACCACAATCTATCTCTGAACATTTTCCTTACATCAGAAGGAACCAGAACAAGAATAAAAAATAAAAGTGAAAAAAACCACCCAAATCATCCCCCCATCCCACCCCATTTGTCCTTTAGTCTTTATCCCCATTCCTCCACTCATCAATACACAAGATAAAGGGGGTGTGATCCACAAGGTCTTCACAATCACACTGTCACTCCTTGTAATCTACATTATTATCTAATTGTCTTCAGGAGTCCAGACTGTTGGGTTGGAGTTTGGTAGTTTCAGGTATTTACTTCTAGCTATTCCAATACATTAAAGCCTAAGAGGTGTTATCTATATAGTGCATAAGAATGTCCACCAGAGTGACCTCTCGACTCCATTTGGAATCTCTCAGCCACTGAAACTATTTCGTCTCATTTTGCGTCCCCCTTTTGGTCAAGAAGATACTCTCAGTCCCACGATGCCGGGTCCACATTCATCCCCGGGAGTCATACTCTGCGTTGCCAGGGAGATTTACACCCCTGGGAGTCGGGTCCCACATAGGGGGGAGGGCAGCGAGTTCACCTGTCGAGATGGCTCAGTTAGAGAGAGAGAGGGCCACATCTGAGCAACAAAGAGGTACTCAGGGGGAGACTTTACATGCAACTTTAGACTCTTCTTTGTGGTAATGAGCTTCGTAAGGGCAAGTCCCATGCTCGAGGGCTCAGCACATCAAACCGCCAGTCCCAATGTTTGTGACAACAACACCAGTCCAGGTGAGGATGTCCAACACATCCGCACCTTCCCCCAGATCCTTGGGGCTGGGGAGGGGGAGGCTGTAAATATATTTTTTATTTTCTGCCCAAATTACTCTAGGATGTGTCGCTATTTCACTCCAGCCTATACTAACCTACCGTATCTCACTTCCTATTCAAAGTTCCGTGCAATTGTGGTATTTGAACAAATCGACTGTAGAGTTGTACCATTTAGAAAATTTAGATCCTGTACATTGGTCACCGTTTAAAGGTGAATTATCAAGCTGTATAATTTCTGCAGAAGAACTGGCTCTATAGAAGCATGTGTGTGTGTGCCAGTTTGAATGTATTATGTCCCCCAAAATGCCATTATCTTTGATGCAATCTTGTGTAGGCAGACTATTCGTGTTGATTAGATTGTAATTCTTTGAGTGTTTCCATGAAGATGTGATCCACCCAACTGTAGGTGATAACTCTGATTAGATAATTTCCATGGAAGTGTGGCCCCGCCCATTCAGCGTGGGCCTTGATTAGTTTACTAGAGCACTATATAAACTCAGACAGAAGGAGTGAGCTTGCTACAGCCACGAGGGACACTTGGAAGAACACACAGAGAGCTGAGAGCAACTGAGAGTGACAGTTTGAAGAGGAGATGCAGCTGAGAGAGGATAAAACATCCCAAGAGCAACATTTTGGAGAATGCCATTTTGAAAAGTAACCTGGGAGCAAGCGGACACCTGCCATGAGCCTTCCGAGCTACCAGAGGTTTTCTGGACACCAGTGACCATCCTTCAGTGAAGGTACCCCCTTACCTTGGATACTTTATGGCCCTAAGACTGTAACTTTGTAACCAAATAAACTCCCTTTATAAAAGACGATCCGTTTCTGGTGTTTTGCAAAAAGGCAGCCAATGTGTAATTTAGAAAGAAATTAAAAATGTATTTACCCTTTTAATCCCCTATTTTATCAGCATCTCTCAAAAGAATTCCAGATTCTTTTGAGCTGGACCTCAATTTTATTCACATAGAATTATATAACATGAATATTTTCCTCAATTGCCACAAATTCTACATGAGTTACAATTCAATCTTTAAGGGATTTGCTGCTCTGAAACAGTGGGTAGCTTTAAAGCTAATCTGTGGGGACATGAAGAAATGCCCATGAAAGCTCAAGGTCATGTACCCTCCATCATTCCAGCAATGAAATATTTGCATTTTATTTTATCTTATGAAAATTCAATAAATAAAAAAAAAACCTTACAGATTTCCTCTAATGAGACTGGATGACTTTTGAAAATCTCTGTCCTTTTAGATTCGTGCATAATTGGTGCAGGTGATCTAAAAGATGCAAATTTTGGTCTATATGACAACAGATCCCTTCAGATTTTGTAATTGGCTTGGGAGCCAACATATAGATTGTTGGCAATAAAGAAGATTGGAGAAAGAAGGGTGAAGAGGCACAAGATAATTTATTTGGGGCTTAATATAATATTTGGAAAAAACTCAATTTTCAAAGAGTTATTGAAATAATGATTTATTTAAAATAGCATTAAAATATGTATACACAAATACACATACATTCAAGATACTGAGTAGCTCTGGGAAATTCTGTACTTTTTCCCATTATTTTATCCAGATTATGCATGGAGACCCTGAACATAAAATTTAAATGAGCCAAGGATGCAAAAGTTGCCAAGATCACACAGAGACTGGATTTATATGATCTGAAAAATTTTAATGATCACACACATAGATCTGAGAGATACAGAGGCACACAGCTGTAGCTTTAGAACCCAGCTATATTTACCATCTGTCTGTTAGCACGGTGAATCTTGGCTGGGAGAGCTGCTTCGTAGACTTGAGAATTCTGGCTACTCTTCCAAACACCCTAGGCTGGGTTTTCCAAAGGATTAATGAAACCTAGGAGAAAGAAGTTTTTCCCCTTCCCAAACTTAGGGCAAAAGGAGGGAAGGTAATTAACTTGAAGTTAGTTGTGAGGCCTTGCATATCATTTTGTTTGTAACTCTGTGGTAGACATTAATCACTTACCTTCTATAGTGCAAGTCACTTAAAGTAGATGTTCAAGAATTCCACATCTAAATAAATTGCTGAATTTGGTGAGGAGAAGAAGACTGTATTTTTGCTGGCCAATTCAACACTTCTTGATGCTCATTAAGCTGTTAAAAATGTGAAATGATGACTCATTAGGGGCCCCTCCCAACCCCCCTCCCTGCTCCAATTTGCCTGTGGGTTGAAGGAATGTATACTGACTTGAGTTAAAAGAAGAAACTTGTGGTTTCCATTATAGTCTGTAAACATCGATTGCTGAAAGCCTCAAGCGTGCTATCATCTCCCGCCACACACATGCTTTATATACAGTTCATTTTGGAAAACAGATTGGGAGAGCACTGTGTTTACAACTCCAGAGTAACCAAACTAATGGGGGACTGCTCTGCCTGGGGGTCTCCAGACCGTCACTATTCACAGCTAAGTGGAGGTCCCCTCTGATGTCTTCTAAGCCAAAGAAAGCATCAAGAGAGAAGCCAAGGTCAGTTCTCCCTAAACAGAGCCGATTCTGGTGCCTGAAGTGGCTCTTTGCCACCCCATCATCAACAAATGAATTTCTCATCTTTTCACAGATTAGGGAGGAAAAAAAAAAAAGCAAACCTGATATCTTTGCTTCTCTTTCAGCTTTATACCTCTTATTCTTAAAGTGATTTTAAAAGTTGGTTCATCTAGCATATCAGAAATTGGCAATGCTGTCATTTTGGATTAAAGATTAATTTAATTACTTGAGGTTGGGGGCAGGAGGAGAGCCATTTAGGGAATTATTCTGGTGATTCATAATGGGTTTAAAAGCACCTTAGACAGAGATAGCAGAGGGTCCCAGGAGATTTGCTTGGCACCCTGATCGGGACTGATAAGAAGAGCTAGCCAAGGGTCAGCTTCTTCTGGAAAGGGGAATGATGGGTGTGGTAGAGGTGGAAAAGTATGGGATGTAGTATCAGAAGGCTTGGATTTATCTTCTGGCTTTGACATTTAGTGGCTTTATAATCTAGGGCATTGCTTCTTAAACTTTAATATAGATATGAATCACCTTGGGGGTCTTGCTAAAATGTAGATTCTGCTTCAATAGGTGTGGGTGGAGCCTGAGATTCTGGATCTCTAACAGGCTCCCAGGGGATGCGGGAGCTGCTCTTTGAACCACACGTCGGTAAGTCTCCTAACCAGTGTGAGTCTCAGTTTGCTCTTTAGTAAACCGTGGTTCAGAATGATGCCTTCCTCCCAGGATTATTGACAGGACTCTTAACATTGGTGGGAGTGCCCAGCATGGAGAAGGCATGTGTTTGAGGTTGTTTTTGGGATTCTGGAATGTTTCTCAGGTGTCTGAGAAAGGAACTAGTTTTAATGCCATATGTTACAGGTGAAGAAACTGAGGCACATTTGAGGTAGTCACTCTTCCTGGACTTACTAAGTCACTGAACCAGCATCTGTTCTTTGGTCTAAATGGAAATGAAGTGGACATAGGTGTATGATTTCTACTTAATGTGGGTGTGGCTCACATCTCTGGCATTGTCTGCCCTATGATTTGATATAAAATGAATCACTTTTGCAAATATCTCACTTTCCTGAGGCCTTCCCACCCTCTCCCCGCCCCCTGCCCCCACCCGCTGCTTATTTGTATAATCAGAATGTGGTAGGGAGGCTGTGATTTCATTCATGCTGAGCTAAAAGGGTTTGCTTTTCCCTGATGGCCAACCTCCCATCCCTCCTTACTCTGCACTCGAACTCTCTTCTTCTCAGCTTATAAGAATGCTAGGCAAGCCTAGTTGTCATCCTTAAATAATTAACATGATCAGGAAACACCATAAAATTATATCTTTTTTTCTCTTTATAACATGTGGGGTGGGAGCCAGGTACTAAGTCCATATTGAAAATGCTAGTTAAAACTAATAAAGCCCATAGTCTTTGGTCAAATAACATGATGGCCCATATTAGAGAGTAATTTTCAATGCGTGCGTCTCTTTGCTGAGACTTGTAACACAAGGTTGTTGAAAGACTCTCTGCATAGCTTGGATTTGGAGAGGGCAATGCTTACCAGGTTTCCTAATTTTCAGTGTTGTGTTTGCCATCACCCCTGTTTTAGCTATCTGACCTACTAGTCTGTTAGTATGATGCTGTTGATGTTGAAGGCTTCACTTCAGACACATCTGTAGGGCTCATTACAAAGAGATAGTTTATATTCTGACCGCTCTGCTCACATAGGCCTGATTCCTGTGAATGGGAGAAGGGTCAGAAGACAACAGATGGGTGGCCTAGTGAATCCCAAAAACTATGAGCAAAGAGGAGGGTGTGCTCTGGGAAAGGCAGTCAATGACCTCATCTTTCTTTACAAAGGATAGCCCATAAGCTCTAGGTGAAGGAAGCAGGGAAGAAGCATGTTCTTCAAGAATCACCAGAAAAGGGGGTACATAGGGAGACTTATAAGTTAGGGGCAAGCCAAAGGATTGACTAACAGAGATGGCATGGGGAAGCAGGGTCCCAAACCTGAGTGCGAATAGTACTACCTTCACATCCTGATTACTGCTTCAGAAGGGCAATGACTAGCTTTACCTGGGTTTGAAGCCTCACTTGATCAATATACATAGATTTTAAAGTACCACCCCTATCTTCTGATGTCCAAGGACTTACAGACTCTGAAAGAGGACTTTGCATTGTAAGTGCCAGTGTTCCTTCCACCACAGCACAACTGTGAATTGTTATAGAAAAGAAGGAAGGAAGGAGGGAGGGAAGGAAAGAAGGAAGAAAAGAAACAGAGGTAAGTGATTGAAATTGAGCAAGTATGTTAGTCTGACTGTAGATGCCCTATTAATTTGAGATTACAGTGATTAGCAACCAGCAAGATAGATGTGGTAGATTGCTAAAATGGCCCTGATTCTTTGCTCTTCCTGTTCATTTCCCCACTCATTGAATCTGGACTGGTCTTATTGCTTTGGCCAATAGTCTGCAGTGCAAATGATAGTATGAATTTTCCAAACCTAGGCCTTAGGAAGGCACACTTGCTTCTTCTCATTTGTTGAGATTCTAGCGGCCATCAAGTGTACAAACCCAGCCTGCTAGAAGAGAGCCATTCCGGGTAGGGCAGTCACAGACCAGCCAGCCCCCAGTGGATCCACCATGCAATAGGACAGGCCAAGATCAGCCTAGCTTAGCCTAATCCAGATGAACCCATAGATTCGTAGACTAAATAAATGCTTGGTTTTTCTTTTAATTCTTTTGAACAAAAGATTCCAAGCATACATAAAAATTCAAAGAATTTTTCAGTGAAGAGCCATATACCTACCACCTTGTAGTTTATTATATTGGTTTTTATCACATATCCATCCAT
Source organism: Choloepus didactylus (assembly GCF_015220235.1). Taxonomy (NCBI): domain Eukaryota; kingdom Metazoa; phylum Chordata; class Mammalia; order Pilosa; family Megalonychidae; genus Choloepus; species Choloepus didactylus. Next base: position 23,769,316 of record NC_051325.1, on the reverse strand, counting down.
CCGCCCATCCTTATATTCATCCATTAATCCATATCCTTTTTTCATAGAGGTTATTGGGATGATTTTTTATTCAAGTATTATTTGTGGTAATAGGTAAAGGAAACAATGGATATAATATAAAAGGAAAGCTTAGTTAAGGAAGTGAGTGAGGGCTTTGAGAAAAGTGGCTGGTTTGGGATCTTCGCATGGTAAAGTTTGAAGACTAATTGGCACTGGTGAGGACTACTCTTCTGGACAGATGTGTACTGACCTGAAGTAATGAAATGGCTCAGGGTTTATCAGTGATAGTAATCAGGGAACCTGATCAGACTACATCACTTACCTTGTGACTCCCTGGCAGTTGGAACTAATCAGAACTTTTTAACTGGAAGATGGATGTTTAGGAGGCAGCCATTTCTGGATGAGAAAGAAGAATGTCTCATACATCTGCATGTACTTCCAAGGTTTCCAAGTGCTTTTGACATAGGTGTGTGCTAATACTCTAATGAACCTCATGAAGAAAGCATCTTATAGGTTTGGAAATCAAAGCTTGGAGAAGATTTTCAACCTGTCCAACATCACTCAGCTGGTTTAAGACCAACCCAAGACTTAGCCTATAAGTCCCAATGTTCTTTCCACCATAGCATGACTGTGATAGGAAGGAAGGGAGAAAGGAAGGAAGGACAGAAGGAAGGAAGGAAGGAAGGAAGGAGTAGAGAAAGAGAGTGAGTGAGCAAGTAAAACTAGGAATAAAAAACATGAAAGAAGAAAAAAACAACATTGGAAGATACATGATAGTTTTATTCTGAACTTGTTTCTATCAAAAATATTTATTGCACCTCCTTCCAAATATATGGTGCTGTGCTAGGTACATCTTATGGCACCAAATCATGGGAGACAGCCTCTGCCCCTAGAATCTTGCAGTCTAGGTTGGTGTCATAAAACACGTAGAAAATGCCTCTGGTACTGGGGTCATAGATGCATGGCCCACCTCCTCTCTCTTCAGCCCCACATATGGTGGACAGTTCTATAAACTAAAGACTAAATTCCAGCTCACTTCAAGGATGTGTTGCATGGCTTTCTGTGCTCTGCGTCCTCGAGGGCCTTCTGCCAAGCCATGGAGCTTGAGATTGTTTGGCTTGTAAGCACCACTCAGAAGAGCTGGGAAATCGATATCCATAGGGGTGATACTGAACTGGGGGGATCAGGATCTGGTGGGAAATGCTCCCTGTTGGACGATTCTGGGAAGTTCTCTGCCTGCTTCTTAGTGTAATGTAGAACTGAGTCTCTTTACCTACAGCAGCTCTTTATTAGCTTTTCTTCTTTCCTTGTCTTATCCTCTCTGTTCCCTTACTGCTGCTTCTAAGAATCACTTCCCAAACAAGCCACCTGCACCCACATCCTGTCTCAGGTTCTGCTTTCCCCAAACTCAGATGACACATACTCACAAATTGAATAAATAATGTAGTGATATAATACTACAAGGTAGTATGGAATTAGAGACATGTATGTGTTATAAACAGGTAATAGAAAGTCTAGAGGTTCTTAGAAACAAGGAATTAGTGAAAACGGTGGTAGCTCGAGTCCAGCTTTTAAGTGAGACTACCATTTCAATATATTGATATTGGAATCCTGGGCAATGAAATCCATGGGAGGGAATTTTTCTGGGATTCTTAAACCTCTGGGTTTTTTTTTTTTTTTCTTTGCTAAATGTCAGCCATTAGCAGTGCTTGAGTATCCAGTGGAAACTTTAATCACCTAATAGCCACCATGAAATGACTTGTTGATTGCTAATGCTATTTGAAACCCAACTTGTCTGCATTTCTTTATCTCTGATTGTGACATAATTTTATTAGGGTTGACTCCTTATATTTTAGGGATGATAATATAGCTTCATTCCCTGGTAGGATATTTATGAGCATATTCAATGCCAAAATTACTTATATAAATTCCCATGGACAAGTGAGATATGAAAAACAAGGTTGGTTTGCGATTGAACTTGTCAGTCAAGGAGAAGTGCAAATGCCATGTGGTTGGCCTTTAAATCAAGACCAGATGGCAAACAGAATTTGGTGGGTCTTGGTTATTCTCCAGTCATTTAATGCTCAGAAGTCTGATGAAAAGTGGAGATATTTTTGCCACAGTGCAATTGTGGGGTTTTGTAGCCAGCCTTGATTTCCATCGTGGAAGCCAGTTCTGAAGCAAGATTCATAGGAGGGACAATAAAGAAGGGTGAGAGAAAGAGGGTGGTCCTCTGAGGTCAGAGGTCAGAGGTCAGGCTAGAGAAAGGGCAGGGTGGAGAGGTTCAGACAGCGGCTTCCTAATAGTACCTGGTTTGGTTTTAAGTAGATTTATTTTCTAGGAGTAATCTCTGTCTTGTTCTTCATCAGCTCATTGCCTAAAAGACAAGAGGGTCTCAGGAGGGAAGCAAGAGGGAGGAAATTCAAAAGGGAAAGAAAATATCTACATATCATGGAGAGCATAAACAAAACGTAAACCTTTAATAATTGTCACCCATAGGCAGATGAAAGGAGCAAAATCCACCCCCCTCCAAGTTGCCACAGCTGCACAACTCTCTGTTGAAAACACTTTAAAAACTCCAAACATTAACTATTTTCTTCTTTTCAAAGTTTATAACCTCTTCCCTTTTTGCTCAGCTGTGTTCTAATGACAAAGTTTTTTTTTTGTTTTTTTTTTTTTTTTTCTGTTAAAGAGGAACGGTTTATGAGAACAGGATGTTTGTATTAAATATTAAATCATCAAGGCTTCCTTCAGCTGAAGGTCTCAACGTGGCTTTGGTTTTGATTGAAACAGACAAACCTTCATTCCTACAGAACTGCAGAGGGTACAAAGAGTTTGTCACATCTTGATAGTGTAACCCGGCATTGGGCCAAGAGCAGAATAATTGGCTAATGTCTGCATAACTCTTTGAAGATTCAAAGTAACATGGAAGTTCGAGGTAGAATTGAGAGCTGAATCAGCTCTTGAGGGTCTGATGCTGGAGATCAGCAGACTACACTCTTCTCTATCGGACTTTAGAGTAGCAAAACCAATTGGCTTGTGTGGATGAACTCATCTCTTTGTGTCATCATTTGGGCTCTAGAAATTGGCCTTCAGCCATGGGGTGACTGCCCTCCCCTCTTCTTTCTGCTTGGAAGCTTAATTATGGGTTCAGTGTTGGACATCTGAGTATAATAGAAAATCAGTGTCACCGTTGGCCTTTGGAGGCTGTACAGTGTTTGCAATGTTGTAGAAGGTGTCCTACATTTCATGTGAAAATATTCTGGGTTTAGGAGGTAGAGCCCTAGGATAATAGGCATATAGAAATATATCTTAGTAAGATTTACCAACTGCTCCACAAGATGCTAATAGGCAGTCACAAAAATGAAGGTAATATGGTGAAATAAGTCTTAGATGTGTGATATACTTCCCCTTGGAGAGTCATAAAACAAGTAAGAATGTTGTATCCATTATGGTTCTGTCAAGAAAACTGAACCCACGCAAGGCAGTTTAAATAGAATTTGATACAGGGACTAAACTGGAAAGGTACCAGAAGAGCTGGAAATAGGGGATATGAAACAATCTAAAGAATGAACAATGCAGAAAGCCAACCGTGCTAGGGATGGTAGAACAGAGCAGGGAGATAGTGTCCACAGAGCCCAGGGCTGCTTGCGGAGGTCTGGATCCTAGAAGGAGGGGCTTCTTGGCAGAACCTGGAGCCAAGAGGTGGTGCATCCTCTACCCAAGAAGCCACTGAAGCAGAAAGAGGGGGAGAAATACCCTGGCTTCCTCTTTTCTCCTTGCCTCAAGGCCGCTGCTTCCCATTGAACCAAGCTAAGCAGAAACTCAGTGGGCAAGGGAGTCTGGGACGTGTACCCTGCGTGGATCAGCCCCCACGATACAAAACAGAGCAGGGTAAGCATGAGGAATAGATCCAAGGGTCAGTGGTAAGTGAACAGGCTCACATACGAAAGGCACAGAGAAGCCTGCAGTCCTGAAATCTGTTTATCATTGTCTGACCTGGAGGCAAGCACAATTATTTCACAGTGGCACATATTTTTGTTTAATTGTGTTGATTCTGTTTTTTTAACGCAATTTTATTGAGATGTATTCACACACCATATAAACCATCCAGAGTATCCAATCAGCTCACAGTATCATCACATAGTTGTGCATTCATCACCACAATCAATTTTAGAACATTTTCATTACTCCAAAATAAAGAAAAAAATAAAAAGAACACCCAAAACATCCCATACCCCTTATCTACCCCTTTTATTTGTGTATATTTTTTGTCTTTATTTTATTACTCATCAGCCCATACACTGGATAAAGAGAGTGTCAATCATAAGGTTTTCACAATCATATAGTCACATGATAAAAGCTATATAGTTATATAATCATCATCAAGAATCAAGTCTACTGGATTACAGTTCAACAGATTCAGGTGTTTCCTTCTAGCTATTCTAATACACTAGAAGCTAAAAAGGAATATCTATATAATTCATAAGAATTATCTCCTGAAAGGCCTCTCAACTCTATTTGAAATCTCTTAGCTACTGAAACTTTATTTTGTTTCATTTCTTTTCCCCTTTTTGGTCAAGAAGGCTTTGTCAATCACACAATACCAGGGCCAGGCTCATCTTTGGCAGTCCTGTCCCACGTAGAGGGGAGAGTGGTGAGTTTATTTGCAGAGTTGGCTGAGAGAGAGAGGCTACATCTGAGCAAAAAAAGAAGTTCCCTAGGGCATAATTAGGCATAATTATAAGTAGGTAGTTTCTCCTTTAATTGCATGGACTCTGTATTGCCATCTTGTATGGCATTTAAATAGAATTTCAAATTGCTAATCAAATTATCTTGGTCAGAGATACAGAAACAAAAGTCAGTAGAGACAGGGCCTTGTGGCATCTCTAAGTGGTTTTATTTCCCTTCCCTTTTCCACCTGCGTTGTAGTTGCAGAGGTGGGGATGGAGATTGGGGGAATCTGATTAGTGCTGGCCAACAGGATGTTGGCAGAGGGAAAGTCCCCTCTGGAGAGCAGGATAGGACTTGGGGCACATTGGTGGATAGTAGAGACCCTCCTCAGGAAATTGAGAGGTAGATACTGTCAATGGAACTTTGATTTCTTCAAACAGGTATGATTGTAACATGGAATATATACAGCCCAAAGTTTGGACCACTGGTCCCTACTGTCAGATCTTCCACTTCAAGTGGGAGTCCTGCCACCCCCAACTGCTCTCTGGAGCCACTTACCTTCCTTCTCTGTCCTCTGTGTCTCCTTCCTCCAAACCTGTTTTTTTTTCTGAAACTATGAGCTTTTCCTCTGAGAAATACCTTGGCCTTCAGTTCTGTCTCTCTTAAGTGGTTTACTGTTCTCAACACATATTCATAAATATAAATATATATAGTATATTTTTTGAAGTGTTATGCACACCTTTCTAGATCTTTTGTAGATTGTGTATCTGTGTGTATTTATTTCTCTTCCTGCACTAGAAGTGGGATTATTACAAAACACAGTGTAGCTTTGTAAGGGAGAATTCATCCCAAACCCTCTCTGCCACATGTCTCTCGTTGTGGAGGACCCTCTAGAGTCTGCTCCCCTAAGCCATGCCTGGAAACTGGGCATAAGGAGTAGATTTGGTGTACAGTGTCAAGGTTGCTCCAGTACCCAAAGAGAGACCCTTCAAAAGGTAGGGTCGGGTAATTGCCCTATCTTGGCACTAAGTTACCAAAACCATGATCCCATATCTGCAAAATGTGTTGGGAGCAGATCTGATGGGGGATCCTGGTATCCAGTTCCTTGGCCGCTGCCATCCAAGATTGGTGAACACAAGGGACTACCCCGTATCTACCACCGAATCCCCCAAAGCAGTTCCTTTCTACCCCTTGGCTCCCTCTTCAGCACAGAATCTACACCTATGTCCACAAGTCTCTGTAAATTAAAGCTGAAGACTTCATCAGCTTCAACAAGCACTGTGGGTAATTGAGGCCTTGACAATGAGATACTTGGTAATCTCTAGAATAGACTGTGGCTTCCTTCTTCTCTGAAGATAACTTTGACTATTTTCCCTCTTTTGGTCTGGATGAATCTCTACTACTTGAATCAGCTCCAAGATTCAAGAGTTTGTCTGCCTAAGAAGTCTGTTGTCTTTGCCATCTCCATCATTGGCCTCTTCATTAACCGTGATTTCCCTCGTTCCCAACTTTACCCAGATGCCTCCTCCTGAGGCACTTGTCTGCTTCTCCTCAGTCAGCATGCACAAGAAAACTATCTCATCTCTTTTGAAGATATTATGAGTTTATCCCAAATTTCAGACAAACCCATGAGCACTTTTATGTACAATGGAGGTTGGCTAACTACAAATGGACCAGATGGGTAATTTCTAGGGCTTCCCTTCTACCCTCATGATTTAGGATTCAAGCAAATATTATGAAATCTAATAGATTAGAAATGAGGGTAGGCCAGGGACAGGGGTGGGCAAGGAAAACTGGGAACCTGATTTTATGTAATTGAAGAAATTATCTGAGTGTCTTCCACCCCTGCAACGAAACTCAAATGAAACCCCTCAAAGATTACATAAATGAAATCTCCTGTAGTGTTTGTTTCAAACTTTGCATCTTTTGTTTGCTTCTTTATTCATCTTGATTCTAGCTGCAATGGTAAGTGGAAGTACCAAAAAAACCACGAGAGCGTCTATGCTTGCGATATTGCCAGCCCTACTGGGAACAGGAAATACCAGGAATCTTGTAATAAATTCAGAGACTTCCAGGCTAATTTCATAGTCTCCAAAGTTTGAATAGAGGCTGGACTAGGTTGCACGTCTTGGACGTATATTTCAACAAACCTTCCTGTCTCGTGGTGACCCGCCCTGTGTCAGGGAGTTCCTGCGAAATTCAGTCTTGGTTATCTAAATTCTAGATGGCCAAATCCCAGTGCTTTTTCACTTTTTTTAAAGATTGAATAAAAGGTGACCTTTTTGGCTTTGTTGAACAATGGGAAGGAGACAGTATCACCTTGATAATCCTCCAAAGCCAGTTAGGGAACCTTTACTGCAGCTTAGGTAAAGCCCTAAAAGCAAAAAAGGGAAGAATCTGGACAACTGCTACTCACAGTAGCAGCATCGGAATCATGTAGGAACTTGGAAGAAATGCAGAATCTCAGGCTCCAAACCACATCTACTGAGTCAGAGTCTGTGTTTCCATAAGATCTTCCAGGGGTTCGTATGCACAGTCTTAGAAGTCTCCTGACAGTTCTTTGAAAAGTCAGTGATTTCTACTTGACGTGTGACTGACAAATAATTTCTGTAGGTAGAGTAAACAAGCCTGCTGTCCTGTATAATCTGAAGAGTCTCATAGGCTTTTCCCTTATTAATTCTCCCAAATTCTCTTACACTAAAAGGGCTTGAAAAACATATACATATGGGCATGTGTAATATATGCTATGTAACAATTTACCTTAAATTTAGCATCTTAAACAATACAAATTTATCATCTCACCACTTCCATGGGTCAGGAGTCTGGGTGTGGGTTAGTGGGGAGTTCTGTGTAAAGTGAAATGAAATGTAGACTGTGTAGACTGAAATGTAGTTCTGTGTAGACTGAAATGAAAGTGTGGGCTGGGACCGCAATCTCACCTGAAACTCTGGGTCCTCTTGGAAGATCACTGGTTATTGACAGAATTAATTTCCTTGTGATATATGACTGAGGTCCCTGTTTTCTTACTGGCTGTCAGGTCTAGACTGCTCTCCCCATCTAGACACCACCCCCGGGTTTTGGGGACCCCTTCCTCTTACAAGAATGCCTGCTTCCTCCAAGCCAGCAGGAAGGCATCTGCTGCTGCTTTGCCCACCCAGGATAATCTCCCTTTTGATTGCCTCAAAGTCAACTGACTAGAGACCTTAATTACTTCTGAAAAATCCCAGTTCCTATATAATGTAACATAATCATGAAAGTGGTAGTCACAGGTTTTGCCTGTACTCAAGGGAAAGGGGTCATACAGAACATGTACACTGGGGGGTGAGCAGGGGGTACGTTGGGCAGGTCTTTGAATTCTACCTGTCATTATACATACACACAAATAAGTACACATCAACTATGTATAATTAATGTATACGTAAATTAGAGGATTATAGATTAAACTCTTTGGAATAAAGCTGTGTTTCCCAAACTACATTGATTAACTTAACATCATACTAAGTTATAGGAAAACTTGTGAAGACCAAACCATTGTTTACATATTTTCTCTAAATCATCTACTTCTGAAACTTAAGAATGTGCTAAAAAGGAAACTTTGATGTCATTAATATAAACTGAAATCACTAATCATTTGCCATGATATAGAAGGTAACACAAAATATAAATTCAAGGAAAATAAAAAATCCTCAAATTAAATCTAGCAACCATTACCTGAACTTGAAGTCTGTGCCTGATGCTTGCTTCTCTTTGTTTAAAAGGAGTGTAGCAAGTGTTTAAAGAGGGCCTAAGATGTCTTACCTCCAAATCAAGTCTTTCTCCCTGATATGACCAGTTGTTGAGAGGATTGTAAAAAGAATAATTTTCCACCATGTGACTGAAAGATCTTGATGATTTTGTGAATGCCTTCTAGTAGAGTTCCACATTCTGGAATACGCTATATTTCCTGAAGGACTTTATTAAAAATAATTCCTCTTTCCCCTTATGGGATAGCACAAAAGCCTATGTGTTACCTTACATCATTAGGCCTTTGTTGCCTCCTGTATAAAATATTCATGCTAATATATAAAATCTTCTGGTAGGACCAGAAATAATTTCTGAGAACTCTTCTAGCTCCAGGATCTATGATTACATCCAGTTACTGATATTAGGTTATTTGCATAGAATTATTTATTAGATTTCCTGGCCAGCTACCTAGCAAGGAGTAGCCTTCCTTGAAGGATTAGGAGTAGGATAGAGGTGAAATGTAATTGGAGGGACTGTGCCCCATTTGAAATATAGACTGCGTCTCGAAGACAACAAGCCTGTGTGGGGACACCAAATGGGGCCCTGGGAGGAGGAAGAACTTCAGGTAGTGGCAGAGATGGACTAGGCAGGTAAGGATCATCAAAATGTTTTAGGAGGCATCCTAGACAAACCATTTACCTCACCTTTGCCTAAGGCGGACCTGGCATTCCCCTTGTGCTGAGTATCTTCCATGAGATACTCCATTAAATCCATTTGCCACTGTTATCCACCCAGCTCTGAGCCCTGTGGGTCTCCCCTGACTTCCAGTTGCGTTCGTCAATGGGAGGCACAAGGAGGAGATGGGGGACTGGAGGAGAATGATGATGGGGTATTTATTCCCCTGGCCTCCCTGCTACCCCTCACTGTGGGTTGGCTGACCCACCCATGGAAGGTCACAGCTGTCAGAAAGCCCTTCTTATGGCTACTGTGTCAGCATCCCAGAGACTACCCCAACCCTTACCCCTTCTGGCTTAGGGATCAAAAAGAACTTCCCTCTCTTGCCATTTCTTGTTGGTTTCCTAAACCCTGTCCACCCATGGTAAATAGTTACTTCCTTAAACCTTCCTCGGTTACACTGTTTGTGGGTGCCATCTTTTCCCTGCTAGGATCCACTGATACACACTGTCAGTAGATTTAACTAATAGATGTTTTGGAATACTCCAAACTTATAAGTAAAGTAGATACTCTCCTGCTAATACCCTCTTTTTTCCATGTTGGATTGTGAAGTGGTATGAACACAACACTTTTAGGAGTTGGCCACATTCAGTAACCTAATCTGAGCTTTCTTCATACCACAGACCTGGTACTTGAAAAGGTACTTGGAAAGGATAATTTCTTATGATTTTTCATTTTAGAAAAAACTGTATTCTGAAGGGATAAGTAATAAATTTATTCTGCTGACATATAGTTAAGTTTGATTTCTATTGTTAATTTAATCTCAAAATGACAGAAATGCTTCTGTCCTTGAGAACACAGTGATGATTCCTTCCCCTTAGTATTATAAAGGTGCCTGTCTATCGATGTGACTTGAAATGCAACACTTAGGCCCATTGAACCTTCTCAATTTTGTCTGTGAAAAGGATCAAAGTAGTGGATATAAGCCTGAGACAGGATGCTGAGTGCCTCATAAAGGAAAGAGAAATGAGGCTTGATGCCAGTTGTCTTAGAATTCAATGGTTTCTATTTCAAACAGGATAGGGATTGAAAGGTTTTTTTTTAATTGAACGATGATCATATTCCAACAAAAGATTAGGTAGTATGAACCTGAATTTGAAGACAAAAAGACGTGGGTATTTCTTTAAAACACTAAGCTGGTCATGTGTCATTCTGATGATTCTTTAGTATGAAGTAAGTGTTCACTGTTTCTTGATGACTCAAATTTTCTTTAGCCAGAGTAGGCTTAGAGACTGTCAACAGGGACATTTCAACCAGAAAATTCAATGACAATTGTTCTCTATGTTTGCAGTTAGGTGAAATAGTGTGAACAGATGATCATAAGCTCTTTTGTATATAAATATGAAACTGTCTAGGCTTGTAACTACAGCTTTGCTTTGAAGGGTTTATCTTCCTAATAAGAACAATGGCCATTTTTCATTTATTAATTCTAGGAACTTAGTAAATACGGTGATGAACCACTAATGCTGTGGGAAATGGTTGTAGGAGATCCATGGACAACCTGGTAAATATCACATTGTGAGAGAATTTTCCCCTTTCAGTTATCTCTCTGGATCTCAGATTGTTGGCCCTTGGTCCCAGTTTGTTGCTACATATTTCATTGATTCTAAAATGCACATAAGTTTACAAGCTAACACCATTGAAATTGGGGTGGGTCTTATAATCGATGGTATCTCAAAATATCAGTCATATGGCAAAATGTAACTGGATTGTCATTGCATATCATTGTGTTGCAATTTGTCATGGTTTATATTGTCACTTCTGTATCTAAATAGGTATAAAAGAGCTCATTCAATATGTATGAAATATTGATCCTAAGTGAAAAGAGAACATTGGGTTGTAATTTAATAGGCAGCAGTTTCCTTTTCTTCGTATATACTAGTGTGTCTGTCTCACTTTGGTGGCATCTTGGGTTCTATGAAATGCACGTTCTGGCCTGGTGGCCAATAGGATGGTCCTGCCAAACTGATGAGCAGGCTGGACTGAGGTGACACAGACATAGGAGGGTAGGAGCAAAGGGGTTCCTCCACAGATAGTGAGAGCAGCGGCATTGAATCAGCAGTCAGAGGACCCTGTGACCTTGGTAAGCTGTTGAGCTTCTCTAAGCCTCAGCTGACACTTCTACTAAATGAGATAAACAATAGTACACACTTCACTAGGTTAGTTGTGAAGACCAGATGAGAATGTGTATAAATATGTCTTTTTAGACAGTTGTCCCTAGAAACTTTGTTTATAGTGGTATTACTCATAATAATTCACTGGAATTGACCTAAATGTCCTACAAAAGGGAGATGGTTAAATTAATGTGTACCCATGTAATGGGTGTTTTTGCAGTGCTTTAACACAATTTTGAAGAGAACATTTAATGATATGGAGAAATGCTGAAGGTGAAATATTAACCATCAAAAGGAGGATGCAAAAATAAATATATTAAAGAATAAGTTATTTTAAGTGTTTTGTAAGTGACATGGGTAAGATATTACTAGTAAAACATAAAAAATAATAGCAAGTCCATTTTCTACTATAAAGCAGGTTCACCAAATTATCCCATTTAATTTTCTCATTGAAACTCTGTAAAGTGCTGATCATGCTACTGGGAAATGACACATAACCTTAGAGATTTGCAGAATGTCCTCAATAGCTGCTGTCAGCAGAGGCTTTTGGTCCATGGCGATATTTGAGTTCCCGTGGAGGTCTGTGGTAGAGGGAGAGGATGACCTGCAGGACTAGGTGTCAGAATGCCTTGCTTTCCACTCTGGTCCTGCTCCTGAGGTACTGTTACAACTGCCATGCTAGGGGTGCCGGTTTGGATGCATTATGTCCCCTAAGATGCCATGTTCTTTGATGCAATCTTGTGGGGGCAGATGTATTAGTTTTGATTAGGTTGGAATCTTTGGATTAGGTTGTTTCCATGGAGATGTGACCTACTCAACTGAGGACAATACCTTTGATTAGATTATTTCCATGAAGGTGTGGCCCCGCCCATTCAACATGGGTCTTGATTTAATTACTGGAGTGCTTTTAAAAGAGCCACACAGTCCCAGATGCTTGCTGCAGTTGAGAGACACATTTCAAAGACAGCCATTGAAAGCTGATGCTGATACTTAGACATGCTTGGAGTTGTGAACCCCTGATGTTGGCTATAGCCAAGAGGGACATCTTGGAGATGGCCATTGAAAGCAGACTTTTGCTGACACTTTGCTCCAGAGAAGCTAAGGGAAGACAAAACACCCCAAGAGCAACATTTTGAAGAATGCACAGGGGCTGGAATACAACCTCGTATCAACAGACACCAGCCACGTGCCTTCCCAGCTAACAGAGGTTTTCTGGATGCCATTGGCCTTCCTTCAGTGAAGGTATACTCATGTTGATGCCTTAATTTGGACATCTTCATGGCCTTCAGACTGTGAATTTGTAACCAAATAAACCCTCTTTATAAAAGCTAATCCATTTCTGGTATTTTGCATAATGGCAGCATTAGCAAACTGGAACACTAGGTTTTAGACAAAACATTCTGAATCTGAGGTCAATTGGGCCAGAAAAGGAGGTGAAAATGTCATGGTCTTGTTGGAAGAGAATCTGACACTATTCATCTTATGGATCTAGAAATTCCATCCCCCAGTTCAAAATCCTGGATTGTTCTGTAACTTGTCCCTCCGCTTCATTTCTCACATCTATCTACTGGGTCACTTCTGGTGTTCTCTTCCTCTATCCCTCCTATCCGTACTCTCTTCCCCATTGCCACCACCTTCGGACACATCTTCATCAACTCACACATGGAAATTTACAGTCCACCTTGCACCCTCCAGACTATCTGCCTACTGAAGATTTCCATCTTTGGGTTCCATTTTCACCATTTTATTCACCTTTCCTGCTTGATTTTTCTCTGGTAGTAGTTCATCTAACCTAAATCACTCTGACCGGTATTTTTAAGGCCCCCATAGAACTGGTTCACCCCCTACTCACTCCATTCCCATCAGTCTGCTCTCTTTGCTACCACAATGGATACCACATAAATTTTCCTTCTCTGGTCTTCCTCATTTAGAATGCCTTTTCCACATATGCAACAAATTCATATCATAGTCTCTATTCTCCAAAATTATCAAGCACCCAAATCTCCAACCTCTCCCAGTGCCTATAACCTCAAGCAAACAATTCAGTTCTTCACTAGCTACTGTCTTATAATACTGCATATTTTTGCTAATTTAGTTTCACCAGAAACAAGTAATTTTTCTCCCCTGGGCCCAAGATCCCTTATTTATCATAAATGGTTATTAATTCTTCATGTTTCATCCATCACACTGTGGTGCTTTGAGAATCAAATGTTAAGACATGAGAGAAAGCCCTGTGCCAAGTTCAGACACCAGCTGTCTTATTGCTTGGTGCTGGTCCAGATAAACATGGCAATGTGCAAACCAGTTGTAGAAGATTTTGCCAGTGCTCTACTCAGATCCCCTTGGATCACTTTAAGTGGTTCTATGTGCTAATGCCCAGCTTCTGAATGCTTTCTTTCTTACACTTTGATCTTCCCCGGAGACTTGCCCCCACAGAGAGCAGGAAATTGCAGGGAGCTGTCATCCCCTCCAGTGTAGCCTATAGCCCATAACCGATGGTAAGGTGGCAGGACAGTTCTGTTCTCTTTCCTTGAGGAGGCACAAACCCTGAGGTGCAGTCTAGGCTCTGGAACTCCCCACAGGATCATGCTGAGGTTGGGATGCATTCTGACACTGCTCTTGCTTGGCTCATCCTCTTCTTTGCTTGTTTCTCCCACTTACTTGTCAGTTTCTCTTTGGTGAACTTTCTTAATAAATCACTTAAACACATATCCTTACTTCAGGTCTGCTCTGGAGAACTCAACCTAAGATAGCAGTCTTGAAAGCTTCTTCTGAGAGGTGCTTTCCACAGAACAAGAGTCATTTATTCAATCACTTATTTATATTCATGTATTTATTGAGTACCTACTTATGTGGAAGGCACTGTCTTAGGTAATGTGTTGCAAATGGATGGTATAAGTCTCCTTTGTGGACATAGAGGCGCATAGTTAGAAAGTGACACAGCAGAGGTTTGAGTTGAGTATTTTGCCTCTAAATCCAGGTTTCTTTCCTCTGTTCTGTGACTGTGGGTATAAGATGCTCTGGTATACTTCCCTGAGGAGTGTTATAGGTATAGGTCATTTGTTGACTAGCTCTTCTATATTTGTATCAAAGTAAAATAACAGTAGCCTTTATATTGCATAAGCAAAGCTGCATAGAAAGAACTTGTGCAAATTTAGTTTGCTTTTCAGCCCTGTTTCAGTTTCCTGGGAGAAGCATGTTGTATCTGATCATTTAAATTGCATGCGCTTCTGAGACAATATAAGAGGACTGGCAAAGGTTTTAGAGGAACCGGGCTTGGCTTCATAGCAGCCAAAAGTTCCATTCTACTGATGGCTGAAGTCTTAGAACATGGCAAAATCCCATCCCCAGGCATCTTGACAAGCCCTTCACTTCAAGGATGATATCTCAGGAAGGGTAAGGCAGCCTGCCAAAAGGTATGACGACATGTACTTCAAAATTGGAGACACTAAGCCCCAAGCCAGATAAAAAAATTTGCTGATGTTCAGAAACAGAAATTGGGGGTGGAATCACAATTGGAACACTAAGGATTTTTGCCTTTGGATGTCAGTCTCATGACTGTGATGGCTCCTGCAAGAGGGCAGGCAGACAGTTTGGCCATCTGGGAGATTCTGAGTGTCTTCTTGCCAACTGAATCCAGGCTTTTAGTTCCTTGAACAGTCAGAACAGTAGCTTAATGTCTGGAAAACATAGAAGGAGTACAAAACCTCCACATTGATCTGAAAACACTCATGCTTAGTGTAATTTATATTTGCACTGACCAGTTGAGCACTCCTCTGGGATGGATCACTTAATTAGAAAGAATTTAAAAAGCCGTTGTTTGATGTATGTGTCTTAATTATTTCCAAGTAGCAGAATTGATTTCCCCTCCTTATGAATTTGCTTCCATTTGTGAGACTAATGAAGCACCATTAAAAGGAATGGGAGGTCAGAGGTTGCCCTTTCTTTACATTTAATGTCCTCAAACTGGTAGATTATTTATGAGGGTTATAATGCTTCGGGTAATGTTCCCAGTTTTGCAGAAGAGCTATATCAATATGTAATGATGAGATACCACACATCTTGACTTCACTTGCACTCCAGATGTCAACTGGAAAGAAGTAGTCTGAGAATATGATTAATTGACATGAAAGTTGGCAACAGTCAGCGTGGCTTAATCTCAGTAACAGTGATTTGGCCATGGTGGGCTATGAAGCTTATTTTTACCCAATCTTGTAGATGGCTCCTTGTGTCCTGAAGAGAAAGACAGTGCTTGTTTACCAAAAGAGTTCATAGGCTGGATTCCAAGATGCTTTCCTTTTCTTTTTGGATTTCATGTAAAATTTCAACCAAAAATATATACCCCCCCCCAAGAAAACTAAGAAAATGAGAGCATAGAGCGTTGTGTAGAAGGGTTAAAAGTGTTCAAATACCAACTCTGTCACCTCTAAGTTTTGTGGATTTGTACCACTTTCTTAACGTCCCTGTATCTCAGTTTCCCAATCCATAAAATGGGTATAATAGACAATGTTGAGAATTAAATGAGTAAATTCACCCCAAACAACTAGAATCATTTCTGGCACACATTAAGCACTCAATGTATGTTTGCAGTCATTATTATAAATATGTAAAATTTACCATGTGGTTAGTTTCTTCGTTTCTGCCTCATTTCTGCCCCAATTACTTCCCGTAAGTAAGGAAGCTTACTTCCTGGGGCTAGTCCAGTGGTCTGACCCTTTGGTGGATTATCTGTCATTTGACTCTGGTTTGTTCCAAATTTCCCTCAGCCCCACACTTTGCTGGCTTCTCTCCCTATGCCTAGCCAAAATTTCCATAATCTCTCTGGGAGGTGATTTGCCAGAGGCCATCTCTCATCAGTACAGGAAATGGAAGGCAGTAGGGTAGTGGTTAGACCACGGATTCTGGCATCAGATGGTAAATTCATTAACTGGGACTTTCTGGCTGTGTGATCTTGGGCAAGTTACTTCCTCACTCTGAGCCACAAAACCGCACCTATAAAATGGGTATAATTATAGTATCTAATTCATAAAGAGATTGTGAGAAATAAATGCAACAAAGTGTATGGCATAATTCCTGGCACATAGGAAGCCTTTCATAAATGTTAGCAATTATATTTAACATACACACAAAATACATAGTCACCAACTAATCTCAAAGTCCCTACGATTTGAAGGTGGTGTTAGCCTTTAGAGACTGAAAGATAATTTAAAATATAAAAATCTGCCACCTCATTTGTCCTTGTCGATTTTAAATGGGGAATTTCACTGAATTATGCAAATATAAAGTGATAAATTTTACCACTGCCAGAATTAAGACAGTTCCACTCTTAATTTGGCCTTCTGTCTTTTGCACAAAACCCATTGGCTAGCTTTCATTTGTTTAGATGGTCGGGGAAATGGTATTCATCATGACCAAAAAAGGGCTTCACACCCTGCCCAGACACATGGCAAGGGCAGGGCCCTTATGAATTTGTTATTGCCGTAATTGAAATCACATTCAGGTCTTGTCCTCCACCTCTGGAGGAGAAATAGAGGGTTTCACTTCAAACATGTGGAGCTGGGGAAATCCTCCAAATCCTCCAGAAGGCAGCGTGCATGTGGAGGGTAGGACTCACTGAATGTTCTGATGTACATTGTGAGACTGCAAGGGAATTGTTTCTGGAGGGCAACAATATTTTGCCTGAAATATCCCAAGATGGATGGACTTTCAGAGCAGTGATTTATGGTGATGATGGCACAATCCTGGATGACAAATTTCCTTGCAGATGACATATTTTTAAAATAAGAATAGTTGAAATGTATCAAGTACTTACTATGTACTAGGTTAAGCATTTTACATTTATTATCACACTTTATCTTCTCAGCAATCTTGAGAAGTAGCTGCTATCTTCATTCCCATTTTACAGATGAGGAACTGATGAATTGAAACTCAGAGGGAGGAAGTTTCATAGCTAGAAAAGAGAAGGGTCACCCCTAGAATAACTCATACCTAGAGTGATCATACAGTTTATTGTCCAAGCTGAGACATTTTTGAGAGTGAAAGGGGTGTTATCAATTATGACACTTGGGCAACAGGTGTTTCTCTAGTACTGTCCATGCCAGCTGGGAGACAGGCTCTCAAACATTAATTAGGTTAGCTCCCTGTTCTTGTGTATGTCTTTATAATGAATCAACCCAGACAAGTGATTAAAATGGGTATTCTAGGCACCTTTTTTTTTTTTTAAGATGGAAAATGAAATATTATGGGCATGGAAGCCTTTGAATGTTCTTCAAATGCATGCATAGCCCCTTCTTAGGTGGTGGTTCACAGGTAAGATTGGATGCCATCTTTCTTTTAATATAGCCTGTGTTCACCATCATTAGGCCTTCGTTTTGACTCCCAAGGATCCTTCCCAAAATGAACATTGAACTTTCAACATACTAGGCTAGACGAGGGTCTTCATCTTATACCAATGCCTATTAGGAATATTTGTCACCAGTGATCCTGTTGTAAGGTCAATCAGATGAATTCTGAAGTCCACATCCTCATAGGGAGGGAAACTTTGAATTTAGTTTTCAGGGGATGCATGGGGAAAATCACCTGAATTCAGAATTGCTTAATAAAAAGTTTCGAGCTCAGAAGGCAAAGAAAATCAGGAGGGCAAACATCCTGATCATCTTTTAGGACATGCTCCAGAATGCAGGAAAATAGGATCTGCCTGGATGTGCCAATTACTGATAAACTGTTGCTCTTAGTTAAATATTCATGGAAGGGAAGTTTGCTTTTCCCCAGGGGCACAATGGTCTGCACTGTTTGGGATAGGTGATGCCATTCACACTTCCTTGGGTTAAACACAGATGACCCCAAAATGGATCATCTGGGCCTGGTGGATTGATAATCTATGCAAACTTTCATTTGGCTGTGTGGCACTGCTAAAGAGAAAACTATTCGACCTTCCTAGGAGGGCTTGTTTGTACAAGTTGTACCATCAGATGGGCCTTTGGAGGGGCCAGCCTGTCCCATAGCTTGGATGTTCTGGTCTCTGAGCAAACCAAATGAGGATGATCTGGATGACTTCCTATTGGTGCAGGGTCTCGTTTGGAGAGCATTTGAATTAGTAGGTTATGACTTTGCAGAACCCAGATCTTTTGCTACTTTCATTTATAAGGGCTAGAGGTCACAATCTGACAGCCGAAGTGAGGAATCAGGTCTTGGTTATGCTTTCTATAATCGCACCAGTTATTAATATGTAATAATCAGAAGTATGGATGTTTGGCTTCTTTTGAAATATCAGAAGGTCTGGTGACAATTGTCTGGAGCTAAGCAGAGGCTGCCCATCTAGATTGGAAGTGGTTTCTCTAGTTCACCATTGGAAGTTCACCATAGTTCCTCCTCTCCTCTGGTTCCCCACCACATTTCTGCTTCTTTTGCCTCTAGCCTTGAATGGGTCTTTCCACTTTTCCAGGTACTTCTCTGTATTTTATCTTCCTGTCTGTATCCCTTTGAGGTAAGCAAGACATGCATTATTTTTCTTAATATACTCAAAAAGAAACTGACACCTGGGAAGATTAGATGACTTGGACAAACCTACCGAGGATGTTACTGGGTGAGTCAAAAACACTACTCAAGTCCTCTGACCTTCGATCTAATAACATTTCCTCTGTAATACCTCCTGTCGTTTCTTCTTCCTCCTCCTTCTCCTCTTCCAGCAACATCTACTCTATCCTTCTTTTCCTCTTCTTTTTCTCCCACCCCTTTCTTTGATTCCTTCTCATCCACTTTCTACTCAAATCACATTTAGCTAAAAGCTTCCACTTCCTGGTCCTGTAGGAATTAAAGGTAAAAGCCTTTCTGGCTGGAACGTTTCAGCCCCTGGTTCAGGGGTCTGTCTTTAATCAGAATCCCTCAGAAGCAGACCCTGAGACAAGAATTTGAATAAAAGTTTTTTGAGGAGAGATCGTTACTAGTAAGAGTGTGAAGAAGTGAAGCAAGGGAGGGAAGAAAGCCAGTAAAGGGCCATCAAGCAAGTAATTGTGGGAAATTGGAGCTTCATCACCCTGGGAACCCAGTGAGGTAGTGTAGAACATGCGTCTCAGAGTTATCCTGCCTAAGGACAAAGGTACTGGGGTATGTACTCACTAACTCCTGACAGTCATTGATGGGTGCAATTAGAATGGGGTGTTAGATCCCTGATACATGGGCAGAGTGGGATTCCAGCCTCCAAAGACAGCAGCTGGAGAGAATCCTCAGGCAAAGAATTCCAGGAGCTGGTGACTGAAATAGTGTCAGTGGGATAGCAATATAGCATTGACAACATCTGCTACACAGTCCTTTACAGTGTGTGCAATGGTAGGTGAAGATGGGAGGAAAGGGGATTGGATGAGCAAGCGAGTCTTTTGAGACGAATTCAGGCCTGCCGATATCCAAGGGCAAACAAATCACTCAAGGTTATTCTCATGGAAGTGTGTCCCCACAGTCTCTGATCCAGAGTTGGTCAACATCAAGTACAAACAGCAATATAAAATAATGCAAAACCTAAAATTGAGCTTCATGGTAGCCAATGAAATATCTGAATGCAAATGTTGCTGTATATTTACCTATGTTTATTTTTATAGTCTTTGGCATTCATTCAATGTACAAAGGAGTCTATGATGGCAAAAAGAGTTAAGAACCACAGTTTTAGAATTTACAAATCAAATTCCTAAGTGTTTGTTACATTTTAATTCTTTAGCAATTTGAGACTACTCAGTTTAGTCATTTTTTTGGGGGGGGGGTTATTGTCATGAATTCTTTTATTTGTGTTTCCTGTTTTCTTCTAATTTCTATATGGCTATTTCTACTGAACATATTTTAAGTATTCTGAATCCCAAGGTATTGGAATAAAGCACAGATTTTTGAAATGTTGTTTTTGTTGTTGTTTGTTTTTACATCAATAGCAGCTTTCTGATGTGAATATTTGGAAATAAATTGGCTCCTGCTTTCACCTTATACATTTATATCTCTGTAACCATTTATGTCTCTAATGGTGTATGATTATCTGGGTATAAATGACCAGACTTACTATGCATATAGTTTTTGGATCACTGGTTACATGTTTATGTGCATGAATACCCACACTCACACCCACAACTTGGTTTTTCTATCTAAATTTTGGCAGCAAATCAATGATATTTATATAATTTTCATTAACTGGTATGTTTACATAATCTGTCTCTGTGCACACACATGCACGCATCATTGATAAAGGTGTGTGTGTATACTTGTATATGAAGACAGATTTTTATAGAAATTTTCAGAGAACATTCGTAGAACATTTTTACAGAAATTAAGACCACATAATCATCTTAATACTCACCATATGACATATTTAGCATTTTGAACAATTACCGAGAAAGGAAATTGGGTCTTTTTTGGTGAGAGAGTTTTGGGAGAAAAGAGGGTGAAGGGGACTTATGGTAGTATCTCACATGGTAACATTAGGAGGTACATAACCTTAAAATATCTGAGGAAGCTTTGAGGTAGAAAATTTTTTAGCTGAAAGTTCCAGGGGATACTGGGGCTTTAGCCCAACCCAAGCCTCTTTCAAGACAGAGATGCATAATTTTTGTTCTGTTGGACAGAGTGTAACAGGTTGGCATTGGTTCCATTGAAAAGACAAATCAAGTCTATCTTATCAAGAAAAGACCAGTTCTGGTCCAAGAGAGATGAGAGTCAAATACTTAAATTCTACCCACAAATTCATGTTTTCTCAATTTATTTATTTCTTTATGAATATCCATTGAACACCTAGTAAGCACCACACTAGAGGTTAACTTTCAAGAGCTATTCCTTCCCTCCTCATTTACCTTAAGCTAAAGGCCTTGAACCTCTGCTTCCTGCCTTCTCTTTTCTTTGTGTTGAGGTGGGCAGGTATGTATACTCTTATTAATCATTTACCTGGGCCGTGAACCCTTGGGAGAAGCATTCTAAGTATGGGAAGAATTCTGCTACGAATTGTATATTGATTGTCTACCCTTTAGAAGTTTAAAAAGGCCAACTTTATTTGCCCATGTAATTCTCCAAGGATGACAGATATTCAAACCTAAAGTATGTATAACAGTGTAATGGCTCTGTGATTCCTTTTGTACTGAAGGAAGCTATAAACCATAAAAAGCAAAGGTCTAGCAGGATGATGATACTGAAAGATATCACCATCCTGCCAGATGGTGATATAACTTGCTACCCAGCTATGAAGCAAGTTCTGTTCTTAGAGCTGGGCAGCCAGGGCCTCTGCCCTGGGCCCTGGGCCCTAGCAGGCAGTTGTTGGCTCTTCTCTGACTGCATCCTTCTTGGGGTAAAGAGACCACGGGGCTGGAAGTCTACCTGGAACCCACATGCCCACTTGTAAACCATGCACTGGGTAACTGGGCCAGAACCCCTGTTAAAAATGCCCTGAGTCTCTTGACAAGGCCTGTGTGGGCCTCCTCTGCCAGTTTATACTCCTGAGGGTGAACAACACTGCCAGAGCATATACTTCTAGGCCTCAGGAATGGCCGAGGGGTGGCTTTTCGTAGGGTGGAGGTGTGGATGACACTTGGGCAGGTGCCTGGATTGTCCACACATTGCATGTGGTGCTGGATGGCCCTGGTGGTATAAAGAGAAGGGTGGCAAGCTCATTTGTCTTCTTGCTCTGATCTCACAAATCTCAGGAGCAGCCTGTATCTAACAGTGGGCAAGTTAGATAACCTCTCCAAGCCTGTTTTCTCAGCTCAATAAGGGGAATAACAACATTTAAATCATTGCCGTTATAATTAAAGTCCATGCCTATGAAAGGCACAGTGCCTGGCACACAGTTAACCTTTATTAAAGGGTTGGTATTTTAGCACTATAATGTGTTTTTAAAGCACAGCCTGACTCCAGAAATAGCATAGGAAATCAGAAAGCACTTTTAAAAGGAGGTTTTCCATTTTAAAAATTATATTATATGAGAAGAAAGCTCAGTATGGCATTCAATATGAAATACTAGAGTATAATGCTTTTCTAATCTGTAAAAAGGGTATAAAAATAGTTCCTCTGTCATAGGCTAGTTGTGCTGTTTGCATGAATTAGTAGATGCAAAGCAATTAGACCAGTCCTGGTGCGTGTTACTTAGGAAACATTAGCTATGACAAATATCATTATAGTAAGAAAATAATATTTGATTTGTTCATTTCTACATATGCCGGAAAGAGGGAAAATGTTAATGTGAAATTGAGCCTTGGTGTTTTCTAAGACAGTATTCTTACAAAAGACAGATCTCCTCCTGAGCAGAAGTTTAGCTATAGTTATGTAGTACTGGACATCATTACTCAGGGTTTTAATTTTATTTGATTTAAAATCTTTCCATCACCAGTGTGTTTAAGAGGGGCACAAAGAAAATAAATTGCATGAGGTAGGGGAAGGAAAAGAGTATCGAATGTGTTGAGAAAGCATGCAGGTGAAGATGATAAGGAAATACTTGCCGTCTTATGCCCTTCAGAGATAGCTTATCAAAGACCGGGTCAGCTTCATTGGTTTCACAAAATGGTCTTGTTGTAGGGGAATTTTCTGGGACCAGCTGGTCCCACGATAGTTGTCTGTGGGTTTCAGGTTCAAGAGAGATTACTGTCTCCAGAAGCATCATTCTTAACAACTTTTTCTGGCAGGGAGTAGGTAATCCAGCATCACTGTAAAGAGAGCAAACGGGCCTTGGGTTTCTATAGGAGAGTGGAATCAGGCAACTCAAACAAAGAGAACCAATTGAAACTTTGCTGCATATGTGGTATAAGCAAAGGGGTCTGAGGTGGAGAGGGGAGAAGAAACCTCATCAAGTGCACAGGCAATGACTTTCAAAGTGAACACACTCAATGGGAAGTTACTTTGAAAGTTACAATTTGGAGTTAGGCCAAGAACAGCACCCACTTTAGGGTCTTAGTGGTTGAAAAATTTCAGGATCAGTAATGTGGCGTTGTCTTAGGTTGGGTTCTCTAGAAACAGAGTCTGGAACAGGGAATCAGCACACGTGATTTATGGAAGACGTGCTCTCAGGAGAAGGGAGTAAGGAAATAGGATGGGGCAGGGAAGGCGTTGAGCAAGTGTGTGGTCTCAGCTGGAGTTGCACTTCGGCTTGATCCCACGGGGAGCTCTGGGGCAGGAGCTGCAACCAGAGAGTTGGCTCCATCTTGAGGCAAGGAAACTGGTCATTTTTTAAAACATCCTGTCGGTAAGTCTTGGCTGCCCCCCACCCCCCATGCCCACTTAGGATGGGAGAGCACAACTTTCCAGGGAAGGTGGCTCTCATTTGGCCAAGAACAATTATTCAAAGAAGGGGGGCAGTTGTAAACCACTCTCAGCAGCTGGGGGATGGGTACCCCAGCCTGTTAAAGGGAATTAGAGTGGGCAACCAAGTGTGTCCACTGCAAGCACTGTGATTGTGATTATATATGTGTGCGTGTGTGTGTACATGCGTATATTCAGTTCGGAGCATTAAGATTCACTTCAGTAAGCATGTTTCTAGGAATCACAAACATGGATTGCAAATATGACTATGTCTATTTAGAGATGGCTGGATTGAGTCCAATTGCAAGTACTAAAAAGATTTATGTCAGATTTGGGGTTTTTCAGGAGTGCCAAATTCTTACTTGGTAAAAACTGTATTCCTGGAGACAGCATTTGGCCCCAGAACGTAATCCATAGGATTTTGCTTTACCTTCATGTGGGGAATGATTTGAAAGCAATGATTGCCTTTGGGGTGGAGAGTTGGGTGCTTTTCCCTGAACCTTTGGAGGCAGGCTATAGAAAAGACTTCTTCACTGACTGTTAGAATTAGATGGAAAGAGAGGAACAATCCTTTCTGTAACTTTTCATACACTTGGTATGGAGGGCTAAAGATGGAGATAGCTAGGATCTATTTCACCTCCTGCTTTGGTGTGAGGTTCAGAATTTCACTTTGGGGGCTCCTAGGAACCTATGCTTAGTATGTGATGATGAGACAAGGCCAATGTGAATGGGATCCTATTTCTCCAGTTTGCCATGATTTCGAATTATATTCCTTAAGGAAAAAGGTGGTCCCTTAGTTTTGACAAACTGTGTACCTAATTACAGCTTTTTATTTGTCAGCTGTTGCTACATTTGTATATCAGACCAAGACAAATTAGCCATAGCATTTCCAATGAATATGACAAGTCTCATGGGAGTGGACAGACAAAACTAGTAAAATATGTACATTGCATCTTAGGGTAGAAATGAATATAGTTGTTCCCACATTTCGTATCTACTTCTAACAATCAACTAATTATGGACCCTTTTTTTTTTTTTATTTTTTTATTTTTTTATTTTTTTAACTTTTTATTAAGGAAAATTTCAATTACATACAAGTGTAGACTGAATAATATAATGAATGTCCATGGGAGATTACCCAGCTTCAGCAATTATCAACTCATAGCCAATCTTGTTTTGTCTATTTGCCATCAACTTCCACCCATCTTATTTTATTTTTAAGCAAAGATGTTTGGGAATATTTTTTTTTTTTTTTTTTTAATCATCATTTTATTGAGATATATTCACATACCACGCAGTCATACAAAACAAATTGTACTTTCGATTGTTTACAGTACCATTACATAGTTGTACATTCATCACCTAAATCAATCCCTGACACCTTCATTAGCACACACACAAAAATAACAAGAATAATAATTAGAGTGAAAAAGAGCAATTGAAGTAAAAAAGAACACTAGGTACCTTTGTCTGTTTGTTTGCTTCCCCTACTTTTCTACACATCCATCCATAAACTAGACAAAGTGGAGTTTGGTCCTTATGGCATTCCCAATCCCACTGTCACCCCTCATAAGCTACATTTTTATACAACTGTCTTCGAGATTCATGGGTTCTGGGTTGTAGTTTAATAGTTTCAGGTATCCACCACCAGCTACCCCAATTCTTTAGAACCTAAAAAGGGTTGTCTAAAGTGTGCGTAAGAGTGCCCACCAGAGTGATCTCTCGGCTCGTTTTGGAATCTCTCTGCCACTGAAGCTTATTTCATTTCCTTTCACATCCCCCTTTTGGTCAAGAAGATGTTCTCCATCCCACGATGCCGGGTCTACATTCCTCCCCGGGAGTCATATTCCACGTTGCCAGGGAAATTCACTTCCCTGGGTGTATGGACCCTTTTAAAGGGGAAAACACCAAATTTATACAACAGAGTTTTAGGCTCTGGAAGTAAATTCATGGAAAATGGGCACCCAATTTTCTATTCCTTGGAACTATTTTGTATGTCCAGAGACCTTTTTAAGATCTGGTCATCTGGGGAAAAAAAAAAAAAATAAAAGAGAGAGATTTGAGCAAGACTGGAGAAAAATATTAGAAAATCTTTCAGCTGTAGTAACAAACTTCTCCCATGCATGCTTGACAAACAGGCCAACGGGGACAACTGAAGCCGCATAACTTGATAAAGCAATATAACTTTTACTCTGCAATTACTTTAACATTCTAACTTTAGTTCCTCCACTGTGGGTTTCTTAATTTACTTATTTCAGTCTTTTAACTGTTTTTTTTTTTTAATTACCTTAAGCTTTTGATTTTGTTATGTGCTCTATTATTAATTCTGTTCTTGTTTGTGTTGTGGGTTTTTGGGGTTTTTGATAGCCACATTCATTAAAAAAAAATCAAAGACCTAAGTAAGGCATTTTCTGTGTCTACAGCAATTCCACATTGCCTTCTCAGAACTCCATCCTACCATTAGAAGTTGTAACTGCTTTGCTAGCAATGCCTGCACAACCTGTGCCACTTGGGTGGGTATCTTTGACGACAAAGACAGAGGGGACACTGCTGCACAGGGCTTGCAGTCCTGTAGAACTGCTCCTGGAAAAAGACTGTGTGACCTTCAGTCAGGAAAACACTCTGATTCTTTGCATGTTAATCTGTAAAATGAGAAGTTGGCATAGATCAGCAGTGGTTTGCAACATCTGGAAAATCCCTAGGGGTTTGTGATGTGACTTGCAGGCTGTTGCCAGGGTGGCGTGAGCTGAGTAGAGGTGGGCAAAGTGGGGGCCAAGGAGACAGGTTTTGAGGCTCTGCCAACTCAGCTCCACTTCTTATCTTTTTATATGTAATGGAATTTCGTGTGAGTCTTCTTTGGAGAAAAATTTCTTATGTTTAAAAATCAAAGCCCCCATAGTAGACAGCGAATATTGATATAGATTCTTCCCATCTCTTTATAAACAACCCTCTGTAATATGACTTTGTAAACCCTTTCAGATATGGAGACTATTTCTTGACTCCTTATATCTGGGCTTGGCTGGGTGACTTGCTTCGGCCAGTGGGATGGTAGCAAGTGTGATGCAAGCAGAGAATTAAAAGCATTTGAGCATTGGGGCTGGCTTTCTCCTGCTGCTCTTTGGAACCTAGAGACAGCTAAGTGAAGAAGCCTGGGCTTGTCTGCTCGTGAATAATGCTACGTGGCCCAGCCATCCCTATCACTCCAACCAACCTCCAGACATGTGAGTGATGCTATCCCAGATCAACCGGCCACCAGGGGTCCACAGGGCAGGATATATTGGAGTCCAACAGTGTCAGTCAAGCTGGCCCTGACCAGAACTGCCCAGCCGGCCTACAGAATAACAAGCCAAATAAATGGTTGCTGTTTTAGGCTGGTGTGTTTTGGGCTGGTTTAAAGAAAACTGATACAGCTTTGAAAAGGCATTGGTCCATGTTATTTCTAAGGTCCTTTTGTTCACAAACTCATTTATCCTCAAGGTTCTAGAAAGGTTTGCATGGATTTTTATCTTAGGGTGCAATAAATGGGTGGCTGTCGAGTTTCTCATTTTCAGGTACTTTTTTCTTAGGACATAGAAAGTTTAGAGGTGAGACTTACTGAGACAGAACAGAGTATCCACTTTGCACCATTCTGTGCTCAGCCAGGCTCCTATCCATTCTTTCTAACCCACAGAGATTGTAGAGAAGAAAGAGCCTCCCTTGCCAGCACTTTCTGCAACTCACTTTTGGAATAAAAGCCATGCAAGTGATTCTGCTGATTGCCATCTGTTCACAGAGCTCACATTAGGCTGGGCTTACTGTTCACAGACAGCAAGGGTCCTGCAAAGCAAGTGCCTGAAGGTGTGGAGTACAGTGCTCTAGCCTGAGATTTGGGCCTTTTACAAAGGAAACAATTTACTTAATGAGTGATTCTAAGTCATGATCCACCGGATGTGGGCCTTTACCTGCCCGATGCTGGTGTTGACTTGTTAGCTAGCACATTCCACCTGGAAGAGTCAGCAGGGGAACCCCAACCCCCTGGCTGTGCCCACAAGAATTCCTGAAACACACCCATCGCTGAACAATGGAGCTAAGCCTGCAATCAGAGGTGATATTTTGATTCTCAAGTTACTGGTTCCAGGCTTTCACTTCTAAAATTTTCTTTGCTGACGAAAAGAAGTAGTATAGTGTAAAGTGCATAAAGAGGAGAATCAGAAAGTTTGAGTTCTTTTAATTGAGCTCTACTGAACATTAGCTGTGTGACTGTGGCCAAGGCATGTGTAGCCTTTTAAGGGCTTCCATTTTTTTTTTTATGCAATTATATTGAGATATAGTCATACAACATACAATCCTTCAAAGTGCACAATCAGTTGTTCATAGTTGTGCATTGATCACCACAATCAATCTCTGAACATTTTCATTACTCCAAAAAATAAAAATTAGAATAAAAAAGAACATCCAAAACATTCCTATCCCCCAATTGTTCATTTACTTGTTTTCACACTCATTCATTGTTTTTTTAACTTTATCAAAAATTAAAAAACAAACAATAAAAAAATTTTGAACAAAACCAAAACAAAGGAATAAGAAAAAACAAATAATCTAAAGTAACTACATTGCTTCCAACATGTTCCTACCCTACCCCAAGAAAATAAACAGACCATAACCCAACAAGAGAATAAGAAAAACAAATAACCCAAAATAACTACATTTCTGTGAACTTGTTCCTACCATACCCCCAGAAATTAACAAACCATAGTCGTTCCTGAGTATTCCCAGAACATTAAGTCTACCCTCCATAACCTATCTGTTCTTATTAGATTATTGTTCCCCCTTCACTACTTGCTGTCTATCACTATGTCCCCCATATTCTACAATATAAAGCATTTATTTTACATTTTTCCCAGTGTTCACATTAGTGGTATCATACAGTGTCTCTCTTTTTGTGCCTGGCTTGTTTCGCTCAGCTTTATGCCTTCAAGGTTCATCCATGTTGTCATATGATTCACGACATCGTTCCTTCTTACTGCGGCATAGTATTCCATAGTGTGTATATACCGCATTTTGTTTATCCACTCATCTGTTGAAGGACATTTGTGTTGTTTCCATCTCTTGGCAATTGTGAATAATGCTGCTATGAACATTGGCGTGCAGATATCTGTTCGTGCCACTGCTTTCAGATCTTCCAGGTATATACCGAGAAGTGCAATTGCTGGATTGAAGGGTAACTCTATATCTAGTTTTCTAAGGAACTGCCAGACTGTCTTCCAGAGTGGCTGAACCATTATACAGTGAGGGCCTCCATTTTTATCATTTGTAAAACGAGGAAGCTGAGCTGTATGAATCTCTTGGGCCCTTTGAGGGTTGAATGTCAATGGCCTTGGGTTTCCAACTGAGTATGTTGAATCATAATCTCAGGTAAGTCCTTGAATAGAGTTAAGCAAGAGATCTGAGAAAAATATCTTTAAAAAGAATTTTAACTCAAGCCATAGGGTTCTAGCTAGTACAAACCGTGGGCTGGCATTCATGGAAACATAGAATATTGGACAAGGTGGACCATCCTCTCCTTCTTAAAGAGTTGTCCTGTTTTGGCTTCCCATGGCACCTTTTCCTGGATTTCCTCCTACTTCTCTGGCCAGATCATCTATATCTCTTCCTCCTATATCTAATATTAGGGTCTAGTTCTAGCTTTTTACATCTTTTTCTGTCTATGCTCTTTTCCTAGATAAGTGGTTTTCAACCTTGGCTGCCCACTAGGACCACATGAGAAAACATTAAATCATCTAGCCTATATCCTAGACCAAGTAAATCACCACTCTAGAGAGGGGACCCAGGCATCAGCATTTTTTTACACTCATCCAGTGATTTCAATGTGTAGCCAAGTTTGAGAACCAATATTCTAGATCAGTAGTTCTCAAAATGTGGTCCCTCGATCAGCAAAACCATCTTCACTGGCAACTTGTTGAAAATGCATATCCTCATGTCCCACTCCAGATGTGTTGAATCAGAAACTCTAGGGGTGAGGTCTGGCAGTCTATAGTTTAGCAAGCCTTCCAGGTGATTTTGATGCACACTCAAGTTTAAGGACCACTGGTCTATATCTATATAGTTCAAGGTTTCTCAGCCTTGGCACTCTTGACATTTTGGAAAAGATGATTTTTTGTGTGTGTGGATGGCTGTTCTGTGCATTGTAGGATGTGTAGCAGTATCCCTGGCCTCCACCCACTGGATGCCAGTAACAAACCCCGAGTCGTGACCATCAAAAATGTCTCCAAGCATTGCCACATGTTCCTTGGGGGAAAATCACCTCCAGTTAAAAATCACTGTTCTGGATAAATATTTATGGCAATGGTTCCCAAATTGAGTGGCACATTAGAATTACCTGGGGAGCTTTAAGAAATATTGATGCTTGGTTAAACCCTAGAGTTTCTGATGGTGTTGGTCTGAGACATGGCCTGGGCATCAGGATTTCTATTTAAAGTTCATCTGGTGAATCCAATATGCAGCTAAGATTGAGAACCATCAGTCTAGACCATCTCATCTAATTTCATGTCTTTAACCACCATACATGAGCCAATGGCTCCCAACCCACTCTGTTGGCTCCAGAATCATGTACATAGACAAATGCCTACTTGATCCCACCCTTTGGATGCCTCATAACATGTCAAGTATTGCATGCCCTCACCAACCTTCTACTCAACTTTAAGACTCAGCTAAATGTGACCTCCTCAGAGAGACCCTCCCAGGATGTTCTAGCTAGAGGGCCTTTCTCTAGTTTCTCTCTATTTTATCATTCTCTTCAATGTCTTCCTACTACTTATGGTAAATTTCCTTTATGTATTCATTTATTTACTCATTGTCTAATGGATTCCATCCAGCTGTAAGCTCCTTAAGTGAAATCATCTCTTGTGTCTTGTTCTCTACTGTACCCTTAGCCTCTAGCATAAATCTTGGCATTTAGTGGCTACTCAATAAGTATTTATGAAAAGAAAGAATGAATGAATGTAGCATATACTGTGTCCTTGAGTTTGGCAGTTGCAGCCCAACTAAGGCTTCTCAGGAAATGCTAGGAGATGCAGTGTGATTTTGGAATGAAGTCTGAGAATACAGACTGAGAACGTTGTTAGAGAAACTTATTGAAGGGAGGGGTGAGGCATCATAGCAGACTGAAAAGGATTGTGGGAAACTCCTTATGATTCTTGATGTCTCATTTTAAAGAATTTAGATTCATATAAATCTCATAGCTAGAAAAGAGAAGAGTCATACTTATAGTGACTCATACCTAAAGTGATCATGTAGTTTATTGTCCACAGAGATGTTTTTGAGAGTGAAAGGGGTGTTGTCAATTATGACACCAGGGCAACAGGCATTTCTCCAGGACTGTCCACACCAGCTAGGGTGCAACCTCTCAACTACTAACTAGGTTAGCTGCCAGTGCTTCTTTGGAGACCCAAATGATACCGTGCAAAAGAAAAATTCAGAATAAGTGGAGAACGTATATTTCTCCTTTGCCCCGTTTCCTATGCCATCTGCTCCACTCTTTTTGACTCAATGAAAAAAATCACACTTGAAATAATGCATCTCCATTTCTGAATAATTGTTTGATAAACAGTGAAGATATTTAGAAATTCTGATACTCTTGTTAAAAAATGTTCAAAACTATCCCAAAGATTGAGAAACTCTGGTTCTTGACAGAAAAATAATTCAACTTAATTTTGAGAAGCATTCTTCAAATGAAAATATTATTGAATATCATTGTTAAATCTAAGACTAAGGAGAAGTATTGGGAAGTATGAGCATTCCTATGAGGAGGGCAGTTAAGGAGACTGAAATTAGTTAATTAGCATCAGAACACTCCTTTTTAATATTTCTTATGCACACTTTTAACTTGGAATCTAAAATTTTATTTCATATACACTTTGGGCTGGATGCTTCCCCCAGAATTAGTTGAGTGGGTAAAGCATTTCCATGCACAGGGAAGGAGTCAGCTCTTGCTAGAAACTAAAACAAATGATCATACCATAAATGAATGAATGAATGGATGAATGAATCAATGAATGGATGGATGAATGAATAAATAAATAAATCCATCCTTCTTGGTTTCTTTTCCATCAAGTCTCTTTTCCTGCCTTCATTAAAAAAAATTCTCTGCTACTACACACTGCTTCCCTATTCATTTAAAAAAAAATATTTTATGTCTAAGTACCTTCTCCCATGTGGTGGACATTGGCTGCTGTTTTCCTGTCCAGAATCTCTTCTTCTGGTAAAAGCATTCCTATGTTCCTTGAAGTCTTCTCTTTCTCCACAATCAGGTTATGGGGTGTGAGTAGAGCTCACTCCACGCCCACATGCCAGGGTGTTCCCATGATCCAGGCTTATCATGGATAAGCGTGTGATCCACATCTGTCCAATCATAGCAAATCCCAGTGCTTTTTCTGACACAGCCTGGAAGGAGGTATGGGAGGCATTATCTGTCAGTCAGCATGGCTAAGAGGGTAAGAAACAGGTCCAGAACTGTTCAGAGCCATCTTGGTTTCTTGAGCTATGGTGGTGGGGGTTGTTCTTGAAAGGAGTCAACCTAGAAAGTCCATGATTCCAAGATGTTCTGAGGACATCATTTAAGTTCCTAGATTTAATAGTTTCTGAAACCAGTAATTGGCCATTGGGTCAATAAAGTTCCTTTTTCTTTTCTTACACCGGTTGAATTGTGTTTGGACTAACACATCTCCCCCTGTAACTCTCCCAGCATCTTTAGTTGAGAGAAGGTTATAACCTGGAATCACAGCAGTGTTTCCCAGCATAGCTTTCTTTGCTCCTACTAACACTACTAATTTCCTTGGTACTTTCCTGCGAAGTATGCCTCACAATCTCTCGGTGCATTCTTGTCTGCATTCTGAGCCTAGAAGAGCATGTCAGTTATACTTTAGGCTATCAGAGAGCAATTGTTGGGGCTGCGGGTTAAATTATGTGTCAGTGAAGTCCCTCCCTCCTGACTCCACGTTGCTGAATCCTGTCTCCAGGGAGAGGAAATGTTTCCGTCACTCTCCCTCTTCCTGAGGAAGCGTGTCTCCAGTCTTGCAAAGTCATCATGCTTGAAAAAATCACCACCAGGCTATGGTAACAGAATGGATCCCTCCCATGTTGCTAATTATGCTGCCACCACCACCCCTGAAGCCACTCACCTCTGCAGCATCCTCCATCACTAGGTTACATGAGCGATTGGCTTTTCCTGGAACAAACACACACAGTGTGTGCTATAAATGCAGATGATCGGACAACCTCATTAAAAAAAAAAAGGAAGAGAAAAAAAGAGGTTTTCTTTTATGTTGTATTATTTATGATGTGGTAGCTTTTATTATTTTTACTTTTTGTCTTTTGGGTCTGACTCACTTTCAGGAAATGAGATAGCATGGGACTCTAAATTAAGACTACCTGGAGTTCAATCCTGGCTCCTCTATCTATGATTTTGGACAAGTTACTTAAATTTCCTATGCTCTGTTTCCTTATCTGTTAAAAAAATATTGTACATAGCTCATGGTGTTGTCAGAATTAAATAAGATAATACACAAAGTATTTAGGACAGTGCCTGGCATGCAGTAAGTGCTCAATTAATGGCAGATGTTTCACAGCTTGACAGTTTCTCCTCCCCGCCCCTCAGGCTAGACTGGTGATCTTTGCTTACTAGGATAGGCAACTCCTTACAAAGTGTGAGTTGAGTTGCCTGAGAAAGCTGTCCCTTGTACTAAAATATTTATCCCTTTGCCTTTCCTGAAATTTCCCCTATAACCTCATCCTGGGTTTAACATTGAAGACCCCTGTTGGGAAGTAACAGCTTCAGTACTTACACACTTTGAATTTATTTCCCAAATCCTAGCAGAGATCAGATTAGGGGGTGGAAGATAGGAGAATGAGGCACAGAATGAGTCTGTGCAAAATCAAAGGCTGGGGCCTCTCAGGGCTTCTCTCTCTGATGTCAGAGCTTTGGGAAAGAAGAGTAAGGGATGTTAAAGGAAGAGGAGGACCCCACCTGGCCAACCAGGCCACCAGAACGACCTGATGAACAGCAGGTGTCGGATGTCAAGGCTAGGGATCTGTCACCCCTTTGGGATGCTGTAGTGGGGGCTCTGAGGCTGATGTACCAGCTGGAGGGCATAAAGCCATGTGGGATATTCTGGGTATCAGGTAGGGGAACAGAACCTGATCTAATTTGAAACAGAAGGAATTTTATACAGGGAACTGGACACATAGTGGAGGGCAGAACTGAGATGCCAAACAGAGGCAGGTGAAGAAATGCAAGATTATCAACAGCAGGAAGTCATTTCTACTTCCTGGGGCTAGAAGCACAAGGGAAGATGCAGTGTCCCTGAGACTGAGAGCTAAGGCCTTAGCAAAAGCTGGAACCAGAGTGGAGCCAAGAGGAGGCACAGTTGCTGCCAGAGACATTGCCTGTGACAGAGTTGGAGAGGGGGAAATACTCTCACCTCTCCCTTCTTGCCGCCCTCTAACCTCCTTCTGGGGTCTCTCATTGGATGAACCTAACTAGAATCCAGCTGGCCCAGGAGCCTGGGAAACAG
The DNA here is from genome assembly GCF_015220235.1 of Choloepus didactylus. Taxonomy (NCBI): domain Eukaryota; kingdom Metazoa; phylum Chordata; class Mammalia; order Pilosa; family Megalonychidae; genus Choloepus; species Choloepus didactylus. The sequence goes on along the minus strand of NC_051325.1, from coordinate 23,735,265 downwards.
AACCTGCAGGGCTCACCTCCATGTTACACAGAGCAGATCAGGAGATAAGGTTAAGAGTGATCAGAGAAGACTGAAATGATGGGCCCAGGACTAAAAGGAAAAAGGAAACCCTCTTTCCTATGGTCAAAAAAGAAAGTGACTGTGGAATTTAAGCTGTCAATAGTGTTCCCTATGTTTGTTATGCATATAAGGGATTTTAGTTTGGTTTTGAGGTCTGGGCTTAAATGCATGCTATATTATACCTCTCAGGTTTTCTCAGAGGATAGTCTGTGGATTCTTTGCATTAGAAACAACTGTAGAAGCAGTTCAACATGCTAATTCCTGGATCTAGCCCAGGCCTACTGAATCCATTTCCCTTACAGCAAGGCCCACTCATTCACCTAATTCACTCTGCATTGTTACTGAGGTTTGTGTTTATAAAGACTTTTGAATTTAAGATGGGGACAATCACTCCCTGAGCAAGCTTCACTTCACTTTTTTTTTCCTTCCTAGATGATGAGCCACACTGTCCTGTTCAATGTCTACCCTGAGGTACTGCCCAGGACTTAGGCCACTGATGAGAAATGTCTCTTGTCCAAAGATTGATGGTTTAACTCAAGAGAAGGGCAACAAATTCTCAAGCATGTTAACAAATCTCCCATCCCAGGAACAGGGTTGCATAATTGAAAAAGTTAGAAATAGAATCCAGAGGAATTCCTTGGTGTAAGAGGTCAGTAAGATAGACTCTCCAGCTGGATTGCAGCGCACGCTGCTCGCTGGCCTCAGAAAGCTTTTTCAGACATTTGAAGCTAATTGCTTTGTATTTACCGCAATGTGGCTGTAAATGGTGTGGTTTTCGTAGCTTGGACTGGTGGTGTGTTGCTGCATGGGTAATTCACCCAGGCTTGAGACACAGATGCTTGGGCTAAGCATTCCCTTGGAGCATGAGCTAAGACCTGTATTGTCTCTGATCCTGCTTTCCATCATTAAAATGGGGAGAACTACTGGGCTTCCCTCATAGAGTAGTGGGAAGAATCACCGCCTGTATTTATTTGAGAGCCTCCCATGTACTAGGTATCATGTTAAAAACACAGACAGCATTCCTGCCTTTGAAGTTATTGCAGCTTCTAAAAAGAAAACCTGCAATCTGCATATGAAAGCAGTCTGCATGTTGCAATTCACTATTGAGTTGAAAGTTATTTGCCATGCTATCTAAAACAGTGTGCTCACGGGAGCTGACCAACTGATCCAGAATATCAACTTTTTCAAGTTGAGGACCTCCAGAGGGGAGTAAACAATGTCTGGGCTGCTATTGGCAGGACTGAGTCACCACTGAAGGGAGGAAGAAGAAAGAGGAAGTAAGAGGAAGAGGATGAAAAGAAAGGAAAATGAAAAAGACTGGACTGAAATGCAAAGAAAAGTCATGCACAGCTACAAATATCTGTTGCAGCTACCGCTCAAAGCACCTCCCTGCCAAATTATTCCATTCCTCTGAAACACTTTCTGGAGTGTTCGCAACATAGAATAATATAAGTATGAGCAAAAAAAAATCTGTTTTCAGGGGGAAAATGCTTCTTTTGTTTTAGGATTTATTTCCTCTTCCTTATAAATTATTGGTCATATTTTTGCTTTCTTGGTTTTATCGTGTTTTTTTCTTCTGAGGGTAATAATGGTAACCTTTCTTTTATTCTCACTTGAATTGACATGTTGTACACCTTTAAACAATTCTAATATTTTACCTAGTGCTTTATATTAACACAGTGATTTTCTAACTTTAGCTGCATTAAGATCATCGGGAGGGCGTGGTAACCACAGCTAGATGAGCCCTGCTTCTGGAGTTTCCCATTCATTAGGTCTGTGGGTTAGGACTGACAGCTTGCAATTTTAACAAACCCCCAGGTGGGGGGTAATCTTCACATGATGGTCAGTTTACCCTATATAACGAGAACATGAAAGAACACAGAGTAACTCCCAGGGCCATTTTATCAGGATGAAGATGTAATATTGCCAGACAGGAAATACTCTAGGATTATAATTGCTCCATACCATACAGTTCTTTTTCAGGGAAGATTCAACCTGAAACTTCTTCTTTTCCTATTAGGATAAGAGGGTATAAATCTCTTCCACTGCCAAATGGAGAATGTGGACATGCATTTTAGAGAGAGAGAGGGAGACCAAAACCCACAGGGGCCATAGAACAGAGTATTATTGCTGATGACAGTCCCTGACACTTCATGCTAGTGGTTGGCAATTTGCTGCAGATATTGCAAAAATGAGAACCTTAAATTGTAGCATTGGTTGCATATTAAATAGCAGTAACAAGAGCTATGGATATTCAGTTAATGAGTCTGTGTATGTGTGTGTGTGTGTATAAAGCATGAAATATGAAAGTTGTAGACAGATATTTCCCTGTAATCAGTAGTTTAAAAACTGGATACAAGAAATTGATCATTCTAGTGAGAGAGATGTGGGATAAATAGAGTAAATGAATCAAAGGATAATAAGGAGAAGAGTGTCCGAACTGTCCCAGAGCAGACATTTGTCTTAGGTATAACTGACTAAAGATTTCAGGAATTCTCTATTGAGGTATTGAATAGTAACATTCAAATTGTGATGAATGTTATTTTACCACTTTATATTAAAATTAGTTTCCAATTTCCTCAAGCCTCACTTTGTCTGTGGATACAAATGCAATAGCGACTAAATTTCACTCTAATTGTGTGAGGTACCTATTGCCACAATAATGCTGTTTAACAATCACAGAATCCCAGCCACATATAAAAATAAACATTTAGTTAGCTTGAGTTTGCAGGGTTCAGTTGATTTGGACTGGGCTTGTCCATGTGTCTGTGGTCATGTTTGGGTTGGCACAGGTTACTGGGCTGATCTTGGCTGGGCTTGCCCACATGTCTGGGTATTGGTTCATTTAGGATGGTCCTGGCTGAGATAATTAGAGCAAACTGGCTCCTCCTCAAAACTCAGTAGCCTACAACAATAAGCATTTATTTAATTCACAAAGCTGTGGATTAGCTAGGTGGTTTTTCTGCTCTTGGTTGGTATGTTACTGCATAGCAAATGACACAAACTTAACAGCAAAAAACAATATACATTTATTATCTCACAGTCTTTGTGGTTCAGGAATCTGGGTTCGGCTTAGCTGGGTCTCTACAGCAGAGTCTCGCCACTAATCATAGTCTTCACTGGGCTGCTCTTTCATCTGGAGGTTTGCGTGGGGAAGGATCCACTTCTGGTTCACTCAGGCTGTTGGCAGAATTCAGTTCCTTGCAGCTGTAGAACTGAGTCCTCGGTTCTTACAGCCATCCCATGGTCTTTCGGTGTTTTTCTTTTGTTTTGTTTTGTGTTTGCAACATAGAGCTCTCCATAGGCCACCTTTTGCAACATGGCTGCTTGCTTCTTCACAGCTGGCAAGAAGACAAGAACAACTCCAGTGAGATGGAGTCTTATGTAACGTAGCATAATCAAAGTGACATGCCATCACCTTTGCCATATTCTGTTGGCTAGAAGAAAGTCAGATTTTCTTCCCACACTCATGGAGAAGTAATTACACTCAGCTATGAACACCAGGAAGTGGGAAGCATTGGGGTCACTTTAGGGTCTGCCTGCATCAGCTGGACTCATATGTCCTGAGATCAGTTGACTGTCAGCAGATCTAAGCTAGTTTAGGCTGGGATAACTAGGCAACTTGGCTCCTCTCCACATCTCTCTCTCTAGATGGCTAACTGTGGCATGCTGACATGGCAAAGGCAGAGACATAAGATTGGGAATGAAAATGCATAAGTGATTTGTCAGCCCTTTGGTTGCATCCTATTGGCTAAACTCCCATTGGCGGAACAAACTCACATGGCCATCCAGAGTCAGAGTAAGAGGGTGCTATGAGGTTACATGGGGAAGGCAGTGGACAGAGGCGGGGTGACGAATTGGGCCCATGAACACCATACTTACCCTTAGCTGCGTAATTCAAGAATTCAGCCCATACCCAAAGCTCAGCTCCCTCTTCCTCTGGCCAACATTTCTGTAAAAAGCAAGGGTCCTAGTTGGTGTCTTACAACTGTTCACAGTCCTGGCTGCACCCCCTTCTCTGGCACCTCCTCTAAGCTATCTGTTGCCTGCAAACTCTCAAGCAGATGGGACCTTACTTGGACTTCTTGCCATCACCCTTCATGAGGACATAAATACCTGAGCCATGTGCTGTCTCCAGAGCTCCAAAAACTAAATAACCTTTCTACGTCCTACCAGAAGGGGGTGAGAATATTGTTCTTGCACACTGAATGTCCTATCCTTATGTTATCGAATCGTAGACAAAATCAGCTTCTGCCCACAGCCCCTCCCTTGTCAGGGGTGGGCCAAATTCACAGTGTCCTCCCCACTCACCCCACTACATTTTCAGACAGCTATAGAACTAACCACATCTATGTTCTCTCCTGATTTAAGGAATGCTCCAGGATTTTTTACAGGTCAGTGCTCCTCAGTGTTGGCTGCACATTAAAGTCAGCTGGAGAGCTTTAGAAATTCTGATGCTGAAGATACACCCAAGAACTATCTTTGGGAGTTGGTTCCAGACATTGGCATTTTTTAAGTGCCACAGACAATTCTGATGCTTAGTCAAAACTGAAAGCTGCTATTATAGATGGACATGTTGACCTGGGTGTCCCAAGTGACACCTGCACTTAAGATTCTGGAGCATAGAATGGATAGAAAAGTTTATTACTGTTTGAATATGGTTAAAAGCATGATCGCCTTAAAAGGATTTTTCATTGAGAAGTTTTACTCTGCCCTAGGTACAGACGGGGCCAAGTATGCTTTGAAATATCCTCTCATCTAGCACCCTGGGACCACTGATGAGAAAGACAAAAGCCCAGAGAGATTTATTCACTGGCCTATGATCATACAACTAATTAGAGCAAAGCAAGGACTGGGCCCCAACTTTTCTGTCTTTTCCCCTCTTCTATATCAACGTATATTCAAAACATGGGAGTAACATAATAAAAAAACTGTCCACACTTTCTGTTGCTGACCACACTTAGAAGACAGTCCTTTCGAAGTTCATGGAAAATTCTAGAAGAATCAATTAAATAGAGTTTTCGAGAGTGAATCTCCAAAGAGACTGCCTAAGGTCCTTTGGCCACACAGCTGACTTTCAGATAATTTAAAGGGTACACTGGTGTGCCTCCATGTGCTATTTAGTATGGGAAATTTGGTTGTTTCTATTCTAAGCTAGACACACAGATGTTTTTGGGCCATAAGGAAAGACATAGTTGGTATTTAAAGTCTTTATGTTTATTGAATGTTTTCTTAGCTAGATTCTTCAAATGATCTATGGATGTACATTTAATAACCATACTTAAAATTCCTAAGTCTTGAGGAAATGAAAAATATATGTATATGCTACATACTTTTTGCTCCTTGTGCTCTGTGGAATGCCAGAGAATAAATCCTGAAAGTATGGTTCTTAAATTGTAATTTGAAATAGAGATTCCTGGCCCAACCCTCAGCATTTCTGAATCAGTGGATCTAGAGTGAGATATAAGAATTTGCATTTCTAACATGTTCCCGGATGACACTGATGCTGTTTGTCTTGGGACCACACTCTGAGAACTGCTGTCATAAAACATTTGAGAGGTGCCATGTTTATGTCTGTAAGTGGGCAGAGGAGAGCGAAGGGCAGAAGCTGTTGTAGGAGCCCCATTGTGAGATAGAGAGAACAGAGATCTTTGAAAAGCTATTTTATCCGCTTAATACATGACGCTTTTATGTTTATTAAGTCAGCTTGCCATCTATTTGAGTCCTCAAATGACAGACCTACCGTTATTCCTCTATTCTGATTCTATGATCTTTGTTGAGATATTTGTGGGAGAATTAGATGTTATAGAAGGGGATTAAGAGTATGGGGTCTGGAGTTTGGATCTGGTTTAAAATTCTAGCTGTGATTCTGTCACTGAGTTATGTGACCTCGGGAAATTCACTTGATGTCTCTAAGTCTCAGTTTCCCCTTTGGTAACTTGACAATAATAGTAATATCTACTTTGTAGGCTTAATGTTAGGTAAATGCAGAGAAAGCGATTAGTACAACCCATGGCACACAGTTAGATTTCAAAATGCCAGCTATTGCTATTGAAGTTATTTTGGGAATAAGACACAGGGTCATAATCAATTTCATTGTCTCACCATTTATATAATATAATCTCATGCCTGGAGTTTTGAGTTGAGAACAATGGTGTATAATCAAAAGAATCTAAAAATAAGATTCCACTACATTTGTTGTTTCACAAAGCTGAAAACCAGAATCCCTGGATGAAACTCCCCAAGATTTTTTTCTAAGTGATAAAACTGTGACCGATATGATTTTATCCCAGGGTTTCATTGTCAGAAAAAAGTCGTTGTTTTCCAGGAAATGTTTTATTTTCAGTCCTTCTGTTGGCAAGGCCAATGATGCACTGAATGGTGTAATTTCACCAAGTGTGGTTATGTGGTCAGAGTCGTGGTGTGCAAAAATGGCACCTTCCAGCCTAACATGTCTGCTGTGTACCATGCTTTTGAGTCATGCACTTACTGTTAAAGACCAACTTTCACTTGTGACCACTTGTGGTAGTCAAGCAGGCGGAGGGGAAATCTCTTCTTCATCTGTGTCCGTCACCGACATAAGTGAACAGATTTGCTCTGATTATCTTTTTAACTGTGAAGATAGAATCAGTAGGAACAAATATTTAAATTCCCAGATATCCAGCAATGTCAACATTAAACTAGAATTGTTGTGCACTTACAGAGCATCTTTCATAATAAAACATAAAACACAGATTTGCTCTGTGAGCTAAAAGAACTGACAGCTGGCTCAGAAGAAAAGATTACGTGTATGAATGGGAAAGAAATGAAGCTGAAGGAGGATATTTTAATATAGCTGACCAAGTGCAGTGAATGAACAGTGATTGGATAACTGTGGATGGTGCTGAGATTTCTATGTTTGACAGGGTTTAAGAGCATGAATATAACTGATGCTTCCCAAAGTGAAGGCAGTGTTTTTTTTAAAACTGTGGCTGATGATGCCCCTGTAGTTTACAATCAATGATTAAATATATATATATATATATTTATAAAAGAAAATAGATTCATCACATGTGGTAAGAGTATTTATATATATTGGTGTGTGTATGTACATACATATATAGAGACTATACATATATACACATGTGTGTGTAGATATAGATATAAGATTTAGATATAGCTGTAGGCATAAACACAGATATAGATTGCAACATAAACCCATTTCTTCAGTAGGTCATGGCCAAAAAAAGTTTGGAAAAACTGCTCTAGGTATTTCTTGAGATTTACTTGGGATACTGACATAGAGCTAAATAACTTTGAATCCTATGGTGAGATTCCTTTCCAATCCCTTATCTATCTCTTCGGGTCCTCTGCTTAGGTAGAGAATCTCCATTTGGTGCTAAGGCATTGCTGCCTCCCCTCTAACTTTCCTGAGCCTCCCCTTTGAAGGCAGAGAATAGCTTTGGACTCACAGCCTATGGCAGGAAGGGTTTCTGTTTATGGCAAATGCTGCTGATTTGCTGTTATGTTCGACGAGAGCTTCTCACATATTCTGTTTCCACTTTTCTACTTCCACTTTGTTTCACAAGGATTTATAGTTTCCTTTTAAGTGACTTTTTTTTTTTTAAGCAAAAAATGGACTTGAAGAGAAGTAGAATAATACAGATATGGCAGAATGTGAAGGTGGAATGGGGACGGCCGGGGAGTTTGGGAACCACTGTGCCCGTGCTGGCTGCACAGTCAGCTCCAGGACTCCATGGGGTCTGGCTGATGTCCCCGTGCCCAGCATGCTTGGAGCCCTCTTCACGGAGCCGGTCGGACTTACGGCTCTATTTCCCCCACACAAATGAAGAAAACGCAGGCGGACATGTCTCAGGAAGTCCCCCGTGCTGCCTCACACAGTAATACCTTGTCAATGCACTGACATTTTCACCATTTGTTGTCTTAGACTGGCCACATCATCCTGATTGTATCCTTTTTTTTTTTTCTTTTTTTCTTTTTCTTATGCCTAAATACTCCCTCAGCAGGAGGAAACCACTAACTGGATGGGAAAATTGAAAGGGGCGCTGATAGCAATCCCACCGGGACGGGGTGACCCAGCTCACATAGCCACACTCAGCAGCCCTGCAAGGTCTGGTTGAACCGCCTGGCTAGGCCTCTGTGGAAAATTGTTTGGGGCCTTTGTGGGCAGGGAAATCTGAGAAAACCTAGTGCGATCTGAGGCCTAAAGTGTAACTGGCCTGCTCTCCTTTCTGTGATGGAAGAGCCTGGAAATAAAACAGAGGCAACAAGTGTTAAAGCAGGCAACCGTTCTCTTACCTGGTACAGATAATGCTCCTTTTAACGCAAGAGTAAGTAGGACAGAAGGGTAAATTGAGAGTTGCCTTTGTCCTCTACTAGCCTTTTCTGTATCAACACCAGGGCTAATTTTCTCTTTCCTTCAATTGTCTGGAAACAATCAGTCACACACACATCCCCACAGCCCTCCCACCAGGTGTGGGAGCCAGAACAGGAGCTAAAGGCTGCTGAGTCCTTAGTGAACTCGTCACTTCATCACGGGACTTACAGAAGTGGCTCTGCCCCTTTCCCAGGAGACAGGAGTCATTCCCTTCGCTGGATCAGGGGCAGTGTTGGCCCCTTGTGTGCCAAGACTCAACTTCCACCCACACCGTGCTGAGTTTTCCTTCCTCTTCCTGTTTGGATCCCTCCCTGAGCAACATAATTTGGTAGGTGATGTGTTGACCCAGAAGGAAGACCAACTTTGGGAAAGGAGCTTGCAGATTTTGAGGAAAAGGCCCTGATTGCCCCCACCCCGCAATCCCACCCCCACCCTCACAGACGCTTTGGCTTCTCTTGCTTGGCAACATGAGAGCAGATGAATGGCCACAGAATGGATTGCCCAAGCAGTCTGCACCTTTGGCAAGTTGTTCCAGGACTGGAGACAAAAAGGAGAGGAGGACCAAAGGACTCCTGCGTGGCAGTTTAAAAATAGCCAGACACGGACTCCTCTGCTTCCTGCTCCTGTCTCATCTCACAGGGAGAGCTTTTCAATGGGATTCCCCTCCCCTTGCCTGACACCCCCTTCCTCTATCCTTCCCTTCTTCCACCCCATGTGTGGCACCGGTTCATTTGAATGGGAAGAATTTTCTGAACTGGGTAAGCTGTATACAGGCAACCACTATTGAAAGACCTCTTTATGCTTGATGTCATCATCACCATGGTATAGGGGACAATCAAAGGATCCAGTGACAAAAGCAGAGGTCTGGCCCAGCAAGGATGTCTGCAGGACCAGAAGTGATAGAGACAGAACTCACCATTCACAGAGATCAGTGGTCCAGCCGAAGTGATGAAATTCATTTCCTTGGGTCACACTGGTGGGACTTTGGTTCACACCCTGAAACTAGAGGTCTTATAGATACTTTGTCATGTTGCTAATGGCAATCATGGGGCAGGGAGAGGGCAGGGGAGGGCAAACCAAATCATTCCCTCCTGCATTCCCTTCCCCCCAAATCTTGATGCTTTGTGCACCTATGTGACCAGGATTATGGAGTGACCAAATGAGCTTCCTTAGCGTGAAATTTGGACAATATGTTCTCTAATTTTGAACTGATATGCGCTCTGCTATGGCTGAACTCAAAACTAGGGCAATTCTGTTCACACCAAGGATATCTACATTCAGTTTTTGTTTCCAGAATGGGTAGGTGGAGGCTCCCTTCTTATTTTGCCTGCCTGTCAAAATGTTTAGCTGGCTTGAGGCTACATAGTCAGAATGGAGAAATTATAATTTTCTGTCACTCAAGCTTCTATGCTAATATATATTTAGGTCAGTGGTTCCCAAAGTGTGGTCCCCAGACCAGTAGAATCTGCATCATCCAGGAACTTGTTAGAAATGCCCTTTCAGGGACTCCAATTCAGAACTTTTGAACCAAAAACCCTGGGGCTGGAGACTAGGGACCTGGGGTTTAACAAGTCCTCCAGGTGATTCTGATGCAGGTTCCAGATTGAAAATCTCTAATTCAGATAATTCAGAAAGCCAACTCTATTTCCTTATTTTTGACTTGACGGTAAAACTACTGAGATCCTTTGATCAGGTGACAGAAATAATTTTTCTGAAGCTCCCAACTTCTACGAGATGCCCCTAATATATATATTAGACAGAATTAAAAAAATGTATTGTCAACCTCATGAAATTATACCTATTCTGGAAAAATTACCTTAAAATAAATGTATGTTGGATCATATCCCCCTCACAAATGTTCATTATAAAATTGGAGAACTATTTCTCACTGGGGAAAAGGACTGATCACAGGATATCAGAAAGTTACAATTTAGAATTCAGAAAAAATCTTTAAAAATCAATCTAAAAGGAAAAATTATTTTTCTGGCAACAGCCTTGCAAAACTCTTGATAGAAGTCAAATATAGATGCAATTCATTTCATTGGTAATAAATGACACCAAGATAATAGAGCACATTGGAATGAGTAAACTTCTCTTTGCTCTTTTTCAAGGTTTCTCCAAGGAATAGCATGATCTTTTTTTTCTCTTTCGCAGGCACCAGTCCTCAATAATTTGTGGCTAGCTCTTAGAAGTGAATAGGTTGAACTGAATTAAAAAAAAAAAAACAAGATTTGTTGACATAATCAACTAGTTTTTGTTTTTTTAAACTATTTGCATAATTAGATATACCTGTTCCTGTCCCAGTGGAAGTTACAGAGGTCCTGCATGTTTGATGGTAGTGTGTGGCTCACTAACTTCTAATTTAAAATGAAGCATTAAGAAGTGGAAGAAATCTGGAAGACAAGAAGTTGAAGAAAGCAGGCCCCATAATAAAATGCACTATAGCTTTGTACAGCAAATGGGGCATCCCTCTGAAATTGGTCGTGTAATTGTAGTACCAACAGTTGCTAACCTTTCTGGAGGAGAATATGAGAAAATGAGTAGTTTGGGTGGTTTTATAACTCCAACTCTCCTCTCCCAATCCTCCCACTTTAAAAAGTTTAATTTCATTAGAAGTAAATGCTTCTACAGAGTTAAAAAATTTTTTTAAATCCTGTGCTGGTTTGGATCTATTATGTCCCCCAGAAAAAGCCATGTTCTTTAATGTAATCTTGTGGGGGCAGACATATTAGTGTTGATTAGGTTGAAACCTTTTGATTGAGCATTTCCATGGAGAGGTGACTCACCCAACTGTAGGTGATAACTCTGAATTATTTCCATGGAGGTGTGGCTCTGCCTATTCAGCGTGGGTCTTGGTTAGTTTACTGGAGTCCTTTAAAAAGAGACACACAGGCCCAGATACTTGCTGACACTGACACTTAGAGATACTTGGAGATGCAGACAGAAGGACATTTAGCTATGAGATGAAGCCCAGAGTTTGCCCCAGAATATGCTAAGACAGGACCCCCAGTCACTAAGAGAGAAATGTGCTGGGAGAAAGAACCAAGAATGCACAGGAGCTGAGAGAGGAGCTGAAACACAACCTGGAAACAGCAGACACCAGCCACATGCCTTCCCAGCTGATAGAGGTGTTCCAGACACCATTGGCCATTCTCCAGTGAAGGTACCTGTGATGGTTGGGTTCATGTGTCAACTTGGCCAGGTGATGGTACTCAGGTGTCTGGTCAAGGAAGCACTGGCCTAACTGTTACTGCAAGGACATATGTGGCTGGTTAACAAACCAGAAGGCTGGTTTATTAAATCATCAGTCAATTGGCTGTAGCTGTGACTGATTACAACAATGAAGGGTGTCTTTCACAATGAGATAATGCAATCAGCTGGATTTAATCCAATCAGTTCAAGACTTTTAAGTAAGACATATAGAGGACCTTGACTTCTTCTTCGGCTAACCAGCAATGCGTTTCCTGAGGAGTTCATTGAGGTTGCTAGTTCATTTCCTGAGATGTTCATTGAACACATTCATTGAAGTTGCCAGTTCACTGCCTGAAGAATTCATCGAACATCTTCATTGGAGTTGCCAGTCTGCTGCCTGCCCTATGGAATTTGGACTCATGCATCCCACAGTTATGTGAGACACTTTATATTTATAGACATCTCTTGTTGATTCTGTTTCCCTAGAGAACCCTAACTAATACAGTACCCTATTGTTGATGCCTTAGTTTGGACACTTTTATGGCCTTAGGACTGTAACTTTGTAACCAAATAAAACCCCCTTTATAAAAGCCAATCCATTTTTGGTATTTTGCATAAAAGTGGCAGCATTAGCAAACCGGAACAAATCCCCTTTTCACTACATTCCAATACATAATTTAGTGCTGTTAATAATGTTCACAATGTTGTGTTTTTAAATCATTGTGGAAAAAGTAAAAGCTTTTTTTAAAGAACTTTCTTGACAAATAAGCATTATTTACATCTATTTTTTATCTGAAGTAGGAAAAGAAATGCCCAGAATATTTGAGTCGATTAAAAAAAATAGGTTCTTAATAGAATTATGCCCATAGATAAGACCTCTTTGGGGACGTTTTTTTCCTCATTGCTCCATTTGCCAATTAGATTTTAAGAACAGAAGTTGCTACACTTGGGTTTCCTGTGTTGGGAATCCAATAGGGGCTTAATAAATTTGCTCTTTCCTGGTTTGCCAATTCATGTCTAGAATGTGACCCTTTTTATCTTGCATGTTACTGTAGCAGATTTGCTAGTGTAAACTGGAATTTGTACTTTCAGGCCTGAAACAGTGCAACCTTGTGATTTTACAGATGATGAAACTAAAGCCTAGAGATGGCAATCTAAAGTTACACAGGGACATGTGGGAAAAAAATCCAGTAGTAGAACATGGGACCCTCAAACATCTCATTCTGTTCCCATATGGCCACTGCTATGATTAGTAATTAACAACCAAATATGAAATAAAGCAATGTGCCACTTCCAGGGTCTGGTCTATTTACTTAAACTTTTCTGCCTACTCCCACCAATGCACAAATCACAGAAGGCTGCTTTTAAGACTCAAGCACTTGAGCACATGATTTTCTCATTTTCTGAATGTGTAGATTATTTATTTGACAGTGACTGGCTTTGAGAAAACCCTTAGCCAAGAAGACATTTTCCTATTACTGAAGAAACTTTTTCCTTTAGTCAAGCATTATTTCTTTTTTCCTTTATTATATTAAAATTTTATTATGTTTATTTTCAAGCATACTTTTAAAAGGAGAGAGAATATTCTACTGACCCCACCAAGATTCAACAATTACCGAGGCTTTGCCACACTTCTTTCACCTTGTCTTTTTCTTCTGTTTTACTCTGAATTATTTTAAAGCAGATTCTAGACATGTCAGGTACCCCTAACTCCTCGGTACCCATATCTAAAGAGTTATGGATATTTTGCTACACAAACCTAGTGCTATTATCACATCTAAAAATTATATCGTAAGGTGAAATATCCAGTCAGTGTTACAATTTCCCTGCTTGACTCAAGAATTATTTTTAGAGCAGCCTCTATCCATTATTTCCTAATATGTATGGCTATAAGTTTAGGATCCTAGCAAATATTGCAAACTTAAAAAATATCTATATAAAGAAAAGAAAGAAGGAGTAAACTTACTTAACAAGAAGGGTTTTCCCAAATTCTCACAGCTCTAATCTGGACAGCATTCAGTGTGACAGGCTTCTCACTGGGTTCCCACAGCTGGTTAGTGTTTTGAATTCCAGCCCCATGAACTCATATCAGGCTACATGGGCTAATGCTCAGCGGCCAACCTAGAGCTGATATCTCTGATGACAGAGTAATGGAGCAAACGCGGACGTTGTCTGCCTCTCTCTAAAGGCACTGTCATCTGTGTTATTCTCCATCTCTGCAGGGAGGGAGTGACTCTGTGACTCTAATGCCTCTTGAAAGCATTTAAGCCATTATGGAGGCGAAAATAATGCCGTTCAAGCCTATTTTGTTAAAAGACCAATAAAAGAACCTGCTACACTGTGGGCGAGCCTCTGTGTCCTCGGAGACATCCCAGGCTTGTTTAGATGCACACCTCTTCAAATTCAAGTTTCTGTCTCTAAGTTGAGCTTTGATATATGAAGATAAAATAGAGAGAGATAGGAAATATAAAGCTGTGTATCACAGTTAGAGATACGTAGTTTGTATAGGTGCCGAGCTTTGATTACGGCTCGCCTATCCGGCTTATAACTGATAAAATTTCTTAGAGAAAAGACTGTCTTCTTCTTAAGGTAAAAGCTTAATTTTTTCCATAAGAAACTAGCATAACTACATCTAAATCTGAGCTCCTCTGTGAGAAAGCATTAGAAACCTTCCTTAAAGGCCCAAAGGTATTTTTTAGGTGCCTTAATTGATTCCATACCACAGCACCTAAAAGATGATAGTCATCATTTGAATGATGTCTGAAATTTGAATTGTTTTTCATTATTTTTCTTAATGTAAATGTTTTGTCTCCTGCCCTTTCACACTGATTTATGTTATAGTGAATGAGAAGAGGTTTTGAGAAGGGGTGGGAGGAGAGGGCATGGATGGGACTTTTTTAGGTGAAAGAGAAAAATATTGGGAGGATGGGCATAAAAAATCAGATGTGCAATCTAAAGGAGCTTTACATTCTATGGAGGCCTAGGGGAGGGAGAGATAACCATAAACTGACAAACAAATACACAGACAAAGTAATCTCAAATCTTGGAAAGTTGCTACAAGGACAATATCACCGTTTCTGTGGGCAGGTACTTAAAGGAACGTATGGGGCGGGGACGGGTACTTTGCATAAGGTGTGACATTTGAACAGGAAGCTGCATGAGCTAAAGAGCCAGACATGAGAAGGTTCCAGGCAGAGGGAACACAGAGGGCAAAGTCCTCAAGGAGGGACTAATCCACGCCAGCATACACAAAGGTGGTCTTTGTGACTGGAGCTTGTGGACTGGGGCCAGATCACCAAGGCCTTGTAGACGAGGGCAGAGTTTGGGCTTCGTGCCTCAATGGCATTTAAACAGCAGGTGTGAGGGCCTTTACAGCAGGGGATCTCAGACTTTTGTGGACAGCAGAATCACCTGAAAGATTTGTTACAACTCAGATTGCTGGGGCCACTCCAAGGGTTTCTGATTCAGCAGGTCTGGGGTGGAGCCTGAGATTCTGCATTTCTATCAAGTTCCCAGCTGATGTCCATGCTGCTGGTTCAGGAAGGAAGCCCTGAGAACCACTGCTGTAAAGAGCATCTCCAGGCACGTGTGTGGTCCTTGTCCATCCTTGGCAAGTTAGCGCAGAGAAGAAATTTCCAAGTGAGCAGTTTAGATGTTAGGTGTTTTGAAATGCTGATGGCTTATCTATCTTTCCCACTATGCTTTGCTTTTCTCTTCTTTAGAATGAACCTGAATGTTAACATCCATCCCTCCAAAGTGCCCAATACCAGTCAAGAGAATTTCCACATGCCATCAGATCACCTTATCAAGTCACTCCTTCTAAGTTCCCAGATGCCCCGTCCTTGTGGGGGCAGTGGGCTGTGGCAGCCACAGCGAGGGTCACAATCAGGAACTGCTTTCAACATTCCTAGGTGAAATGGGGCCTGCCTTCCCGTCCACCACATCCTCCTCCCAATCTGGAGCCCCTTGAAAATGCACTTCATCTTCCCAGACATTTATACCAGAGTAAAACAAGTTAACAGAGACCAGCGCCACCTCTGATCTCCAACTAGGAAGCATTCAGACCGTTAGGAAACACGGGCGAGCAAATGTTTACTGACCGTGTAATTAATATGATGCTTTGCCCTGTCTATCGGCCCTTAGCACCGTATTTCCTGTTCAGACAGTGGAAAGCAAAAATATAAGTTGTTGTTTGACCAAAGGAACAAGTGTCTTCCAAATGAACACATGATCTATTAGCAGTCCTGCTGAGTCTTCCCATGGGAACAGGCATTTTACTTTGTTTTACAGCTAATTTCTTTCTTACAGCAGGTTCCCAGACACATCAAATGCCTTGCATTTGAGGCTGAAGTCAAGATTTATGGTCCAGGCCCATGTAATTCAATGTCAAACAACTCTGATAACATAAGGGCTGGAAGTCAACAATTTTCTCATGGGTTCTCATAAAAAAATCATTTTAGCCAAATTGAGTTTGAATAGCGGGTGTGTCTCTGTGATTTGATGGATGCTCCCTATCCATGAACCCCTGGGAAGACACTGGCTACTATTTTTTGCTACTGTTGCAACAAAATACGAAAATGGACTCAGTGATTCCTTGTTGATATGTTGAATAACACGATGGTGGATTTCATTGCTATTTTCTCTATGGACTTCCAAGGGAGGAAAAGATACCCAAACACTTTTCTTCTGATGGTGCAGTGGCTCTACCTTTTCGGCCTTTTAATCTTTTTTCCCCTGCCCTGTTATTTACTCAGCATCTCTCTGTGACTCAGGCATCATGAAAGTCTATTTCCCTAGAGCAAAACCACCACTTGTGCCAAGAGTAAGTTGGAAAGAAGGGTGTTTTCTTTGGTTCCTGTCTGTAGGTTCATGTGTTCTGCAGACTCTTGGAAATGGAAGAACCTTGGGGATGATTTAAAACGAGTCCCTCCTTCATAGTTGAAGAAGAAGGGAGGTACGTGACCTCTACAAGAGTGATCCAGCAAGCTAGGAGCAAGGTCAAGGGTCTAGTGATCTCCATATTGAATATGTGGATTTTTAACTGGCTATAGGGAATGAAGTCAAAGGCAGGGCCTTGCTTCCTGTAGACCAATGCTTCCTAGGCTATGATGTAATTGACAACTTCTTAACACAAGGAATCTGAACTCAACAGAGCTGGTATCCTTCCAAGAACACCCTGAAACTCTTGGGGAAAGACCTATGCTGTGTTAGTGCTGGTCATCAGTGGAGAAAAACTGCTTTGGGCTTCCCAGAGAGGAGAGGAAAACAAGGAAGGAGCCAGGGATTGCTTCAGGACATCACGGGGCCCTTCACCCACAATGTAGCCTAGTGAGTTTGTTCTCTTCTCAAGATACCCAGGTTAGGAAAAAAAGCAAAGCAAAATTAATAAACCACCAAGCAATTCTAAGACATGCCTTTAATTCCCACAGATCTGAATTTTTAAACCTGGGGTACAAAGCAAACCCAAATGCAACAAGCATGCTCATTTTGTGGAGAAAATTAGATCCTAAGGCTTTGGAATTCAGAACAGGGCAAAGGGCAGGCAGTACTCAGGCCCTGGGGAAGCAGTGCATCAATAATCTCATCGTGTCAGGCAAAATGGGTGATAGTGACACTAACGATGATAAACAGAGGGCCCTGGTGATCAAAACAGGGCACGGGGCAAAGCTGTGGAGGCCAGTTGGCCTCTCACACTGTCACATGGATTTAGCCTGAGATCACAGATTAAATATTAGTGGCAAGGACAGTAGACTCATTCCCCAAAGAAAGATATTGTGGGCATCTCTTCCATGTTGCTTATTTTGGCATGAAGCAGTACTACCCCAAGTGTGGGCCAAAGAGGGTCAGCATCAGTATCACCTGGACCTTTTTAGAAATGCAAATTATCAGAGCTCACTTCAGACCTACTCTTTTAGAATCTCTTGGGGATGCAGCCCAGAAATCTTTTGAACAGGTTCTCTGGGTGATTTCTACTTCTTCTGAAGTTTGAGGAGCACTGGTAAGAAGAATTTGTATTGTGAACACAAACCTCGTGTTTGTTAGGGCTATATAGAGGACTTGCTGCTTGGGTGTCCAAGTCTGTTATTTTCCTTAGATACCTGGTTATGGTGATAGATTGAGTACCTCAGCAAAAACCTTCTTAGTTTTAATCCACATCCCTGTGAGTGTGAACGCATTGTAAATAGGCCCTTTTGAAGATGTTAACTTTAGTTAAGGTATGGCCCAACTGAATGAAGGTGGGCCTAATTGTGGATTACTGGGATCCCTTACAAGCAGAAGAAATTCAGGCATAGTCAGAGAGAGCCACAGGGAGGAGCCGGAAGCTGGAAGTCAACAGAAGCCAAATGAGAAAGGAGAGCCTACCGCCATGTGACAAGAGATGCAAGCTGAGGAACTCCAGAAATTGCTGGCAGCCAATACCAGAATGTTACAGACTTCGGGGAGAGAGCGTTGATTTGCTGATGCTGCGATTTTGGACTTCTCCTAGCTTCAACCTGTGAGCCCATAAGTTCCTGTCGTTTAAGCCAATCCATTGCGTGGTCTTTGTCAGACCACACAGCTTGGCAAAGTAAAACAGTTCTGGAGCTAACTGGGACTTAAAAGCTGTGTTTCCTTGGTCTAGCCTGCTGTCTTCTTTCAACTTTTGTTACTACTTCTGTAAAAGTACCAGAATAATAGCTACGTCATAGAGTTCTTTTGAGGATTAATAAGGACAAATGAGATGGTATAAACAAAATATCTAGAAACTAGCTGAGCCCGTGGTAAATTCTCACTTCATAGAGCACCATGATTATGGTGATAATGACTATGATGATAGTATATTGATTCTGTTACACAAACCTGATCGAGATCAGTCTTGTCTTTAGTCACTTTTATTTAGAGGTTTTAATGTCAACATCACTGAAGTATATCATACATTCAGCAGAGGATCCACCATGTCTTTCAGAAAGTAAGCACAAAGCACTCAACTCAAGAAACAACATGACCAACCCCTGAGCACCACCACCCCAAGTCCCTCTTCCAGTGAACATCTCCCCAAGGCTAACCACTATATTGACTTCTGACCCTAAGACTAGTTTTTCCTGTTTTTGAAACTTTATATAAATGAATCATAGTGTATGTGCTCATTCGTGTCTGTCTTTTGCTCAAGATTTTGTTTGTGAGACGCGTCTATGTTGTAGCAGTTATGTAGATTGCTCATTCTCATTGTTAGATAGTATCTTATGGTCTGAATATATCACTATTCTGTTCCTGTAGATATATGGGCTGTTTCTGATTTTGACTGCTATGATTAGTGCTCACTGGAATTTTTTGAGCAGGTCTTTGGTGAACAAATATACATACTTCTGGTGGAAATATACTTAGGAGTGGAATTGCTGGTCATAGGGTATGCATGTGTTCAATATTCATAAATACTACCAAACAGTTTTCCAACATGGTGGCCCAGATTTACACTCCAACCAACAGAGTATGAGGGTTCTGCTTGTGCCAATTTCTCGCCAACACTTGGTGTGCTGGTTTGGACTTATCGTGTCCCCCAAAACGCCATGTTCTTTGATGCAATCTTGTGGGGACGGATGTATTAGTGTTGATTAGATTGGAATTCTTTGATTGAGTGTTTCCATGGAGATGTGACTCAATCATTTGTGAGTGAAACATTTGATTAGATAATTTCCATGGAGGTATTACCCCACCCATTCAGGGTGGGTGTTAATTGGATCACTGGAGTCGTATAAAGTTCACAGACACGAAGGACCTCAGAGCAGCTGTGAGTGACATTTTGGAGAGCAACTGAGAGAGACATTTTGAAGATGGCCCTTGAAAGCAGATTTTTGTTCTGGGGAAGCTAAGAGAGGACACATGCCCCAAGAGCAACATTTTGAAGAACCCACAGGAACTGAGAGAGGAGCTAGAACACAACCCAGGATCAGCAGACGCCAGCCACGTGCTTTCCCAGCTTAGAGAGGTTTTCCTGGATGCCATTGGCCTTCCTTCACTAAAGGTACCTGATTGTTGATGCCTTACCTTGGAGACTTTATGGCCTTAAGACTATAACTGTGAAACCAAATAAACACCCTTTATAAAAGCCAATCCATTTCTGGTATTTTGCTTAATGGCAACATTAGCAAACCAGAAAACTTGGTATTGTCTTTATGCTCTAGTGATGTGTATAGATTCTTCCTGGGGTTTTAATTTGCATTTCCCTGATGAACAGTGAGGTTGAGAATCTTTTGACCAGGACATTTAGGTCCCTTTTTTTTTTTTTTTTTTTAGAAATGCATGTTCCTGTCTTTTCCCATTTAAAAACAAACAAACCAGCAAAATGTATTATCTTTTTCTTATGGATTTGAAGGCATTCTTTATTTATTCTGGATATGAATCTGTAGGGGGTTGAATTGTGGCCCCTAAAATTCAAGTCCACCCGGAACCTCAACATGTGACCTTATTTGGAATGTGTCTTTGTAGATATAATTAAAGTAAGGGCTGATACCTTGATTTTGGACCCTGGCTTCCAGAAGTTGAAGAGAATAAATTTCTGCTGTTTTAAGCCACTATGTTTGTGCTAATTTGTTATGGCAACTGTGCTGGTTTGTATATTTATGTCCCCTAGAAAAAGCCATATTCTTTAATGCATTCTTGTGGGGGTGTATGTATTAGGGGTGGAACCTATTGGTTCAGTGTCCATGGAGATGTGACCCACCCAACTGTAGGTGATAACTCTGATTGGATAATTTCCATGGAGGCGTGGCCCTGCCCATTCAGCGTGGGCCCTGTTTAGTTTACTGGAGCACTATATAAACTCAGACAGAAGGCGCTCATAGGGAGCTGGAACTGAGAAAGACATTTTGAAGATGGCCGTTGGAAGCTGATGCAGACATTTTGGAGAATGCCATTTTGAAACGCAACCAGGAACAGACGACAGCCACGTGCCTTCCCAGCTAACAGGGGTTTTCTGGATGCCAGTGGCCTTTCTCCAGTGAAGGTACCCTTTGTTGATGGACACTTTATGGCCTTAAGACTGTAACTGTGTAACCAAATAAACCCCCTTTTAAAAAAGCCAATCCAATTCTGGTGTTTTGCATTCTGGCAGCATTAGCAAACTAGAACAGCAACCCTCGTTAATTAATATATAACCCTAGTTAATTAAGATATATTTATTTCAAAGCACTTACTCTATAACTTGACTATTTTACATCCTGGGTAAAATTTTGCATGGCTTTTAATTCTCTGGAGAAGTGCCAGAAAAAATACAAGACTGCCAGTTAAATTTGAATTTCAGATAAACAATAAATTTTTTTTTTTAGCATAAGTGTACCCTAGATACTGCATGGAACATTCTTACAGTATAAAATACTCATTTTATCTGAAATTCAAATTTAACAGGACGTCCTATATTCTTATTTGCTAAACATGGCAACCCTAGATTTAGGATTTTCCTGGGGGAGCTCACACATTTTCACAAGTGGCAACACACATCCCTATGGGAGGACGGGGCCACTGGCTTAACCCATTAGAGCTTGCTGGTCAGTTTTGGAGTCCATCCAACATATATCAAAGGTTGTGAAAATCATGCTTTTTTTCTTTTTTTTTTCTTTTTTTTAACTTATATACTTTGTGTCTTCCAATTAAACTAATCCCCAACAGTTATTATTGAACACATGACCCACCTTCACAGGTGTGCCTCTGTCCAAGTTTGGCTTTGTCCCTCTGATTCTGAACCTCATATTCAGGTTCAGGTGCCAGTGTTAGTACAGGTCCAAATGGATTTAATCCCTCAGCTCTCACCATTGTTTACTTTTCCTTGACTTAACTACTTTTCTCAGTCAGGTTATTTTTTTCCCTCCCTTTCTACTTACCACTTCGTTTTCACAGAGGGGGTGATTAGCTTGGAGGTAAAATATAGGAAAAACAGCTGTTACTGTGGCTGATGCAAAAAGACAAAAATATATTAGGAGGAAAAGATAGGAAGAAACTGGAGGATGGATGATAGAATTAGAGAGAGTAGAGCTGATTCTGAGGAAGACGATGATTGCCCAGAATAAGAAGGGACTAAGGGAGGCTAAAATAGGGGAGCTTACAAAAGAGACTGGATCTAGAAGAGGATTTAATTCAATAAACATTTGAACAACATGTTTCAGCCCTCTGCCGAGCTTCTAAAAAATCAGTGGGCAAAGTGAAACTTAATTTTAATTGGTTAAAGGGACAGAATTGCCAGTTAGATATTGAAAAGAACGCTGCAGTTCATATGGGAAAGAGGAAAATATGAAAGTCATGAAAGAGGAGAAAAAAGTCTTGGAATCCAGTTGGAAGCTGTACTGCACGTTGGAAAGTGCTCTGGAAAGGAAACTCAGAGACCTGTGTGTCTGGTCTTGGTTTCTAAATAATGGCAAGATCCTGGGAAATTTAGTCAGCACCCAGACCCTCCCAGGCCTCTCTGCCCCCTGCCCCACCCCACTGTGAAAAGAAGGCATTGGTCCTTGCTACTTAAACCGTGGTCCCTGGGCAGCAGCATCTGCATTATCTGGGAGCTTGTTAGAAATGCAGTATCTTGGGCTCCCCCCCAGACTCACTGAACCAGAATCCGAGGGTAGGGCCTAGCAGTTTGTTTTAAAAAGCCCTCCAGGTGATTCTGTAGCATTCTGTCCTACTCCAGTGCTTTTCAAACTTGAATGTGCATCAGAACCAGAGGGCTTGTAGATCCCGATTGGTAGTATCTGGGGTTGGTCTAACGAGCTCTCAGGTGAGGCTGATACTGCTGATCGGCAGACCAGACTTATAGAGTAGCAAGGGTCTAGAATGATTTCTAAGCTCCCTTTGAACTCAAATAATAAAATAGGAAGAATATTGATTAAAGAGAAAAGAGAAAAAGAATAAATATAGATCTGTATCAGTAAACACATTCACACAGACAATAGCTTAGTAAGGTGGTTTTTCATAGCCATGGTTGTATTGTTGTAGAGATGAGCAAAATACAAATAAAACATTGCTTCTGCTTCCAACTCTATTAAAGGATTTTTGTTTGTTTGTTTGTTTTAAGGTAAAACTATTCCAGAAAAATCTATATAGGGATTGACTTCTTGATTATCATTGCTCCGCATAAAAGAATGCATGGAGAATACTTTCCCCCAAATGATGACCTTTTGTGAGTTTGTGCGTGTGTAAGACCCACTCACCCTTAAGAGTGTGCATAGACATAAACACACTCACAGAGTTCCTTCATGCAGCAAAGCAGGATAGATCCCTGAGCCAGTGGAAGCCACAGTGTCTTGGGATCAGCATTGCTCCCAGGCCTGAGGAATCCCAGTCTGTACCACATTTTAATAAGGCAAACCCCAGGCTCTTAGAATTCGGGCTAGGAGAAGTGGCGGGAAGCCCCTGGCAGGCAGCCCTGAGCCCTAAAGATTGACTTGGTAACGTAAGTGCACAAAAATTTCTGCCTAGAAAATTGTCATGGTAGGAGAAGACTGGCCTGTTTTCCACTGGTATGGGAAGGTGCAGGGAAAGAGATGCTAGCTGAGAAAGACCTGTGCTCAGGCCTGATATATCCACAAAGGGCCTTGTAACAGTGTGTGAATAGGGAAAAAGAATTGGACCAGAAGTTAATTTTTCCAATATTGATGATCATGATGCAATATTTGGGCACTTTAAGTGCCAGTCACTTTTTTCAAAGTGTCATGTATATTTTTTAGTCCTCACAATAATCCTGTGAGCTCTTCTCTATTATTAACGTCATTTTACAGGTGAGGAAACAGATCAGTTGAGTAATTTGCCCAGTCATACAACAGTGAAATGCTCAAAACTTGTAACTAAGCCAGAGAGTATAACTCTAAAGCCACCACTAGCGTGGGGTAGTAGAAAGAGTCTGGGAATTCAAGATAGGAATAGTTGGTGCTAACATTGCCACGGATGAGATGGATGTGGTAGATTAATTGTAAAAATGGCCCCGAGCCTTTCTCTATCTCTTTGCAGCAATTCCCATGAGAGTTGGAGCCTATTTCCCTGCCCCTGAAACCTGGGCTGCCTTGACTTGCTTTAGCTGATAGAATGTGGCAAAAATGGAGGGTGTTATTTCTGAGCTTGGGCTTCAAGGGGATTTGCATGTTTCTGCTCTGTCTCTTGGAACACCACTACCACCTGAGAACTGATCAAGACCAACTTCCTGGAGGATGAGAGACACATGGCCTGGTCACTTCCATTGCCGCAGTGTACAAAGTACTGTCCAAACGTCAGACACAGAGTGAAGCCATTCTAAACCAGCCAGTCCCCGACTGACTCGCCACGAAGGAGCCCAGCCACGATCTGGAAGACTGCCCAGATGACCCACTGACTTGTGAGTAATAATTGGTTGTTGTTTTGGGGTGGTAAGTTTGGGGTGGTTTGTTATGCAGCAAAAGATAATTGATACATTGCATGATCCAGAGGAAGCCGTTTAAATCCTACAGAATTCCGATGACAGAAGAACACAAAGAGGTCTCTTCCCACTTAAATCCCTCATCCTCATCTTTGTATCATGTGATAGCCCATTCAAGTTTTTCCAGAACTTGGGAGACTACCTTCTTCTCATGCTTGCAGGTATCAGTGGATATAAGAACTAGTTGTCAGGACCCGCCATAACCTAGTGGACAGCCCGCCATGGTCATTGTGTCTCCATCCCCTCACCTTGGCCTTCTAATCAGAGTGGGGCGTCTTGCCTCTGCTGCTATCTTCTAGGGGATGCTCAGTAACCCACTGGTGTCTATTTGTGGTTTGCATCTCTGAAGCTTTAATTCGTGGTGTCTTGAATCTTGATTGATTTAGGGGTGGTCAGTGAGCATGACTTCCAAAAACAGATACCCAGAGGGTGAGAAAAAGACTCACTTATTACACTCAAGAGAAGCAGAGGTCTTCATGTAAACATCCAGGAAGATAGTGCTTTATTTATTTATTTATTTATCTATTGGAAACTCACTATCACTTCAGTAGGTAGATGAGTGACAGGTGGAGAGGGGGAAAGCTCACTTTCTACCAGGGATGACCTTTCTCCAGCTCTTAATGTTATTTCAAATTCTGTGTGGAGGACGATCTCATCTGTTCACTATGATGTGTGTTCCTTTAACTGTTGTGCATTGCCCTGCCTCCTAGAAAGAGAAGCAAAAGGATCCCAGTTTGGTTGGTAACCGCCTCACCAGCTCTCTGAGCGTGCCACATGTGTGTGGTTTAGCTGGCGACCGTGGTGTCTGTACGTATGTGGTCACAGATTTGTTATAACCTTCTGTCTGCCAAGGCGAGACCACCAGTTCCATTTTAATTCTAAGTTAACAACCGGCTGGAGCCAATCCATGCTGCTTAAACATAAATGCTGACACTCAATCCACTCATCCTCCTGGCCCCACAATTTGTTGTTTTTCTTTTTTTCTTTTTGCTTTTTTTTCCAAGGGAGTTTGAATATTTGTTAGCAATTCAAAACCAACACTTCGTATACAGGACATAGTGATTACATAATCCTTTATAGATTCTTATACTTTTACTGGATTGCAAACTTTGCAGCAGTTTCATAAAATATTTTGATTTGGAGAGCAATTTCTAAATAACATCTTTGGAACTAGGACATGAAATTTTATTGTGGTGATAAAATACAATTCTTTTAAGACATACAGAATTAACATTTAAGTGGAGGGCACTCTATTTAGAGAATGGCTTCACAGTGTCTTTTAAAATGGGAAAGATGGAAAGTGTTGGTAAACTGTACCTGTGTATTTCCACAACCTGGCAGTGCAAATGAAGGTGACCAGATAACAATTATGCAAGGAGAATGAAATTATCTTTTTTTTTTTTTCCTTGTTTTGGTTTCTAATCAAAGGAAAAAGATGTAATGAGTCTGTTAGGCTTTTCAAAATGGAAAGTCAATTGGGACATGCCTGTGGCTAGGACAGGATTTTCATCCTTACTTCCTAAGTCTGAATTTAAATCTCCTAATTCTTAGGCAATCTGAGCATTTGTGAACCTGACAAAGAGTTGGAATGATATTCCCCCTAATAATGCTTTGTGGCAAGCTTACATGGTGGCCTATGTTCATTGGTCCAATTACAAAAGTTATTTGATTTAAATATATTTCTATATTTGGAACTATAATTGTTCTTTGAGACTGTCTGCTCTTCTTTCCAGAAACCTCACTCAGTGATTTGTTTGCAGCAGTAAGCAGCTAGACACTTTGCAAAATTGCCAAGGGCTCCTCTCTTAGTTTCTAACCAGATTTCACAAACACCACATTATTATGAGTTGATAATAATTACTATTGGGCTGATTGGAGAAGAATGCCTTAGTTGACTGGTAAAAAAGCACTGGGAGTGCTATGGGTGATACTAAAAAAAGAGCTGATGTTTTCAGCCAATTGCATCCAAATTCCTACTTCTTGAGAGCTAAATTCAGTCCTTGCAGGATTCTTCTGGGATGGAAGATGAGATTTCAAAGGCAAAGTGGAAGAAATACTAGCTTTGAATTCATCAGATGATCTGAGTAAGAGCTCTGGCTCCATCAACACACTTCCCCTGCACCAGTGGTCGGGCGTACTATTCAATAATATTCAAGCCTCAGTTTCTTCATTTGTGAAATGGGGATAATAAGTACCGTAACAGGACAGTGGCGAGGATTTTATTGGATACTCTCTGCCCAGTACTTGATATGGCCTCCTTGCTTGCCTGCTTTCCTGTCATGTTCCCTCCTGCCTTCTCATCCTCCATCCACCTTCCTAACATGGCATGATAGGCCATCCACAGTCTGCCCTTAACCTCCTGTCCCAGGTAAGTCTGTCCCCAACCCCTCTACCCCACAGGCATCTAAGCCATGACTATGTTCTACCCTGCCATGCCTCAGGGCTTGTGCTGTTCCTTTGGCCAGAACAGCCTCTCCATCTCCATTCACGTGGTAATCCCCACACTTCCTTTAAGGCTCAGCTCAAACATCACCTACTCTCGGAAGCTTTTTTGGAACTGACCCATCCCTCCCCTGGTCTCCTCTCCTTTATTTATTCCGCAACCTCAGTGCCCCTCCTTTAGGCTTTGCACTCGCGTCCTGGATAGGCATAGGGTGCCACTGGTGCTGCCATCATTGGCCTGATGAAGGCACTTTTATGTCTTTCTTCTTCCTTTTCTGCAGGATTCCCAGGCCCATTTTAGTTTCGTTCTTTCCAGATAGTTACACTCAAGTTGGGCCCACAAGACATGTACACATAGACATCTTTGAACTTTGCTATTAAGAGAAAGTCTAGAATTCCAAGCCAACTCCTTCATTTAATAGATGAGGAAAACGAAGCCAAAGAGATTGAGAGGCTTGACAAGGTCAACAAAACTTGGTAAAACAGAGAAAGAAAAATCCAGGTTGACTGACTGCCAGCCCCAGTGACTTTCCAGTAGAGTAGAATTGGTTAGGAACAGTAGACTCAGAGCTGGGGTATCTGCTGTTTTTGCTGAATCAGCATCCATTTCCTGTCTTTGCTAACAATTCTTTTGTTTCCCTTTGGGGAGTGATACTGTATCAATATACAGTCCTTTTGGTCTAGTGGACATGTGACCCAGGCCAGACAGAACAGCATGTTCTGTCCCCTTGGCTCTAGCGATTGGTTTGTGACAGGCATGTGGTTCAACTTGGCTCAGTGAGACTCAATTTCAGAAATTTTGCTTGAGCTGAGGAGAGGATGACTGTGGAATTGTTAGCCAGGAAGATGGTGTTAGCCAAGATCTTCTGGGGGTCACCAAGTGGAGGGACTTGGTTGAGAGTGAGGCTAACACAAACTGAGGAGAACCCAAGAGAGCAGAAACAGAGGAAGAGAGGGAGGGAGAGAGAACGAGAGAGAATGCAATCTGGAATGAATATAGCGCTTCAGCCTATGGATCTAGCTGTACTTGAAGCTTGATAACCTAGAACTGGTAGACACATGAGCCCCGTAATTCTTTTCTTTGCTTTTGCCAATTTTATTTGGGTTTCCCATTACTTGCGACTAAAAGGGTCCTGAATTATACATCATCTAACTCTCTGGTTGGTTGCTTATTTCTAGAGACATTCTTTATAACTCAATTCTAGAATTTTCTGGCTCAGTCACTCAAATGTCACTTTACCCCTCTGAGCCTCGGTTTCTTCACATCTTAAGTGGAAAGATTAAATTACATACACTTGTAAGGCACCAGTATAGACTAGATGGTCAAGTAATGCTGTTTATTATATGATTCTCAATCTGATGTATCACTCTTTGAGATCTGGGTGCCATGGTGATTCTTGGTATGTAAGTGTGGTTTGTCTTTAATTATTCAAATGTAGAATTAAAATTTTAAAGTCAGGTTGCAGTGGTATTATCAAGATGCCTCAAGTAAAAGCATAATAATATATTTAAGTTAGGTCATACCTCTTTCCTGTCAAGCACTCTTCTAAACATTTAAAATTGTATAATACTCATTAAAATTGTATAATAAGTTCATGAGGTAAGTTTGGGCATTATGTCTATTTTACAGATGGAGAAACAGAGTCATTTATGAGATGAAGCACCTTTCCCATTGTCACACAGTTAATAAGTAGTGGAGCCTGTGTTTGAACCAGGCAGTCTAGTGTTAGAGGCATTACTTTTTGTCACCGTTATGCTGCCCCTTGACAAAGCTTATAGACATGGTCCCCAGGCCAGCAGCTTCAGCATCAATTGGGAATGTGTTAGAAATGCAAATTTTGGGGTCCAACCCCAGAACTGGGAATAGGAAACTTCATGGGTAGGGCCTGGCAAGCTGTGTGTTAACAGGCCTGCCAAGTGTTTCTGATTTGGGCCAAAGCTTGAGAACCCCTGCCCTTTATCATTACCCTTTACCCTGTAATTGGATAAACTGGGTATTTATAGTATATTAGAGTAATGCTTATGGTAAGTAATTTTTAAGGCCTACTAGGTGTTAGCTACCTTTGTACTTGCCAGTGTTGTTACGTAGAGCAAAAACAGGTGTTCCCTCAGAAACAGGCAGTCAAGTAAAGATACAAATACATACAAGTTCCCAGCTGTCAGCTCTGAGAATTTCCAGGAAGGAAAGGGGAACAGTGATACTAGAATAGGACAAGGCGTGGGTTTGAGGGTGGAAGATGGTGGTGATGTCATGAAAGCCTTTCCTAAGTAAGCCATGCTGTGAGCATCTGCCAAACCAGTGGTTCCGGGCTGTGACTGCACGTTGGATTCACCTGAGAGCCTTACAAATTCCAATCCCCAAGCCATACCCCAGACCAATCCAATCAGAAAGTCAGGGGTGGGGCCCAGGGTGCAATACTTTTTAAAGCTTCTCAGGTGATTCTAATATGCAGTCCATGATGAGACTTATTTAGGCCTGATGGAAGGATGGGGAGCGTGAAGTTAGCGTCAAAACAAAGAGGCTTTGGTAGAGCAAAACACACTAAAAATGCGTGTTACTTATGCATAATGTGCTCATAGGTGTTTAATACAATGATAAATAAAACCTATTAGCTTCTAATTTTAAGCTACTTACATATACATTTAGAATAGGAGACTATCATGTTAGGAGTATAAAGTGGAAACTAGAATATGAAGAGGTAGCTGAGTTCAGCTAGAGGAGTCTGCTGCTCAGTTTACATAAAAAAGTCAACAAACATTTATTGAGCAGCTACTAAGTAATCTCTACTGCTTTAAATACAAACCTGAATTTACACAGCATTCCCATGCCCAGTAGTTTCAGGGTCTGATGGGCCGATCTTAAAAAAAATAATAATAACAGCAACAACAAAAAAAAACAGGTAATGCTTCTAGGAAACATCTTTTTATTTCAATTTAATCTGTAATATGATTATGGTTATGAATCAGCCTAGATAGGAAGTGATTAAAAGTCACAAGAACTGTGTGGTTCTGCTCAACATCTTCTTTCCAAGGCCATTTAAGAAATTGCATATAGTTACTTGAAGGAAATATATTCTCTGAGAATGCAAGTGTTAAAGATTTATGGCATTTTTGGCCCCAGTAAATAGCCCCCTTGTATCTACCCTCTTTGCAATAGGACTTTGCAGTTTTTCCCATAAAAAGGTGGAGTCTATTTCCTACCGCTTGACTCTGGGTTGGCCTTGGGATTTGTTTTGACCAGTAGAATATGGAGGAATTGGTGGTATGCCAGTTCCAACTCCTAGGCTTCAAGAAGTTTTGCATGACATTGCTCTGCCTCTCTCTCAGCTAGCCTGCTGGAATACGAGAGTGATCCCAAGACCCAGTCATCCCCATTGCCTCAGCCAACGGCCGGCCAACTCCCAGTCTCAGAGTCACCTGGATGCCCCGCAGGTGACCACAGACACATGATGGAGCCCAGCCAAGACAAGGAGAAACATCCAGTTGAACCCAGCCTAAATTGCCGACCTGCAGATTTGCAAGCTAAATAAATGGTTATTGTTTTAAGCCATCGAGCTTTGGGGTGGTTTGTTAAATAGCAATAGCTAACTGATAAAATAAGCTTTGGGAAACTTAAAAGAATTTCATGTGATACATGAAATGAGTCAGGAGACTCCTCCTGAACAATAAGCCTTGTGAGAACAATGCTAACTAAAAATATAATTTATGAATAATCGTTTTACTTTATTGTAGCCGTTAGCCTCTGGGCCCTTACTGTAATATAATCATCAAATTAACTTGGTTCAAACCCAAAACAGGGAGGTTTCTAAGTACCAATAATTTGTCTGCCTTGGTAGAAATGAGAACATTAAAGGAACCTGTTGTGTTTGTTACCGTGTGACATATAATTTATCAGCAAGTGTGATTTTTAGCAAGAGTCCCCAACATGGATTTTTGTTCTATTAAAAAAATGAACCACAGATTCCAGCTGCCCCAATCTAAGGTCACAAGCAATTTAATTAAAGTGTATAAAACAGAACCCATGAGCAAATCACTCTCTGCTTCCCCACCCCACAACTTGTGCGTTTGTGTCACTGCATTTGCTTTATCATCAGTCTTGATAAACTCGCGGGGAGAAAGCCAGGGGTGAGCCACTTAATCTTGTCATGAAATATCTCCAACACATCTTCCCGAGTGTGGGACCTTCCTTCAGGCCCCCATGTCTCAGTGTCATTTGCTGATGGGCCATTCCCCATGAGTAAGGAAGCTGAGTCACTTGTTGAAGTCTATACCAGGGAAAGACAAGAGAACACAAGCAACAAGTCTTGCCACCATAGTTAGCTGGGTTCCCTCACCCTGACTGTATATTCTGGGTTCTACCATTTTAATGTTATCTGCATGTGTTTTCTATCTTTGAAGATACTTGGATTTTTATGCAACATCAGAATCTCATCTGGGAAATGGAAGTAAAAAAAAAAAAAAAAAACACAACAACTCTGTTTTGATTTTTTAAAACCAGTTATTTGCTGAGTTCCTGAAAGCATCTGCTTTCGGTAAATGAAGAAATCTGGGTTTCTGAGAAGTGCATTGGTTTGCTGACTGGCAATGTGGTGGTTCTATGTTCATTTCCACTAGCATTGTGCTCCATTTTCCCCAGAGTAGAGTCTGAGGGGACCACCTGCCATGGACCGTTTGTCCATGTGTCTAGAGCAGAGGATTATGGAGAAACTGTGTCCAATGGTGGAACTGAGGCTGATTTGGAGCTACAAGACTCAGCTCTAATTCTTGCCCTGACACTCTTGCTGAGTGATCTTAGATAAATCATTCAGCCACCTCTTTGTTCCCATTTCTTTATCTAGAAAACAAGGCAGTAGGAATTAAGAATCTCCTAAGTTCCTTGTAGCTCTATAATTCTCTGTTTGTTAGGAGAGTAACTGGGCAACGTTGGAAGACAGTACTGACTAACATGGCCACCATAAATAAGATTTATTATTTGATTCGTCTCGAGAACTAAAATAGAAGACTAAAGGACTGTATGGTTGCTTTCTTCTACCTGCCCTGCTTTCTACCCCGGCTCTAATAACCATCTGTATGCTTTGAACTTCAGCAGTCCTTAATGCCTTAATAACCATCTCTAGGTCATATTAGCAGTTGTACATTGATTGAAATGATTTGGAGATATTTCCATTTAACATGATTAAAGCAAAAATGTTGATGCTTAAAAGGGTATCCCTAATTATTTGGAGATTTTACCCATATAGACTTGGAATAATGTACGTAATTCAGTGGTTCTGGAACTCCTTATCAGAGGAGCCAACAGACCTTTTAGCAACTGCATGAGCTGTCTTTACAGAAACACATCAAAATGCAAAGCTTCAGCCAAGGAGTTTTATTATCAGAAGATACTGCCTTTTTAAGGGAGGAAAGCTTTTCTTCTCTGGGAGAAGTTTCTGATCAACTTTGGCTAAGACTTAAGCAGTGATTGATCCACTTGTGATTTATCTAGGCAAAATGAGTTTTCTATTGATTGGCTGGCTCCCCTGATTAGTCTTAATATTTGGAGTGGGATTTATGGATGGCAGAAAGAGAGCTGATGAGAAATGTACCTTCTTTTCCCTGGGAAATCTTCAGAGAAAGTCATTCTATACCATATAATCCTTTCTTCCTTTTACCAATGGCAAACTGATACATAACATTGTGAAGGTTGTTTTATCAGATGCATCTTCACTGGTGTAAGACACTTATAAGGGCATTAATGGAGAGAAGGGATCCATTATGCTACATAGTGTTTTGCTCTTTTGTGCTGTTAAGACAATCAGAACAGCCTGGTTTATGTGGCAAACCCTTCATAGCATTTCTTGTTTATACTGCCCACTACATTCTTATTCTGAAGTTTACCAATCTCAACAAAAACAAGTTAATGGATATTTTTTATTTTTATTGTTTTGCACCTGTTTACTTTCTACTGAAGCATAATAAACTTAAAGAAAAGTGAACATGTTGTAAGTGGACCACTTGATGAATTTTACAAACTGAACACACATATAACCAATATCCAGATCAAGAAAGAGCTCTTTTCCAACCGTTTTCCAGCCTTCCAGAAGCTCTTCCGCTTGCTCTCTTCCAGCCATTGTGCTCCCTGACCAAGTGCAACCACTCTCCTTACTTCTAACAACATAGTTTTGTTTAGCTTATTTTTGTCTCTATATAAAATGAACCATGCAGTATATACATTTCTGTGTCTGGTTTCTTTTGCTCCACAGTATGTTTGTGAGAGTCTCCCATATTGTTGCCTGGATGGTAGTTCCTTATCATTGCTGCATAATATTTCATTGTATGACTATGCACAATCTATCCATTTTACTGTTGATGGGCATTTGGGCAATTTCCACTTTGAGGCTATTATGACTGACACCACTACAAACACTCTAATAGTATCTTCTAGTGAACATCTGCCCGCAGTTCTCTTGGGAATATGCTTAGGAATGTGCTGGGTCATAGATAGACATTTTTTTTAGGTATAATATTTGAATTGAGTATGTGGAATTGATTAAATTATGAAACAAAAAACTAATTTTTTGAAACATGGGATGCTTTTTGGAGGAAAAAGAATAATGTGAAGGAGCATATCATTCTTATTCATGAGACCAAGTTCCACATCTTCTAAGCTAACAATGCCAAGTCATACGTCTGAACAGTTGGACTTCAAGCCTGTGCTGACAGTGACAATTTCTGCTGGGCTGCTCCCAGGCCAGGGGTTCTTGCCACACAGACTCTCCTACCCCAAACCTTGAACGCATTCCAGGAAGTGGCGTCGGTTGTTTAATGTTCTTTTTCCGGCACCAGGTTGCTCATCTGTCCCCGTTCCCATTTGAGGTAATGTTCTGACAGTTGGCAAGATGAATCATGTCTCTTTCTCAGACACAGGGGGAGACTGAGTTTGTGACTAATAGACATATCCTCTGGACACTGGCTGAGCCACCAAGAGCCACCCAAGGCCAGGCAAGTTCAGGCCTGGGCTGCACACCTCTGACAGCTGATGGGAAAGCATGCATTGGTGGACCAGTTCTGTTTATTTGCTTCTCTGACTCTTGAAGACATGTAGCTTTCTTTCATCCCCCTCCATTTCCTCCAAAAAATGGTGTTAGCTTATTTATGGCCTGGAATGTTTACCTGCCAGTTTGTGCATGTGCTCAGAATCCAGGGAGTATGGCTGTGAGTGGTGGCCTTAAGGGACACTGGGCTCAGGACTAATCCCAGCCGGTCACTGAGCTTTACCTTCTTCCCACCTCACTTTCGCCCTTTCTGACTCTCTCCCCTTCTTTGCACAGGTAGAATTGGATTAAAATGAAGGAGGACTTGAAAGCATGAAAGAGTAATGAGATATGATGGAGGGAAAACAGGGGCCTTGGGAGTGGTGGTGGTAGGTATTGATTATCTGCATAGATGTTTCAGGTCGCCTTAGATATTTTCTTGGAAACCATCTTCCCAATAGTCCCAAGTTGATGTCCTCAGATATAACACTAGAGTTTTGTGTGCATGTGTTAGTTGGATGTCAGCACTGGGTTTTTTGTATTTTTGTCTGTTTTTTGCCATCACCTGTGTCGATGATTCTGCAGCATCTCTGTGGAACCAGCCCTTACAATTACCTGCCCCCCCAAAAAAAAAAAATATCTGATATTGCTCAGTTACAAGTAGGTATTTCCTTGTGTCTGAATTGGGTGGCATTCGGCATCCCTTGGAATTGGCCTCTTCATGTTGCAACATCCTTCTGCCTAGTGCCTCTCAGAGAAAGCCTTGGACCCTTTTGCTTAAAGGGCCGAAGAGGTGGGGGTTTAAATTAGTTTCAAGGGACTGGACAATTTCATTCTCACCTGCTGAAAGCACTATGTTTGTTGAAGAGAAACCTTCAGAGTGGGCTCAATTAAGCCCAGACAGTTTGATTTAACTTGTTTTTAATTGTAAGGGGTTATTTTTTCTGGCACAGAGCCACCCAGAATTTCATCTGTGTGTTCCCCAGATGATTCCCATCCACTTTCATAATTTTCTCAGCGTCGTTCAGAATTCCACTGCGGCGGGACTTTCAATCTCTTTTGCATGGTTTACATCATTTGAGGGTGCAGAGATTGGCAGGTTACCTTTTCACAGATCTACAGCCTGTCTCCAGAGGCCAAGGTAGTTCATTCTTCTGTCTCAAACTTCCGGCTGTTATTGCCTGATAATTTTTAGAAAGAAGGGCAATTACCATTTCTGATAGGAAAAGAGTAAGGGTAGAGGTAGGGATGGAGGAATTAGTGTTAGGGAAACAGGTGTCATTAATCGCTACTACAGTGGTTTTCGAAATGTGGCCCCTGGACCAGAAAGAAGCACCAGCATCATTTGGGAATGTGTGAGAAATGCAAACCTACTAAATCAGAAAATCTAGAGCTGTACCAAGCAATCTGGGTTTTAATAAACCCTCCAGGTAAGTCTGGAGCAACTTAAAGTTTGGGATCAATTACTAAAGATTGCCTTTTCCAGTCTTAAAAATCAAGACATAACTTTGAGAGAAGAATCTGTTACTTTTTTTTTCCAGTTGCTTTTACTTTTCACTGGTTGTAATTTGTATTTTGAATAAGATGACAGATATAAAATAAACACATGTAAAAGATTAGCTGCAATTTCCTTAAGCTTGGGCTTTCTTGTCCCCAGGATGAAGGCCGATAGGAGAGCTACTGTGAAATCTATTGAATATTTATCCTCTCTTCTTGTATATGTGAAAAGAGATGACTAAGTCTCTAATCTTATGTTCATAACCTGAATGACTTCTAAACCAGTCTCTCCATCTTGATGTTTTGAACAAAGTTCCTAGCTGCCTTTTTTTGATGGCTTTATTTTGCATAGTTGCTTCAAAACAGTGTTTTGGTTTTCTATTTTTTTCTTTTATTTCTTTTTTAGAAATTTCTTCCAGAGCATCCTTAATTATGGGCCTGTTGTGAGCACATGTATATGACAACACAAAACTCTTGGTTACAATTGGAAAGAGTAGATTTCAGAAGAAGGCTGTCTTACCATTGCTATGTCAACAAGTCATGATAGCTGTGTCACAGTTTGCCTATTGTGTGGTAGATAAAAGCTAGAAGGGCTCACTTCCTAACACATGAAATTGATATGTGACTTAGTACTATTGGGAAGGAGAAATCCTGGAGTAACAAATCATCTGTGTTAATTTCCATGCCAAATTTATGGAAAGCTTTGGCTAGTGCCCATTTAATTTTTTGATGATCAACTCCATATGTCAATTGGGGTTCCAGTTAAAGTACAATAGTTTACCTCTACCTGAAGTATGTGCAAGGTTTTATGAAATGTGTATTTCTATTTCTAGAGTAGGTGATATTATTGGCTGGTAACTTTCAAACCTTCCTTTCTTTTCAAAGCAAGCATAGAAAAGAGAAATTTAACCCCTTCAAAAAGAGCATTAGATGAAAAGAGTAGTTGGTCCCATTGGAGAACTAGAAGTTAGGAAAACATCCAAAATATAATCAAATGAATGGAAACTAAGAATCCAAAGAGCTTTTTAAAGTGATAACGGCCTAACACAGAGACCTCTAATTGGTTATAAATTAGTATTTCAGGCAAGTATTTAGAAAATAATTTTATCTAAAATAGCCAGACTGCACTGCAATAAAAGAGTGAACATCCAGACTTACGCCTCAGCCTGACATTTCTTTGAAAGAGAGACCTTGACAATTCTTCAGGAAAAGAAGGCGCTACAATTTTATATTGGTGAGCAAGCCCTGGCTCTGCATTAAAACGGTTTTGCTCTTTGGAAGTTGAAAGCGTCTCTCCCCTCTGCTGTCTTCAAAGGCATTCCGCAAGATGAGAGTAGCATAATTAAAGCTTGGATGGCTGAGGCTGGGCGGTGAGGCGGGCTGCAGTCTGCGCGCCCCGCCCTCCGTCCCTCTGCCCCGCCCTCCTTGCCTCACCTACCCCCACCCTCCCCGCCACGCCCCAAGCTGAAAAAACATCAGCTGTCCTTTCCCAGGGCCAGTGCAGGAGCCCTCTTGGACCCGGGGTGCCCAGGATCACTGAGGTGTTTCGTCTCACTGGCTTGTTTATTCTCTCCTTGCTACATTGAGCTTTTCATTGGGATGACGCATAAGGATCTTCGTATCAAATCCAACTGGCAGAATCTCACAGCTGTTTTCAGATTCATTTGATTATTAGTGTGAACTTTTTCAGATGGTACTTATTTTTTTTAAAAAAATAACTTTATTGAAGTATAATTTACATACCATAAAATGCCAGGTATTAAGGGTAGAGTTTGTCAATTTAGGCTAATGTTTACAACTGCCTCTCCGGTTAAGACATAAAATGTTTCCATCAGCCTAGACAGTTCCCTGTTGTCCCTTTGCTGTCATCTGCCAACCTCTACCCTAGGCAACCACTGGTCTGATTTCTATCACTATAAATTAACTTTTCCTGTCTTAGAACGTCACACAAATTGAATCATACACTATGTACTCTTTTATGCCTGGCTTCTTTCACTAAACATAAAGTAATCATCCAAACTTATGCCTCAGCCTAATATTTTCTTTGAAAGAGGAAAAGATGGGAAACCTTGAAAATCCCTCAGGAAAAGAAGGCATTTCATCTGTTTTGTCGCATACATCAGTAGTTCACTCTCTTGTATTACTGTCTTGTTCTGTTGTTTAAATATACCCAGTCCCCTGTTGATGCAGATTTGGATTGGTTACAGTTTTTGTCATTTATAAATAAAGCTTCTCTGAATAATTATGTACAAATCTTTTTGTGGACATATATTCTAATTTTTCTTTGGTAGGTAACCAGGAGTAGAATTTTACGTTCATGTTTAACGTTGTAAGCACCTGCCAAATTGTTTTCCAGTGTGGTTTTTCCCAGGTGAAGTATGAGGGTTTCAGTTGCTCCACATCCTTTCTAACACTGGGTATCATCAGTCTTTTTAATTTCAGCCATTCTAGTAGGCTTAAATGGAACTTTATAGTTTTCTAAAAATACCTTCTCCAAGTTCATTATTAGTTTTTTCCCTCTGGAATTAGCCAACAATGCGTAGACAAAAACATAACTGCAGAAATAAAAATAGCTCCAAAATTCTGTGGTGCTGATAACATAATAGGTAGAAATATTGGTGGGTTGGGAGGATGTTGTGCCTTAGTTTGAATGTTCTTTGTGAGGTAGTTGGCTAAGTGGAATATCGCTATGTCAGGCTACTCTCAGCTGTAATGGTGAAGGTTTAAATTTTGTTCAGCTGGATATATTTAAAGCAGTTAAAATGTACCAGATTCAAAGGTGGTTGTCTCATCCATTTAAAGTTTCCGACTTAAATTATTACTTTCCATAATACACTTAAAGTCAGGTCTGTTTTGTATCAATGCTAAATGAAAATGAAAAAATAAAGCTGGATAAGAAGCTGAAGTTTATGGATGAAGGAAGGAATGAAAAGGAAAGCAAAACGACATACTGCTTTCCACAGGTCTACCAGCTCGGTCTTTGATGTTGAGATTATTCAATTACTATGAAAAACGAAAGATGTTCTGTGACCATTAAATTGTCCTTTTCCCCCCACCCTGAATGTTGTAGTGCATTTCCTGTCTTAGTGAAACAAAAGGTTTAGGGGTCTCCATGAAAAGGCTATTTTTCATTCCATGTAATACTAATCTTTTTTTTCTTTCTAATCTTGAAAGTTGTCTTCACCTTACTGACACACCCCTATCTCAGAAGGGTATTCAATTATTTTTTGCATCT
Source organism: Choloepus didactylus (assembly GCF_015220235.1). Classification (NCBI taxonomy): domain Eukaryota; kingdom Metazoa; phylum Chordata; class Mammalia; order Pilosa; family Megalonychidae; genus Choloepus; species Choloepus didactylus. The sequence goes on along the minus strand of NC_051325.1, from coordinate 23,697,037 downwards.
TTGTTCAGTTTTATTCTCTTCTGAGGCAACATATTCACTTTAGTATATAAGTAGTTGGATGCTACTTATGTTACATTGAAGGTATTGGGGTTCCTTCAGCATATGTATCTTTGTTTGAGATATAATAGCCAGCACTGGCATTCCAGTAGAAAGAAACACAAAACTCTTAAGACTTACTTTAAAATACCCACTTTGTGAGTGATAGCTAGTTCACAGAGAGAGAAATGGATTTGATGAGTGTAATGATTATTGGGGGGATCACTGATACTTCTTGTCTGTTTAACATATATGCCAAGAACAAATCTGAGGACAGTTCGCCTTGTTCATAACCATTCCCATGTGTACCTGTTAAATACAGGAAGACAAAATACAGGCAAGGGGGGCTGATATGGAGGACTGAGCTCTGTGGCATGAGACCCACATTTTAATTCTGGTTACACGTTCCATCTGGTTTTGTTAGCTTCTCAAAGTTTACATTATTTGGCTACAAAACAGTCAGGTTCAAATTTGTTCATGGTCATTTCCCACTGATGTGGTGAAAGTAGTGACCTGCTTGATTCCCTGGCTGGATTTTGGCCTTCTTTTTGGATGGAGTTCCCTGCAAACCATCTGCAGGTTGAGTTCTGTTCAAGAGCCAGAACCAATCTTGTTTTTAGGAATTCAGTATCCTGAAGAATGCAGTATTAATGCAACCATATTCCCCAGTTCTTGAAAGAATGCTTCTCTATTGTTTTTGAGGCTCAGCTTAAATCTTTATCCCATTTGCCATTCTGGTTCTCTCCTTCAAGGCCCCTGGTCTTTGAATCCATGTCTTAATAATTGCCTGGTACTAATGTTCTGTGTCCCTGGCTCCTACTCCAGAGCTACAACCTGGGGCTGATTCTCCAAATAGTATTTATTATTATCATCTATTAATAGATGCTTGCTTATTATGAGGACCCAATAGTAAGCATGTTAAATGCCTCAGTGCTTCTCAAAGTTGGGACAAATATTTTCATATTTAAAGTTATGTAGTTTTAGTATACATTAGAAACATTTTTACCTCAAAAAGTTATGAGCCACATGAGAGACCTCAAGTGAGAACTGCATGACTGAGTCTTTCCCAAGTTCTTGACCAACAGAAATTGTGAGAGCTAACACATAATTATATTTTAAGTCACTAAATTTTAGGGTGATTTTTTTTTAATGTGGTGATAGATAACCAAACAGAGCGTTTAATAAAGGGATTATTTAAGAAGCTGGGCAGGCTGAAGATACTGACAAAGGGTGCTACAGTGTCCTGGGGCTTGCAATAACTGGCTGCTTCCACTCCTAGGCCTGGGAGGCTGAGAACTGTGGAGAGAGGTTGACCTGGATACAAGTCGTGACCCTGGTTGAGGAATGCAGCCACCTTAAGGCAGCCCCTCAGGGAGATAAATGGGTGAGTAAATACATCAACTTCACTCTCCTCCTTCCTTCAGGCCTCCTGCTGAGGGGCTCCACATTGGCCAAATCCAACTATCAGAGAACGAGTTGGGCTTTAATGAATAAAGATACTGAGAGAGCTGATACGTCATTCGACAAGAAGTACATGGAAGGAAGGAGCAGGCTTTCAAACCAGATACGTTGTGATGGTTTGAAGCTGTATGTACCCCAGAAAAGATCATGTTCTTAAAGCTAACCCATTCTTGTGGACCCTTTGTAAGTAGGTTTTTTTGGTGAGTAGGATTTTAACTTACGTGGAGATGTGACTCACCTCATTCAGGGTGGGTCTTAATCCTCTTACTGGAGTCCTGAAGAAGTAATAAAAGACTGAGAGAAGACGGAAAACAAAACAAAACAAAACAATAAAAAACAAAGCCAGAGAAGCTAAGAGACAAGAGCTAGAGAAGCTGAGAGAGAAGCAACCAGAAGCTGAAAGCATTGAAACCCAGGAGAGAAGGACCAGCAGATGCAGCCATGTGCCTTCCCACGTGACAGAGGAGTCCCGGATTTCCAGCAGCCTTTCTTCAGGAAGAAAGTATTGTCCTGTTGACACCTTGATTTGGACATGTTCACGGCCTAAGTGCTGTACTCTGCTGGGCTCTCCCTTCTCTTCCAGGATTCATTGCTTTCAGCTTCTTGCTTCTGCAGCTTTTTTCTCTCTCTGTATTCACCGGTTTATATAGGACTCCAGTAATAGGATTAGGAGCCATCCTGAATGAGGTGGGTCACACCTTAACTGAAGCAGCCTCATCAAAAGATCCTACTTACAGTGGGTCCACACCCACAGGAATGGATTAACTTTAAGAACATGCTTTTCTGGGGTACATACATTTTCATACCACCACACCCCCCATTTCTTCTTCTAGGAGTTTTATGGTCTTTGAACCACGTCAAGTTAATTTTTGTATACGGTGTGAGATAGGGATCTAACTTTATTCTTTTGCAAGTGGATATCCAGTTTTCCCAGCACCATTCGTTGAGGAGACTGTTCTTTCCCCAATTAATTACTTGGCACCTTGTCAAAAATCAGTTGTCCATAAATGTATGGGTCTCTTTCTGAAACTCTCAATTCTATTCTATTGTTCTATATATCTATCTTTATGCAAGTACCATACTGTTTTGATTACTGTGGTTTTACAGTAAATTTTGATATCAGGAAGTGTTTCCATGTTCTTCTTAAAACATGATTAGAACAAAAATTAAACTCAGTGCCCTATGTCACTGTAACTTTCTAACATAGAGTTGAAAATGTGATTTTCATTCTGAATAGCCTGATAAGAAATCTCATTGGCAGAGATGATTCAAAGTAAAGTATAGAGATGGTCAGAATTTTGATTTCATAGAAACCTCCTTCCCTTTAAATGTCAATCACGATCTTTTATTCATCAGATAATTGATGAGCATTTATTATGTCAATAGTGCTATGTTTGAAGATGCAGAGGAAGAGATGAGCAAATCATAGTGTCCCCAAGAAGGTGTGATGTTTGATCACTGACCAAATTACCTCCTTACTTTAATGATTATCCCACTCTTCTCATAATGAATCTCATTTAGGAAAAAATATATAGATTATTATTAATAATGTCAACCCAAGAAAAGCCTGCTTATATATGTTTGTAGTAAATGTAGCAGTTATTAATAGATGCTCATCTGTATTTATCATATAGGGAGGAAGTTGTGGCACAAAGATATGGAAGCTTAACTAAGTGGGACAATTGGTAGAGATGAAATGAATTTCCTACCCCTCCAGGATTTCCAGTTCAATGTTGTTTTATATTAAACTGAGGTCCTTTGCCCTAAAAATTGTGTAGTTTTCCATATCCACAAAGCCAACAACTATTTTTGATGGACCTTAATATGCTCAAAGGAGAAATAATTTCCCTATAGAGGGTACAGTTTCTGACAGGTAGTAAGTATTCAGTCGATAAACCCAATCAAGTTCTGTTTCTTTTTTCTTCAAGTCTGAGTTTTGCAATGTTATCCTCAATTCAACCCTAAATCTATTTTCCCAGAAGCAGTGAGTGGTTTTCTACAAGTATGCTATTTCTGGGATCTTGTTTGGCTCCAGTGTTTTTTCTTTAAAGAGCCTTAATTTTCTAGATTTGAGTAGCAGCTGCTTTTTTGAAAGATATACAGGACTGCACATGTTTTTGAGTGGTGTTTTTTTTTTTTAAGCCCTTTTCTTTCCTCCCAGAAAAGCCCAGAGGGATTGACATCAAGGATTGTGATTAATGGTGTTTGAGAATCTCCCCTGCCCTTCTCCACACTTTGTATTATAAGCATCTTTCTTCAGAATCATCCATCTCCATCCATGTCTTGTTTCCTCATGTGTTTTTCTTTGCAGTGAGACTCTACTTAGCAAGCCTTTCTCCCATTCCCTTGCTTTATTTCTTGTTATTTTATCATTTAATATGATTTCCTTCTCTGCCACCCATCTTACCACATTAATCATTTCTTTCTTTTTTTTATGGAAAGAAATCAATGAGAAATTTATTGATAATCTGCTATATACCAAACAGTGTTCTTGATCTTTCCATATGTAATCTCTGTTAATTCATACAATCTTATGGGGTGGCTAATATTATTTCCATTTTCCAGGTGATACAGGGATACAGTGTCATTAAGTAATTTACACATTGTGGCTGGGCAGTCATCCAAATTCTGTGTTGCTTCCACATCTGTTTGTAAAGATACGGAAAGATGCAGTGCCTTCTTTGCCATTTTGGTAGTGATGGTACTGCCATTGTTTACATTCACTTAGTTGGGAAGCAGGTAAGTGGGAAGATGGATTTGGAAAGGCTGAATTGGGAAGGAGAAAGAGAAAGGAGGAATTGAAAACCAGAGTTCTAATTTTTCTCCAGTCTCATCAGGGCACTTGAGATCACTCTGGATAGAAAGATTCTCTCTCAATTTCCCACAAGTACCATCCAAAACATTACTACTCCCTTCAAATCCTCTGCCTAACCCAGTCCTTTTCATTCCAGCAGGTGAACTCACCTCATATTCCACTGTCAAAGTAGAGATATATTAGGTATCTCCCTGACTCTCAGCAAAAGAATGTGTGCATGTTTCCCCTGTGCTGGAAAAACAAAGCCCCCCATTGACTGGGCAACACTGCCCCATCATTCTCTTTTCCTTTCCATCCAAGCTTTTTGCTAGAGAGCAGAAGAAGAACTTGCTGCTTTTACACCTTGTGGGCATCCCTCATCAACCCCCACCCTAAAGCCTGACTTGGCTTTGCCTCTCCAGTGCCACTGAACCTGCCATAAACAAGGTCACTAGGAGCCTCTGAGGCACTTGACATCACTGGTGTCTCCATCTTTGTAACTCTTCAATGTTATAAGTTCTCTGCATTTGTATCTTCTGGATCTTCTCTCGGGTTCATCATACACTGTCCAACCCTTAACAGTTGGTGCTCCCCAAAGTACTGGTCTTGGTCCTCTTTTCTTCTCATTTCTATGGAACTCACTCCCATGGCTAAACCACCACCTCAAAATTACAACTGATTACACTTTTGAGCTTCAGATTTATACATGCTAATAACTGATCACCATTTTCTCTTGAGTGTTCAGCAGATACTTCAACTTTTCTGCTTCTCCCATCTCCTTTAGACTTTCTCTTCCATCTATAGTGTCTTTCTTAGGTACTGGGGGCTCTTTTGTCTGGCTACATAGGCCAGAAACTAAGGAGCTACTCATAAATTTCCCCTTCCTTTCCTTATCCCATCAAGTCAATCAATCCCCTAGTCCTGACTATTCTATCTTCATAAATCACTTGAACCTGTTCCTTCTACTCCATTCTTTATATTGTTTCTATCTGTTCCTTATCAATAGCACAAAAAGAGCCGCGAAACTGATTCCCTTGCCTCGACTTCTCCTTCCTGCTACATTCATCATTGCCAGCATGAACTCTGTAAAAAGTTAAAGTGGGCATACCTCTCTCTTGTTTATCATTCTTCAATGGTTTTGCGTTCTAGACACGTAAAATGTGTGGCCCACTATAAAAGGGCTCTCTTACACTGACCCCCTAACCACCTCTCCAGCCACATCTACTGCCTACCATCTGAAGCCTCTCACCCATACCATCCCCACACTCATTTTTGAGCCCTTGCTTAAGCTCTTCCCTTGCTTGGAATGCGCTTTCCCTCCCTTTCCTCCACTCACCTGCCTAAGTCACTCCTATCTTGGAAGAGCCAGCTCAGGCATAATTTCTCCCATGAAGTAAGTTTTCCTGAAACCCTCAGTCAAAGCTGGGAATGTCTAGCACAACACCTGGAGCAGAGCGGGAGCTCAATAAATGTTTGTTTAATTCTCCTCAAGCTTCTGACCACCCTCCCACCTCTGTCTTCTCATAGCAGATGAGTTCACTTCCTAATTGATAGGAAATATAGAACTATCTCACCAAAGATGTTCTAAGTTTTTGGAAAAAGAAACAAATGATTAAGAGTATTGCTTCAAGTTAAGAGGCACCAAATAAGAGCAACAACAGCAGTGGCAGCTCCAACAATTACCAAATAAATATCAAACATTCAGAAAGGGATGGGGATAGGGGGTATTGTAAAGGAACCAAGTACTCATGACTTATGTTAGGAGTTAATAGACGGCGTAAAGAAATAGAAGCATAGGATTTTCTTAGACAGTTATGAGGGAATCTCTAGAAGTGTCAGAGTTAGAAATGATGAAGAAGTTGCCTTTGGGGAGTGGTAGTGGGCGTGAGAAAGGGAGGCTGGATGATTTCTATAGCCATCTGTTTTGTTTCCATTGTATGCATTACTTTGCTCTCAAGATTATGTAATCTAAGATCAGCACCTTAAAAAAATAAGAGTAATAATACTTACCTCTCAGGGATGTTATAAGTCAGTAGGTAATAAATATCAAATTACAAATTTTTAATCTGTAGAGCATAGTTTAACTATCTTGTTACTTTATTTAAGAAAAAGTATGGATTACCCCCATGAAAATTAATACATGTGTTGTTTTCCCATCCACTATCAATTTGAGAACTCAGCTTTTCCTAATGTTTGTCAATATCTGCATTGTCAGGACAAATTGGTTTCGCTTAAGCCATACAATATGGCATTAAACAGGTAAAATCTACTAAAAGTGTTGTCATCAATTACATTCACCATTGGTGCAAAAAAGAGAGTTTATTTAAACATTGTTTGGTAGGCTTTTTACAAGGGTTCGGCGCTTTATAAGGGATTGTGGAAGTCATGAGAAATGCTGAAATGATTCAGAGCTCCACCCTCAAGGGACTCACAATACATCAGCACTTGACTATCTGTGAGAAATATTTGAAATGGACCCAGAGAAACAATTGGTAGATTTTAGCACCTACATATTTCTTTATAGGGCATTGCCTATTGCTGAGTCAGGAGGAACTGCTGTAAACAGTTTTGAGTGTTGCGTGATTTTTTTTTTTAACTTGATTTTTACATGCATGACCTGGTGTGTCTAGAAAAGAGAAGGAGCTATATTTAGTCCCCCCAAATTTTAGCGCATGCTATTGCATAGAAGTTTCTCTTTCTTTCAAATATGAACAATGTTTAAAAGTGTTTCCCAAAAATATCAGGTAAATAGGTGTTGATTCCAAATTGTAGGTCTTCTTTGATTTCTCTCTACCATGAAAGATTCTTTTGTGTCAGTTTTAATGAACCATTTCCTTATTTGGTAATGGCTGCATCCCCAGCATACAAGTAAAATTACATGTATTTTTAAGCATGTCTCTAAATGTTTGATGACCCAGTCTTGTTTCATGGAGCTCTAACTTTCATATCTGTTACACATAGCACTTTAGCTGTGCCCTCTCTTTCTGTTTCTAGAAGTATGACAAATTCTGCACCAGTAATATGGCTTAATCTTCTAACAAAATAAACAAATTATAGGAAAGTACTTTGGCTCTTTGCTTCTTAATTACTCTAATTTGGGTCCCAGCTGGGGCCCATCTCTGACAATCTTTACTCCATCAGATAAAGGGAAATTGTTTAAAACTGTTCTGCGTTTGTTATAAGCAATGGACCAACTTCTAAAAGGTTTATCTCCACGTTGATATCTGATAAAAGCAAAATATTAAGGATGAATCAAAATGAAAGAGATTTTGAGACTTCTCCCTGTTCAAACGGTCTCAAGTCATTATCACGATGAACTCAAAGACATTTTTTATTTCATAGCTTCATTTAGTCGTTATGAAAAGTTTTAAAAACATTTTGTTTCAGTTATCTTTTCTATTGAAGATTTACTGAGTGCCTAACACCGGGAATTTCTAAAACAGCACAGGAGATAAGGTTAAAGAGTTCCTTTCAGTAAAATGGTGAAACAGAGGGAGGTAAAGGCAGAGATGAAGATACAGATGATGATGAAAAAATATTAATAATAGGGACAGAGAGAAAGCATGGGGTATAAGGAAAGGAGCAACAGAGGATTGTATGTCAAGGATCCTTGTTATCTTTCTTCCCATATGATGACACCTAAACATTCTGCAAGAAAATGTGGTTCAGAGAAGAGACAAGAGTCACAAGATGACTGTGCAATTGTGAAAACCTTGTGGCTCACAATACCTTTATCCAGTGTATGGACAGATGAGTAGAAAAATGAGAACAAAAAGTAAATGAATAATATGGGGGATGAGAGATGGGATGTTCTGGGACTTCTTTTTTACTTGTATTTTTATTCTTTTTTCATTTTTAAAATTTATTTTACTTATTTTTTTGAGTAATGAAAATGTTCAAAAATTGATTTTGGTGATGAATGCACAACTAAATGATGGTACTGTGAACAATTGATTGTACACTGTGGATGATTGTAGGGTATGTGAATATATCTCAATAAAATTGAATTAAAAAAAGAGTAACAAGAGCTCATGTAGGAGACACAGACACACACACACACACCACATACACTCACAAACGTAAGACAATGACTGCTTATTACTGAAAATTTAGAAAATTCAGAAATGTAGAAAGAAGAAAAATAACCAAATAGAGAGCTAATGCCACCATTCCCTCCAAGCAGATACTCTATTAACATTTTTTAATCTATGCATATATTAACTTTTTCTGTCTAGTTCTTCCACATTTTTCATTCTATTTTATTTATTATTTTAAACTTTAAAAAGTATAACAAATTTTAAACCCTAAAATAATGATTGTTTTATCACAGTATAATCTACATGCAGAAAAGTGCATGAATCATTAGCATATAGCTTGATGAATCTCCACCAGTTGGATTCGTAGTTCATTAGGTCAACTGCTTTGCAGCCATTTACTTCTCTCTCTATTTTTTTTTTTAAAGAATCAGATGCCACCTTCTACCAGACCCTATTCTTAGCCTCACAAAATAGAGATGAATTCTCCCTCCATGAACAGGGTCCAAGGATGAGAGCAGGATCTCAGTCCCAGAGGCAGCATGTGTACATGGTATACATGCTGTGAAGGAGACAGTTGAGGAATATAAAGTAATGATAACCATTTAAGGAGCCCTCTGGTTGGTGAGCACTAGAAGAAGGAACAGCTGTGAGAGGTGAGCATGGTGTCCCCACAAGGGCTGGGGCAATGGCAGCCCTAAGGCGAGCAGCAGCCCCAAGGCATCAGTCCTGAGTGGAAGCAGCAGCCTGTGTCTCCTGTGTGGGAACATGCATGGAGGCTGCAATGGGGTATCAGGACAGGGGGGCGTGGGTGAGCACAACAAAAAAAGTGGCAGGAGCCTCTGCTGGGGCAGGAGTGGAAATATGAGAAGCCTTGGAATGGACCAAGATACTAGAGATAGGAGGGAATCTCAGTAGGAGGACTAGGGGGCATTTAAGGAAGTCAAAAGAGGAACTAAAAAATACAACAATGACAACATAAATATCAAATGCTGGGAAGGGAATGGGAAGAGAATGGGAGTTATTGTAAATAAACCAAATTCTCCTTACTTGTATCAGAGAGCCAATGAATAGTGTCTAAAGGTGATACATAAAGAAACAGAAATGATATAGAATACATACAGAAATACAGAATAGAAACGGGGGAATAGAAGAGAAATAGACGATAGAATAGAGATGAGATGCAGAAAAGAAGGTTCGTATGTAAAGAAATGAAAAAAAAAATAGAAATAACAGAATAGGAATAGAAATGTAGACTAGAAATAGAAATAAATATGGAATAGAAAGTAATACAGAAATTAAATAGAAACAAAGAAAAGTAGAAGTATTAGGGAATATTTAGAAGGGATATAATAATAAATACAAATAAAATTAAAATTAACATTTCAGTCATATTTTATAATATGCTACTTGTGATTCATTTAAAATAATGTACAATTTCAGTTTTATTCACTCTAACACAAAAATTAATTAGAAGATTGACTTTTTCAATGTGTAAAAACATTAATTTTTATTTAAACTGTGAAATTTAGGTATAGTAACAAATTTTTATTTAATTTTGTAGGTCTAAATAAAGATCTGCAGAAAATGCAGTTCTCTTATACCTGCAACCATTTTTGACATTTTGCAGTAATGTATTACCTTTGTTACAACTGATGAGAGAATATTTGTGTAATTGTAATATATTAACTATAATCCATAGGTTATTTTAGAGTTCATTGTTTGAGTTGTACAGTCTGATGGCTGCTGCTTTTTAACTTTTTATTCTAGCAATGCCACCTAAAATTTCCTCTTTTAACCACATTTAGATATACAATTCAGTGGTGTTCAATGCATTTATAATTTTGTGTTACCATCACCAGTATACATTACCAAAACTTTTCCATAACCCCATACAGAAACTGTGCACCAATTAAGAATTAACTCCCCATTCCCTACCCCAACCCTTGCCCCTGGCAAACCATATTCTAGTTTCTGACTCTATGAATTTGCTTTTTTAAATTATTTCTTATTAGTGAGATCATAGAATATTTGTCCTTTTGTGTCTGGCTTATTTCACTCAACACGATGTCTTCAAGGTCCATCCATTTGACCCATATATCAGAACTCCATTCCTATTCACTGAAGAATAATATTCCACAAAAAATACCATATATATTATGTATGTATGTATCACATTTTGTTTATCCTTGTATCTATTGATGGACACTTGGATTGCTTCTATCTTTGGCAATTGTGGATAATGCCAATGTGAACATCAGTGTGCGAACATCTGTTTGACTCCTTGTGTTCAGTTCTTTTGACATGTACCTAGAAGTGGGATTGCTGGATCAAAGGGCAATTCTATCCCTAACTTTCTGAGGAAACACCAAACTGTTTTCCACAGCAGCTGTACTATTTTACATTCCCGCCAACAATGAACAAATGTTCCTATTTTTCCACATCCTCTCCAACACTTGTTGTTATTACTTTTTTTAATAGTAGCCATTCTAGTGGGTGTGAAATGGTATCTCATTGTGGTTTTGATTTTCATTTCCCTGGTGGCTAATGATGTTGAGCATCCTTTCATGTGTTTTTTGAGCATTTGTGTATCTTCTTTGGAGAAATATCTATTTAAGTCTTTTGCCCATTTTTAATTGGATTGTTTCTCTTTTTGTTGCTGAGATGTAGGATTTTTAAAATAAATTCTGAATAATAAACCCTTATCAGATATGTGGTTTCCAAATATTTTCTCCCATTCTGTAGGTCGTCTTTTCACTTTCATGATGAAGTCCTTTGCACAAATTTTTTAATTTTGATGAAGTCATATTGATATATTTTTGCTATTGTTGCTCATGCTTTTGGTGTAAAGTCTAAGAAATCATCACCTAATGCAAAGTCCTGAAGATGCTTCCCAACAGTTTCTTCTAGGAGTTTTGTATTCCTGGTTCTTATATCTAGGTCTTCGATCCATTTTGAGTTAATTTTTGCATATGGTGTGAGGGATGGTCCACCTTCATTGTTTTACATATGGATATCTAGTTTTCCCAGCACAATTATTTTGACAGCACACTCTTGTCAAAAATAATTGGCCATACATCGTGGGATTGAGAACATCTTCTTGACCAAAAGGGAGATGTAAAATGAAATGAAATAAAGCTTCAGTGGCTGAGAGATTTCAAATGGAGTTGAGAGGTTACTCTGGTGGACATTCTTACACACTATATAGATAACACTTTTTAGGTTTTAATATATTGGAATAGCCAGAAGTAAATACCAGAAACTACCAAACTCCAACCCAGTAGCCTTGACTCTTGAAAACGATTGTAAAACAATGTAGCTTATAAGGGGTGACAGTACGATTGTGAAAACCTTGTGGATCGCACTCTCTTTATCCAGCATATGCATGGATGAGTAGAAAAATGGGTACAAAACCTAAATGAAAATTATGGTGGGATTGAGGGGGGGATTGGGTGTTCTTTTTTATTTTTATTTTTTATTCTTACTCTGATTCTTTCTGGTGTGAGGAAAATGTTCAAAAATAGATTGGGGTGATGAATGCACAGCTATGTGATGGTACTATGAACAGTTGATTGTACACCATGGATGATTGTATGTATGTGAATATATCTCAATAAAACGGAATTTAAAAACAAAGCAAAACAAAAGAGATCCATGTACAAAAAAAAAAAAAAATCATTGGCCATAGATATGAGAGTCTATTTCTGAACTCTCAATTCAATTCTATTGGTCTAGAAGTCCGTTTTTGTGCCAGTAGCATGCTGTTTTGACTACTATACCTTTGTTGTAAGTTTTAAAATTGGAAAGTGTGAGTCCTTCAATTTCATTCTTCTTTTTAAAGATGAGTTTGGCTATTCAGGGCCCATTACTCTTCCATATAAATTTGATGATTGGATTTTCCATTTCTGCAAAGAAGACTATTGTAATTGATTGGGATTGTGTTGAATCTGTAAATTGGGTAGAGTTGATATCTTGACTATTTATTCTTCCAATCCATGAGCAGGGTATGCCCTTCCATTTATTTAGGTCCTTTTTGAATTCTTTTAGTAATATTTTGTAGTTTTCCATGTATAAATCCTTTACATCCTTAGTTAAATTTATTCCTAGATATTTGAGTCTTTTAGTTTCTATTGTAAATGGAATTTTTTCCCTTAATTTCCCCTTTGAATTGTTCATTACTAGTGTATAGAAACATACTGCTTTTTCATGTTGATATTGTACCCCATCATATTGCCTATTTTTTTATTAACTCTATCAGTTTTGTTGTTGATTTTTCTGGATTTTCTATGTATAGGATCATCATCTTCAAATAGGGTAAGCTCTACTTCTTCCTTTCCAATTTGGATCCCTTTTATTTCTTTTTCTTGCTTAATTGCTCTGGCTAGAACTTCCAGTACAATGCTGAATTTGAATAAATGGTGAAAGTTGGCAACCTTGTCTTGTTCCTAGTCTTAGAAGGAAAGCTTTCAACCTTTCACCATTTGGTATGATGCTAGCTGTGAGTTTTTCATATATGCCCTATATCATGTTGAGGAAGTTTCCTTCTATTCCTAGTTTTCTAAGTTTATTATTATTATTATTATTATTATTATTATTATTTATCAAGAAGTGATGCTGGATTTTTTCAAATGCCTTTTCTGCATCTGTTGAGATGATCATGTGGTTCATGTATTTTTTCCCCCTTCATTCTCTTAATGTGGTGTATTATTACATTATTTGATCTTATATTGGGTCATCCTTGCACGCCTGGGATACATCCCATTTGTTTGTGGTATATGATTCTTTTAATGTGCTGTTGGATTTGGTTTGCTATTTTGTTAAGGATTTTTGCACCTGTAATCATAAGGGATATTGGCCTGTAATTTTCTTTTTTTTAATGGTATCTTTATCTGGCTTTGGAATTAGGGTGATGTTGCCCTCATAGAATGATCTGGGAAGTGTTCCCTCTTTTCCAATTTTTTGGAAGAGTTTAAGTTGTATTGGTGTTAATTCTTCTTGGAATATTTATTGAAATTCACCAGGGAAGTCATCCTATCCTGGACTTTTCTTTTTTGGGAGGTTTTTGATTACTGATTCAGTCTCTTGTAATTGGTCTGTGGAGAGCTTCTCTTCTATTTCTTCTTAAGTCAATGTTGGTAATTTGTGTATTTCTAGGAATTTGTCCTTTTCATTCAGTTTATCTTTATTTGTTGGCATACAGTTGTTCATAGTATCCTTTTATAATACTTTTATTTCTGTGAGGTCAGTAGTAATTCAGAATTTCTGAATTCAGTTATTTGCATTCTCTCTCTTTTTTTTTCTTTGTCAGTCTAGCTAATGTTTCTTGATTTTATTGATCTTTGCAAAGAATTAACTTTTCATTTTGTTTATTTTCTCTGTATTAGAATTATGACTAATACTGCAGGAGACATCTGTGAATATTATGAGATTTTTATAAAATTGTTTCACACAACTGTAGGGATACATGAGTCAAAATTCCATGGGACAGGCTGCAAGCTGGCAAATCCAATGAGGATTTTGGATGAATTCCCCAGGAGGAGCTGGCTGGCTGAAGCAGAGATGACAGTTCTCTCTTCTGACTGCTGAAGTCATCATTTCCTTCTCCTTTTAAGTCTTCAAGTGATTGGATTAAATGTCTCTCATTGCTGAAGACACTCTCCTTAGTTGATTGTAGATGTAATCAGTCATAGATGCGAGCAACTTATTGATGATTTAAGTCCACAAAATGTCATCACAGTAACAATTAGGCCAGTGCTTGCTTGACCAGACAACTAGGCACATTACCTGGCCAGTTGACACATGAATCTAACCATCACATTCTCTATTGCTTTTTAATCCTCTATTTCATTTATCTATGCTCTTTGTTACAGCCTTCCTTCTGATTGGTTTGGGTTATTTTGCTCTTTCTTTCCTAAATCTCCAGTTGTGAGATTAGATCTCTGATTTGAGACCCTTCTTCTTTTGTACTGTAAGCATTTAGAAGTGTAAATTTCCCTCTAGGATTGCATAACATAGATTTTGGTATGTCTTGTTTTCATTTGATTCACATCAAGCTATTTCCTATAATTTTCCTTGTGATTTCTTCTTTTACCCATTTGTTGTATGAGTATACTGTTTAATTTTTACGTATCTGTGAATTTTCCATTTCTCCCTCTGTTATTGAATTCTAGTTTCATTCCATGGTTGTCTGAGAAGATACATTGTATGATTTCAATAATTTTAATTTATCAAGACTTGTTTTTTGGCCAAAAATATGGTCTATCCTGGGGAATGACCCATGTGCCCTAGAGAAGAATCTGTATTCTGCTACTCTTGTGTGAAGTGTTCTGTACTTTTCTGTTAGGTCTAGTTGGTTTATATTTTGTTCAAATCTTCTATTTCTGTATTGAACTTTTGTCTAAATGTTCTATCCATTATTGAAATTGGTGTATTGAAGTCCCTACTATTAATGTAGAACCATCTATTTCTCCCTTCAACTCTGTCAATATTTGCCTCAAATATTTTCAAGCTTTCCCATTAGGTACATTTATAATTGTTATGTCTTCTTGTAGAATTAACCGTTTTAGCAGTATATAGTGATCTTTGTCCCTTATAATTGTTTTGATCTTAAATTTTATTTTATCTGATATTAGTATAGCTATCCCAGCTGTCTTTTGGATACTATGTGCATGGTATTTTTTTTCCCATAATTGTATTTTCAGCCTACCTGTGTCTTTGAATTTATTGTGAGTCTCTCATAAGCAGCATATAGTTGAGTCATACTTTTTATCCATTTATTCAGTCTCTGATTTTTTACTGGAGAATTTAATCCATTAATATTTAAAGTAACTACAAATAATAAAATCCTTTCTCCTGCCATTTTGCTATATGGTCTTTGTAAGTCTTATTATACCTTTTTCCCTGTTAATTCTGTTAATGCCTACTTTCACATTTATTTGCTTTTTTTTTCTTTTTCTCTTCTATTTCTTTCTGTATATATTTTCATATTTTTTGTGATTACCATGGGGCTAAAATTTATCATCCTAAATCCATATCAATCATGTTTGATTTGATACAATCAACTTCAATAGCATACACCTACTCGGTTCCTATGCTCCTGTCACCCCACCCTTTTGTTGTACTTGTTAAAAATTATATTTGTAGATTTTCCCAAACTATAGATCTATCATTACTATTTATGTATTTGTACTTTTGAACCTTTAAGAAGTAAAATGTGGGGTTACATAACAAAAAATACCATTCAATAATACCACTGGCATTTATGGTCACCCATATGTTTACCTTTACTAGAGGTCTTTATTTCTTTCTGTCCAGTGTCTTTTTCTTTCAGTCTGAAGAACTTTAGCATTGCCTATAGGCAGATCTAGAGGTGACAGTCTCCCTCAGCTTTGGCCTATCTGGGAAGGTCTTAATCTCTTCTGCATTTTTGAGAAGTCTCACCAGATATAAAATTCTTGGTTAAAAATTGTTTTCTCTCAACACTTTAAGTATTTCATCCCACTGCCTTCTTGCCTCCATGGTTTCTGATGAGAAATCAGCACATAAACTTATTGGGGGCTCCCTTGTACATAACATGTTGTTTTTCTCTCACAGCTTATAGAATTCTACTGCTGTCCTTTATGTGTCTGGACATAGTTCTCCTCAAGTTTGTCCTGTTAGGGGTTCATTGGGTGTCTTGGATGTGCATATTCGCATCTTTTGTTGAGTTTAGGAAATTTTCTGTCATTATTTCTTTGGATATTCCTTTTGCCCCTTTATTTCTTCTTCTTGGATACCCATTATGCATATATTGATATGTTTGATTGTGTCCCACTTATCTCTTAGGTATTTTTTTTTTCTTTTTTTCTTTTTCTAATTCCTTTTTCTTTCTGCTTCCCAGCCCAACTCATTTAAATTGTCGTGTCTTCAAGTTCTGTGATTCTTCCTCCTCAAGCTCTAATCTGCTTTTGAAACCCTCTAGGAAATTTTTCATTTCAGTTATTATGGTCTGCAATGTCAGTATTTCTGTTTGGTTCCTTTATAGATTTTCTGTCTTTCTGGAGATTCTCATATTGTTCATTCATTGTTTCCCTGATGTACTTTAGTTCTTTCTCTGTATTTTCCTTCATCTCCTTAAGCATATTGAGAGTCATTTTTTTAAAGTCTTTTTTTTTTTTTTTTTGGTATATCTACCATCTGGTCTTCTTCAGTGATGTTTTCCAGATTTTTATTCTCTTCCTTCAGATGGGCCTTCTTTTCTAGTTTCCTTGTTTGTCTTGAATTCTTTTGTTGCACGCTGCATATTTTAATATTTTAAAGAGTTAACATTTTCATTAATGGCACTCCTCCTTATATATCTTAACCATTCTTTTGTATTTCCCATGGCTTTATTTTTGGTGAATTCCTTAGAAGTGTTTTCCAATTCACCAATTCACTCTTCAACTATGTCAGTCTAGTGCTATTCTGTCTCTTCAATATGTAAAACATGTTAATCCTTTCTAGTATTTGCATTTTGTTCTTTCCCATATTTAATATTTCTTGACTCACATGTGGCTCTAAATTTCTTGTACTCCTTTTTTTTTTTTTTTTTTTTTTTTTAAAAATGCTATTTCTTTCTTTACCACTGTGAGGATCTACACATATTTATTTTATGTGCTTTTCAGTATGAATGCTTTTTTTGTTTCCATAGGAATGAAATCTCCTGTTTGGATAACTTGTTGGCTGTCTTTCATGAGGTGAAGGGTTGTAATGCTCTGACATTGTATTCTCTGACATCTTAGTTTTCAGGATCATCTTGAGTGGGAATTACATAATTTTCTCCCTCCTTACACACCCAGCCCTCCACCTTGGGGAGCAATGTGTTTGCCTCCACCCTGGCCTCCGATTCAGAACTTTTTCTAATTCCTTTTTCTTTCTGCTTCCCAGCCTGACTCATTTAAATTGTCTTGGAAATCTTGTCCTATAGTGCTGATCCCTGAGCCAGCTCAGCTTGGTCAGTTCCCAGTTTGGAGCTTTCTCTGCTCTTTTCTTCTCTCTCAATCTTTTATTGACTGCAGCCTCCAGGGGTGGGGCTGCTTTTCTCAGCCAATATTCACTGACCAGGAGACCTGTGTCAGCCCTTTGATTCACACAGAAACTCTGGCTCTAGTCTCTGTGTACGTGTGGGTCATATTTCCCTGCAGGAGCTAAACTCAGTCACCAGCCCCTCTGTTCATCCCAAAGCTCAAAATCCTGCACAGTCTGCCCTTACTTTGCTCTCTCTGTTTTCACTTATTTTCTGGTTTGGTGATATTTGAATCATACTTTGTTAGCTGCTTTTTATTTTGGTTTATCAAAAATTATCTATCTTTTAATTTTTATGTGTGAGCATGGGTAGTGGTTGTTTTTTGTGCCTTTTCCAAATATATATATTATAATACATGTATTATAAATTAGCCATAGGTTTTGCATTGTCAAAATAATGCTATGCAACAAACTAAACCAAACAAAAAACAAAACAAAACAAAACTCAGTTATGTATAACAATAAGCACTTATTGCTAACAGTCTGAGGATAGTTCCTTAGAAAGTTCTGCTGATTTTGGCTGGGCTTATTCAGTGGTCTGGGAGTTGGCTGGTTATTGGCAGATCTAGGCTTCCTTGACTAGGATGACAGAGACTTTCCACCTCTAGCCAGCTAGCGTAGGCCTTTTTCATGGAGATGGCAGCAACACAAAGAAACAGACAGAAACAATATTTCAAGCCTCTGCTTCTTTTGCTAAAATCACTTTGGCCAAAATAAGTCACATACCTGTATTCAGAATCAAGGGGTAAAGCCCTTGTGGGAGGACTCTGCAAAGCAACATGGAAAAGGACAAGGATATGGGTGTGTATGTGTGTGTATGTGGAAAATTGGGGCCATATTTTGCAATCAATCCATCACAGGAGTTTAAAAAGTGTGTACTCTATTACTCCAGAAAATGATAAAGGAGAAGCTAGAGAGGAAAGGAGAAGTAACTGGTGAGAAATAGGGAAAGACAGAATGGCATAATGTTAATAACTTTTGAAGCTGCTTAATGGGTACATTAAGTTCACTATGTTTGGAAATTTTCATAATAAAAATTTAAAATAATGTGTATCCTATGTTTGTTTGCTATAAAGGTCAGTATCTAGATCCATTCATTAGGTCATAGGTGTTTGTTGTTTTATTCAAATGTTATGTTTCCCTAGTTATGTTTTCCTATTTGCTTCATCAGTTTTCTTGATATAGTTGTACTAAACTTTCCCACTATAATTGTGACCTTGTCACAGGCTTCCCCAAGGAACAATTTTTAGGGCATGTTTGGGAAACCTAGGGGTGCAGTGTAGCAACCTCTTTCCCCAACTTTTTCAGAGAAGGTGTATCTTGGCTATGTGCATGGATATTGTCGGTGCATCTGGAAATTGGATACTATTGGTCTCATTTTTGTTTTGAGAATTCCAAGTCAAGAAGCTTGTCTAAGGACCCTAAATCTGGGTATGAGGGTCTGTGGTGGGACTAGGAATGAGGTGCCCCATGTCCATTTCCAAGGCTTTT
Organism: Choloepus didactylus; assembly: GCF_015220235.1. Taxonomy (NCBI): domain Eukaryota; kingdom Metazoa; phylum Chordata; class Mammalia; order Pilosa; family Megalonychidae; genus Choloepus; species Choloepus didactylus. The sequence continues at coordinate 23,678,179 of NC_051325.1, read as the reverse complement.
GGCTTACGAAAGAGACTCCCACTAGTTCCTGTGCCCTCTGGGATGTTGATGTTGGAGTTAGCCACTGGGCTGTTTTGGCAGTAATTTGGCTAAATAATTAGACACATTCCAAGAAAGGTGCAGTTCATGGTTCATATGCACCCTACGGAAGTGATTGCTCCTTGGAGGTCCTTTGTACCAGGGAGCAGAAAGGGACCTATCGCGTAGCATACTCATGTGCTGGGTAAACAGCTGTGCCTTTCTTTTCATTTGTGTCCTATGTATAGTTTGTCCCAATTTTCATTTATTATAATGATATATATACACCGGACATTTTATGATAATTTTTTCTTTGACACCCCCTGTGGCAAGGATCCTATTCGGTAACTTAACAAGTTATCAAAATATTTTGAAAATACAATATTCATTACCATTATTGATGAACTAGAAATAATAATGTAGCAGAGACAGGTGATAATTATTTGTTCCTGTGCTCTGAAACCGTCTGGCCATTCCGTCTCATTATTGCCACCTTTTGATACACTTCTGACCAGGTTGACCTCTGGATCTTGAAGAGCCCTTTGTTTTGCCTCCGAATATCATGTTGGAATTTGAAAGAACAGTGGGCCTTTTGGTTCTCTGCATTCCACTGGGACCCTTCCAACTCCAGCTCATTAGAAACACCCCCGAGTCTGAGTACTAACTATGATGTCATATGTCATAGCAATGAAGTAATTGTGGCAGGCCAAGGCAAAGAACAATTTTATTTTTGCTACTTTGAGAAATGTTTCATATTGTTTGAAATGTAACTCCCACCTTTGAAGAAAAAGTTATTGCATGCAGAGTCCCAGGATCAAAAGAACAAGTGAAAACTTGTTGAATGGTGTCAACCTGGAAAGAATTGAGGAGACGTTTGTATAAATGACCACTCTCTCTTGGTTTGGCTCAATCTTTCTGTTCCTTTTAGATATGTCTAATATTAAACTCTTATTCTAGATGGAAGTTAGAAAGCTGCAAGATGCTTCTTGGGAGGCCCTATCACTTTTATCTCAAAGGAGACAACTCATCCTATCTTTTATACTGACTATAGGTGGCCCTTTTAATAGACCATTTTGGAAATTTACTCACCTGGAATAGATATACTTCCTTAAATTTATATCAAATAAATTTTTTCCATTAAATAGTGTTAGCCTGTATTCCATTTTTGAGAAAAGCAACTTAAGAAACTTTTTACTCTTAAGTTGCCTTTATCCTCAGATATACTTTAGTGAAGATATTAGAAAGTACTAATTTTAGATGCAAATGCTTTATAAATCATAACATATTCTCCAATATCTAGTAGGATGAATATCAACAAAAGTCTTACCCCTCATTTCTTTTCTAACTTTTCTCAGATAAGGGTTTGTGAAAAGATGATTCATGAAATGACGTTTGTTTGACTTTTTTTCCTAAGAAATCATCCATAATTTTCATCATATTTTCATCAGGGTGTGTAAATCACAAAATGTACAGAACCTCCCCCAGACAATAGCATTATTTATTATTATGAATGGATGAAAAATTTAAAAATATTAAACATTGAGAATACGTGAAAATAAAGAATATAATGGAAGGGACACTTCCATTCTCAGTCACCAACTTTCTGAATTTCAGAATAAATGTTGACTCTTTTTTTTGTTATGCCCATACTTAACCACCTGTTAACTGCTGCAGAGAGGCAAAGTATAAGCTAGATTTTGCTGCAATAATACAACGTAAGAGAAAACACCGGATTCTCAGTGGCTTGCACTAACAAACATATTTCTTGCTCATAGATCATAGATGTCATCATGGTCACCATTTCACGAATCATCTTTTCACAAACCCTTATCTGAGAGAAGTTAGAAAAGAAATGAGGGGTAAGACTTTTGTTGATATTCATCCTACTAGATGTTGGAGAATACATTATGATTTATAAAGCATTTGCATCTAACAAAAACAAAACTGGCCTTTCACTCAAGAGTTGACAATGCTTAAGAAGAAATGCAAAATCAAAATCAAAATCATGCCACAAGAAAAACAAAATCGGACCAGAACCAATTGCCGTGCCAACCTAACTATAGTTATCTCTTTAGAGTTATCCTGTCAATGCTTCTCAAAAACTACTTCCTTCATCCTCTTATGTATAGTATACAAAGCTTAAATCTGGGCACAGGTGTCACCTCTAAAATAAAACTCAGCATCTCCAGCATTGCCTGCCTCCTTAACATCTCAATGCCTGTCAAATCTGTTGTTCCCCTTAATTTCACTAATTTGTGTGTTTCAACCAAAATTTCAAACCTTCTTGTTTTTCATTCCCCTAACTCAACAGTAGTTAGAGTTACCTTTACCATCCTTCATACACAGTTCCCTCCCTTCTCCTTGCCCCCCTGTTTTTAATTATCACAATTCAGTCTCTCCCTGCCTCATCGTTTAAGTTCAGGTAATTTTTACCTCTTTACTAGATAATGCAACGGATTCCTAACTGGACCTTTTGTTTCCAGACTTCCCTAATGTTTAGTTTGTTTTACCCATGATGCAAGAGTTCCTATAAGATGAATCAAATTCTCAGATCTATATATCAAAGTTCTGAAAACTGTGGCTTCACCTGAAGTTCAGAACTATGTAACAACTTTTGGATCCCATATTAAAACTGGTCTCTCTCATCCACTAGGTCACTATCTAAATGGGGATATTGACACACAAATAAGTCTGAAAGAAACCAGATTGCTTCTATGTTCTTTCTAGTGGATATACTGGCTAAGGATATGAACCAACAACTTTTTATTTTAATGTTTATATGTTCATTTTAATGGTTCTGAATTCTTTTTCAGTATGTTCTAAAAAAGTTACTAGCCAATCAAAGCTATGATTTCTTAGATTGTCATCACATAGAAAGAAACTTAAGTAAGAAGCAATGTTGAGTATGAATCAATTTAAAAAATATTAAATTAACAATAAAGATAAATGCAAAAATTGGGGAAATGATAGGAAAATGTCTGAAGTTTGGCAGTTTGGTTAGTAATGACTTTATGGGAGAAAGAATGGAAAAAAATGGGAAATAAATCTTGAAAGGCAAGTCAGGACACATCTTGGTGGGGGACGGAGTACTTTGAATATCAGACTGATTTTTAGTCTTTGTTCCCTCCCCAATCCAATGGAAGGACATCACAAGTCCTTGACCAAAAGAGGTAAATATATCAGTTAGATTTTGCTAATTAACTAAATTTAAGTTAGTTGCTTAAAATAACCAATTATTTAGCTCCTGATTCTGAAGGTCAGCAGTCTGGGCTTGGCTTGGCTGAGTAGTTCTTCTGGACTTGACTGTGCTCACTCATGTATCTGCAGTCAGCTGGGGGCTGGGCTGGATCTGGGATGATGTGCCAGTGTGGATGTATTATGGCCCCTAAAACAGTACTGTCATTCATGCAATCTTGTGGAGGCAGACATATTAGTGTTGATTAGGTTGGAACCTTTGGATTAGATTGTTTCCATGGAGATGTGACCCACCCAACTGTAGGTGATAACTCTGATTAGATAATTTCTGTGGAGGTGTGGCCCCACCCATTCAGCATGGGCCTTCACTAGTTTACTAGAGCCCTATATAAGAGCTCAAAGAGAAGGAACTCATTGATGCAACTTACAGAGACATTTTGAAGATGCTGTTGAAAGCAGAGTTTTGCTGATGCTTTGGAGGCACTAGCCCAGAATTTGTCCCAAGAAGCTGACACAGAGACATTTTGGAGAACGCCATTTTGAAACACAACCTGAGAGCAGCTAAGAGTGACATTTTGGAGACCTGCTGCAGCTGAGAGAGGAATGTCCTGGGAGAAAGCCCTTTTGAAACCAGAACTCCAGAACAGACGCCAGCTGCGTGCCTTCCCAGCCAACAGAGGTTTTCCAGACGCCATTGGCCATCCTCCAGTGAAGGTACCCAATTATTGATGTGCTACTTTGTACACTTTATGGCCTGAAGACTGTAACTTTGTGACCAAATAAACCCCCTTTATAAAAGCCAATCCATTTCTGGTGTTTTGCATTCCAGCAGCATTAGCAAACTGGAACAGATTGCATCAGCTGGGAGAGTTTATCTCTGTTCTCTGTGGTCTCTTATCTTCTTGTGGGCCAGTGTGGGAAGAGAGAATAGAAGTAAGCAATGCTTCCTGATGCTCGGGCTTAGAGCCCACACTCTCACTTTTGCCACATTCTTTTGACCAAAACAAGCCGCAGACCTAGTGCAGATTCCCAGGATATGGAAACAGACTCTCCTCTTGATGACAAGAACTGAAAAGGGACATTTAGGGAGGAGTGAAGGATTGTGTAAAAAAACAATACACAATTAGTTTTATGTTTTAGGATGATTCATTTATTACAGATTATTAATTGCCAAGCAGACTATAGACTTAAGTGGGATTAAAGGAGATTGGAGGGAGGTTGACCACTGAGAAGGCTATTATAAGGCCAGGGAAAAATAGTGTGAGTCTGAACTAGGGCATTGGGGGTATAAAGGATGTTTGAGGTGTTGAAAAGGAGAATCCCAGGATTTGGCATGGTGACTTGATAAGGGGGATTATGATGCATGAAGGGCAAGGGTAGAAGTTGTGGAATGGTGATGCCGTTAGCCAGGATGAGGGACACGAGGACAGCAGGCATGGTTGGGATTGGTGGTCGCTGGAAGTATTCAGATGCCAGTGGGTCATCTCTGTGTCTGTGGCTGTGCCCAGGAAGAAATGTGAAATTTGGGTCTGGAGTTCAGTGGTGAAGTAAAGAATAGAGACATAAACGTGGTATGAACTTGCAGCCACGGAAGTGGATATGGTACAAATAGAACATGAGCTTCTACCCCAGCCAAGCTGTGCTTGAATGCAGTAGGTACCATACATTTTTGTCTAGTCATAGCTAAATGAAGTGCAGTCTATACACCCTGTTCAACACCCATGGTCGAGCCTTCCAGTTTCTCAATGAGCTGATTATAGTATAAAACTTTGTAATAAAAGTCAGTAGGACCAGAGCCTAATATTGAAGAACTTTTTTTTGTGTGTGTGTATCAACTGTATGTGGGTTCCTAAACCGTCCATGCCCCCTATATCTAATTGAATTCTAGTAGTGGCCCTGTGAGTAGGATGGTCTTATCATACCTCATGGATGAAGGGTCTGAGGCTTAGAGGCTATCAGTGCTTCCAGAATTTTCTAGGACATGGCACACATGGAACTTGATACTCTTTGTCCTGCACACATGGAAATGGAGAATGCAAATATTTTCTTGAGGTTCTCAGTCCCAAGACCAATTGATCTGTCCCTATGGCTGAAGACACCAATATCTTGACCTACCTATAACCAGTATGTGGCATGATAGTGAGCCTCAGCCCACCAGTTGGGAAAATCTGCGTTAAATCAGTTACCCAGTATATCAATGCTAATAAGTTGCAAGTCTGTGAAAAAATTCAGTTCTGCTTGACTCCAAAGTTTAGATTCTTTCCTGTACTTCATGCTTTGAATTTTCCATGAGTTTTAAGATTAATAGACTGTAGGGATGGTTTATCATGAGAAAGATATCCTGAGACCTTAAGCCAAGATATATGATGTCTTTTGTTTTCAAATTCCAAAATTTGGTTCAATATTATGGATTAAGCAAACATTGGGGATATTTTCTTTTCTTTTAATTTTTGCAGATATTGTAAAATGACATCAAGATGACACAATATTGAGAGAATGAGACATTCATTTTCACTATCAGTATTTAGACTCCTAGATATATATCTCAACAGTAAACATATATTTTTGATGTTTTATTTTGTTTCATTTCTGAAATATGCTTTTCTTTCAAAATGTCTACTAGTTTAGTTGTGATGGACAGATCACAAATAACAAATAATAAAAACAAGTAACTTCTCTGACTTTCATCTGTGAAACAGTAATAAGAATACCATCTCATAGAGTTTCTGTGAGAATTAAGGTAATGGTCACAGAATATTTAACTTAACTCCTGGATCATAGTTAAACTAGAGGGGTAGTGGCAGTGATGGTGGTGATGGAGGTGGTGATGGTGGAGGTGGTGACAGTGGTGGTGGAGGTGATAGGGCAAGTAGAGGTGGTTCTGGTGCTGTGGGTGGTAGAGTTAGTCATGGAGGTGATATAGGGGAGGTGGTGACAGTGGTGGAGGTGGTGGTAGACGTGACAGAGGTGGTAATGGAGGAACTGGAAGATAAGGCAGTGGTGAATGTGGTGGTAGTGAGAGTAGAAGTGGAAGTGGACGCAGAAATGGAGGTGGTGTTGGGGTTGGTGTAGGTTATGATGGAGGCAATGAGAAGGTGGTGACAGTGGTGACAGTGGCAGTGGAAAGTGGTGGTAGAAGTGTAGATGTAGGTGTATGTGGTGCTGATGGAGGCAGTGGTAGTGGTGATGATTGTAGAAGAAGACATGATGGTAGAGCAGGTGATGAAGATGATGGTGGTGGTAGAGGTGGTTTTAGAGAAAATGGTGGACGTGGAAGAGGTGACAATAGTGGTGGAATGTGTGAAAGGAGAGGTGGTGGTGGTGAGCATGGAGGTGCACATATTGGTGGTGGAGGCATTAGAGGAGGAAGTGGTTGCTGTGGATGGTAGAGATAATAGTAATGGTAGTGGCCACAGTAGTGGTGGTGGTAGTGGATGGTACTGGTAGAGAAAGTGGTGAAGTAGAGGTGGTGATGGTGGTAGGTGAGACTGTGGTGGAAGTGGAAATTGAGGTGGTAGTAGTGGGGAAGGTGTTAGAGCTCCTGCTGGTAAAAGTAGAGGTAGAAGTGACGGTGGTAAAGATGGAGGTGGTGACGGTGCAGGAGGAGGTGGAGGTAGTGGTGGTGGTAGAAGTGGAGGTGATGATGCGGGAGGTAGTGACAATGATGGTGAAGGAAGTGGTAGAAGTAGAAAAGGTAGGGCTGGCAAAGCAGTATGGCAGATGTCTAGAGGAAGCAGAGAAGCTGGAGCACAAGTTTAATTTTTTGCCTTAAGAAACTGAAAAAATAAAAAAATAAAAAATAAATAAAAGAAGGAGAATGCCCATCCTCAGGATAGCTCTGGTCTAAATAAAAAATAAATAAAAGAAGGAGAATGCCCATCCTCAGGATAGCTCTGGTCTAAATTCCTGTATGCCCTTTACTTCTCTGGCCTGTTGCCACCCTCTCTGTTTAATTTTCCCTTCTTCAAATCTACTGTGTGTTGGATAATTTTGTGCAAGTTTGTGAACCTATGATCATAGGTGAAAAATCCCACGTGCAGTCACTTGTCCTCTTGACACAAAGGTTCCTGTGGAAAGACTGACCCACTGTGCACGTGTTCTCCTTCTCTTGGCCTCCGATCCTCACTATCCTGGGGCCGTGTGGCCGTGGGAAGGTGTGGGCCACCCAGTGTGTCCTGTCATTATCCTTCCTGCATGTAAACACGCAGGAAACCGAGCCTTAGAACCAGAGTCTTCTGCCTCCTGGTTTTCATATTTAATTGCTTGATTTTGTTCTTGAAACTGCTGCTTCCCCAGCTGCCTGAGGCACTGACTTCTAGGTCAGTGATAAATTCCACCCTGTTAAGCCACATGAATCATTTCCTCCACCACTTTCAAAACAGCCTTTCTTGGACTGCGCCTTCCAGCCACGGGCTATACGACTGGCATCAGAATATCCCACTCCCTTCGGGGCCTCCACTTCCTTTGCCAGTTCAGAAGGCCATGGCCCTGTAGCCCAGCACCACAAACCTGTGTCAATCCAGGGACCTGTCAGGCGTCCCGTCATTCGGTACAAGCCCGGTGTTTGTGCTTGCCTTACAAAGCGACAGCTTTGGGAATTTACACCCTTGTTGATCAATCTTGCATAGCCACAAGACAGACCGAGCCCTGTGGCGTCTCTTCCATGTGTGGGTGACTCTGGAAAACATTTCTGAAACTGAACTGTGGGAAGTGTACAGAGCCAGGATCTAGGACCTTTTGGGAAGCGCCTTCTTTGTCCCAATTAAAAGTGTTTTATTGTGAAGAAACGAGCTACTTGCTGAAGCTTTTCTTTCATCAGACCAACTTGGTTAAGCATTATTGCATTCACTCGTCTTCACTCTCTGACAGCCTCTTGGCCAAGAGAATCACAAGTTCAAGCTTCGGAAACAAAATGCATTTTATTTGTTGTACCGCCTAAGATGTTTTCAATAAAGCAGACAGATTCTACTTTGCCAAGTTGGTGTCATGACTTTCCAAAGGTTTTGGTTAGTTAGCAGCCTGCCAACAAAAACATGTGCTGTCGTTGAGTCCTCTTGTGGGTGTTCTCTACCTCGATGGAACCTGCTCCATTATCATGTTTGGCCCCCAGAGGAGACAGAGAAGTGTGCTCTGGACCAAAGCGAGCAGCAGCTCCATGTATGGATAGTGTCTAAGATGATTTGTTTCTTCCATGCTTTGACTATTTCTGTCCTTCCCTTGGGAAGAATCACAGCAGCTAATATTTATTGAGCATTTATTATGTGCCTGGCTCCGAGCTAAATGCTTTCCCCAGATGATCGCATTTTGCATGCAATCTACTGCATGAGGCAGGTACTGATCTTGTTATTCTTGCTTTATAGATGAGGAACAGAGGCACAGAGAAGTTAAGTGATTTTCCCCAGGTCACACAGCTGGTAAGGGATGGATTTGGGATTCAACTAAACAAGAGGAAACAGGCAAACAAAACCCTAACTAGCAGCGATGGTTTGGTTAAATGGGTGGAAAAGGGATCTCTTAGCCTTTCAGACAAGGAAAGGATTTTCTGTACATTGAAAAAAGGAGATTCCTTCTGCTTCCAAATTTAAGAAGACACTGCTAAAGACCCTTTTCAGGCCTAGCTGTAGGTCTTGTAGGCAGCACAGATGACTCTCCTTTCTGTTTGAGGATCTCTCTTTTGTTGCTGAATTCTTCTGTGCTCATCCTTCTCTTAAAGATTTATAGCCTGTTTCTATGAGACTTTTCCTCCCTTCTCTCTTTCATGTCTTGTATGTTTAGACTTGTCCAGTTTGAGGGAGCATCAGAGAAGTCAGCTTCTTGAATCACTATAAAGATGCCTGTTCACCAGATCCAAGGGAAAGAGGTTATTGCTAAAATCCTCGTCTCAGGATTTCTGTGTATGAATTGATTGATTTACGGGCACAAATGGGTGTTCAGTATATTAGGCAGGCAATGGCGGGAAGTTGCGTGTTGTGGTCTCAACAAGGCAAAGGTGAGACAACAGAAAACTGGTGTGAAAAAGACAGACATTCCAGCCTCTAACTTCTTGTTGGATGGATTTGAAACAGAAACTTTCCACCACTCTCCAGGGAATGTATCTGAAATGATTAGCATTTCTGGCACCATCTAGAACCAACTGAGCAACTGCTTTCAGTTCAGAGCCCCTTTAGATCTTGCAACAGGATACCTGGGAAGCATCTCAGAGAACACTGATGCCTTTTAGAGACGTTACCCGGGCTCCTGGGATGCCGAAACCGCCACTGGCATTCATGGCAGAGAGTGCAGCATTGTCACTGGTTCAGATTGTCTTACAGACGAGTATTATTCTTCATTCTGTAAGTGTCCTCTAGACACTTACACATGGGAGAACTTCACCATTTGAGCCGAAAAGAGGGACTTTGAAGTCGGTGACCTCAGTAAGCTTGCGTGAACCAGGAAAAGGTGAAGCTATTCTTCAGATAACAGAGAACATCAAAAGTTCGTGAAAAATCAAGATACAAAGAAGCCAGCTGAGAACTAGATTTCCCAATTATTGAACAATTAGCTAGCGGGTGTCTCTCTAGCTGGTGTTTAGAGAGAATGTGCAGTTTGAAATGGCCTCTATCCTGTTTATTTCCAAAACATGGAAAAGAAAAGAGAAAAGAAAGACAATAAAAAGAAAGTAAAATCTCACAGAGTAGCAAATTTTAGGTAGCCTGACCTGGATGGGAGTGTTAGTGAGATGTTAGCTAGAGTAAAAACTGCAGTGGGGGGGTAATAATTTGATAGAGATCCCAGGACTTTCGGAGTCATCTCCCTCATTAGAGAAATGTCTTCTCTGATTGACAAAGACTTAGAATGACTTGGCTCCACATCTTCTACCCCACAGGTGATACCTATGTTCTGAATGAGAATCATAGAAGAACCCATGATGAAGACCTTACTAAACTGCCTGGGATTCCAGAACCTGTGTCACCTGGGTAAGAAAGGCAATTTTGCATATAATGTTTTTCCCAATGCGCAAATCACACTTCCTAAGTGACAGCTTTTCTTATTGCCAGCCTGCAGTCAATGATCTAAGAATACACTAGCTCTCTGTTTTATAATTCTCTGTGGTGTCTGATGGCCACCACTACCTTTCCCAGGGCCTTGCCCATAGTACGTGCTCAATAAATATTATTTAGTTCGACTTTTTTAGCAGGCACATGATACTTCATCTCATAGTTTTCTGGTCATACTCTTAAGGGTGTTTTGTGATGTTCTTACAACCTATAAATTCAAAGAGTTCATGATGTGAGATAATGTACTGGGAAAGGGGATATTCCTTTGAAGAAAACATATCTCTGAGAAAAGTTATTTTCAGGTTTTTGAATGGGAAGAAAAGAACAGTGGGGGAAAAGGCTTTATGAAACTTATATATGATATTCTACAAAAATCCAAGTGTTTCCCCTGTATATAATGCAGAAAAGAGAAACTGAGATGAGAAAACAGGGTGTATTTTTATCATGAAAATGTACTCAAGCATGTTTGTCTATAATTCGTACTATAGATGAGACTTTATGCTTTGATTGGAAGTGTGACTTTATGCTTTTGATTGGAAGATGAAACTGTGGCCTCTGTCCAGGCTCTTGCTACTAACATGTCAGAGAATGAAATTTAAATATATTTGGTGAAAATCAAACTTGTTATCACTTACTATTCCGACAGGCAGTAATGAAGGGGTTGGTGATTAGATTTGACAGTAGAAAGGCAAGGGGAACTTAATGAAGGCCTTTAGGATTATTTTTTCCTTCCCTACAGAGATTAGTGTCATTGGTGCTCATTCTTTTTGTATGGGAGACTGAACAAATGACAGGAGTGCATGGGGGGTACACTTGTAAAAGTGAGATTGGAGTCACCCCATGGTGGCTGCCCAGATAAGCCTTGAGAGGGTTTGACAAAAAAGCAAGTGCTTTTCAAATTTCTTATTATCATTTATTCTCAGAGCTGTCCATGCTCATGGGTGACCCATGGATTTAGGTATTTATCTCCAGTGGTTTGCAAATGATTTTCCAGTTTAAATAGAAACTTAAATTGTCAAAAAATGTTGAACACATTCTAAATCCTCTGAAAGTCTGAAGAAGTTTGAATAGACTGATCACAAATTTTGTCAGCTATTGAATGTGAAACTAGAATGACTTCCAAATAAGTGGCCATATGGACCGAAATGTTATCCTCCAGCAAACCCGTTGTTAGAAAATTTTATTTAAATCATGACTTCTAAATGTAATTAGCTGTCTCTAAACAGGTTTGCTTAAAACAGTTTATTCAATCGCTTTAAGCAGAAACAAACATTTATTCCTTAGAAGTATGATGGTTATTCAACCTGTACTCCCTTGGCAGTTCCAAATTTAACTGTTGTGTCATGGTTTTCCCACCAACCATAAAAATGTCCCAGTTAGTCTAATATTTTTTCATTCACGCTGTCTTGCACATGTGGAAGAGTCTGAATCTCACATCTGGAAGCAGCAGGACAGTAATTTCCCAGACCACATGTCTCATTGGGGAGGAGAGAGGGCTCAAAGACATGGTTACCATTCTGAGACCTCTTGACTTGGGAGGCAGGAAGGAGGGCAGTTGTGTAGTGACGAATGTAGCAACTGGTAGGCTGAACTCAAAATTTGTAAGAGGTACAGGGCTGAAAGGGTCTTCAGTTGTCATGTGTTCCATACTACCATAAAGCTGGAGGTTATGTACGTGCAGGAGAACTGCTCCAATTCAAGACTCACTCTTAGATGCCACAGATCTGATTTGTAATGAAATGAGTGCACCAATCACCAAATCACTGAGTGTTTACTGAACATCTACTACATGCCAGCCAATATTCAAGGCCCTTGGAGATACAGAAGCTAACAAAGCAGACAAAGCCCCACTCTCATGGAGTCTATATTCTGATTGCGTAAAACACTCTACAAGTAAATAAACAAATAAATGTAGTATGTCGTATGGTTATTATAATGAGGCAAACTGAAGCAGAGTAAGGGATTAGAGATTGAAGGAAGAGCTATTTTAGATAGGATGGTTAGGGAAGACCTTTCTAATGAGGTGACACTTGAGTTGAGACCTAACGTAGTGAAGGAGGAAACCATATGGCTCTGTGAAAGGGAGAGGGAAAGAAAGAACCAAAGACTCAAGTTGGAGATACTGACAAATTTTCAGAACAGCTGTTGTGGACTAAGCAAGGAGGAGAAGGGTACAAGTTAGGATAAATGAGGTTGTAGGTTCCAGTTCAGGTAAAGCCTGGTAGGATTCTATAGTAAGTGTTATGAGAAGTCATGGACAAAACTGGATAACTAGAGTTGCCATTTACCAAGAAGCAGACCCGGGTGGGGGGCAAGGAATCCTGAGTTCATTTCCTGACTGGGTGAGTTTGTGGTGCCTATTAAATTTTGAGGTGAGGTATTGAAGAGGCAATTTAATATATTAAGTTTGTAGTTAGGGAAGAAGTCTGAGCTGAAAATGGACATTTCTAAATCATCAACATGAAAATGGCATCTAAAGCAATGAGATTGTATGTAATTAAGTAAATAATGAAGTAATTAAAAAAGAAGACATTGACCAGTTCTTGATAAGAGCTTTGGTTAATAACCTATTGCATGGACTGATACAGCTTTACACCAGGGAATATATAAAATGTTGGGAGAGTCACCACACTCATTTCTTGTGTTAGGTTTAGCTCCCTTCATTCCCTTTCTGGAGTAGTGGTAAAGGTGATTTGTCCTATCCTGAGACATTGGTTGGAATATATTTTACCATCAGTAGGGTTATCATATTTTATAAGGTACACATCCATAGACCAACCCTCTATTTCACTGCCTCTCTTCCAAATCGTTGGTGTAGATGGATGGTCTTACCCCTTGGAGCTGATCGACCATGTCTCCACTTCCTTGATGCTTTTCACCCCCATGTGGCAACCTGGCCTGGAGTGTCAGACTTAACCTTCAGAAAGGTGGTCTAGGCCTGTCTGGTGATGTTTTCTCTTCCAGCTTTCCATCCTGGTAATGAGGGTATTCAGCTATCCTTGTTCTGCAGCTGGTTGGGTAACTGGCTTGGTGCTTCCTTTGAAAAATAAGCATTTCTGGATTCAAAGAAATAGAATAGGACCACTCATGCAGGCCAAGAAACCCTGCATTGTGCAGGATTGCCCTTTATGGCCGTTGTTCATTTTGCTTAGCTCCCTGGGGGACCTTTAGAGGGGAGGTAGGATGAAGGATGGGGTTCAGGGACCAAACCCTGAACAGAATTCTTTTTTTAAAGACACTGTTAAAAAAAAAAGTGTGGTTCCATGGATATGATGAAACATCTTAAGGTAACACGTCTGTACACATCATGCAGCTTTGGAGATGCGTTTTCTCTTCCTCCCTGACTAGACTAGTTCCTTCAGGGCAGGGATTGTGTTTTGTTCACAGATGTATTCCCAGTGACTAACATGATCCTTGGCACATGGGAAGCACTCAACAGGGCTTGTTGAATGGGGAAAAGAAGTAGTGCCCCTGGAATTATCTATTTTCTCTGAAAGGGGGCAGTACCATATTCTCACAATGAGCCATTCCTTCCTCTTTTTTTCCCATGGCAGGAGAATTCAGCTCTCCACCAATGATCCTTTTATTTTGACCTCTCTGGATTACCTCCTCAGCCTGGGAGTTGGAATAGTCCTTCAATGCAACCTTCCATCTCTTCTTGAAATTCTGCAACAAGCTGCAATCCAGTGTGGAATTGTGACCCTCTACTGCACTGTGTAAACTATCTGCAGCCTCCAGGCTGGCCAACCCACTGTCCCAGGAACCACGGAACCACTGTGGATTCTGACCCCAGGCACACATGATCACATTCTTCTTTTGGCTAGAAGCTTGGAGGTCCATCTTCTTCCTGCTCACTAGGATTAGATCCCTCCTCTGTGGCTTAATTCCATTGAATTCCCTAGCATATGACTCTCTTGGAACACCTATGGGGCTGTATCATTCATTTGGCACCAACTATTTGCTTCCTTGCATTGTTATCATAGGCTAATGCAGAGGTTCTCAAATTTTGGCATTCGTTAGAATTCCCTGGAGGACATGTTGAAACAGATTGCTGGGCCCCACCCCTAGAGTTTTTGATTCAGTAGATCTGGGGTGGGGCCTGAAAATTTGCATTTTTAACAAGTTCTCAGGTGATGTTGATGCTGGTGATCCAGGGACCACACTGAAAACTACAGGGGCAGTGGTTCACAATTAGAATCACCTCGGGAACTTTTACTATATACAATGCCTCGGTCTCCAACAAGACCTGTTAAATCAGAACCACTGGGTGTGGGGCTCAGATATTAGTAGGTGGAGCAGAAACCATTCTTTTCCTCTCCTGGAATAAAATAGGAATTTCTGCCTTCCCGGCAGTATTGGGGGGAAAAACCCCTGTTAGAGGTTGTTTTTTTTAAAATGCCAATCCACCATTTCTCAAAGTGTGGTTCCTGGGCCAGCAGCTTCGGCATCACCTTGGCCACACCCCACACCTACTGCCTCAGGAACCCTGGCAGTGGGGACCAGCAATCTGCATTTAACAAGCTCTCCAGGTGATTCCGATGCACATTCAATTTTGAGAAGTACTGCCGTATTAGGTAGGTAGGTGGTTTGATCATTAAATCAATGATTCTCAATCATAATGTGCAGTAGAATCACTTGAGGAGCTTTCTAAATATATGCAAGCCCCAGCCCCAGGTATTCTGATTTAATTGTCCTGAATGGACATTCATAGTTTTCAGAGTGCCTCAGTTGATTGTATTGTGCAGCCAGGGTTGAGAATGACTGAGATAAATATTACTTTGTAACAGATTAATCTAACCACCTACAATGGCCCTGGCTCTATTTACACCTGTAACAATGTATGAAGTCTTCTGAGAATAGGGAGTTAAGGCTTAAAATGTCGAGTTCCTATTTGGAATGATAGAAATGTTTTAGTGATGGATGGTGGTGATGGTAGCACAACATTGTAAATGTAATTTACAACAACCAAAATATGTATCTGAATGTGGTTAAAAGGGGAAATGTTAGGTTGTATATACAATAATAAAATAAAGATTAAAAAATAATCCATGGACCTACACTACACAGTGAACCCTATGTTAAAGCATAGAAAGACTAAAAATGTGCTTTCATCAATTGTAGCAAATGTACCACACCAATTCCAGGTCTTAATAATAGGGTGGTATATGGGAATCCTGTATTTAATGCATGATTGTTTTGAAAACTCACAGCTCTCTTACACACACACACACACACACACACACACACACACACACACACACACACAGAGCAGAGGGGAGTTCCAGTGCCGTGGCCATTCTAGATTAGCATTCCCTTAAGTCAAACCACCAGCTGACAGGGTACATGAGTAAGCCCAGAACCATCCAGCTGAGTCCAGCCCAAATTGCTGACCAATGGAATTGTGAGCTAAATAAATGATCATTGTTTAAATCACCAAATTTTGGGTAGTTTTTAAGGCAGCAAAACTTAACTAACACAGAAGGTATAAATTTGTTCATGAGTTCCTAACCTGGGCTGATGAAAGTTACCATAAATCTTAGTGGTTTACTAACAGTAGCATGCTGTTTCAGTGCCTGAAGACAGACATGCTTCACATGAACACATATCAAAATTAAAGGCTTTAAAAAAAAAATTCATTTCACCTGATAATTTTTATAAAAATTGTTTTTGTCAGCATAGGGGTGGGTAGGACAGGGATTTGGGGAGTCACAGGAGGGCGGCCTTATGTCACTTGAGTAGTAGAAAATGGGGATCCCTGAGAGGGGAGAAGTGACTACATCATTAAGTAGCAAACTTCAAAGCTATGTAAAAGGGGCCAAAAACATGTTTTTCAAATTGATCGTACTATTTATTTGGGATGGTTGGCAAATGAATAGTCACATCAGTGTTCTGAGTCCTTTAATCTTGTCTCTAACTATAGGACATGCCTCCCTGTGTATTATGGCAGCTCTTTTCTATGTCAATGTATATGTGACATACTTGCATCTTTTTTTTTTCTGATGGAGAAAGTCTGTAACTCTCTTTTGGGTGTCTCAATGGGATTATTGAAAGCCACCCCCCTCCCATCTCAAATTAAGACTCCTTAATCCTAAAAAGGATTAACAACAAAATTCAAAGTGCCTATGCAGAATGATAAATATGTAGCGTGCGTTCACATGCTTTAAGGATTTTGAAGAGCGAGTGCCTCTTTCTTGGAGCACTGGTTTAAAAAGAGCTACCATTTACAAGCACCATGTATCACATATTTTTTGAGTGTCATTTCATTGAATCCTCAAAAATGTTCTACAGGGTAGTGGCTGGTATCTTCATTTTACAAGTGAGGGCACTAAGGCTGAAAATTATGGGGCTAGTGAATCATTTTAGGGTATTTTGATAGCAAGCAACAGAATATGCATTGCTTTCTTAAACAATACAAGGGATCAGCTCATGTCATTGGAATATGTTGAAGGAGATCATGCATCAATTATGGTTTGATCAGACCTTCAGCTACTTTTCTCCAAGATTAAGTTCAGCCGCTATCCTAGAGTTGGCTTTGCCTTCTACCTGGTTTATCTTATGGTAGCTGCAAAGAACTCTAAGCCTCTGAATTGTACAGCACACTTTAAGAAGAGGAAACAATGAATGTATGAAAGGCTTAGGTTTTACATGGATTGAAAAAACTATGTCTACTTCTAAATCAATCACTGGGGCTATAAAAAAAGTCATGTACTAATTGCCTTAGGCCTAGGTTATATCCACCCCTAAAAAGTAACCATAGCAAGGAGATCGAGTTATAATGATTGGCTTAAACAATCAAGGACCACTCCTCAAACAATGGACAGGGACATTCTCATCCAAAATCTTTTCGCTCCCACACAATGGCAGAGAGAAGGCTTACATGCCAGTGACATCCACCTTGGCTGATATGTGGTGAAAACGGCATTTGCACCCCTTTTTTTCTAATCTAACCCCAAGTTCTTTCCCTTATGTCCACCCTGTCTGCCTCTAGGAAGTGGGAATTGAGTTGGGCCTTTGGAGATGAACAAAGGGAGGTGATCTTAAAATGTTCACTAACTTGTAAGAGCTTCTGAGTTTTGGGAATGAAAAGCATGATTGTATATGAGCTCTGAGAATTACCAGTAAGGGTTATCCCGTCTTCTATTGGTGGAGTTATTAGAAGACTAGCAGGCATTTTGTTCTACTATCCTGACAATTCAGGGAATTTTCATAAGCAGCAATTTTTGTAAAGGAGGGGTTAAAATGACTTCTTAGACGCTGACTGTCCATCTCTAATAATGCATGTTAGCAGGAGGAAGACAAAGCTACAATTCAGCTGGTAGGTCTTGGTGATGTCATAAACACTTATGACAGCAGTAGAACTTTAAGATTGAATTACCTTCTTTGTACCCACTGAAGGAGCAGGCCTTGCTGTGTATAACACATTGTGTAAGCTAAACAGTGTTTGGCGGTTTTCACATGGCACATGGGGAGAAGGGAACTTGATCTGTGAACCCAGAAGATCATGAATCTGATATGCAGAGAGACAATTTAACCCCACAAATTGGTTTGGTCTCTAATATGTAATTCTCAAATTAAATAAATTAACATGTGCTGACGTTGCCCTAACCTAATCTTAAAGCACCATAGTTTGATTAGCATAATGACAAGTCCCAAGTCTAACACTTCATTATATAACTACTAATGCTATAGTCCAATATCATAAAGCCAGTTAATGATACAAACACATTGAAATTTATTGGCTGAAATGCACATAATAGACAATGGGATTGAAGCAAGCCTGTTTCTTTTGTCTTAGAAATAGAACACTTTGTAGGTGTATTATCAATTGAATATTCCAGAAATAGAAGACATGGACAGCTTATTTAGGATTTGAGTTTTTAAGCCCAAAACACCAGATCTGCAAATCTTCAGAAGGGTTGTGATGATAAAGGATTGATAATGCCTTCAGAGCCAAGGAGAAAATCAGGTTAAAAGAATAGGCTGTTGGAAAATAATTTTTGAAATTCTTATTTAAAAAAAAATTTGGTCACCTTTTTTATATCTTTATTTTTAGTTTACATAGATATTTAAAAGGATGAATTTTTCTGGTTACATATTTTTCCAGACAAATTCCAGGTGACTTAAGAAATTATGAGTCATGTTTTGCCTTAGTGTACATACAAAGTTACTGAGAAGACACATCACTCATCAAAACAGATCAAAATCTGTTTGAGTTAGTTTCATAACTTTTTTGATGAAAACTTTTTAAAAAAAAGACTCATAAAAGACTTTTTGGCATACCTGTGGTTGTTTATAGTAGAGCTGAATGAGAAATTAAATCCAAGTTGAGGACAGTCCAAAGATTCATCAAGGGAAAACCCAAATCACTGCTTGGAAAAAAAAGAACAACAACAACTTAAGTCTGACAACTGTCAGATACATCAAAAATGGGAAAAAAATGAAATGCTTCATGAATTTGAATCATATAGACATGAGAAAATCATTCATTAAATAAAAGACTGCTCCTGTCATTTAAGATTTATTTGCTTTATGAACAGTGGTAGATTCCTCAAGGGCTTGATGCTGTCAAAAATAATGATTCTTTGTTTTATCAATAGTGGTTAGGCCTGTGACTTTGCTTTGTTCATTCTTATATGCTTTAAAAAATGCATTTAACCTGCACAGATGTTCATAGTGACCTTGTTCCCCTAAGAAATTCTAGACATTAAAAGAAAAAAATCATCTTACCAATTCTTGCCCCACTTTGAATCAAGAAGTGATAACTGATAAATTCACCATAGGAATAGTTTGATAGAGCAAATGTGCACTAACTAAGAAAACAATAAAAAAAGCCTTTTTTAAATGTACAAGTTCTTGCTGAATTCTCTTTCGACTTTTCTGGGATATCTGTGTCTACCTTGTACATGACACCTCCCCTTATGTGTACTTCTCCAGTAATTTTTTCACCAAGGTAGGCTTGTGGCTTGGGGTGAATTGAACTGGCTAGCCTAAGCCTGGCTGAACGGTGGTGCCAACCCAAACAGATTGAACTTGTGAATTTTTCTCCAGCCCACGAGGCCTTATCTAGGATAAATGGAATGCAGAGGTTATTAATAATGCATTTTCAAGCCTATTGCCCTGAGGACATTGATTCAAATCCCGCCTATACCTAACAGGTAAGTTCTGGAAAAATGTTGCTACAGACTGAGGGCTGTGCAGTCAATTTTGTGAAATGAGTAGGTGGTTTGAGTTAAGAGCTCTGTTGACCACAGTCCAAGTCACAGAAACCACCAATACAATTTATACCATGGTTGGCAGTATCTTCAGAGAGCTACTTAATCCTGAGTGACTGGTCATCTTCTATGCTTGTATTTCTTTTGGGACTCCCATAAGAAAATTAGCTTTGTGGCTGACACTGAGGCATCCACCCAGAAGAAATGAAAATATTCGCTTTCCCGATGTCAGTTGTTAGAAGAGGTTAATTAAACTGAAGGTGCTTTATAAAGCAATCCTTGACCAAAAAGATTTATACCAGTAGACTTTAGAGCTCAGTTTTACATAATTATATAAATGCTTTGTTTTTCCCGGATCATCAGATATTGGTGGTGGGGTGGAGCAAATAAAATTGCAGGTTCCTAGATAAGAAGAAATCTACCATTAAAGCAACAATAACAAAGAAATAACCTTTCCTAAAAAGGTCACTTTGAATTTGAGAGATGGAAATATGCTTGAAACAAAAAGTCAGAATCCGACATTTAATGTTCATGGCAACCCTATAAGGCAGTTATTACTTTAACAGAGGAAGAACTTCAGCACATTTGAGTAAGGTCATGTAAGAGACAGAACTAGATCTAGATTAATTCTCCTACTGAGCTTGCTTCCATCTCCCCAGCCTCCTTTCCTCCCTTCTTTTCTTTCTTCGTCAACAAAAAGTAAAGACAATTTTCAAAACCATAGGCCAAAACACCAAAAACCAAAATCAAAATGTGAGAGAGAGAACCATTTAGACAGTAATTCATTTGGCCAAAATTTCTTGAGTATAAGCCCAAGGGCACTCTGCCGGATGAGATAGGCTGTGCAAGGCCCAATTCCTGTCACAGGGAACTTCCCGTCAAGTCTGGCGATCAGACCACATTTTATCTCTCTGAAAGTTATACAGAGAATAAAATTCTTAGACTGCCTGTTTCAGGCCCCAAATCAGTTGAAGTTTAAACAATTTGAAAGTCTGTCTTCTCCTCAGGGCCTATTCATTTGAAAGTCAGCTGACACAGGGACGGGAGTCAGCTGTAGGCTTGGGGTGCAGAAAACTTGCACAGCAAGTATGCAGTGAAGCTGGCTCAGAGTAGAGTGGTAACTGCTCAGCCTGAAGTCCCTTATATTTTTCTTAATTTTTTTCTCTTAGGTAACAGCCTTACACACACACACACACACACACACACACACACACACAGATAAAGGGATAACTACTTTGATTTGTTTTCTTCTTTTGGAATAAAATTTTAAAAGGAAATATTTGATGTAATCAAAAGAACACATGGTAACGTATACAGAAGTATGATAGGCCGATGGCGTTCACAGCCCCAATTCCATAACCATGCTCTTTCATAAAGTATATTTGGAGTTCTAAAGGTGGAGTATATTTTCCCACCCCATTTGCTTTGGCAAATACAATTAGGTAGAAGTAGCAATATTCTTGCTCAATTGTTCTTGCAACTCTGCCTCCATCATGAGTACATGCCAGCTGGCTCGATGATGAGAAACAAGAAGTCACCCAACCATCTCGGCTGGGGACCCAGACATATGAGCAAGCCCAGCCAAGATCAGCAGAGCTGTCTAGCTGATTCCAGCTAAGCCCAGAAAAATGAGCAACAAACCTATTGCTAAGTGTCACTGAAGTCATGTGACTGTTGTTATGCAGCACTATTGTAACCACAGATAATTTATATAGAAATTTATGAAGCATAAACATAAAAGGAATACCTGTGAATCCACCATCCAACTTAAGTCATGTATATTAGCATCCCATCCAAGCTCCCCATATTCTACTCCCCAGTGCCCTTCCCCTATCTCCATCCCAGTTATAACTATTATTCTATCATATTGTTTATTGCCATTTCCTTGCTCTTCTGTATCATTTATCTGCATATATTTGTATACCTAAACAATATGTTGTTTGGTTGGTCTTGTTTTTGATCTTTAGAAAAGTGGTGTCATACTCTGTTTTTATTCTGTGGAATGTTTTATTTTCTCCCCATGTAATTCTAAGATTCACTCATGTTGATATAAGTAGTGATAGACCATTTATTTTTCGTGATTGTACAGTATTCCACTTTATGAATATCCCACCATCTATTTATCCATACTCCTCTCAATATCTATTAGTTTTTTTCATTGAGACTCTTTCCTCTAAATTGTACTTCCTTCCTGTTGCCATGGTAGGCTTTTCCTGCAAGCGTAAGTGCTAATATAATAGTAACAATTAGCAGCAATTGAAGGCTCTGTGCCGGTTTGAGTGTATTGTGTCCCCCAAATGCCATTATCTTTGTGGTCTTGTGTGGGGCAGGCGTTTTGGTGATGGTTGGATTTGCTTGGAATGTGCCCCACCCAGCTGTGGGCAATGATTCTGATGAGATGTTCCCATGGAGGCGTGGCCCCGCCCATTCAGGGTGGGCCCTTATCGGTGGAGCTATATAAATGAGCTGACTCGGGGGGAAGAAAGAGAGTGCAGCTGTGAGTGATGTTTTGAGGAGGAGCAAGCTTGCTGGAGAGGAACGTCCTGGGAGAAAGCCGTTTTGAGGCCAGAGTTTTGGAGCAGACGCCAGCTGCCTTCCTAGCTAACAGAGGTTTTCCGGACGCCATTGGCCATCCTCCGGTGAAGGTACCCGATTGCTGATGTGTTACCTTGGACGTTTTGTGGCCTTAAGACTGTAACTGTGTAGTGAAATAAACCCCCATTTTATAAAAGCCTATCCATCTCTGGTGTTTTGCATTCTGCAGCATTAGCAAACTAGGACAGGCTCACCAATGCAAGATACCATGACATGGTCTCTGTACACCCATCTCATTTAATCCATACAACAGCCCAATGAGATAGATGTTATTCTTTCTTTAGTTCCAAAGATAATAGAATACAAAGCCAGATTTTGCATATTCAATTTATGAAGCTTTGAGAGTCATCTAGACTTGATTTGCAGGATTGTAAGTAGGCTTCCTGACATTGTCCTTGAGTTTCAATATATGTTCGGATTTATTTTTGAAGAATCACAGTTGCTAGAAAGGAAAATTAGAAACTACAGTTTGATGAGAAACCAAAAGAAATGGATAAGTACATGTTCTTCATAGTAGGAGAATGGGGTGGGGGGCGTAGGTAAAACTGGGAAACAGAAAAGTAGTTTGCCCCTAATCTCACCCTCTTGCATCCTGAGTTCCTAGTATCCATCTGTAGCTTCTTGAATCCCCAGTATCTTGTATATAAGGCAGGCATTTGTACGCTTCCTTCTTCACTGTAAAGAATGTAAAGAACCCCATTCCCACCAGCCAATGAGACATATCTATTAATATAATTAATGGATCCTAGTTCACATCTCTCTCTCTCTCTCTCTCTCTCTCTCTCTCTCACACACACACACACACACACACACACACACCCTTAATCCAGAGGGATAATTCACAGGATAATAGTAATAAAATAAGAAATCATGTAAAGATTTTTGAGAAGTGTGAATAACAGTCAGAGTCCCAATGGGAAATGGAAGGCGCACTCAAATAAACAATAGTTTGAGGATAGTTTATTTATAGAAGGACTGTTTACAAAGGTGTAGGCAAGTATGGGTTATGCACAAGGCAGAAAGAAGTAGCCTGGGTTTAGTAATGTGTGAGTACACTTAACTATCCTTATGTTTTAAAGGATGAGGATAAAGAGCTGTTATCCAAGCCCACAAAGGGGGTCCCTGTGGAAAAGCCCACCTTGACAGGGGCAGTGACATTCAGCCTATGGACACAACCAACCTAAGATGACACTGTAGGGAGGGAGGGAACCAGAGGAATAAATACCTTCCCTCACCCACCTTCTTCCCTCCCATCTCCTTCTGGGGCTCCCCATTGGGAAAACCCAACTGGAAGCCAGTGAGCAAGGGACTATCTATATGGGCCAGTCTTCTGGGTATAGAGCAGAGTGGAGAATGACAGAACTTGGATCTGGAGGGGCAAACAGATGATATCTAGCCCGTGGACATTTGTCGACAGGAATTTTGAACCCTCAAATGGTGTGGTGGAGGCTGCTGCTTATTCGTTCTATCCTAGAAGCTGAACCCAATGTCATGGATTTTGGAAAGTGAAGTTATGGCTATTAAACCTTATACCATTGTTGAAGTTCTTAAGGGCGCATAAAGCTGTTAGACAATTTTAAACTTTACAGAGTTGTTTCCCCTTGCCCCCTCTCTTTTAGCATCTTTCTAGTCCCTGATGTTCTTTTGAAGAACTGACCAAATAAAGTAGCAAGTGACTCCAAATTAATTTTTCTAATGTAGCATTTCATTTAAAATTCCTTTAAAAAGCTGTGGTGGAAAAAGAAGCAAAAAAAAAGTTTGTGTATGTTCAAAAAGTCACTCATTCATTCATTCATTTTTCCCTATAGCAAACATTTATTGAGTTTCTTGGTTTGCCAGACTGCTATGAAAATACCACAGAATGGGTTGACTTAGCAACAAGAATTTATTGTCTCATGGTTTTGAGGCTAGAAGAAGTCCAAAATCAAGATATTGGCGAGGCTTGCTTTCTCCTGGAATCTGTAGTGTTCTGGTGCTGGCTGCTGGGAATTCTTGGGGTTCTTTGGCTTTTATCTCTGCCTCTTGTCACAAGGCCATTTCCTCTCCTTTTATCTGCTCTTCCAGTTTTCCCCTGACTTCTGGCTTCTCTCATGTTCCTCTTTGTGGCCTTCTCTTCCTCTGGCTTCTGGTTCTCTTTAAAAGGCCTCTAGCAATATGGATTAAGACCCACACTGATTTAGTTGGCCATAACTTACCTAAAAATAACATCTTCTAAAGGTCCTATTTACAGTGGGTGCACACATGCAAGGACTCAGATTAAGACTGGGAACATATGTTTGTTGGAGTAGATAATTTAATTCAGTTTGCTGGGGGTACACTGAGCATCTATGATGTGCAAGAAACTGTGATAGGGGCTACATGTAAAGAGATGATGGTCAGCATCCCTGACCTTAAACAGCTTATATTTAGGTTAAGTGGTAGGTAGATAGATATAATTTTAAGAAATGAAACAGTTATTTTAAAGTTTCAATTGCAAAGATCATATGTGAGTGCTAGAGGGTAAGTAAAAAGGGCTCTGGAGGTGTATGTTCCTCTACATTGGGGCCAAGTTAGTGAAGGTCTCCAGAAAGAAGAGGTGACTGAGGTGAATGTCTTAAGGGCAAATAGAATTTATTAGGTGAGGAAGAGAAGAACATTTGAGGGAGAAAATGCTTCATATATGACAGGGAAAAGTTGTGAAAATAGATTGGGCATTTAAAGAATATGATTAGAGTGGAGGGTGTACAAGGTTGGATTGGGACATGGAGCTGTTGATAGATGAGACTGGGGAGGCAGGGAAGAAGCCATTTTGCCCTGTTAAGGAACTTGGCAACAGGAAGGCACCAAAGAATCCGCAGAGGAAATGACGTAAACCAATTTCCATATTAAAAATTCAATCTGGCAGCTGTGAGATTAACTAGAAATCAGCAGGACTGGAGACAGAGACTCAAATCAGGAGGGAGGGTTGAGAGATTTTAAGCAGTTATAATCAATTGGGAATCATCACTGATTGAATGTTGGAAGACATGGGTAACTTCCCTATTTCCATTCAGTACAACCCGGTAGCTGGCGGTGACCCTCACTGAGGTGTGGGAAGCCTCTCCTTCTTTACCGAAGAGACGGGGGGTCAGTTTTGGACATTCAGGTTTGTGGTGCCACTGGGGTTTCCAGGTGGAGTTGTCCAAGTTGTTAGTCTCTAGGTATGGAGATAAGATTGGAGATACAGATTGCATGGTGGCCTTAAGTTTTTCATGCTATGTCTGAAAGACAAAAAGTTAATATTTCATCTTTTGTTAGTGGCAGAACCATAGCTAAGTGAAATGTTTTACTTTATAATTCTCTTTTACCAAAGCTGAGCTTGATATAGAAATCTTTCCAGTTTTATTTGTAAGAAGTAGTGGATAGGTAGCAGGGAAGGGGAGTGGGGGGAAAATGATGATTGCACCTTCCTGGAAAATGGGACTAAATTTTTTTTTAAATGCAATTTTATTGAGATACATTCACACAGCAAATAATCCATCCAAAATATACAATCAATGGCTCACAGTATCACCACAATCAATTTTATCACCACAATCAATTTTAGAACATTTTCATTACCCCCCAAATAAAAAAAATAAAAAAAATAAAAATTAAAAGAACTTCCAAAGCATCCCATACCCCTTATCCCCCCTATTATTTATTTATTTTTGTCTTTATTTTATTACTTATCTGCCCATACACTGGATCCAGGGAGTGTCAGTCACAAGGTTTTAACAATCACATGGTCACCCAATAAAACTATATAGTTTACAATCATCATCAAGAATCAAGGCTATTGCATTACAGTTCAACAGTTTCAGGTATTTCCTTCTAGCTATTCTAATACAATAGAAACTAAAAAGGAATATCTATATAACGCATTAGAATAACCTCCAGAATGACTTCTCAAATCAATTTGAAATCTCTTAGCCACTGAAACTTTATTTTGTTGCATTTCTTTTCTGCCTTTTGTCAAGAAAGCTTTCTCAATCCCATGATGCCAGAGCCAGTCTCATCCCTGGGAGTCATGGGACTAAATTTTTTTAAATGAAAAATATAAAATATTACATTCCCTTAAGGGAATTTAGAAATTAAAAGTGTTGCAATAAGCAAGCACACAAATATAAGATGATAAATAATTGGGTTTCTACAAAGTAGGTAAGTAGATAATATTAGCCCATCATGGGCCAAATATTGAGTATGGGTTAACACAACTGAGCAGCTGTTAATACCGAGCTGAAGCCAAAGAGTAAATTTTGAAATATGAATTAGAGGACATAAGTCATGGTGAAAAGTATGTAAGTAAATATGCAAAGTTCAAACAGGTTGGCAAGAGTCCAAATGTTAAATGAGCTATTTTAGAAAATGCAAGATGCTATAATATTTCAAAGGTAATATTTGAGGTTAAGGGTGCCATATAATATCAGCTAATATCTGCTGTTGATTCTAGTTACCTAGTTAGTAGCCTGCCTGTGAAATAAACTAGTTTTAGGAGATTTGCCATTTAAGCTGACCAAGTTTACAGGCTAAACCTTTGTCTCTTCCCATGTACTTACCACATGCATTTTAATTCTAGACATCTTGTATTTAAGCTCTTTCTTTGACTTATTTTAGTGCTTATTTTGAGTTGAGTTGTTCCGCAATGAAGGCTGTTATTAATAATTAGGAACAAATTGGATATAAACCAGCTAATACAAATTCTTACTAAAGAAAAACTGTTGCTTTTATTTCACAATTATCCTTCATGTTAACCAGGTAAACCATGCAAACTTTTAGAACCATCATAATCTATCACATAAAATGTCTATTATTATTTTGGAAGGTTTAAAAATGCTTATCATTTACCTAAGAGATTGTGACGGGTGCCACTGAAATACTTTATACTGCCTCATCAAAACCTTTTAATACACTAAAAAAATGTGATTTGCTCACAACTAAATGCCAGAAGTTTGTAGACGTGCCAACTGGAAAACATTATTCTTCATCACTTACCACTTGCTAGTTACCACTATGGGGAAAAAACCCTTCAAGTCTCTTGATACTGACTGAACAAAGCATGATGGGAATTTCCCAAGTTCTATCACATCTTTTTGTGAGTAATGTTATGACTAAGGCTGTCCATATGTGCAAACTAGTTTCAAGAATTACTTATTAGAGAAGGAAAATGTTGACTTTGTTCTCTAAATGATATTGGTTAGCTGGTTTAATGGGATTTTAAGACAGTTGTTTTTGAGCCATATTCACCCTCACATTTCAAATATCCACATTTCTTTACTTTATGGAAGCTATGTTCTATCATATTTTGCCTGGCTGAGATTTTAAAATCCATATATTATCCGGAAATTTCTATTATAATGACATTTCTATATTCTACTTATTTAACCATTATTCATTGAAAATTAGTTATGTGTTTAGAATTATTTGCTATAGCTCTAAGTCCTGCTTAGCATATATAACTGCTAAGCTGTGCTGATAACAAGTTTAGAGTCAAGAGAACAAAGAGAGCTATGAAAAATTGGAAAAAAAGATAGCATCTCCAAATAGGAGACAAAAAATTGCATAAAAGATCATCTAAATACATGAGGAAATAGAACATACTCATTTTTTTCTTCTTAGTCTTAACTAAATTTGTGGTTGTTATAAACTTAAATATATTAGTGTTTAAAGACTATAAAATTTATCTTTCTATAAAGGGCATTTGTTACATCATATGCTTTTCTATCCTAAAGCACCATCAACAGTGCTATATGATAGACAATTAATGACAGCGAGTGACTTTGATTTCTGATGATGACTGATATTGATTTAGGTACTTCTATACAAGCTTCCAAATGTACACTTTGTGTACCTGAGCATGATTTTGATAGTATCAGCTTTTGCTCTTTCCTTACCTTTTTCTCTTACAAAAATTACCTGAAAATTGCTTGCTATCCCTTTCTCTCCCTCACTTATTATCTTCATTTTTGGAGGGGAAGGATTTGCTTCAAATCTGTGCTTAAGAACAAAACAGACGACCCAGGAAAAATGTATATAGGTAATTAATATACATGAATTTGTACATATTAAAAAGTCATTTATTTATTGTTGTGGTTTCCTGAATGTGAGGCAATCAGTAATAAACAGTGGCCATTGCCTGCAAAGGCTGCCGGGACCCCATGTATCTCAGCTGACTCTCCAAGACTGGGGTATCTCAGGAGATGTCTGGCTTATTCGTCTAGAGTACTGATTCAGGGCCAGTCAGGCACCTACTCAATATTAGTTGCCCATGGAGGGGGATGAGGAACTACCTAGCTATGGACTAGGAAAGCTGATAGGGATAAACAACAGTCTATGACAATAAGAAGTAACATTTCTGAGGCATAGACTAATTGACAAAGCAATTTTATTTTGTTGATATTTATGATAGCCTTTTGAAATGGTGTTATTACCTTCTCCGTTTTATAGATGAGTGAGGACACTGAGATATTAGGCAACACTACCAAGGTCATTCAACTACCCAGACTTCAGCCACTCATCCATATTCTAGATTGTCAATGTGTTTTTATGGAAACAAACATTTGATTTTAGGGGTTAAAAACTTTTATCAGAGTTAGGTCAAAATAACTAGCAACATTTAGTTAAAACAAAACAAAACAAAACAATACTACCTTAGCATCTGCCTGGAACATCACTTAACTGAGCTAAAAGAAAGCCAACAACACAAAAGCCATCTTATTCACGTGCAGCCCAATCCAAGATGGTTCCATTGCTTCTGTCCTGTTCTCCCACAGGAAAGGAGTCAGGGTTTGGTAACTTTTTAGGGTAGAGAACAGAGCACCTAATGGATTTTTTAAAAAGGACTTTAAATTCCACATGCATTCCTAGAGCATAATCCTTTGGAGTAATGTTAGCCATATGCTGGCCCCCTCAAGTGGAAAATGAAAAATTAAACCAGACACCTGGATATTTCTAAATATACAGACGTTTGGAATGATACAAACCTCTGTTGCGCAGGTCTGCATGTAGATGATGCTTGTAGCCTTGGGATATCCCCTGTGATCCAATTTCAAGTTCAAGGATTAGAAGGTTGTCACTTCTCAAATATACCCAAATATTAACTTTATCACGGAGGTAAAGCAGTCAGTTTCCTCATCAACATTCTTCTATTCAGTAAAGTAGATAATCTAACTTTAACAAATATATTTTTTCTCATGAGTCTTAGTAAAGATGTTTTAATTTAAACTAAAAAAACACAACAGTTTTAAATATCTTTGCATCTCCTGAATTGGTCTTTGTAAGTAAAAGTTGCTCATTATTGATATAGCTAAAATATTCCAAAAAGTGATGGAATTTTTGCTCTGCATTTAAATATCTTATTAATACCTAGACACAAAACACCATTGTCCTGTCTCATATAGAAACTCCGAGTTTATTTTGTTTGAAAAATGAGGAAATAAACTTCTGTTTTGACCTCCTCTTTGTTGTTCTAGCTGTGTGTCATTGACACTGGCATGACTTGTCATGGGAAGGTGTAATGAGGCAAGACTGGGATTGTAACAATTATTAACATATAAATATGTGATCGCAAAGTAAATGCAAGCTAGAATTACACTTCTAAGACCCTCAGGAAATAGTGCTTTTGTTTGTACTACTTATTTTATTAATTTGATTTGATGAATATGAGAGAAATTAATAACCTTTAAGTATAAAGAGTGACCTAATGTTATTAATTGGGCATTTCATATGAGCTGATAGCTTGGAGTTCTCTTTTTCTCTCTCTTTATTCCTTGGTAATTTATTTAGCTGGGAAAGCTTGGTCTCAGTACAGCATCTGGTTTTCAGTGAGATCCTGCTGGTCTCATCCAATTTTCCAGCTGGGAGCATGAGGCATAGGGAGGTCGAATGACTTGCCTAAAGGTCACCTGGTAGCTCAACTGGGATTATAACTCAGAATCTTTCTGATTTTCCCATCCTTTGCTCACTGGACCACAAAACTCCCTTGATCCCATTTTCTCAAGCTTGCCTGAGCAGGAAGCAAATGTTTAGGTCTGGAAGAAAAATTCCAAATTAAATACTGGTCACTATTATCTTATTTAAAAAAATGTGTTAATAAACTTCCATTGGTGTGACTTTAAGGAAATACACTGTTTTCATTCTAACACATGAGAATATTTCTAGCCATGAGAGTGCTGTCTATTCCCAAGTGGTCCCGTTGGGAAGGGTCATACATATTGTTCAGATGCTACTTTTGGTCAAAACATTTTGGAAATTTTTATAATTTGATGCTTGTGGCAGGAGGATACAACTTTTTTTTAGACATATTGTCTGGTGGGTCCTCATTCAATATATTCAGGCACATTGCACTTGACCCATCAAGTGTGATGAAACCACCTGGCTCATCCTATCTTAGAACTTCTAGACTTGCTATTTCCTCAGTCTGGAATGCTCTTCCCCATAATTTCCTCACAACTGTCACTTTTTCCATCATCTTTCATTTTCTTAGCAGAAATGGTACTTTCTCAGAGAGAGGCCTGTCCTAACCTCCTGATATAATGGCGTTCTTTATATGTTCTCCTCATTTTTTTCTTCATTTCCTTTATTCTTTGAAATTTTTGTTGATTTTGTTTCCTGTCTATTTTCTGTATCCTCACGCTGAGCATAGAAATCTAGTCTGCCTTCTCCAACACCATATCCTAGACAATGCTTGACGTATAAGAAAGGGCTCAATAAACATTTGTTGAAAGAATGAATAGCCATTTCTGATGAAAGAAGTGCTCTCTTCTCTTTTTTTTTAAATTATCATTCAAGGAGTTTCAAAGGGGATGCCCATGGGGTAGTGAGGGTGGGTGGAGATGACCCGCAGTCAGCCAGCCAGATCAGGTGAATTAACCCCGAAGGTCAACGGGATGATGGATGACAGCTGTCTCTGTCAGATCACCCTCTCATCCATAGCTTCAACCTTGGAATTGCCCTCAGGATTGGCTTATGATCAGCTGAGAAAATCGGTCTTGTTATATTCATAGTCACACTTCATTTTTGATCCAAATTTTCACTGCTCACTTTCATCACCTTCACTCTAACACAATTTATGCTCGATGACGTCTGGTCATTTCCAAAAGTCAAATCCATACTCAGAATATTGAAAAGAATCTCTCATACCTGAAAAGGAATCCCATTGTTTTTCTATCAGTGGTCATCATATGTTGGAATCACCCAAAGTGATGATTTTAAATGAATAAGCCTTGCTAAAATGGTTAAGGTCTCCAATGCTTTTAAGAATTCAGCCAGATTATTTCCCAGACTTGCTTTATAGATATAGTTATTCATGACTTTGGAGAGGAAACGAAACCATATGGTGCATAAATGCCTGTTGCTGGAGAATCTACACATAAGCTACATTTATAAGCTAATGGTTTAGTCATTGTTACAGATGAGAAGATGGGAGCACCAAGTGACTTCCTTGAGAGGGGCTTCTGAGTTATTCTGGCATCTCAGTGATTGCCTGGCTGCAGGCATTATGGGAGAAAGGCCCACACACCTGCTTATCTTGTTCTCTTTGCTGAGAGTTTTCTTTGGCAATCATTTCTGCAGGGACTGGCCATTTTACCATCCACCATGTAAAACTCTAGATAGCCACTTCTCGATATTCTGTGTGGCTGTGTTGGAGACCTAGATGCCATGATCTCAGGTAGTAAGTAGTTTCCCTTAACTTGACAAGGAGTGCTCTGGGGAACTTTGAGGTAATGGGGCTGGTGGCGTTAGGGTAGCACAAGGCACCTGTATTACCAGATATAGCATCTTTTGTTGCACTTATAAAACTGTTGGTGAGTTTTTCATTGATTTAATATGAACCAGGCCAACATGGCTAAAGGCTTTTTAGATCAGAGCTGTAGACAGATGGTTGTCACCGTCACATCAACTCCTGAACTCCTGTGACAATTTACACCTGAATGAGTGAAGTTGAGACTCAAAATCGTGCTATTAATAAAAGGAAGCACATCTAACAAACCACTAGGACTGAAATGAATACTGAAATTGACTTTACCCTTGATCTACATATCTTGGGACAGAAACCTTAAAGCTTTTCTTAGATTTTTTGACACAGTTCCCCAGACATACTATACCCCATTTGTGCTGAAAAGTGTGGTGAACAGTTCATTGACTTCTTGAGTGGTCCAGGATTATCTTGGCTTCCAACAGTCATTTTTGTTTTTATTATTAGGAAAGAATTAGACCGTGCTCTTTCTGGAGAAGTCAGAAAGTCTTTCATTTGTGAGTACAGAAATTATTTGGGGATGCCATTCTTTATTGGAAGCAGGGCTAACAACAATTAGGGTATAGTTATATCTAGAACTTTAATTTGCAATGAGCCCTACTTCCAGCCCCAAACATGGCATCTCATGAAATGGAGTGGCTCCAAACAGTAATGGTCTCTTCCAGGCAGGGGGAATGTGGAGATGTTTAAGTGCCAAGATGACTGTGTTAACTGATACTTCTTCCCTAGCTTCCCTTGCAGAGGCCACACCATTTTGTCCATCTTCACAGAGGACAAAATATTCTGGACAGAGGTCCTTACTTTTTTGATATCCTGAAATGTTGAGAAAGGGAGAGACATCTGATGGGGGTTGGAAGAGGGGTGGGTAGGAAGAGACTCAAACATTAATGGGGAATAGAATTTCTCTTGCACTGGCCACAATACATATGTTTGTTAAAAAGCAAGAGGCGGGGAAGACATGCATGCCTGATGTTGAAGAAAAGCCTGTTTGTGCCTCACACACTGGAGAAATTGTTCGGGAACAGTTCATCCATGTGAAAATATGACCCATGTCATTTTGCCAGGGTTGTTAAGACATTGAGCTGCTGAGTACGGCCTGATTGGGTAAATTCAAGATCCTGGGGGTGTACATACTTCCTAGTGCCCAGTTTTTCTAAGAAGTAAAAAAAAAATAAGTCATTGGAAATAAGGTTATGCAGTGCCACTTGCGTGGGCGAGACGGGGTCTCTATAGGGTGGGAACCAGCTGGATCTCAGACATGGGCCCATTCTTTGAGATTCTTCCCCATTTTCTTAGTGGGCAACAGGAGAACTAGAGAATAAATGCTCAGCGCTAGTACAGCAAGAAGAAAAAAAGTAGTATTTAGAGATGAGAAAGAGGGAAAGGTTACAAATCATTTTTGAAATGAATTTCCCATTCTCTTTTGACTATTGTCATATTCATGTTTCATGAACTCCCCAAATGTCTGGAGATAAAATTCAGATCATTTGTTAGGAAAAGAAATGACTTTATGGAGGAGCTTAGAGTATATGAAAACTATGTTTGAATGAAATAAAGACTCCAAATCAGGGACTATTGTATAATTGACAAGATCTTTTCTTTTTTATTTCAGGAGAATTGCATAAAGTTTGAGGGCATCCTACATGATCCTCAAATAACTAACAAAAAAACAAAACAAAAGTTCATCGTTGTTTAGCCGTTTGGTTTTAACTAGATTAGGATAAATAACCAGTTCAACGTCAAAGTTTTCCAAAAATTTAATTAACAGTCCTCATTATGCCCGGCTTATTTCCAAGACCCCAGACTATTTCTTATGCAAGAGTGCAATAGACCAATCAATTAATTCATTCAACAAATTATAACAAGATTTTATTAACCTGCAATGGACCAAGACTTTAATCTCTCTGGGTTTCAGATTCCTTTTCTGTAAATTGATGACGTGTGAGTGGTTGATTTCCAAATTTCATTCTTTGAATTGTATGATTCTTTTCCAGCTTCAACATTTTGGTAAAAGAGGTTTTATGATTTGGGTAAGGATCTTAAAACTATTTGCATTTCTGGAAAGCGTATATCTAATAGTCCCATTATAATCTTTCTGCAATACCATCTGTGATGTGAGAGAAGAAAAATTCTTGGGTTTCTCCCTTTTAGCTGCTATGTTCTAGGAAATTTATCTTAGCATTTTAATATGACAGTTTAACTTTTTATCGGTAAAGGAACTGGGCAGGGTGGAGCTTGCATTGAACCTAAGTGGACCATTTCAGTTTTAGTGTGACAGGTTTCAAAATCTCCCCTAGAGGAAGGGCAGAGGATTTTAAAGGACCCCTTTGAAAGAGATATAGTCTGCTTTTTTTCTTTAAGAGTCTGCAAGCATGTTCCAAGCTACTTAGATTAAACTGCCTGAGGATTGCTAGTTATAAACTTTTTTTTTTTTTTTTTTAAAGCACTAAGATGTGGTTTGAGCTCTGTGCTCCCATTGAAGGAGTGGAAACGTGAGACACTTGTAAAGGTCTCACGCCATTAAGAAGTTTCCTTTGAGACACTGGTATCAGCCCACTGATAAAATGTCGTAAAATAACTGCCATCCCACCTTTTATAGGAGTAACCCTTGGATTAGTCAGAGCTGGTAGATTGTAATAAGGAAATGAGTGTTAAAAAAAAAATGAATTAAGGGAAAAGATGACCTTCAGGTTACTCCAGTCTGTTGATGGGGTCAGGAGACGGAAGGTTCAATACCTAGTGGGACTGAGGTCAGGTTGACGCTGGATGCAAAAGTTCACAAGTCTACATTATAAATAATATGTGTAGGAAATGAGTGTTTACTCCTCTCTAATGTTAGCAAACTGGAAGGATAAGATAGCTTCCTTTTGACGCGAAAAGATCTAAATGTGAGATGCTATTTTAAACTATGAACAGCTGTTTCATCTTCAACTAAAAAGGACCAAAAAAAAAAAAAAAATCAAAAAAAGAGAAAACAAAACAAAACCAAAAAAACCCCCCACCATTGGGCCTACATAGGATTTATTCTGGTTTCCCTTGTGTGTGTGTGTGTTTCTTCTTCCCTTCCTTTCCTTTTACTTAGGATAATTGAAAAGTCATTTTATCCTGGGATGTTTTCTTTACCAACCAGGGATGTGGAAAGTTAAAATATTGAAGAATTTCCTTTTCATCATTTTGAACATAAACAACTCTTCATGGCTTTAACATAGAGTGTTTTCTTTGTTAATCCAATAGAGATTAATGCTTGGAATGCTAACTTGTATGCTTAGGGGAAAAATCATGCTGGTCCATGGGTAATGTATTTTAGGCAGGGCTAAGGCAATAAGATGGCATTATATCATAGTCCAAGAGCATTTCCTTGCTCTGAAGAACAGCTGTAAACATAAAGGGTGTCCCAAGTCACCAACTGGAGAAGTTTCAATTGTCCAGTTAGTGCTTGAGAATTCTGGAATCCCCTTCACAGACAGGTTTATGCATTTATCTTTGGATGATTCAGAAAATGAATTTCTCATTTTCAGAGCAAATTTCATGGAAATTTAATTCAAAGCAACTCTTGAGTCTCTACAAATTTACATAAAATCATTTGTTTTGGTTTGGATTTTCTACTGGAAATAGCTGAGGCTGAATGCATAGAAAAAAATTTTACATATTCAGTCAGTATCAGGTTGATTTACTTCTTAATTCTCCAAGTTTTGATGTTTTCCCTCTAATCCTAGTTTTTGAGAAAAGAAATAGAAGCATTTTGAGAAAATAGAAGCATTACAGTAACTTCTATTCTTCCAGATAAGAAAAAAGTACACATACATACAGACACACACACATTTAGTACATTTTACCTGGAAAACTATGCCATTAAGCAAGCAAACACCCAAAAGTTTAATTATTTAAGTATCTGTTTCTAAAAGACTAATAAGCAAGACACATATGATTGTGGCTTTTTTATTTTTTTATTTTTTTTATTTGAGGAACCACTTCATTTAGCTCTTTTTGGCTGTATATTTGCACAAAGTATTCCTGATGTTTTGGACTTTTTTAGAGCTTTTCCTTTTTAACTTACGAGGGGCAATTTTAGTTAGCTTTTTCTGGGGTTTAATTCCTTTTAATCTTGTTTTTGAAATAAAAGATTAATTTCTTTAAATTAAGAACAGGAAATTCTAGGCTTTAAACTGCTATTTCTCTTCCTTCAGATTAAGATACAGATCTCCAGGATACTAACATCTTGTAAATTGTTTTTTAAAAAAGGAGAAGAAAGCTTGCAAGATTTTCTTTTTAACACAGATTTGGTTATATAACACA
The DNA here is from genome assembly GCF_015220235.1 of Choloepus didactylus. Classification (NCBI taxonomy): domain Eukaryota; kingdom Metazoa; phylum Chordata; class Mammalia; order Pilosa; family Megalonychidae; genus Choloepus; species Choloepus didactylus. The sequence continues at coordinate 23,642,072 of NC_051325.1, read as the reverse complement.
TTAATAAATTGTCCTGTCAACCTCTAGGACATGGGTTCAACTCCAATTGGTTTAATGGCCACAAATGTTTCCTTAGAAGAATTCCGGATTTCTGGATGGAAGAAGGAATGTCAGGGATTCTCAGGGCAGGCTTGGGAACCCCCCCAGAAGGTGGTCATGGGCTGTAATCACGCCCTGCTGATAGGATTTGGCAGTTAAAATAGATGGAGGTCAGCCTGTCATTTTGTCTATTTAAATAAGTCACTTGTGATTAAGGATAAGCAACAAGGTTTTTTTTTTTTTTCTTTCTCTCTCACCCTTGGATCCTTGCAGCCTCCCAAAGTTTCTTTTGTGTTTCCAATTCTTGGGTATTTCTCTCTCATTCTCTCTTTTTATTTGGAAAATGTTAATAATTTCTTCCCTTATCCCCCGTCTTGAAGACATGGAGTAAGAGATAATTTATCCTATTTAAACTACAAAAATATAGAGAGCAAAAATTTGGTGTTCTGAGCCAAACTCTTACTATATACTGGATGTTTGTGGCGTCAAGAGAGTCTACCCAGGGATGAATCTGGACCCGGCATCGTGGGATTGACCAAAAAGGGGATGTGAAATGAAATGAAATAAAGTTTCAGTGGCTGAGAGATTTCAAATGGAGTCGAGAGGTCACTCTGGTGGACATTTGTATGCACTATATAGATAAATGGAGCTGAGAGGTCACTGTGGTGGGCATTCTTACGCACTATATAGATAACACTTTTTAGGTTTTAATGTATTGGAATAGCCAGAAGTAAATACCTGAAACTATCAAACTCCAACCCAGTAGCCTTGACTTCTGAAGATGATTATACAACAATGCAGATTACAAGGGGGTGACAGTGTGATTGTGAAAACCTTGTGGATCACACTCCCTTTATCCAGTGTATGGATGGATGAGTAGAAAAATGGGGACAAAAACTAAATGAAAAATAGGGTCGGGGGGTGATTTGGGTGTTCTCTTTTACTTTTATTTTTTATTCTTATTCTGATTCTTTCTGATATGAGGAAAATGTTCAAAAATAGGTTGGGGTGATGAATGCACAACTATAAGATGGTACTGTGAACAGTTGATTGTACACCATGGATGATTGTATGGTATGTGAATATATCTCAATGAAACCGAATTTTAAAAAAAAGAGAGTCTAAACTTAAGACAGGAGTCTAGATCTGCCTTGTGGAAACAGGTTCATAATTTCTTCATCTGCTTAGGTACATTGGCAGGCAAACTGAATTTTCTGCCTTACTTTAAATTGATTGATGAATAATTTTGCAAAGTGGAATCACTGATATATAAGTATTTGAATCTGTTGACATGTTTGCCTAAAACCTTTGATAAAATGCCATTCCGAAATGCTCCTTCTTTTTCTCCGAGGCTCACCACCCAATGCACATCCGTTCCTCTAGGCCTAGATTGGTCTTTTTATGCTGTCCATGCCCTTCCTGAGGCAGAGCTCTCAAAGGGGCAACAATTTGTTGGTGAAGGCTGACCAGGCTTAAATCCAGCTGTTTTCTGGCCCTCTCTGCCATGCTCTGCCCACCTTTTTCTCTGGGCATTTCTGAAATATATAGCTTTGTGTAGGTTGAACCTGACAGTGCCTACCCCTGCTGCACCACCCATTTCTTGCTTTCTGCCCTGGGTTCTCAAAACACATGCAGCCTGAAAGTACCTGAGAGTTACACCCCATGTGGCAACCCCTGGCAAATGGAAGGTAAGAGCTAGGACATCTGTCAGGCAGACATTTCTTAACTCATCCTACCCACCTCTTCAAAATCTCCTAGTGGGGGTAAGCTCCAGTCGAGCAGAGCTGTGATCAGTGTATTGTGTTTTGGGATTTCCCAGTTCTCTACTCTTACTTCTGGTCTCATTTCCCAAAATAAACTGTGTGCACACAGGCTCTTGTCTCAGGCTAGATATTTGGGGGAATCCAACCTAAAAAAGCAAACCCAAAGAAACTTTCCTCCCAATGTGACTTGCTGCCTTGAGTCATAGTTACTGAAGTACAACTCTATCTCTCCCAAGAATAAGTTTGCTCTTTAAAAGTTGGGACAAATATAGTCAACCCCTATTTCATGACACAGTCTGCCAGGCCTTGGGGATACAACATTAGATTAGATGAAGCCACTCCCATGAAAGAAACCTGTATTTCAGTGTTTATCATCTTTGTATATTTAATTATAAAGGCTCAACCGCTTGTTTTTAAAAATGGTCAATGATGTTTCTTTGATTCCTATATAATGCCTTTGGTTAAAGAAGTTTATACCCATGCTACTTGCAGAACACTGTAAATTACCTTTTACAGAAAGAATCCAGGTGCTGTGGGAATCAAAAAGAGAGCCAAAAAATAATGACCATCAAGGAAGGTCATTGACACTGGGAAGAAGAAGGGCATTCCATGGACAGAGAATGGGGAGAGAGAAGGCTCAGAGTTCAAGAGCGTGAATACATACATGTGGCTGAAGCATAGAGCGGCTTTTCCTTAACTGTGGTCCTGTAGAAATTAACATCCAGTGACGGGTCGATAGGTGTTCCACCACAAATAAAGTTTTTGGGGTTAAAGGAATTTGAGAGAAATTGCACATTTATATCCAGAATTCAGTTGTTCATGGCACGCACTGACATATTAAAGACCCTGAGGACTACTGCTACAAGAAATAAAATAAAACAAGGCAAGGAAACTAAGTTTGCAGAACTGAGCATCTTCCAAACTATTGTGACCACGACGTCTTTTGCCACCCTGTTCAGTCATCTTGAAGCACATTGGTGTTCTGTAGAGCGGACCTTGGGAAATTCTGGAAGGGAGCAGTCCTGAGAAAGGAAGCTGGTGGGAATGGGGAAGGAGTAGATGAGATGAAAGATCTAAAGCATTTCATAGAGTGTCAAACACCCAGTACGTCCCAATAAAACTTAACTCTTGTTTATTTTAAGAGGAATAGTATTGTTTTATCGAAAAGGCACAGGCTTGGTATCAGACAGTCCTAAATTCAAATTCTATTACTTCCCTTTGTTGATTTTCCCAAATTCTACACATCAGTGTTACTTTCTGTAAAAAGGGAATAATAATACATATCTCACAGGGTTTACTGTGAGCGTTAGAGATAAGATACATAAAATATGAAGGACCTAGAAGCTGCTTAAGAAATAGTTGCTGATATAAGTATTGTTTTAATTCTATAATATGCCTCCATTTCTTATTAGGATTAATATATTGCTCTGGAGGCTTCCCCATTCTTTTTGTGAAAGAAACAACACATTTGTGTTGATTATTGGATTTTGGAGCTTTAATAAACATTTGCCAGATAAATGAATGCATGAATTAATTTTCCTCTAGCCAGGGTTTTCAGAGACACTGTGACAGAAAATATGTGACAGCGACTGATTAGCACAAGAAATCCTTCTTTGTGTAGCCAAAATGGCAATAGGTCTATTTCATCCTTGTTGTATAGACCGAAAAACTAAAATATAATAAAGTTAATATTGTGTTTATACATTTTGTTCTTACAGATTAGACCTAAACCTACTGTTTCTCATGTTTATTTTTTAAGTTGATATAGAGGATAGGGATCTGATACTAAACTTTCCTCTTTGGTAACTATATCTTCTCTTAAGGATTTTGTAAGGGGGAAATTTAAATTTTTATTTTTAATAAGCTATTTTAATAAGATATATTATTCTCAACTTTTTTTCTCACTGGGAATCTTAAATTTACAAAATGAGGACTATTTTTCCCATATCAGAGCCAAAGAGCAAGGATAGAATTCCAAATCTTCTTTCATTTTCCTTCTTTTTATAGATTAATCCCTTATCAGGTTTTAAAACAGATGAGGCCTGGAAAGATTGTTCTTCCAGATGACATATAACCCATGATCCTGTGGTGTGTTGTGGGTGCTTTCATATGAAGACTTATATAGAGAGTACTTTTTAAAAGCTACACTTAAGATTCGTGTTATAATACTACAATCTGAAATACACCACATGGACACATGCGAATGTGTGACCACTCGATCCTTTCCCACGGGGGCATCCTTCCTCCTTGGGAAGACTATTTTATTAAAAGGACACAAGAACATATGATTATTTTGCTCCATTGAAACACACTGCTTTAAAACACCAAGGCTGAATAAGCCAACTGCAGAAGCAAACATTTCCTGTTTCAAAATTTGGCCAGGAAAATGTCCCTATGTTTAATACTCTTCATCAATGTGCTGTAACTTTGAATTCTTATAGTCCTAAGGGGACTAAAAGCAATTCCTCCTATTTGTGAATTGTTTTAGAGTTTATGAAGCATTTTCATAGACCTCATCTCTGTTAAAGAGTCTGGTGAATTACCTTCTCACTTCAAAAGATTTGGGATTTCACTAAAAACATCAGACACAATGACAAAAGCAGTCAACATGAGTGTTTCCTAAACCACAGTGATGCCTGATTTCCCATTTTCACAGTGTTTTCCTCCTGTGCACCTCCCCTTTAACAGACCAAATGGCACTCTAGATAGACAACTGGAATCAACTTTGACAAGACAGATTTGAGATTGTAAAATGACATCAGGTAGATTTAAGGCAGGGGCCAACTTCTCCACCAGTTTTCCTATTTGGGAATAGACTAATTTCTAAAAACTAGTTGATAAGGATTCCACTCATTCCTTAGAACAAAATTTGGGGTTTCTTTTCATTTGCTATATACAATAGCCTTATGATAGAAGAAATGCTGGATTTCGACCTTAGTTATGTACATAAAACTTAAGTATTTTAGCCTACATTGGTTGTTAAACACACGCACACACCCATATACATACATGCACACACTTGTGCAGGAAGAAAAGGAAAGAAATAAGCCCACCACTACTTATGATGAAGAACAGATTAGAGCTTGCCAATTTGAGATGTTATTATCCTTGGGAATTTTCAAAGCCAAAGTCTTCAAAGGCTGCAACTGGAGCATCTCATTGATCTGAAATGCATCTCTTATTGCATATTTGTATTTTAAAATAAGAAAAATCTGTCCACGTCAAGGAATGGGAATTCCAAACAGGTTGTTTTACATGTGTAAATCTTGATTTTCAACCCAAATTTCACAAACCATTTTAACAGGTGGATTTACTATTCATCAGCTTAATAGGAACCACTTGGATGAAATCCCTTTGAAAATTTGTACCTTGCTTGATATTTATCTAAAATACTAGATAACTTAGCAGTCTTCAAATCATATATTGAATCTCATGGTCCCAACTGATTTTTTGGGAAGAAACAAAAGTGGAAGAGATTGGGAGGGAAAGTCTAGTGACAGATCTTGTCTCTAATTGGCAGAAAAACAGCATCACTGAAATGTGAGAAGGCATTTTAGGTCTTATAATAATCAGCAACCCAAATAAAGGAGAGGGCTAAAAATAGAGACAGACAATTAACAGTCTAAAAATAGACTTGGCTAGCCATATGGAAGTCATTACAGTTTGGAGGTTAAAGAGGCTGAGAAGGATAAAAATTAAATCAAATATTATTACTTATTAAATGTATAAACACAGTCAGGAAATGCTTTACAAAGTTTAGCTCAATGTATTACAATTTTATATAAGAAAAATATAAAAGCACAAATTTTCATTTCCTAATTGATCAAAGAGGTTTTCTTGGGATGGTGCTTTGGGCTCTAATCTAGAACGCTCCTTTTGGTTTACGACAGGTCTGTCATGCTATTGATATGATGAGTATCCTGTCTTTTGCGATGGGAAAATGTACTGATATTTACATCACTTTTCCCATTTAGAATAAACAGTAGTACAGGCAATATAAATAGCACTGCCCTAAGAACAAATAATTATGCAATAAAGGAGAACACCAACGACGATGTACTAGTTCATGGATCCAGTACACCATAAAGAGTTCTATAATTTTTATGAGTAAAGCTGACAGTGTGTGTGATTTCTTCCATTTTTATTTTTGATGTGGGAAGATGCAGCACATGTTATCACTGAGGAAATATGATCAGGGTTGGAAAGCCCCTTTGCTGCCTTCTGTGCTTCTTATTAGCGCCATTGTCCAGAAGGCTGTGGAGGACCCTCAAATCTGTTTACTTATGTTTTGAATTTCTGGGTTAAAAAATAAAAAATAAAAAGTGGGTGTGTGAGGGGACTGATTGGAGGGCTGGCCAAAACGGAGAGCAGCAAACTAGTGTGGAGAGAACACAGATGTGCTGTCCGAGGCTGAGATCTGGATTAGAAATCAAGTCCTGGTTGGTGTCAGGTGAGTGACTTTGATGAAGGTCACAAACTGTGTGAGCCACATGTATCTCATCTGGAAAATGGAAATGATGGCTTGTTGGTACTTATGTTGGGTATTGTAAGCCCTTTCCAAGGAAATAGGTAAAACCTCTAGGAATACGGGTTGGAACAGGATAATTGCTCAATAGATGATAGTGATGACTAATATTGTTATCCATCAATTTAATCTAGTCACAGTTAACAAACTCTTAGGATGGCAAAGTTACTTACTTAAAAAGTTTTGAAACGTTCTGGATAAGGAAAATGATGTTTCTAATCTGCGTCCCTGTCATTCAGATTTTAGGAATCTTTCATGATCTTCCCTATTGGTTTTCAATTGTTTTTGCTTTCTTAAATAATTCAATTCAGTCAACATCTATTTTTTTTTCTTTCTTTCAATATAAGATGTACCCTCTAAGCCAAAACATACCTCTTATCTGTGTATTGATTTTATTTGCCATCTTCATATGCATATGATTGTTTTTGATTTGTGAATAAAATAAATGACCAAGTCAAAAGGATAATAAAAATGGATACCAAAAAAAAAAAAAAAATCGGTTTCCAGTGGATAAAGACCTACATATGAAAGGTAAAACAGTGAAGCTTCTAGAAGAAAATCTTGTTGCTCTGGAAGCAGGTCCAATTTTCAATAGACAGAGAAAGGAAAAAATAAAAAGAAAAAATTGATAAATATAACTACCTTAAAATTAAAAGAAAGTTTCTTCATCCAAAGACCCCATTAAGAAAGTGAAAACGCAATCCACAGAGTGAGTGAAGATATTTGGAATACTGATATTTGACCAAGAATTTTTATCCAGAGTATATTATGAATTTCTACAAAGGTGAAACACAGGCAACTCAATAGAAAAGTGGAAAGAAGACTCTACCAGGTACTTAACAAAAGTAATAACCAAATGGTCAATAAACACATACACAGGGGTTCAACCTCTTGAGGCAAAAAGGAGGGGGAAATTAAAACTATGACGTGATACAACTTTATTCCCACCAGAATGGACAAAATGTGAAAGCAAGGAAGCCACTGGAATGTACGTATACTGGAGATGGGTGTGTAAATTGGTATAACTACATGTGTAAATACTTTGGCAGTATATAGTAAAGCTAAAAAATATACACAATAGTATCCAGCAACCCCACTCTAGAATTGTCAAACACTGGTAGTGATATGGACATCACTGTATTTTTCCTGATATTTCTGGGAATTATGCTAGTGATTCCCTGTTAAATATGATGATAGCTTTTTGACTGAGATAATATATTTCATTAGGTTAAGAAAATATCTGTCTATTGTTATTTTGTTGCATCTGTTGATCAGGAATGGGTTTTGAATTTTGTCAAATTTTTATGTGGGTTTTCGTTTTTAGAATGATTTATGCGAAGGATTATATTCATTATAAATTTAATAAATTAGCAGCCTCTTTTTAAAAACCTGGACTTGGTATATAAGCATATATACAATTCACTCACAGTATCTCAAAAGATAGAAAATTGTCTCATTTTTTATAGCTGCGTATTATTCCATCATATGGTATATTATAATTTTTACCATCCCCCTGTTAATGGACATTTAGGATACTTCCTGTTTTTCCAAATTAGAAACAATGTTAAAATGAATAGCCTCCAAAATATCAAAATCTCTTCTGATCAAGCTGGGATAAACAGGGATTCTTTTGCCTTGCAAGAGGGATTGTAAATTGATGCAGTTTCTATGGAGAGTCATTTGACAATAACTATCAAAATTACAAATGCCTTTTCTCCTTAACTTAGCAAATCCACTTCTGGGAAGAGATTCCCTCGTCCCTTTATGTTTCAATGGTGCTTAGGCTAAAAATAGAGAAGAGGTGCCTCATTTGGAAGGCCTTGATCTCTATTTGTAAGGTGATATGTTCTGAAGAGTTTAAAGAATATGATAGACGTTTATTGGGCGATCTATATAGTAATCGATTATATTTCTGAGACTTCAAGCATCATATTTCTAGTTTTATTTTTAATTATATGCTGTCCTCAGAAATATATTTCCGTCTCAGACCAAATTATTTTAGACCTATAATCCTTGCAATTTTTAGTGCTTTCTCTTAGATTCATAATCAGATTATTTCTACTACACTTTTCCCTTCCAACACCTCACGCTCGGACTTGCTTTGTTTTCTTTTCCTCTGGCAGAAAAGGTCATAACATTGGAAGAAAATAATCAGGCCTTCTATTTCTTTCCTCCATTATTTCCTTCCCAAATGGTTCCCTGAGCTTTGAAATTTGAATAGATTTTTTTTTTTCTCCCTTTGGGGTTCCTTATTTTAATCTCTCTCCATTTTCTATTTTTTTTAAATGCCAGTTGTACTAATTTATAATTATTGTTGTCTTATTTCCATAGTAAAAATAAAATAGTATAGGAGGATTTATCATAAAAGGAAATGACTACCACCCCATAATTATCCCTTTCCAAAGTTTCACTCCCTGGAAGCAATCTCATTTAAAATTTCTGTTCAAGTCTTCCTGATGGTTCCTTCTATAATTTTAAATAATGTATCTATATCACTATTTTCTGAATTGTTAACTTTAGTCTATTTTATTTCTTTTATGAAAGATGATGTTATAGCTCTTATATTCAATCCCACTCCCCACCACCACTTCTTCTCAATTTTGATTATCTAATTTTTATTTAATTCCTTTGACTAACTGTATGTATATTTAAATCATATACTTTTATCTCTTTCTTCTTCCTTCATATTGAATATTTCTTTGATACTCTCCATATAAGATAGTTTTTGTTTTTACCTTCTTTTCCCCACTTCTACTTCCTATCTTCTGAGAGATATTGTTATGTTTCATAACATTTGTATTCTGTTCTGTAACCACATTCCCTTCTTTTTCTGTAAGTTGAGACTCACAGTTGAGTCACAAAACCAATAAAACATGATTATAATGCAATTCTTGCTCATCATAGAGCCAAACAGTGAGTTATAATGGCAGTTACTTCTCTACTGGTAACAAGGTCTTAAACTCATTTGGAAATGCTGTTTGGAGAATGTTTATAGTGCCAAGAGAAAACACAGTCCCTTTTTTAAAGTTAAATCCGGTGCTTAAACTTACACCACATTTTGGTTTTCTTTCATATTGAGATCAATACTTTCTTGCATTTTATCCTGTAGTTATTGCTTGCTCTTGATTTTTCTCATTGAGAGAATTACACTCTCTCTCACCCAAACTTTTTGAAGATTGAAACCCATCTTCCCCATGGAGTATACCCATTTTGACACCACTGAAGCCATCTAACTTGGTACAAGGTAAGTTGACTCTATGGTCAGTATCATAAGTTCACATATGGATTATTAATGGTAGGTACTTTTAGTTGGACATATAACTAGTTTTCCAGAATTGTAATTTATACTTCTAAGATATTTTCTGTATAATAATGCTCATTTGTAATTTATATTTCACCTTTTCTACTAATCATTTTTTCCACTCTAATGCTTATGACAGTTCAAAGTTCCTATAAATGGTAATTTCTATTAGTTGATTAACATTTCTTCTAAATGAGAGCTAGATCTTAGATTATTCCATATTCATCCTGATTTTATGCATGAGGAAATGATTCCCTAAGAGTATACTAATGGAAATCAGGGATTTAAGAATTCCAGGTATGATTCTTGTTCAATCATAGCCCCTGCCCCCCTCCCCAAAGGTAATCTTTCCTATGCCTGTCCATATCACTAGGTCTCCTTTTGTTCTCTTATTTCTGCTTCTGGTACTTATTCCTTTCCATTTCCAATATCACCTTAGTTTAAGCTCTTATTTCCTCCTTAAAGTAAGGGTTAGGGTTAGGGTTAGGTCAGCTTCTAATTGATCTCCCTGCTTCCCAAAGTCCCACTAAAATCCACTGTAGCACATTCCCTGGTGCTAAGATCATCGATGACTCTCCAAGGCCGAGGAAATAAATGTCAGACTCCTAATTCCAGCCCTTAATTTCCTCCACAATCTTCTAACCACATGCTCCCTAATTTCCCTCTATGAATTAATATAAACCTAAGCTTCTCTGGATAATTTTTCCCTTCCACTCTCCAACCTCGCTTGTGCTATGCCCTCTTTCTGGAATGCCCACTTCCAGTGCCCAACAACTGAAGATCTCCTTATTTTCAAAGCCTTTTTAAAATGTAATTACCTGCATGGAGCTTCTCTGATGTCTCAAAGATGAAGTTGTGGTTCTCTTCTCATGGCTTCCTCTATTACTTCCTTAAAATCATTTCTTAACTTTTAATAAAGACCCTTGCATTGTACTCACCTCTGTGTGTATATGATACTAGATGTATTTTCCTTGAAAAATAAAACGAGTGTCCAGTGCAAATTTTATGTCCCTCAATGCACTCATCATCACAGGATCTCCAGAATTATGTTGACTACAAAACTGTATCAATAAAATGAAGTTAATCTTCTTATCCTTGGCTATCCCACAGGAGCATGGATCTGCCTTCTTTGGAGTAAGGGTTGCACAAGTATCTGGAGCTATTCTAAGATGCAAATTGGCTTATTTTCTAATGAGTAGATTATTAACTATGCACATGGTACTCAGGATACACTTGGAAAATAAAAGAGATGGAGTTGCAGCCTGCTCCAACCTCCCCATTTTTAATGGAAGATGATGTGGGATGTTTCATTTTTGCCTGGGGAAATTAAGACAAATGAAAGGGTTGACTGAAAGAAAAATCAAAATATATTTTATAGCCATGTATAAATTCCAACATGAAAGCATTTAGTCATCCATATTACAGGCCAAAAAGCCCTCCTGGCCTAGTATTAGAAGAAGAAGAAATTGTATGTTTTAATTATCTAGTGGGCCTTATTAAACTTGCAAACTTGTTCCTCTCTGTTGAGTCTACTGAGAACCACTTCTCACAGCTCAACAAATAATAATGGCATAATCAAGAAGAGATGGGCAGTAGGAAGTTTTAGGAGAAAATATCCCATGGGAGAGAGATGCCTCACATGCCAACATGGCTTGGCTACATGAGCAGATAGCATTTCCCATTTTTCAGGGGGTTTGGAAAGTTCAAACGTTGGAAATGAAAATGAAATCATGAATATCTGTAACTGTTTTATAAACTGGCAAGTTGAATTGAAATGGAAGGGGTCCTGGCAATCCAACATCAGAGGGGAATGCTACAGTGGTTTAATAAGCTGCCTGGTTGTGTAGGGAAGACAGAAATGGGAAAACAAATTCTTGGTAGTTCAATCTCAGAGAGGCATGGATTTATGATTAGCAAACAGATGCCAACCATCCAGGCCAATAGCTTTGTTTTGTGGATGAGGACATAAAGGTATAGAGAAATCAAGTCACCGCCTATATTATTTCATAGCACAGTATACAATTTATCCCTGGGAAAATATAGACTTTATCTACCTAATATTCCCTTGCCTTTAATAAACAGAAGAAATCTGTTATTGGATCCTTGGGTAACAATTTTTTTTCCATTCCCGATATTTTTGTAAAACAACAACAAAATAGTTCTGCCTTTTCTTTTAAGCCTAGGGATGGTAAGAATGAAATGACATAGTTAAATTGTAATGTTTAAAAGCTCTTTAGAATCTAGTATGAAATCAGAGGTCTTTAACCTACCAATAACAGGATCCTCCCTGCCCCCCCCCCCCACCTCCTACCCAGTTGTTGTTTGAGGGCTGCTCTTGGGGAGTTGATAATACAAAATTTCATCCTGTGCATAGGGATGGGGAAAAATTACATTCTGATTCTTACTATCTGCTACTCACATTCTTACAGTCATGAATGTGAGCAACAAACCACATTAGTAAGACACAGATATTCTCATATTGCATGGCAGTTGTTGCAATATCTTAAAATATCATATATGTTCCTCACTACATTGAAATTGCAGGAGTTAATAGACCCATTTAAATTTAATAGACACATTTTAATTCATTAATAAAAACTGATGTGTTTTACTACATCACAGATCTTTTTTTTAATTGCATTCATACAATTGGTTGCCTCTGTATTCTTATATATTTTATCTTATGCTTGAAATACATTATTCTGAGAAACGTCCATAGTCTTCACCAGAATGTCAAATGGCAAAAATGACCCATGGCACAAAAAGGGTTGATAACCCCTGTACCGGATGATACCTTCAAATGTTTAGGTTTCATTTAGAGATTAATTTCTCTTTCTTTCCAACCACGTAGCTTTGAAATTAGTTAACAGTTTTATTCTTAATTCAAGCTACTATTCCGATTAACATTGGTTTCCTATAACAGCTTTCATTAGAAAGAGATAAGCTTAAGTTTCTTGCAGGAATTTTTATTGCCACTTTTAAATTAATTAGAATGTTGTTTTCTCCAATGGAAAAGTCATTTTTTTTAAAGAATAAATTTAATATCTTATCAAAATGGACTTTAAAATGACTTCCAGAGCTTCTAATTTAATGCTGGACTGTTCCCAAACTTCATCAATTATTGAGACAAGATCTGACAAGGTAGAGAAGCCAACAACACTACCCTTAAATTGGAAGAAATCATGAAAAGATATAAATATTTTTTTACTTTGTCTCTATGTAGATAAAGTAATTTGTAGCTGTTTGCAAATTATGCATAAATTATCCATATAGAGCAAAGCACCTTAAAACAATATATTGTTATCGGGATATAGATTTTTTTTCTTTATTAAGAAAAAACAGTGATACTGCAGAATGGTTGCTGAAGGGAATTAGGATTTAATCTTTGCAAATTATTTCTGGGAGGTTATGAATTAAACATACAAAATGATTGAAAAATTAAGAATGATCTCTCAAATACCAATTCTCCATCAGGCTGAATTTTTAAGAACTTGCACAGCTTTTTTCTATACATCTCTAGAAATCAGATGTTGGGGCCTGGGAAACGAGGTTCAGAAGGTACAAGCCAAATGGAAATGTGCACATCAAGCAACACTTCATGCACTACTCATGTTTTATTCCTGATGTGAATGCAGGTTGGTGGTGGTGGTGGGGGGTCTTATACTTTTTTTTTTCCCAAGGCAATCCTCTGGAAAGACAAGGTGTAGCTGCCAGGGTTTTGGTTCTTTAAATTTCAGTTTACAAATAACCCACAGTGCTTTTTCCTTCTGTGGGCACTGCTCGTCTTCTAAATATGTGGTAGCTGTGACACAGTCACGGCAATGTGATCACACATCATTGCATACTGTGTACGTGATTATTTATGCCTTCTAAACCACAGTGTAAGTTATATGCAATTATTTTTCCTTCTCCTAAATGTAATTACACTGCAATCTACAGGGATGTGTAATTGCATGGACAGGTTCTGCACTGAATTATGCAGCTCTTGGGGGTTACCAAAGACCCTGGGAGCCTTTTACCAGCTAGCGGCGGGGCGGTCTCTTTGTGTAAACCTTTGGCCTGAATATAAGGCCTATGCTGGAGGGAGATTTGCAAACCAGATGTGATGTGGGGCCATCACATGCTTAAGCGTTTGAGAGACTTTCTGTTTGCTATCCCAGCCTCATCAAACAGCCCCTTTATTTCCCATCCTCAGATTATGTATATCTGTGAGAGAACAGGAAGCTCGTATAGAAACAAAATTTTTATTGATGGAAAATTTCTTTACGAGTCAAAAATCTTTTATTTGCCACTGTCCATATTCCTAATAGATGCATGATGCTTTCATATGTGCATAGCTTAATGGTAATATGTGTGCTCAAAGAAAACTTTAAATTGGTTTACCATCACAAAATGCAAAATAAATATTACCTGTATCACCCAAGAGAAAGAGGAAATAAAGACTTCTTGTTTTTACAAGCCACAATAAAAAATAAAAGTAGCATATGAAATTCGTAACTTGTCAGTGCATTAATTTACTACTATTTGTAGTGTGCTCATCAAGAAGGCAGCAATTTACAATTGTTTAGCAATTTATTTATCATGGTGACCATGAAAACAGTCTCTGAAGTGCTAGAGTTGATTTGAGTGGGAGTCAGGGAAATTCCCAAAGAGCTGTTTTAAAGCTTGGGTTATCTGATCTTCTGGGAAGAAAGCAAGAATGGTATGAGTGAGAATCATTTATTCCTTGTCTTGATCCCCTACTCAAGAGAGTTGAGGTTTTCATTGGCATTCACTACTTGGCTTGATGATCTATCCAGGTTTCACGTGTGGTTTTGTGTAACTGCATGTTTCTTGTGGGTCCATGTTTTTCACCTCACTCCAGAATTCTTGTAAAGTCTAATAGATTTGTTTGGACCAAGAGAGTCTTCAACTAGCTAGAAGGTTTGTGGGAGAAACCTGGGGGATCAGAGCCAAAGCAAAGGCATTAGATTGAATTCTGTGGGCAAAAATGCAAAATCCTTTCTTGATTAGCCTTTAACACCAAATTCCAGGTAAGTGTGTAGTCATATGGTTGATTATCAGAACTTCTACTTGAATGTGAATTTCTGGAGTTTTTTATGTTAAGTGACTTGTATAAAAGGAGTCTTTGAAGATTTCTTGCCCCAAAGAAAGGTAGCCTTGAAAATTCCTCTCTCCAATAGGTCTTTATTCAGCAAATGGGGCATAGTTTGTCTGTTTCACTCATGTTTATTAACATTTTTATACACTATTCATCTGCTGCCTTCTAGTATATTTTTATGACTGATTTCTCTGGGAATGAACATACATAGGTATGTAGGTTACTGGATAGGTGGATGACTGGATAGACAGGCATAAAACATAGTGAAATCCCTTTATTGATTTTCATTATTGAACACCTATGGGGACTTCCATTTCCATATCATATCAATCCTATTATTCTTGTTCACTTTTTCTGGAAATGTCTATCAGAAAATTCTCTGAAATAATTGAAGATTCTATGTACATCTTAATATTTAGATATTTTGATAGTTAGCCATCACAAATAGCTCTAAACCTATGATTGGCCTTACCTTATAAATCTTTAATTTCTTGTGTAATGGTTTCCTTAATCCTAAAGTAATTTGCTAAAAAAGTCATGTGCTTTTTATTATTGCAAACTTCATTTGTTTCGCTCTAGGCTATGGTTCATCTCAGTGGCACACACTTGTGGAATATAGGCTATAGTTATAATCTTGCCTGCAGAAATGTTGCACTGTCCACCTCTGACCTGGATGCTAAGCTTTACTTAGGTTGTCATGGATTTTGGGCTTTGTGAAATACTTTGAGATTTCAGACCTTCTCGTGGTGGCACCACCAAGTTCAGGGACCGCCAGTGAAATAAATTAGAGATTCAGATGAATCTGCTTGCGGTTGTGTGTGGTATGTAAAGGTCAGCGTTTAAAAGGCATCCACCTTCCACTGTGGAATATAAGTATCTCTAATTAGAATAAGAGGCAAGAGCTCCCTGTCTGTCTGAATACCAGTCAAATGAAGCTTATATTTTTCCCCTAAAAATCATACATTTTGGTAAAGATATCACTACTGCAACATGTGGAATCTATTGAATTGTCAACAGAAAAAGACGTTTCAAATATTTTCCTGTTCGTTGACACCAAAAAAAAAAAAAAAAAAAAAAATCCACATAGCTTTATAGCTGTTCTATCACAACAAGCCATCTATATGCTTACCCATCATAGACTCACTCCTGATTTTATTGAACTCTTCCAACTATTGAATTCAGTATAGCTTATATCCTCTTTCTAAATGTGTTCTTTGCCCACTCTCCCTTTTCTCCTGAATTGGACTTCATATCACTTCTTGGTGGCCTTCATTCACACTTGTAATTTGGACTGGTTTAATAAGCCCAAACACAAGTAATATTAAAACAAAATTGAAGGCATCCCCAAGTAGGCAACAAAAGGCAGGGGGCATGTCTTGGATGAGCTATGTAGTGGGAGGAAGTATGGCCTTAGGAAAGGGTCTAGGACAAAGTTTTCCATTATGAGAACCACTAGCCACATATGGCTATTGAGCCCTTTAAATGAGGTGAGTCTGGACTGAAGTATGCTGTAAGTGACAAACAGCCTGGATGCTGAAGACACAGTATGAAAAAATAATGCAAACTATCTCATTAATATTTTATAACCATGATTTGTTAGAATGGTAATATTTGGATATATGGGGCTAAATGAAATATATTATTAAAATTAATTTTACCTGTTTAGACTTAACTTTTTTTAAACTTGGCTACTAGAAAATTTAAAATTATATACATTGCTTGGTCTTGAGGTTAAATAAATGGGCTTTACTGGAAGCCCTTGAGTCTCTTGCCAGCACAGTTTGGCTCTGGATCAGACATGTAAGCATAAAATCCTCAGTTTCTTCATCTGCGAAATGGGGATAATAATACTTCCCACTTACTGACGTCACAGGGAAGTAGCTGTAAGGATTAATAACCCAGAGCTTGTAAAATGCCGAGTCTTTGAATCTTCTAGAGTGAAACTAACTTGTTTTTTTTTTTTTTTTTTAATTTCCCTGGGGACTGGACTATGTGAATAAACAAATAGAGTGCATGGGAAAACACCCACACACTCACATTACTTTGGTTCATTTTTCTCTGTGGTGGATTTATAGTGGCTACAAAAAGCAGGGAAAAAAAAAGAATCTCGTGCTAAAAAATGTCAAACATCTGCTGTCAGGCTTGGTCAAGCTTTAGTAAAGCCTAAGTGTCTTTAACTCTAAAAATGTCCATACTGGGTTGATAATTATTCAAGCTGTGTGTTGGGGCATTCCTTATATGGTTTTTTATACAGTTGAAAGGTCCATGATAAAAATGTTCTAAGTAAATTACTGATGATCATTCTACCTTATCTAATATCATCTTTCAATTTTCTTTATTTCCTTTGTGCTTTATATGAAACACCTTTATGCTTATGGTGTCTTCACAATAAATTGTACACACAAGGCCAGTGTCATATGAATATTTTTGCTCTGAGCTAAAGGCTAGACCAAGGCTTTCTTTTCCCTGTTGATTTCAGAGTGAATGGGTCACAAAAAGAGGCAAGAGTAGATAACCAGGATGAATAAATGTAAAACTCATCCTAATTCCTACTCCCTAACTTTTTAAAATGTTTTAATAGTTGTGATTGAATGCACTTGATGTCTCTTTCTCCCAGTTGAATCCAGGACTTCTTATATTTTTTCCCAATCTCAGAAGTGATGATGTCACCATGAGACATGCTTGGTTTTTCGCACCGGGAAGCTTTATATTACTAAGATGGACTCAGGTTCTTCCTGAAACACAGGAAGCGTGGAGTATTTTCATCCTCTGGAGAAGCAGACCCCTTGACCTGCTGGAGCCAACGCAGTCCCGCTGTGTGGCCTATGTCTTCCTGTTCCTTTGCTTTGTACAATGTGAAAGACTTGTTTGATGTCTTGTTTGAGGATGCTATAACTCTGGCATGCCAAAACCTGAATTATATCCGTGATTGTCACATCCTTTATTGGTCCTATGTATTTTTACTATTGTGGTAGGCTTTTTTGGGGGAAAAAAACAATGTCAGTGATCTCAGGTGTATAGCTGGAATCTTCTCCAAAAGATGACAGCATTTGGCTAGAGCTGGAGGAGGATATTGTGAGTAGAATAGTAACTAGAATAGTAACTTGAAATCATATAGTTAGGTGGTGATAATCATAAACCCTAGCCTAGAAAATTCGAGAAACTATCCAGTTGTGTCGTTGTCTGCCAATAGATAAGTAATTATTATTCCCATTTTACAAATGAAAACCCAAAAGCCTGGAGAAGTTAAATGACTTGGGTGAGCCACTCAGGTAAATGGGGTGAAAATGATGAGTTAGAAATAGTGAGAAAACAGTTATTTAAGAAGATTAAGGCAAGTAGTAATCTTAATTAGAGAATGGTGACTGTTGATTGAACTCGTCCATGGTCTAATCCTTTGAATAAATTAGTGTCTTACAAAATTAAAACTGAACACACTTTTACTGAACAGGGAAAACTCTGAGGCTTAAGCCACCTTCCTCAGGCTTGGAGCTGTGGCATCTGGAGGCTCAGGGCACAGGCAGGGGTGCTTGGAGGAGCAACCACAGGTACCAGCCAGAACTTCTTTGCTGGCAGAGCAATGTGAACCAGAGCTGAGCCAGCTGGTAGCTGTGCCTGGAGGAGTGGGCTTGGGTCAATGTCAGTATCAGAGAAAACCACAGTACCCATGAAGCAGAGTGACTTTGAGGACCTGGAAATGCAGGATCCAGGTATGCAGCAGCAGAACCAGGGGGATAGGCATTTATGAGGACAGGTGAGAGTCTACCCAGTTGACTTTGCAGGGAAGGGAAAGCCTAAGAATACTGCCTGTGTGATTACCAACAATTATTTTGGTTTGTGGCAAGCGAATCAGCCAAGATATAGTCAAGGCTGATGACTAGCAAAGAGTACACAAATACCTCAATTTACTGGGTGTGTAGTGGGGTTGGAGGAGTTCAGGGTTTCAGGGACAGTTTTAGAGAAAAAGGTGTCTCCATTTGTTTTCCACCAAGAGAAGAACCTGAACGACGATTTGGGTGCAAGTAGTTTATTTGGGAGGAGATCCCAGGAAGCACTGGTGAGGGAGGGTGAGACAGGGAAGGAGGCACAGCCAATGTAAAGGATGTTTATCCAGTTGCTGCTGTGGGCAGTGGGCTTGGTTCTGCCAAGACTTCCTAAGAAATGAACATAATGTCTGCTAGAATTGTCCACTTGATGGACAGGAAGCTGGAGCATTTACCTAGTAGCTTCTTTCCCCATTGATGGAGGCTTGCCTCCAGGGGCTGAGCATGTGCATGGGGCCAGCATTGGAGAAGTCTCTGAAGCAAGGCTTCAGTTCTGCTTGAGGTGGGACCATGCAGGAGTGAACTCACTTGGAATTCCCCACTGCTGATGCCACTTGTGTTGAAGGAGAGATAAGGGATGGAGATGAAGCACCAGAACCATTTGCCACAGAATGATTCTTTGGTCCAGTGACTCTTTGGGTTGAAAAAATCATGAAAGCCAAGCAGACCCAGAGAAAAGCATGGAAAGTCTCTGTGATATGAAAGAGCAAGGCTGATTTCAAAATGTAAGGAAGTCTGTGATGCTGGATGTGCCAGTTTGGATGTATTATGTCCCCCCCAAACACCATGTTCTTTGATGTAATCTTGTGCGGGCAGATGTATTAGTGTTGATTAGATTGGAATTCTTTGGTTGAGTGTTTCCATGGAGATGTGACTCAATCAACTGTGAGGAAATGTTTGGATAATTTACATGGAGGTGTTACCCCGCCCATTCAGGGTGGGTGTTAATTGGATCCTTGGAGTCCTTTAAAGGAGTTCACTAACAGAAGGACCTCAGAGCAACTGAGAGTCACATTTTGAAGAGAGGCTGCAGCTAAGAGAGGATAAAATGCCCCAAGAGCAACATTTTTGAGAATGCCATTTTGAAATGCAACCTGGGAGCAAGTGGACGCCAGTCCCGTGCCTTCCCAGCTAACAGAGGTTTTCTGGATGCCAATGACAATCCTTTAGTGAAGGTACCCTATTGATGCCTTACCTTGGACACTTTATGGCCTTAAGACTGTAACTGTGTAACCAAATAAACCCCCTTTATAAACGCCAATCCCTTTCTGGTATTTTGCATAATGGCAGCATTAGCAAACTGAAACACTGGAGCACAGCGTGTGAGGTGGCAAGTCAAGATAAAGTTGGACACAGTAGGTAGAGACAAATCAGGAAGAGCCTAGGACTTGTGCCATGGAGTTTAAGTTTTATCTTCTAGAATCTACCATCTAGGACAATATTGTTCAAAATGGTTTTTCTTAATTATATATATATTTTTTACCTTAAAAAGGAAAACAATTGAGCTTGACAACTATTTAGTATGTGGCTGGACCACAGTGCCCTTTTTCAGTCTGGGTACCACAGGGTCAGGTCCTGTGCATGGTATGAGAAGAAGTTATGGAAAGGCTGGCAACACCATGGAGCAGCACGGCTGATGGCAGTGCCCTCTCTTGTTTGTCCTCTGAGCCTTTTGCGATGTGTTGTGGGTTAAGTGCACCTGATTAGGCAGAAGCAGGGATTCAATTCTCCAGTGTTCATCAAATGTCTTCTCCAAATATACACAAGTGTATTTAAAAGATTCCTGCAAATATCCATCAGTTTGAAGACAATCCCAAGTAAGTAACGACAAGAAAACAGCAGCACTGGATTTCTCCTATTCTTGGGATGATTTCTTCATCAATCATATAATGAGGTTAAAGACAGTGAAATAATTAACTTTGACAAGAAGTACCCCTCCCACCAGAAAAGAAGAAATAGAGAAATTATCAAGAAGCCTCTTGACGTCTAGATTTAAAGCACAATTACTAACATGTAGTCGAGGTCACATCTTAAGAGGGGACTTTTCCTTGATGTGTTAGCTATTGATAGTGCAAAGCCATTTTAGAGAGATGGAAAGAAAGTATTATTTTAGATTGCTTTTATTTCTATGTCTTGATTTTGCTTTTATATACACATATTGTATTAGTACAATGGTATATGTGTGTAATTTATAAAAAAATATATGAATATAAACATGTTGGTGGTACATGCTAGTTTTTTTTTTTTTGTCCCCCCATTTTCAGGCTCTGAAACAAAGAATGGGGGGAGGCAGGTAATTTGCTTGGGAAGTGATTTCAGGAAGGACAAGTGAGAGAGGGAGTAAGTGAGTCAGGAGAGAGAGAAATGCCCAGAAAGGCTGTGGGCACAATCCTGCTGTGGACCCTCTAGGGAACCTTGTAAAATTGCACCCCACACTTGCCTTGCTGGGAGCTAGGGTTATTGGGGTATTTTCTACTGTCTCACATTCCTCATTGGCTGAGATTGCCCTGTAGGGATTTAATCACTGGCATGTCCAAACTGTAGCTACTTGTGGGCTATGCAAGACCCTGTGGAATTTGGGCTGAGCCCTCAGGCAGTGAGCAGATGAGACAGTGCCTGCAGTTGGAGGCTGGGTCAGCGTGCTGGGTACTATCTCCCAGGTCACAGGTGACAACAGAGTTGGGCCAAGTGGTTATATGGAGGGACATACTAGCATCAGCTACAATAGCCTTCAACAATATTTGAGATCAATGTTCTAGGTGAAGGAGATGAAATGAAAGAGACATGGTAGATTGAGATGCTCAGAATTGGACTTTAGAAAGGTCTCTTGGACAGCAGTGTGATGATAGGTATTTTAGAGGGATAAGAGTTTAGGAGATAGGAAGACCTGTTGGGAAGTGTTATTAATCCGGGTGAGCAGTGGGAATGGACCAGAGGGGCAAAAAGCTAGAGAGATGTACAGGTGGCTGATTTAATGGTGAAGGGTGAGAGAAACCATAGGATGAGCCTCTGATTTTAGCTTGGGGGACTTGGTTGATAATAGCAAATAAGGGCAGAAGAGAGAGGAGGAGGGGCTATATAGTGGGTTCATTTTGAATAGTTTGAATGTGACATATCAGAGGGTTTTTCAGGGAGAGATGGATATTAGAGAGTTGGTTAGATCAGTCTGGAATCCAAGAGAGTTCCCCATTCTGGACTTGCACGACTTTTAAGACTCTTTTTCAAGACTAATAATCTAAAATCCTTCGTCCAAATTACCAGTGCCTTCTGTTTAGATTTAGTCTGTCTAGTTATTAGGCCTAGACAAAGTACCCATTAAAACAATGACTATCACTTCTCTAAATGAAAATACTTTATGTATTTTCACATACTTAGAAGATGTTTCATCCTGATGCACTGAAAAATAGCATCTTCAACTAGAGCACATAAAACTAAATGCATCCTCCCCCAAATATTGGAGCTTGAAACAAATTAAAAATATTTGCCCTTTGAATTTTTCTAATGGCTCCACAAAGATTTAAATCTTCTATGAATCTTGCTGGTACCATAATTAATATATTAATATTGGATATTAATATTCATATTTAGTATGTGTACAAATCACCTGGGGATCCTGTTAAAATTTAGGTTCTGATTCAGCTGGTCTGAGATGTGGGTAGTTTCTGCATTTCTAATAAGACCCCACTGACCCACTGACCACAATTTGCATAGCAAGGGAATAAAAGAGATAAAAGAAAACTTTCAAAAAACGTTATCCAGATTTTCTTTGGATAAACACCCGATTACCTGATTTGGGGCAATTAATTTACCTGAATCCATTTTCTCTTGCTGTGGAATGAGGCGACTGTCACCAGCAGCCCTGGACCTTATTGAGATATCCCAGTAGCTATGATTCATGCAAACCTGGAAGACCCAAAGAGAGAAACCCAAAGAAAATGATAAGGTGAAAATCGATAAGTGAATGCATGGAAAAGAGTGAAAAAAGAGAAGAGAAAAGTTGGTAATAAGAAAGAAGAAGTAGGAAAATATAGGTTGTACATTGTTGAAAAATGGGTTGTACATTAATTTTGAAAAATATTTATGAGTTTATTTCCCATGAGTTAAAGAGGAAGAAAGGATGGAAGGATCCACTGCAAAATATTTCAATGTATGAGAAGTCCGCATGGGGCTTGGAGCCTAAAATATTTTAATTAGAAGGTGAAGATGTCACTATATCAAGGGAAGTAAATGGATATGGCCACAGTGTCTTTTGTCAGGGTGCAAGGATCCTTAACTAGTTACCTGGGGGGCTTTTTAAATCCTTGTTCTACATCCAGGAACATGGTTCTTTAAAGATATTGGTAGCTGAGATTCCCTAAGTAAAAAGGGCTCCTATTCAAACATGCATACTGGTGTGAAAGTATTTGTTTACTTACCTATGCCGAGCTCTTTCTGGTTGCTTTTAAATAATGGATGCTAAAAACAAATGCTGTGAATTAGGTATCCTAACAGACACAGCTGTAGACAAGAGCTTTTTAAAATAAACACTTCAACCTATTAAGTATAGATGTATAATATCCCAGTTTTGAAAACACAATAAAACACAGATAGTTCAAAAATAGTGATAAGCTTTAATAATATATTTCTAACCAAATTTTGAAAATATGTTTTGTCCACATTTCAAAAGACAACCAACCATTTATTTCTATGTCTACAGTATAACTTAAAATGCTGTTTTATTGTCTTTCTGAAAACTCTGTAATTTCTTTTCATTGTGACAGTTCTTATTAATTTTTCTTTTAAATAAGTGTCATGTATTCTAAATTGACATTTCCAGAAAGTTGTTTTTTTTATAGACATAACAATGATGGAAACATTTGACCTTTTTTTTTCTTTTTTATATGTATTTCTGCAGAACCAAGAAGCATGTTTAAATATTCCCAAGGTTGAGATTTTCGAAACAACCAAGTATTTTGCAAAGTTCACATGAATTGTTCTTCTGGAAATTTCTCTCAGATTAATAGACTTTTTTTTTTTTTTTTTTTCCAAAATGTGCAACATCTCTGAGCTATAAATGTCTCTTAAATTTACCCTTCTAATTTCTGATTTTGGCTTATTAAAAATCAATGTTGGCATGAAATTCATAGTTTATTCTAATAAATTAAGAGGAAAATGTTATTTTTTTATCATTCTCATTTCATGTGAATTTATAAAATACAACCTTGTGGGCATCTCTGTGCCAGGGATGTTGCAAAATAAGTTAGTCATGGCCCAGTCAGATTCTATGATGTTTATTAGTTTATACAAATGTGTTCTACAGCATGGCAACAGGATAGGTCTGAAAACAGTTCTGCCTTAAACACTGGCTCAAAGTATTTTCTGATCATTGCTGCATAGTGCTTTGTGTCCACTGACTCATTCATTAAATACTGATCTAGCATTCTCCTTGAGCCAACAGAGTTAGGCCCTTGCATACAAAATAGTCCTGTGATGATTTCATGTTTCAATGGAGTTTTGTGTACAGATAATTAGACTCAAGTATCTTGGATGCTTTAATAAGTGATCTATAAAATGCTGGGCAAAATCAAGGAAAACTAATTCCATCTGTTAGAATCTATCTCACAGGGAATGTTATTTGAACTCAGTCTTGAAAGTTGAATAGGGAATTTGTCAGGCAGAGAAGGGGTAGGAAGCAAATTATGCAAAGGATCAGAGGTATATCCCGCATCGATCGTTGGGTGATGGAGGAAAGCCAGGATGGGTGCAACATAAGGATCAGGGAGAGAAAGTATTGAAAGCTAAGGCTATGTGATAAATAGGATTTACATTATAGAGGGAATTATAGATGAGGTATATAAGTGATTGCTTTGAGTTGCAAACAACAAAATCCACTCTGGCCAGTAGACGTGAAGAAAGATTATTAAGGCCCAACTCACCGCAGACACTGGAGCCCCCATCAACGACCCTGGAGACTGGACACCAGAAAACCCATCACTGCTGCCTCTGAAGAAAAAACACCTCCCCTCCTACATTACCAAAAGATCAATTCCATGCAGGGCCCTTGTGGTAGACTGATTGCACCTATGGTCCCAATTAATGACCTCCCTCTTGCAAATATAACTTTTCAGCTCCTATCAAGTGTTGGGGCCTGTTTCCCATGCTTTGAGTACGGGCTGCCCTAGTGACTTGCTCTGTCTTCATAGGATGCGTTGTTCTAGATGTGCTTAGAGAGTGGGATTTGGGTGTATAAATCATGAAAGAAATCAGATCTGGGGTTTAGATTTGAGATTCTTCAGCAAATCTGAAAAGTGATTGAAACTGTCAGAGCACTCAGGGGGAAAGAATATAGAGTGAAAAGAAGCCTGTTTTGGAGACACTGAATGCACAGGAGTGTGAGAAAGGAGAATGTGAGGAGGAAGCAGGAGAAATGAGTGTCATATAAACCCAGGGAGGAGAAAGTTTCAAAATGGAGGGAGAAGTAAGACAGATGATGCTGAGATATTAAGATAAGTATTTGGATTGGACCATAGGGTTGGCAATGACTAAAGCTCTGCTCTCATAAGAGAATATTCTGTAGGATAGTGATTTTCTAGGTGTGGCTCACAGATCAGCTGCAGCAGCATCTCCTGGAAACTTGATAGAAATGCAGAATCTTGAGCCTGATACACACTCATTAAATCAGAAAGTACTTTAGAAGCCCTCCAAGGGATTTATATACCAACTTAAGTTTGAGAAACACTGTGATAGTGTGATTAGGAAAGAAGATTTTTGTGGCTTGGGACACAAAGAGTAGACTTCCATTTCCAGAAGTTTGTCAGGAAAAAGAAGAAAAAGAAAAAAAAAAAGGTAATTTGGAGAGAAGGTGGAGTTGAGGAAGAGTAAAAATCCACCACACATTTAATTTATTGATGGCTTTTAATTTTTCTAGCGGTGTTTTTTAATTCACCAAAGTTTTAATTTTTTATGTAATATATGTATTTTTTAATTTGGGGAGGATCATTTTCCATTGCAAACCTAGTCACATAAATTCCCATATCTTCTATTACTTTTACATTTTCTATTTCTTCCTTTTTCACATTTAAAAAAATACATAACAGGAATTTATTTTGAGAAATAATGGAAAGAGAGGCTCTAGAGTAATATATTCTTTCTCCAAAAGCCGATTTCTTTAAGGCTAGTTACAGATAATTCTATCCCTTATTCAGTGTTATGAAACATTACCTTTATCAGATATTAAGCTTTTATATAAACTGCATGTCTTTTAATGCAGCAGACAACTACAATAATTTTGTCTTCTTTTTAGCAGAAGCACCACAATTATACCTCTTGTTAAATCTATAATCAGTTAAACCCCTAGGTTGGTTTCAAATTAATTCTTTCAAGTGAGGACCCCTATTCAGTTCTTGTATTATATGGATGTAAGTCTAGATATAGGTAAATGTATACATTTATATTTAACTGAATTTCAGGCTAACAATAGACATCATCTATCAATGATTCTTAGATAAATCCCAGGCCCCATCCTTCAAAGATCTCAGACCTCTGTGTTCCTTATTAGTTTTTCAGGTTATTCTTTTATACACTGAAGTTTGAGAAACACTCCTCTAAATACTTCCAGAGTTTAGTTTATTTTTTGTTCTTATGCATACCTGAATGGAGCTGGAATAGTGAGGCCTGTATTCAAACCACTTAAGACTCTGAAACACTCACACAAAGTCATCCATATTTGCCTCAAATCTTGAGTATTTTAAAGCAAGGTTGTTCTTGGGATGAATTATCCAGAAAGGAAATTGATTCTTTACCTCTGTGTGGCAGTAGCTGGACTGAATAATTGTAATTGTTCTTCCAGTGGGAATGATGGCCAATCATGATCAAATCAACATCTTAGAGCAACCAGCTAGTTTCATTTCTGACAACTGGATGTTGGAAGATGAATACAATTTGGACATGGTTTTGTATTTTAAAAATCTGTGAAATTAAAATTGCTTTAGAGTTCTATCCATCTCTATATTCCAATGAGTATCATGTAATCTTATAAATGAATTTTTGATAAACCTGTATTCACCATGGCTGGTAGCCAGTATTACTGTACAGTGTATGCATGATATATCTGGTTTAAAATCATATTCTTTATTCTTTGCTAAAGATCAACATTCTCTTTAGTTTCTTTCAAATATTTATTTCATGGGGGAAAAATTACCTGCTTTAGGAAGACATGGGATTTCCCAATTGGCTGACACACTGAAATGTTTCTTGGATCTAAGTAGTTTAGCAAAACTGAAACACCTTTAACCAAACATATTGTTTTTACCTAGAGCATTTTTAACCAAATATATTGTAAGGAAATTTTAATCCACCTGCTTCTGATTTCTTTACACTAATGTAATAAAGTTGGCATTTTAAAGAACTCTTTAATGGCTATGAAAGCCTTCAAGATTTTTTTTATGAGAAAGTTAAAAAGACCTTTGAACCAAAGATTGATTTAAAAGAAAAAGGTGGGGGCGGGGCAAGATGGTGGATTGGTGAGGTGTATGTTTTAGTTACTCCTCCAGGGAAGTAGGTAGAAAGCCAGGAACTGAGTGGACTGGACACTGCAGAGCAATCTGACTTTGGGCATACTTCATACAACACTCATGAAAACGTGGAACTGCTGAGATCTGCGAAATCTGTAAGTTTTTGCGGCCAGGGGACCCGCGCCCCTCCCTGCCAGGCTCATTCCCCTGGGAGGAGGGGCTGTCAGCTCTGGGAAGGAGAAGGGAGAACTGCAGTGGCAGCTCTTATCGGAAACTCATTTTACTGATCCAAACTCCAAGCATAGATAGACTGAGACCAGACACCAGAGAATCTGAGAGCAGCCAGCCCAGCAGAGAGGAGACAGGCATAGAAAAAAACAGCAAGACAAACTCCAAAATAAAAGCGGATGCTTTTTGGAGTTCTGGTGAACATAGAAAGGGGAAGGGCAGAGCTCAGGCCCCACAGTCTCATTTGCAAAACCCAAAGAAAAACTGATCTCTCTGCCCCCTGGATCTTTCCTTAATAGCCCTAATTGCTTTGTCTCTTAGCATTTCAATAACGCATTAGATCTGCCAGGAGGGCCCTTTCTTTTTTCTTTGTTTTGAATCTTTTTTTCATTTTCTAAAACAGTTACTCTAAGAAGCCCAATACAGAAAGCCTCAAAGACTTTGCAATTTGGGCAGGTCAAGAAAAGAGCAGAACTGAGAGCTCTGAGACAAAAGGCAATAATCCAGTGGCTGAGAAAATTCACTAAACACCACAACTTCCCAAGAAAAGGGGGGCGTCCTCTGATAGCCATCATCCTGGTGGACAGGAAACACTCCTGCCCGTCACCAGCCCCATAGCCCAGAGCTGCCCCAGACAACCCAGTGTGACGGAAATGCTTTAAATAACACGCATACACCACAAAATTGGGCGTGGACATTAGCCTTCCCTGCACCCTCAGCTGGTTGTCCCAGAGTTGGGAAGGTGGAGCAGTGTGAATTAACAAAGCCCCATTCAGCCATCATTTCAGCAGACTGGGAGCCTCCCTACACAGCCCAGCAGCCCAGAACTGCCCTGGGGGGACGGCACTCACCTGTGACATAGCACAGTCATCCCTCAACAGAGGACCTGGGGGAGCAAGGCCTGGAAGAGGGACCCACTCGCAAGTCTCAGGAGCCATACGCCAATACTAAGGACTTGTGGGTCAGTGGCAGAGACAAACTGTGGCAGGACTGAACTGAAGGATTAGATTATTGCAGCAGCTTTAAAACTCCAGGAACACCAGGGAGATTTGGTTGTTAGAGCCATCCCCCCTCCCTGACTGTCCAGAAACACGCCCCATATACAGGGCGGGCAACACCAACTACACACGCAAGCTTGGTACACCAACTGGACCCCACAAGACTTACTCCCCCACTCACCACAGAGGCAAAGTGGGGGAGAACTGCCTTGAGGGGAACAGGTGGTTTGTGGACACCACCTGCTTGTTAGTCACAGAAAATGTACTCCACGAAGCTGTAGACCTGACAAATTAGAGACAAGGATTTCAATTGGTCTACAAATCCTAAAAGAACGCTACCAAGTTAAGCAAATGCCAAGAGGCCAAAAACAACAGAAAATTTTAAAGCATATAAAAAAACCAGAAGATATGGATAAGCCAAAGAAAACACCCAAATCAAAAGATCAGAAGAAATACAGTACTTAGAGCAACTAATTAAAGAACTAAAGATGAATGATGAGACCATGGCACAGGATATAAAGGACATCAAGAAGAGCATGGAACAGGATATAAAGGACATCAAGAAGACCCTAGAAGAGCATAAAGAAGACATTGCAAGACTAAATAAAAAAAATAGATCTTATGGAAATTAAAGAAACTGTTGACCAAATTAAAAAGATTCTGGATACTCATAGTAGAAGACTAGAGGAAGTTGAACAACGAATCAGTGACCTGGAAGATGACAGAATGGAAAATGAAAGCACAAAAGAAAGAATGGGGAAAAACATCAAAAAAATCGAAATGGACCTCAGGGAATTGATAGATAATACAAAACGTCCACATATAAGACTCATTGGTGTTCCAGAAGGAGAAGAAAAGGGTAAAGGCCTAGGAAGAGTATTCAAAGAAATTGTTGGGGAAAACTTCCCAAATCTTCTAAACACCATAAATACACAAATCATAAATGCCCAGCGAACTCCAAATAGAATAAATCCAAATAAACCCACTCCGAGATATATTCTGATCACACTGTCAAATACAGAAGAGAAGGAGCAAGTTCTGAAAGCAGCAAGAGAAAAGCAACTCACCACATACAAAGGAAACAGCATAAGACTAAGTAGTGACTATTCAGCAGCCACCATGGAGGCGAGAAGGCAGTGGCACAACATATTTAAAATTCTGGGTGAGAAAAATTTCCAACCAAGAATACTTTATCCAGCAAAGCTCTCCTTCAAATTTGAGGGAGAGCTTAAATTTTTCACAGACAAACAAATGCTGAGAGAGTTTGCTAACAAGAGGCCTGCCCTACTGGAGATACTAAAGGGAGCCCTACAGACAGAGAAACAAAGAAAGGAGAGAGAGACATGGAGAAAGGTTCAGTACTAAAGAGATTCGGTATGGGTACATTAAAGGATATTAATAGAGAGAGGGAAAAATATGTATGACAAACATAAACCAAAGGATAAGATGGCTGATTCAAGAAATGCCTTCACGGTTATAACGTTGAATGTAAATGGATTAAACTCACCAATTAAAAGGTACAGATTTGCAGAATGGATCAAAAAAAAAATGAACCATCAATATGCTGCATACAAGAGACTCATCTTAGACACAGGGACACAAAGAAATTGAAAGTAAAAGGATGGAAAAAATATTTCATGCCAGCTACAGCCAAAAGAAAGCAGGTGTAGCAATATTAATCTCAGATAAAATAGACTTTAAATGCAGGGATATTTTGAGAGACAAAGAAGGTCACTACATACTAATAAAAGGGGCAATTCAACAAGAAGAAATAACAATGATAAACGTTTATGCACCCAATCAAGGTGCCACAAAATACATGAGAGAAACACTGGCAAATCTAAAGGAAGCAATTGATGTTTCCACAATAATTGTGGGAAACTTCAACACATCATTCTCTCCTACAGATAGATCAACCAGACAGAAGACCAATAAGGAAATTGAAAACCTAAACAATCTGATAAATGAATTAGATTTAACAGACATGTATAGAACGTTACATCCCAAATCACCAGGATACACATACTTCTCTAGTGCTCATGGGACTTTCTCCAGAATAGATCATATGCTGGGACATAAAACAAGCTTCAATAAATTTAAAAAGAATGAAATTATTCAAAGCACATTCTCTGACCACAGTGGAATACAATTAGAAGTCAATAACCCTAAGAGACTTAGAAAATTCACAAATACCTGGAGGTTAAACAACACTCTCCTAAACAATCAGTGGGTTAAAGAAGAAATAGCAGGAGAAATTGCTAAATATATAGAGACGAATGAAAATGAGAACACAACATTCCAAAACCTATGGGATGCAGCAAAAGCGGTACTGAGGGGGAAATTTATAGCACTAAATGCATATATTAAAAAGGAAGAAAGAGCCAAAATCAAAGAACTAATGGATCAACTGAAAAAGCTAGAAAATGAACAGCAAACCAATCCTAAACCAAGTAGAAGAAAAGAAATAACAAGGATTAAAGCCGAAATAAATGACATAGAGAACAAAAAAACAATAGAGAGGATAAATAACACCAAAAGCTGGTTCTTTGAGAAGATCAACAAGATTGACAAGCCCCTAGCTAGACTGACAAAATCAAAAAGAGAGAAGACCCATAGAAACAAAATAATGAATGAGAAAGGTGACATTACTGCAGATCCTGCGGAAATTAAAAAAAATATAAGAGGGTACTATGAATAACTGTATGGCAACAAACTGGATAATGTAGAGGAAATGGACAATTTCCTGGAAACATATGAACAACCTACACTGACCAGAGAAGAAACAGAAGACCTCAACCAACCAATCACAATCAGAGATCCAATCAGTCATCAAAAAGCTTCCCACAAATAAATGCCCAGGGCCAGATGGTTTCACAGGAGAATTCTACCAAACTTTCTAGAAAGAACTGACACCAATCTTACTTAAACTCTTTCAAAACATTGAAGAAAATGAAACACTACCTAACTCATTTTATGAAGTTAACATCAATCTAATACCAAAACCAGGCAAAGATGCTACAAAACAGGAAAACTACCGGCCAATCTCCCTAATGAATATAGATGCAAAAATCCTCAGCGAAATACTTGCAAATCGAATCCAAAGACACATTAAAAAAATCATACACCATGCCCAAGTGGGGTTCATTCCAGGCATGCAAGGATGGTTCAACATAAGAAAATCAATCAATGTATTACAACACATTAACAAATCAAAAGGGAAAAATCAAATGATCATCTCAATAGATGCTGAAAAAGCATTTGACAAAATCCAACATCCCTTTTTGATAAAAACACTTCAAAAGGTAGGAATTGAAGGAAACTTCCTCAATATGATAAAGAGTATATATGAGAAACCCACAGCCAGCATAGTACTCAATGGTGAGACTGAAAGCCTTCCCCCTAAGATCAGGAACAAGACAAGGATGCCCGCTATCACCACTGTCATTCAACATTGTGCTAGAAGTGCTAGCCAGGGCAATCCGGCAATACAAAGAAATAAAAGGCATCCAAATTGGAAAGGAAGAAGTAAAACTGTCATTGTTTGCAGATGATATGATCTTATATCTGGAAAACCCCAAGAAATCGACGATACAGCTACTAGAGCTAATAAACAAATTTAGCAAAGTAGCGGGATACAAGATTAATGCACACAAGTCAGTAATGTTTCTGTATGCTAGAAATGAACAAACTGAAGAGACATTCAAGAAAAAGATACCATTTTCAATAGCAACTAAAAAAATCAAGTACCTAGGAATAAACTTAACCAAAGATGTAAAAGACCTATACAAAGAAAACTACATAACTCTACTAAAAGAAATAGAAGGGGACCTTAAAAGATGGAAAAATACTCCATGTTCATGGATAGGAAGACTAAATGTCATTAAGATGTCAATTCTACCCAAACTCATCTACAGATTCAATGCAATCCCAATCAAAATTCCAACAACCTACTTTGCAGACTTGGAAAAGCTAGTTATCAAATTTATTTGGAAAGGGAAGGTGCCTCGAATTGCTAAAGACACTCTAAAAAAGAAAAACCAAGTGGGAGGACTTACACTCCCTGACTTCAAAGCTTATTATAAAGCCACAGTTGTCAAAACAGCATGGTACTGGCACAAAGATAGACATATAGATCAATGGAATCGAATTGAGAATTCGGAGATAGACCCCGAGATCTATGGCCGACTGATCTTTGATAAGGCCCCCAAAGTCACTGAACTGAGTCATAATGGTCTTTTCAACAAATGGGGCTGGGAGAGTTGGATATCCATATCCAAAAGAATGAAAGAGGACCCCTACCTCACCCCCTACACAAAAATTAACTCAAAATGGACCAAAGATCTCAATATAAAAGAAAGTACCATAAAACTCCTAGAAGATAATGTAGGAAAACATCTTCAAGACCTTGTGTTAGGCGGCCACTTCCTAGACTTTACACCCAAAGCACAAGCAACAAAAGAGAAAATAGATAAATGGGAACTCCTCAAGGTACCTCAAAGCAATTTGTCAAAAAGGTAAAGAGGCAGCCAACTCAATGGGAAAAAATTTTTGGAAACCATGTATCTGACTAAAGACTGATATCTTGCACATGTAAAGAAATCCTACAACTCAATGACAATAGTACAGACAGGCCAATTATAAAATGGGCAAAAGATATGAAAAGACAGTTCTCTGAAGAGGAAATACAAATGGCCAAGAAACACATGAAAAAATGTTCAGCTTCACTAGCTATTAGAGAGATGCAAATTAAGACCACAATGAGATACCATCTCACACCAATTAGAATGGCTGCCATTAAACAAACAGGAAACTACAAATGCTGGAGGGGATGTGGAGAAATTGGAACTCTTATTCTTTGTTGGTGGGACTGTATAATGGTTCAGCCACTCTGGAAGTCAGTCTGGCAGTTCCTTAGTAAACTAGATATAGAGATACCCTTTGATCCAGCGATTGCATTTCTCGGTATATACCCGGAAGATCGGAGAGCAGTGACACGAACAGATATCTGCACGCCAATGTTCATAGCAGCATTATTCACAATTGCCAAGAGATGGAAGCAACCCAAATGTCCTTCAACAGATGAGTGGATAAATAAAATGTGGTATATACACACGATGGAATACTACGCGGCAGTAAGAAGGAACGATCTCGTGAAACATATGACAACATGGATGAACCTTGAAGACATAATGCTGAGCGAAATAAACCAGGCACAGAAAGACAAATATTATATGCTACCACTAATGTGAGCTTTGAAAAATGTAAAACGAATGGTTTATAATGTAGAATGTAGGGGAACTAGCGATAGAGAGCAATTAAGGAAGGGGGAACAATAATCCAAGGAGAATGGATAAGCTATCGTGGGTAAATTTAACATTCTGGGAATGCCCAGAAATGACTATGGTCTGTTAATTTCTGATGGGTATAGTAGGAAGAAGTTCACAGAAATGTTGCTATATTAGGTAACTTTCTTGGGGTAGAGTAGGAACATGTTGGAAGTAAAGTAGTTATCTTAGGTTAATTGTCTTTTTCTTACTCCCTTGTTATGGTCTCTTTGAAATTTTCTTTTATCGTATGTTTTTTTTTTAATTATTTTCTTTATTTTTTTGTATTCTTTTATTTTTCATACAGTTGATTTAAAAAAAAAAAAAGTTAAAAAAAAACAAGGAAAAAAATATGTAGAGCCCCCTTGAGGAGCCTGTGGAGAATGCAGGGGTATTGGCCTACCCCACCTCGATGGTTGCTAACATGACCACAGACATAGGGGACTGGTGGTTTGATGGGTTGAGCCCTCTACCACAGGTTCTACCCTTGGGAAGACGGTTGCTGCAAAGGAGAGGCTAGGCCTCCCTATGGTTGTGCCTAAGAGCCTCCTCCCGAATGCCTCTTTGTTGCTCAGATGTGGCCCTGTCTCTCTAGCTAAGCCAACTTGAAAGGTGAAATCACTGCCCTCCCCCCTACGTGGGATCAGACACCCAGGGGAGTGAATCTCCCTGGCAACGTGGAATATGACTCCCGGGGAGGAATGTAGACCTGGCATCGTGGGACGGAGAACATCTTCTTGACCAAAAGGGGGATGTGAAAGGAAATGAAATAAGCTTCAGTGGCAGAGAGAATCCAAAAGGAGCCGAGAGGTCACTCTGGTGGGCGCTCTTACGCATACTTTAGACAACCCTTTTTAGGTTCTAAAGAATTGGGGTAGCTGGTGGTGGATACCTGAAACTATCAAACTACAACCCAGAATCCATGAATCTCGAAGACAATTGTATAAAAATGTAGCTTATGAGGGGGGACAGTGGGATTGAGGGGGCCATGGGGATCACACTCCCGTTTGTCTAGTTTGTGGATGGATGAGTGGAAAGGTGGGGGAAGGAAACAAACAAACAAAGAGACAGACAAGGGCGCCCAGTGTTCTTTTTTACTTTAGTTGCTCCTTTTCACTTTAATTATTATTCTGGTTATTTTTGTGTGTGTGGTAATGAGGGTGTCGGGGATTGATTTTGGTAATGAATGTACAAATACATAATGGTACTGTGAACAATCAAATGTACGATTTGTTTTGTATGACTGCATGGT
Organism: Choloepus didactylus; assembly: GCF_015220235.1. Taxonomy (NCBI): domain Eukaryota; kingdom Metazoa; phylum Chordata; class Mammalia; order Pilosa; family Megalonychidae; genus Choloepus; species Choloepus didactylus. Next base: position 23,607,225 of record NC_051325.1, on the reverse strand, counting down.
ATGTGCATATATCTCAATAAAATGAATTTAAAAATAAAAGTGCTTGGAGATTGATGAGGAGCAGGATTTGTACATGGTCTCAAAGTACCTGCCACAAGTTATGCATAAATTAAGAACAGTAACTTTGTAAGAAACCTGGCAGTCACCACCTTATCCAATGATCCTAATTACCATTGCCAATATCGGGAAAGAGTGACATCCATGACTACTGATGTGAGTCCTTTGTGGAGGATACAGTATAGCTTCTGTGGTAGTCCTAACCAAAATGAAGAGGTTGAATTTAATCATGTGGAAACACCATATTGCAGGACATTCTACAAAATCAGTGTCCTGTGTTCCTCAAAAAATGTCAAGATCAAGACACAGAAAGGCTGAGGAACAGTTCTAGAGTAAAGGAGACTAAAGATACATGACAACTAATTGCAAGGCATGATCTGGAGGAAATAGCTATTAATGACATTATTGGAACAACTGGCAAAATTTGAAAGTGGCTTGTGGAGTCGATAACAGTATTGTATCAATGTTAAATTTCCTGATTTTGATTACTGCATTCTAAATACATAAAAAGATATCCTTGTTCTTAGGAAATACACACTGAAGTATTCAAAGGTGAAAGGATACTGTGGTTCCAACTTTCAAATAATAAAGAGAAAATTTTACATATATGGAAAGAGAGAATAATAATGCAAATGGGGCAAAAAGTTAATTGGTGACTCTGGGGGAAAGGGAACATTGGAGTTCTTTGTAGTATTTTTGCTCTAAGTTTAAAATGAAATCAAAATTAAAATTCTGAAGCATCTAAAAAAAAAAAGAAAAAGGTTTAAATATTAAGGTCTATAGTTTGATCTTAGAAAACGAGGTATTGTTAACATCCAAACACAGGGCAGGGACGTGGGGGAGGAGTTGGGAAAACCCCTTTATCCAGCTTCCTGAGAACGCCTAAGCATTGTTTCATCTTTGTGTAAGGCACCGACAGTACATATTTTAAAATGGATCTCTGCCCAGTCACAACATTAGGTTTCTTTTCTTATCTTGAGTGTCCAAGGGAAGCATTTCTTCCTTTTCTCCACCTCTCTTTCTGATGAATTCCACAATAGGATCTTCTGGAAGTTCTCCAGCACTGCCCCCTCCTTCCCCTACCTCCCAGGCCTCCTATCCAAAACCTACTACCAGGCCTAACCTACCACCAGGAGATAGACACAAAAGTTTTGGGTTGGATACCAGAGAATACCTGAAAAGAGAAATTCAAAAACTATGTTCACATTATTATTGAGGAGGAAGATGGAAAAAAGGAGAGATATATCTTCTGTGTCTAAAGTACTACAGATTTTCAAAGTGCTTTCCCATGTACTTTCTCATTAATGTAACTCTAATAATGACTAGTGATGTATGATTCAGCTGGTAGAGTGCTTTAATGCTATTTGAAAGAATATTCTAGTACTTGGCCATCATAACATACTGATACATTTGGCAAACTGTATAACCAGCTATAAAATGTAGGATAATCATACTTGCTGTATCACATTGAAAATCCAACATGTCTTCATCAACACAATGCTACAATATGTCTGTTTCCTCTTTGCTGGTATCTTAGCAAACTATGCCTTTATTCCTGAGGTGTTTTATTGGGAGGCATTAAATTAAAACATCAGGTCTTACCCATACCACTCTAAGTAAAAGCAGTCATTTTTGAATCACGAAGTCAAGTCAAAATTTAATCCATATTAAAAAATAATTCATATTTACTTGTCCCATTTAATACTGGCAATTTGCTAAGATAGATAACAAAATTATACATAATATCTCATACTTGCACTTCCTGTATTATACTGACAAAATTCATATGTGCTCTGATGGGATTTTTGGCCAATGAGAATATGTTTTTACTTGTTAGATTGAGACCCTTCCTTAGATCCCCAGGGGATCTTTCCGGCTCACTGAGGCCCTGTATATGAATAGTTCAATATACAGTATGGTCATTCCCCTGTTCTAATGGTCATCTTGTAAATAAAACTATTTACATGAAAAATGTCATTGAAAATATGCATAACTCTTTCTATTGCTAGGAAAACGTTGACAGAAGGATAAGGCTCACATTGTAGAGTAAATGTCATGAGTTCTGTGTTTTTACAATACTATTTCTGACATATCACACTTCCAGGAAGTGTTTGATGGACTGAGACAATTTACTTTATGATTTTCCAGTGAGTGTAAAGAAAAGTTATTATTTCTTAATAGGCAAAGCTCCCAATGATGTGAACTCAGCCAAAAAAGGAAGAACTTCTGTAATTCATTGGTTGAGTTTCAGCCTTTACTTTATAGAAGCTGTGATGTTTGCATGTTGTCAGGACAATTACCCAAAAAGTAGTTATCCCTGCAGAAACATACACAACCTGCATCCTTCAAATCCAAACCTGAAATATTTTGTCAATACTGATGCCATAATATCTTGTTGCCATTAGGAAACTCAAGTGTCATATAGGTTCCTTTCAGTAATGATAGGCCTTTTGGTAATAAAAAATAATTAAATAGACTAAAAGATGGTGTTTTACATTAAAACACCTTCTGACAAATCAATTTATTTTCGTGAACATTTCTTCTGCTTTCCGTGTTGGTAGGTGGAGGTTTCAGGAAAGTTGAAGACATGGTCTCTCCTCTCAAATACAGTTCAAGTTTAAATCAAGGACATTCAATTCAAATTAAGTTCCAAGGTTTGGTTATTTATAACACAGTGGTAAGAGAATAATGAGGCTGGTTTTTCCATTACACTTATAAATGTGTATAGTCATTCAACGTTGTCATTTCAGGGACTTTACAGGAATTTGAAGGATGCTACCATTGCTTAAAACAATGTGGACCTCCTTTTATGAAATTATGTTTTATCGCAGGCATGATCGCGTAACTAGCCTAAATTGTGAGGGAATGAAAAGTCTAGTCCCTAATGTGGGTGATCAAATGGGGGACATGCTATTTTTCATCAAAAAAAAAAAAAAAAGAAAAAAAAAAGGGAGGGGGTAAATGCCTATGTATTTTTTTATGGCTAACAAACTGAGATGCCTGATGAATTAATTCAGAATCGGTTAGGCACTCAGTCAATATTTGAGTGTAAAAACGTTGGCTTTCACTCTGAGTGAATAGAGAAGAATGAATGAATGAATTCTTTCAGCAAATATTTATTTAGGACCTAATGTATAGTAGGCACACTGATAGATGATGAATGACAGTGCTGAACAGAAATCCTTATACTCCTAGTGTTTGCATCCAGGAGGGAGAGAAAGAGGAAACAGCATAAAGAAGAAAGAATAGATGAAAAGAAAGATAAAGTTTGGAAAGAGAATAGTTGTGTTGGGGGAATTGCAATTTTAGGTGTTTCAGTCAACGAAGGTCTCCCTGAGAAGGGGGCAATGGAGGGAAAGTATGAAGGTGATGAGGGAGGGGGCCATGCAAATATCTGGGGGTTGCACTTTCTGCTTAAAAGCAACTGGCACACTGTAGGAACTGTCAGCCGAGTTCCTACTGGACAGAGTGAACGAAGGTGAGGAGTATAGGAGGCAACAGGGAGCTGGATCAGGTGGGTGAGTCAATCTCCATCTAGTGGGTCAATGAAAGTTCTTTGGCTTTTTACCCAAAGTGAATCAGGAAACGATTGGAAGTTTTTTAACAGAGGAGTGCCGTGATCTGATTTATGTTTTAAAAGGATCGCTCTGGCTGCTGCATTGTGAATAAACTAGAGATAGACAAGGACAAAAGAAGTGAGAACAGTTACTAGGCTATTGCAAAAATTCTGGTAGAGAGGATGGTGGATGGACTAGTGAGAAGTATCAGTGAGTGAGAAGTAGCAAGACACAGGTGGCACCCAAATTTTGATAATCCAAAGAGTGATTTTTGTTTGTCTGTTTGTTTTACATGGAGGTTATTTACAAAGTGTGTGCAGGGAATGATGCGATATGGAATTATCAACTTTGCATTTGTTATTGGCTGCACTCAGTAGTGGTAGCTGGTAGATCAGCTTTGGTGAAAGATAAACCAAGCTGTTGACGTAGAGCCTCTATTCCCACTTTGTATATGGGCCTGCTAGCAAGCTAGAAGCAGCTTTTCAAATGGAAAATAGTTATCAGCAAAGGAGAGCATATCTTAACCCTCCAACTGATACTTCTCACTAGTCCATCCACCATCATCTCTACCAGAATTTTTGCAATAGCCTTGTAACTGGGCTGACTTCTTTTGTCTTTATTTGGGTATTGCCAGAGGATCCGTTCAGCAACTCCACCAAAGATAATTCCATTATTATTGGGTCTGCTGGGTCATAAGGTCCAAGAGGTAGGGCAGCTTATACCAAAGTCTGTAGTTGCTGTGTGTTTATGTGTGTGTGTGTGTGCACGCGTGTGTGCTTTGAGCCCCATTCAAAATTGGCAGCCTTACATATTGTCAAGTAAGTGATTCAAAGCAGCACCCCCAAAGGTTTTATGTGTTGTCTCAAAAAAAATCCAGAGAGCTCCCAAGTACTCTGCTTCTTCCTTTGTGGTAACTGGTACAAGTTGCAGAAAGTTGTGTCTTAAAGGGCTACCTTGCCATGACCGATACCTGGATTCCTGTATGCCCCAATGTGGCAGGCTGTAAAACTTCTTCAGAGATTCTTTCTCACACTCTGACCTGCCTGTGCTTTACCAAGGAATCTGGGGAACATGATATTTTGTGCTCACTAGATACAATTACCATAATGTCACCATGAATTGAACTAACGCAGTGGTCTATGGGGTTTCAAATTGATGACTTTCGCTAGAGACTGTATTATGATAGTGTTTAGGAGAGTTGAAATAGCCTGGCGACAAGTTAGAAAAGGGTGTGCTCTTGTCTGTGTTTTGTAAATCTAAGTGGCTTTGGTTTTCCTTCTTGTTTGGAAACAGAAGGAAAACACTTAACAGTTGCATACCAGGTGCTAGTCTTTGTGTTGATTTGTTGCAGTAGAGACACTCTGTAAGTATATCTATGATTGTCATCACCACATGACTCAGTTTTTGATAATCTACTGTCGTTCTCCTTGAACCCTCTGGTCTCTTTTATTCCAGAAGCTCAAGAGATGAATCAAGAAGTGTATGATATCAGTTATCACCTCTGCCTTCCTCAAGGCTTTGATGGTGGCACTAACCTTTGCAGCTTGCTCAGAAATATGATTAATCTATTGGTTTACATCTTGCCTTTTATTGGCAAGGAAATTCATTGGAATATGAAATTTCAAGGTTCTGAACCTCATCCATTTCCACCCCAATAGTCCCTGTACCAAATTTCAGGATTCCACTCTTTCCTCCATTGTGCCCTTATCTTAGCATCAGAGATCCACTTGAGCTGAACTCTTAAAAGGCACTGAAACTCTATAATTCTTATAACCCTCAGCCATGTCTATTTTGTGACTCTAGGAGATGAAAGACTCCTTCAATTCTGGCAAGAAGGGCTTCTGATTCTCCATGTTTCTTTAATTTTATGGCTGTAGATTTTAATTTTTCTCTTCCCTGTGTTTGCTTTCTAGGGCCATATAAGAAGAAACGTGACTTCACAATCTTTAAAATCAATGTTGTTGCTACAATGACAACATGATACAGCCACTTGAAGTCCCAATGCCTTGTCTTACACTTGCACTGCATCCCGTGCTAAACTGAGTGACAGTGATGCCCCCACTTGCCCTGGATATCCCTGATCCTACTTCCACCTTTGGTATTTGTTCAACCCAATTGCCATTTCGAGGGTCAGTTTCTTGTCGCTACTTTTGGTAGCAATTACTGTTATTCCAGTTCCCAATCACAAAACTGGTGGAATATTCAAATTAGGAAAATTTACAGCAAGTCCATTTACTAAATGACTGTTTATAAAGATGGAGGTGGGGTATAGGGAACCACAAGACATAGTGTGACAACCTATCGTTACTATCAGAGGCTTTGTTATCACCCCTAAGCTAGAAGGGACTGGGCATAGCAATTACTGGAATCCAGGAGGAGAAAGTTGCATTGCCTAGGCTGCCTTGAGAGGAATGAGGATCTTCACTGGAAACTCACCAGCCTGAGATGAGTGCAGAATGGGAGCCAGAATGCAACTGCCTTAGACGCACTCTTTTCATTCCCTCAAGTTCCTGCCAGGGCTTCTCATGGTTGAACCTAACCGGAATGTCAGGGCAAGGAAGACACTGATGAAGTCTGGTTTAGAGAGCACAGGAAGAGAGGGGAAAATGTAAGCTATCTAGAATATGTGCCAGTGATGGTGGCCATGGTAGAAGTGACAGTAACTTCTCTATATTTGAATATAGAGTGATCAGAATTTGCTGACAGATTAAATGTGTACTATGAAAGAAAGAGAGAAGTCAAGGATAGCTGCAGCATTTTTTATCTGAGCAACTGGAAAGGTGGAATTGACATTCACTAAGATGGAGAAGAATGTGAAAGGGGAAGTTTTGGTTGGGGCAAAATATAATGCTTAATTTTTTTATGTGTTCAGTTGTGATGTGTATTAGACATCCAATGAAGAGATTGTCTAGGATATTAGATGTATGAACCTGGAGTTCTGGGGAGCAGTCTGGGCTTGGAAATACTGAAAGCTATGAGACTTGATAAGATCGCCAAGGAACTGAATAGAATAGAGAATAAAGGAACTGAACAGAATAGAGAATAGGTCTGAGGACTGAGCCCAACTAGTATAATAATTAGAATTCAGGGAGACTAGAAGGAAGCAGTAAAATTGACTAAAGTGGCTATGGAGTAGGAGAAAACCAGGCTAGTTTGTTGTCCTGGAAACCAAGTGTAGAAGATATTTCAAGAAGGAGAGTGAGCAAATGCTGTGGACAGATTGAGTCAGATGAGAACTGAGAATTGAACATTGTATTTGGTAATATGGAGGTCATTGGTAACCTCCACTGAAAGTCGAGTGGTAGGGGCAGAAGGTTGAAAGGAGTGGGTTCAGTATAGAATGGAACAAGAAACCATGGCCAGTAGTACTAACCTGTTTCTAGAAAGTTTGCTGTGGAGGGAAGAGCAAAAATGGGGTCTTTTCTGGAGGGACAAGTGAGATCAATAGATGGTTCTAATGGTAGGAGATATTAAGAGCCTGATTATATGATGAAAGGAAAGGAGTGAATCAGGAAAGAGGAAAAATTGCTGATGCAGCAGGAATGTCCTCTAACAGGTGGAAGTGGAAGAGCTGGCTTTAGCCAGGTGCATAGTTTCCTGTAGCACCAGGAGAGAAGATGGGCTGTGGGGCTCAAAGGCAGGAAGGAGGATAGATGTGGAAGGTGGAACTTGTGGAGGCTTTTTGATTGCTTCTGTGATCTCTGTGAAGTAGGAGCAAAGTTATCAGCTGAGAGTGAAGACAGGAGAGGAGGTGTTGGTCATTGGAAGAGAATGGAGAAGGATCAGTCCCCCAAAGAGTGGGAGAGTGACTGGATGAGGAAGTACATTGTGTTTGCTGGATAGCATCGTCACACCGCCTGAGGTTACTTATCAGTACTTTACGATACGAACAGTCAGCTTACATACGTGTTTTTCTCCAGCCACTTTCAGTTGTGTAGGCGCAGGTGTGAGAGTAGGACGATAATTGTATTTAATGAAGATTGCAGGTTGGCCAGCAAGTTTGAGGAAGACTGCAGATCACATATCACCTTATGGTTTAAAATTAACGAGAAACAAGTTCATTCTATTTCTAATACTGTTCCCAAAGGTAATTTAAACCATAAGCTCCAACGTGGAATATAGTCATCTTTCCCAAGATGAACTTTAGTACCATGTCAGACATTTTAATTCATATAACTAAATTAAATTACTATTTTCATATACTAAACCAGAAGACTGTTTTTAGGCATATTTTTTAAGACAGTGATACAAAAGGAAAGCTAGGTTTTTTGTTTTTTTTTCCTAATGTTGCTCTGATTTTGTATTAGCTATAGAGTGATCTCTAGTCATCTTTCCTCACCAAATTAGGAAGGATTATACTTAAGAAAAGTGATAAAATTCTGTACATTCTGGTTTTAGACCATTAGGTTTGTATGTTAGCTTCTTTTTTAAAAATGTGGGATGTTAATTCTGCGTTATACAAATTTGCCCTCCAGTGTGGCTTAGGGGACGCCTAGTTCTTCCCTTGCTTTAAAAAGCCTTCCCTGCATGTCATGCAGGTGCCTATGTTTCCCACCATTATTCTATACTTAGAATTCAGGCTTTACCTGCTGGAGGACACGTTAGATGTCACCTGTTGATTGGCAGCAATAGCACAGAGCCCATCGGTGGCACTCAAGTCAGGTGAGTTTGGATCAAATATAGTTGAAAATGAACTTGCCTCTGCAGGACGCTGCGTCTAGGTCAAGTCCCATAAGCCCGAGGGCACGTTACCTGCATTGCGTCTCTCAAATAAGGGAAAGAGTTTATCTAAAAGCTGACTCAGGACTCCAGCATCTAACTCAAAACTTGTTAGTTTTCTGAAAGATAGGTTTATTTTCCCTTTCAGAACAGCTAATAAGATAATATTTATTTGTTGCTTGCTGTTTTCAGGGCAGCACGGTAAGGCTGGTGTATGTGTGTTTATTTCTTTAGGCCTAACCATAAGCATTTGAGGTTACTGTTTTATAGACAAAGAAACTGAAGCTTAGAAGAAACTTAGAAGTTTGAAATAACTAACCCAAAGTCATAAAACTAGTGGATGGTCTAGACAGGAATTTGGAAAAAAAATCTACTTAACTCCTTATAATAAAAATTCCTTGAGAGCAGGAATCTTCCTTCTATCCTTTCACGTGCTTGTGCATAGTTTGCCATCAATAAATGTTTATTTAACTCAGTGGAGGGGGCTTACCTACACTAGGCTGTGAGCCAACACACAAGTGCAAAGTATCGTGGAACAGTAAGATGCTTTGCATGGGTAATGAACACTAGCATTAATTAAGACCAAGCTAAAATCCCAATTGTGGTTTCTTTTAGTTAGTCTGATAGTTGAGGCCAAAATGCTCTCTGACTCAAAACAGCATATGTTGCTTTCCCATCTCTCACACTGCATATTGTTTAGTTCTATGGTTTCTCATAAACAGGCAGGTATATTTTAGTTGTTGAGGTCATTTGAGAAGTTTGGCCTGGCAAATCCCCTAATCTCTCTATTCTCCAAGGCATACATGTGAAAAACAGGACCATCCTAAGCAGTATGAGATAGCTGGCTACATTCTGATAACTCTATTTTCCACTGTAACTAATTCCAATTTACTTGCCAAAAGCTTTGGACATCAGCTGAATACTCGTTTGAAGGAAAAAGAGGATTTGGGGGTGGAGATGTATTTTAAAAGATATTTAATAAGATTCATTTCTGTAACTGGGAAATGAGCATTGCAGAACTGGCTCAGGACAAGTTTTATAAATGGCTCTCCTTTCTGTGTCCATTCAATTCAAAGGTTTCTGGGTAAAATCTATGGAAGGAAATTCATGCAGGAAAGAGGGTGGAGATGGAAAAAAGAAAGTTCATGCGTAAGTCACAGTCTATGGATAAGAAAGAATTTGAATATTAATGTGCAACCTTGAGAATTAAATTCTCTGTTCAGCAACCTTAGGAGCTGGCAGCTGGTGGGGAGCTGATAAGGACTGCTGGGTGGGGGGTGAGTCCTGGGAGGGACCAGTTCCCATGGCAGGCTCTCATCCCCGGCTGGCATTAGAAAGAATTACAAAGCATGATTCAGAATCTAATTTTGTCAGCTGGTGATTGGCTCCCACAAGGCTTTGGCCACACAATATGTTCTATTAAGTAATGGGAATTGGGTTGTGCTCTTTTTCTCTGCTTCACACCTCCCACCCATTTTCCTTCACAGTACATCCTGTGTCTCCAACGTACATTTAGGTGTACTTGCTCACATCTACATTCCAAAAAGCATTTTTTGAATGTCTTCAGGATGCACAGAGGTTAAACACATAGGAGGATGCCAACATCACATTGATTTTTAATTTAATTAAAATCTTTTGACTCTTGGGCTACATTGAGGATGAAACATCAGCTTGCATGATGGGCAAAACCCAGATGGGAAAAGGGATAGTTTGAAGTAAACCCCTCTATCTGCAACCCCTCTATCTCCAACCCCTAGTTGGTGGCTTAGTACAAAAGAGGCTTTTATCATGGCCAACAGAGTAAACCTCCATGTAGAGATTCTGAGTAAACATGCAGTGTAAGAAATCATTTGGTTTATGTTAATTTCACAGAAATGGAACTGAATGAAAAATGACTCTCCAATTCATGTTTTTTTTTTTTTTTTTTTTTTTTGTTGCAGGCAAATGCCAGATACCTGTCAAAACATTTTTTTCCTTTACAGTATGATTTACATCATTAGTGATGAAAATCATTTTAAAGGTCATGATTTGCACATCTTCAAAAAGGTGGCATTATATGTTCAGAGGACACATAATATGGATTTTATTATCTTCTTATGTAACATGACAGAAGTTAGCTTCTCAAAGAGCTATGTAACAGGGCCATTTTGCCTCCATTTTAAGACTTTGAGCACTTTGTTATTCTTTCTTGTTTCCAGAATATACAGAAAATATAATTAATGAGTGAGGGTTGATGTGTTCATTGGACAGAAAATTTTAACTCAATAAACGTTTCCAAAAATATAGTTTTCTCAAAATTAAATCATACGATCCATTCTTTCTCAGCAAAACAATTTTCATAAAAGAAAGTTTTAAAGACTCCCTAACAAAGAGTTAACAATCTTAGTTCTGTGCTGTCCTTTCTTATCTCCAAGCTATGCATATTTTGGATAGAAAAAGCCAGTCTTTTGTAGAACAAAAAAGCCCTGCTTGGGATATCAGAAGACCTGGATTCTATTTTTATTCTGGCATAAACTAGCCATAGCAATTTGACTAAGTCACTTTCTGGACCAATTCTCTGAGCTGTGCAAATGAGGGAACTGGCATAGTTGAGAGGGTAAACTCTGGCAGGCAGCTTTCAGATTTGTTTTGTACGGCTAGCAGTGTTTTGCGATTTTTTAAAATAGTCTTAGGTCTTTTTGTTTTTTTTTTAAACTTTCTATTATAGTAACTTATATACAACTCAAAATTTCCCATTTTAACCACCTTCAAGTGTACTTAAAAAAAATCCGTAATTGAATTACTTTCCGGGGGCATGCACTATTTAGTCCACAATAGCCCTCACTTCTTATTACCCATACCTGGCCTGTATATGTATTAATGTACCTCTGTATCAGTTAGCTTTTGCCATATAACAAACAAGCCTGAAACTCAAGGGGTTAAAAGAATTCTAGCTCAGAATTGTAGGGTCAGTCAATTTGGACTGTGTTTGTCTGGACAGTTCTGCTGGTCTCGCAGGGCTCGCTTGTGTCTGTGGTCAACTGCTATTTAGCAAGGTGGCTCTGTTTCTGAGGGTTGACCTGGAGCAGTGGATGTTACTGAGCCAACTTATCATCCAGGATTTCAAGGACATAAGAATGGAAGCTGCAAAATCTCTTCTGTCCCAGGCTTAGAACTCATTCAATGCCACTTGTGTTGTGTTGTATTATCCAAAGCAAGTAACAGAGGCCAACTCAGATTCAAGCAGTGGGAGAGAGATTCCTTCTCTTGATGGGATGGGCTGCAAAGTTTTGGCCATTTTTGCAATCTACTACAACCTCTTGATCCCTGCAAGCATTTAAGCTTGCAAACTGTGGACTACATAGCCTTAGAAAAAAAACAAAGCAAATCACAACAAAAACAAAATGCACACTCCGACTTCTATACCAGTAGCATATTTATAGTGCTCAACTAGTTGCTCCAAAGTAAAATCATTTCAGAGCACTATTTGCACGGACACATACCATTAAACCACAAGTCCCCAGATGTGCCCTTGGTACCAGACATTTGTGCCACATCTTTTGGCAGCTTCTGAACTTTGGTTATGCCCTGGTCATAATAGGGAACCACTGCTCGATGATGGTCAGCCTGAGGGATGGGAATTCTGACGGAGACAATGAAAGTCCCTGTATGTGTCCCTGTGTGTCCTGGAAGACAAAACACAGTCTGAATCACTTCAGAGGTTTGGAACTCAGTTTCCACGCTCACTGCCTTGAATTTTTCCCAGAATGCTCTAAGGTTGAAATGATGATCTGGGAGAAATTTCCTTCTAATTGGAGAGCTGATTGACCTTCTTTCATTCATAGTGTGCTATGAAGGAAAGACTCCCCAATCTTTAAAACATAAATATAGTAAACCCCATTTTATAAAGCACAGATTTGACATATATGACCTCAGCCATAACCTATATGTATGTATGTATGTATGTATGTATGTATGGTTATAGAGATAGATAATGCAACATTCATTCATTAAATCTACATTCATTGAGTATTTTGTAAGTGCCAAATGCTCTCCTAGACGCTGTAATGACTGAAAATATGTACAAGAAAAAGTCCCTTCTCTCAAAGTGCTTACACTACCATAATTGACAGAAGTTAATCTATGATAGAAGCAGTTCACATTGTGAATCCTTATGGAAGAATTTCTCTCAACAATTTCTCTCAACATGACATAATAGGAATACTTCACTTTTCTCCTGTCATAATATTTTAACTGCATCTAATAAATAGGGAAATGCATTATTTTATCACTTAATTTTGAATTCGAGATGAAAGACCTACAGATAGATTTTAACTTACTGTTTTCTTTTAATGTGGTGGCAAAGCAAGACAACTGGGGAAAGATACCTGGGTCATAATATTTAAATAAGAATTGTGAATTTGAGGTTCAAAGTGAAGCTCTCACATTCTACTGATGGAAAGAAGCTTTGAATCTCCAACTTCCTCAATACGGGGTTAGCAGGTAGAAAAAAAGGCAATTCCACCTCTCCAAATGTTTGAGCATATGAGGAAATAGCTGATGCTCCATGAGAGATAATTTCAGAAAAAAAACAAATAACTTAGGGAAAAAAAGGATATGACTCCAAATGGCCAACAAATATTTGACAAGATGCTCACACTTAATAGGAAATGCAGTACAAATGAAAGTACAGTAAGATTTACTTTATGTCTCTTACATTGGCGTAAAGTTAAAAACAATATTATCATTGAATATAGGTAGTCTTACAAATAGAATCTCTAAAGAAGGGGCCCAGGAAACTGTTTTAACAAACTTTCCAGGTGACTGATGCAGATGAAACTTTGAGAACTACTGCTCTTGTATAGGCCTATAAACGGTTGCAGGTGTTTTTGAAAGCGAGTTGGCAAAACCTAATACAATTAACAATACTTGTACCCAGAATTCTCAATTCTGATAATCTTTCCCAATAGGAAGAGGCACTAGGAAATACAGATTTACGGGCAAGGGTGTTTATTACAAAAACCTGAAAACAGATGAAGGCCTAACTTAATCATTGAATAAATGTATTCAATATTAGGAAAAAAGACTTAAAATATGACTTTGTTTTTCACTAGGAGAGCTTTCAGTGAGTTACTCCATGAGTGAGGAAAGCAAGATGGACAGAAATGTCTAAGAGGATCCAATTTTGGTAAAGCAATAATAAAAATTGTGTCTTTGTGATATGTAAGCAAGAGAGGAAGAGGGAGGAAGGAGGGTGAAAAAGGGAAAAGAAAAAAATATTAAGAAGCCCATCCAACAAAACAAAAACAAAAATAACAAAGAAAACAAATTAGGACAAATTGGTGATTTGCTTCAAGTCATGCAGTTATTAAGTGACAAAGCCTGAATGCAAAGACAAACTCTGTGACTCCAAGCTCATCTCTGTTTCCACGACCCCACATTCTATTTCATTCGACTGGTAAGTTCTAGAAGAGGGTGTTGAAGTCTGATCCATGGCACCTTAAACATAACGGCTACTCATTAAACATTTGTTTAAAGAATGTAGAAAGGAATAAACAGTGCAAGCAGATTTCAATAGGGCAGGCCAGCAGTGCTGTGCTCATTTTACTGACTTGCTGAGAAATATTCCTAAGGTTCCATTTTGTTGTCTCAATCAAACCCAAACAATTTTGCTTGGCATAAACAATGCTCAAAAGCTAACTCCAAGTTCCCAGTCCATGCTCCTTCCCCCTCCTTTTCTACGTGCTTCCTGCAATCCAACTATTTCTGGTCTCTCCAAGGAACAATTTCACTCACCTCTCCATGCTTTTCTCTGCAAACTCCTCTCCCTTTTCCCGTTTGCTCCAACCCTATCCATCTCTCAGGGCCTAGTTTCTTTATCTCGACCCCAGAATTTTCTCAGAACAATTCTTAGTTACATTTCCAGGCATTTATATCTTCAATTTTAGCCCGGACAATCAAGATCAGGTTCTATGCTATAAATGGCTCTGCCCACCTCGTAGGACCTGCCTCAATTTGTTGCCTATAGTAGGCGTTAATAAATATCCGTTCATGGTTCAAGTTTTTGTCTATGTAAACAGGTAAATAGGAATACCTACCACTTGTCAATGGCAGCCTTCCCATTGTTTGTTTTGATAGTATCTGAGGCCCAGCTGCCCTGATTGGTATTCATTACAGTCCCTCCAAGATCCCATTTCTCTTTCTATGCTTTCTGTCCCGGTTACTGACCCCACCATAAACCAAAAGCCTCCCATATTTGATTCATTATTATTTTTACCTCCCGCATTTAATTGGTCACTAAGTGTAATTGTGTTTTCCACAGCCACATCTCCTTAACGTCTTCCTTCCCTGCCGTTCCCACCGTCCGATGCCCTGGTTCACGTCCCCAAGTTCTCTGTGACCACTGCAGCAGCTTCTGACCAAAGCCTCCAGCTTCTCACTCTGATCCTTCCTTCAGAGGCCACTGGAGTTAACTTCAGGAGGTGTCATTTCCCTTTTCAAAACCCATTAGAGTACAGAGTAAGTGTCAACACCAGACATTTCAAGCCTTCTCCCGTTGGGTCCCTTCCTTAACCTTTCTGTCTTGCCTTTTCCTTTCATCCCGCCCCACCCACCACACAGACTGTGTTATGAACTTGCATACGTTCTTCTCTTTCCTCACGCTACTTCTCCAGTTTGCAGTGCCTTCCCCTCTTCTCTATTAGTCTACCCCCAATAGACCCTGTCACATAGGGAACACTATTAGATATAATAATAATTATTATTACTACTATTAAAGGCTGAATTTAAATGATCATTTTCCCTGTAAAGTCTGTCTTAATTTGTCTAATGAAAATCAGTGGGTCTTTTCTCTCTGTTCTCTACCTATTATTAAGGCTCCACTACAAAACTTTGATTTTTTCTATTATAATCGCCATTTACATATTTCTTCTCCTCCAACCAAATTGTGAGGTCATTGAGCAAGAGGGACTGTGACAAACTTGTCCATGCATTCTCACAGCATCTAGCCCAGACATGGTACATAGTAATTGTTTCTTGATTATTTGCTGAATGCATGAAAAATGAGTGTTTCTCTCATCTAATTATGGTGAGGATTGTACTCTAAATGTTTTGCTTTGTCCCATTCATTTTCTTCAGCTGGCAATATCAAAGTGTGTGTTTTCAATGCATGATATCTTTTTTGTAGTTTATATTTTTATTAAGACAATATACACAGATGAAAAAAAGAAAAAAACACCAGTTCCCCACTTCTTAGTCATGTTGTCATTTTCAACTCTTTTAGTTTTATCTTCTACTTTATAGCTCCATATTCTCAAGTAATATGTGCATGTTAAAACACTGGCCTAAGATATTTATTGCATTTGCATTTATTAAAGGCAATAATGTTATATTACTGCATTTGGTAAAAACTTGGCAAACACTGTATATAGACATCTATATACCTCCAAGCACTCACTGGTGTGGAATTTTGGAAAATGCCAGAGCCAGTTCCCGTTGGGAAATACATGGGAATAGAAATAATGTAGAAATAAAATCTGAAGAGCACAGTTCTTCCTTTGAAATCTCTAAGAAAAGCATTGTAGCAATGTAATTATCAGGTAAAATTTACATAAATTTCAGAATGATTCAGAACATTTCCAAGAGAAGGCTTACAAAGGTTATTTTTTGTTTATCTTTCATCATCTGGATACATCTTCATGCCTCAAGGGGAAATGGTGTCAAACATAAGCTGTGTTTGTCCTAGACATGTTCATTTAGTCATAGCAGGTCAATCAAAGGCTACAAGATGTCCAAAAGATGTTCTTCTTATACACTGGCCAAGCAGATCCAACAAAGATAAACATAAGATAAAGCAAGCAAACCACATGTGCTCTAACCCTAGATGATCTGCACTTAATGAAGATCGAAACAAGTGTTATTCATTAAAATACAGAGTCAGGTAATGCCTCCTACTACCATGTGGTCAGATTTTAACAGTGGTGCTGTCAGAAGCATCTGACTGTGTCTGAATCATGTGTGTACAGCCTCTAAATGACTAATGGTGATATCATCAGTGTGGACCAGAGGTGGGACTGGCAAAAAGAAAGACTGTGTCCAGTAGGGGAGGAGCCAAGGAAAGATGGCTTTTGAGTCAACAGGAATCTTTACAGTATTTGAACCTGGGTAAGCCCATGGTGTCTTCATGGCCAATGCCATGCCAATCGAATTTTGATCAGAATAAAACCTTTAACAACGAGGCTTCTAGACAAGTTTTGAGTGGAGGAAAAATGAGAGAAATGAAATGAAATACCCCCTCTCCCAAAACATTTTCTGAAGCAAATCCTTGGGTGAAGTGATTTCAGGGTTTCTTCACCAGGTGTGGTTTTTTTTTTTTTTTTTTTTTTTTTTTTTTTTTAATCATCATTTTATTGAGATATATTCACATACCACGCAGTCATACAAAACAAATTGTACTTTCGATTGTTTACAGTACCATTACATAGTTGTACATTCATCACCTAAATCAATCCCTGACACCTTCATTAGCACACACACAAAAATAACAAGAATAATAATTAGAGTGAAAAAGAGCAATTGAAGTAAAAAAGAACACTAGGTACCTTTGTCTGTTTGTTTGCTTCCCCTACTTTTCTACACATCGATCCATAAACTAGACAAAGTGGAGTTTGGTCCTTATGGCATTCCCAATCCCACTGTCACCCCTCATAAGCTACATTTTTATACAACTGTCTTCGAGATTCATGGGTTCTGGGTTGTAGTTTAATAGTTTCAGGTATCCACCACCAGCTACCCCAATTCTTTAGAACCTAAAAAAGGTTGTCTAAAGTGTGCGTAAGAGTGCCCACCAGAGTGATCTCTCGGCTCGTTTTGGAATCTCTCTGCCACTGAAGCTTATTTCATTTCCTTTCACATCCCCCTTTTGGTCAAGAAGATGTTCTCCATCCCACGATGCCGGGTCTACATTCCTCCCCGGGAGTCATATTCCACGTTGCCAGGGAGATTCACTTCCCTGGGTGTCTGATCCCACGTAGGGGGGAGGGCAGTGATTTCACTTTTCAAGTTGGCTTAGCCAGAGAGAGAGGGCCACATCTGAGCAACAAAGAGGCATTCAGGAGGAGACTCTTAGGCACAAATACAAGGAGGCCTAGCCTCTCCTTTGCAGCAACCGTCTTCCCAAGGGTAAAACTTATGGTAGAGGGCTCAACCCATCAAACCACCAGTCCCCTATGTCTGTGGTCATGTTAGCAACCATGGAGGTGGGGTAGGCGAATACCCCTGCATTCTCCACAGGCTCCTCAAGCCTGCATTCTCCACAGGCTCCTCAAGGGGGCACTACATCGTTTTTTTTTTTTTTTTTTTTTTTCCTTGTTTGTCTTTTTTCTTTTTTTTTTTTTTTTAACTTTCCCTTCTTTTTTCAAATCAACTGTATGAAAAAAAAAGTTAAAAAGAAAACAAACATACAATAAAAGAACATTTCAAAGAGACCATAGCAAGGGAGTAAGAAAAAGACAACTAACCTAAGATAACTGCTTAACTTCCAACATGTTCCTACTTTACCCCAAGAAAGTTACATACTATAGCAACATTTCAGTGAACTTGTTCCTACTACATCCATCAGAAATTAACAGACCATAGTCATTTCTGGGCATCCCCAGAACGTTAAATAGCTTATCTGTTCTTCTTGGATTATTGTTCCCCCTTCCTTAATTGCTCTCTACTGCTAGTTCCCCTACATTCTACATTATAAACCATTTGTTTTACATTTTTCAAAGTTCACATTAGTGGTAGCATATAATATTTCTCTTTTTGTGCCTGGCTTATTTCGCTCAGCATTATGTCTTCAAGGTTCATCCATGTTGTCATATGTTTCACCAGATCATTCCTTCTTACTGCCGCGTAGTATTCCATCGTGTGTATATACCACATTTTATTTATCCACTCATCTGTTGATGGACATTTGGGTTGTTTCCATCTCTTGGCAATTGTGAATAATGCTGCTATGAACATTGGCGTGCAGATATCTGTTCGTGTCACTGCTTTCCGATCTTCCGGGTATATCCCGAGAAGTGCAATCGCTGGATCGAATGGTAGCTCTATCTCTAGTTTTCTAAGGAACTGCCAGACTGACTTCCAGAGTGGCTGAACCATTATACAGTCCCACCAACAATGAATAAGAGTTCCAATTTCTCCACATCCCCTCCAGCATTTGTAGTTTCCTGTTTGTTTAATGGCAGCCATTCTAACTGGTGTTAGATGGTATCTCATTGTGGTCTTAATTTGCATCTCTCTAATAGCTAGTGAAGCTGAACATTTTTTCATGTGTTTCTTGGCCATTTGTATTTCCTCTTCAGAGAACTGTCTTTTCATATCTTTTGCCCATTTTATAATTGGGCTGTCTGTACTATTGTCATTGAGTTGTAGGATTTCTTTGTATATGCAAGATATCAGTCTTTTGTCAGATACATGGTTTCCAAAAATTTTTTCCCATTGAGTTGGCTGCCTCTTTACCTTTTTGAGAAATTCCTTTGAGGTGCAGAAACTTCTAAGCTTGAGGAGTTCCCATTTATCTATTTTCTCTTTTGTTGCTTGTGCTTTGGGTGTAAAGTCTAGGAAGTGGCCTCCTAATACAAGGTCTTGAAGATGTTTTCCTACATTATCTTCTAGGAGTTTAATGGTACTTTCTTTTATATTGAGATCTTTGGTCCATTTTGAGTTAATTTTTGTGTAGGGGGTGAGGTAGGGGTCCTCTTTCATTCTTTTGGATATGGATATCCAACTCTCCCAGCCCCATTTGTTGAAAAGACCATTATGGCTCAGTTCGGTGACTTTGGGGGCCTTATCAAAGATCAGTCGGCCATAGATCTGAGGGTCTATCTCTGAATTCTCAATTCGATTCCATTGATCTATATGTCTATCTTTGTGCCAGTACCATGCTGTTTTGGCAACTGTGGCTTTATAATAAGCTTCAAAGTCAGGGAGTGTAAGTCCTCCCACTTCGTTTTTCTTTTTTAGAGTGTCTTTAGCAATTCGAGGCATCTTCCCTTTCCAAATAAATTTGATAACTAGCTTTTCCAAGTCTGCAAAGTAGGTTGTTGGAATTTTGATTGGGATTGCATTGAATCTGTAGATGAGTTTGGGTAGAATTGACATCTTAATGACATTTAGCCTTCCTATCCATGAACATGGAATATTTTTCCATCTTTTAAGGTCCCCTTCTATTTCTTTTAGTAGAGTTATGTAGTTTTCTTTGTATAGGTCTTTTACATCTTTGGTTAAGTTTATTCCTAGGTACTTGATTTTTTTAGTTGCTATTGAAAATGGTATCTTTTTCTTGAGTGTCTCTTCAGTTTGTTCATTTCTAGCATATAGAAACATTACTGACTTATGTGCATTAATCTTGTATCCCGCTACTTTGCTAAATTTGTTTATTAGCTCTAGTAGGTGTATCGTTGATTTCTCAGGGTTTTCTAGATACAAGATCATATCATCTGCAAACAATGACAGTTTTACTTCTTCTTTTCCAATTTGGATGCCTTTTATTTCTTTGTCTTGCCGGATTGCCCTGGCTAGCACTTCCAGCACAACGTTGAATAACAGTGGTGACAGCGGGCATCCTTGTCTTGTTCCTGATCTTAGAGGGAAGGCTTTCAGTCTCTCACCATTGAGTACTATGCTGGCTGTGGGTTTTTCATATATGCTCTTTATCATGTTGAGGAAGTTTCCTTCAATTCCTACCTTTTGAAGTGTTTTTATCAAAAACGGATGTTGGATTTTGTCAAATGCTTTTTCAGCATCTATTGAGATGATCAATTGATTTTTCCCTTTCGAGTTTTTAATGTGTTGTAATACACTGATTGTTTTTCTTATGTTGAACCATCCTTGCATGCCTGGAATGAACCCCACTTGGTCATGGTGTATGATTTTTTTAATGTGTCTTTGGATTCGATTTGCAAGTATTTTGTTGAGGATTTTTGCATCTATATTCATTAGGGAGATTGGCCGGTAGTTTTCCTTTTTTGTAGCATCTTTGCCTGGTTTTGGTATTAGATTGATGTTAGCTTCATAAAATGAATTAGGTAGTGTTCCATTTTTTTCAATGTTTTGAAAGAGTTTGAGTAAGATTGGTGTCAGTTCTTTCTGGAAAGTTTGGTAGAATTCCCCTGTGAAGCCATCTGGCCCTGGGCATTTATTTGTGGGAAGATTTTTGATGACTGATTGGATCTCTTTGCTTGTGATGGGTTGGTTGAGGTCTTCTATTTCTTCTCTGGTCAGTCTAGGTTGTTCATATGTTTCCAGGAAATTGTCCATTTCTTCTACATTATCCAGTTTGTTGCCATACAGTTGTTCATAATATCCTCTTATAATTTTTTTAATTTCTTCAGGATCTGCAGTTATGTCCCCTTTTTCATTCATTATTTTGTTTATATGGGTCTTCTCTCTTTTTGATTTTGTCAGTCTAGCTAGGGGCTTGTCAATCTTGTTGATCTTCTCAAAGAACCAACTTTTGGTGATATTTATCCTTTCTATTGTTTTTTTGTTCTCTATGTCATTTATTTCTGCTTTAATCCTTGTTATTTCTTTTCTTGTACTTGGTTTAGGATTGGTTTGCTGTTCATTTTCTAGCTTCTTCAGTTGATCCATTAGTTCTTTGATTTTGGCTCTTTCTTCCTTTTTAATATATGCGTTTAGTGCTATAAATTTCCCCCTTAGCACTGCTTTTGCTGCATCCCATAGGTTTTGGTATGTTGTGTTCTCATTTTCATTCGTCTCTATATATTTAGCAATTTCTCTTGCTATTTCTTCTTTAACCCACTGATTGTTTAGGAGTGTGTTGTTTAACCTCCAGGTATTTGTGAATTTTCTAAGTCTCTGATGGTTATTGACTTCTAATTGTATTCCATTGTGGTCAGAGAATGTGCTTTGAATAATTTCAATCTTTTTAAATTTATTGAGGCTTGTTTTATGTCCCAGCATATGATCTATTCTGGAGAAAGTTCCGTGAGCACTAGAAAAGTATGTGTATCCTGGTGATTTGGGATGTAATGTCCTGTAGATGTCTGTTAAATCTAATTCATTTATCCGATTGCTTAGGTTTTCAATTTCCTTATTGGTCTTCTGTCTGGTTGATCTATCTATAGGAGAGAGTGATGTGTTGAAGTCTCCCACAATTATTGTGGAAACATCAATTGCTTCCTTTAGTTTTGCCAATGTTTCTCTCATGTATTTTGTGGCACCTTGATTGGGTGCATAGACATTTACGATTGTTATTTCTTCTTGCTGAATTGCCCCTTTTATTAGTATGTAGTGGCCTTCTTTGTCTCTCAAAACATCCCTGCATTTGAAGTCTATTTTATCTGAGATTAATATTGCTACACCTGCTTTCTTTTGGCTGTAGCTTGCATGAAATATTTTTTTCCATCCTTTCACTTTCAGTTTCTTTGTGTCCCTGTGTCTAAGATGAGTCTCTTGTATGCAACATATTGATGGTTCATTTTTTTTGATCCATTCTGCGAATCTATATCTTTTAATTGGGGAGTTTAATCCAATTACATTCAACGTTAAAACCGTGAAGGCATTTCTTGAATCGGCCATCTTATCCTTTGGATTATGTTTGCCATATTTTTCCCTCTCTCTATTAATATCCTTTATTGTACCCATACCGAATCTCTTTAGTACTGAACCTTTCTCCAAGTCTCTCTGTCCTGTCTTTGTTTCTCTGTCTGTAGGGCTCCCTTTAGTATCTCCAGTAGGGCAGGTCTCTTGTTAGCAAATTCTCTCAGCATTTGTTTGTCTGTGAAAAATTTAAGCTCTCCCTCAAATTTGAAGGAGAGCTTTGCTGGATAAAGTATTCTTGGCTGGAAATTCCTCTCACTCAGAATTTTAAATATATCGTGCCACTGCCTTCTCGCCTCCATGGTGGCTGCTGAGTAGTCACTACTTAGTCTTATGCTGTTTCCTTTGTATGTGGTGAATTGCTTTTCTCTTGCTGCTTTCAGGACTTGCTCCTTCTCTTCTATGTTTGACAGTGTGATCAGTATATGTCTCGGAGTGGGTTTTTTTGGATTTATTCTATTTGGAGTTCGCTGAGCATTTATGATTTGTGTATTTATGTTGTTTAGAAGATTTGGGAAGTTTTCCCCAACAATTTCTTTGAATACTCTTCCTAGACCTTTGCCCTTTTCTTCCCCTTCTGGGACACCAATGAGTCTTATATTCGGACGTTTCATATTATCTATCATATCCCTGAGGTCCATTTCGAGTTTTTCAATTTTTTTCCCCATTCTTTCTTTTATGTTTTCATTTTCCATTCTGTCATCTTCCAGGTCACTGATTCGTTGTTCAACTTCCTCTAGTCTTGTACTATGAGTGTCCAGAATCTTTTTAATTTGGTCAACAGTTTCTTTAATTTCCATAAGATCATCCATTTTTTTATTTAGTCTTGCAATGTCTTCTTTATGCTCTTCTAGGGTCTTCTTGATTTCCTTCATATCCCGTACTAGGGTCTCATTGTTCATCTTTAGTTCTTTGAGTAGCTGCTCTAGGTGTGTCTCTTCTGGTCTTTTGATTTGGGTGCTTGGGCTTGGGTTATCCATATCGTCTGGTTTTTTCATATGCTTTATAATTTTCTGTTGTTTTTGGCCTCGTGGCATTTGCTGACCTTGATAGGGTTCTTTTAGGGTTTGTAGACCAGTTGAAGTCCTTATCTCTAATTTATCAGATCTACAGCTTCGTGGAGTACACTTTCTCTAACTAACCAGCAGGTGGTGTCCACGAGCCACCTGTTCTCCACAAGCCAGATCTCCCCTGCTTAGCCTTTTTGGTGAGTGGGGGAGTGAGTCTTGTGGGGCCCAATTGGTGTCCCAAGCTTGCGTGTGTAGTTGGTGTTGCCTGCCCTGTATGTGGGGCGTGTTTCTGGGCAGTCGGGGAGGGGGGGTGGCCCTAACAATCAAATCTCCCTGATGATCCTAGAGTTTTAAAGCTACTGCAATAGTCTAATCCTTCAGTTCAGTCCTGCCACAGTTTGTCTCTGCCACTGACCCACAAGTCTTTGGTATTGGCGTATGGCTCCTGAGACTTGCAAGTGGGCCCCTCTTCCAGGCTGTGCACCCCGGGTCCTCTGTTGAGGGATGACTGTGCTATGTCGCAGGTGAGTGCCGTCCCCCCAGGGCAGTTCTGGGCTGCTGGGCTGTGTTGGGAGGCTCCCAGTCTGCTCAAATGATGGCTGAATGGGGCTCTGTTAATTCACACTGCTCCCCCTTCCCAGCTCTGGGACATTCAGCTGAGGTTGCAGGGAAGGCTAATGTCCACGCCCAGTTTTGTGGTGTGTGCCTGTTATTTGAAGCACTTCCGTCACACTGGGTTGTCTGGGGCAGCTCTGGGCTATGGGGCTGGCGATGGGCAGGAGTGTTTCCTGTTCACCAGGATGGTGGCTGTGAGCGGACACCCCCCTTTTCTTGGGAAGTTGTGTTGTTTAGTGAATTTTCTCAGCCACTGGATTATTGCCTTTTGTCTCAGAGCTCTCTTAGTTCTGCTCTTGACTTGACGTGCCCAAATTTCAATTCTTTGAAGCTTTCTGTATTGAGCTTCTTAGAGTAATTGTTTTAGAAAAAGCAAAAAGGATTTAAAAAAAAAAAAAAAAAAAACAAAAAAAAAAAACGGCCCTCCTCAGAGATCTAATGGGTTATTGAAATGCTAATAGACAAAGCAACCAGGGCCATTAAGGAAAAGTGCCCAGGGCAGAGAGATCAGCCTTGCTTCGGGATTTGCATATGCGCCTCAAGGCCTGATCTCCGCCCTTCCCCTTTCTGTGTTCACCAGAACTCCAAAAATCCTCTGCTTTTATTTTGGAGTTTTTCGTGTTGTTTTTTTTCTATGCCTGTCTCCTCTCTGCTGGGCTGGCTGCTCTCAGAGTCTCTGGTGTCTGGCCTCAGTCTATCTATGGTTGGAGTTTGAATCAGTAGAATGAGTTTCCGGTAAGAGCAGCCACTGCAATTCTCCCTTCTCCTTCCTGGAGCTGACAGCCCCTCCTCCCCCGGGACTGAGCCTGGCAGGGAGGGGCGCGGGTCCCCTGGCCGCAAAAACTTACAGATTTCGCTGATCTCAGCAGTTCCACGTTTTCATGAGTGTTGTATGAAGTATGCCCAAAGACAGATTGCTCTGTGGTGTCCAGTCCACGCAGTTCCTGGCTTTTTACCTACTTTCCTGGAGGAGTAACTAAAACATACAGCTCACCAGTCTGCCATCTTGCCCCCAATCACCAGGTGTGGTTTTAGAGTGTGATGTTGTCATCTGGCATTTCTTTGTTACTTTCCTTGTGGGATGCTGAACTGAATAGAGGCAGATGTTACTCAGAATGAAGATGGAGACTATTTGTTTTCTAGTAAGAAAGCTTAATTTTACAGGTCTACTTAGCCCAAAATGTGTTTTTTTTTGTTTGTTTGTTTGTTTGTTTGGTTGGTTTTCATTTCATTTTATTTTATTTTGGTTATGCTACAATAAAGAATCTTAAGATGTTTATTAGCAGACTACAAGGTTTTATAGATCTAGAGAGAAACTGAGATCACTCAAGCTCCTTTTAGAAATACATGCCCTGGGAGGTGCCTTAAAAAAGGATGGGTTCTAAACAGTGAACTTGGTTTTCTGATGCCTTTAAACTGCCATGGAAAGTCTGTTCCCTTAAAAATTGGAGAAGTATCAGTAATTCTGTACAGCTCATTGAAACAACTCCAAATCATTGTTTTTCATTTTTAAAAAAAATCACATTTGATGAAAAAGTACTGTCTTGTTTTGCTGTCACCTGGAGTCACATATTAGTCATAGAAAAAATACAAATTTGGCTCATAAATGAAGTCCTCTGGATTCAACAAGAATTGACTTTTCTCTACACCTCTTCAGTTCTTGTCACCATATCAAGTGTGAAAACATGTTTTTCCCTAATGTTTTCTCTAAATGAAGCTTTTAAAAGTTATTCCGATGTCCAGCAGGATGTTATATTAAGAGTGCTGGGTCATAAATCAAGAGACCAGCTTTAGAGTTCCAATTTGGCGACATATTTACTGCATGGTTTTAGGTCTAATCATGTATTATCTTTGGATGTCAGTGTCTGTACCTACAAGAATCTACAAGGGATTGATTGGAATGGTGCCTAAGGCACCCCTTGGCACGGACGTTGGGTGAAAGCCTTGGGTCACATTTGGTACGTGTTTGAGCCTGATCATCAGAAGTTTGCCCTGGACCTGCCTCAGAACAGTAATGTGTAAGGAAGACTCCATATTATATTCTCCTTCCCTACACCAAATGGCTTCCAAATTCACTTGTAACTGGGAATGAAGAGCTCATTCAACAGCAGCATATGTTTTCTATTTGGAAAATAGATCTGTGGAAGCCATTCTAATCAGCCTCGTGTACCTTCCTTTGAACTTGACGGTTCAGTAAACAAAACAATACTTCCCAACCATTCCCAAAACCAGCATGAGCTGCTATCCTTGATACGTTAGTGTGTGATTCTCTCTTTCCTCTTTGCTTTTATTGGAGGTGACGTGTAGTATTTCTGGATTAAATTAAATCTGGCCCATATGGAGCTCTTTTACACAGAAAATGCGAGAACATGGGTTGTTGGCAGACGTAAGGTAAATATAGAACTTCTGATGGTGTTTGGGTGCTATGAAGCTTATTTGATGCCACAGACCAGTGGTGACGACACGGCTCACAAGTGGTGAGGTTGGGATAAAGTTGTGCAAGTCCTCCAGGAGATGTGGTCTTAAAATTCATACTAATCACCATACAGCCAGTTTTATTCATGCCCACATATCTATCTATCTAATTGTGCTAACATTTATGATCTATTTTTTACTTCTTTCCATTCCTCTTTTTGGTTACTATGGAAAGGATCGGCTCATTATTCTGGGTGGAGCGAGAAATGATGACAGTCAAACTTGGTTTTGATGTGTATTCTGGGTTCTGGGAAAAGGGAGTTTGAAAGAATTCTTAGCTTCAGTATATTCCACAATTTAAGTGAAGCTATACTAACCTGAATCTCATGAATTGGCAGAACATGAATTTGAAGACAAGTCATTCCTTCATGGGGCAACAGACTTCTAACCATGGTGGTGAAAATTTGACAAGTTGTATTTTGTTCAAAATTAAGTAAAAGAGGCAATCTCTTTACAAGTTGAAGTGTAACTTGATTTTGGCTTTACAGTTTTGAATCCATATGGGCTGCATTCCAAACATGTTAGCTTACATTTCGTGCTCACTGATATGTGACATTCATACAACAAGGAATTCTTGAGGACCTACTATGTGCCAGGCACTTTGCTAGCTTTGGGGGATATAAATAGAACTCAAAATTGACTATAGAGTTTAGGTACTGCTTATCGTCTATTGATTTCCAGATAATAATTGCAATTTGACCTCTGAGGTACTTTGTGGGGGATATTCTGATGATGTCACTATTATTTTCATGGAGAGCAAAATCTCTGTCCAGCTTCTCAGCCTCTTGTCCCCTACTTTCAAAATGAGTGAATGCTTTGAAGGGAAAAATGGAACCAAATTCATTTTGCTGGACATTTCCTCCTTTTCTGAATTGTGACCCTGCAAATCCTTCCTGCCTCGATAGCTCTCCAATGCCTTTAAATAGATTTTGAAATATTTTCTGTAGCACTCTTGTTCTTTGGATGATGGTAGGAGTGGAACAAAAATACTTAATCCATCATTGCCTGGAGCCAACCCTCCCCACCCCCAAATCTTGATCAATGTACCATTCTCATTTACTTAGTCTTCTCGGTTTTAGGAAATGTACTCAATTCTTCCAGCCTAAACTCTAAGAAACCCTTGATTGGTCACTTTCTCTTACATCTCACATCCAATTCATGAGTCTATCCTGTCATTTCTCATTCTAGAATGTTTTCTGGACTTCTTTATCTTCTTTGCTCCCACCAAGTCTGAGCCTCCATTCTTTCTCTTCTCATTCACGGATATGACAACGTTTATGCTGGCCTCCTTGCTGCCACTCCTGTCCCACTACTGTTCATCCTTCACAGAGCAGTGAGAGTTATCTTCCAGTGAATGATCTCTTCCCTTCAATGTAAATGACCTTTCAGTGTCTTGAACTTAGACTAAAATCCACTTCTTACTCTGGCTGCCAAGGCTTTCCATGATCTCGTCTCTACTTGTGGTCCAACCATCCCGTTTGCCCGTTTCCTCTCTTTTAGCTACTTGTCAGTCACAATGGCTTTATTGTGTAACACACATTTGTTCCTTGCTCCTATCCCTACCCCAGGGGTACCACAGGATCTTTCCACAAGCTATTTCCTCTGCTGGTCGTTTCTGTGAGCTGGGTCCCTTTGATTCTTCATGTCTTCACTTAAATATTACATCAGTGAGGTTGCTTACATTCTGTTATATATAATATACACAATAATCATATTATATATATGTATATATAATCATGCCATAGAAATGTAGAATAAAGGTAAATAAAAGGGAAGATATGAGTAGTCAGAGGATGCTTTTTGGAGACATAAATTGTAACATAAACTGGACATAAGCATAGGGCTAATGCTAAGATTTGGGGAGGGGTGGGTATTGAGCAATAATGGAAAACACACTTGGAGAGGTAGAATATATCCATGCTATGGATAAATTTGGGAGGAGACAGAAGAGTTTAAAAATTTTTACATAGTACTAAAAGTAAAAGGGGAGAAGGGAAAGGGGTGCTGTGAAGAAACTCCAGGTTAAAGAAGATTAGGCTGGCAGCAGTGTGTGGGGTGGCCTAGAGGTTAGAAGGAATTCTGGGATCAGTAAGGTCAGCTGGAAGGCTGCTTCTTGTAATCCAGGTGTTAGTTGATGAGGGGCTGGAGGGGGGTGAGAGCAGTCAGGATAAAGAGGGTATGGATTTCAAAGGACAATTTGGCAAGACTTGATGACTGATGGGATAGAAGGAATCAAGAGGACAGATTAGTCAAAGATGGCCCCAAGATTTTGTGCCTGGAAGACTGGGAGGTAGGAAAGAGAGCAGTAGTGACGATGAATTTATTATATTTGTATGCTGAGTTTTGAGGTACCACAAATTATACAAGAGCAGAGTTGCCCCAGAAGAGGTGACAAATGAGGAAATTCTGTCCTTAAAGGAGATGTGGTGGTAGACAAAGTGCCCTGGAAACTAAGAGAGTGCACTGCTCTCCTTTGAAGTCAGCTTCCAGACTGAAGCCACGTCTGGCGTTAAAAAGTGGGTTGTAGGGCCCAGGAATCTCACGGTGTTCATCTGTTTCTTGACTTCCTTTCGCTGTGAGAAGATAGCAAAGGCTTTGCTGACTATGAGGGAGATAAGGGGGAGGCCATAGTCTGGAATCCTCTTGCTACAGTTTTCTAACATATTGGGCTTATAAAACCCTAAGTGTGTTTTTGCCCCAAGTACTTTTCTTATTTTTAAAACCATATGTATTTTAAAGTCAATATAATCCATATGTTTCTGATTAATTTATGCTTAGCTCATCAAAATGTTGTTTTAGGAAGAAAAGCTTATTAAAAAAAAAAAAAGAGAGTCATGCTTCACCAGCCACTGATGAAATTAACTCCAGAATACTGTAGCTTAGTAAGAAAATCAGATCAGTTAAGGTTCCAATGGATTCCAAAATTTGGAAACTCATTGTTATGACCCCAGTAAAATCGAGTATGTTCAACACTTGGAGGAAAAAAGTCCTGGTTTTTGGTTTTTGGTTTTGTTTTGTGTGTTTTTTATTTCCGGATGTGCTTGGTTGTTCTTTGAATTAACTGTGATCTCTTTTACTAAATTGTTCTGCTAGCTTCCAGGTTGCTGTTCACGAAATCATATTTTAGGAGACTGAGACATGGTATAAAATGATGTCTACTTTTATGGTGGCTATATGTGATTGTTTTTGTCAGCTGAAAGGTATCTCTGCAGGATAGGCCATGAGATATTGAACTAACCATCTATATATTTCATCTACTTTGGTTATGAAGATGGAATTATGATCTGTGTCTCAGTCAATGTATTTGAGAATTAGAAACAAAGTTTCAAAATAATTCATTGTTTGAGATTATCCGTACCTCAGAAAAATCCCAAAAGGTAATAAAATATTGGCTGATTCGAAAGTTAGAATTTATTTTTTTCTTAATGCCTTAGGAATCATAAACAACCTTCAACAAAGTACTATCTTGTGTTCTTTGTTTCAATATTCCTATAATATCACTAAAAATTTTACACTGTAAAATTGTGAACTCTTCTCTGTCCATTCCTTCCCTGTCCTCTTTGCAGACGTAACTTCATTTGCTTGCTCCATAAATGTTGGTTTTAGCCTTATCTTTCTTCTCGGTTACTCCACACACACTCCTTGGGTTAGCTCAGCCACTCCGTAGTCTGATGGCCTTCCATGAACTAATGACACCAAAATTTATATTCAGACTTCAGTCCACTCTCTCATGCTTTAGATTTGTGTATCCAGCTCCCACTGTTTAAATGTACAGTGGAAGAAAAAAGATCAACGTACACAAAATGGAACACAACTTCACTTCTCAACTTCCTCTTTCTCCTCCTCCTCCTCCTGTATTCCTTATTCTAGTTTACGGCACCACCATCCACGTACTGTCCCAAGTTCCTCCCTCTTCTTCACTGCCAACATCAACTCAGGCACGAAACTTTTAACTGTATCACTCAAATGATTTTCATATATATATATATTTTTTCTCCATCCTTACTGCCACCACCCTTGTTCTGGCTCCATTATTACCATCAGGAGACAAAAATCTCCCAGCAGTATGACTTTTTTTCTGAAAAGTCTTACTCCTTTCCAATAAAATCTTCTCACTGCTACCACTGCCATAATTTCAAAACACAAATATGGTCATTTTGCTCAGCTGCTCAAAACTGTAATGCTCTCAATTTAATACATGATGAAATCCAAACCATCAAGCATTGTTCCTAAGGCACACCATGATTTTCCCTCATTTACTTCTTAGAGCTCACCTCCTTTCACTTCCATCCTCTCACACCAAGTTCAGCCGTACTGGATTTCTAAGTTAAGTTCCTCAAACCCCCCTTTTTCATTTTTAGCCCCCATGCTCTTTCCCATAATGTCTCTTCTGCCTGGGACATATATTTTCTACCCTCTTTGCACGGATTGCTCCTATTTATCCTTTGGGTCTGGGTTGAAATATCATTTCCTCCAAAAAGCCTTCCCTCCCCTCCTGTACCCCATTATTTTGTAGGTACTTCTATTCCTTCTTTTCATAGTACCCAGAACTCTTAGTTACCTTATAATTGCTTTTTTAATCTTATGCCTACCCCACAAGAATATAAACTCTTTGAAGACAGGTTTCTTTTCATACTTATTTACCAATGAATCCCCAACTCAGCTTAGTCAATACCTGGCACCAACAAGTTTTCAATAAATATTGGTTGACCAAACAAAGGAAAAACTTTTTCACATCTCTGTATTTTTGCACACAGTATTTCTTCTGTCTTGAATGCTTTCCTTTGTCCTGTTTGATCGGTGAATTCCTACCTTTGCTTTGACAATGCATCAACTTCCCACAGAACTAGTTTCTACAATACACACTTTGGGAAATGCTGATCCAGTCCAACTCCCTCCTTCTACATAACAAGGAACTGAAGTCGAAGAAATAAAGTTACGTATTGAAGATCAGACAGCTGGCTATAATGGAGAGCTAGAATTCAAGCGTCTTGCCTAATATGCCATAATTTTCTGGGCAATGATAAACTGATTTCCTTCGTGAAGTGAAAGGCTTGGCAGTTTTTTTAGTAGCATCAAAAGACTTCTTCATTTACTATTTGTTAACAAGGACATGTTTGATTAGTCCATTTCTTGTTCACCTGAAAACAAAAGAAAATTTGGACAGAAAGGGATGATTACTTATATACCACTGATACTGGGGGAGTGAGAACAATAACAAAAGGAAGAGGTAGACCGCACTGTCTGAGTAAATTTTTCCACAGTAATGAAATGATCAGTGCTACACATCATCAGAATTCGAAGTCTCTCCTTGGGAATTTGGTATTTATTTGAATCAACACTTTAAAAAATATGTTGCTCCTCCCTAAAGATTTAAAATTTCACCATTTATTAAGTCCTCTTGGCTGAGTTGAGGATTGTAGCATCCACATTCTCACATGCAAAATACTTCTTAATTGCAGCAAACATTTCACATCTGCTCTGGGTAACTGGCTCAAAACCAAGAAATAGAGGCATTCTTAGAGGCTCTTTGTTGTTCCCCAGCTAGTCTCCTTGACATTAACTACAGTGAAAGGAACTCCTCCCCTGCCCCCTTTTCTTCTCCCCAAGTATTCCTTCTTTTGGTTACTTGATGACACCCTCCTGCATGGAAAGCACACCCCTCTATGCTAATATTTAGGAACTGGGCCAAAGTTCCAGTTGTGTTTTTAGTTCTGTCTACTCTTTCCACACCCATCGGAAAGCCAAGAACAGATCTGTATGACTTCCAGTCGCTTCTTGGCTATCTTAATCTCATTTTTACCACTTGGAAATTCTTCACCCATTATAATCAAACTTAGCTCCGACACTTAATAAATGCTTGAGTAGTGATTTGCGAAGATCCATCCAATAGGATATTCATTTTCTTGTTCTGCTCTTTACTGGGAGTCTTTTCCACAGTGGTTTCAACTGCATAGTCTCATTCTGTTGTGCTTTGGGCTAACTTGTAAGAGCAAATGAAGGGAGACTCTTGTCTGTCTCTGAAGCAAAGACGAATGGAGTTTCCCAAAGAATATTCACATTGGAAATGAATTTCAGTGTGCTTTCATTATGGTCCAACTTTCTCTACTTATTGGAAGCTGAAGTTAGGCTAGTGATGTATGCCATCCCCTGTGGGCCATTTTCATTTTTATCACATTGGTTGAATGCATGGGCACAGAAGGAAGATTTCCAGACAGAACGTATTTGGTGGCAAGTGACAGAAAATCTTGCATAGATTGACTGAAACCCTAACTCAAAATGAAGCCAAAAAGAGGATGGCCTAGACCTGTAAAGATCAGAAGTAGCTTGGTTTCAGGCATGATTTGATCTAAAGGCTGAAACAATGCCTTCAATATTAGATGTTCTACTCTCTCCTCTGTTTTCTTTGTTTAGGCTCCATTCTCAAATGAACTCTTCCTCCTTGGTGGTTGTGTTAATTTGCTAGGGCTGCTGTAATAACGTACTACAAACTTGATGGCTTAAAATAACAGAAATTTATTGTCTCCCAGTTCTGGAGGTGAAAAGTCTGGAATCTGTAGGGGAGAATCCTTGCTCGCCTCTTCCTAGCTTCTGTAAATTGCTGGTGATCTTTAGTTTCATTCTCTGTCTCAGTTGTCACATGCATGCTCCTCTGTATCTGTACACCTCTTTCTCCTTCTTAAAAGGTTACCAGTTGTATTGGATTAAGGACTCACCCTTCTCCAGTATGAACTCACTTTACTTTTTCTGGTTCCATCTATAACAATCCTATTTCTAAAGAAAGTCAATGTTCTGTGGTATTGTGGCTCAGGACTTCAATATATCTTTGTGTGGGACACAATTCAGCACATAACAGTGGCAAAATGGCTTCCAGCACCTTCAGGTGTGCATCTCATCCCCTTAGTAAACTCAGTAGGAAAAAAAAGTACTTCCTGGTGGTTTTTTTTTCTACAAAAGTGGTCAGGTTAACTCTGATTGGACCTACTTGGTCACATGCCTTCCCTGAACCAATCACAGAAGCTATATGTGTAAAATGTAATATGCTGATTGGCCAGACATATGCTTTTTCCTAAGACATGGACTAGGGATGGGGTTGAAGTGGCTCCACAGAAGATAATCAGAGTCCTATTCCCAAAGGAAAAGGGACAAATACACTCAGCAGAATAACTGATGCCCATTAAGTTCTCATAACTGATTCTACCAAGATGTGTGTCCAAAGAAACCATTAACAAACCCTCTATAAACAGGACAGGAATAAAAACATTCTGAGAGAAGGACTTAAAGTTCTTTTATGTAACTGTTGCCACTGAAGACAAACTGGATGGCTTAATGATGAGACCATGGCAGGCCCAGGAGACACTGACCACTAGCTAATCATTGCATGAAAATGAGGTCGCTGTGCTCACAGATGGGTGTTGGTGGGAAGGGTGAAGTCATGTCTGTGGACAGCAATATAGTTTGGCATCACCTGTGAAGACAAAGCTGAGTAATGACCCATCTGTTTTGAAAGAAAATCACCTTTATTTCCTCTGTGTATTTTTAGTTGTGCAAAAAAGCACACTTACTCACCTGGGGATTTTCCAGGGGATATGATGAGAGCCAAGTGACTACTAATGTGTTTCCTGAGGCTCTATGGAAGTAAGACCCATTGCTTGCTTCTGTCCAGGGCATCAGGAAATTGCATCCTCTTTTTCCAGGATAGGGAAGACAGGGTTTGGGGAGGGGAGGCAGGCAACTAGTAGCAAGATACTTCAGGAGAGAGAGAGGTTAATCACAAGGTATGTTTCACCTCTCTGTCCTCTAACTTTTGTGTAAGTGGGTAACACGGATAAAATGGGTTGAAAGGTGAGCAGCGATAGGGCTCAGGAGGGCACTGTCCAGCCTGAGGTGTGGGTATGTGTTTGTGATTCAGGTTGGCTGGGTCTACTATGGCTGTCCATCTCTGTGCTCAAGTGCTGAACTGATGGTTGATCTATGAGTCTTGGAAATTTTAGCCACAACTGGAAATGCAGCCCTTTCCTCTGCCCCTTTGTTTTCTGTGAGTCTCCCTGCACCTGAAATTTTGATAATTTTTTGTCATCTCTGTACCCAAGGGCAACCTCACTCCCAGGCAGCTGGACAACGTTTCTATCCTTGGAAAATAACTGCATTGAATGTGAATATTTTGTTTTGAGTCAATATGTTCAAGTCTATAATGGAAGAATGGTCCCGACTGTGAAGGGACTGAGGGAAGTGTGAGCCCAAGTGTGTTGAAATGGAATTTCTCTTTATGGTGGGAAACTTTCACTGTAGGACGGAACCGTCCCTATAGATAGTGCTTAACCATCAGAGGCTGCTTGAAGAGGATGATGCCTCCTTCACTCAGTGCGTTCTTGGATGGAATGAGGAATCACTGGGTTTCCACCAACAAGCTTTCTCGCTTCGTCTCTGTTCCTTCCATTGAATGGGCTCAGGCTTGTCCCTAACTGCTTCCTTTGTTCTCTCTCTTCCCTCCCATCTTCCTTTGAGTCCTTTTTGACCTTTGCAGTCTGCCAAGCCAATAGCCTCCTTTGTTGATCAGTCCTTAATACTTTATCTCGAAGATGTGCAATTCTGCCTCTCCCCCAGGGTAGAGTTTTGGAGGTGGTGAGAGGTGTGGCGCAAGCTTCAGATGAAGAAGAAAATAATTATTTCTTAGGCTTTGGAGACACTTACCTCCTCACTACTTTACTCTGAAATTTGAGTTGTTCCTTCTACACCTAAACAAAATTTTGGCATTCTCTACTTGATAAATAATGGCAATAATAATTTCAGTTATTATTTGACAGTTTTCAATTAATTTCACACTTTCATTTCTTTTAATGCTCCAGTGAGTATTCCCATTTTACACAAGAAGAGACAGACTCAGAGTGATTGCGTCTTGCCAAGGATGCACAATTGGTGAATGGTATTCCTAAATAAAACAAGCTCTTTCTATTACTAGCAATAAGCAGGAGAAAAAAAACAACAATGAATGATT
The DNA here is from genome assembly GCF_015220235.1 of Choloepus didactylus. Lineage (NCBI taxonomy): Eukaryota > Metazoa > Chordata > Mammalia > Pilosa > Megalonychidae > Choloepus > Choloepus didactylus. The sequence goes on along the minus strand of NC_051325.1, from coordinate 23,572,201 downwards.
TCTTTAATTGGAGAAAGTTGATGAGTTTTCTGGAGTTGGACCCTAGTAAGTTTGCATAAAAAGATTATTATTTTTGTCTTTTAAATGCACCAGAGTTTAAGTCCCCAGAGTCCTGGCCCATCATTTCTTATTCAGTATTCTCTACCTGAATCCTGAGTACAGATGACGAGTTCTCGGTTGTCCCCTCAGGATAGTACCTGCCTGCTGCACCGTCCTTCCTGCTTTCCGTGATTTCTGGTTTTACTTAAGGTTATTTCATCCATATGCCAACCACCCAACCTGTCCTCACTTATTTTAGGTGAGCAAACCAATTCTTAATTGAGGCAGCAGATCTAAAATTACTTACAAATATGCTTCCCACGTGGCCATCAGCACTGTCTTCAAGTGTTTGCTCGTTTTGTCATTCAATTTAGGACTTGTAATTAAGGAATTTATTCCTATTTTCATTCTATATTGGTCCTCAGGGAAGGGCATGGAATTTGATAACCCGGTGCGGCTTTTTAAACTTCCGTTTGTAACTTTGTTTTCTTTTTTTGTGCAGTGGACAAGAAATTTCTTCCTGACTTTTAAGTAAACATTTTATTTTATCCCCTCCCCCCCCACCCCCCCCACCAACACACTAATTTGCTCCATCTAGACACATAAGAACTGTGAGTCGTGACCTGTATAAGAAGCACTTTATATGTGTTATTTAGAATTCACAGACTCGGAGAAAAATCACCAAAACTTTGCAAAACTCATTTGTTTTCCCCCAGGTTTGAAAAGCACACTTATGGCCTTCCTGATATTTCAGATGTGAAGATAAATGGAGCCTCATGACTTGACCATGGAGAAAGCCAATAATTATGAAGTAAGGTAGGGGCTTTGTTCAACAGGTGAACATGGGGCAATGGATCTCGTGCTCTTGGCAATTATTTATGTAGCTACGAGGAATCTGTGCGGCACCAGAGATGAAATATTTCAATCTTTTGTGTTCTTTCACAGTTTTTCAAAACTTTGACAAGAATAAAACCTGAGATAACTACTTGATAGATCTAAAAGGTGATTTGAGGGCAACTGGACATAGATCCGTTTTAAGGATAAAGAGACAAATTATATAATATGGTTCAACTGGGTGTAAAAGAATTGGTGTCCACCTCTCAGAGCGAAGAGGGCAGTTGTCAGAAACAGCTCATTCTCTGCTTCTCCTTGTGCTGGACAAAATATGAAGTCCATTTATGAAAACATGAGCTGGATATCAAGAGGTAAAAAATACCTGGCACATAGATTATTCCTAATGAAATATGTAGTAGAAACCCCATAGTTTGATTCATTTATGACTTTTCTGGACAAAAAGGAATGGGAATAACAGGACACTGTTTCTTTGGTGACAGATTTCTGGTGAGTAAAGAGCTCTGTGGTGCTAGATTGTCCATTATCAAGTGACATAATAATAAAGTGTTTGGAAAAGAATGTATAAGATGGTGCACTAACTTTTGGAGGTGTTGATAGTATGGGAACAGGGACACCTTGTGCAGAGGTGGGGAAAATGCCAAGAATGACTTGAGCATCATGGGAGCTGACCCAGCTTCCCTAATTAAGTTTATATTTGTCTACACATAAGCCTGTTGGACCCAGGATTGAAGACAATGAAGTGGCCATTCTTTTATGCTTCAGAAAAGCATGTTGATGAAAGGGGTGGGGAGGGAAAGAGGAAAGGAGGATGGAAGGAAGGAGGGAGGGAGAAAAGGAAGGAAGGAAAAGGAAGGAAGGAAAAGGAAGGAAAGAATTGGAAACAAGAATATTGGGGAAACATCTCTACAAGCTTCCCTGAAAATTTTGCTGCTCTGTTTATCAGAATAAATAAATAAATAAATAAAGTAAATATTAAATCTCCAAGGGAAACACTACCTTCATTCCAGGATGCTATGACAATGCTCAATTTTCCCAGAGGAAAAATTGAAAATTCTCATGATAGAAACCCTGCATCCCAGCTCTGGCTCTCATATCATCATAGTTAAGCTTCCTCCCTTAGCATCAGTGAGTCAGTCTATTACTGGCAACTTATCTGTTGCCAAGGAAACCACACTGGAGTTGACTTCAGCAGTCTTCACCTACTTGGTGGCAAAGCCAGTTGAGGATCAGAGTGAGAAACTTACCTATATTCTCTCCCCTCAACTGATCCACGTGAGAGCTGATCTGAGGGCTAGAAAAAGCATTCTTATATCATGTTGGCAATTATGATTTTGCAAAAAGAGAGATGTATCTTCAAAAGGATTTGTTAGCATGTTCCTTTGAACCTCTGGGAGATACCAGGGTACTGCCAAACATATAGATTTAAAGCACTTATCTTCTTTGTGAAATGTGGCTCCCACTAGTACTCCTTGAATTTGCTGGGAGGGAACACAGCCTTATATTCCCATTTGCATGCTGATTTCTGTGTCTGCTTCAATTTGATCTGGATGCATTCCTGCAATCCCACGGGCACCCTCTCGTGATAGAATACAGTGCATCTTTCTCCATTAGTGGGGCAAATGCTTCATGACATAAGGAGATAATCCGTCCCCTAACCTTCCAGTTAAGTTGTGCACAGCATCGCGGACACTCCTAAGCCTATAGAGTCTAGGCAGTGCTGGGAACTGGTATAGAGTGTGGATCATGAAGTCACACTGGCTGGTTCTGCCACTTCCTTGCTATGTCACCATCAATAAGCCTATGCTTTAATTTTTCTATCTGTAAAATAAACCTTAATGTGACTTAACATTCTATCTGTAAAATAGAGAAAATCTTATTCCCTCCTGACCAGACTGTTGTGAGGATTGACATGGCCCTGCCGTGTCTGTGAACGCCTCTGGTTGTAGAAGCCTAGGGAGTGTGCATGGAGCATATCTAGGATATTCCTAAGACAAAGTCAGGGGAACACTCCTTTGCCATTTCTCCGAGACATGCTTTTTATTTTCCTGATGCTGCCTATGGGCAGTTCCACACTGGCCTTCTAGATAAAGCCAAGTGATACTGCTGACAGCTCATAGGTATCAGTCATCCAGTTGAGATGGACAGCTCACAGAGTAGCTGGCAAAGATTCTCTGTTTTTGTACATTTCATCCGTACTGATGGACAGAAAGTCTCAGCAATTTCAAATGTCTTGATCTTTTTCCAATACTTGCTTAAAAACAGATCCAGAAAGACAAAGCAATAGACTATAAGTAAAATTGTACGTATTTCTTTGTGTTTAAAAAGAAATATGGAATAGCGGCGGTCTAATAACAACATTCAGCTGTTTCTAGAATATAACAGGGACCCCATCTTCTAATTATAATCTACCTGCACTAGTAATTGAAAACACTTGAAGCTTTTGAACACACATATGCCAAAATGGCAATGTATCTTGTCTTTTCAACAATGCTTGTGTTAAGTTGAAATATCTTTTAAAAGTTTGTCCACTATTCTTTCTTTGCATTGATCTATTAACTAAGGCACTTTAGCCCACGAATCAGATCGCATTTTTCTGGAACTGGAAGAGAGAAAATCATGTTATTTAAAATATGTTTTGTATCAAGGAACATAATTCCTGTCAAAAAATACCAATACTCTAGTCTTGGAAGGCCAATGAGTTTCTTTCCAAATGTTTTTGACCCCATATAATCTATTGCCATATACCCAATGCTTTTCTAACTGATAGATCCCAAATCCTAAAACACTAAAATATCATTGAAAGTAAATTTGGAGATCATTTAGTCCTACCCTCATTTAATGATTAAATTTCAAGCCAGATACTTTTTTAGTTGACTGATTGACATGCTTTTTGCACTTCTTTAAAAATAAACAATTTTTTTCAAACTCCCTTAAATCATCTTCTTCCCATATTTACCCAAAGCAATGATAAGTCAAAGGTTAGTGTTCTGGGCAGATGCCTGTGGATATCGGATTCCTAGCAAGACCAAGTTACAGCTTTGGGGGCCTAAATTCCTTGGAAACGACCACATTCATTACCAGTTTATTTAGCCCCATGAGCTCAAACAAAAATCTTCACTTAAAGCATTTCTTTTTTGCTCATAGTCGTCTTTAATAACCCTTGTTACAGAAGGTCATTTATTTTTGCATGTGATTTTCTGCAAACCTTATTTGTTTTGAAAATGTACAATTGTTTAAATATGTTAAATCTGCCCTTTTCCCTTAATCTTGTCATTTGGAGTATTCTGTACCCCAAGGTGATTCTTTTCATATTCTTTGGAAGTCTGATGGATCTCTTTGCCAGTGAGTGGGATAGGTAAATCTTTAAAAGGCAGTTACCCTTTTAAGTATCACCTTTTCAAGGTGGAAAGTTTCTTTTTATTCAAATGCTGGTGGGTATTTAAGAAGTCTTTGTCTGTACTCTGAGCAGAATTTAGACTTAGAGTCCCTCAGATATGAATTTGAAGCTGAGTTTCTCCATTTCATGTATGTTTGATTGTGGGAAAATTATTTTACTCTTTTGACTCAGCTTCCCCCTCTGTAAAATGGGGACCAGGAAGTTCCTATAAGAATTCATTGAGGTGATATAAGACATTTAGTGCTATGTCTATCACATAGTGGGCACTCTGCCTATGATGTAGCTCAGTGCCTTTGGGATATTCTCACTCTGAAGACTTAAGAAATTTCAAAATAATTTCTATGATATTTGCCTTGCTAGGATGCAAAATGAAAACCAGAAAGTGTCCTTCTCACCCTAGGGTGGGGTATCCCTCTTTTATATTCTGATTCTTTTTAATAAGAAAAGGTCATCTTGAATGCAGTGGGAAAAGCCAGCCCACATGGCAGAAAGTTACGGAACACAAGTTACATTTTGTTACATGGTGTGTTTCTGTACCACAGATGTGCACACAGATGTGGTCATCAACAGAGATAACTAGTTTATAAGCCTTCCCTGGAAACTACTCATAGTTCTTAGTTGAAAAGTGATTCTCAGCCAAGCCCTGTACTGAAGCTCAGCCCATAATTAAAGCATTTCCAACTGTTCCATATTGAAAAGGATTAGAAAGAAGAAATGACCAGCAGTGCATTTGTAGCCAAGGCAGGAGACCAGGGGTCACTTATGAGGCTAAAGCCTATTAAAATGAGTATCTGTTACGGCATTTCTTTCGGTCTTCCTTCTCTTTCCTTCCGTCTTCCTCCTTTCTTCCTTGCTCTTCCCTCCCTCCTTCCCTCCCTCCTTCTTTCCTTCCTTCTTTCCTCCCTTCTTTCCTTCCTTCCTTCCTTCCTTCCTTCCTTTTTCATTTCTTCCTTAATTTCTCTTCCATTTCTTCTTTTCCCCTCCCATTTCTCCTCTCTTCTCTCTTTTCCCAATCACTTTATGTCAAGGAAAAACTGTGCAACATCTGTTCATTCTGGCCATGTTAATGTGGAGGAAGAGGGCACATTCATTTGCATGCTGAATTTTGTACCTACTTTTATGTCTTTACTGGTGATATGAGATGGAGGTATGATGAGTGTCTAAAGTAGCAGCCCAGTAGGGTAAATGTAGGCTAGGTTTGGGAGTCAGGAAAAAACCTGAGTTCAAATCCTGCTCTTTATCTCTTCTCAATTATATGGCCTTCCTAAATAAGGCAGTTCTGAGGACAAAATGAAATCTATATATGAAAACAATGTATCTATAATACATATATAACTGTGGCTTGACTTATGTCTTCTTCCTTACAAGCAGAGCCAGAGAAAGAGATTCTGGTGCATGTGCTTTATTAGGGTAGGGTTCTCAGGAAATAGGGGAATGAAGGAAGTTAAATGGGGTAGGGGAAGGAGTCAAGCAAGGATGTGTGTCTTCTGGAGTCTGGCTTCCGCCTCAACCCACAGACAGCTCTGGAGTGTGAGTTACACCAGAGTTGTTCCTACCTCGATGCAAGTGGCTGGCCTTTTGGATCTTTTGTGCCAGTCAGTCCTTGGCAGTAGGCTGCCCCTGGGTAGTGGGGTGGAATCTCCTGGGCAAAGGGCTCCCATTTGGCCAAGGAGAATTCTCTAAAGAAGGGGGCAGCTGTGAGTCATTATCAGCCAACACTTGCAACAATGGGGGGACAGGTGCACTAGTCCAGTAAAGGGGCTTGGCTGGAAAACCAACAGCATCCACTATGGGGCTCAATAAATATACCTAAAAAATAGTATACTTGTCTGCCACGGTTCTAGTTCAAGTCCTTGGCCACAGAGAACCAGTGTTCTCATATCAGAGAAGTCTATGGCCTTCTCCAAATATGAGAGAGTTGACTGATTTTTTAAAGCATGTCTATACTCTTTCCTAAAGCTAGGACTCCTGACTCCCAAACCTAGTCTATATTTACCCTACTGGGCTGCTACTTTAGACGCTCATCATACCTCCATCTCATATCACCAGATTGAATTCTTGTTCAGTTGCCTGTGTGATAATTCACCGATGGGTATTAAAACCATTCATTGTGAGGTTACGTCAACAACATGGTGACATAAACAGCTGCCAAAAAATTCTCTCCAGATATTCAGTAAAAAAGGGGGATAACCCTGACTTGCTCAGAACTCTGGAGGAGGGTATGGATGGGAGAAGGACCCCATATATGCCAAACTGAGGAAGAAGAGAGATATAAGTAATGAAAATGTTCAAAAATTGACTGTGGTGATGAATGCACAACTGTATGATGATATTGTGAATAACTGATTGTACAGTTTGGATGATTGTATGGTATATGACTATATCTCAGTAAAATTGCAAGGAAAAACATAAAAAACAAACAAGCAAAAAGCACATATAAATCAAAATTATTTTAACAATTCAGAAAATATATCACGTAATTAAAGTAAATTTTCTAAGGCTATCATGACATTGATGGGAATTATCATATTATGTTAACCCTGGAGGCTTGTCTATCATTTTATTTTCAGGCATATTATAACGTTAAGGGGAAAGCTCCTGACTTTATGTATATAGTATGCTATCTTGCATATAGGTAGTTATTGGCTTATCATTGCTAGGGTGTTTACATGAAAGCTGTTGTTCTGCAAATGGAAATGGACGTGGGTTGATCCACACATGCTTTCACAACGATTCTCCTTTAACCAAGGATATACATGCATATACATCTACAGGGCCGCTGGCCAGGGTGCATGTGGCAACCTCTGGCTTCAGAGGAGAACGAAGCAAACTGGTCAATACAAAGATCAAACTTATTTCCTGGGCCTCATCAATACGATGTTTTAACCCCCCTAGCAAACCAGTTTGATTCAAAGGTGCATACACATACACAATAGGAAAAGAATAAAAAATCATTTTATTGCCAATTCTCTAAGGATATTTAATCATCTAGAAAACTTAAAATAGTTACCAAGATATTAGAAAGACCCACTTTGACTCAAATAGACATTTGCACACTTACGTTTATGGTGGCATTACTCACATTAGCCATTGGTTAGAGGTGCCCGAAGGGTACATCAACTGAGGAGCAGAAGGGAGAACTGTAGTGTATACAGACAATGGAATATTGTATGGCTACAGAAAGGAATGAAGTCATGAGACATGCAGTGGGGTGAATGAACCGTGAGGACAATATGTTGAGCAAAATAAGACAGAAACAAAAGGACAGATACTGTACGGTTTCATTTAGAAAAGATTTATATTAATAAAATTAGGGCCTAGAGTGTAAGTTCTTATAGCAGTCACACTTATTCCTGGGTTTTGAATGTTAATTTTAAATTTTGAGGTACTGAGCTCCATGTGAATAACCTGGTATTTCCCGGAAACTCTGGGAACCTATGTGACATCTAAGACTCAGTATTAAAAATCTGCAGCATTGAAAGTCAGTATTACTCCACACAGCAACTGGTAAAGAAGCTGAAAAAGAGATCAGATTTCAATTACAGATATGAATGAAACTGACCTGGTTGGGACTAAGACAAATCAGAACACAAGGTGAAGGATGAATTGTCTGTATTTTTAAAATTCACCTTTTGTGTGAGATCAAAGGAAGAGATGTTTACTATGTCCAAAATTTAAATTTTCTGTAGCACACAATCTAACGTAACCCATGTAGCCAGTTTATTTAAACAACCTAAACACATGGAGCCTGGAATAGGGAATGAGATCTTGTAATTATGTATAGCTTAATGTAATACCCTGATACATTCCAGGATATGTTGGGCAGGTAATAAAATGTATTTGTAAAGTCCCTTGAGGGGACTAGAGAAAAAATATGGAACTTTTTAACTTCCCCACCTGGGAATTTTCTGACACTTTCTCAAGCATTAGGGACTCTCAATTGAATAAGCCAAGCCCTCGATCTTGAGGCTTTCTCTTATAAAACTTATTTCTGTAATGGGGAAGCTAAGTCTACCCAAAGTTATGCCTAAGAGTCACTTCCAAAGAACCTCTTTTGTTGCTCAGATGTGGCCTCTCTCTCTCTAAGCTCAACTTTTCAAATAAACTCATTACCCTCTCCCCTACATGGAACATGACTCCCAGGGGTGTAAATCTCCCTGGCAATGTGGGACATGACCCCTGGGGAGGAGCCTGGTTCTGGCATCATGAGAATGAGAAAAACCTTCCTGACTGGGGGAAGAGAAATGAAACAAAATAAGGTTTCAGTGGCCACGAGATTTCAAATAGAGTTGAGAGGCTTTTATGGAGGTTACTCTCATGTAAGTTTAAGCTAGATACTGCAAATTGCCATGGTATGTCATGCTCCAACCAACAGTGTTACTGAAAACCCTCAAGGATTCCCAAGGCTATATTTGAGACTCCGTAAAAGTTTCATTCACTAAGTTAATTTTCAGAAACTTAAAACTTCCAATTTGTTCCTATGCCAGATAAGCCCTGAAACCCAGAGGTACCAGTCTCTCCCAGAACATCAACCAGTTGTATACCCCTATCCCATAATGTCGACACCCCTTCTCAACATGAAGACATTAGAATGGCCATTGTCCAAATATCCTTCAAGATTGAGAGAATGATCAAATGTGAGGGAGGAGATGTAACAGAGAACATAGGATTTAACAAATGATTATGACTAATGAATCATTACACAGATATTTCTTTTTAGTCTCTAGTGTGTTAGAACAGCTGGAAGGAAATAACTGAGATTGTGTAACTGTAACCCACACCATACTTCGAAATTTGCTCTATAACTCCTTGCTAAATTGTACTCTAAAGTTATCACTTTTCTGCATATATGTTATATTTCATAATAAATAATGTTTTTTTAAATAAAAATGTTTATTACAATCTACTGAATGTTTCCATAGCTAGGAACATGTAGGAGTCTATTCAGTACAAAAGACTTGGAGGTCTAATGCAACACATACAAATTAGGACCTTGTAAAAATCCAAAAACATTGTCTGCAAATTAAGGTAAGTGTAAAATAAAATGCTAATGGGACTGAGGAAGAAATTCTGTTGTAGAAGAACAATTAACTAGAATTGAATTGAACTTGTTTTCATTTCTCCAAGCACTGGGTCTACACAGAGGTTTTCGATGTAAATATTTTGGTTGAAATTATTTGGGACATCAATTGACATTTTCAATCATCCCACCTCAGTGGTCATACATAAGTTGGACTGGGAGTCAAGACATTGTCCACGTTTAGTTTTTTATTTGTAAGCTCGTGCCATGTCAGAGTGTAAATGTAGTAGTCAGGAAAAAAACCTGTATTCAAATCCTTCCCTCTATCTCTTCTCAATTATATGGCCTTCCTAAATAGGGTAGTTCTGAGAATTGAAATAAATGTATGAAAACAGTGTCTCTATAATACATATATAACTGTGGCTTGACTTATGTCTTCTTCTGTAGAAGCAAAGCCTTCGAAAAAGATGCTGGTGCATGTGATTTATTAGGGTAGGGCTCTCAGGAAATAGGGGAATGAAAGGAATAAGATGGGGCAGCAGAAGGAGCTAAGCCAGGATGTGGCAGCAAGAAAACTTAGTTCAAATGATACCCAGGTCTATTTTATCTAGCGCAATTGGATTTTGCAGACCCTGGAGCTAATTTTAGATTCTCACCCATCTGTCTTCTTCCCTTCTCTTGATAGCTCTTCTTTCTACATGATGTTATCTTTGTTGACTTAAAATCCTTGTTTTCTTTAACTGGAAGTCATTAAAGTTTGAGAAGCATTTACATAGATATCCTCATCTCTCTCCCTTCAAATGCTAGTCTCTTCTGTTCCTCAAAATGGTGGATCAGTCTTTTTCCACTCTGATAGGATTATAAGATTATGTTTACTTTCCTGTTCACAAAATAGGTATCTATAACTTTTCTATTTATTGCTCTGCCCTTCAGATTTTACAAAACAAGGAAAATATAAATTAACACTCTCACATGCACAAAAATTATATTACATATTGTTTATTTTCCATAACTTACAATCTTTACATCACTAAGGGAGATGTAGATTAATTGAGCAATTAATAGAAAATGAAAATGGCCCTAGGTTAATTAATACCTAATGTTAGCCTATGCATATCATCCCAATAACTTGAAACATGCATCCTTCCTGTATAGAAAACTCCATTTTCATTTGTCTTCTGGAATTCAGAATGATAGTTGATCCTTATAATTATTAAAATGCTGTCTAGGAGGGTGGCCCAATTTGGCTTGCTGCATAGAACAATTCATAGAACAAATCAATTGTATTATTCTCCAATCCAGAATTCTATCTTGGCAAGATGTCATTGTCTTCTGGGCATTGGGAAATAGAAATGTTATCATTTTGGGTTCCTGAACAATCGGGGGCACTCCTTACTGTCCCTGGCTTATTCTCCTTACATAAGTAAATGAGTTAATGGCAAAATAGTGTTCAAGAAATAAAAATGATGACAAAGCCAAGAGCATGAAATGACTAAAGCCTTGTTGCTTGTGGCTTGAGGGGGTGGACGCACCACCCTCTGAGGTATGCCAACAGGCTTACCAAGGACTGGGAGGGAAAAAATCAGTTGGACAACTCTCTTCTCAGGATAAGTCCCAAAGTGACTTTGTTTTTAGTGATAAAATGTTGGGTGGAGATTATGGAATGGAATGGAATGGAAAGGAAATGAAAGGAATTGAATGGAATAGAACAGAGGTAGAGGAGAAGGTGTTTTCAATGTGATGACGCTGGCTGGTATTCTAATTCATATTTCTGATGTTTACTAAAATATGAGGGTCCACTTTTCTATTGGATAGCTCTGTAAGTTACCCATATAACAATGGAAAGCAGAGATGTTAGATTTGTGCCTACATTCCTCTTCTTTTGGTCAAAAAGATATTCATATAAAGAAACAAGTTACAAGTTATCCCAGTGGCTGATTTCACCTAAAAAAAACCAAATTATTTTGCTTTTTTACTTTGAGTATCATGCTGAGATATTGGAGAGAAATATAAATGTCTAAGTCAAGTTTCAGGTGAATCTTATTTTGTTTTTTTCCTCCAGTATTACTGAGAATGAGATGCTAAAACTATAGCATTTTGCAGCTAGGAAAACTGATCCCAGTGCATTGAAGATCATGCAACTGGCTCTTGATGGAGCAAAGCTTTGCCCCTGGGCAATGTTAATTGAGAAAACTACACTGTAATCATTGCTCCGAGCATTATAATAGGCCCCTAGCTCTCTCCTGGCCTTCAGTCTTGCTCCTTCTATTTTTTTTAACTTACTCCAATGCCAACATGATTTTTTTACAATGCAGATCTATTCATTTATCTCCCCTGCTTAAATAAACCCATTAATGGCCAGCATCTTATACAGTGAAACAGGGGAGTAGAATATAAAGCCAAAGAGCAATTGTTACTCAAGCTCAGTGCAGTTAGATTCCTGCAATTGTCAATAGGCTTAGTAGTTATGATCTTACATGCCAAGCTATGTTGTAGGTTCTGGGTATTTTGCTGTGAATGAAATAGATGTAGTACCTGTATTTTGATAGCTTACACAAGGCAGGCAACACAGACACTAGTATCTAATTATACAAATAATTATTTGATTATAATTATAGTAAGAGTTAAGAGTAGAAGTGGAATGTCCTCAGGAAATGAGTATTAGGGGAACCAACCCTTTCCTTGGAGGAATCCAGAAAATCAGGAAAATAGCGTTTATGCTGGTATCTGATGGATGAGTAGAAGTTAGTTAATGGAAAGAGGTGCTGTGAGAAGCAGGTTCAACATCAAGGTGACAGCAGGCATGAAAATTCTAAGGCCAGGAGCATTAGAGAACTTTCCAAAACCAAAAAGAGGCAAGTATAGATGGAGCAGGAAAGCCTAGGTAGAAAGTATTTCTGGTTGAGACAGAGAAGGCAGATAATGGCCAAATCCCATGGGTGATGACATAATCAGAGTTCTATTTTTAGAAGCTCCCCTCTGGCTGACTGTGAAGGCCAGACAAAATGAATTATGGTAGGACAGAAGGCTATGGTAAAAGGTAATGATGGACCAGGAAATGGAAAGGAGTAGAGGGACTTAAAGAAGAATCAGTTGATGGGATCTAGTCAATGAGGCCAATAATTAAATGGATGTTGTGGAGGCAGGACACAGGGGGACTATGTGTCAAGTCTGACACCTAAGTTTTCCAACCTCTCCAACTAAGTGAAAGGTGGTATTATTCACTGATATAAGAAATATTAGAAGGCAAGTTTGTCTTTTTTGTTGTTGTTGTTTTGCAGGCAGAAGAGGTAGTAGATGAAGTTTAATGTTAGAATCATTGCATTTGAAGCAAATGTGCGAGTTCTGAAGTCATACAGGCCATTAGCCTCATTGGCAAGAGGTCTGAGCCACTGGAGATACAAATTTGGGAGTCGTTGGGATGTAGATGGCAACTGAAGTCATGGGAGCAGAGGCATTCACCAGTAAGAGAGCATAGGATGAGAAGAGGAAAGACCTTAGCACAATGTATGGAGGAGTTTTAACATTTCAAATTTGGGTGGAGGAAGATGAGCCAGCAAGAATGATATGGAGTGGCAGGAGAGAAAGGAGAACACACAGAAGGATGCGCTGTCATGGAAGCCAAGGGGAGAGAGAAATTCAAGAAGGATGTAGTGGCCAACAGTCTTTAAACCACTCAGTAATAAGTCAAGTAGGATAAGTTCTGAAGGAGGCTGAAAAGTTTGAGCCACATTGGTGAGCTTTGCAAGAGGTCCTGAGGGGCTAGAGTGGAGAAGGGAATGGAAGTAGTAGTGGATGTTGTTGGTGTCCTGCCCTTTTCCCTTTGGCCATGAACTCGATATGTTCCAAGGGTTGCTTATTGTGAACACCTGCAACTCTTTGCTTGAAGCTTTTATTTTTCTGGTTGGGAAGCACACTAAGCATAGAGCAAGCCAAAAGTAACAGAAAGTTGATGCCTTCAGAAACAGCTCTTCAAGAATGACGGATGGGGATTTGATAGCTAAACATCCCAGCACAGTTGCTACTCAGTTGGGCTGGCTCTCTGGGATGCTCTCCCCTGTCTCTCAAAGTTCCCCAGGGGGAGTTGAGCCCTAGTTACCCATAATGGTAACTGGCTTTATAATACACCTTTCATACTTCCTTCCCTTCCCTGTCTCACTCACTCTATCTCCCAAACAAACTACTTATCCTTGAATCCTGTCCTAGAGGTGAGGAAACAGAGCAATCAATGTCAGTAACCCTTTCACAAAGATTGGATTTTAATGATGATAGCTGAGGACTGGTGTCAAGAAAAGATAAAGGGTCTAGGATGGTTTATTTATAATTGTGAAAGAATCCTGAGTTTGTTTGAATGCTGGCAGCAAGTATATAGAGAGAGATCTTATAGGATCCCACTTGCACAAATACTTTTTTCTTCTGATGCTGTTGGTTAAAAAATAAAACGAGAAGAAAAGAAAACAAAAGAGAACATAATTAGATTTGCATTATAACACTTAGGAGACTTCTTTCTAGAGTACATGTGACAGAAGCACAAACGTTTCCCCTTCAAAAGAATAAAACAAGCTCTGGTGTTCTTGGACCTTTGTATGTTTAGGAATTCATAGTATCCCTAGAATTCACTTAACTTCTCCACGACACATTTTTTCCCTCCAGATGTGAAAATTGAAGAATCAGTTGTCAGTTGAGTACTCTTGTATTATTTTCTCAGCAATTACTTTAAGGAATGCATTTGAATAAAATGTACTTTTGGCATCATTTTTAAGAATGGGTGATGATTTATGCTGTTCTTGCAGGAACAAGATGGCTCTGGGAATGACTCATGGCTGTATGCTGGGAAGATTCCGATGGGAAACTTGCTCGTGCTGGTTGATCCATACCTTACATGGACTGGAGGCTGTACTCGGCTTTTATTAACATGTGCATTTTGCTTGTTAAGGCTCGAGCTTCTTTTTTTCCTTCCCAACTCAAGCTCTGTTTGTATTTCACACGCACCTGATTTGGAATCTCTGCCTGGGACTCAGAGAGGCTTGGGAATAGTAATTTGGAAAAATCTCTGATTATTTGTCAGCTACATTGGGATGATGCGTTCTCAGCTGCAGCTGGGAAATGGGCTGTTTCTCTTCAGGGGAGCAGATTTCAATGGCAAAGTTCTAGTTCTTTCAACCTCCCTCTCTCCATGGGGCAGGTTTGGTGCAAATCAAAATTGTCCTTAGGCCAATAAAGGTACAAACCAGAGCACAGATCTATGCTTTTCAAAATTGTAGGCAGAGTTGTTTTAGACATGGCCATCAAATATAATTTTCCTAGTCAAAACTTCCTTGCCCCACTTGCCCTTATGAAGCTTGTTACTGCAAAGGAGAGGCTAAGCCTACTTATAATTGTGCCAAAGAGTCACACCCAGAGAACCTCTTTTGTCACTCAGATGTGCCTCTCTCTCTAAGCCTAGTTGGCAGGTGGACTTGCTGCCTTCCCCCCTACAAGGGACATGACTCCCAGGGGTATAAATCTCCCTGGCAGCATGGGACATGATTCCTGGGGATGAGCCTGAACCTGGCATCATGGGCTTAAGAAAGTCTTTCTTGACCAAAAGGGGGAAGAGAAAGGAAGCAAAATAAAGTTTCAGTGGTTGAGAGATTTCAGGTGGAGTCAAGAGGTCATTCTGGAGGCTATTCCTACGCACTATATAGATAGCCTTTTTTTTTTTTTTTTTTTGGTGTGTTAGAATAGCTAGGAGGAAATAACTGAAACCGTTGAACTGCAATCCAGGATGCTTAATTCTTGTAGACAATTGTATAACTAAGTGGCTTATATGGTGTGAACATGTGATTGTGAAAACCTTGTGTCTTTTATCAATTGAATGGACAGATGAGTAGAAAAATGGAGACAAAAAGTAAATGGATAATGGGGGGCATGATGGTAGGCGATGTTTTGGGTGTTCTTTTCTACTTCTATTTTTATTCTTATTTTTATTTTTTTTGGAGTGATGAAAATGTTCAAAAATTGATTGTGTGATGAGTGCACAACTGTATGATGGCACTGTGAACAACTGAGCTTACACTGTGGATGATTGTAGGGTATGAGACTATATCTCAATAAAACTGAATTTTTAAAAAAGAGTAAAATAAAAACAATAAAGAACTTCCTTGCCCCAGAGCAAATGTTCCTTGGAACAGTGCTCTTTTCTTTCAGGGGCCAACTTGAGTGAACTGTAACACTGATTCTTGACGTTTTCTAGGTTAGAGCCATCCCTGTCATTGTCGTTGGCACTGTTTCTCAAAATGCGTTCTACAGCTGTGCTTCTCACACTTGAATGTGTACACAGATCACCTGGGGACCTTCTTAACATGCAGATTCTGGCTCAGCAGTTCTGGGGTGGGGCCTGGGATTCTGCATATCTAAGAAGCTCCTAGGGGAGGCTCCTGCTGCTCTTCCATGGATCCCATTTTGAGTAGCAGGAGATAAAGAAAATTGGGCCTGCAAGACGCTGTCCTACACAAAGATTCTCTGCTCCAGTAAATTCAAGCAAAAGAATACCTGCGCTTTTATCTTTGTCTTTGAAACTCTGCAAATTAACAAATTAAAGGTTCTGGCAAGATTCGCAGTGATGCAGTCTGATTCAAAACTAATAGACCATAGAACCATATTTCAGTATGCCATCTATTAAGAAACTGGGGAATTTGATTTCTGTGAAAGGCTGGTCTGATGTGTTGTCTTGACTCAAATATTTGTTCAGACACTTTAAAAAAGACAGATGGGGTATTTTAAGAACATGTTTGGCCTTCTCTGTAATAACCCAGCTCAGCTGAGAGTTATTGCTTCTCAAGTGAGTGAGGATTTAAGTCAGACTTCTCAGTATGGCCAGCGTAATGGCAAACTTTCCACCTACAGTTTTGATATTCTAAATGCACGGTGCGCCCTTCAATCAATTCCAAAAATTGTCAGGGGTTTGGCGGCTGCCATGCTCTTGTCAAAAGGCCAGCTGAGAGTGGTGATATGCAGGAAAGCTAGGCTAAGGGAATTTAAAACACTTCAGCCATCTTTTGTTGTTTGCAAACTTCCGTGTGTCTATGAATCCCTTCAAGAGTTCCCATGTGGATTCCTGAGCCACTGCCCAGAGATGATTGTTCTCTGGATCTAGGATGGATCAAGGTGCTCAGATAACCACATTCTGACAGTAAGTTTTATTTCCTTAGAGAGAGTTATAGCGCAAGCAACCTGGACTTCCTTATTTTTGGCTCTCTGCATGTGCAGCTTTGAGAGTCCTACTTTAATTCTCAGCTCCTGATTTTGAAGGAGGATAGAATGGCTGCATGGGAAAACATTAGCCTTTACTCTAAAATTGTCATTATGTCAGCACTCTAGAAAATTCTGCCGAAAGATCCAGTTCCAAAAGAGCAAAATCTTGCTCCTGAGATTGGGGGTGTACTCTCACCAGAATATAATTTTTTTCGACATGTTTTATTGTAAAAGTAAATGCAAATTTTGCTCCTATTTCAAAATGCCTTTGAATTAATAATAAACCTGTAAGCTTAAGTAAATTTTACCCAGATTTGTTAGGTGTGAAGTTGATGTTCTAGGTCATCTGTGGCCTTAAGTATCCCCTAGAATATCACCATACTCTAGGAGGAATTTACACCAAGGCTTGAGAAATGTAGCATTCTATCGTGATTAGAGTTCCCAAAGTAAAGAATAAATAAACTCCCTTTATAATTTGTTCCCCCAAATAAAGTTTGTCTTACTTTAATAAATTGTATGTTCCTTTTATTTTGTAATGAGAAATGCATAATTTCCTTTATAAGAAAATTTCTACTTGGCCGGTAGGAATTCAGAGCAAAATCAAATGCTCAATTAAGTGATTTTTATTGGTCTAGCTGCTTAGGATATTTGCTAAAATTTTCCTGATTCTCCATGTAGATTTAATTTCAAGTTTTCATGTTAATTCTCATTATATACGTGATTTTAAAATTAGGCATCTTATATTTTTTAAGCTGAAAGAGAATAAATTATTAATGTTTTATTATTATTGACCTATTGAACTTAGACTTTCTCAACTATTATTTTCTTACTTTTTTTTTTTCAGTAGGAAATACTCTTTAATGTTTAATGTTACTGTGGTTGATTCAGGCTTTTCTTGCGGGATCAGGAGCAAAAACTTGGAATGGTTCTAATATCAGGGTGACTACAAGGCAAAGTGATTGATGAAGATCTGGAAGTAACTAAGAGGATGAAGGTTATTCTGCCTGAGGATTTTCTTCAGAGGACTTCTGGAGAGGTTCTGCTCCTTTATTTGGAGTCACCTGCATACACGGCTCTCCTATTGTCACATTGTCACATACGTTATCTCGTTCAATCCTCCCCATAGCACTGTGAGATGTGCATCATCCTCATCTTAAAGACTGAGGACCTGAGGCCCAGAGAACATCGAATGCCCTGCCCAATGTCAATTGAGCAAGAGACAGACTTGACAATGGAACCTGGTCTTCAGCTTCCAAACCCACAACTGTTCCTTCTAGACCTCAGCTTCCAACTTTTCTCTCTTGCCACCAAATAGTAGGTCTGAATAGACTCATTTGTCATAGCCTGTTGGCTCTGCCATCTGTTCAAATGGAAAAGTACTTGGCTGATTAATAACCAAGTAAAAGGTATGCTTAAGAAAGCGAAGAAAAACATGTTTGTTTTAACAAATCAACATGCGAGTTTGACAATGTGATGACTGACTGCTTCTCTTCAGTTCTAAGATATTTGGGTTGGTCTTGCAATGAGATACAGGGATGACTATAACCCAAAGGAATTTTGTTTTATTCCCTCTCATTGGCTAAATAAAGTATCTTATTTTATTAGGAATGAAGTCCACATCATTATTGCATACAGATAAGTTTTTCATCAACAAATCACATTCTCCCCATGCCTAAGTGATGTCCCGGAGAATTAAATGACATTCACAGAATATCATGGCAACCAGTTAACACTGGAAAACAAAACTGGGAAAAGCCACCAGCAGAAACAGCAACAACAACAACAAAAGAGTCATTTAATCTGTTGTTTGTTCTACATTATATGAAACATCCACTCTGACTTTTAATCCCATATATACTCCATTTCTTTAGTGGTGTAGAGATCCAGTTATGCACCATTTGGGCACTGCATTGACCCTTTCAGGTAGTTTTTATTGAGGTTCATGTTGGAGTTATTTAAGTTAAACTAACAAAGTCACCCTCCCCCATGCGCGCACGCACACACACACACACACACACACACACACACACACACATGCCCTCAAGATCAAATTGATATTTGTAATGGGGCCTAGTGATTAATTGATAAATGATTCTTGAAAAAAAAAAGATAGACAAGACAGCCCTTTAACTCCATGATTCTCACCAGAACCACCACTGGGCTTCCACACTGACTACTGGCCACTATATGGCTATTAAGAGACAGCTTATGGCAAATGACAAAACCCCAGGGCAGAGTCACTGTGGGGACATTATAAGTGGGCTGCAAGCTGCTGGAGACCAGGGACATGCCTTACACTTGCTCTTCATCTGCCACTGTGTCTAACATATTTCAGAGTCATTAGACCTAGAAGATGCCTGATAAAGACTTCTTGATTGGTTGAGTAAAAGAACTACCATCTACTTTTCTCATTGCTTGACTGCTTGTGGATTGGGAAAGGGAGACAGGTTGTATAGAAGATATTTATGAGGTATATAGAAGCCAGGTAAAGAGAATGAGTATTCTGTCTCTTACCTTTGTCTTCTGTTTATTTTCTTTTAGCATTTTTTAAAAATTCAGTTTTATTGAGATATATTCACATACCTTACAATCATCCATGGTGTACAGTCAACTGTTTATAGTACCATCTTGTAGTTTTGCATTCATCACCCCAATCTATTTTTGAACATTTTCCTCACAACAGAAAGAATCAGAATTAGAATAAAAAAAAAAAATAAAAAAAGAACACCCAAACGTCACCCCCGTCCCACTCAATTTTTCATTTAGGTTTTGTCCCCATTTTTCTACTCATCTATCCATACACTGGGTAAAGGGAGTGTGATCCACAAGGTTTTCACAATCACATTGTCACCGCTTGTTCAAGAGTCAAGGCTACTGGGTTGGAGTTTGGTAGATTCAAGTATTTACTTGTAGACATTCCAATGTATTAAAACCTAAAAAGCATTATCTATATAGTGTGTAAGAATATCCACCAGAGTGACCTCTTGGCTCCATTTGAAATCTCTCAGCCACTAAAGCTTTATTTCATTTCATTTCATATCCCCCTTTTGGTCAAGAAGATGTTCTCAATCCCATGATTCCGGGTCCAGATTCATCCCCGGGAGTCATATCCTGTGTTGCCAGAGAGACTTACACCCCTGGGAGTCAGGTCCCACGTAGGGGGGAGGGCAGTGAGATCACCCCCCAAGGTGGCTTAGTTAGAGAGAGAGAGAGAGAGAGAGAGGGCCACATCTGAGCAACAAGGAGGCATTCAGGAGGAGACTCTTAGGCACAATTAGAAGTAGGTTTAGCCTCTTCTTGCAGCAACAAGCTTCATAGGGGCCAGCCCCAAGACAGAGGGCTCAGCACATCAAGCCGTCAGTCCCCAGTGTTTGTGAGAACATCAGTAACAATCCAGGTGAGGAAGTCCAACACCTCTGCATCCTCCCCCAGCTCTTCAGGGGGGCCCTAAATATAAATTTTTATTCTCCACCCAAATTACTTTCGGATGTATTGCTATTTCATTCTAATCTATACAGACCTACCATAGCTCACTTCCTATTCAGAGTTCCATGTAATTGTAGTGTTTGAACAAACTGACTGTAGAAGTTATATTGTTTAGAAAATGTAGATCCTACACCAAATTAACATCTCTTCCCTTGGTCTCACATGGGAGCTGAAGGTTGAACACAATCAGTTTCAACCTTTACCCTTTGGCCCGATTTGCTCTAGTCTTAACCAGATCTGTTTTATTCATATCTCTAATTGAAGTCTGGGCTCTATTTCAGCTTTTTTTTTTTTAACAGTTGCTGTATGCATTAATACTGATATTCATATCTGCCGAGCTCTAGCTCTGAGTTTCAAGTGTAACACAGATACCCAATATTCCTGAGACCAATCAGGTTATACATTAAGGGATCAGTATCTCAGAGTTTGGAAATAGCCATTACAATTCAGGAACAGATTTGACTGCTGTAAGAGCTTACAATCTAGGGACCATTACAATACTCATTTCCCTGTTAGGCCATGCTCTAAGATTTAATTCTGAGTTTATACGTTGTAGTTAGTCCATATTGGTGAGGCATTACAGTGTTTGCCTTGGTTTCTGGCGTACTTCACTCAACCTGCTGTCTACAGGATCCATTCACCTCCTTGCATGTCTCACAGCTTCACTCCTTCTCGTAGTTGCTCAATATACCATTGTATGCATACACCACAGTTCACCATTCTGTTACTTAGTCAGTGTGCCCCTAGGCCACCTCCACCCATTGCAAATCATGAATACTGCCTCCATAAACACCAGTATGCAAATGTCCATTCATGTTTCTGTTCTCGGATCTTCCAAATACATACCCTATAATGAGGTTGTAGGACCTTATGGCCCCACATACTTAGCTTCTTGTGGAGCCACCACAGTGACCTCCAGAAAGGCTACACCATTCTGCCTCCTCATCAACAGTAAATAGGTACATCCCTCTCTCCATGTTTTCTCCAGCACTTTTATCTCTATGTATGTATTTTCCCACAATCTTATAGAGATATATTCACATAACATACAACCATCCACAGCGTACAGTCATTTGTTCACGGCATCATCACATAGTTGTACCTTTATCGCCACATCAGCACTTGAACATATTGATTATTATGAAAAAGTGTTTTGTTTTTTTTTTGGTGAATAATAAAAAAGATAATAAAAATAAAAATAAAAATGTCATACAATATAATATAATAATAGGGGCAAAAAATAATACCACTACCAAGAATCCCATATCTCTCCCTTACATCCCCCTCTCATACATATTTAACTTTGGTATATTGCCTTTGTTACATTTAGTGGAAGCATATTGGAATAATCGTGTTGACCATAGACTCCAGTTTGCTTTGATAATGTTTTTTCACAAATATCATCCCTTTTTCAACACTCTGCATGGTTGACATTCATTTGTTCTCCCACATGTGAGAACATTTTTATATTTGTACATTTAGCAACAATCTTTGGCCATTCTAGTTTTTGCCAATTTATACAGTCCCAGTCTTCTTTTAGCATTTTTTAACAATTATGATAATCTGTATTTGTAAGGAGATATAATTTATGGTATAATTTGTACCATTTTTATTTAACACTAATTTTGTGCTTATTTTGTATTTTACAATTCAATGTATGCATATTTATAATTGTAATACCATTTCCATAAGATACTTATGTGCCCACAAGTTACACATATTGAATATTTGATTTAGACATAAGCATCCTAGAATATGAGAAATTTTATTAAATGCAATGCCCTAGCCTGTGACAATAAAATGTATAAAATTGAGTTGATTCTCCTTCAGGGGCAACCTCCTCTTTCTCCCTAATGGAAGTGAAAACTTTGACCTAAGGAAAGTGGTGAAACAAACCCCTGCTCACATTCAGTTGCCAATGGAAAGGCCCACAGCCTGAACACAGGAAGTTCAATATTTGTTTTGCATTATAAAGATATTGGAGCCATAATGATTCAAAAAAAAAATTTTTTTTTTTATTATAGAGATTCAAACAATGTTTACACACAAGATACCAGTCTCTATGACACTATGTGCTGGCAGAGAGCCAGGTGGTACATATACAGCCCCATTGTGTCCTGCAGGCAGAGCCATTGGGCTTTGGCTTTTATAAATTGAATTAACAAACATTTAATGGGAACCAGCTTTTACAGATAGCTTGACCAGACTTAGGAGGAAGAATTTTTATTTTTTTTTTAATTCCTTCCCACTGACAGCTGTGGTGGAACCAAACAGATGTTAACTCTTCATCTCATCTTCCAATTCATATTGACACAAACCTTTTACATTTATTTTTTAACATATATATATATTTAACAATTTTGGATTCTTCCAGCTATCCATTTATTTCTTCTTTTCAAATGCTGGACTCTAATATGGGGGTTACAGTCATCGTGGCTGGGGTACCAAAAAAGTGTGTACAGAATGGAATCCAGTGGGTGTTGTCCCCTTGCCAATGGGGCTCTCGGAAAGGAGTAAGAAGAAATTATTGGGGCCACCAAATCCATATCCTCTCAGCACATCCACTTGTGGGACAGTCTCTTCCATAATGGCTTGTGGACTTCAGGAAGTCCCTACTCTAAGTTTTTTACTTTCTATCCTATCAAAGTGCAAGTAATAGCCCCAGAGCCTTAATGATTTCATTGCACATTTATAAGGTTCAATTCCTTATATATACATATATATATGACATCCTACTGAATTCTATTTATATAAATTTTTGGAAGAGCAAAGCAAGTGTGTTTTGGAAGGTATAAATTAATAAGTCAAATACCACAATACTTTTCATTGTAAGATCAGTATCTCTATTCTGAATACTTACAGCAATTCTCTTCTGAAAAAACTCTCTAGCAATACATTATTATTATTTTATATACATTTATATTTATTATGCATTGCTAGTTATTCTTTTTCTTAGTTATTTTAAAAAAATCTAGGAGATTTAAGATTGCCAGGTAAAATAGAAGATGTTTAGTTAAATTTGAATTTCAGATAAATCATGATTTTTTTTAGTGTAAGCATACTCCCCCAAATTCTGGGATATTTTTCTACCTAAAAATTAGTCATTGTTTATCTGAAATTAAAATTTAACTGGGCATCTTGTATTTTTATTTACTAAATCTGGAAACTTTAATTAGTTCATCAGTGTACCTTGCTATCATAGTTTATTTTTCCCTTTTCCCAGTAAGCTCCTGGCCTTCACTGAGCTCTTTAATAACATAAAATCTTAATTCCTCAAACATCAGACAGGAGAATAAAGTGTTTCATATTTAGTTCAAAGCTGTTCAAACTGCAGTATTTTTAGGCACTATCTTAGAGAATATGAATTGATAATACAGCTATTGATTACGGAATAACTTTATCAATCATTTCATTGTTCTTTAGTTAAATGAAGGAAGTGGGGTGTCATAAAAAGAGGTCTAAACTGTAAGTCTGGGATACCTGTGTTCTAATTTCATCTCTGACACTTTATTATCTTCTATGAGTGTGGTAGAGTCATTGTATTAATCCCAATCTTTTTCCCCTCCTTGTATCTGCATCTTATGACATATAAGATGATGGAGTCCATTTCCCTGCCCCTTGATTCTGAGTTTGGTCATATGACTTATTTTGACCAGTGAGATGTGAACAGATAAGAGGCTTGAAAACTGAAGTCTGTATTTCTGCTTCCACTTGGATCTCTGCCTTCACCATGAGAACATGCCCGGGCTAGCCTGTTGGAGGTGGGAGAGTCAGGTGAAGTCCTTAACCTCTCTGCATTCCTGTCTCACCTAGGAGAAAGAATAATCAGATGGAAAGATTTTACTTTTCTCCAAGAGTCATTTCTCATCTCTGTGTATAGATATGGGCAAGGCTTCCAGAAAGCATATTTATGCATGTATTTTGGAGTACTAAGGAAAATCTGATGGTCTCAGAACTCTGAGTATACCAAAACAATAAATTATTTTGTTCTCATGACTACCAGTGTCAGTCTCTTTTATTTTCCATATTGCATCACTCCTTTCAAGTTTAAAGAAAATAAAGAAAAAGGGAAGTATATGATAAAGAGCAGAGGAAAACAGGGGTTGTATGCTGAAGACTGGTTGGTCCAGGTGGAAGAGTTTTGTGAGCAAAATAAGTTGAACATGCAAGGGTGTTCAGGTATTCATTCTTGCAGGCATGGCATTGGCCAAGGCTTTCGTGGATACTGTACTGCATGGAACTTATTCTATCCAGCTGCATGCACAGGACGTTGTTTTATGGTCTTCCACAGATTAAGAAGAAATGAGCACTTTTCTGATGGTGCCATACTTGGCAGAATGTCAAACTGTTGTCTCAGCTCCACATGTTATTTAATTGAACATTTTTTCCTAACTTACAATAAAAATACCTGATTTGTTTTCATTTGTGCTGGGTTAATTAGAAAGTTAGGGTCATCCAGCTCAAAGTTGTGCCAAACTCCTGTTCCTCCCAGTAGGTTCATGAGTTGCAAAGTGTTGTGAGGGGGAGAAGAGAGGAGAAGGATTTAGGATGCCTAAATAGACCTAAGTCTTTGCACTTGGCAACACAGCAAAGCTCAGCAGATTTAGAATATATGACTTTTTGAAAAAGAAAATACATACCTCAATGTTTTTAACTCTTTTGCCATGAGATAACCAAAACATCACTGTGCCGTAAAATAAGTGCCATAAGTAAACTGAACCCTACAGGGGGTTACAACTTGGGCTTACATAAAACACTGAATGTATCACAGACCCACATTCTCACCAGACTTTGAAAAAGATGTTCATCAGCATATACTCGGAAACCTGTGCAAAGAGAATAAAATTTATAAATTTTTTAAAAAAGCCATTGCATGTTGCTAAGGAATTCTAATCTAAAGGCCAATAGAATTCTGAATAATGAAAGCAGATAAAAGTGGTGTGCATTTTCTTCAAAGTTTCTAACTTTGGAAGGAATTCCTAGATATAATAGCTATGTGGGAACAAAAATCTTGTTGACAGCGCAACAATTCACTCACTTCCTAACATGACTAGTCATGTACTGTACTTTGGTACAAACAATAAAGTCATTGTTCAGATGGGAAAACAAGCAATTTGTTGGGAGGCGAAAAGGTGAAAATGTTCTATAAGCTGATTTTGTTTTGGCAGGCTGCACGTCAATTTCCAGGTAGCCTTAAAAGACGTGTTTACTAGACATAGGTTTCAAGATTGGGTGAGTTGTAAAAGCAAGGCTTCCTTCTACTTTTCAAACTGCTTTTATGTGGGATTTTTTTCTTTATATTTTTGTTTGTTGAGATCTGGTAGTCCAATATTCTCATTAAGTGAGGAGAGCAGGGTTCCAGATAACACTTGTCGGTTTTGTTCCTCTCTAGGGCGAAAACAGTGGAGGTCTGTGGCTGGAAATCCTTCACAGGTGACAACATACCAATGACTTAATATGATCAAGGACTGTGATGAATGAGGCTGCTGGTAAGTAAGCTCAGTCTAAGCTCTAATAAGGGGACTCTGTCAGAGCAGCCTCATGGTTTGGGTTCCTCCTTCTCCTTCTCTTCATCACTTTCTTCATTGAGCATGGTCCAAAAAGGGGGGTGGGATGGGAAGGAGAGGAGAAAGAGCCAACATTTTGGGATAAACAATAGAAGTTTGAAGGCCTTCTACCAAGTTTACTACTGCATTTCTGAGTTCTATAGAATTAGAGAGCTCTGTTTTAATTAATGTAGTTTTGGTGTTGGCCAGGTGGGTTTTATAGTACTTATTATCAGTCCCCAAATGGATGTACCATTCATATAATGCTTAGAGTCTATTTCAACCATTTTCTTTATTAAAAGGCATCATAACTTGACCTGGTGATTTTCCTTAAGTTCCTAAACCTAGGGAACTGTTTTTGTTTGCTTGACTTAATTTTAAAAAAAGTAATAAATAAGACCCAATTTGTATTTTTCTTGCTAGGCAAAAAATGGGAGTCACCAACCTGTCCTTAGTCCTCCTTGCCCACCCCACCCACACATACACACAATTAGTAAGCTCTTTCCCCAACCAGTTGCTCTCAATTTCTATCCTCCGACCCTGGTGTAAAGTAGCTGAATGTCTAAGAAGTATTTAGGCAAGGTCTCAAGTAGTAGGAACTGGGAATTCAGCCCCTTACATTCTGTCTACAGAAACTTTTGTGGGCGCCATGGTCAGACTGGATGCTTCTTCCGACATTTGTTTATATGTCCCTCCCAAGTATTTGAATCTCTCTGGTTTCCATTTGAATGTCTGCGGCCGAGAGCAACCATGTGAGCAAAAAATAGTCCAGGGGCAAAACAACCTCAGACAGGCTGCAGAGAGCATGGGACTGCAGCCTGAAATATCTGCACTGTCATCAGGCAGTGCTAAAAGGAGGTCAGTGGATGTTTCTGGATTTGAGGCACAGGCAGGATATGAAATCTTGAAAGTTTTCTATTCTATTGGTATCCATGTGACTTGGGGGATTTTGCTAATAGTTCTTGCTGCTAACTTTGTGTGCCAGAGTAAATAATAGTGGCCAGGGAAAAAAGCCCTCTGGAGCTCATTTAAAGAAAACTGAAAGAAGTTTTTTCCTGCCAACCTGGGCTTCATCTTTCAACCCACAATTTGGAGCAATGGAGACAGAGACAGATACGCTGCAGTCTGGTGGACTGTTGGCAAAAGTGGAGCCGCCATTTTCAGTTTAAATTTTTATGGGTTGATCTTGGTTACTGATCTGATTATTGTAATGTCATTAAGTGTTTACTATGTGTTCCTCATGAATTATGTCATCTGGTCCCTTCAGCAATGCTTGGAGGTAAGCCCTATAACTGACCTTGATTTACAGGTGGGGAAACTGAGGTACAGGCAGACAATAACTTGCCCATGGCTACAGGCTAGAGAGTGGGAAGAAGGAAGATGCAACTGGGCTCAGGAAGGCGGGCTCCAAGCATCATGCCTGGCCACCGTACAATCTTTTTATTACCCTAGCGATTGCTTTTCATCTCCCTTCACTGTTTCCCTTTTTCACACAACTACCCTTTGGGAACACCTGGGATCTAGATGAGGGATGGCTAGGGATCAATCACTGGCATGATCAGAGCAAAACTGATCGGAATAAAGTTTATGGGATATTGGAAGATTTCAATTGTTTCTGCTAACACTGTCACCAACTAACACAGATAATCAGGAATTCACTCTCTTCCTATTTGTATTTCTAAGAAATATTTCTCTTTCATGCTTTTCCATTCATAAAAATAATTCCTGGAATTTAGACACACACTCTGTTCCAAGGAACTGAAATATCTTGTCTAGCAATTTATTTGGGGTGGGGGTGGGGTAGGGGGTGGATTAACAGTAAGTGAAAATTAGGTAGCTGTTTGAACTTAGAAATGCCTGCAGATTAGACGACAGGCTGAAGGTATGTTTGTGTTTGGGAACGGGCAGGTTGCAGCCCAGCAGAGTGACAAGTACAGGCTGTCACATCACTAACCAGGTTCAAATCTTGTCCCTGACACTGAGTTTTACCTAAGCCAAGTTAAATAGCCTTTGTGTGCCTCAGTGTCCTCACCTGTAAAATGGGAATCATAACAGAGCCTACCATGTGGGGTTGTTTTGAGTTCCATAATGGGCATTTTAAGCAATTAAAACCATGTTTTATGTCAAGAAGTGCTTAATAAACATTAGATATTTTTACTCATTCTTAAAGGCTCTATATGAAGGCACCTGGTACATATTGTGTGCACATTCCAAACAAAATATCCTTGAATTTTGTTCAGTAGCGATATAGCCTTTTCCAAGTTCCAGGCATTTAAGTTTCTATACATGTTAATATCAGCTTCTCCCAAACCAGTAGGTTGGAAACTTGGATGTCATCTTCAGCTCCTCCCTTGTTCTCATTCCCTACATTAAATTTGTCACTTAAACTTATAGATCATCCCTCAATAACAATTCTGAAATTGCCTCTTTTCTCTTCCCCACATTAGAACAACTAGGCATGCTGTGCAGATTGGTTCTTCTGCCTCCCCATCCCCACTGCCAGCATCCCTGACATCCATGGAAGCCTCCTTTTTCCCCATCAGCTACTTTTCGGCCTCTCTCCCACTCCCTTAACCCCAGCCATAACCTGGTGTTGCCTGATTGCCTTTGTATAGCCCTTTCATTTCTGAGCAAGTTCTAACCACTGCCCTTAGGGAACCTTGAATCTTTAATTTATCCACTGCTTCCAGAGTTTGTCCTTGACTGGTAGATTAAATTCAGATTTCCTTTGCTCCTTACCCAAAACTCTGGGCTACATCCAGCTCTTTGAGATCCAGCTTCACGCACAGCCATGGACCCCAACTTGCTAAACCGGAGATATCCAACGTTGTCAAGTAGACTAATATTTCTCAAATTTTAATCCCTTGGGGGATCTCACTAAAACAGCAGATTCTAGGTTAGTAGGTCTGGGAAGGAGACTGAAATTCTGTATTTTGTACAAACCCCTGGGTGATGATGATGGTGCTTGTCCATAGACCACCTTTGAGTGGCAAGGCTCTAGGTCTCCTGAAGAACTTCTCAACTCTCCTCTCTGCCTTTTGTGCCTCCCTTCTCCAATCACCTTTACTGATAGAGCTGTTCTCTCAATCAATCCTGCTCTTTTGTCTTTAATGACTACTCATGGCTTATAAAGGCCAAACACATTTGCAGAGCACACACGGGGCTCACTTCTGAAGTCCTACTAATTATTCAAGGGCCACCTGAATAACAACTCCTCCCAAGATCTCCACACCTTGTTAGCCTTAATCATGCCTCTGCACTTCCTAGTTTGTGCCTCTGATAAGTCTCTTCCTTTGCATTTGTTGCTGGTAGGTGTTTGTTGGTCCCTCTTGTCTGAAGAGCTATAGGAGTCCACATATGGGATACACCCAGCACTTGCACAGTGCTGGCGATGTGGGGATATGCCCAAGACTTGTTCCATGCAGGGTGACTTGAAGTGAACTTGTTAGACTCCTAATAACCAGGACTTAACCACAGAGATGGAGCCATACGCTGAGCCCAGCTGAATGACGGTGATGGATGGTTTTTTTGTATATCACATTTCTTTTTGAGGGATGTCAGTCGTAAATAACAGAGCTATGCATACCAGATTCAGAATCTGAGAGGAAAAAGTACTAAGCCTCAACACTGAGAATTTTAAACACCAACTGAAGATTACTACTTCTGTTCCCCTTTTGAATATAACTACTACTTGAAAACATGTCGTTTCTATGACATTGTGGATTTGAGGTAAATACACCCTTAATGTTGGGTGGAAGTGTCTAAGGGGTGAAAGGATCTCGCTGATTCTATCTTCATGGCATGATGATGACACACATTATTTTGAATTCCTTTCTTTTTCCATCTTTGATACAGTCCTTAGAACTCAATGGGTGATAAGTCACAGCTTTAAGGGTGTATCAGGATCCAATTTTTCCATTACAATCTGATTAAATTGCTTATCTAATTATACTTACGACAACTTAAAGTTATAATTTTATTAAAACACCACTCATTTTCATACTAATGTAAGTGGACACATTTTAAAGGTGTTTAGATGTTACTGTAATATTTCTGAATCAGAGTCATTGCTTCAGACTCATTCTCTACTGTGAATTTCTAAGACCAGAGGCCACGGTCTACTTTAAGAAATCAGGAGTCGCACAGTTTTCCATTCCCAATGATCTCTGTGTACATACCCAGAAGCTGGAAAGAGTCCCACGATTTCATACGTGCATGGGGGTTGCTGTGGAAGGGGAGACAAGGCAGTGGCCTCCAAGATCTTGTATTAACATCTGGTTCAGCAACTAAATACCTGTGCAATTTTAGACTATCCACTTTATCTCCCTGGACCTCAGTTTCCTCAATTACAATATGACAGGGCTGGAAAAAAAAATCATTCAGAAGTATGTATTGGGAACCCACCAAGTGCTAGGGATCGATCTGCACGCCAGGTAGGCATGATTCCTATCTTCTTGGAACTCATGGGACACATCTGTTTTTGGAGTAAATGAGAGATATCCTAAGATGAGAACTTGTGAGCTAAGGAGACGGGACTTTCTTTGATTCATGAGCTCTTTGTCCATAGCATATTGAACACTTTGGAGTTGCTTAAACTTAGCATCTTTCTCCCCCTATGCTTTGGACTCTCTGACTATTCATAGGTGGGACTCTTCTCCTTTCTTCATCTTTCCTTCCTGTTCCTTTAAGACTTCTCTCAGGAGTTACTTCTGATTCCCAATCCTGTCTGGGGACATCCATAGCCCTTGTTCTTATATTTTATCTTAGCACCATATTACAGTGCTAGTTTACAGGGATAAGTTTACTTGTCTCTTATACTACTAGATATAAACTTCTTAGGATACAGTTGTTTTGTTTTTTTTTTTTTTTAATTTCAGTTATATTTGTTAACGAGTGCATAGGTGGCAAATATATATGAATTAATTGGTTAAACAGTAATTATTTTGTTGATAATGTCAGTACTTTATGTGTTATGTTCAAATTATTCTATAGCAATGTGGGTCACTAACACTAATTTAGTTATTTAAGGTAGATAGTTATAGCCAAAGTATCTTTATAACAAATACTCAAATATGGTGAGTTTCAATTTGACAGTCTCCTCCTATTTCATCCATGCAGTCTTCCTTGACTCTGCCAGCCTCCTCTGACACTTATTTGACCTTCTCATGTCATGCTTTAATTCTTCTTTACTCTTAATGTGTGTATGATTTTTACCAATACTTTTGTCACCCCCCCCCCCCCCAAAAAAAAAGGGTTTATATCAAGGTTAATTCACAGTGTACAAAAATAAAAGTACTAATTGATTTATTGGTTGGATTTAGCCATTCAAGTGGGCAATATATAAACCTGTGTGGGATATAATCAATGAAATCTTTAGAGAATGGATATTCAGATTTGGTGTGGTTGAGGCAACCATTTTCTAGTTACTGCTTTATTTATTAAATAGTCACATATCTGAATGATCCCAGAGGATGGTAGGTGCTATGCCATGGAGATGGAGTGGACCAGCCTCTCCCAATCAGTGCTGCATCAGAATCACCCATAGGTAGGCTTTTAAAACATCTAGATGCCCAGACCCTGTCTCTAGAGAATCTGACTTGGGAGGTCTGGAGTGGATCCTAAGCATCCGGGTGCTTAACACCTTCCGCAGATGGCACTGAGAAGAAGACAGAGTTGGGAATCTCTATAAACTTCAGAGGATTAGAAAAGATTTTGCCTGAGGACTTTGTGAATCCCTCAAAGGATGTTCAAACGTTATTGCTTTTGGAAAAGAGCCTCAGTTGTCTTAAATCCTGAGAAAGGATTTTAGTGAGCACAGAAAATATGCGTCAATTAAAATCAACCATTTTAAGTTGAAGCAGAAATATCAGCAGTCTACTGACTTGGTGATTGTTGACAGATTGGAAGGGAAGGAGTTGAGCCAATTTATATCCTGTATGTTGCACCAACAGGGGGCAAGTGAGTTGATCTTTAAAAACTTCTGGAACAGACATTTTAAATGTATTCATGAACTTTCTCAGACAGTCTGAAAAACAAGGAGGCTGTGTGGTCTAGAGAAAAAGGGACTGAGACCTTGGACCTCCTCCCAGGGCTGCTGCTAACCACACATGTGACCTTGGGCCAATTCTTTAACCTCTTGGGGTCAGTTTTCTTATCTCTAAAATGTGTGGGCTGCATTAGTCCTTCTCCAAGTCTCCCGCCCCAATTTAAAATTCTATAATTTAATATAATCTATAGCATTTCATTATAACTGGTACCTAACAAGATAATGTTATATGCCACTCTTAAACTTTCCCCTGAATCTCATGAATCAAGATAATTGCCATTGGCTGACCAGTGCCTTTCACTGTAGACTAAAACAGGCTCCCTGTTAATACCTAAAATTTAGTTTAATTATTTGGCATTTGAGGATTGACATCCAAGGAAGAAATATAAATACAAATGACCTCAAAAAATGGATCATTCAGTTCAATTGAGCAAACTTATTCCTTTTAATTTTTTTAGAATATAACATGCAAATAGGAGGTAGAGACATTTTGTACATATACACCTTGATGAACTTTTCAAAATGAACACATCCATATAACCAGTGCCCAGATCAAGAAACAGGACATTACTGGTGTCCCAGTTCCCACTATCCCATACCCAAATTTCCTTCCAGTCACTTTCTCCCATCCCCTCAAGGGTAACCACTATCCTAACTTCTAATACTATGGATTAGTTTTTGTGTGCCTTCATGCTTATTTGTGTCTGTCTTCTTTCAATCAACATCATGTTTTGAAATTCATTCTTATGATAATATGTAGGTAAAGATTGTTCATCCTCAGCTGTGTATAGTAATTTGTTGCATGACTATATAACAATTTACAACTGATGAGAGTTTGGGTAGTTTCCATTTTGGAACTCTTAAAATAATGCTACTGTGAACACTCTGATATATGTCTTTTGATAACATGTGTATGCTACCTTAAATAACTAAATTAGTGTTAGTGACCCACATTGCTATAGAATAATTTGAAATAACACATAAAGTACTGACATTATCAAGCAAAATAATTACTGTTTAACCAATTAATTCATATATATTGGGTGTATTCCTAATAGCGGAAGTGTTGAGTCATGGTGTAGAGGACATTGGTCTTTGAGTGCTTCATATACAACTGGCCTAATGCTTGGCACTGGACCCCAAATATTTTCTGGCCCTCAAAAAGCCAAACTATTCCTTCTTGGGCTAGAAATACATTAAGAGTCTGTTGGGAGTTGGATCATGTCCCTGAAAAAGGCATGTTCAGGTTGCAAACCCTGGTCCCATGGGTGTGAACCCATTTTAAAATAGGATCTTTGAAGATGTTATTAGTTAAAACATGTCAATCTGAATGAGGGCGGACTTAATCCAACATGACTTAAATCTTTATGAGCAAAGGAAATTGGACAGAGAGGAAGCCATGGAGAGCAACCAGAATCTGGAAATCAACGGAACCTGGAAGAGAAAGAAGATGCTGCCATATGCATTGCCATGTGTCAGAAAAGCCAAGGAATCCCAAAGGTTGCCGGCCAGCCAGAAGATACTAGAAGGAAGCAAGCCTTCTTGTTTTTGAAACTGTGAGCCAATAAATTCCTGTTTGTAAGGCAATCTATATGGTATATTTTTTAGCAGCTGAGAAACTAAAACAGAGACCATGAATGCATATCTGAGCTACACATTAAGTTCCTGCATAAGTCTACTTAGGCTAATGTTGAAGCACATTTTGGTTCATTGAACAGTGACCACACAGTGACAGGGGAAGAGAGAACCCCCCTCTACTATACCACATAGTAGCAACAGAAGCTACAATGTCATGAGTTTCAAAGAGAATGCCCCTTTAAAGGGAAAAAAAAAAAAAAAAAAAGAAAACAGGAAAGAAAGAAAAACATGTTTCGCTAATGGTCCCTGTGTACTCATTTAATGTCATCTGGGGATTATTAGGCATGGTGGGAATAAGCTTTGCTTTGCATTGTTTTAGTTTAACTGAGGGTGCAAGCAGTGCACTCAGGACCTGGAACAAGGGCACAAGGGCCTCAAACACATCAATCCCTTTGATTGATCCTGAGATTTGGGATCTAAAAAGTTTTATGGTTTTTTTCTTCCCAAGCCTCTCTGAAGAATCCATTTTTAGGCCTCTTAGAAAGTCACCTGCTCATTTTTTCCTCTGTGTGTGGGTGGGGAGGTTTGGCCCAAATGGCAATTCCGATGTCTTTGTGCTACTATTATTGGAGATTTGTTTCTGCCAGAGGTCACGTCCACCTTATCAGTTAGTTTGCTGGCTGGTCTTTAAATGGATGGGGCCATTTTAGGCAGTGCATTCTTCTTAGATTAGCAGCAAATCCTGAGAAAATCTATGTATGGCCAAGTGGGTGGTTTCAGGAAGGTGGAAAGCCCTCATGTGACTTATTGAGCAAAGTGTGTTTCCAGGAGAAGGGGGGTGAGAGAAGCAGGGTAGGGCACGGGAAGATGCCAAGCAAGTGGGTTGTCCTGCCTGATCCCAGGGAGGTTTGGAAAATGAGTTACACCATCCTGATGCTTGGGGCTCAGCATTTTGCACCCCCTTGTCACTCAAGTCAGTTAGTCAACAGTTGCAGGCTGCCAACTAGGATGGGGGTACACCCAGTCCCAGAGGATCCCATTCAGCTGAGGATAGTTGTTGAGAGAAGTGGGCAGCTTAGAGCCATTAGTAGCCAACCAGGCCAGTAAAGGTAACCTGAGTGAGGTGCCACCAGCATCTACCACATACACGGTGATTTCTGGAGAGCTAGCTGCCTCAGGGGGTGGGGGTAGCAGGATCCTTTCTTTATAAACTCCAAACCTTTGGTTGATCAGACAGAAAATAACAGAAGACACCTTGTGATAGCAGCTTCCACTTGCGAATGGATATCTGGTCAATTTTCTCCAAATTTGTTTCTAAAACAACTTGCTCCTGCTCTTGCTTCCACAAATACTCTATGCTTCTTTTTGTGACTTCTAACATCTCTCATCTCTCATATCCAGCTAAAAATCCACTCTATCTCTTAAGGCCTGGCAAAAATATCCAATGTTCTCTCCAAAGTATAAAGAATATCTTCCATCTTTAGCCTAATACATCTCCTCCCCTTTTATGGTGGTGAGCTCCTATCACATAGTCTAACATTTAATTACTGGTGTTGCTTGCTTTTGATATATATTGTCTTAACCTTCATACATAGAGTATAAGTTGATATTAGGTTGAGAGTCCCCAGAATCAGATCCCGAGATGAGGATTTGAGTGTAAGGATAGGATTCCAGGAAACACTGATGGAGGAATGGGGAAGTGAGACAGGGAAGGGAAGGGAAGGCGGGCAGTTTTCAAGGTACATTACTGATAATATTACCACTGTCAGCAACTGGAGCTTCATTCCACCGAGGATCCCTGGGTGAATCTGCAGAGTACACCTCAGAATTGTTCCACCCAAGGAATGACTCTTCTCCATCATTGGTTAAGGGCCTCACCTGGGACAGTTAATTCGGCACTTCTGGCATGTACAGGCCAAGCGTGCACCTGCAACCAAAGTGTTCTCTCAAGCTGAGAGTGGCAGATGCTTGCAGTAAGAACCCTTCAGATGATATGGGGACTGTGAGTGCTGAGGGGATAAGATAGGACACTGACTTTGAGAAGCATCTGCCCTGAACTTCTAGACGACATGGACCATACACATATAAACATGCAATAATATGTTTATTTGACTTGCTGATCTGTTGGCCACTGATGACGGAGAAATGGTGTCAATGGGATTGTCAAATATATATTTACATTAGAGGTCCTGTAAAATTTTTGGAACCCAGTAGATATTCCCAAAATTAAATTTACCAAGAATAAATGCCACAGTGCTTGTACTACATTGATCAATAAAATTTTTTCTGAATATTAGATGCTACTAAGAAGTTTCCTGAATGTGATGGGTCTATGTTGTGGATTGGATGCTCAAGCACATTGTTTCTTTAGGATATCAGAATTCTATGTGGTTTAGAACACACACCACAAAAGGAAATTCCTAAGGTCAACCTCTAGTTGTCATATCACACACTCAAGGCTCTCGTACTCTTCTTACTCTGTGATATTTAATGGATTTTTCTACTCTTTCTCTAATGATTGCCAAGTTCTTGTAAAGTAGGTTGGTTTCAAGAGAAAGTGAAATTCTGAGCTTCTTTCTTCTATGTATCGCTATCAATGCACCTATTTTACAATGGTAAAATATCACAGTTCAAGTCCAGTAAGTGAACTTGCCTCCTAGAGCTTTATATTTTCCATTCTTTTATACGTTCTACAAATGTTTTTCAAGTAACTGCTATGTTCCAGGGACACTTCTAGATACTTGAGAAACATCAGTGAACCCGAAGACAAAACTCTCTGCTCTCAGGGGCACTACACTCTAGTGAGAGGAATAAAGTCATTCAAGAAACAAAATTAATGAGTAGCTGATACAGTATTAGAAGGACATGTGCTATAAAATAAATAGGGTGGGGCAAGGGGATAAAGAATAAAGGTTGGGGATGCTGGGATGAGGGATAATTTTAAATATCTGAACAAAGACTTGAAGGAAGAGAGGTTTTCCCAACTTGTTTCTCATTGGTTGGATGCTGAATTATTTCATTTTATTTGCAATGTCCCATCCATCTTCTTTTATAAGCCTCCTGGCCCTGAAATTAGCCAACAAACCTCCCTTCTCCTGAGTGCTCTAAGCCCTTTGTTACTTATTTCCTTTTACATGTAGTAATTTTGACTGTTAATACTTTGTTGGGGCTTTTTCCAACCTGAATATCACTTTGCCCATGTCAAAAGTCAAGCCAAACCCCAAGCACTCTATATTTCTCCTTCTTCCCATGTCAATCTTGGTATTTTTGACATGCTTATAGGTTGCTTTGGATGCTAACCTATTTTCTTTCCTTTGCATTGCTTGGACTATCTCTTTTTAGGAGCAGAACCTCATCTCACTCCTTTTCTGTTCCCCTATCCCCCTCTTCTCAAAAACAGAAAACACCCATAGTGGTAAAAACAGCTTATACATTTCAGGCTCATGTGGTTTATTTAGCTTATTTTGTATGTTTTGATGTGCATAAGACACAATGACCAAATGCCATTTATTCTTTTGAGTCTAAATGACGGCTCCTCTAAGGGCCATTTCTGAAGTATGACCATAGCTTGTTCTCATGTATTTTTTGTAGTCTCTAATGAGGCTAAGCAATGCACAGATTGCATTATTCCAGAATACCCCAAATGGAATGCCTTTTCCCTCCTAATCATGCTCTCCCTGCCTGCTATGAGGTATTGCAGACATTTGGCTGCTTCTTTTGGGATCTCTGCCCAAGATATTAGTTTTTTCAATCTTGCTGTTTTTATCTTGCCCTGCCTTTGACAAGTTAAGCTATACATATATACATAATAAGGAATTCATTATTCATTTCCAAAAAATGAGGTTTCTCTCAATCCATATGCACAGTTACATTGTTTATAATAATGATAGACTACAGTCAAAATCCACTTTTGCCTCCTGCTTTCCAGGAGTATTTGGGACCAAGAACAAATTTTATTGCTTTTGCAATTCATCAAAGCTTTACTATTATGACTTACATTAAATATAAGTTAGTTTATTTCTTCTGAGACCCAGAAGAAATTTGTTTTATAGTTTTTATAAAAAGAACATATAAATCAGATTCGGACAAATCAAATCCTATCTGAAATGTGCAAGAATGACTCAATATATAGGAAATGTATCCTGCCTCCAAATACTTCTTTTAAAAACTAACATTCAATTTCCATGTGGTCCAGTTTTTCAAATCATATTTCAATTTAAGATTTCATTTCAGTTCAGGTAGCCCAGGATTGAGATGAGACCAATAGAGAGTTTCCCCCTTTTACATATTTATGGTAACATATTTTAATTTGCACAATGAAATAATCAAAATGACAATCTCTGAAATATTTTCTTGTTATGCTATTTGCCCTTTTAAATGTCAGGTGGGTATTGTGATCTAGTCTGGTGGATGTCAGGATATTGCCAGAACAAAAGGGTGGAGTTTGGCCATGGAGGTGACCCAGACAGCCTGAAGAATGTACATTAACCCAAACACTTCAAACTAGACATGTTTGCTTGGCAGGACACTGATTCCAGACTGGAACTCTGTGAAACCTTAGCTACACCAACTTCATTTGCCCAGAGCAACTCTCCTTATGGGACTTCCAGACTAGTTGGAAGAATTAACAAAAGAAACAATTAAAGCTTTATTTATTCATTTTCTTTGGCCTTGAATTCAGAAAACACTGGGAGATTATATTTCCTTTACTTTTTTAGAGAAGGACCCACCCGATATATTTTATGAACTCTTTTCCTGTAACCCACCCTATCCCAAAAACAACAATCCAGAGGAAACACGAAAGGCCTAAATCCCATTTTAAACTACCTGATGCTGACAGTTTTTATTACACCAAAGTCAGTGATCCAGTGATCCTTTGTTTTTTTTCTCGGGGTATCAGAAGCTTGATGTCACTCATCAAGTGGCATTAACTAATGTTTTACAGTTATATTTCATCTACTAAGAGATGTGGACTAAAAAAGCAACTGAGGCCATAATTAAGATTTGTTTGCTTAATTTAAATTAGGGCACCTCCTGGAATTTGGGATACAGACTTGATCCATATCTGAGCCTCCAAGGTTTATAACACTGGGCCTTATGAGAGCTTCTTTTTCTTTGGCTTCATTGATGACATACTGAGTCCAAATCAAACCCAGAGTTACGTGAAATTCTGAGCTTATGACAGTGGTTATTATTCCATCAGTAGCATCCTGTTATCAATGGCTGTATCTTCTCTCTGGCTCCTGAATGTATCTATTTTAGTAGAAAGAATTTTAGAAATAAATCTAGATGCTAGGGTTTGTCTATGTATTTCTCCCACTGGCTAACCGGTAATAGAAAATGGGAAATCCTCCAATTTCCTTCAAGCTTGTCTTTCTTCATCTGTGAAATGGGAATGATATAACTTTCTCTTGCCTCTAAAATAATACTTAAACAAAATGAAAACTAAAAAAGCCATTGTAAGAAAAATCTCTATCAGTATAATGGAGTGTCTTTATAGGCAGAGCTATGCTGAGGGTAAAGAAAGGCGACATGATGTTAAGGAATTCAAAGCCATTGGTTCAAATCCCAGCTCCCCTGCATCTCTTACTAACTGTTCCAATCATTTGGGAAACTCCATTATTATCTCAGAACCTCCATTCCCTCAATTACGTACCGAAGAGACTAAAATCTGCTTTCATCTTAC
The DNA here is from genome assembly GCF_015220235.1 of Choloepus didactylus. Classification (NCBI taxonomy): domain Eukaryota; kingdom Metazoa; phylum Chordata; class Mammalia; order Pilosa; family Megalonychidae; genus Choloepus; species Choloepus didactylus. The sequence continues at coordinate 23,533,312 of NC_051325.1, read as the reverse complement.
AATTGTGAGAATCGGGTCCAAAAATGTGTATGATAATGAGCTCAGTTATTTCAATTGTTGCTATTGTTGTCACTGTTATTGTTATTATTAATATTGATGTGAAATAAAATAGTCTGGAGGTTTGGAAGACCCAGAGCATCCATCAGAGGAAGACACGGAAACAGGGTATTCAGGTAAAACATAACTATAGTGCACCAGAACACACCTCTCTTTAATCTTTCCCCTTGAAATTTCCATTTCCTAGTTGCTAACCTTTTTTAAAACCTCCCTTGAATGTTTGTACCTGTTAAGTAATTTAGTGAATGAATGAATGTGAATTCTGCACTCTGCTTTAATGCTTTTACTCAAGTTATTTTGATCAGTGTTTTCCCTGATATTTATTTAACCTGCCTACCTTTTACCTATAGAAAATATATAGCTTGACAATATACATAGCAGATAGGGTAAAATAAAAAAAGGTAAATGATATCAAGTATTGATAATGTTGAGCAACTGAAACTCTTACATGCTGCTGGTACAGTGTAACTGGATACAACTACTTTGAAAAATTTGGGTGAAATATCTGCCACAGATGAACGGATACATGCCCCTATGAATTAGTAATTCTACGCCAAGGAATATCCCATTAGAAATGCATAGAAACATGCACCGTATGAGAACTCTCATAGCAACGTTTTCCAAAAACCTGAGACTACACCTGGATGCCCATCAGTAGGGCCATTGATAAATAAATTGTGATATAGTCACGTAATGGAAATCTATGTAGTGATGAGATGGAATGAAATGTATACTACACAACAACATGGATGAATTCCACAAACATTATGTTGAGCAGACGCAGTTGGGGACAAGAGTATATAACATGCAATCCCATTTGTGTAAAGTTCAAAAAAAGATAAAACTAATCCATAGAGTTTGAAGTCAGGACAGTGGTTACCTATGGGTTGAGAGAAGGAGGGAGTGCAGGGGGCGGTAATGACTGAAAACCATCACAAGTGCAGATTTCAGGGTATTGGCAATGCTCTGTTTTTTGATTTGGTTGTTGGTTGCCAAGAGTGAGCTCGATGTGTTAGAATTCTTCACACAGTATACTTAAAACACTTGGCTTGTCCTGGATCTTGAGTCTTAATATTCTAAGAAATGCTCTGACAAGTTCAACAGTTTGGGGAAAATTTGAATTTAACAAAATTTTTTTCCTCTGTTTTCAGTATTAGATAGGGGTTTGAGTGACTTACTGCCAAAAGGACTACTCTAAATTCTTAATCAGTTTGTCTTCAGGACTATCTATTTGTTGTCAGTTAGAAGTCCCTAGATAAATGACTGCTACATCCAAATTTTAGAGCTAGAGCCTGATGTGACCCCAGTTATGCCAAATATCTGACTGAACTTGGTGAGATGATCCAAGACCAGTTCTGTAGCCATGCAGGGCCTCTTGTGTTCTTTGTGATGGGCAAGTTCTTTGTGAAGACACAGAAATGGACATTCTTCCTCAGGTACTTATGTTGGGACAAGGAGCTGGTGTGGAGCCAGGCTCTGGACCAAGTCTTCCAGAAGCTTGCCTGATGGAAATCCCCTGACACCGGTCCTTACTACTCCAACAGAGTCTGCCACCTCCAAATGAAAACGGCGGAAAGTGTCAAGCTGCTTTATGGCCCAAAGCAGAGTGAGGGGCATGGGTGCCTCACCCTGACCCAGACGTGGGAAGCAGAAGGCAGGGATGACTCTACATCTGTGGAGACATCTATTCTGGAACTAAAACAACTAACTGGAGCCCAGTATTTTTTTTTTTTTTTTTAATTTCCACGGGAGCTGAGCATCGGTACCATAAGGCAACATCCATCCCTTAAGATAACAGGCACGTCCCCAGCAAACTTGACATGGAGATTGATAGCTTATGGGCCGTTAATGTCTGCACTTCCAAGCTCTGCAATGGGCTCAGCTGGCATCATGGCCCTGACAGCTCCTCCTACAAAGAACTCGCAAGCAACCATGTTAACCTGGAGCCGGTTTCTGACCCATGGCAATTTTGCTGAAGTCCTTTCAGAAGTATGAACAGCCTGATAGTTTTGATCTTTGTTAGGAAAAATGTGAAAAAAAACTAGGAGACAATTTGTTCTCGCAAAGTATTTTACAAGGAGCTGTTTTTATCCAAAGATATGAGAGACAGTTACTCTGAAGCATTTCATTGGCTGGTGGCTAAAAACAGATTTCACTTGAAAAGCGAAGAATTGAAGAACTTTAGACTTATATGGGTCCTTAGAGACCATCTTGGTCAACATCAGCATTTCATAGATCAGTGAACTAAGACCAAGAGAATTTCCTTGATCTTTCACTGTTTCTTTCTCTATGAACACGCAAAGAATGCCTTTCTTTCTTGTTTTGCCTTGTTACCCTTCTTTTCCCTTTCTTGTTCCCCTCTGTATTTCCCTCATCATTCTCCATTTCTGTAGCCAAAGGGATACACATTTGAAAGAATGTAACTTAATGTGGGTGGTGCGTGTAATTTTCTTCTATCATGTCTTTTAATCAGCATCTCACACAACTGTTTCTATCTCCACCTAAGTTTATCATCACATTCTGTTAATTTGGATACTTTTAATGTAGTTTTATCATTAAGAGGAAGAAAGGTCTCAATAGCCATCGAAGATTTAGGATTTTCAAGCTTACTTTTTTAGCTTTTCAATCGCAACAATAAATCAACACAAAAAGTTCCCAAATCAGTAGAATAAGTCCAAGTTTCAAAATTATACCTATATTTAAATTACCATATTAGTAGTCTGATTCTTTGTCTATTAGAAAGATGTTTTTGATAATAGTTTTCAATGGTAGCAAAGAGTCTATGTTGTGTAACAGAGACCACAACATAAGAAAACTTTGAGAAATTGACATTTAATTTAGAAAATCTTTTGATGTTAACTGCTCTAGTACCAAGCAGAAGCTTTAAGCTAAGTCCCTTTGGAAAGCATTCCCAGGCACCATTGTAGCCAGGAAACACTTCTACAATTTGTAAGTATTGCTGGAGGGCAAAAAAGTGGAAGTAGCAATAAATTGAATTTGAAGACACGATTAAGTAATCGTACCTTGTGTGTGTGTGTGTGTGTGTGTGTGTGTGTGTGTGTGTGTGTCAAACTTGAGTGTTGCTTGTTCAGATCCAAAACGCACATAAGAGGAAGTCTTCTGAATTTCATAACTGACCAGATGGAGAAAGAAATCTAAATCTGTCATGCTACTTTCTACAGTGTCTCCATCTGATGAATTTGCAAATCTCCAGCGGGGGGAAAAATCCTCTATGATTCCATTCATATAGCTTTAAGGCATTGAATCCATAAACACTGTAACTGTTTGACCTCCATGAACAAGGGGATGGTTTTAATTCTTTCCAAAGCTGTAGTTTGTGCAGCTGTGGACACTCCTTTGACATTTTGAGAGAAGGTACTGAGCATATTTAAAAAAAAAACATCAGATTCTTACTCACTTTTTTTGTCAACCAAATTTGATGATTTCCTAAAGTGCCTTATGGAGATATGTGAGGTCTCTCCTGGTGGGCTAAAATATTGGCATACCTTCAAAATGATGCTCTTTACATATTCCATCATTATTTACTTTGTAGAGGGGCAGAGAAACTTTTTCAGTTAATAAAAAAATCATCTCCCTTTTTAAAATGAGAAATTCGTAATTTCTTTCATACATTTTTCTGAACTGGACAATTTAAGAGGCACGTCAAACCATTTACCTTTAGAAAACAAAATCACTAATTCCAGGTGAACAGCATTTTGCTATGTCCCATTCAGTTTTAGAATATCTGCTGACTTTAAATCTATTTCTGATGACACCCAGCTAATCTGAGGTTGCTCTTAGGCAACTTATGGTGAAATGGAGCAGAAACTCTCAATGGAGCCGAGTCACGCATGCAAGAAGTGCTTTAAAATTTCCACTGTAAGGCATTGTCTAATGGTAGGGGTGGGGGGTGGGAATGGTAAGGAAAAATTTTTATTTTATTCTCAAGTTGCAACCCAAGTGAACTGGTACCATCGATCCTTTTATCACTGTGATAGCTTAATGTCACTTATGGATTAGTAATCAGGGTAGCTGTCTGGTTCCCTGTCCCTTAATCTGGCTCTGCATTCTCAAAGAACATAAAAAATAAACATCATGAGGCTTGGCTGCCGCCTAGCAGTTACCTCTTTCCATCATCCTTTATCCTAGGAAGAGGAGGTGACTTTGAAGACTTCATTTTTCTAAATTCCTCTAGCTGTTACTGTCAGTGCTCCTCCCACATCCTCCACCCTTAACAGTTTCAGTGCACACTTGCCTGAATCCCAATGGTTGGAGGCTCCACCTTTGTCTAAGGACTTTCTCTGGGCCCTGAAGACCAGTTGGTCCATGTGAAAGGCAGAATGGAAGTGTCAGGGAATTAAGGCTCCCCAGGAGCAGCCTTCAGCCAACTTCTGATGAGAGTTGGTGTATAAATACCCCAGCTCCCTCTCCCCTTGGGGGAGCCAACCTGCAACACATGTTCTACACTGTTGCCCCAAGTTCTCCAACCAGATTGAGCTCTGGTTGTTCACAATGATAATCTGCTTGATCAAGCACCCTCTATCGGCTGCCTTCCCTTTCCAGTCTGACCACTCTTCCATTCCCCCACCAGTGTTTCCTGAAATTTGCTATTGAATCTTTGTCTCAGGGTCTACTTCTGGGTCTATATCTAGGGGAATTCTGTAGAATTTGTAATAGAAACGCCTTCAAACTGTCTATTCCCCAATAAAGAATTAAATAAGCCACCTCTCATCCCCAGTTATTCAGGATTGTGTCTCCAAGTTGGGGCATATTTTCTAGGATTTTTATTTGGACCATATTGTTACCTTGGAAAAATCTGCCAGAATATATACACTGTATTTCATACTCAGTGAGCACTTGCTGAGGACTGACACTGTGGTTAACAATCAGATGAGATCTGGACCACACAATCCTTGAAAGCTGCATGACTTAGCAGCACTGGGAAATGAAGTTCAAATTTGAAACTAAAATGAGATGCAAAGGCAATTTCTGGCAATCAGTTTTTCAGATAATTGGCCTTAATAGAATAAAAAGGACATTCATCTTTCATCTTCTTTCTTTTTCCTGTAAGATATTTGAGGACAAGTTTAATGCAGTTTACAGAGACCCAAGGCAGTGTTTACATGTATCAAAATCACTCGGGAAATTTGTTTTAAAATACATTTTTCTGAATTTCATCTTGATTCTATGAAATAAGAAACTCTGGAATTGAGTAATTCACATGTTACCATCACCCCAATAATTTTTATGTGCTCTAAAATTACGTTGGCTTGGTCCTTGGTAAATAGGTTACATTTTTCTCTCGTTTTTTTTTTTCACTTTTCCTTTCTCCTAATCTCAGTAGTTAAATTGAATCAGATTGCTCCATTCTTTTAACAATCTAAAGGAAACATATTTGCATGTACACCCTGTAGAACAGTATTTATTTAAGCCTAGGATCAACAGAAAATAATAAGCTCAATAAGATGCCCAAATTCCTATAATAAAAATGAAACAATAAACACATAGAAACATGAGGAAGACATTACACCCATTAAATGCATCTAGCCTGATGAGTGATAGGATGGCTGCCTATTCAAGTTGGAAATTTTACACATGATCGAAGCTTTATTTAGTCTAATGGAATGTGCTTCCTGAATTTGGCTTCTGACTAAGCCAGAGCACAATGGTGTGTATTATGTGACTAGGCTGAGCTCATTCTCATCTCTAAGTCATTGTGATTCAATCCCAATAGTCTCTTTCTCCCAGGTAGCCCATCACCTTGCTGTTCCTCTCTGGTTTGGAAATTCATTTGGAATGTTGCAAAAACAGACTTGACCATCTTTACCCATCATGGGTTTCTCCTTCTAGTCTCACACTAGAAACTTCTGAAATCATTGGGAATATGTAGCCTCATTTTACACTTTAGAAAACACAAGCTTAGTGATTTTTGGAGGCAACATTCACAGCAAATGTCACTAGTGGCTGAGATTAATGAGCCTGTCTCACTGCTGGATGATCTCAAGGTAGGCTAATTCCATGCTTGTTGCATCAGCAAAGGAGAGATGGCCCCAGATTGATTTGGGGGAGAGTTTCATATTTGTAATTTCCAAAAATATTCTTGAAAATAATATAGAAGATATCTTTAGGGATATGTGGCCCAGGCTGACTTCCATCTCTTTCTCACCCATGGTCCCCAACATCTTCCACTCCACTGCCATGGCTTGGCAGTGTTATCACAGTGACCAGGACCCTGACACAGAGGCCTTGCTGACTCAGTTTGACATAACTCTCTTAGGGTAGCCACTCACATTTGACTCATGTTTCCATTTGTCACAATCCCCAACTCTCTCTGGGAATTCAGATCAACTTCTCTTGGAGGTGGTTTTAAAGACATGAGTAAAAATATGCAATTGGACACATTAAACCATTCCTCACTGCTTTAAATACCTGGACTAAGCTAAGTCTCTCCAGCTAAGTCCTGGACTAAGCTAAGTCCCTCCTGAATCTAGACTGTAAGGTCTATGATAGCAAAGATTGGAAAAGATACCAGTCCACTGGGATTTAAGTCACCACATAAAGAACAACTGAATCAACCAACACCCAATTTGCGGAAAGCCAATTTGACTCTTCATTTGCATATTATATATTGAATATTCAAGAAATCTCTGGTTATCAAAATGTGCTAAACAATTTTGTTTTCTGTGTTATCTGTGAATCACTACTAAATCAAAGCCATTTAATTGTGCTTTACTTTCTACAAAGTATAAATCATACCACTACTGCCTTTTTTACTTCTAACTTTCCACTGTGATGTGATCTGTACATCATAAAAAAATAAAGAGCAAATAATTAAAAAAAAAAGTAAATAAACAAATAAAAGCAAAACCTTCCAATGAGTGGAAAGGAAATAGTGCTCCAGAGCAAAGAAGCAAAAATAATTCTTGAGCTCTTCTCAATCTTTCACCGTTTTATGTGCAAGTAGCAAGTTCTCTTAGTCAACATTGCTGTGGTAACAAATGATTCCCAAATCTTTGCACCTACAATCATACACATTCATGCCTCGTTCACATTTCATGCCAGCTGATTTAGTGCTGCTCCATGTGCTTTCTCATTCTGGGACTAAGGTGAAGGAGAAATATTCTTTTGGCCATGCCATTCTTGTGGAAGAAGAAAAAGCCAAAAGAAGACAAAAAGAAAAGCCAACTAGGCAGTGGCCTGCAAATGCTTCTGTTTGGATATCATGGCAGCTTACATCCCATTAAATAAAGGAAGTCAACACCAAGGGGACAGGGAAGTATATTCTTCCCATAGAAAGGCACTGAATCACATAGTAACAGGTGAGGATAATAGTCTTTTTACAGGGAAAGGAGGAAGAAATGATTAGGAATAGCAACATAATCTACCATAAAGTTACTTCCTTTAAATGTCCTTAACTTTTCCTAGATATAGGAAGATGAACAAGAAATTGAAGTGCCATATATCAGTTCCACTTGACTCTGAGCACATATTTGTATTCAGATGAGGAGGATTCTGTTTGTGCTTGGCTATGAGTGCCTCTGTGTTCAAAACATGTATGAATATGATGAGTTAAGAGAAGTAGGTAAGCATATATTATATTATATATATTATATATAATTATATTATATATATCGTATTGTATTGTATTGTAATAGAGAAATCTACCCTGCAGTTTATATAGTTCTTTATATTTTTTGTATTCATACATGACACTGGAAATAATCACTTGGAAATGATCATGTCAAAACTACAATGGACATTGGGTAGCCTAATCAAAACATGAATTTCTATAGGCATTAATTAGTAATTGCTGTGCAATAACTCCAAACTCAGTGGCTTAAAATAATAAGCATGTATTATTGGTCATGAGTCTATGAGTTGATTGGAAAGGCTTTGGGCTGGATTCACTCATGCATCTGCACTCAGGCTTTCTCACGCTTGGGCCATGACCAGATGTAGTTTGGCCTGGGCTGCTGCAGCTGGGTAACTGGATTCTCCTCTACCTGATCTCTCCTTCTCCAACAGGCTGGCCTAGACTTATTCATGTAGCAGTGACAGGGTTCTAAGAAATAGACCAGAAGCTGCATGGTGTCTTGAGGCCCAGGGTTGGAACTGACACCACACTACTTCCACCACATTCAAGTTAGAGTAGCAAGAATTGCCCAAAGCAAGTCACAAGGTGAGTGGAGAAATTGAATCCACCAGTTGCAGGGAGGAACTCTGATGTCACATTACAAAAGGTGATCTAAACTAATTTTTAATAAACTTTATTTTAGAATAGCTTAAGATTTACAAAAACATATGTCTAAGGCAGATAGATTACGACACCATGAAACACATGACCTTGAAATGTTTGGGGACAATTGCTCATGTATTTTGTAGAATGTCTTTTAATTGATGTCTGTCAGATGTTTTGCTCATGATTGAATTGGGGTTATGGATTTGGGAGGTGAGGACCACAGAGGTAAACTGTCATTCTTGTAGCTCAATATTGAAGATACATACGATTAACATAAGATCGCTGTTCGTATTGACCTTGATCACACGGCCAAGGTAGCGTTTGTCAGGTTTCTCCACTGTAAAGTTACTCTTTTTTCCCCTTTCCATACTGTACTCTTTGGAAGGAAGTCACTGTGTGCAACCTGCACTTAAGGAGCAGGGATTTATGCACTACATAAATTATTTGAAATTCTTCTGTTTGGGAGAGCTATCTATTTTCCCCCCATTTATTTACTTATCAAACATTTATTTATATCAGTCTGGACTTATGAATATTCATCTTAGACTTCGGCTTATACTCCAATACTATTTTATGTATTGTGTTGCTCGAGTTATTCCAACTTTGGCCATTTGGGTGCTTTTTAATTTGCTCTTGTGTCACTTTCATATACTTATATCATTGTAAGCTTTTTTTTTTTTTGGAGCATTTCTTAATTTTTCACAGTACAGTATGCTCCAGGTTCATATTATATATTTCCCGATTCCTAGAATCAGCCTTTCCTCAAGAGTGTGCTCCTTGGAAATAGTTCCTTTTATTAGAGAATTGTCTTAGAAACCAAGATTATTGGGTGTGCTCATTGCTACTTTTGTTGCTTCTACTTCCTCTCTGTTGACCAAGCAATCAAATAAATGTGTGTATATTAACTTGTATATATACTAACATCTATAAATATTTCTACATGGACCTATATGTGCTTTTATTAAATTAAACATGAGTTCACACTGATGTCTCCAAGTCTAACCCATTACCACATGGATCATTCTAACTCCTCCCCTTGCTTATCTGTAATCTCCTACTCCAACAGTGAGAAACCTGGCTCACACCATCCATCATCCTTCTACTTAGTTATTTAATTCTGGTATCCAAGTATAATGATTTCAGAATTGTTGACTTGTACCCCCATGAGAAAGCTTTATCAAGTAGAGAAGTAGCGTACAGTGCTTATTGACAGTTCCTTTTGCCTTTACTGTCATTTCTAAAGTAACTTAGGTCAGCATCATTTTCTCCCAACCCCTTCATTTGTAATACAATTAGATTTTTTTTTTTTTGTCACTTTCTGAATTCTATTCTGGTACCCCCTGACCTCCTAAATGTTTTTTTTTTATACATACCTATATTTGGATACATTAAGGTTCACTCTTTGTGCTGCAAGGTTCTAGGTATCCACCATTACTGTAACATACAGAATAGTTTTACTGTCCTAATTAAAACTCTTTACTCCACCTATTCTACTCCCCTTCCACCTGGATCCCTAGCAACCACTGATCTGTTCTCTCTATAGGTTTGTCTTTTTGGGGAATGTAGTATTAGTGGAATCAGACATTTTTAGCCTTTTTAGATTGCCTTCTTTCATTTACCAATATGCCTTTAAGATTCATCCATGAATTTGCATGGCTTGATAGATCTTCTTTTTATCCCTGATTAGTATTCTAATGTACAGATGCTCCAGAGTTTGCTTATGCATTCACCTATCCTAACCACCGTGATTGCTTCCTATTTTTGGTGATTATGAATAAAGCTGCTGTAGACATTCACATGCAAGTTTCTGTGCAGACATAAATTGTCAACTCAGTTAGGGAAATACCTAGGAACATGATTGCTCATGACAATCATTTTGCTTTGTAAAAAAACTGCTAAAATGTCTTTCCAAGTGGCTGTACCATTTTACATTCACACCAGCCATAAATGAAAGTTTCATAACCAGGCTAGCATTTGGTATTGTCAGTTTTTTGGATTTTAGTCATCCAAATAAGTATGTTGTGATACGTCATTTTAATTTGCCTTCCCCCAGTGGCTATCTACCACATTCTAAATAACAGTAGTTAAAGCAAATAATTTTTGATAAATTCATAATTTGGATGAATGGTCTTTCTACAAGATAATTTTTCAGAAAATGGGTTGTTCATAATGTGGCTATTGGCTAATTGGGTTTTTGCAACATCTAAGGATCATATTTATGTGGGTTACATTCTCAGTACCTGAAACAAATTAAGTGCTCGGTAAATTTTTCTTAGATGAATGAATGGATGAATAAATTCATCCCTGCTCACCTAAGACCTCTGAGGTTGGAAGGTTGGAAGTAGCCTTTTTTTTTTTTTTTTTTTTTTAATCTTATTCTGAATTTTTAACTCAGAGCATTCTTATTTTTCTTCCATGGTGACTATCAGGCTCCCCTTCTTTAACCCTAGCCCTGTGATAGTTTGTGGAAAAAAAGTATCCAGCTATGACTTAATGAGCTCAGAAACTGAAGATGAAGGAGTAAAGCTCACAAACACTACTCTGTTTTTTTTTAGGCTTTTATCTCTTACTTCTGCTTACCGTTTTCTCAGCTCTTGATGGCAACATTTGGAAAAATTGGCAACTATAAAAATGATTTTCTATTCCCTATCCCTTTTTAGTTCTCTTTAGCTGGCATAACAGCAACAACCTACATGAACGTATAGGTTTATTTCACTACTTGAGAAATGGTGACTCTGGAGAAGAGAACTGGGAGGCTGGAAGATAGGACAGTGGTTGATCTTTATTTTGCATGCATAAATTCTGGTATTTTTTTTTTTTCTTTTCTGTATGCATTTAATTAATTTGCATTAAAAGCTTTGAAGGCAAATAAAAATCTCCCATTTATTTTCATGCTTTTCTAATTGTTCAAGCCTGAAAATACGTACCTGTGTAAAGTTTCTTTTACCTATTTGCTGACATTGTAGTGGTATCCCCATCAAGAACCTACTTGAATGTTTTTACTGAAGTGAATGGCTAATTTGTCCCCTAAACTTCTATTAAATTTGGTGAGAAACCAGTCATTTCTCAAAAATTGATTTCCATAATTGCCCATTTTAAACTAACGGTTGGAACCAGTTTGGCCTAACTGAACTGCATTATCCGTACAAGTAGAGATACTTTTTGTGGGGGAGGGGTCTGGGGTTGGAACAACAATATCAACAACCAAAATAATGAATAAGGAGTTGGTTAATATTGAATCTCTAGGGGAAAAAAAAACTATTTTGATTAATTCTTTGTGCAAAAAATTGTTACTTCTTTGTAATGCAATTATTTAAGTCTTCAGCATTATAGAATCTTGGCCTTCATGAAGAATTCAGGGCACCTTTCTTGTCTCTCTTACCAGCCTAGTGTCAGAGGACAAGACTTTACTTCCTCAATGTCAGTTTCTCAATCTAACTATGAAAACCAGAATGCCTGTTTTGTTGCTATCTAAGTGTGATAAAATAGGATTCAAATGTCAACCAATGAGATGGATCCCTTCAAGTACCTGAAATTACATTAATTAAGTTTGATGGTGGCAAAACAAGTAATATAATGGAAAAAGGAAATTCCCCATGGTTTACTGATGACTGAGTGCACAAAAAGTATATTCAATATAATGGCTATTAATATTGACATTTCTGGTAGCCAAATCCAATAACTCTGGGCAAATATGCAATCAATATATTGTGGTTGGAATGAAGGAGCCTGTAAACCCTTTAGCCTTGGGCTTGATGTAATCATGCTGACTGCAGTTTTGACAACCAGCCTGCTTTCTATGGAGAATGATGATCAGCATTTCCTAGATCCATCAGCCCAACACTAAGTACACCTATTTGACCAGCCCTGTGAAAATATCAATCATTTGAAACTATAGTCCCAGACCGTGCTATTTAATTTGCTACTACTTACAAAGTCAGCATTGTCGATTATGCTAAACATCTCAACCCATTGGTTCAACAAAGCAATGTTTTGTTTGTAAACATTGATTTATTTCAGGTGGAGGAATCAGTCCACATAACGCTAGAAGACATAATAATTATTTTCTTCCTTATGATTTTACAAAAATATATTTGAGTTAATGTGGTACACCATTTTAGTGTTTGCTGTTATTCGGCTCCCTCTTCTAAGAGACTTTTAAATCTCCACTTGTTGCCATGTGATGTCCCATGACCACCTTGGAGGAGTACACTTCCCTCGCTCAGTGGCATCATTCTGACTATGTGACTTGCTTTCAGCCACAGAATGTGAGCTATGATAACACACACCTTGTATGAACAGAAATTTTAAGAGGCACATCATGATTCAACCATCTCCATTTGTCTTCTACTATGAGGAAAGCATGTCCCAAAGAAGAGCTGTAATTCTTTACCCTTGAGTCCATGATGAAGAATATATTGGGGAGCTGAGTCACAGCCAGTGTGCAACAGTAATAGCTGGAATATAAGGCAAACAAGAAATAAAACTTTACATACTTTTGTAGCTATAAATCGTTGGGTTTCAGGAGATATTGATCATTACAAAATAACAGCAAAAACTGACTAAGGATTCTGAACATAATGAGCAAAATCAACTCAAGAACTTATGATGATCAAGACTTTTCTCAAGCCAGATTTCTTTTTTATAGACATGCAAGGCATTTACATTTTGTGGAACTCACTCCTTTAAAAAATGACAATGATATTCATGTTATAAAACTGACTACTTTATTTTCTCATACCTCATCTGTATCATGTATTGTACCAGGTTCGTAAAAATAGCTCCCAGGCCTTCAAAATAGTTTAATGAAAAACTATTTGGGGTTCTGTTTTACAAAGAATGAAACTAAGGTTCAGAGGTTCATATGGTACAGGGCACAAAGACCCAGCCAGGATTTAAACCTTTGCTGATTACCCAATCTATGCCTGTTTTTTTTTTTTTTTCTATTGCCTTTGTTGGTTAATCATCCCTCAGATTGAATCATGCTTTTGAAAAAGCAGAAAGAATAGGATAGACATGTGGGAATCAACAGAGAAGACAGTTACTCAACCAAAGTCCCCGCTGGTCTTTTCCAGGGCTCCATTCGAGGGGTGAACTGACCTTTAACAGACTTTTCTCACTGCCATTGTCCTGGAAGAACCTACCTTTACTCAGTTTACTGTAGACACGGAGGCATTTCCATATTCCGATGTAGCCATGAAGATTCCAGGGACATGATTTAGAAATGTGGACAAAATTTTAGCAGATTGGGATTTATGTTGATTAACATCTGCATTTTAGTTCCTTCTAATTACAAAACTAATTCATGTTCTTTTGGTAAAAAAATGAAAAATGCAGGAAAGATTAAAAATAAAAGAAAATTATGCCATGACCAGTAAACTTTTCTGCTTGTTATTTATGTTTCAATAAAAATTTATATAAATTTTAAAAATTACATGACAGGATTGGGCTAATTTTTAAAATAGGTAGATTCATTCCTTAGGCCATTTATTCAATACGTATTATGTGGCCGTTCTGTGCTACACATTGCACTGGGCCCTGGAATACAGTGACTCCAACAGACAAGGATCTATCATTCGCATTCTATATGCAAAACAGATAATGCACTAGTTTTTAAAAACACACACACATGATGAAAATTGTTAAATATTTTGTTAAATATTGGGATACATCTTATAAAGCTCATCATCAGGGCAAAGAAGATGGAGATGCTTACTTTGGATACAGTAGTTGGTCAAGGAGGTTAACAATTAAGCTGAATCTTAAAGGATGAGAAAAAGTCAGCTATACAAGGAATTGGGGAGAGACCACCGCAGTCAGAGAGAATAATAAGAAAATCCATCCAGACAGGAAGGGGTACAGTATGCACCAGGGACAGAAAGGAAGCCAGTTGGGCTAAAGTGTAATGAGCAAAGTGTGAGAGTAGCTGCGGTCGTGAGGAGATAGACATGAAAATGAAATTTCTCTCAAGTAGAACCTTGTAGAATTTAATTAGGAGTTTGTATTATTTTTCAGGGCAAACAGAAGCCATTGGAGTGATTATATATCTTATCATTTAGCAAGCTTACTACACATAGTGTATAGGCAAAATGTCCTTGGGGAAGGTAAGAATGGAAACTTCTCCTTTACTTACATGAATTGTCCATATTGATCAAATGGTTCTTGTATACCCAAGAAGCAATGATAAGACTTTCTTTTGGCAAAGATTTAGCTAATAAGAAAGGGAGAAAAAGGGATATTTCAATTAGATTCTACTGCAGAAATTCAGTTCAAGGTAGCTTGTAACAGATGGAGAGAATGAAACAGATTTGAGATTTTTTTTGGAAGTAGAATCCATAGAATTTAGTGATGGATTGGATGTGGAGTGTTATCAGTTGTATTGTGTCTCCCAATAAAGATGTGTTCATATTCTAGTCTCCCATCCTGTGAATGTGATCCTATTTGGGAACAGGATTTTGAACATGATAGTAGTTAAAATGAGACCATACTGAATTAGGGTGGATCCTAATCTGATATGATTGGTGTCCTTACAATTAGAAAGAATAAGACACAGAGAGACAAGGACGAGAAGACGAGCATGTGACTGAGGCAGAGCTTGCGTTACATCACAGGTCATCCCCAGAGCCCTATAGATTTCAAGCCGGCTCTGCTGACACCTCCATATTTTGGGCGCCAGCCTGCAGAACTGTGAGACAATAAATTCTTTTTTTAAGCCACCTAATCTATGGTATTTGTTATGGCAGTGCCAGCAAACTAAGACATGGATTATAAGGAAAGAGAACTTGAGGTTGTTTGGCAGTTTTCCAGTAACTATATGGAAGATGTTAATGTATTTTTTTCAGATGGGGAATACCTGGACAAAAAAAAAAAAAAAGCAACAAAGGAAGAGAATAACAACATAACAACTTCCATTTTGGACTTTGAAGATGTATGAGGGACAACCAAGTAGAGATATCAATAAGCAGTTGGGATCCATGTGGTAAGCGTTGGCTTGATACTTAAATTTGAAGAACTGAGCATTTAGATCAAGGGTTGGCAAACTATGGCCTCTGGGCCAAATCCAACCCATTGTCTATTTTTGTACAGCCTTGTCAGCTAACAATGCTTTTTCATGTTTAAATGGTTGGGGGGAAAATCAAAACAAGAATATTATTTCATGACACATGAAAATGACATGAGACTCAAATTTTAGTGCCTATAAATAAAGTTTTATTGGAGCACAACCATGCTCATTTGTATACGTATTAACTTTGGGTACTTTGACACAACAGCAGAGTTGAGTAATTGCAACTGAGACCATATGGCCCACAAAGCCAAAAAAAATTTACTATCTGACCATTTACAGAAATATTTTTCCTACCACTAATTTAGACAATATTAAACCTATGGGATTAGACGGTAGAGATCCTAGAAGGTTTACTTTGCCTTTGCATCCCCTGGAGAGGGGAACATCCATTCAGTTGCCTGCTGTGAGCCCCACTTGTGGGTTCTAAGGAAAAGAATAACATCACAAGAGAATGATGAATTAGAAAAGCCAGAAAGGGTTCCTGCATTGCACACTCCAAATTAACTGTACAGTGAACAGATTTGCAAACTTAAAAAGGCACACATGGGAAAGGGGCCTTCTGTTTAGCTTTCCCCCTTATTAATTTACCACAACCACCATCAAGTGTCCCAGTTTCTGTCTGGGAAAAGAGGCTGGCAGGGCCAGTGATCAAAAAGCAGCTGGGAAACCCCAAGAAATTATGGAATCTTCATAAAAGAATTAAAGAACAATGTTTTTCAAACCACTTGAAAAACACACAAGTCCATTCTGGTTATGTTATTGTGTTTTTCGTGATGTGTTAACAACTGTAAAGAAGGACAACAGTAGTTGTGGACTGGGGTGGTGTGTTTTCAATAAATGACCAGGCTTCTAAATGACAAGATTCGCAGGCTCTTTAAAGGAAGCCCATGTTTTAACATGAAAATAATGTCCATGATGTATCTTAACTACGAGCCAGACAAACGATTCTTCAGTAGAACTTCAAACAAGTGAGGACTAACAATAGAGCACATAACATTGTGCTTATGAAGTATGTTGACGCTTATCTTCTACATTATTTATACAAATTGTCAGTATCAATTATTTCTTTTCTGCATTATCTCAGAATCAGTGATAATAACTCCATTTGGAAAGGCTTAACTAATAACAGAAAAGAGAAAAGGAAAGGTTTCAATTATGGACCTCAATATTGCTCCTTGTGAGTGAATAGCAAAGAAACTACTGAGTCAAAGGAAAGAAAGGAAGGAAGGAAGGAGGGAAGAAAGGAAGGATAAAAGGAAGAAAGAAGGAAGGAAGGAAAGAAGGGAGGGAGGGAGTGAGGGAGGAAAAAGGAAGGAAGGAAGGAAGGAGGGAAGGGAGGAAGAAAGGGAAGGAGGGGGAAGGAAAGGGAAGAGAAAAAGATAAAGAAAAAAATTCTTTAAATTTCAATTTCTCCACCAGGCATTTGCACCTAGGTGGCATTTTATTAGTGTTTTGAAATATTGACCACGATGCAAGGAAGGCGAGACAATGCCACACATCCACTCATTTTTTTTGTAGAATACTTCCTGCTTCTAATTGAGATGAACAAACCTCATTCTACCAGTCATGCCTACTTACAATGACTTGTCAATTTTGCCATTTCCTGGACACTTAAATGTATCCATCTATTTACTTATCTCCAATATTGCCAGAAACTATAATGAGGAAAAACATTATCCAAACCACTATATGTCAAAATGCTAAAAAAACATTGGTATTTATATATAAATAGTTCCAGGTGTAGAATTAAGTGCATATACTAAAGTTTCAGTTATCTCTCTTCCAGAAAATCTTATTAAATAGGCTCATAAAATTTATTTCTGCCATAAATATATCATAATGTAAAGTAATTATCTGCTCATTTGTATTTGCGTGCATGTACCCACATAAAAACACATGACTATTATTCTGTAAATTCTTTGAGGCCGGTGACTGTTGAATAAAAGTTTGAAGGAAGGAATACAGGCCACTCATACATATGTATCAGCTCCGACCTTGACTAATTTAACCTTCTAGAGGTCATGACCATGTTTTGTTCTATTTAGAGGGCCCCACTCTTGTTAGCAGAATACCTTATGATAAATAAAATCTAGTAGGCCAACATGGAGGCATCCATGCTAAGCCCCACGGCAAGTTTCTATTTCCTGTAAATGCTCGACTGGCCCAGGAGATCAAATTTAAATTCAGCCAGATCTTTATCAATTATCAACAGCTAACTTCCCTGTTCATATGCCAACTAGCTTCCTCATTCCTAAGCAACCACCTGCTCCCTACTTTGTAAGACCCTTTAAGTAAAATGGAAACTTAATGTCGCCAAAAGGAACATTTCCTCACTGGTTTCTGCATTTACCCTCTATGAGCTTCTCCTTTCTACCACCTCGGTGGACCTCCCTTCTACTTTCTGTATGGGATGTTGCCCAATTTGTGAATCACTCAATAAAGCTGTGAGATCCTAAACTGCATGAAAAGTTTTTCTTTTAGCACTTACATATACTAAGTACCCATAAATGGTGGTTCAATGCGGAATAAAGTCAATACTGACATTTTCTTTTTCAATTGCTGAGGGCATGGCATACCCATAGGAGGTGTTTCCTTGGAAGCTTTTACATTGCTTCCTTTCAATATGAAGTCTAGTTTATTCTACAATGTGGAACTTATCTGACAAGTAATATAAGGTGCATAGAAATAGAAGCCTTCAAAAATAACTATCAAACTTGCTTTTAAACTAGTGGTTTTATTCTTTTGTTGTGGTAGTGGTGGCTTTTGAGAAACAACATGGTATGATGAAAGAAAACAAAGACATTCACGCTTTCCATCCCTGGTTCTTACACTTAGGTAACTGATCTTATGTGTACATGGACAAGTTGCTTGACTTCTCTGATCCTCACCATGGCATCTGTATCAGTTAGCTATTGTTACACCCCAAACTTGGAGGCATAAAGCAATAGTCCTTTATTACTTTGGAGTCTATGGGTTGTCTGGGCTGTTCTGCTGATCCTGTGTGGCCTCAGCTCATCTGAGTTGAGCTTGCTGTTGCATATGCCGAAAGCTGGTGAGTCATCCATGGCTGGCTGGTCTGGGATGGCCTCAGCTGGGATAATTGACCTGAGCTAGATATGGTCTCTCATCCTCCAGTGACTAGCCTAGGCCTGTTCTCATGGTATGACAGGGGTCTAAGAGAGAGGGAGTAATAGCAAACTAGCACTTTCTCAACCTCTTTTAGTGACAATTTTGCTGTGGTCTCATTAGCCAAAGCAAGCCACATGTGCACAAGGACACTATCAAAGGGCATGGATACCAGGAGATGTGACCAGCTAGGGCCAAGAATATAGTAGGCCTATAACAGCTTCCTCATATGTAAAAAGGAGGTAATAGGCCCATGTTCAGTGTTATGATCTGACAGATTTAAAATTGACTGGCACTTTGTTTGAAAAAGTGTTCAGGCAAGCATCAGTAACGTCACTTCCTATAGCCGGGAATGCATGGGAAGAAGTAAATAGAAATAGGAGTAGTTGTTTCCGTGGCATTTTGTGGGGAGGCATGGCTGGGCTGGGGGCACTCTGGGGCTGGCTTATAGAGAGTCCACTCCCTTTTTGTTTTCCTTTTGTGTGGGACAAGCATGAGAGCAGCCTTGCATGAGGCAGGATTGGGAATAGAGATTTTAGGGTCAAGCACTGAGCACACTGAGTTTAGGAAACCAGATGTTTAGAGGCACCCTGGGAAATGCCAGCTGTCCAGAATCCTAGAATATGAGGCTCACCCCTCACCACCATGGTAGTTAAATTGGGGTGCAGTCCCTCTTCTGGTCAGGAGAGTCCTGCTTCTTTCTGGCTCATTGTTGGACAACCCAGACAGAGCACCCAAAATCATCGTTTGGACACTTTTGCTTGTCTTCTCACCCAAACTTGTCTTAGTTTCCAGGCTGATATGATGAATATTACACAACAGGCTGTCTTAAACATGGGAATTTATTGGCTCACAGTTTTGAGGCTAGAAGAAGTCCAAAGTCATGGCTGAATCAGCAACGCTTGCTTTTTTCCTGAAATCTGTAGTGTTCTGGAGCTGACTGCCAGCAATCCTTGGGTTCCTTGACTTGTATTTCTGCCTTCTGCCACATAGAGGTGCCTTCTCCTTTCTCACTTCTGTGACTACTATCTTCTTTGTATAAGGTCTCCAGTAACCCTGATTGATAGCCACCCTCATTCAGTTGGGCCACAACGTTAATGTAACATCTTCCAGAGGTCCTATTTAGAAGGGGTTCAAACCCAACTGGGATGCAGATTGAGATTAAGGACATTTGTTTGTTGAAGTACATAACTGAGTGTACCACAAAACCTATCTGGAACTCAACAAGTATCAGCAGGTTCTCAACCTATCCTTTTCTCCTGTATTTAATTTTTCCTAATATGGTTAATCTCCTTTCCAAGAATTCCCCCTCATTTTTAAGAAATTTGAAACTTAGAGAAAACCACTAAGAATAAAATAGGGATTTCTGTATTTCTACTCACTAGAATTAATATCTATATCATTTTTTTTCTCTTTGTTTCCTTTCCACATCATCCCCAGTTGTTGTTCTTCTGGGCTGCAAGACAGAACATTAGGATAGATGGGGTTAAAAAAATTTACAGTGCTTAATCTGAATGTGGAATATTCCAATACTTGAGCCTCTTCCTCTCCTTTTTGGTTTGTTCTTAAGACTTGACAAGTGTACTGAGTTGAGCTATGGGAAGATGTTAGAAGAGAGGCCCTCCTCATTCACCAGCTCAGACCAGGACGGCACAAGTATTAGATTTCATGTCTTCTCCTGTGAACTATGCACTGAACCATGTCCTAAACCTTCTTGGACTTCACATTCAAGTCCTTTCAGTGCAGTGAACAGACAAAACTCTAGAAACTTCTATAATGCTTAAGAGACAGTGAACTCTCAATGATGAGGCTTTTGCTCTTGAGCCAAGAGAATGGAGCTTTGGGGAGTTTTTGTAGGTCTAGATCAGAGAAGGTGCTGTCCTCTTTCTATGGCCCTCCCAGATCAAATGAATAGACTGTATGGTACTCTTAGGAATAAATAAATTCTACTCTAATTTGGGGTTTAGCACAGAATACAGCAGGGGAGAAAAGTGCTGATCTTGCTATCACAGAGAAGTAGTTTGAATCCTGCGTGCTATGGGAAGATTAATTGGTTTCTCTTATCTTAGTTCTTCATGTCTACCATTGCGGGAAAAAATACTTCATGCTGAGTATTAATTCTATAACCCTCGTAAAACTGCTTATACATTTCATCACACATGGATGTCATTCAATAAACAAGTTATTTCTGCCAAAAATAATAGTATTTTATGGTCTGCAAGGGCTTTTATATCCATTCTCATTTAATCCTTACTTTACCCCAACAAACTAAATATTCATATCTGCCTTTTATGGATGAGAAAATTAAGCCCAGAGAAATTCAGAGACCAACTCAGCCTCATCAACAAAGAAATCCCCATGCTGAATCAAACCAAAATCTTAAAACAAATCAATCAAACCTAGGCCCATTTGCACCATCAACTTTCTGTGTGTGCATTGATAAATCAGGTTTCTCACTTATCAGTGGAGATGCCAGGGAAACAAACTCTTGAATGTTGAACTTTGGAAGCTCAATGGAAAATTTGTATCATTGTCAAATAGAGTCATTCAGCCATTTTAGGTCATCACTTATGATATCTATACCCATGGAGCCACCCTTTTTTCTCCTTATGAACTTTAGGGTTGAGGAATTTCCCTGTGAAAATTCACTGAAATGAGAAAACGTCCATATGTTGCATCCCATATTATCTCAGGTTTAGACTCTGGGTGTGGCTTTGCTGCCTGCTCAAGTCCTTCATGCCCCCTAACTTAAAAAGAACAAAGAACTTCCCAAGTCCCAAAGTATGTCAAGTCACACCTCTGTCCTTCCCATCTTGTATAGAGTTTACCTGAAATTCCAGCTTCATTGCAAGTTTCAATAAATGACTGTTTGTATTGATAATTTTTTTGCTATCAGCTCCTTTTAAAAATTTAGTTTAATTCTTAAGAGAGGATTATTTTTCCCTTTTGATTTTTTTGTGGCAAGTTTCAGTGTCATTCCTGTAAAGATTTAGATTTAAAGGTATACATGTACAAAAATATGACCCATATACCCAAGGCTACAATCAGCCAAGAGGTTTTTGAGGGGAAGAAGGTAGAGAAGATCTTGGTGAAGTAAAGGACAGATAACTTGAGGGGTTTGAAGACCTAGGTTTGAAGCCCAGCCATGGCGCTTTCTAGCACATTCTCTTGATTTTCAGACCAAATCACCCAGACTGGCTCAATCTCAGTTTCTTTATCCTGAACTATGGGCATGATGATGACTTGTTCTGAGTGGCTTTGAGGGTCTCAGGATGATGAAAATAAGCACAATTTAAATTCTGAAGCACTTTACAAATAAATGTCAGGCAGCATTTACCATCCGAACATAAAAACAGGTCATTAAAGCTCCATCAGAGAGAAAAGTAAACGTACAGGGATCACGTCTGCTCCACTGTTGCTGCGTAAAGAGGCTCTTTGTCCCTTTAAGAGCTCTCAGACACATCTCCAATCACATTCTAAAAGCCTTCCTGGTTGTGTAGCTCAGGCGCATCCGGTAGCACAGCCGTGTTCCGATCTCCCTGGCAGATGTCATAATTTACTGTCACTCTTGTGCAGGAATGCAGGGCCAGGGGCCCTCACGCCAGCTCTGTGATCCGTTGCCTGACAAGTCCCAGGCATCAACCTCAGGCAGGCCCAGTGGAGGTGGAACATCATTTACCTGATAATGCCTGTGATAACATGGACAATTAGATGCATTTGGAAAAGTCTGGCTGCAAACTGGCTGGCATTTGTGAAACATTACAGCTAAGACAGGCTTCATAAAAGTTAATGGGGAAAAATTAAGACCTTCAAGATCTACCTTGGTCTCTGAGATAACTGAGAACACAGGACTCTACACTGATGTTTTAACTCTTTTTGCATCTCCCCACCTCCTCGCTTCATTCCCTGCACTCAAAGTAATATATTCTCCTAGGAGATGGGAGTAAAGGGGGCAGAACTGAAAGCTAAGTTCTCAAGTTTTTGATCTCAGAGCCAAGTTATTCTTCAGTCCTCATTCCTGCCCCTCTCCCCCCACCCCCGAACAAAGTACTAGCATGCAATTTGGCACATTAGCTTTCATTTTACATCACATAGGAGCTTCTTGAGTTTGATGCCAGCTTGCGAGCGTGAATTGTTTGACATGTGCTCTGCAGGCTCCCGTCTTTATGTCCTCCTAACTGGATAGCTTCGGCTCGTTGATGATTAAGGAGTCTGGAAGGTGAGTGACAGTTATCTTAAGGGCTCTCACAAGTTTGTTTCAAGAAACTAGCCAATACCTTCCCACGGCTTTAACTGCAGTTAGATTTCCTGTTGATAACAGCACATGGAAAATAACTGCTTGCTCCTCAAGCTCAGTTTATCAGCCACAGCATGCTTACTCTCTCTTGCTCCCTGTGCATTTGAAATTTCCCTTTAGGCAGTTAAACATTTTACCTGTAAGACACAGGAAACACATAGGCCCTGTGTGGGCTTGGAGGCTTTCTGAAATTGAAAAGTTGGGATTGATCTGGAAAGGGTGCTTACAGATGCTGGAATGGGAAACCAGTTCCCTCCCTGAGGCTAGTTCCTCCTCTTCTGTTGGGTAAAAAAGGTAGGAGGAAAGGACAGGGCGTTCTCTATGTGATCGGAATTCCCCTGCAGAGTCATAGAGGATGAGCAAGGCTTTGGTTTTCCTTTTTTAAATTGTATTTTGTGCCTAGAATAATAAGTAGGCAGAGAGGAGACAGAGATGCCTATGTGAGGTTTTTTCCTCTCTAAATAATGAACGGCTTCACACTAAGCTGAGGGCTGTTGAAAGATGCTGGCTTCCGGATGGGGGTCCTGCTTGGGTTTTGAACTGTAATTTACAAGGGGAACCCAGGGGATGCAGAGGCTGGAGGGGTGCTCTTGTGCCAGTGGGGTTGGGGAGGGTGAATAGAGCTGTTTCTCCAAGTTTTGAGAGGATTTCTGGGATTCTGTTACAGTCTCTTTAATGAATAAATATGTCTGATTCCTTGTTGGAAGCTGGGGAAACCAAGGAGGAAAACAAATGCTTTTAGACCCCAGCATAGGTCTGGAAATGATGGTAGGAAGATGATGGAGTCCTCTTCAGCTGTTCCTTTATCCTCATGGTGCCGATGCCAACAAAGGCCCAGCTTGCATTTTCCTTATGAGATCATTTCACTGGGCTTGTAGCCCACCCGTCTTCGCAGATTACACATTATTAAGCTGCCGGCAATCAAGGAAGAAACTGATGTGGTGGAATAATGCCATGACAAACACAGGGTCATTCATTCCAGAAGATACACCTGTGGAAACAGACTTTCCAAAAGACCCGGATCTCTCTAGGAGCATTCCCAAGTTCCAGGAGAGACACTGGGGAGGAGCAGGGATCCTCCTGCCCTGTGCCTTAAGACTTTCCAGGTTGATGTGATAGACCACAATTATGATCCCAATTCTTTGCCCCTCCCTCTATGCATGCCATATTCCATTTGTAGACCCCCAGCCCCACAACAAGATGTGTAGTCCATCTTCCTAGCCCTTGAATCCGAGTTGGCCTTGAGACTTGCCTGGGCCAATAGGAGAGGTTATGTTGTGCCAGTTCTGTCTAGGCCCCATAAGGTCTTGTGGATCTCTTGTAGCTCACTTAATGCTCCTCTGTTACAACCAGAGGACAAGACATGTGGGACAGAGCCAAGTCTTGGCAGTTGTCCTAGCTGAGGCCATCCTCAATCAGCCAACAGCTATCCAAAAGGTGAATGGACCCAGCCAAGAACAGAACTGCCCAGCTGAACTCAGCTAAATCACCAGCCTGAAGACACAGACCCTCCGTAAAGCTTACTGTTCTAAGCCAGAGTCTAGGAGTGAGTTTTTATGCGGCATTACTGCAGTAATGGATAAACAGTACGGTCACCTTCTCCTTAATGCTCTATTTTCAGGTCTCAGTTCTTCAGTCATCCATCCAGATCTTTGCTAGTGAGACAGTCAAAAGACTTTCTTCGCTGGCAGGATTTGTATAATACCTCTTTTTGCTTCACCTTTATTCCCTCTTGCTTTCTGCATACCTTCACACTTCTCATCAGAACTCTGTATAAATATTGTTTTTCACTAGGACTCTGAAATCAACATCAGAAAACCCTGGCCTTAGTAGGAAATTTTCTCAGTTATTCTCAAGCATCGTCTCCATTTTGAGTTCTCTCTGACATTTGAGAAAAAGAAGCAAACACAAGTGAAAAATAAATCTGTGAAGCATCAGGTGGTACTGAGTGCTACAGAGAAAAATTAAGCAGTGTAAGCCAAATGTATTAAATATTAAGGGCAAGGGGCTCAATGGGGAGGGAGCACTGGTGTTTCACAAAGGCCTCTCTGATAAGGAGACATCTGAACAAATTCTAGATGAGTTTATTTCTTCTGGACCACATTGAAGTGGGATGAGGGACACAGGCATCACTCTCTGGGTTGCTCTCCTGGTTACCCACTTCAAGGACTGATATGGAGACTTAAGAGGAATCACCATGGTTTACCCAGTAAACTGCTATTTATCTGTGGGTCTGCAGCCCTTTCCAAGCTTAATCCTTCTAATATCAGAACTTTAATAAACATCTGCTGGGATTGGAGCCTTGGCTGCTAGATTCTCACACCTGCACTGCTACAAGGAAACCAGGTGACCTTGATGAAGTCATTTATTTTCTCTGGGTTGTATTTTTCTCATCTGTCACATGGGGGGTTAAATTAGACGTATTCTAAGGAATCTACTGGGTCTGACATTCTATGGTTTCATGAGTTTGTGTGGCTGGTGCTGCACGGGCTTTGCAGGAGAAGAAAAGAAGAAGGAATAGTCATAATAATATTGCCTACCCACAGTAACTTATAATATTCTTGAATTTTTCATAAAGATGAGGGGGGGGGAGAGAGAGAGAGAGAGAGAGAGACAGAGAGAGAGAGAGAGAGAAAGAAAGAAAGAGAAAAATACAAAGTAAAGAAAACAATGCATACAACGGAACCTGAGCAATAACTTTGCTCTCCCCCATCAAGCCTGCTTACCCTCTTCTCCAAATCCAGAAATAACTCATCTGCTTTTTCATGAACTATCTTAAATTGATCCTTTGGGCATTTAACAGGTCCCTATCTCAAAAGATGGCATCAGAATTGGGCATCTAACTTCTTACACTGTGCCTACTTTGAAGGGTCTCCGGTTGACATGGTCACTGCTGGTGATAAAGTAGGGTGAGAAGGCACACCCAGTGACCTTCCATTCATTCTCTGCCCAGCCCGGGCTTCACTGGAATGTTCTTGTGGTCCAGAAAAATCATGGCAAGCCTTGGCTTGTGCATGTGCAACAGAAGGTACTCTGATGTTTGTGGACAGTGGTGAGGCTGCAAGCCTTCCTCACCTGGTAGAACGCTTGGCATGGACGATGACCATGCAGCTGACCCCTGGCCTGAGAGAGATGCAGAGAGGCTTAATGAAGGAGCCACAGGACGTGTGGTCAGAGGGAAGGGCTGGCTGGAAAGGAAGAGCAAGGCCAGGAATGGGAGAAAATGCTTACGCCAGAGAGAAGCCAGCTTCAAGAGGAAATGCTGGTAGCCAAAGCCCGCCTGCTTGGGTCCGGCTCGGCCTACTCCCTGAATTCTTGACGTCAGCTCTGTCAACTTTAGAGTGTGCTGAAAGGCGGGGACCGCACAGCCAAGAGTCAGAGGAAGACAGAGAGGAGAGGAAGTGGGGCTGCCGCAGCCAGGGAGGGGTGTCCAGGTCTTCCTGCGTGGCTGTTTTCTCAGCATGATGAGGGCAAGGGAATGAGGAAATGTAACTTTGTAAAGGAAAAAAAATGTTAAAAGAAAGGAGACAGAACATTGCCATCGCACGCGCCAAAAACACACAGTATGGAACATTCATCGAATGCAAGGAATAAATGATTCTGTTCTCAGCATGTTGCCAGAGCTGTTTCTCTCCAACTGTTGACTGCTCACTGTCTTTTCTCTGTTTCTTTGTTGATTACTGTGAAAATATTTGTAAGCTGTTAACTCAACCCCTTCTGATAATTTAGTGCCACGTGGTGGTTTCTATGGGAGTTCTGACCCCTGGGCATCCTGAGGCCAAACTCCAAGTCCCACCCCTTCCTAACTTTGGGCTGGCTACTTTATCTCCATATTCCTCAAGGTTCTCATCTATAAAACAGAAATAGTAGCAGCCTACACCTCACAGAGTTGTTACAAGGATTATGTAAGATAATGCATAGAAAATCAGTCTAATTATTCATTATAATTATTTTAGCTCAAATACAATGCAGCAGTTTCCAGAGAGCCAGTAATTTGCAAGCAAAGTAGGTGGACACTGTGAAAAGTTTAAAGAGGTAGACACGAAGCTATTCATTAGAGTGTTTACAAAATAGTTAAGGAACAAGCTAGATGTAGGCAAAAAAATTAAATAAAACAAATGTACAAGAAAAATAGATGACAAAATTAAGTCAAATAAACTGATTAAATAGAAAGATAATGAGTGGATCCTTTTTCAGAACATATAGAAGGGAAACACAATTTATGGAAAACAAATCTTAAGAGAGAAAAGAGAATCCCCATGCTCTTTGATTTAGGCAGCAGTTCAGATTTCAATTTTTTATTTATTATGGGAACTTTTTTTTATAATCTTCTGACAGTTTATTGGTCAGTGAGTGCCCATTTCATGTGGCTCATAATTCATTCACTCCCAAAGCAATCTATTCCATTTCTGAACAGCTATAAAAGGAAGGATGGGCAAAAATCTACACAGAAAAATATTTTTGACAAAGAGGATAATGGGTTAATACTGTTAATTACAAAAAGCTTAGTTGGAATACTTCTATTTATAATAATGGCAAGTTATTTATCTTTCTGCTGAAACAATAAAAGTACTGGATAAAATATGTTAACATAATTCTTATCAAGTGTGACAGAACTAGTAAATAGTAAAGATGCAAATGATGGGCGAAACAATTTGACTTGACTTTGACAGCAGTTGCTAAAACTGTCATATGTGAACTTTGGATTCGAGAACTTGAGCCTCATGGAAAAAGAGAGGAAAGAAACCAAGGTTGCTCAGGCTGGGGTATCATCAGTTTCAATTAGGAATCCAAGAATTGCACCACCATAGGAGGATGGGGCAGAGATATGGTGTCCTTTGCAGGGATTTTCCAAGCTACAAAAAGAAAAAAATTACACATAACTGGTTAATTTAATTAAAGTAGCAATAGCCTTGGTAGTAACAATAAGCAGGATGGAAGAAGAAATGCAAATCCTGTCTAGAGTAAGATACCATTATCAGAGGTCTCCAAATACTTCTGCAAAAATAATTTTCAAGTAAAACTGGAAACACAATGTGAAAGATTTCCAAACACACAAGGAAACAAGCGACCATGAACCAGAACTAACAGAAAATTTAAAGAGAGAGAGAGAGAGAGAGAGAGAGAGAGAAACAATGCCAAAAGTATCAGACACAAATTATTAGATGCAGATTATATAATTGCATTTACTAAGTTAAGAGAAACAAAAGTCAAGAGCAGAAGACATAGTGAATACATGGGTAAATCTAACAAAACTTACAAAATAACAATAATAAGAAATAACAAGGTATTAAAGATTGAAAATGTAAGTAAATACAAAACAATAACAGACAACTTGCAATGGGATAGAAAAGACTTAAAATGTTTCTAGAAAATACCTGGTGATAGAAGCATTGGTTTTTATAATTTGATGAATATTCATGTTTTAATTATTAGAATATAACTTCCAAATTAGTATGAAGAAAAATTAGAACAAAAAAGATTCAAACTGAAAGATGGCAGGAAGGGGAAAAAATGAAACATAAAAAGTTGGGGGGAAATAAAATTTAAAATAAGATGGAATATTTTAAAAGCAAATATATTAGATGTATATAGACTGAATGAATAATTAAAAACAAAGAATATCAGCTTGGATTAAGGACAATTCCAATGAAAACCAGGAGAACAGCATAATTCCTGGAGGAGGGATATTCACATTGAAGTCTATGGGAATGATGTCCCTTGAGGTTGTACAGTGCACGTTCTAGTTGCCCCAACTACAGAAAAAGACAAAAGTAAAATGATGGAAAATATATATTATGTGAGTATGAAATAAAGGAAAGCTAGTATAGTTATATTAATATCAATCACAGTCTATTTAAGGCAGAAGCATAATTAGTCATTTTATTTTATAATGATAATTTCAATTCCCAAGAAGATGTAATGCTTTTCAATATCATGCAACTGATAGGGTTTCAAAATATATAAATCAGAAATTGATAAGACCATAAGAATATATAGATAATAAGAGAAACATAAGAAGATATAGACAAATCTATACTCATGTAGGAACTTTAACATACCTCTCTTGGGAATTGAAGGAGCAAGCCATCCATGTATAACCAACTGAGGAGACTATCATAGCTCTTTCAATATTTGAGGGAACTATAGCCACCGCCCCCCCCAAAAAAAAAATCAATAAAAGAACAGAGGCTTATAATCAATGAATTAGACATCCATAACAACAAGTTAATAAACTTCCACAAACTAGAAGAAGATAATAAAAATGACAAGAACAGGATAGAGTAGCTCAACATTTGAAAAATTTGCCTGCATAAGACAGCTACAATTGACAAAACTGATGAAAAAAATAAAAAGAGAAAAAGGAGACAAGGCATGAATAATATTTGGAAAGAATAAAGAGGCATCACATAGATAATATAGACTTTATTAAGAAGATACTATGAATGGCCTTATCTCAATAAAATGGAAAATTCAGATAAAATTCACAAAATCTTAGAAAAATATAACTTACCAATGAAGTTTCACATGGAGAAATAGAAAACCTTATTCATCCTCACCTTTTATATACTCTTAATGGAAACCTAGATTGGTATAAATTTTAGAAGCAATTCCAAAAGCCCTTAAAAATCTTCATACACTTTTACTGTATAGTTTCAAGTCTTGGAATCTTTCCTCAGTAATTACACCTATATGCAAAACTAAACCAAACAAAACACCAGTAAAATAACCTTCTAGAAAAAATGTGTTCCACAGAGCTAATTATAAAATACGTGTTTTTAAAATGAACCAAATCTAATGTGAAACTGTTACTGAATAACTAAGTAGATAGAGTCAAGTGGGTCAAAAACATATTTTTTCCAATCTTCACATTAGAAAATGGGGGATCTTTCTATATTTAATTTTATATTAGATTTGGGCATACACTATAAATCTCTGGCAACAGAGCATTAGTTCAATAAATTATGGTAAACCATAGTATGAAATAAAACGAAGTCTTTAGAAATGATGGTGTTGAAGTAAATGTATTGAAATGGAAAATGTTTTATACTACCTTGTTATATGAGGAAAAAAAGGGCTTATAAAACTGTATACAGTATGCTACCTTTTGGGAAAATATATGTCTGGTGTCTATGTAGATTGAGATTCATTTGTGTAAACATAGAATGAACTCTAAGCAGATAGGCAAAGTGTAGAGGGTGGTATTTCTGGGTGGTATGATCATAGGTAATTTTTACATGACACCAGGCCAACCTAGATTTAAGGAGTAAGGAAATAGATTCTACCTTTTGTTGGTAGGAAAGGGTATGGATATAAAGAGTAATGGAAAACTAGGGACATTTTCCAATTAGTCTTCTCAAGGACAAACTTCAACAGGCACTAGAGCTGTACTTGGAAACCATTCAAGGGAGTTTAAATACAAAACAAATGGTTCCCACTATGGATCTTTCTTATCATTGAGAGGTTCAAATGGCTTCTAATGAGATTCTCAGAAGATCAACATAACATCTTGAAAGCTAATTTTTTTAAATTACTGGAATTGTGTGAGGGCCTCAACAAGAAAATTTTAACAGAAAGCTAATTGTAGTAGCCAATCCTTCATTACTCAGAATTAAGGTCTATTAACACTTTGGTTTACTACAATGATGCAATTTTAAACAGTTTCTTCAAATTAATATCATTTATATCACAACATTATGTAACACTTTATGAGTGCCTGATCCATATTCTTCTGTCAGCTGATTTTTAAAGAAAATGCTAATTGAAATGAGTTGTCAATAATATGATCTTAGATCAAAATGTGTGAAAAATACTTGACATGGGGCAATTACTCAATGAATATGGCTAATACTGATAAATAATTTTTAAACAAAGATCTGAAATGCTTTATAAGTTTCTTTCTGAATATAATATATAGATAAAAGAAGAAACTTGAGTCCCTGCATGTATAGGGTAAGACCTGGATGTAATATTTTGAAAGTATAGATATTATATATGTTGTCTTATAGAATTGGAATATTTTGCAGAAGAGATAAATATTTTCTTATCTGCTTGATATTTGTCTAATTGCAATGTTTTATGTTCTTGCTTCAGCTTGCTAGGGTCAACTTCAAGAACATAATTTTTATTATGTTTTGTATCTTATACACAAATGTTATCCAAACAGAAGAACCATAACCATTTGTAGAACTATAAGGGGTGGCAGCGGGGGGTGGGGGGAAAGTATTTTAAAAAAACAACCTGATGCATGGGTTCTACCTACACAACAAAATCAGAATCTGGGAGGAGGGGGATCCAGGAAATCATATATTTTTAAAGCTCTTCCAAAGACTCTCGTGTGTAGCCCAGAGTTGAGATCTATTGATTAAGGCATTGTTAAATACCTGAAGTTCAGAGACAGGAGAGAAACCTCAGCACTGATAAAGTGAAACTTTGGAAACCATTAGAAAGCACAGAAAAAATTTTGGAAGCCTTACCCATGTATTCCAGTACTCTTGATTCTATGAAAGGAAAACACAGGACCAAAGAGAAAAAAAAATGACAGTAACTGGACTAGCTGATAAGGCACAATTTCTCATTAAAGCTGGTCAAAGTGTCAAGAGAAAATCCAGCTTTATAGGGAAACAGAGTTAGGAACAGAAAAACCAAGAGTTGTCCACTGAAAGGCTCAAGGCAGAGCTTTGCATTTCAGCAGGGAACCTGCCAACCTGGGAGCTCAGGAGGACAAGTACGTCTGGAATCAGTGTAACTCAGTTCCATGTGCCACTGGGCTTGGGGCTGATACTGTTGGTATATCTTATTTCTCAGTTCTCCAGTGCCCTCCCCCCCTTTTTTAAAACCATAATGATTTTGAAATTGCAGTGCATCTTATAATCAATGAATACATTTAATGTAGTGCTTATTTTTCATTTTTATTAAATTGACGGTGGGTCTTAAAATTCTTGCCATCTTAGATTCTAGGAAACGTGGTGTTTCCAGGGATCTCCGGACTAGCTCAGGTACTGTGCATGTGGGTAAGACCTGGCATTAGAGTTTGCTGTGAGGCCTTTGGGTCTTCGGAAGGGAAAGGAGGCTAGAACTGAAATTCCAGATCGTAACGCAATCAAAATGTTGAAGAAGGCCGCCTCTTGTTCTTAAAAGCTTGTGCTCTATTCTGAGAGACAGATTGAGAACCATGATGCACTTGAGAATATTATCCAGCAAACACTTCTACTACCAAATAGGTTGGTTCATAAAACCACTTTTCTTACTGCTCATGCCCTCTGTTGGTGGTAGCAGAGTTGATGAGTCTCTATCCTAGCACAAAGTTTTGCTTATATATATCAAAGTCTATACACTGGAAGGTGGAAAGGCACGGGGTTTCAGACTATAGGCTCTAAGAATTTGGAGGACAGCTATTTAAAAAGACTAGGAAAGGATTAATGAGTTGGAGTTGGTGCCTAAAGAATGTCAATAAGTTAAAAGAGGGCTTTTCAAAGGCTAATAAACATGAAACAAGGTGCATTTCTGGCAAGATGCCTCATCTGGAATGGTGCCCAATTTGGCCCTGGAAGTCCTTATTTGGTTAAACCAGGGTTAATTTGTAAAGGCAGGAATTGGCTTCGAATGGATGATATTTGACAATATATTTTTCTTTACTTTTTTCCCTGCTGACACACTAAATCAGAGCCTCTGCCTCTCGGAGCATTTTCATCAAAGCTGAGCTCCATGCCAGCGTATCTGAACCATAGGGGTCATTTCTCATCTTGCAAATCCAGTCTAGAGAACTCCCACAAGCTTGCAGAGCAGTCCTGGCACAAACAGGCCCCTCAGGCACAGACAGGATGAGCAGAGGGGAAATCCTTGTACATCTCCTGATGCTTGATAGTGTGGGGAGGAGGCTGTGCTGCTATTTCCCCGAGGGGAAAGAATCCCACACACTAAGTATATTTTCCAGGCATATAGAGTAATGGGGCAAAATTAAGTTGGACTCTCCTTCTATCTTAAATCTAATTTATCTTCCTCTACCATGTGCTTGCTCCACTAAAATATGACATTAAAATTCCAGTACTTTAGTTTGCACTTTCCAGCAGCTTTCTATAAGCAGTAGTAACCTGATCTACTAGTTCATGAAATCCTAATATGGAATAATTTAGACAAGTGAACGCACTGGTTCTCAGCAAATGAGTAACCCGACATAGACTTGGGAGTTTTAGATCTCAACAGTAGAAAAGCTGTGCCCCAAGAATAGGCATTTTGTTTTTCTTTTTGGATTGGTGCATTGAGACTAAGAAGTCATCCATCAGGTTAGTTGCTAGTGGAATTACATGCTCCATGAGCAGACTTAAATACTCCTCAGGAATGATTTGTGAAAGCAGCACTCCTTAAACCAGTCTATAGCCGTAGGTCATTCACATTTAACTTTGAATTTGTTCTGGCTCCTGTTTTTTCACACATTTAGGTGTCAGATCTTCCGTTATCCTGTAAAAAAGGATGTTTGCTTCAAAATAAAAATCAACCACATAAGTAATTCCAATGTACCTCACAGCTTCAGAATAGAAGTGCACATGATTGAGTTAGTTGCACAAGGGTATATTTTAACACTTTTTTCAAACTAAGATCCTATTAGAATCTTCTCCTCCCCCTTGAGTGAGGATATCTCAGACAAAATCGCTCTTGTATTTACTTGTTTTGACCAAGCCAGAACTACAGAAGGAGAAACCTTATTCTGGCAACAGTTGTCCTCAGGGAGGAAAACTGCAAAATAAACAAGCATGTTGAAACATTTAGAAATATACCATAAATATTTATGTATTATGGGCTGTTTATATGTGCATCTTCATATATATGTATATTTTATAATGATAGCTTAAGAGGCAAGATTCTTATGTATTAGAAAACTCAAATGTATTACCAGCTTAGTTCTGTGACATTGACTAAAGAGGATGGATTAGAAATAATGGAGTCCCTTAGCTTTAGACTGTATGACTTTGCAATTTATATATATTCTATCTGATGGGCTAAATCAGGTAGACTGCAAGAGCAGGTCACAGTACATGCTTCTCTTTTCCTCCTGAAGACCATGGCGGCCATGTGTATAAGGTTGAGCTTCTAAAGGATGTTGAAGATAAATTATTAAACTTTCTCAAGTCAACAAGACAACCATCGATGTCCAGGTACATTCTGAAAGGACAGGTTCTTTATTTTCCTTATAGTATTTGTTTCCTTTGTTTTGATTATTATTAAAAATGAGAAATGAATTAAAAATTAATGAAAAAACATGTTCATATAAAACAACATGTATAAAATTTAAAACAGAGATTGGTCAGATAGTAAATATTTTAGGATTTGCGGCCCATACAGTCTTTGTTGTAGTTACTCAACTCTGCAATTTTAGAGTGAAAATAAGTATAGACAAAATGTAGACAAATAATGTGGCTGTGTTCCAATAAAAGTTCATTTGCAAAATTTAGTCCATGGGCCATTGCTTGCCAATCCCTGATCTAAAGCATCAAGGGCAACCCATTATTCTCAAAATAACTGATTAACTTACAGATATTTCAATGGTTTGCAGGACTTCATTCACAGGTCAACTCAGAAGAAATGCTACTCATATAAACCAGTCTTCTGGTAAACCAACAATATATTGATCGTGTAGAGAATCAGCCAGAATTTTGTATTTTCTCTCTTCCCTGTCACTAAATTCCTTTTGGCCTTGCTGCCTTTTATGTGCTGCTTCCATTTCCGGGCTAACACAAGGGAAATGAGGGAGATCATATAAGAGGATATTGAGTGTGTCTTCAGGCAGCCCAAATAGTCTACCCATTAGTCACTTTGGATTTGCAGTGGAGTGAATGCGGCATTCATTAATGCCCAGAGTTGGCCAGGCAAGGGCCAGACAGTCTGCTGGCGGAAAGACGACGAAAGGCAAGAGAAGGCCTGTGTCGATTGTCGTCTGTAGTTATGAGACTGAGAAACAGTAGCTATGAATCAGCCTGTTTGAGGCTGGGCTGTCTTTATTTGCAACAGTAAGGAAGATAATATTTTCAAAAGCTTTTAGGAATAAAATGAGTCTTCACCATTAGAGAGAAGAATCACAGTCTGCAGCTACATTGCCTCGGGGCCTAATGATGATTCATTGTGAAATTATAGACCAATTAAGCACCCCCCATTCTGTATTCTTGAGTGAGTTAGATAAGATCATTGGTTCTGTTTGACTCATGGA
Organism: Choloepus didactylus; assembly: GCF_015220235.1. NCBI lineage: Eukaryota > Metazoa > Chordata > Mammalia > Pilosa > Megalonychidae > Choloepus > Choloepus didactylus. Next base: position 23,498,322 of record NC_051325.1, on the reverse strand, counting down.
ATCCTAAAATAAGAAAGATCTCAGAGATCTGCTGGTAATGGGATCATGAACTGTTATAAGTGAAAGGGATCTCACTGGAGATCTGGTCAACCCTTTTATTTATAGATGAGGAAACTGAGGCTGGATGATTTAAGTGAGATCCAGTGATTCATAACTAGTAAGGGTTGACTCTGGGTTGGTAGATTGATCCATTCATTTATTCATTAAGATTGTTATTCAGTCAACTAACGTAGTTTACACTTTGTTTCCCAAATTTATTTTACCACAGAACCCTTTTGGTTCTTCACAGGATCAGTGAAGATCAGCATCCCATATACCTACTTCAGGAAACTCTGTGATAACTACCCCACATTTTCAAGCCCTTTTAACACCACCCGCACACCCACATAACAGGTGAAGAAAGTGAGATCTGAAGAGTCTAAGTTGATGGTTCCTAAGCTGGCCTGCATATTAGAATCACCCAGGGATCTTTTAAAAATTCCAAAGCCAGGTCACACCCAGACAAATAAACCACAATCTCTGGGGGCAGGACAGAGGCACTGGTAGTTTTTGAAGTTTCCCAGGTGGTTTCACTGAGCAGACAAGTTTGGGAACCACTGGGCTAAGTGACTTCTTCATTTTGTTATAACTTATGCAGGGAGACTAAGTATCCATTGTGGGGATAGAATGACTTGGGGACATTAGAAGAAATGGAATAACATTTCTCAAAATGAGGCTCTAACTATAAATACACGGACTCTCTCTCTCACACACACACGCACACACACACACACACACACATTGCATAGTAGTTAGGAAGAACAAATGAACTAACATTAGTGAAAGTGCTCTAGCAAACCAAAGGAGCCACATAATATATTACTACTTTATTTTAGGGGACATTCAAAACAGATTAGCTCTAAGTGGTATTTTATGTAAGTATTTACTTAGAAGAATTTTTCAGAAATTAGAAGGTCAGTAACTTTTCCAAAGCACTTAAGTTTTGAAGTAGGCCTAACAATTTATGCTTTTCCCTGAGATTTCTAATATTCCTCTTTCAAAGATGATATTTTGATGGGGGGGGGTTGGTCTCTCTGTTACTGGGTTCTAATTTTGCTGTCCACCTGTTCCATGTTCCAGAAAGCTTTAGTGTATATGCAGTTCACAGATGGTAGCAAGAGATTGGGTTCACTACTGTTTCATAAGAAGTAGTTTATTTTAGCTTCCTTCAAATAAAAAACCCAACAACTGTTTTTCGCAGAAATTATGTTTATATTGTCTTTTGAATTAAAATTATATTTAAGATGTATCCTATCAAAGGAGATATAGGATATGTCATAATTGAGCTCCTTCTTTTTACTTGATATTTTTGCATAAAAACATGCCACCATATTCTGCCAAAATACTATGTATATATTTTTTTACTCTTTTTATCAAATTTTCCCCCACCAAATAAGCTAAGGTGAAGAATTAAAATACACTGTTAAATGCTTCAATGAGAATGAAATTCCAGATGCACTCTGGAGGTTGTTGCTGTTGTTTCCTGGTTGCAATTGTGGAGTCATGCAATTTGCTCATTTTCTGCCGGCCAAGATGAGCTAGCTCTCGGCTCATTTTCAGCTTCCACTATTTCCCTCATACTTTTGTGCTCTTGCTCATTTGTTTGAGGGATGTCACCCATCTTTCAGATCCTCCACCCTCCAGGGGTGAGGCAGGCCAGCAGGGGCTCCCTGGGTCCAATTCTGCTTTGCTGGAGCCTAGCTTTGTTTATTTAAAATCAATTCATGTTTCACAGCAGTCAATTGCGTTGTTGTTCTCAGTGGTTTGAAACTACAGCTGCATGGGAGCACAATATTCTTACTTAAGCTGTGTTTAATTGGGTGACTTTAAAAGATGATGGACGGAGCTAAGTGACATCTTGCTCACACACCCTTCAGGGCTACTTTTTCCTGGAGAAATTTGGTATTTAAGTCATATCAAAATCTTCTTTCAACTCCTCATTCTCATACTCGTATTCAAAAATCTTGCTTTCTGTAGGAAATTGTTTTATGGGGCTTCTGAAAGAAGAGCCTAGAAATTCCTGCTTTGCAAAGCAAAGGACTGGAATCTCTAAGGGAAGAGCTAGTGCCTTCACTAAAAGAAAATCTCAACCCGTTGAAGATCTGTTCTATTGTCCTGGTGACAGACCTATTAAAATAAACAAAGCATGATGCTTCAATGTGTGGGTGGAAAATGACTTGGAAATCCTGGAAAAGTGACCACAGGCTGAGCTCTGCCTCAGAGAGTCACTCAAATTAGGAGGGGAGGGGGGCGGGGAGATGTGGTGTCAAGTCAGGAGAAAGAAAATGGACCAATTAGATTTATATCCCTGCCCATCGAGGCCCCAGATTTTGCTTTTCTGACTTTAGCCAGCTATTACATCTAACAAACTTCTACAGTAACCACACGGCAGGTCTTTCTGATCTCCAATTTTTTTACATTTGAACAACCTGAGACAGCAGAGCATCCATTTGGCCACTGGGCATTCTCATCTTACGGCCAAAAGATGTTGATCTTTGAAACCGTTCTAAGATGTTCTAAGATGTTTCCACTTCTGGAGCACTATTCTTAGCCCCAAGTTAACAAAGAATGAACAATCATAATATATTCCTGTGGTTGAGAGTGGGAATGGACAGGAAGGAGGGAGAGAAACTGAGCCTTCCAAATTGAGAAGATGGAGATAAAAGACTTTTTAAGGGGTACTTCTACCAACACAATGAAACACTGTGGTCTGTTTATTTTGATAGGTCTATCACTAGGACAACAAAAGAGACTGTGATGTTTTGAGACTTTATTTTTATGAAGGCAATTGCTCTTTCCTTATAGATCTAAGTCCGTTGTTTTTCAGAGCAGACATTTCTTGGCTCTTCTTTCCCAAGCCCCACAAATAGAAATCGAGGGCCTACTAAGCGTTAGGCAATGGGGTAGTTGGAGATGAACTGGTGGAATTTGAATCTAAACAATTCAAACGCCTCTGCTCTTTGTTTTGAAGGACAGTCTCATCCACCTTGTTTGGAAAATAATGTCAAGGTTTTTAATACAGCTGCTTCCTTGCAAACATTCTGAGCCTTTTTATTTAGTGGGTGTAGATACATGAGAGCATTGGAATTTCTTTTTGTAGCATTGCATCATTACCAGAACACTGCCTGAAAATTCAGATTAACCTCTCTGTATAAGGTGGCATTTGTTTTCGGTGTTTCTGTGTGTTTGCATGTGGGAGCGTATGTGTGCATGAGTGTGTGTGCACGTACACACATGGGTTTTATTTGCTTACTTGTTCAGGTGTTTTATTTCCTTTTATCATCTGGGGCAAGAACATCATTGTTATGAGAGGTTCCAAAGAAAGAGAAGCATCCCACGGTCATCAGAACAGTGGCAGTGACCCGAATTCTTATGGAAAAGACACATTCCATGCAATATTTTTCTAAAAATATTTTGGGTCATAGAACCATGACTTGTTTTTTATTTTAATTTTTTTTCCTGCTGGGACCCTCTATGGTATGCATAAAAATAAGTGAAGTCTATGGCACTGCTCTGACCCAGGCTGAGCTTTTCTTCCTAGCTAACTCAGTCTCCTTCTTTCTCTCCTTTGCTGCAAGAAAACAAATCAAAGCTCTTCTTATAAAATATTTCAGCACCCGACCACTGACAATGAGTGGGAAACTTGTCTAAGCAGATTTTACTGAGGCCTTGGTTTTTTGGGAACACGTTCCTCTAAACTTTTAGAAGAGCTACCGCAAAACCACTGGGTGAATCTTCAAAGAGGGCAGGAGAGTCTCATTCACATGTATCACTATTTGCACTGAACACGGATCCTCAGGCACATGCAGATACAGGAAACGCCGTAACCAAAACATGTTGGCTTCTTGTGTAGGTCTATGGATTTAGCAGATCGTCATTCATTTTGGCAGTAATTAATGACTGAGGGCACAAGGAGAGGCTCTGTCTACAGAATCAGCAGGGCACCCTCAGCCTAGGAGTTGGGGAAACAGGCCGGATATTTCTGGAACCAGAGAGAGAGATAAGTTCACATCCCCCAGTTCTGCCATTTAATTAACATGGAATGATAAGCAATGGCCTTAAGTTCTGTAGATCTCAATTTTCTCCCTGGAAAAATGAGGAAGACTAGTGCCAACTGCTCAGGGATAGACTGAAACTTAAATGTACATTACTGTATGTAGAGGCTCTGGAACAAGCTAGGGGCTCAACAGAAGCATGTTTCCCCTTGCGTTTACTCTTTCGGTCCCTTGATTAATTGGAGCCTCTTCCATATCCCTTGACCTGACATTATTTTGATCAATTACAACCACGTGGGGGAGATTCAGGTCTCCTAGGAGCAAGACCCACTGGCTTTCACCTGCCAACAGAACCGTGATGGCCTCCATGCCTCATGAAAAGGAGAGAGCGATGGCCACTTCAGACCGCAGTGGGTTTACTGCTCTCTGCTCCCTGTAATTTAAGGGTTAATTTGCTTTCATGTTGCTTCCACTGAGAACCACTGTTATTATGGGATGTAGGTTCCCACAAAAATAAAGGGAGATGCTTTTTTCAAAGCATAAACTGGCAAGACCGTAATTAATTTCCATGAGAGTCAAGAGAGCAAAACCCTGGGCAAGCCTTTGAAAATCCACTTGGGACACTTTAAGTCAGAGAGACGGTGCTTAAAAGACATGAATCCCATACCTTGAATTCACTTTCCCATGAAAGGCTGCAGAAGTTACTGCGGGAAACAAAAAGCAATTTACCTTTACCCTAACTTACCCTCCCTACCCTTCTTTAACCCCCTCTCTCCCTCTCCCACATCCTACCTGACCACTTCTAGCACTGCAAGGTAACTCTCTTTAACTCTTTGCTACTCCCAAGTGCGGTCCATGAGCCAGCTGCTTTGGCCTCTCCTGGGAGCTTGTTAGAAATGCTGGGAATCTTGGGCCTCACCCCAGACCTACTGAAACAGAATCTGCATTTTCCCAATATCCCCAGTGGATCAAATGCACCCTGCAGATGGAGAACCAGTGCTTTAACTGGCATCTGTGTGGAAGAGCTGCAGAGAACTATGTTTCCGAATGTTGGAAATGCTGATTGAAGCCTTCTTTATTGCGGTTTTTAAATCTTTATTTTCCTGTTATAAAAAATATTTTGCAGACAGGAGCACCATAACACCAAACAGTCCATGTGGAAAAGTTAGACTGCAGTATTTGGAACTGTGCATGATCACCGGTCTCACCTTGCATTTAGGCCCATTAAAAACCTGCTGCAACATGCAGAGTTTTTGTTTTGTTTTGTGTTGTTTTTGCTTTATAATGTCATTGTCTAATTGGGATTATATCACTCTTACCTGTGAGTAACACTGGCCAGTTTTGGAAGCCTGTCTTTACTTTTGTCTGGTTGCAGCAGTGATTTTTATATAGGCCTCTGGTAAGGTAGATACTGTTTGTCTGACCTAAAGTGCATCATGAAAACTAAAAGGTGAAAAAAAATCCACAAACAATTTAAACACATTCAGGTGTTAGGAAATCTTTGGAGGACTGCAGGATTTTTTGCTTTGTTTGTTTTTCAGACTAAACCAGGAATTTGGATTAATAAAGCATTGTTAGTAAGTAGCCAAAATCTGCAGTTAATGTCTAAGTATAATTAATTATGAAGATTATCTGGTCATTTTCTGACTTCACTGATTGGCACACAGGCCTCCAGCATCAGCCATATGCAGACGTCGTTACAAGGTCTCTTGAGGAATAGGAAATAAAGTCATTTTTGTCTCTATGAGCTTCCTGGAACTGGAGGGAGCAAACATGTTTACGGCTCCGCATCACCCAAGAGAGGGTGTGATTATGAGTGATGCAGGAAAAGGGGAGAGAGGCAGGGGTGGGAGAGCTGCATCAGCTCAGGGTCACCCAGGAAACCTCTTCAATGAATGCATCACTGAGGGGAGCTATTAACTGGAGACCTGGTCTGCTCTCGGAGCTGGCCTTACCTTCCTGAGCCCAGGAAAAGCTGAGGAGGAGAGCCTCCGGTTGGACTGGAGCAAAACCCACTGCTCATGGGAAACAAGAGAAGTGAGTTGACCAGCCTGGGCCGCGACCTCCCTGACAGACACGTCCCCTCACACGGTGGCCTAATGTGGCCCCGTCTGCTTTGAAGGTCTTACATGGTGGTGGTCTTGACGTGTCTTTCAGTGGACACTGATTTTTATCACCAACCCATAACAAACTGTTTTGCCGACAGAAGGAAAAAGAGGGAGGGGGAAGGGGAAAGGAGTGGGTAGCTGATAACAGTCTGCTTTTAGGAAAGGTTTGGCAAGATCGATTTAAGCACACTTTCGGGACCTCATCTCACTGCTAGCCGGCGGCTTCGGGGTTCACACGTGTACACAGTGGGGTAGTACTGAGATCACATGTTTTCCCTCTGAGATCCTAGTTATTAAAGAAAGCTTGTGCAGATGCACAACAAACTTGTAATGCTCAATGTTTGTATCAATATATATATGCATGTCTCAACAATTGTCAGAACTCATGGAACTGTACACTTTAGATATGTGCATTTTACTTCATGCAAATTATGCCTTAATAAAAGTAATTATTATTTAATTAGAATACTTGAGCTGGGAAGGGGGGACGAGGGGAAGAATTGGGGTTATCTATGAAACATGGTTGGCAATGATGATTGCTGAAGTTGGAGGTTAGTGGACACACTCGAATCCATTTACCATTCTTTTTTCCAAGGCAAAAAGGCAAAGACATGGTTATTGTAAGAGTCAGAAGAGTAGTTTGCCTTTATAGGGAGCAAAAGGGAGTACTTGGAGGGGCACAAGGGATGCTGGCAGGGTTCTGTTTCTTGACTTGGAGGGTGGTTACATAGGTGTTTGCTTTGTGATAAATCACAGAGCTTTATATCATTGTTTTCTGTATGTATGTTACATTTCACAGTGAAAGCTTTTTAAACTTCTGTACCACAAAGAGACCATAAAAACATGTGTAAATATATTTGCTTACAAATCAACTAAAGAATGAAATATCACAAGCATTCTTAGATGCTGTTTTGTGCATAAATTAGAGAACATACACAACAAAGAGGTGAGCATAAATCTCTCCTACACCTTCCGCTCTGCTGGTTGTCTCTTAAGAGAACAACAGAAATTCAGCAGCACCCAGAAAGTGGGGAGAACTTAACTAAAATATTCTGCATCTTGGGGGTGTTTCCAAGCCTGGGACCCTCAAATCACACAAGTTTCATCTCCTTCCTTGGAGATAGAAACAAACAAACAAAAAAACAATTTTCTGCTTGCTTTTAAACACATCCTGCATGCCCCAGGGCATTTGCACTTTCTTTGCTCACTCCCTGCAAAACCTGGATAGCTTACTTACTCACCTGCTTCAGGACCTGATTCAAATTGTACTTTCTCTGTCCTAGCATCTAAAATTGCCACCCTGCCCTTTCTGAACATTTCCTAACCTCCTTCTCTGTTTCAATTTTCTTCTTAGCACTTGTAAATTGTACCTGTTTTACTTCCTCCCTCCCTACTTTCCTCCATTCCTCCATCTCTCTCTTTCTCTTTATAATTAAAATGACAGCTGTATAAGCACAGGGACTTTCCTCGTTTTGTTCATCACACCTACAACAGGGTCTAGCACATTGTTGAATTAATTGAAAGACTAAAATTGGAGAAGTGGGGGTGGGGAATGGTTCTATATGGGCACGTGATAAATTCACTGTTTACAAATGGCCTGGCATCTATTTTATCTGATTCCACAATATGTTTTACTATTTTTTTTCTAACCACTCCATGTGGAATACATGCTGCATATCATGGAGTTATTTGTACCATGGATTTAATCAGAACTCACGTTCTGAATTCTAAGCACCACAATGCAAACCGGCCCTTAAACACCTCTTTATGTGTTAGAACTGCCACCCGAGCTGCCTGTGGGTCCGGCTGTGTATTCCATGGGCACTCCCCAGATTTTTGTTGTTGACAATTACACCAGTTAAAGGATGTGTTTTCTAGCTGATATCCTGCTGTTGTTATGAAGGGAATTGATTCTAATTGCCAGTTTCCTGCATTTTTTGTCAATATTTTAGCCTTTGCAAGGAAAAAAAAAGACCCCGATCAAAATTCCACACGTTACTAGGATTACTTCATAAACAGAACATTCTTGACTTTGGAATTCCCCCCAGACTCTGAACCGAGTTTGCCCATACAGAAAACCTGAATTCATTTTGAAATGGGAGGAAAGCAGGGCAAAATGTTATCTTTGAGCTATGACATTTGGCTTCCAGTGGACACACAAACTGGACACACATCAAATGTCAAGCAGGCTGATAATGGACAGGAAGTTCTGTTGTCGACACAGCAAGCCTGACCCTAACCGGCCACAAAGTCTTGGCTGAGAAACAACTCCTCTCATGCCAAGTTACCCAGGGCACAAGGAAAGCAAGGGCTGCAGGTATGGCTACAGAATTATGGTTTTGAAGATCAGAGGACATGCACACCGGACAGCTGCTGAAGTTCAGCCAACAGGGAGGGCAGGGCTTATAGATTCATTGTTGGGAGATGAGCAAGGCAGAAAAACAGGCCCAGCTTCCAAGTCTTCCCTGGCCCCATCCCGAGGAAACCAGGACAATATAATACAGAAATATAATACAGAAACTTCCTCTTCACCATCATTTTAAATCTCTCCTGGCGTGAATTTGCACTGACCTCAGATCACAACGGGGTCCAGTAAGAAATTTATCTTCATGGAAATGTGAGCCTTCACTACCAGCAGGCTCAAAAATATAGCCAACAACGGTGCAAATAAAGATAAAGATTTGTGCAGGACAAATACTGCATTTCCTATACAGAGCCTTGTAATTCCCCGGTCCCAGAAATGAACGGAAAACAAATGGCTGCAGCCAGCTGCTGGGAAACCTCCACTCTGTTACCTGCATGCTGTTCATAATGATGAAGCAGATAACTTGCTTGCCCAGGTTGGAATGGAATGATTGATTGGTATTGCTATGAATAAATGGCATGAGATATGTACAAGGTGGGTAGGCAGACCCTGTTATAAAATATTCTATTCAACTTAATAGCTTTGTATGCTGAAGACCACATTCTCTTTTTACATCCAGGCCACTTTCACCTTACAGTTCAAGAAATTATTGTGTCTTGTGTGTGACAGTGTGTAGGAATGATTTAAGAAAAATCATCACCTTAGGGGTTATCTTTTCTACCGGACAGAAAGTTCTGACACCTCTACTGGATGAAAATCAACAATATCTATCTCTGCCACTAGAATCTGATGAGACCAATGGATCACGCCTTTTATTTTACTCAAATTAATTATTTTTACAAAGAAACATCATACAAAATCCAAGTGTCAGACATTGTTTTGCCTAGCCATTCTTTTTAGACATCTGTTAGATTTTTTATTAAATCACATATGTTATGAATGCAACATGTATGTAGATTTTACTTTGACTGTCCTTAAGGTTATGGTTTAATAACTATGGTCTTTCTTTGCCCTGGTGCATGTTTTGGCTTTTCCTATTAATTTCTCACATTTATACAGCTGTTTGAAAGCAGCTGTGAAATATTTTTAAAATTTCTTCCCAAGGAGAAGAAACTTAGTAAAAGCAATATGGGTGGGGGGGCGGATGGGAGGCGGGAGAAAAGACAAACCTTCTCTGGAGTTCTGTTACTATATTTCAGATATGCTAGGTGGTCAGCTAAGCTAAGCAGGCATGGACCCAAAGCAATATGGCCTTTTTACTTCATTAAATCGCTGTCAGAATTGTGCCAAAGTGATCTGATTTGAGGAACAGACTGTGGGGAAATCCTCTTTCCCAAAATATCTACCTTATCTGGCTTTCCCAGATAGCTGAAATTCCACTGTTTGCCATTGCTGCTGTAGAGCCAAGGGGAGCAAGTATCTCTGGGAAAGGAGGAGCCACTGAGTTATTTACACTTCGGTGTGAGGTGTTTAATCAAAGGTGATAACTAACTGAGCTGTATTTTTCTTGTGAAGCTGCTGATTTCCAAGAGGGAAGGGGTGTCAGATAGTGATGGGCAGGTTTTGGCAGTGAAGGTTAAGAAGGTGTTAAAGACAAAAGTCAACATCCTCCTAATATGGTGAAGGGGGGTAAGTTTTAGTCCTTGGGTCTGTGCAGCTAAACATCTGCCTAAGATTCTCAGAGTGGAGGTTGGGCACATGAGAATCTTGGGATGTGGTAGCTCCTCCAAATTTCCTGAGCTTCCTCTTCAGCACAGAATTCGTGAAGTCAAACCCCACTTAGCTGTTAGAAAGATGTCCTGCTGGATTGTTCTGTGCATGTGAGCAAGGAGGAGGCAGAGGAAAGTTTGAGAGTCACTGTGCAAGCCCATGCATTGCTTATTATTAAAATAATTTGACTCCCACTTGAACATGCTGGTGGGGGGGGGGGGTGGCATAGTATTTCCTATTTCTGCACAACTATGAGAAGAGAAAGGAGCACTGCATTTGTGATTTTTAGGGGTGGCCTCTGTTTCTTCCTTGGGCGATGACCCCTTTCCCCAACCCTCCTGCTCCCATGTGGCCAGAAGAAGGCAGAGTTGTCTGGGCATGGAGTAACTCTGAGTCTTGTCCCAAAAGAAGCGCAATGCTGCTATTGTATGACAGCTTGATCCAGTTACCAGGATTCAGGAGCTGTGAGCCTGGGGCAAGTGGCTTAGTCTCTCTGAGGAATCCATATGCAAGAGGGGCTATCTATGTACCCCAGAATTTCAGCCAATAACAAGTTACCTTCATAATTTTACTTATGTGTATAATCACACATTTTTAACTTCCTTTCTTTCACAACTTTGACTCTGAAATAGAAATTAAGCTCACCCCCGTCCCCATTTTTTCCTTCAAAACACTTACTATAGTTTTTAATTATATGTTGATTTGTGCACCTAGCACACTGGACATGCTCAATAGATATTTGTTAAATTTCCTTTTTCAAAAACTGAAAACATAGCTCACCTACAAATAGAGGATGAACATGTGTCAAAGATTTATTCAACTCCATTATGCGAAGACCAGCAGGCTGTAAAGCTGGTTTCAAAGAGAAATAGGGAAGCAGACATTTATGGGAATTTGAGAAAAAAATTTATATTATAATCAAAACTTGTTAATGCCCTACCGGGAAATCAAACAGTCACCTTAGGGTTTATCTTTTCCACTGGACAGAAAGCTCTGACATCTCAACCGGATGAAAATCAACAATGTCTATCTCTGCCACTAGAATCTGATGAGACCAATGGATCATGTCTTTCATTTACTCAAATTAATTAATGTTACAAAGAAACAGTGTACCAAATCCATCAGTGGAGAGCCAGTATTATTTTCCATCAATAAAAGGTAACACCCTGCAGTTCTCACAACAGGAAAGCGATATGATCAACAGAAAGATGCAGGCTAAGGATACATGTTTTTTATGTTGGTAAAGCATACAGTTTACTAGGTACTACTGTACAGAGAGGAAGTATGGAAAAACTTACTTATGGAGAGGCTCACATTCCTGGCCTTTGATATCTATGAAGGTGCCCCACTGCTGAAGACACCATCGGGTGAGGATCCTATTAGGTTCTTTACGGTTCAGCCTTTGCCATAAAAGTACTTCATTCCCTTTTGGCCTTCCCCACCTATTCTGGAAGCTCTCATTACCTGCCTGCTCACCAGGTGTATGCAACTCATCATGTCTCCTTTCTGGGAGACCAGCTGACATCCAGGTCCTTTTTCCATGGTGGACCGTGTCCTAATTCGGCCCAGTTTGTAGGCCTGCTGCTTGAAGTCCATTCCTGCAGTCAATAGTAAAACCATTACAATGAATACAGTTGTCTGCCAAAAGCTCTCAATCTGGAGCCCGCTCCTCTTTGTTAAAAAGGGCGATTAGCCAGTGTTGAAGACATCCTAGTACTACTCTGAGTCTTTTCCATGACATTATCAGGATGGTTGGCCAAGAATGAAAAATGAGTAATCTTCTCACCAATGACTCTAATGTTTTAATGCCACATCTGTTCCAAATATTGAGGAATGTGGGGCTAGATGATGGCTAACACCCTCTCATGCTCTAACATTCTTGTTCTTATTATTATAAGCTTAGCACTCTGGAGATGAAAGGGACTTTAGAGAGCTTCTAATCCAAGAGTCTGGACCAAAGTTTCAGATCTGTGAGTAGAGTTCATGACTCCTAACTACAGTCCAGTGCCCCTCCCATTATAACAGTGGCTTCTTTTAGCAGAATTTAAGGGGAGCTTTGTTTCCTTCCCATTGAATTTTATTTATTTCTGGATGTATTGGTCTAGTCCAAGCAAGATCACATTTGGTGACAGAAATGGGTGGCTTCTGAGAATGCCAAGAGGAATCCTGGTAGACAGCACTGAAATAACTTAGTAAAAGGGAGCACATGGGTTAGAATAGGCCATGCGGCTCCTGCCAATCTCTTCTGGTGCTCACTCTGGGTGAGAACTCAGATACACTGAGGCAGCCATGAAGAGAGACTACAAGGCATAACCTCTGAGGAGCTACAGCTGTTCCACTTCCCAGTTGTTTGAGTCTCCCCTGCCCAAGCACCAGACATGTGAGTAAAGAAGCCTTTGAGACGACCCCTGGCCCATCACTGTCCAATTACAGCTGCATGTGAGACCCTAAATGAGAACTGCTTAGCTCAGGGTTTCTCAACCTTGGGCCAGAGAGATCTTTGTTGTGTGTGTTTGTGGGGGTGGGGCTGGGAGTGCCATCCTGTGCATTGTAGGATGTTTAGCAACACCCCTGGCTTCTATTCACTAGTTTCCAGTAGTGTACTTCCCTCTCCCCCAAGCTGTGGCAACCAAAAGTCTCTCTACATATCACTGCATGTTCCCTGGTGGACTAACTCAACCATGGTTGAGAAACACAGGCCTAGCTGACACTGGTAAATCCTCCAATTCAAAAGAAATGTTACTGCTTAAATAGATAAATAAGAAGAGGAAATCTAGCCTCTGGTACCAGAGCTACTGGAATTTGCTTCCCCCCTCTACCCCTTGGTGTCTGTATAACCTTAGATAAATTATTTAATGTCTTGGAACCTCAGATTCCTCATCTGTAAAATGGGGATAATATTCAGTCTTCATTCAATGAGTTAGAAAGTTAAATGAATACCTGGCACATGGCTAACACTCTATAAATGTGGTTGTGATTGGCCTTTCTCTTTCATTCTCAGTTCATCTATTCCTATTGTTTACAGAAAACAACATTTACATGGTACATAAGAACATATTCTCTGCGTGCTGATAGAGAAGATCTCCACTTGATCACAGAACAAAATCCAAATGGATTGGGTCTTAGAAGAGAAGAATATTTAAGCATAGAGCCCCAACCAGCATTTGCTCCTGAGGAGCAAAGTGATGGCAAATGAGCAAGAAATCAGGGGTGGAATAGTCATGGAGAAACTGGCTGAAGGCAGGGCAAGATGGTAAAAAGATGGAACAGTAGAAAAAGCGATTTTAATTGAATCCAAAACCAAAGGGAATTTGAAAGTTGTCCTTGAATAAAAACAATTTGGAAATTATTAATACATTGACTGTCAGACACCCTCAAGAGGAACAAGATTCTCAATCAGGCAAATTTTCTGAAAAATCCCAACCCAGAGAGCAGCATTCCAAAGTTTGCATGTTTGTGACGGGATCTTCTGATTTTTACCTGCCTGTTCGATGAAGAGAATTCAGACAGATCTTCTGGTGTCAGCAGAGAGGCTTTCTCCACTTCCAAAATGTTTATGGAATAATTACCATGTGCCAGACCGTAGGGTAGGAGCGGCCCTCAAGGAGTTTAAAACTTACTGAGTAACAACTGAACATATGAATGAGTAATTGGAATGTTGACTCTGCTAACAGAGGTGAACACAGGGTACTGCAGGCTCATTTGTCACCAGACTGGGACAGGGAAATGACCAGATCACAGGAAGAAAAGTTCTGGCACTCTGTGTCTGGCTAGAAGCAACTCCGCTCAGTTCTGGGGATATCATTTTAAGGACACCCCTGTGGATGAGATGGCTGGTCATGGCAAAGAAGAGTGTGACACTGGCAATACTAAGCCAAGGAAAGGATACGGAAGGGCTCCCATGACAGCATCAAGAAGGCAAAGCTGGAGAATATCGTGGGGAAGAAGTAGAATCTTTCTCTATTGTTTTGCTGGGGGCATTGAATGGAAGTAATGAGGAAGCAGATTTGAGCCCATAATGAGAGTCGGCGTTGTCATTTTGCTGACAGTGTGATAGCCTGAATTTTGAGGTAGTGAGCTCCTCACTACTGAAGGAATTCAAGTAATTTTTGGATAACCATGTACAATGGTTGCTAACCTACTGATCTTTCCATTGGGAATGCTTGAGGGTTACTTCCTACGCAAATATTTTATGAATTCAACTTGCAATTTAATTATTTTTTTATTTTAACATATTTTAAGAGGACATCTCTCCTACAAAATATATGCTTTTTAGTCCACAATCATTAGCCAGGCAGATTTTAGTCCAGCCTTTTCTTAAGTAGGTGTGTGATTTCATATGTCTTCAAACCCCTCTACATTTAAATTATATCCTCCTCTTGTTATTCTCTTTCATAGTGTTCTCTTTCCTTTCCCAGCATTATCACAATTTGTACTCATGTTTCTGCCCCTTAGTGAAAGCCCAAAAAAGCATGAAACTCTGATTTTTTGACCATTAGATATCACCCATGCCTGGGACAATGAATTAGCAGGTTTAAAGCACTCAAATAGTTGCTGAAAAAAGGTTAAAAATGCAAGCTTATGCACTTTGGTTCCAAGTTTTCCTACAAAGCAGAAATAAAATGTCTGCCCTCAGAGTGTTGTTTTTTAAAGATTGACTCAATATGTGTATTTATGTATACTTAGATGTAACATGTGTATATCATGATATATATTATGTATATGTGTCTGAATATATACATATATATATAAAATCTGGATATCAGTTTCTACAAAGTGTGGCATAAAGAAAGTGTGTGATAACATGGATGTTGTTATTGATTTTTTAATTATTAGTATTGTCACTTCATCAACCACAAACATCAATATTGAGGGCCTACTATGTGTTAGGGAACTGTGGGCCCTGGGAAGTGGAGATATAAACTCTAACTGCACCACTCAAGGCTTTTGCAAATCCAATTGGAAATCCAAAATGTGTATGAAAAAGATACTAGTTCCAGAGGCAGAGGTTAATTTATTCACTCAACATTGTGTCGAGAGTGTAGGGATGCAAGGATGGATTTATTTGAAGCCTGTCCTCACATGGCAGGAATAGCTATAGGGGGTGTGAACAAATAATAACAAGGCAGAAAGATGAGAACAGGGAGAGAGCAAAGTAAACAGCGAAGAATTGGCCCAGAGCATTTGAATCAGTCTGTGGAAACCAAGGCAAGTCTCACTGAAAAGCTGATACTTGAGTAAAAATTCAAAGATTGTGACTTACCAGGAGGATCAACTGGATTTCAGATCATAGGAAGACGAGTGGATGTACCAAATACTTCCTTCCATTCCAGTTGGTGATAGTCCTTGCCCCATGCCTCACCCTGTGTTCAGCGTTCACCCTGACCCCCAAGCCCCTTCCCTGGAACCATGTCCCCACAAACCAGCCTCCAAGGGATTAATTCCTGGAGCAGCAGGGGTCCCTCAGGACCTTGCTTCTGTCCTGAGCTTAATTGGTCTTTCTTAAGTATTATGTCTTGCTAAATTTTTTGGATGACATCCTTCCCAGGAGGATCATGATAGGGCAGGGGAAGTTTTGTGGAGTTGGCATGGGGGTGGGGGACAAAAGAAAAAAATACCAGGGGTTTGAAATTGCTGAAGTCTCAGGTGAGAAGGGGAAAGCAGAAATGGACTGGGGGTCTGGGTGCACCAAGTGACGATGAGCAGGGCCTTGGCAATATGCCGCCTGCACTGATATCTACCAGTTCTTAGCTGTTTAGCCGTGGGTAAATCATGTGACCACACTTAGCCTCAATTTCCTCATCTGCAAATTGGGGATGATGATAATGCCTCACCTCATTGTGTGGTTGCAAATATTGCTGTGATTCATAAAAATCTAGTCCCAAGAAAGCTATAGCTACTATTATTATTGGGTAGTTCCATCTTTAATGTTTTGCATCCACCATATCATTCACCATATAATACTCCATGTATGATTTAAAAAGACAGCCACCCTCAAGTTACAGAGCACACAACAAGGGGGCCCATCCTTGGCTCAACACATCTCTAACCCTGAGCTTGTGCCAATGTTATTAGTTAGGTGACTGTCGTTCCAAGAATCATGGGTGGAGGGCTGGGCTGAGGCAGCTTTGCTGCTATGGCAACACAAGACTTTTTGATGTCCCTGTCTGATAATTTCACAGGCAAGGTAAATAATAAAATTTACAAGATCCTGAAATTCAAGCAGAGCACTCTCAGCAACAGAGAAAGCCAGCAAGGCATCAACACAACAGAAGAGATATGCATGAAAAAGTGAACGAAAAAAGTTAGTCTCTAACAAGCAGCTCTGAAAAATGCAGTGGTAGCCATAGAGCCCAGTTTTGAACCACACTTTCCTGATTAGGGAGTGTGGACATCATTCTGCTTCCTTCAAAGGAAACAAGTCAAAAGGTTAATTACAAAATTAGGAGGGAATCACATCCCAGGTTAGTAGCACAAAGAGGACTTCCTAGAAAAATAGAGGCATGAATAGAGGGGCTGTGGGAAACCACTTCTCCTAAAACTCTTCTGTTCTGCTGAATTTCATCTCCTCAGCTAACTCTATCTTGTAGCTTCTTAGATGACATCTCATCAGATCTCAGCTCTGTACAAGAAGTTCTTTAAAACCCAGTGCTTAATCGAGTTGATGTCCCAGATTGCGGTCTGTCTGAACCAGTCAGATTAAATATTGATGAAGACTTTGATTTCAAATCACAGCTGAACCATACAGTGTTCTCAGAAAATGGTGGTAACATCCAAAGGAGAATGAATCTTTCAAGTGCACTTACATTTGGAGATAGCCGGGTCCAAGGCTTCCATCTTTATTGGGATCAAGTTCATCTAAAACACAATCAAGCCCCAAACCTCAATCAGTAATAGCCTCCTCACTCCTGGGAGACAGATTCTATTTAACCTTCATGGAAACTCACCTTAGCTTTCTTCCCTGTACATATTTTTTTTCCTATTCTCCTCCACATTAATAGTTAGGAGTCATGAACTGCCTCTTTTTATTGCAAGAGAGGAGTTCTTATCTGCACCTGTAGTTAGTGATAGGAGGAGGATGCTCAGCAGGAGGCAGTGCATGGACAGACTTCAAAGCTTCATGTATAATTATGAAGTCACTGGAGGTCTTTATTTCAAGCACTACTTTCATCTTGCAGGGAACCTATGCTTGCTTTTGTCCATATGCTTACATTCTCTTCCTCCACCCTGTCCTGGAAATCTAGTACATATATAGTCTCCTGGATTCTGACTTTTTACCTGGGGACAGCAGTCCCAGGCCATTCTCCAAATAATGGACCTATTTTTAATTCATCCATCATCCTTACTATCACACCCAGTCATCCCCACATTGTCCCCAATAAAACCTACCATTCAGCAGCTACTCAAAAAGGACTTGGACAATTCATTCTAGAAGCTTACCTGTGGCTTAGTCTGACAGGGCTTTGCATTTTAAAAGAAACAATACCCCAAAGAATAATAACAATTTAAACATGCAGGAGAGGCTGTATTGGAAGGGTTTCACATGTGGAAAGTGTTGAGTTGTATGTATTGATCAGAAAGGACATCTAAAGCTGGCATCTATTGTGTTGGATCAAAGAAGAGGTATAGCGTTTAATTAGTAGGAAAAAAAAATGAAGTTAGTGAATTCAGGAGAAACTCAGACTTTGTCAGCCTGACTTAGTAGAGAGAGAGAGCCCACAACAGAAGGGCAAAGAAGCAGAACTGTGGACAGCTCTGCATTTGTTTAGCCACAATTGTAGGGATGCCAAGAACATAGTGTGAATCTTACCAGAATGGAGGGCCCAAGTCTAGAGTGAATGGTGTTTTTTCACCATTGCTAGTGGTCTGGAAATGAAAATAAACACAGGCAAAGGAAGGAAACAGCAACCACAGGTGCTGGTACACACCTAAAAGTAGGTCTGGGGACTCACAGATCAATTGCTCTTACAAAGAATCTCCTACCAGCCACCTCCTTTCCACTCTGATGTTTTCTTATGTCCTTCATTTGCCTGAAGGGACCTCATGACATGGAATGGGGTCTTGTGGCCATTTTCTTTGAAACTCTGCATGTGCCAGTTTGGTTCTAAGTAACCGGAATCTGAGCATCTTCATGGTTTTGTCACCATGACCTATTAGGCCACCAGGGTCATTGAATCCACTTGCCTCATCTATAAATGGGGGTATTAGACTAAAGTATTAGACTAAACTTAGGATTTGTTCAATATAGGATACATGCTGCATTTGAAAAAAGGATTCTGCTGTATGGAAAGAAAAATACTGGAAAGATATTGGAAAACCCAAGATCTGGAGCAACTACGATGAGTCCTTACCTGGTCCAGGCAGCTTTGCTGCTTTGACAGAAGTCCTCCTTGGCCTTAATGGTTTCTGGCTCATCAGTGATCTCTTTCCAGTGCCAATAAGGCTGAGCCACATCCTTCCATATGTTATTGCTATGGTAGCACCAAGTGGAAGAAACACAAGAATGGTTTGAGGACTAGCAGTGCCAGCCAGGTAGAGAAAGCAACTGAGATCAAAGATGAATTGATTTTATAGGTTTGTGGGGGAAGAAAGAGGTTTCAGTTTCCACTAACAATAATCCTAACTGGTAACCTTTTTATATAGTACTTACTGCTTAAAAGGCACTATTCTAAGCACTGTATGCACCAGAACTCATTTAACTCTTAGAGCAATACTATAAAATAGGGACTTCTATATCCCCATTTTATAGATGAGAAAGCTGAGGCACAGAGAAGTTAAGCAGCTTGCCCAAGATTATGTAACTAGTAAAAGATGGACCTAGGATTTGCAACTAGGAATTCATTGCTTGATTCAATGGGCATGAGAAACCACTGGAAACATCCACTTCTAAATCTCTTGGCAACTCTATTATCAGACCAGAGAAAATGTTCCTAGATGTCAGTTCCCTGAATATCAGGCTGTTTAGCCTTCAAACTAAAATCCTAGAGAATCTGGTTTTCTAATTTATCTAGGAGTTGGCACCATGTGGGACATTAATGAAAAGGGTTCTGGTAAATTCCATTTAATTTGTTCTGTTCTTGTAAGCACCCTGAAATGGGAAGTGGTTGTAGAGAAAACCATTTTATGAATCAATAATACACTACTTTTAGTAATGCTTTTAACCTTAATAAGCACCATCCTTCAAAGGATTCCCTTTTGACAGAGGTGGAAACAGAGGCCAGAGGATTGTAATAAAGTGAGTTGCTCAAGCTCAGAGTAAATGATTTCAGAGAAGGATTAAAACTCATATTTCTTGACTCCAGAACAAGGACTTCATATAAGACCACATTACTCCTATTTTTCAATAGTCCCCTCTTTCTGTTCTCCCAATTTTAGATCGATTGTATCTTGGGATCTGCATAAGTCAAGATAGCCATACGTGGTTCAAAGAAGAGCAACTGAGTGAAGTGACTACTTAGAGAAATGGAATCAGGATTAAATAACTACATCCAAAAATCCCCCCACCTGATGTCTCCCAAGCATCTCCTTACCTGCTTTCAATCCTTTCTTGACTTAGGATTTCATCAATTAATCTCTGGATTTTTGTCTCTGGCTTCCATGCCTCTATGCCTTCCCTTTCCTCAATCTATCTACTTCTGGCTGGCAGTTGTATCTCTCCAAAATCATCATGGCACTCTCTGTGTAAAATCCTTCCTGCAACACTATAATGCCTCACCAATATGGACTAACTACAATGTGTAAACTCAGAATTAAATCTTAGAGCACAGCCTGTTCAGGGAAATGATTATTGTAAATCTATTCCTGAATTGTAATGGCTATCTCCAAACTTTGAGATGTTGATCCCTTAATATATAACCTGATTGGTCTCTGGAACATTGGGTATATGTGTTATACCTAAAACTCAGAGCTAGAACTCGGCAGATATGAATATCAGTATTAATGCATACAGCAACTGTTAAAAAAAAAAAAGCTGAAATAGAGCCCAGACTTCAATTAGAGATATGAATAAAACAGATCTGATTAAGACTAGAGCAAATCGGGTCAAAGGATAAAGGTTGAAACTGTGTTCAAACTTCAACTTCCATGTGAGACCAAGGGAAGAGATGTTTATTTGGTGTAGGATCTATATTTTCTAAACAATGTAACTTCTACAGTCAGTTTGTTCAAACACTACAATTACACAGAACTTTGAATAGGAAGTGAGCTATCGTAGGTCTGTATAGATTAGAATGAAATAGCAACATGTCCTAAAGTAATTTGGGTGGAAAATAAAAATATGTATTCGGGTCCCCCCTGAAGAGCTGGGGGAGGATGCAGAGGTGTTGGACTTTCTCACCTGGATTGTTGCTGATGTTCTCACAAACATTGGGGACTGACGG
Source organism: Choloepus didactylus (assembly GCF_015220235.1). Lineage (NCBI taxonomy): Eukaryota > Metazoa > Chordata > Mammalia > Pilosa > Megalonychidae > Choloepus > Choloepus didactylus. Next base: position 23,477,726 of record NC_051325.1, on the reverse strand, counting down.
CTTGATGTGCTGAGCCCTCTGTCTTGGGGCTGGCCCCTATGAAGCTTGTTGCTGCAAGGAGAGGCTAAACCTGCTCCTAATTGTGCCTAAGAGTCTCCCCCTGAGTGCCTCCTTGTTGCTCAGATGTGGGCCTCTCTCTCTAGCTAAGCCACCTTGGTGGGTGATCTCACTGCCCTCCCCCCATGTGGGACCTGACTCCCAGGGGTGTAAATCTCCCTGGCAACGCAGGATATGACTCCTGGGGATGAATCTGGACCCGGTATCATGGGGTTGAGAACATCTTGACCAATAGAGGGATGCGAAATGAAACGAAATAAAGCTTCAGTGGATGAGAGATTTCAAATGGAGTCGAGGGGTCACTCTGGTGGACATTCTTACACACTACATAGATAACACTGTTCAGGTTTTAATACATTGGAATATCTAGAAGTAAATACCTGAATCTACCAAACTCCAACCCAGTAGCCTTGACTCTTGAAGATGATTGTATGAAATGTAGCTTACAAGGGGTGACAGTGTGATTGTGAAAACCCTGTGGATTGCACTCCCTTTATCCAGTGTATGGATGGTTGAATAGAAAAATGGGGACAAAACCCAAACGAAATATAGGGTGGGATGGGGGGGTGATTTGGGTGTTCTTTCTTTATTTTTATTTTTTATTCTGATTCTGAGTCTTTCTGGTGTATGGAAAATGTTCAAAAATAGGTTGGGGTGATGAATGCACAAGTATAAGATGGTACTGTGAACAGTTGATTGTACACCATGGCTGATTGTATGGTATGTGAATAAATCTCAATAAAACTGAATTAAAAAAAAAATCCTTCCTGAGTTTTCTATTGCCCTGAGGATTGAAGATTAAACTCATGGTTCTTTGGCATGTGTAAAACCACTTGGGGTTCACAGGAAAGACAAATTTCTGACTCTACTTCTCTGTATGCCAGGCTGTCTTTATAGATAAACAGCTGTTATTCTCATCCATATTCTGAGGAATTAATAAGTGAGTACAGTGTTCCTATTAAGGGTATAGCTTTGGAATGTGGCAAGAATGGCTTGAATCCCAGCTCTGTTTCAATTAGCTTTGGGACAGCTGGAAGGTTGGCTGGAGGATGCATGATATAGGATAGTTTCACTCACATGTCTACTGTTGACAGGTCATCGACCAAGGGCTGGCTGACTGTCAGCTGGTCCACCTTGGATCTCATCCATGTAACCTCCCCTCCTTCAGCAGGATAGCTTAGACTTATTCATATGAGAGTCTCCAGTACTGCAAGCGAGCAAGTTTCAATGTGCGAGTTTCAAAGATCTGCTAGTGCGTGTTCATTAATTTCTCATGATCCAAAGCAAGTCACATGGCTGAGCCAAGACTTAATGGATGATGAATTTAGACTTTTCCTCTTGATGTATAGAGTCTCTTGGTGGTCAGTAGAATCTGTGGCCACTTGTGCAATCTACCATACATTCTAAGCTTCTGTCTCCTTACGTTGTATGAATAATGGTGATGCTAATATTAGTTTTTGAATCATAAATTTGCATGAGGATTAAATGACATGAGATACATAAAGTGTCAAGTACAGTTCTTGGCTCCTAGAATGCACTCAATTGATAATCTTCATTATTTAAGTACAAATATGAATCCTGTAGTAGTTTTTATAATGCAAAAAAACATTCTTTAGTTCTTGGGAAATCTAAGTTATCATTGCATTCTTATACTGTTTTAAGTCAGGTGGCCTCTTTTTCTTTTTTACTGGGTTTATGGTCGAATACTGATATGCGAACTCAAGAGATATTATTTGATTCCCAGTGGGGCCAGCCTTTACACACCCAGACACTACAATGGGACACATCAAGAAACTATCCTTGTATTGTGGGATCTGATGAAGAAAGGTACTTCAGAATGTCCTTTAACTTTATTGATTTCATTCTAGATTAATCACATAGATTAGGGTTTCTGGGTTAGACACAAACATTTTTGTTTGAGTAGATTCATCAGGGTTCCAGGAGGCAGTGTTCTAAATGGTATAGAAGATAGCAACCAATTGGTCTTATGTTAGATTGCAAAAATGGCTGCAATTATTCCTCTCCCTGTATCAGCACTCTTTCAATGTGACTTCACATTGCATCAAGAAAGGCAGGGCATTTTTTCACCCCTTGAATCTGGGATGGCCTTGTAGTTTGCTCTGGCCAATAGAATGCAATGGGAGCAATGTTCTGTGAGTTCTGAGCCTTGGCCCAAGAGGCCTTGCATGCTTCCACTATTGTCCTTGGAACGCTGCAGCTTCCATGTGGACGAACCTGATTTAGCTTGCTGAAGAGTAAGAGGCCCTGTGGAGGAGAAGCAAGGCTTACCAGCCACAGTCAGCCAGCCTCTGACCAATGGCCGGCCACCCACAAGACGTGAGTGAACCCATCCTGGACCAGTCAGTCCATCCCCATCCAGACCAGCAGCTCAACAAAGACCCTTGAGTGAGCACAGCCAAGATCAGCCTAGTCTGAAGGACTAGAAGAATTGCCCAGTCAACCAAGTGTTCGGGTGGTTTGTCACACAGCAGAATCTAACTGATATGAGACTAACGGTTCCATCTCAGCACTCTCTGTGATAGGCTTCATGAGTATCCTACTATCTGTTACCTGAGGGCCTTGGTAGATGGAGATTTAAAAGCCTTGCTAGAAAATTCTGCCATCTTTCTGTCAAAAGCATGGGAGAAAAAGTAGAGACTATTTCTGCCCACTGTCCTCCCCTGTATATAATATACCAGAGAACTCAATATACAAATGACCCCCTTTGTGGATATACCATGAAATGTTTCTCTGTGGTCAATGTGGCACAAAGGAAATAGCATCATTTTTGGAGTACGAACAACCTAGGCATCACCTGAGCTCTGATATTGTTAGTGTGTGATCTTGAGAAAATCACTTAACTTTTTTGAGAGTCAATTTTTTTTTTTCAACTCTGAAATGGGAAGGATAATAACTACTTTACCAAATTAACCTGCAACTTAAGGTTACCATGTTAAAGTATAATATTTGGGTGGCAGTTTAAAGTTGGTCCCAAATTATTTGACACTCTTCCCATAGAGTGGTGTAGTCTATGTCCCATCCCCTTGAATCTGGGACAGGCTCTGTGACTGTTTGACCAATAGAATACGGTAGAATTAATTCTTGGTAAGTTTTCAGGTTCAGACATTAAGGGATTGGCAGCTTCCATTTCCTTTCTGTTGGAACTCTCTCACTATGAGAGTCTGAACTACCCTATTAGGAGTCCATCAACTCAGCTGGAAAACCTCCTGAGGCTCCACAGAGAGGGAGAGGGCCCCAGCTGTGATCAGCCTCAGACTTCCCCACCAATGGGCCAGGCATGGGAGGGAAACCATCCTGGACCCCCTAGACCAGCCCAGCTCAGCCACCAGCTGAATCCCAAGATGACCCCCTGGCAATATCACATGGAGCTGAAAAATCAGCCAGAGGAACCTGCTTGAGTTCCTGACTACAGTCATCAGATATAATAACACAGCTATTGTTTTGAGCCACTCCACTTTGGGGTGGTTTGTTAGGAAGCCGTGGATAAGAAGAACCATTTGGCACACAGCAGGCACTCACTCCACAGGGTGACTGGGACTGAAGGGCCTCCACGGATGCAGGACTTGCAGTGCTGGAACTGGGAACATCCCAGTTAAACTGGGATGAGTTGGTCAGCCCATAACACATGATAGAGCTTACCATTGTTATTTGCACTAAAGCAAAACTGAGCAACGTGATCGGGATTTCACTCCCAGCATAACCGTCCTGAGGCTACCATGGGATTTCATAGCTTCTATAGGAGGTGAAAACCATTTCTCAGTGGAAACACTGCATGACACTTTCATAGAAGACAATTGGTTGAAAATCAGTTCTGGTTGATTTTTCTTACTATAAAACACCTTTTTTAAAAAACAAAACAAAACAAAACAAAAAACCTTTCTTTAAAACTCTTGTACATGAAAAAGCAAGCTTCCATATAAGCTCCAGTGACATTACTAACCTAAGCTTCAAAAAGCATTTTTACTGAACAACTTTAATTATCAGAGCATTCAGTGTATAGAACCCATGTAAATTATTTTCTTCTGCAATTGTTATTTGGGGAAATCTTTCAAGATGTATATAACTGCTACCTTATTTTTTCCTAAATATAAATTGTAAATTTATTTATATTGTGAAATATTTTAAACAGCATTTTCCTAATTATAAGAATAATGTCCTGTGTTGAAAGTTTAGAAAATCCAGAAAGGAAAAATGATGTAATGATGTAAAAATATTTTTGGTAGAATAAAGGCATTTTCCCTCTAATTCATCTCTGAGTATCACAAAAAAAGAAAAAAAAAAAAAGACATGAGAGAAAGGAATCTGAATTACCAATGAGATCAGGGGTTCTTTACAATCCCAAATGAGGAAAATAGAAAAAAAACAAAAACAAAAACAAAACATTTGACCAATAGAAAACTTGGGGAAAATGTAGGGAAGATAAAGGACACTAATATGTGACATCACACAGCCTGACACAAAGTGTAGATTTTCACAGAAGCAAGTGAGAATGTCTTTTAACTGGAGACAGAAAACCAAGGTTGTGAGTGGTTCATCCAGAAAGAAAAGGACCTCCCAAGAGCCTTGGCTCTATATTGCCCAACTGCAGAAGGCTGAGGGGCTGAAAGGAAAACCTGTCTTCATGATAAAATTACTGGAGGAAAGTTTACAAATATTTTTTAACACTTTTGATCCCTATTGCCAAATTGTTTCCCAGATGTAGCAATATATATTTCCACTAGTCATATTTTATGAGTTACCTCTAGTATTATCAGTCTTTAAATCTCTGTTAATCGAGGCAAAAATACGGCATGGCTCCTTTTATTTACTGCTTTTTAAAAATAAGTAATGGATTTAATTTTTTCATATATTTATTATACCCTTTTTCCCCCGTTTTGGAAAAAGACCTATACTTATTTTTATTTGGGAGTCTTAGTTAAGATTTTTATGTGTATTCATACACTATTTGTTAAAATAATTCCCAAGTGCTGTTTTTTCCCTACTAATTTTACTTGTTTATATTTATAAACCCTGATTGCTCATTGTTTTGGTTGGCCTTGAAGAATTTTGCAGACTAATGAACTGGCATGATTTCTAGAACGTTAAGAGGTTCTGCAGTCTGGGCCTCAGCTCAGATATACTATGGGTCATGTGTCTGTCAATATCTGTTATCTATCTGTCTAATCTGTACTCATGGAGATATGTATTTTGGAATTTCTATTTTCCTATTCAATCCTATTGTTTCAAGTTGCGTGTTTCTGACCTGCGCAATTATAAAGAAACTACCTTTTTCTCCATTACTGTGTGAAAGTGTTTCCCACCGTGTGCCAGCACGGCCCCTGGAAGGTTTGGAATCCTTGTTGCGATGCCCCAGCGCGGCTGCTGAGTTCGGCCTGTGTGGTGTGCTTGCCCTTTGTCTGACCACACCCGCCCTTTCTCCTTTTGCCAGAAAGTGGGGTGCAGGACTTTGGGACGGCGGCATGCCTACTGCAGGTGGATGGAGCATGAGGGGTCTGCGAGAGGAGAGTTGGAGTCCGGCTTTATCTCCCCTCGAGTGAAGGGCTGCACCACCCTCTGTTCCCAAGAGACCGTGGCCCGGCTGTGCCGACCCTGCGTGAGTCTGGGAAAACTGAAACGGCTGAAGGTTGCTAGAGGATCGCCCACCTTCCCGCCTGGATTCCCCCTTCTCCGCTGGTGGGGGTTTAGGTGGGTGTGCATTTCAGTTTGTCAAAAGGGATCAGTTCCTGTGCTGAAAGGCAAGCCCCGGGCAGAGTCTGACGGAGTGGAGGGCGCCGGGACGCGTGACCTGCGTGTAAGCGGTTCTCACGCTGGGCCTGGCGTTGGGTGCCAGCACGGCGCATTAACTCCTTTGACGGTGCTTTTGCCAGTTTACCCCGCGTTCTCAGGGGATGGCTTTGTCCATTGTTTCGCTGGCTGCTATTTTGACAGTCAATAGTCCCTTGATGCCAGCTTAGGCTGTCTAATAAGAAAGAGGCCAATGTGAAATTTTAAACCCAACCACTGCTGGTTGTGGTACGGGGTGGCTCTAGCTCTGTTCTCCCCCCGTTTTCCCCTCTCCTGAATGGTAGTGGGCTTTTATCAAGTGCACCCCTTTCTTCGTTCTCCCAGGCTTTGGGAAGGGGGATCATGCATTAGCGTGGGTACGTCGGAATCTTCCAGTAGAAGACGGCAGGGGATACTAAGCCCGAATGTAAACAGATACATTTTTTGTATTAAGGTGACTCCCAACAAATACGTATGTTTTGGATATTCTCCGTGTCAATTTCCAACAATAAGTAATAATATCCTAGACAGAATCAGACTCCAATAGAAACTAAATGATGTCTGGAATCAGAATTTATGAGCAGAACCTGTGTCCTTTAGCCACATTGGCAAGACACACCATGCATCATTGCGGCAGTATTTGAAAACAGTTGCAAGTGAAAGGAATAGAAATAAGAATTGCTTTCATCTCTAAATCCCTTAGGTAGGCACTTGTAACATTCCAGCAAAAAGCTCATTCATGACACTCTTCATGCAGTCTTTTGAAAATAAATCTACATCTGAAACTAGCTATCTTGATGTCACCGTGATCACCTTATGTTGCTTATATTGCAAATTCTCAGTGCAACTTATATTTTTCACCTATTTAATCTATTTCCATTTTAGCTGCCACACCAAATGCACTTTGGTATTTTACCAGTTGGAACAGGTAACTCTTTAGTCCAAATTCAAGTACAAAAAAATTGAATAAATTTTACATGTAAAAAAGATGGTTTCACTGTTTCAAAATCAAATGTGATTTTCCTTTTTTTAATAAAATAATTTCTTGAGCGATATCTTAGTTCTTTAGACCTGTTATTTTAGAATATTAATCCAAATTAATGCTGATATTTATGTATGTGATTATCAAATGTTTCAGGGCTTATCATACTCTTCTATTTCAATTAATAAGGGTAGCAATTTATGCACCATTTTATTAACTCAGAGATCCCAATTACCTAATTTCTATTTCTTAGAGATACAAAAGGAACTGCAAAGTGGAGGTGTTGAGGTGACTCATCCCAGAATTTTAACTGGCCTTCCTAATTGGTCTTCTTTATTGCCAAGGCCACGCCCTCCTTTTGAGAATAAAAAGAATGACCCACAAACTGGAGATTGAGTGATAGTCACCTGATATTAAAGGGGAAGAGCATTTTTAAAATGCATTTGCTGATCATTGCCTCTCTCTCTGCAGAAACTAATACATCCCTCCCTGATAACATCAAAGGAATTAAGGCCCCTCTTTATGTAGCAAATGCTTTTCACAGTTCAATAACCATTCCTGTTGCTGCTATAATATTTCACCCACATTTCCCCAAGCTCAGAGCAGCCCTCAGAATTGGAATTGTTTCGTTTCTATTGAAAGCACCTTCAGCTCTCCTTTTACCACTCCTCTCCAAATATTTGCAAATCATAATCATTACATTACTTAGTAAAGTGGAAAAATAGTTTCTCTGCTTTACAGTCTAGTTTCTGAAACACGGAGAATAAAAATGCCTTGCCCTGGATACCACCCATTTTCCTCTGTTTAGAGAGCAAAACCGAGAGGCAGTGCGTGGCTTGGGATGTGAACCAGACACAAACAGCAAAAGACAGGAATCCAAAGCCCTAATGGGCCTGCAGTAGAAACTATTGTTCAAGGCATTTCCTGGGAATTATTTAGGAATTATGGTTTTAAAATTGCTTAATCTATAGGAAATACCCTAGGTCGTCAATGCATATCAGCATTGCTTGCTCTGTGCCCAGGACTGAGTTAAGCACTTAGGAGAACCAAAAGAAAATATAAGACTACTGCTGTGTAAGCAAAAAGTGTAAGTGGATTCTACCAAAGGAGGTCAGAAGTGGGGTGCATGTTTGTGCGTGTCAATTATTTTTTCATATCTTATTAATGTCAAAGGCAGTCTTCTCAACTTCTCCCTAGATTCCCCTTTAAAAAAAAACAAAAAACAGTTAAAAACCAGATTCATTGTTTCAATTTTTAGTTTCAGAAAAGACACGCTGATGGTTTTGAAACCTAAGAAGGAAGAATCATTAAAAATCAACATCTGTCCCAGAAAGCACAAAATGGGAGGAGGCAAGATTTAAAAAAAGTCTCAGATCCTTAAAAGGCCTGCTCTGAAGACATAAGGGGAAAGAAAAGAAGAATGGGAAAGTAAACTGAATGAGATGTATTTTGTGCGATTTATTTTAGCAACACCAAAAAGAAAAAAAATTGATGGGAGACCTTTGAGTCTTTCACACTGCGGAAAACTTTTATCCCTGTTTCGTTTTACTTTTTTCTTTCCCTAGAAAATCAAAAGGCCCCAATCTAATTTTTTCATTAAATCACCTAGATCGCTCTCGGGGATTCTTGACCCTTCCCCGCTTTAAAGAAAGATTCAGCTGAACTTGTTGTTTTAAAAGGTTTCTAATGACAAGAGAACCACACTCAATTTTGCTCATTTCCTGTGCCAATTAAGCACAGAGACAGGAGTGGTTGTCTCTGTTACCACAAGGGATTCCAGGGACTGAGCCTTTCAAACTTGACTCCCAGTCCCTGGGAAAGTGGCATCAGTTTGGGAAAGAGGCAGGAAGTTGGAAATCCTGAGGAGTTACAGCTCAGGAGCCTGAGAACCAGGAGGAGAGGCAGCTCATGGGCAAAGGGAGCGGAAGCCCCGGGAGTGAGGGAAGCTTTATTTATATTTCTAAATTTTATTCTGGGTCCTGGGAATAAAATGACAGCAAAAAGTACATTGTTTTATTGGGCACCAGCTCTCAAGGAGATTCCTGGGCCTGGCAAGCACTGTGTAAATCTGCTTTTGTTTTCCTAGCGGCCGAAAGGGTCCAAGTATTCTGATCCCCAATGTCAAGATGAAGGGCAAAGAGAGAACTCCAGGCTGAACCCCCAAGGCCAGGGCAGAGACAAGATGGGAGGCCCAGGATACCCACTGAGGCTGGGCAACATGCTTACAGCTGCCCTGACTTCCTCAGAACCCAGAGAGAGGCTGGACCAAGCCAGGGAAGAAGCCTAAAAGAGAAGAAAAGATGGGTCTGAAAGCACTGAGATTCTGATTGATAACTTGGAAAGGTAAATAAATTCATTAATTTTCCGAGTCAAGAAAAGTCATTTTCTCTGCCTGATCCTGAACTCTTGCCTAAATCTTTGAAGCCCCACCTCTTCCAGAAAGCGATCAGTTATCTATTGAGCAGGTGATCCTGTGTAACAAACTACCAACAGACTCAGTGGCTTAAACTAACCATCGTTTATTATTTTTCCCCAAGTCTATGGGTGGCCTGGGCAGTTGTGCTGACTGGGGCCAGGCTTGGCTGATTGCACCTGGGTTCACACATGGGACTGGGGTCAGCAGGCAGGCTGTGTGGGTGCTGGCTGGTTGAGGATGACCTGGGTTAGAATGACTCAGCTCTGTCCTGCTGGCTTGTTCTCATGGCAGTGGCACGGTTCCAAAGAAAAGAGCTCCAGCAAGGAGGGCCTCTTGAAGGCAGGTTCAGAACTGGTACAAGGCCACTTCCACTGCTTTCTGTTTGTTAAAACAAGTCACGAGACCAGCCCGGAATCAACAGGTATTGAAACAGACTCAGCTACGGGACCCTATTGCAAATGGCTCATGGTTACAGGGAGAATCGGGACCATTTCTCCTTGTAGCAACAAATGGGAGCCATTTTTTGCAACCAGTCTCTAATGTCCAGTCTCTGCAAATTTGCTGTGGCCTGAATTCCTGCATCAGAGTCACCACAAGTGCCTCTTGCTTTGGGCTGCTCTCTAATTAGTGATTGCAGTTTAGAGCACTGTATCTCCAAATAAATTATGGACCCCTCCTGGAGGACAAAAGTTTTTTTGTTTTGTTTTGTTTTTAAATTATTCTTGCACATTTGCAGGCTTGGCATTACACTAATCATTTTCTCAGTAATTTCTTAATATGGGGTACACTAGTGACATTTGCAAATGTTATGTATCCAGAGACACTAATCATCTAGCATTCCCTTCGTTTTTCTTATAATGAAAATGGACTGCCTGGGTACTTGGGCTTAAGAAAACATGCGTAAAACTCAAAACTACCTTTCTTTATAATTTTCTTTAAACCAACCTCAATCTCTGTGCTCCTATCCTGCTGGGTGGGCAAAATTTACCATTATTGGGGTTCTGGTACCCTCCCATGAGAGTTCAAATATCTGTGGAAGGGTCCCTGGGCTCACTTCTGTAATAGTTCAAGTCATGTGGTTGCTCCAAGTTGGAGAAAGCTCAGCCTCTGGGTCAGGAATGGGGCCTGGGTATCTTAGCAGGGCCCAGCCTCCCTGAGGCACCACCAGCCATTCTTCTGGAAGGTTCCAGCCTAACAAGGCATTGCCAGAAGGAAGAGTGTCAGCATCCCCACTGGTGTGAGTGTGACCTGCGGGGTCCTGTCCCTCCGTGCTCTTGGGAAAATCTCTTTCTGTTGTCCTCAAAGGCCTGGATCCCTTGTCCCGCTAGAGGACACCAAGCTTAAAGAAAGAACCATGACCTTCCCGCAGATTCTTTTTTCAGCCTGCCAAAAACTTTTGAGGCATGCTGCCACATGGCATAAATACCTGCTTAGAAATACAGGAAGAAAGGTATCAAAATTTCTATCCAAAATTACCCTGCCATGGCTTACATTTTCAAAAAGGCTTCTGGTATTCTTCAAATTATGTACTAGATCGTGATCTTCCTCATATCTCTCCAACTTCCTCCCTTCCGTACTCCTGCTCAGAAAGAAGCAGATGAGCTCCCATCCACGCTGGCAGCTACCAAAGGGAAGGTCACAGGCGGTAATAATATAGGAAGGCTCATAACAAGATGTTTGAAATACGCCCCAAAGCTATTAGATCAAGTACTGGATACTAAAACGTACTCCCAAACCCAGCTCTTTGTGTAACCGTAAGTACAATCCAGCTGTTCATCTGCCTTAGGAAACAAATTCAGGGATACCTAATTAAAGGAAGATGTTTCAAGAGCTGAACGAGAGGGGGAATGGTGTTTTGAAGCATGAACAGTTTCTTCCTCTCAATGCTGCCACAAGCATTTTGAGCAACTACCATCCCAGTGGAGTCTCCGTAGCCACTCAAGAAGTTGTACAGTGTGGTTCTGACTTGGTTATATGGGAGTGTGTGAGGTAGGCCTGGGTAGGAGCACATATGGCAAAGAGAGCTCATGAATGATCCGAGTGTGACTTTCATTCCTCTAGGAACACATCTACTGAAGACCTGTTATGTGCCATCAGCTTGCCACTGGGTAAACACTGATGAACAAAAGACATCTGGCTGTTACCCTCAAGAGCTTACAGTCTAGGGAGGGGACAGGTGATCGAACCCTTTACGGGAAACTTTCCTATAAAACATAGCTTGAAAATTTATACCCAGGTAAGTATGAAACCAATGTTCCTTCTGTTAGACTGTCAAATACAAAGTTCCATTGGTTTTCTTCTCTAAGAGAGTTTGCCTTCTCTTCTAAGACCTACTACAATCATATGTTTTCTCCCACTACTAAGTAATCACATTTATACCTATTATCATTCTATCAAATTTCCATGATGTCAGGGTAAAAAAAATAAAAACAGTGCAGCATTTGCCTCCCTTTTAATTTAAGGAGCCAGATTGTAGGGCCCACTGGTTGTATCCGCCATGATGCTATCTTTCTCTTTCCTCTTCTCAACATTTTAGGAAAAAGAATTGGGCAGCAAGAGTAAGATAATGGATTAAACCAGGAGTCATAAGTACTAGCACTTACAGAGGCCAAGCAGGAAATGAAATACAACAGGGGATGGTGAGGCCTAGGGTGAAACAGAGGCACCTGCCCTGGATAAGGGATTTGGCTGTTAAATTCTAGCCAGTTGTTTCCAGGAGGGATTGTGGCCTTACTATTAGCAGAGCTTCCACATTTTTCAGGTGTATGGGGATTTCCATATTTGATATGAACTCCCTCAATTTTGCAATCTTAAAGAGTATTTAAATGCTTTGCTTTTGTGTTTAAACATAGTCTGGGCCACACAAAGATGTCCGTGGCTGGAATCGGGCTTTGGTATAGCCGGTTGGATCTCTAGAATGTGGGACTTTGCATTGAGCAAATGTCTCTGTACCTCCCCTTGCTATAGGGATGCAGGCCTGCTGAGCAAAATGCTGACCAGAAGGCCCCTTCCCCAAAGTCTAAAATCCAAAGACCCCCTATAGATTTATCACAAGTCTGCAAAAATCTGTGTAGGAAAAGGCAAACCATCTCTGAGGCATGGATGTCAGTAAACAAATATCTTGTCTTGCCTCTGCCCTCCATGTTACCGTTTTCATTGAGGCATTTAGGTTTGATGAGCTAACACATTCACCTTGCTCTACCTGGATTACTTGTTCACCCTGTGTTAGAATCATCCCGATGTGCCTCTGGGAATCGTGGGTTCCTGGATCTGCCTTCAGCAAAGGAGGAAATAAGAGTCAATCTCAGCAGAGCCCAAGGAGGCAAACTTAAAGTTTCTAAGTCAGTTTCCTGAAGCAATAGATCTATTCAGATCCTCCCTCTGGTTCAGTTTAGTGAACCCACAGGAAATCTGCAAACTAAACTCACCAAGATGCGGCAATAATAGAAAGCAGATTTTCCTTCTTTGGATGCATTGGCTAATGAGAGCATCTTCAGCGAGGCACTGGAATAAACCCTTTCTCTGCATCCTAGGGATTTGCCCATAGATTCCTCATGTTCTATAATTCCTATAATAGTGTGTGGAAGTTATGTTGATGCTCATTAAATATGTGTTCATTAAGAGAATAAGTTGCTTATGGGTTATACACTGAGGTGAAATGTACTTTGAGTTAAACAGACTCTGGCTGGATCTTCCCAAATTTTCTTTTATCTGGCATCATATTAGATGTCAGTGGCAAACAGATGCGGTTTTCTAAACTTGTATTCCCCTGAAATCTTGTGTCTATACTTTTCAGAAGTTTTCACAAATTTTGTAAATTTAGTTCAATTCCTCTTGGCAAAATGATGCAACCTGTATATATGAAAAACTTAAAATGTTTTCCTTTATATCACTTAAAATGTACTTGAGCCATCAAATGGCTCTCCTTAAATTAATTTTATGGCTTAAGTTAGTATAAATTAAATAACATTTCCTTCCATCAATAAGTGAATCTAAAAGAAAAGAGAAATTGGGGACCTTGAGTATTCTCTGGATAATGTTAGTTTTGGGCATTGGATCATCTTTCTAGATTTACAACTCACCAATTTCTAATACTGACATTTCAAATTTTTGTATCATTTACTTTACCCATTCACTGGATCATCTTCAACACAATTTCCAGCTATTTCTCTCTCTCTGTGATAATTGAGATATCTTCCAAAGCACACTAATAACCCAAAAAGAAATACTTTTCCCTGGGCACTTTCTAAAGCTGGAGTTCCAAGTTTTAATGTTATTTAAAGACAATCATACTAGGTGAAAAGAAAATCAAGGATATTACCCCCTTCACTTTATGTCCCATGAATATGTGTGCTTATATATATGTGTGTGTGTATAAACTTAACATTGCATTTAATACACTAGAGATGCAGGAAAAAGAGGAAAATCAGAGAATACTTAGAATGAGGCAAAGATTTGAATGCTAGCCCATGGCCACCCTCTGTCAAATGATATTGATCTTTGTTTTCAATCCCAATTCACTGAAGAATTAAACTGGGTACATTTGTTTTAAATAACTCTGTTTGGGTGAGGAGAGGGACTGGAAATGTACATAGATGATTGTCAGTTCACTCCAATGTGTGTTTGGCCCCAGTATTCTACTAAAATAACCTTTGTTAAGGTGACCAATTTCCTCCTCATTAAATCCAAAAAATTTTCCCTAATCTTCATCTTTCTTCTGATTCTCAGAAACATTTGACACTGATGACCCCATTTTTCTTCTCGACACACTATCTTCGTATGGCTTCTGTGACCCAATGTGCTCCTTTTCCTCTTTCTCTGTCTCTGGGGCTGGCATCTCTTTTCCCACCTCTGGTGGTTTGAATTTTGTACCCCAGTGAAAGACACGTTGCTAATCTTAATTTGCATCCCAGTGGGTGTGAACTCAAGTGTAAACGGGACCTTTTGCAGGTGTTATTTTTAGTTAGCCTATGGCCACCTGAATCAGAGTGGGTCTTAATCCATACTACTGGAGGCCTTATAAAGAGAAGAAACCAGAAGCCAGAGTCAGGGAAGGCCACAAAGAGAAGCTGGACATCAGTGGAAACCAGAAGAGCAGACACAAAGAGAGAGAGCTCACCATGTGTCAGGAGGCAGAGATGCAAGCCAAAGAACCTCGAGGATTGCAGCAAGCCAGCTCCAGAATGCTACAGATTTGGGGAGAAAGCATGTCTTACCAACACTCTGGCTATGCGTTAGAATTACTTACAGGGCTTTTAAAAATACTAATGCCCAGACCCTAATTAGATCAATTAAATCAGAATCCGTGTAAAGCTAGGGCTGAGAACCATAGCACTAGATTATTCATCTTCACAATAAAACATTTCTGAAAAGGTGTATCAGTTACTGATTGCTACAATAATGCTGTGTAACAAACAACTACAGCATTTCAGCAGCCTAAAACAATAAGTACTTATTGCTCAAGTCTCTGCAGGTTGACTGGGTTCACCTGAGCAGCTCTACTGATATTGCATGGAGTTGGCCGATCTGGGCTGGACTTGGCTGGTGCAACGCAGATCTGTTCCATGCATCTCTTGGTACCAGCAGGCTAGCCTGGGCATATTCTTCTCATGATGTTGACTAAGCCATAAGCAAACAAGAGGGCTATGAATGCATATTTTAAGCCTTTGCCATGTCAGGTCTGTTAATGTCCTATTCATCAGAGTAAATCACGTGGGAAGATCAACATCAATGGAACAAGGAAACATCTTACTCCCATGGAAGTGAAGAGAGGAGTCTGAATATTTCTGAATAATAATATAATCTATCACAGAAGATACAGGGATATTTATGATTTTTTACTAAAATTATAAATAGTTTCAAAAGTTTAAGTTGGAGGGAGAATCCTTAGTGGCCTTCACAATAGTTTTTGTGGTCTTTTCAGCATCCAGCCAGTGCTGAAGCCCTCCATTGACCTATTACTCCAACGGGCTTTTGTCACACATCTAGATTCCTGGAACTCTGCTCTAAGCATGTGATAGCAGCAAACTGTGTATGGCACCCGTTACTGAATTTTGAAAATAAAGAAAGAGGCAGTATTCAAGACAATAGCCACCTGTTGAAAAGTGGAAATCATGGATCTTCCCAGCAGCACAGAACATTCTTCTCTCATGAGTTCTGAAAATCCTTTGCCTTTGTGCACAATAAAGATTACAACTACAATAGAGAACAGAATTGTGTATATCTCAGACTTCAACCTGAAGAAGAATTTAGCCAGCAAGAGTGAGCAGTAAAATCCTTTTTGGACTAAATTTTCCCATTCTTTGGTAGATTATACTGGGTGAGTGTGTAAATGTCACACACAAAAATATTCACGAGATATTTACATTCCTCTTCGGCATTAAATGAAAGAAGCATTTGATTATGAAAATGTGGTAACTAGGCCTAAGGTCATGTATCTATATCCTTTTCTAGTTGCAGCCAAGATCAGGTTTGGGGATTTCTGATTAGCTCTTTTTGGTGGCGGTGGTTAGAGAAAAACGGATCATTCTGCTGCATGCTCAGAAAACCAGATGTTATCACTACTTGATTATTGCTTTGCTGGTACAGCTTGTTTTGTTTATTAAAAGAAAGACAAGGTTGAAATTTGATCTATGCAATGCATGTCAGTGGCTTTATATGTTTGTGAATAATAAACAGCCTCCAGTGTTCACTGTTGATGTTTGAGGCTATAACTTGACATCGTTTTGATGTCGCTTTTGATTAGCCAACAACCGACATCTATAGCTTTAAATAGGAGAACACCTATAAGGATGAGAGGGGCAAATGTTGCCTTTGGAAGCAGTGGTTGGGAGAGGGGAGACAAGGAGGCGGTTTGTACAGTCAAGGAAAATGGACGTGTGTCTCATGGAGGCCGCAGTTTAAGTAAACATAAACTCTGAACCAAAGATCATACCCATCATTTCCTCAGTGCTAGCAGCCCCAAAACCAAAATATAGTTTTATTTGGCTAACCCCAAAGTAGGATGTGGGTGCCAGCCTCGAAAACCACATGATCAAGTTTCCAGCAGACACCACTAGGGTTTTGTCTTTGTCCTAAGCAGGGAAGTCGTAAAGGCATTGCTTTTCATAGCACTATCTTCATGTTTAACAAACTGATGCAGCCATAACAACAGTTAGCTTCAGAGACAAGTCTATAGGCTCCTTTGCCCTTTAAGCATAAAATAGGAGATCTTTCTAGAACATGGTTCTGCTAAGAGAAGCAACATTTTTTAAAGGAGTGGAAAAGAGACTGTGGGTATCCAGGACCTCAGCTGGTGGGGAAAGAGATGATGAGTTAGTCTTCCATTTTCCTATGAGATCTGTTGTCAATCAATCTAGAATCAGTGGAATTCTGGAACTGCCTGGAATTGCTTGGAAATTCTTTTTCCAACAAACAAAACAGCAACATGGTTTTGACATGTCAACATTTTGCCTTTCTTTCACAAAAAGGATGCTTCAGGGCCTGGGATTGTTCCAGTGGTCTCAGGTTATGTGACCGTCGAGTCTGAGCTTGCTGCTTCAGAGGTTTTCACGGTGTGAAGTTTTATTCATTTATTTGCCCTGGAATTGTTGTTTTTCGCCCCTCTCTGGAGCCGGGGAGGGGTGGGCAGATGATAGAGTTGGGTGCCCCGAGTTAATGACTAGCCCTATATTCACAAGCTCATTTACTTTTGTCCTCACCTGATGCCTCAGTGCTGTCAATGAGCGAGAATTAATTTTATTGAAGATCACTCAGTTTCTTAAAAGAAAAACTGCTCACTTGGCTGGAAATGCTTTGACAGAAGGCAGAGCAGCCGGTCACGTTCAAACCCTGTGTCTTCTGGATTTGGGAGAAGGCTGGGAGGGGCAGGTTCAGAGGGAGGAGGGGGCCAAGTAGTCATTTCACACAAGCCATTATGGGTTGGCTCAACATACAGCAGAGTCCATCAACAGGCTCTCGTGCTAAAGACATGGCCTGCTGTCCCCTTTTTGGCCACTCCTGACTAAATCTGTGCATGACCCCACAGCTGCCTTCCCATAAGAAGGTAATCGTCTTATGGTGAATTGGAGAAGAAGAAAAGGTGCTGGAGGAAAATGTTATGATAATAGAAAACTCTTCAGTGTTGTAACCATCTGGTGTACAGCCGTAACAAAGAAGGCGATAATTGAGTGCCCAGTAACTTCTTTTGGCCTAAGATAATGGCTACTCGCCCTGATTTGGATTCTTCACAAGAGCAATTCACTATCATTTCACACCACATCTGCACCACATTTCCTCCTTCAATACAGCCTTACAAATAAGTTACCACACTTAATTAAGTCCACATCAGTCTCCTCCAAAGAGTAGAAAAGTTTGCATGGCGGCCTGAATGGCAGAAGACGCACAAATGAGATTTTAGTGACTCTTGTTTTGTGTGAGGCTTTGAGATTGACAACGAGCTCATGCCACCAAGGTTTGGCTCCCTGGGTGGGGTGGGGTGGAGTAGGGTGTGCCTTCGACAGCTTTAGGCTGGGCGACAGCTGTGGAAAAGCTTAGGCGCCTGGCCTTGTGGCCAAGCGTGCTCGGCAAGGGGACGGGACCCCATTGTTGCATAATCTTGCTTTTGAAACCGTGCTACAATGGATTCGATCTGATTTCTAAGGTGCTGTCACCAGAGCATCATTAAAAGTCCTTTAAGAAATTGGAGAACGGACTAGATCTCCAAAAGCGGCTTTGTCCTCCTCTTCTCCGCTTTTTTTTTTTTTTTTTTTTTTTTTAACTGAACGTGCTTCCCTTCCAGCTGACAGAAGGGGCCAAGCCTGTAGCCCGGAACAATTATGGTGGGTAATTTTATGTTTCTTTAATCAACAAGACAAAGTTATTGAGAGAATCATGGTAATGCTCATTTGAAGCCAGGAGTTTAAAAATTGACTATGTTCTTGGTGTGAACAAAATGATTCTGCATCCCTATGGTTGTAAAGATTCATGTTACTAAAAGCTTTATTCGCTACAGTGTGTGTGTGCACATGTTTTCTCCCCCAAACCCCTCCTAGAAAGTTGAAATATTTCCCCTTGCTAGTGGCCAGGTAAGCGGCAGGCAGCAAGGAGGGCTCAGCCCAATGAGGACATTAATCAAGAAAAGCAGAGATGCCCCCAGTCTCCCACCTATCTTGGCCATAAGTAAATTAGCAACTTTTTTTCCTCCCTTTAAATGATAAGGAGGGAGCCAGTATGGGGACCTTTAAGATACGTCTCAGAACAAGTGTCAAAATACCCTGAAAGCTCCAGGGATCCCCCTCCCTCCCCACAGTATGCCCTTCATTTGTTTATCTAAATACTGACAAATTGAGGTATTTTAACAGGCTCTCTGTGGGCTTGGCTTCATTTGCATGGTGTGCCCCCTATCTCTGAGCCGATAATGAGGCTCAACATAAAGCCCTCATTGAGGGCTCTGCAGTGCCTGACAGTGATGAATACTGAGCAGGAGAATTAGGTGGTTTAGAGAAGAATATGCTATTGTGCACAGCCCTATCCTTTTATCTTCCCTGCTGCTCATTTTCAGGTCTTTCAAGGAAACCGCCTCTATTCCCTTTCTAGCTTGTGTCTT
Source organism: Choloepus didactylus (assembly GCF_015220235.1). Classification (NCBI taxonomy): domain Eukaryota; kingdom Metazoa; phylum Chordata; class Mammalia; order Pilosa; family Megalonychidae; genus Choloepus; species Choloepus didactylus. The sequence goes on along the minus strand of NC_051325.1, from coordinate 23,458,901 downwards.
TTACCTCCCTTTCACTTTGAATGGGCACCATATTCCAAATCGTCAGCTCAGCCTTGTGCTATTTTAGTCACTGTAATGATCTTCCTGTCTTATCCTATGAAATGCTAGAAGTTTTCTTTCCCTGTGTGAGCCACTGAGAAAATCTGGAAAGCATTGTCCCAGGAACAGTTGGTCTTCCCCCCACCCCACCCCCCACCCCCAGATTCTTGGATACTCTCTTGCATGAGCCACCTTCTGTCAGAATCATCCGACCTCTTGTCTGCACAGAGAGAGCTGTCACCGAGTACGCCATTGAGTTTGTGGATGAGGTTTAGAGAACTTACAGAAACTCAGTGTCTTCTGCAGGCAGAGTTCAAGCATCCATAATTTCTGCTGATGGTGCTTAAATTTTAAAATGTGGATGCTGAGAGGATTCAGCTTGGTCAGAATGAGTGATGTTACGTCCAAGAATCTCTCCAGGGAACAGTGAGTGCTTTCTCATCATGGAAGGCATTCCTCAATGTGATATTTGGGAAACAAGCTTTTGATGATGGAACAGTTATGGAACTGTGGAAAGGATCATGTAGATGGATCTGGCTGATGACTTTATTTTCAAAACAAGGAAAGAGGTGTAGACGGTGAAGTGATTTGTCCAAAGTCACACAGTAGGTCTGCAAGCTAACCAGATCTCCTGCCCACGTCTAGGAAAGAATGTGAGCTAGCTGAATGAGCTAGCAGAGAAAAAAGACGCTGGTGCACTTTGCTGTATCTCAGTTTCCTTGAGCAAGGGCTCCCATTTGGAGATGCACTGGATCATAAAATGATCACTTCTTTTGCTAGAACCTCTTACAAGGAACATCTATAGTTGCCAGACTCCTGCCTCCAACCACTTGATTTTTGAAACCAGGACTGATTCTTTCTAATTCTATAATAATGAAGTTTGTAATCCTTATTTCATCTGCTTCCTGTTGGTTTCCTAGTTAGCTGGACACTGAGGCTAACCCTGAGACCCTAGTGCCTAGACTTCTACATACCGTCCAATGGCATGGACAAGGCCTTGGCTGTATTTGAAGCCAATGAGATGATCAGAAAAACCCTGCATCAGGCTAATGGGCAAAGTTCCTGCTAGATGATGGCTGAGGTTCTGTTCAACTTACATATTTCAAGATACTCTGAAACTCTGAAAGCTCTTGTAAATCCTTAGATGTCTGCAATACATTTTTTTCTAGGTCCTTACCTTTTCATAGAGTGCTTTAAATTTTTTCCAATTATTAATTTAATACATAGTCATCGCAGAGTGTATGGAAATTAGAAAAATGTATTTAATCTTCACCACCTCTAGTTCATTATCTGATAGTTATTAATGTATTGTTATATATCATCTCTCTTTACTCTCTCAAATACATCATTAACATTATGTTCTGACTAAGTTTCAGGGCTACATAATCCTTTACATGGATATATCTGTTAGTATTTTGTTTTTTTAAGAAAAAACTATATAATACGTATTATGGCTCTAAACTGTGCCTTTTACAACACTAGTATTAAATGGTAGGTAAAGTCTCCTATCAATTTTTTTTAACTGAAAAAAATTTCCTCAGTCTGTTTTTCCTTAAGTACTATCAACTAGGAAAATATACTTTTGTTCCTTATTTCCTTCTTTTAAAACTTCATTTCCAATTATGGATATATAACATTCTGGATAATCAGTTCATATTTGCTTAAAATGTTTTGATAAGCTTAAATATACTTTATTTTCATAGTATTATTTTGTACTTTGATTTTAATTACACAATATTTTCCAAAATTTTTGATATGTGTTTGTCTGGTGAGGAGGGAGGGCTTGTTGTTAGCTAGTTTAGGAAGTTAGCTTCAATTCATTCATTCATTCATAATTCTGATGTTATTTTTACAAGAAACTATGTTTTGAGCTTCAGCTACTGAATTTTGGATCTCTGCCTCATTTGTAAGTTCAGAGCTGCTGCTCATAAATTTCTACTAGAAGCAAGCACCAAAATGGTTCAATATGCAATGATAAATATTAAAATTGAGTGCAACATAAAGACTATTTTCTAGATATTGCCCATTATCCCAATGTCTGCAATTATGCCTCTTCTTTAAGGGAAATAGGACAAGCATGAAGGGCTTCTTCTTTTAGCAAAGAGGATAGAAAAGCAGACATTCATAAGAAGTCATTAGTTATCTCAAAGCCCACTGCATTTTTGTCCCCAAATGCTTATTACATCATAAGTTGAAAGGTAAAATGGTTTCCTCTTTCACATTTTTTTGGATGTAAGGATCCATAGGATCTGTGTAGGATATGGTCAAACAGAGTAAAGAACACAGGCTTTCAAATCTTGGCCCCATTCTTTACATCTGTGTGAGTTTAGGAAATTTGCGTAGCCTCTCTGAGGCATCATTTCTTCATCTATAAAAGACGGATAAAAACACTGCTGTTGAAATATTGCTGTCCTAATTTAAGATGATGGGTTTTAGCCATTTAGCACAGTGCCTGGTGAAAAAGGAAGATTTTCTGCAAAGGTTGGGGCTTGAGAAAGATACTTGTGAAATCTTCTGGAATTTGATTCTATGATGTATTTCTATGCTTCCAGGGGGGTGCTCCACAGTCTAAGTCTCGCTGATTAGTTCACATTGTGGGGACGTATTTGCCATTCATTTGTGTAAAGCCTAGGGACCACCCCCAGAGCAGCTTCAAGGGCCATTGGGGAAATGATTGTAGAAAGCCATCTGTCCTACTGGGATGGAGAAGTGATTGATAAAATTTTATGCACGTGTCCTTAGCAAGCCAATGACTGGGCTCTGCCTGGGTCTGGATATGCAGTTTCTATAGGCATTAGAATGGACATATGTAGTGGCATTTAAGTGCTAATTTTTGCATTGGACAGAAAGGAAGATTTGCCTTGGAGACATTATTAAAAACACTGATTCAGGCTGTAACATATGGAAAATAGAGAGTAATTCTCAGAGTTCAGCATAATAAGACCAGTCTCACTGTGGGACTCAAGGGAATAAATACATTTGCTGGCCCCATTTAAAAATAAATGAAGTAAAAGATGATCCAAATGATTTGAGAGTGTGGCATAGCAGAACACATAGTGGTTAAAACTAGGGTGTAAATTCAGTTTATTTTATTTTTTTTATAATTGATTTGAAAATTACTTTATTTATCAAATAAAAAAGTTTCCAAACAAAGTAAAGCAAAGCAATGGGAAAAAGAAATATCCTGAAATAACTTCATTCCTTCCAATATACTCTTGCCATACCAAAGGAAAATTAATGAACCATAGTCACACCTGAGCATTCCCATATCATATTGTGTCTGTTCTTGTTAAATTATCGTTCCCCCTTATTATTTTTTTTTATCAATTATGCATCCCTGGATAATCACCAACGCACTCTGAAGTTTGATTTTTCTTTTAGTTGTTCACTTAAGTAGCATATTTTCCAATGTATCTTACTAAAAGGAGAATCCAAGACCAGCAAAATATATATAATAGCTTGAGTGACAAAGCTTACAAGAATAAGCCAGGGATATAGTTCCTGTTCCACATAAAAAATCACATTTTCATGAAACATAGCCACGTCTTTCAGAGGGCAAATGACACAGTAAGACTCAAGCAAAAAGATGCTTTAACTGCTGAATCAAAACGCTACTAGTTGTCCCTTCTAGGAAAATGACTACCTAACTGAAGACTACATTTCCCAGCTTTCTTTGTGGTTAAGTGGCCATGCAGCTAAGTTCTGGCCCTTTCAGTGAAATTGGAAAATGTGTGTGCCCATTCATGGAAGTGTCTTTTGGTTTGTGATGGGAAACATGGGAGTTCCCACATTTATCATAGTCGTCATTGACTATGTGACGAAAGTGGAACTGCTCACTGAATCTCCATGTACTCCCCCACTTTTCTCAACCCACACATGATTTGTTCTGAGCAATAATATGGGTGTGGAAGTGATGAGTATCACTTCTGGTCAAGAATTAGGAGCAGGTGTGTGTCCTCCATATACTCTCTTCCCCTGCTATGCCACCATGGAGGCCCTGTGTTTCACATGCTACAGCTAACACTTGTTTTTTGAACCACTGTGTAGAGCACACCTTTGCTGGGCATGAAGTATGAGTGAGAAATAAAGCTTTGCTATGTTAATCAGCTATATTTTCATGGTTCATTTGGAAATACATCATAGGCTAGCAGTACCCTGACTAATGGCAGAATTGCTACCAGAAGTGGGGCACTACACATAAAAATCTAAAATATTTAGCTTTGGTTTAGTAACTGGGTGGTAGGCAGTGATGAAACATATCAGAGACTAAAAACAAGGCAATCCCTGTTCTACAGGAACAAAATATATGTGGTAAAATTGCCATCTGAGGAAATTTGCTTTGTAATAAATGATGTGGGAGCTGAGTAATCAACTTTTAGGGAAGAGGCTGAAACAAAACATTAACTTTGCTTTTGCTTTCTCTTGGCTAGATTTGACAAGGGGTCTTTTCAGAAAGGATTGACTATTGTGTAAGCAAAACTGAAAGGGAATAGAGATTGTGCAGCAATGTGGGAGCCTGAACTATTGGAAAAGCTGACTTTGGCTTTGAGACTCTAAAATCATAGGAGTTAGTATTGAAAAGGTCATGTGTTGCCAATTTACCAATGAGATCTCTCTTAGCAAATATTAAAAGAAAAAAAAAATTTGGTCTTCTCACTAGAGTCAGTAGCCTCTAGGTAGCCTCCATTAAATTGAAAGACAGAAGTATGAGGCTGAGAAGGCAAGGAAATTGGTATTTTAGATCAGATCTAAAAGGATTGTATCATTACTGACATATGGGATTGACTAGAAGCAAGTATATTGGAAGCCTACTGTGTTTTTAGAGAATTATACTGTCAAAGAAACCATAAATCTTATCTAAAAACATCTGTCAAACAAGCCGTAAATCTTATCTAAAAACATCTGTGACTCTTGAGGTTTAAAACAACTCTTGGTCTCCCAACCATTGATGATCAGGAAGTAGGCTGAGAATGTTGTGTAATTTCAAAGAAGATCATATTCCTCAGTGCCCATTCAATGTTACCAAAGAATATAATGGACGAAGAAGAATATCCTGAAAGGGGATCTAGGAACCTTAGAGAATGATGGACAAAGGAGTCTCCTCCCAGAGAGCAGAATCAGGGTCCAGTCTACCAACATTCTGCACCCCTAGGGCACCCCAGGGAGAGTAGACAAATGGCTGCCATGGGTCTTCTCTTCTTCCTGTTTTTTGTGGTTGATCTTTTTCTTTTTACACCATTATAAAATTGAGGGTGGGCAGAAAATGCATGTTTTAGTTCATAGGTTTCTTACTGAGGACCCATATTTGAACCTGGAGAAAAATTGTTGAGTGTCCCATGGATATTCTGGATTTTGAACAGGAGACGATGATAGGATGAAACATTGGATCATTTCTCTTGGGAAGGGGCTGGGTGTTTTCTTATATGAAAGTGTATCTGACAGAATTCCAACAGGAAAAAAAGGCACAGTCAACTTGAGATAATTTAAGTAAGGCTTCTTGAAAAGGGGATATGGTTTAGTTTCCTAAAGCTGATGAAATGCAACATACCAGGAGTGGGTTGGCTTTTACAATGGGGATTTATTAACTTACAAGTTTACATTTCTGAGACTGTGAAAATGTCCAAATCAAGGCATCAACAGGTGATGCTTTATTCCTGAAGACCAGCTACCACCGATCCTTGGTTCCCCTGTCACATGGCCAGGCACATGGTGATGTCTGCTGGATTCTCCCTTCTCTCCCGGGTTTTGTTGCTTCCAGTTTCTGCCTCCTTCTCTCTCAGCTTCTCTGACTGCTCTCTGAGCTTCTAGTTTTTTTTTTTTTTTCTGTCTTCTCTCTGTCTTTTATCCTCTTATAAAGGACTCCAGTTAGAGGATTAAGACCCACTCCCAATGAGGTGGGTCACATCTCAAGTTAAGATCCTATTCACCAAAATATCCTACTTACAATGGGTCCACACCCACAAAAATGAATTAGGTTTAAGAACATGATCTTTTCTGGGGTACATACAGCATCAAACCATCACAGGATTGATTACAAAGATTCAAGTGGAGTGTTGAGGGAACAATAAGGGATAGTGCTGAAACCTGGGACTGTGACCATCCCTAAGTCCAAAGGAATGAGGGGAGTGAATGGGTACCGGGACCTCGAAGAACAGTTAAGAGTGAGTACTTTAGGTCAGATTGAGAGGCATAAAAAGCCAAGGTGACTTCACAGGGAGAGAACCAGGGGCATAAATAACCTAACCTCATTCTCTCCGCCCTCTCCACTTAGATCTCTTGGGTCTTCCCCTTAAGTAATCCCAGCTGGAAGCCAGTGGGCATTGAAGCCTTTTGATGTAGTCTACACAGATTATCCTCCATAGACAGAGAGCCAGGTGAAAAATGGGGAGAGAGGATCTGAAGGGGCAAACAGAAGGTATTTGGAATGGGAAAGAAGGGAGTCAAGGCTTGTTCACTGATCAGAAAGGAGAAGTCGGTCTGGCATGAAATCCACTAGTTCTTTCACACATTCACAACTTGGAGTTTTCCGTGGGGAATAAATACTTGTGGTGGGCAACACAAGCCTCGTGATTTGTGTGGCAGATTGCTATCATCAAGAACCTCAGCACAGGATAAGTGCCCCATACACTCAGCTAGGGAGAGATGGATCTGGTCCAGGAACCAAATTCACAGTTCTTTCCAAGGCATCTTGTTGCTAGCTCAGGACTAGGCCTAGCCTTGTTAAAACTGAGGAATAAGGAATACAGTGTATGGAGTATGACAAAGTATGAGTGACAGAAAATGATTACTTTATATTCTCCACTGACCACCCTGCTCACCCCTTGATCAATGCATTGCATTAATGGTGCCAATTCATCATCTTTATATTCATGCCCTTCACCATGTGACTTTGCAGTTTCTTTCACTAAGGAAGTGGAGTCTGTTCTACCACCCCTTGAATCTAGGCTGTCCTTGTGATTTGCTTTGGCAAGTAGAAAGACGTAGAAGTGATGGTATGCCAATTCTGTGTCTAGGCTCAAGAAGCCTTGTGCTTCTGCTTATGTTTTTGTATGTTGGCTATCTCCATGAGAATATGCCCTGGTTAGCCTGCTGGAGGGTGAGAAATGTGTAAAGCAGAGCCGAGTCACCAGTCATCATAGGTTAGGCAAGAGCCAGCTGGCTCCCACGCATGTGAGCCATCTCAGGCAAGATCAATAGAGTCTAAGCTGCCTGCAGTTGATTCAAGATGTGTGAACATAAATAGTTATTGAGTGATTGAGTTAATAGTTATAGAAGCTATTGAGTTTCTGTGGATGTTTGGTATACAGCTTAACTCTGACAATAGATAACTGACACACTCCCTTATTCTCTGAGACACACTGAATTATAGCTTCATAGGGCTCTTCTGCTTTCAGGACAGTGTTGACTGCATAATGCTTTTAGGTTCAACTCTCATGATCAGCCATTTTCATAATTCCTTTTTCTTCAGTCCTTAAGCCTTCATTAAACCCAGACTCTAGAATCAATCAGCTCTAGGTTTAAGTTCTGGCTCTGCCTTTTAACAGATGCAATCTTAGGTAGGTTAATAAAACTCGCTAAGCCTCAAATTCCTCCTCTGTAATAAGGGAATAAGGTGTTTTGAGAATTCAGTGAGATAATGTGTATAAAATTTGTAGCTAGTAACTGATGCTTTCATGAATTGACAAGACTTAGTAACGAGAGAAAAGATTGTATGTATTTTTTGCTGTCACACTTGGGGATAAGTATGGCATGTAAATCACCATACTGAATGGAAGGAATGAGGACTCTGTTGACAACCACCATTTTTATTTCTGCCTGTTGTTTGGTATATCTTTTTTAGGGAAGAACCATTTTAATGAGAGCCAGTGACCTTACGAATAAAAACAAAGAGGCCAAGAGTCCTTCGTTTATTTATGGTTGGTGTTTAAATATTCCCATGTGGGCAGCATTGCAGCCTACTTAATTAAGTCAGCAAAGTTGGGGCCAGGAGATTCCAGCAGTGCTCTGGGGCCAGCCTGTGGTGGCTGGCAAGAATCAATTGTTAAATTTTTGAGTTATTTGAGATCCAGTTATTAAACCCCATTAATTAGTACCAATTAAATTTATGCACACATGTAAATAAGTTATATTAGAAACAAATACAAGTACTCGAGGTCATCACTACTTAATCACTTTACTGCGTTTTATTATTATCTACCCTTTTGAGATTATTTATGTTTATCATACATGTATGGTGGAAATACCACACAATGGTGTGCGACTGTACATTTCTTCCCAACTACTCCTTCAGTGATGTCATATTGGTAGATTGAAATTGATAGACTGAAATCAACCATCGGGGAGGTATATACAACACAGAAACCAGAAAATTCTACAAACTAGGGCTTTTTGCTTTGGCAAACCAGTTGATCAAAGTGTACCCTGCTGGGTGATTCTATCAGTTGCCCTTAGAAGATATTATTGCTTTTGTACCTGTTTCAGATGACATCATCCCCTGTCTACTTTTGCCATGTTATGATGTCAGGAATTTGCCTATAATCTATCAACATTCCATCCAGGAAAAGTGTTCTTCTCGAACAGTATACTAGTAATTCAAATGATCTTTAGAAAAAAACATCAGAGTTAACTAAGGAATGTGCTTATTGACATTCTTAATTATGTCATCCTCTGGCAGGGGGTGGAAGGGGAAAAGTATAGCGAGGATGAGGCAACCTTGGAAACCTGGTCCAAATATTTCCTAAGGATCGTTTCCTTGATCTGACTTCTTGGCTGACTGTAGTGGTGGGATGGAAGGAATATTGACTTGGGGTGGGGAGGCAGGAGACAAGAATTCCATGCCCTGGCCAGTGCCTTCTATCTCTATGACCTTGTTCAAGTCACTTTTGCTTTCCTGGGCTTCAGTGTTACTTATTCAGAGAATGAGGGGCTGGATTATGCAACATGTAAGGACTTAATTAACTCTTAAGCTTCATGACATCCAGTTCAGAGAGGAAAAATTGAAAAAAATAAAAATATCTCTGAAGATCTTTCCTCCTCCATTCCCCTTTATACGTCTTTTGTGGGAGAGATCAGTTCTAAGGGCGGTGACCAGTCTGAGCAGTGCTCTGCTGGAAAAAGAGAGAATGTCTTGCAATGAAAGGACTGTCATGGGAAGATTATTACTGCCTCATTGCTTCAGATTTTATTGAGGCTATACTGAAGAGAAAACTTCAGTACTTCACATCCCTGCACAATTTTAAAGAGAGCTCATGCTGTGCTACAGCAGAACAGAAAAAGGCTGCTTTGTCCACTTTCAAGAGACTGTTGGTCTCTGAGAAAACACCCCAGCGACAGTGGCCTTGGGTCTTGTTGGGTAAACAGCTCCTTCTGGAACTAGCAAGCACCGGCAGTCCCCAGCTAGTCTCTCGCCTCCTCCACCACCCCGCCTTCTGGCTCTGAGTCTAGCAGCCCCCACTGCTTCCTCCACCACTTGGCTGAGCTGGAGGTGGGCCCCCACCACCTTTTGGCAGAGCAGGGGACACTCACTCACCCAAAGGGTATGATCTCCTAGACCACAGACCTCTCAGCACCCTCGCATTTGGAGTCTGACTAAAACCCACAAAGCAGGGAGAGTCAGACTTCTGTGGCTGACTTGCCTTCACCTCCTCAGTTCCCAACCCCTTGGGTGTCAGTCCACCCACCCTGTGAGTGCTCCTGACGACGGGAAACCCCAGGGCCCTGGGAAGATTTGGGGAGAGAAACAAGTAGCTGAGGGCAGAGGGAATTGTGCTTTGAAGAACAAACTGAGAGTTGGCGCTGTGCGTGTGAGTGAAATTATTTCACGTTTTACATACAATTCCTAACATCACTATGCTGTGACCTCTCTTAATTTTGTCTCCCAACTAGATTGTAAGTTCCTGAAGTCCCGTCTCAGACTTCTTCTAGTGCCAGTCACCAGGGGGCATCCAGGAGATGTTTATTACGATAAATGCTTCACTCATCAAGATGGCCACCGCCTGGCTGGAGATACAGCAGCATGAGTGTTGCCTCCGCCTCGACTCCCCCACCGCAAATGAGATCTGCTCTTCTGTAAACTCACTTGAACAACAGCAAAACTCCTTCAGTGGCCAAGATAAATGACTGTGTTTCTTCGTTCCCCTTTTCTCTGTTTGCTTTCAGCTCCAAGGTAGAACACCATGTACATTTAAAAATACTTTTTTTCCAACATTTTGCAATTTTCCACAGCACCTATCTAGTTCTGTAGGGCATTATTACCTAACCTCTTGGCTTTGATATGTGGATCAATTTTGAGGATTTCTCCTAATCTGAGGTTTTTCTAAATTATTCTTAAATTTATGCTTATAGTTCCTTATTAATTATTCATCAACCCAAATTTGAGAGTTAATTGTGTTCATCTAATCTTAGCAATATCAATAGCTCCTTAATGTATGCTTTAAGAGCCAAATGTATTCCACTCCTAGGAATATACCAAAGATAATTGAAAACATACGTCCACCCAAAAACTTTCATAGCAACATTACTCATAATAGCCAAAAAAGTGGAAACAACCAAAATGTCCTTCAACTGTTATGACAATAAAATGTGGTGTATCCATACAATGGAATATTATTCAACCACAAAAAGGAATGAAGCACTGAAACATGCTGTAACATGGGTGGACCGTGAAAATATGCTAAGTGAAAGAAGTTAGTCACAAAGGGCGACATATTATATGATTCAATTTATAGGAAATGTACAAAAACAGGCAAATCCATAGAGATAGAAAGTAGATTTGTGGTTGCCTGGGGACTGGGATGGGGTTGTGGAAGATGAGGAGCAGCTGCTAACGGGTACAGGTTTCTTTATCTAGCAAGGGGAATACACAATAAAGGGTAAGGATAAGAAATGAGAAAATTATTTAGTATGTTAGAAAGATGGTCTTGGGTGTTCAGGAGAGGCCATATTGAGAAGCTGAGTAAGACTTGAGTTATTGAGTATGGAGCCATGTGGATATCTGTGGGAGGAGCATGGTAGGCAGAGAAAACAGCCAGGGCAGTAACCCAAGATAGGAGCCTGCCAAGTGTGCAATAGAGAGTACAGGAGGCCATTGGGCAAAGGCAAAGAGTTGCAGGAGATGCAGTCATACAAGAAACAGGAAAACAGGTTTTGTAGGGCCTTGGAAACATTGAAAGAACTTTTTCTTTCATATAATGCAGATACATTATAATAGGCATTAAATAATTGCCACTGCCAACCTATTTAACTAAATAATACTTCCTGCTTGCTACATATAGAGTTAATCCATTTTAAAAAAAGAGCATGTTATCACTATGGTGGATAATGATTTTATTTTATTATTGTTTCCCAATAAGATGATTACTACTACATTTTTTCTTAGTTACCCAGTGGTAAAAATATTTTATTAATAATAAATACAATAGAGGAAGGATAATTTATGAAATAATAAAAAATAGAGGTTCAATAAATTGGCTCTTTCAAAAATTGTTTGAAAATTATAAGAGCTCTATTGAGATGTAATTCATGTACCATATCATCCACTTAAAGTATACAACTCAATGTTTTAGTATAGTCACAGTTGTGCAACCACTTTATTGTGTGACTCCCTTGCCAGAAAATAAGCTTCATGAGGTCAGGGATATTTGACTCATTTTTTCCCTAATCTATCCCTGGCATGTACAACAGTGCCTAGCAAACAGTAGGTGTTCATTAATATCTGCTGAAAAAATGAATGAATGGACATAGAGGCTAGTAATCCAGTTTGAGGTACACATTCTGTTCTTTGTTAGTTGATTTTTCTGTCAGTCCATCTCAAATTTTAGACAGTCTCCAAACTTGAGACTGAATAACCAAAAGGAAAAAAAGGAAAATGTTTCGGAGAGTAAGTCAGTCCTTTAAAAAAGAAATGAATCCATGTGGGAAATATGCAATGTAAGGGAAAATCTGTACCAAGTGTTAATTATTATTCTGGTAAAGGTGTTTGGCAGTTGACTTTGAGGTCTCCTTAAAGTTAATACCATACATTAATTCTGTCAGCCAAAGACGTATTAATTGAACACCTGTATGCCAGGCTCAAAATGTTGGTGACGTAGCAGTGAGTACATACTGTAGAGGGGAAACAAATAAAAAAGTGATTAAGAAGTATATCTATATATCATATGAGGCCATTTGGTTCTGACAGCTGCAAACAAAAACAAGCAGGGTAAGGGATAAAGAATTAAAGAGGTGCTGACGTTGTCAGCAAAGCCCTGCCTGAGGTGGTGACATTTGCACAGTCCTGAGTAAAGCAAGTGAGAAATTCATGCACACTTCTGGAGGAAGAATGCTTCAGGCAGAGGGAAGATCTAGTGCCAAATCCTGCAACAGACTCCTGTCAGCATGCTTAAAGCACAGCAAGGAGGCTGCATGGATGGAGCATGTTTAGTGTAGACGAAAGTGATAGGAGATGATATTGGTGTGGCCTCCAGGGATCAGGTCATATAGGGCCTGGCAGATCATGGCCAGGACTTAGTGCTTGAGTCTCAAGGGCAAGGAGCCTCTGACAGTTTGAAAACTAATGAACGACATGATCTGATCTGCATTCCAGAAGTACTGTTTTAACTTTTATGATGAGACTATCAGAGAAGCAATAGGATACATGGTATATGAAAACCAGAAGGGAATCTACCCAGAAAGCAGCAATTGGCTACAAGGAAGAGAATCTAAGCTGATTCTGCTCTACCTTATCCTAACCCAATATTCAAAGCTGCCCCAAATTTAGTTCCTTTTGGTCTATCTATATTTCTATTTCTGGTATTTTGCATAACAGCAGCTTTAGCAAACGGGAACACCTAAGGACCACACTGTGGTGGAATTCATAGTCTCTGCAGATGGTATTAGTAACAGTGAGCGCTTATGGTAAGCTTATCACAAGTCAGTGATAACACTCTAAAAGTTTCTTTAGGGAACTGAATCATAGAAAAGCAACAGTTTATAGCTCAAATTCAGGTTAACTTCTCTTTGTAATCATTTTTGCAGAAAAAGCTCTTGAGACCAGTGGCTTCTTTCTTTCCTGGATACCAGCAGGCAATGGTTTTCTCTGTTTCTGTACCCATCAAATATGTACAGGGCTCATGTGCCCCAAAGGATTTAACAAAAATACTCTCTCATTGGCCGTAAATGCAAATGCAATATAACTGAGCTAAAGCATTTTCTGAGCTGAAATTGTGATTTGATGCCAGCATTAATCTGGGAGAGAATTATGTGTGACTGAATTCTAATTTGACTCTGAAATGAAGTGTGTGCAGGCACACAAACACACACACACATACACTTTCATGGAAATGGTGACCCAGTTTTAACTCTACTGGTACAACTAAGGCTCTTGTAAGGCAGGAATGACTTCATCAGGAAATCAGGAAATCCTCATTCAAACTTCCAAATATACAAATAGATTCCTTTTATTCTGTTTTGAATCAAAATGATGCCACGTCCTGTAATTAAGGATGTTGTTGACCAGGTTGAATGGGAGCCAACCGTGACTTGCCTTTGTTTCGATGACACTCATTTCAAAGTTCAGCATCTTAAGACTGGTAGTCACCTTATTTGGCAAACCCTCAGGGCTTCTGCTTCCAGATTTATTTATTTATTTATTTATTTATTTTTAAATTCAGTTTTATTGAAATATATTCACAAACCATACAGTCATCCATGGTATACAATCAACTGTTCACAGTATGATCATATAGTTATGCGTTCATCACCACAATCTATTTCTGAACATTTTCCTTACATCAGAAAGAATCAGAATAAGAATAAAAAATAAAAGTGAAAAGAGAATACCCAAACCATCCCCCCATCCCACCCTATTTGTCATTTAGTTTTTACTCCCATTTTTCTACTGATTTTTTTTCAATTTTTTTTTTTTTTTAATTTTTTAACTTTGTTTATCAAAAAATTAAAAACAAACAGGCAAACAACAACCAAAAAAACCCCACAACATTTCAAACAAAGCAATGGATTAAGGAAAACAAATAACCTAAAATAACTACTTTGCTTCCAATATGTTCCTACCATACCCCAAGAAAATTAATAAACCATGTCCAAACAGAGGAGTAAGAAAAATAAATAATCTAAAATAACTACATTGCTTCCAACATGTTCCTTCCATACCCCAAGAAAATTAACAACCCCTAAGAAAACAAAGGAATAAGAGAAAAAAAAAACCTAAAATAACTCTATTGCTTCCAACATGATCTTACTATACCAGATTTATTTTGGGGGTGACAAAGTTTTCATTTACTCTTTACCTGAGGGTAGGAGACTTGTTAATTGCTTGAGGCCAGATGCACAAATATTTGTGTACTCAAAGGCAGGTTACTGTGCAGCCAAAAATAAAATAGAGAGTAATAGCTGGAAAAAAATCTCCTAACATACTGACTTGAACTAAACTGTCATTGAGCCAAAATATTTGTTTTGTTAAGCTGTCAAATGCAAATACAAGTGGGAGTGGGTCAATAAAAATAATGTACCGATTATTATTTTTTCTTGCAGGAAGCCTTAGGCAACCATTCATCTTTCTAAATATTAACTTCACAAACTGACCAGGTAACTGTCTCACGGGATTCTCAACTATGGCAGAATGCAATGGTCTGGTGAACCAGCCCAGGGGTGGGAGGGGCATTTGTGGTGCATTTAGGGCAGAGATACAAGCACTTCTGAACTTAGCAACTAGATTCTTGGAGATTCAAAGGTATAAGTCCCCTAAAACCCAGCTGCACAGAGGCCGCATGGAGTTTCCCTCCTTTGGATTTTAGAGGGGGGCACGATGCCCAGCTTTCCTAGCTGCAGGATAAAAATCACCCCAAATGCTGAGATAATGCCTGAACTTGCAGTGTCTTCTGTCGCGCCTTTGCATCCAACCCCATCAAATCCTATCTTTGTTTTAGGCCATGACTCATGACCCACCCCCACCCCTCTGTCAGCTGTGACTCATAGCAGAGGCCAGATAAACTGAATGCAGATCGGCAGGGGTGGGAGAGCTGCAGTGTTTTTTTTCCCTTTTTTGCCTAGTGAGAAAAGTTAGGTCAAATGGTCAAGTGGTGGGAATCTTCTTGGAGGTTTTCTGGTGCATGCGTGTGTGTGCGTGCGTGTGTGTGTGTGTGTGTGTGTATTTGACTTGGGGGAATTCCTGCACAGGAGTGGGAGTTCAGCTGGCTATTCCTTTTAAGGTCACTTGGCAATGCTGTGGTTCACCTCCTACATCACTGGGGATTAATCTTTGGTTGATTGTGAAAATGGCACCACGTCTCTACCCTTCTCCACATCCTTGCCCTTTGCAAAGTGACTTTACAGCCCCTCCCATTAAAAGGTGGGGTCTCTTTCCCTGCTTCTCTCATCTGGGCTTAGACATGTGACTTGCTTTGGCTAATAGAATGTTCTGGAAGTGATACTGTTGTCGTTTAGAGCCACGGCCTCAAGAAGCGTTTGCCCTCCTGCTCTTTCTTTTGCATCTCTGCTTTGCCCTGATAACAAGCCCAGGCTAGCCTGCCGGAGAGTGACAACCATGTATAGCAGATTCAAATCATTCAGGCTGAGGCCCTCCTAAATCAGCCAGACCCCAGTTGACCCAATCTGTAGTGTAGCTTCATGAGAAAATATCCAAAACAAAACATTTTCATTTTAAGCCATTAAGATTTGTGATAGTCCACTATTGTGGCAATAGATACCTGACATATTACCCTTCAACTGTACAGACTGATATTTTTAGATTAAGAGAACTCATGCAGATGTGTTTCACATTTCTGAATCCTAACTACTCTCTTTTCAAAATAATGTAATTCAAAAGACTCTCCAAAGTGGGAAAGTCTTGCAGTATGTCACATGAATACATTGAGGCAGTTTTACCCCAATCCTGCTATACATAGATTCTCAAACCTAGGTGAAGGGAGTGCCCGATCCATTTATTTGCTCACTGATGTTAAGTTCCAAAAATGCAGATCTGATTATATTACTATCTTACCAAAGTCTTTCTATGGCTCTGAATTGTATATGCAATAGTATAAAGTTTCATTGCCCCTCACCCTCACCTCTGCCAGTTTCACCTTATCCTAACCCAATATTCAAAGCTGCCCCAAATTTAGTTCCTTTTGGTCTATCTATATTTCCAATTTTTCCTAATACCAGGAGCCATATTTATTTCCCACCCTAGTCTATTTCAGTCCCCTAAACATATACACAGGTCCCTATCTCCAGTTTATCCAGCTGTTCCCTTTGTTGGGAATGGCTTTTTCCACAGTATTGCCCCTCAAAGTCCCTTTCCAATCCTGTAACTTCAAAAACTCTTGGAGTTTAGTTCTCCAATCAGAGCGAATCTCTTCCAAGTGAGATGTGTTCCAGTGTCACATTGAGGCTCTGTTACTATACTTATTATAGTCTCCCTAAATTATGTCTATGTCTGTTGCTTGTGAGCTGCAGTTGTGTCTTATTCACTTTTGTCTTTCCGACAGTGGTCATGACAGTGCTTTCTGTTGTGTTGCAAGTATCAGTGGCAGAGACCACTGTGCTCACCATTTTCTGTGCTACCCTCTTCTTCTTGGGCACATAGCTTCTTGCTTGCAGTAAAAAGAGGAGACTGCATTTTGGCCAATCGATATGGGTAGAAGCAATGCATGCTGAATTTCCTGTGTTTTTCCTCGCACATCTATCTACTGCCCTTCCCCTATTCTGCTGTGTTATGCAGGATTCCTTCCCAAGCTCCCTTGCTTTCTGTGTAGCTTCAGTCAGTGGGAGAAACTGGCTGGAAATTGTAGTGTGAGAGGGAAGAGGAGGCCAAGGTATTTCTCCAATTCTCACTGTGCTTCCTATAGAATCTCTGTAAGCAGCCACCTCTTCTCTGCGGCTCTGAGTCCACTGGACAAGTTTCCATTACAGCTCCTGTTGGATATTCTAGGTTCCTGGGCTCTGGAAAAATATCATTCCTTTCTTTGTCCTGCCAAACCCGAAGAGATACCTTCCTAATGTTTCTCTGAGTTGCCTTTCTGTCCTTTATTTGGCATCTAACAGAAACCAAAATGCCAGCATAAAAAGGTTTTTATATAAAGCAAATAAGCTAATATATGCAGAATTTGTAACTGAGGACCTAGCATGCAAAGGAAACTGGAAACTAAGTCCTGTTTTCCAGGATTTGCTGTGCACTTCTTCTTCTTGGCATCCACTCAGTCTCCTCCAGTCTCTGTGACTCTGCCTGGTTTTATTTTCCTTCCTACTCAAACCCTTCTAGACTTTTGTTAGCTGCCTGCTGGGTTGGCTTGGTGGCTTCCCTTCAGATCTTACTCTGCAGAGACCTCCAAGATTTACTTTCTCCATTTCTTTCTTTCCACTCCATTTTGAGAAAGCTCCCTTACCCTCATGGCTTCAACTCTCACCTTTCTGCAGGGAGGGCCCCCCATGAGCATCTTCGTCTGTCATCTCCCTCTTGAGTTTCCATCTTGTTTCCCGGTTGCCTCCTGGGCCTTTCCTGTTGGCTGCCCTGATACTGTTCACGGAAAGAGTCAGGCTGGGAAATGAGAGGTCTAGTCTCCACTCCAGCACCAATGAATGTTCAACCTTCTCAGGGCCTTCGATACTTCCCTAAGAGAGAGCTTTGGGGGCTGGTCTCCCAATTGGCTGGTCTCCAATAATCCTTCTAACTCTGCTGCTTTGGTTTTGCATCAAAACTTAATTCAATTGTGCCTAAGAATCTCCCCCTGAATACCTCTTTATTGCTCAGATGTGGCCCTCCCTCTCTCTCTCTCTAACTGAGCCACCTCAGCAGGTGAACTCACTGCCCTCCCCACTACGTGGGACCCAACTCCCAGGGGTGTAAATCTCCCTGGCTATGCAGGATATGACTCCCAGGGATGAATCTGGACCTGGCATAGTGGGATTGAGAACATCTTCTTGACCAAAAGGGGGAAGCGAAATGAAACGAAATAAAGTTTTAGTGGCTGAAAGATTTCAAATGGAGTCAAGAGGTCACTCTGGTGGACATTCTTATGCACTATATAGATAACCCTTTTTAGGTTTTGGTGGATTGGAATAGCTAGACGTAAATAACTGAAACTATCAAACTCCAACCCAGCAGCCTTGACTCTTGAAGACGATTGTATAACAATGTAGCTTACAAGGGGTGACAGTGTGATTGTGAAGACTTTGTGGGTCACACTCTCTTTATCCAGTGTATGGATGGATGAGTAGAAAAATGGGGACAAAAACTAAATGAAAAATGGGGTGGGATGGGGGGGATGATTTGGGTGTTCTTTTTTACTTTTATTTTTTATTCTTATTCTGATTCTATCTGATGTAAGGGAAATGTTCAAAAATAGATTGGGGTGATGAATGCATAACTATATGATGGTACTGTGAACAGCTGATTGTACACCATGGATGATTGTATGATATGTGAATATATTTCAATAAAATTGCATTAATAAAAAAAAAAACCAATGGTAAAAAAAATTAAAAAAAAACACAATTCATTATCTCTACTTTCCCACTCTTCAGTGACTTTTACTGCCAACTACCCTGTCTGTCCAAAGTATGTCATTATGGCTCAAAACTCTAGAATTCAAATATAAATTAAGAATTCTCCTCTTTCTCTCTATTCTTTCCCACTGCAGCAGGGGAGGAGTTAAGAACTTGGCTAGTGAGACAAATTTCTTGGGTTTGAATCTTGACTTCAACACTTATTTATTGTGTAATATGGATACATCACTTCTCTGAACCTCAGTTATTTCACCAACAAAAAGGAGATGAAAATAGGAAAGTGCACAATGCAGTGCTTAGCATATAGGAAGTACTCAATAAATATTTACTATTATCACCTTTTCATTTACCCTGCAAGCATTTATTTGAAATTAATTTTTACTTATTTTACCTCCTGAGAGTTCAGATTTTTTGAGGTAGGCTTAAATTACTTTAAGTCATAAAATAGTTTTCATAATATAAGGTTACATAAAGAATATTCTAGAATCTACACTCTTAGGAACAAGGTATACAGATAGGGTGACAATACATCCCAATTTTCTTAAGACAGTCCCATTTCATACCTGTTTGTTCTAGGTGAATTATAAATAGTACCTGTTTCACTGTCAAAAATGGCCTGGAATTGGATGATAAATTATATGGTCTCCCTATATAAAGGAAATTTATTTGGAACTCAGATTCTGTCACAATCAAAGTACTCTTACCATAAAGCCACCATTTGTGAACATTAGGCAAAGAGTATTTAAAAATAGGAAGGGTTCCCAGCCACTATGATTTTTTAAACCCATTGGCATTTATGTAATACGGTGCATTTTATGCCTGAAGCTGAATCCTCACTACATTCTATCCTATATGCTTCAACAATACGGAAGAATTCATCTGATTGGTGGTTTAAAAATAATTTTCTAATTGAAATTCATATATCTGCACTAAAAATAAATAGGTAATAGTTACTTTTCCAACTTTTGGATGTTAGATACACTTAGGGTCTTTTTCAATTCTCCCCAAAGATTGCTATCTTTGAATTTTATGTATATTCATTATATATTGCAAAGACTGAATGAAGGTTTGGTAGCCAAAGCAAGCGTTCTTTATAGTTTTTGTCTTCAAGGAACCTATGAAGATAAACAGTCCTCCTCAGTCAGGCTGCAATGTTCTCTGTGTTGTTGGTGCTCATGTTTGCATGCTTTGCATCTGTTAAAGTTGTCATGAGCAATCTGTGCTCAGGTAACATGTAGATCAAAACTGCTGACTAAGTTTCTTCTCCTCCCAATTGGGCAGCCCTTGAAATGGCCAAGGGGGGCTCCAGGGAATCTGGGGCTGTATTGAAAAGCTGCTTCCTAAAATTCACATGCTAGAGGTCTTCTATTCCACTTCAAAAGAATAACATAGCCTTTAACTGAGATGTCCCAAAATCTAGGTTACTTGAGGGACTCAGGTATTTTTAATACGTGAAAGCTATTGAACTTAATTCAATGTAACAAATATTTATGGCCAAATGCTATGCATTACGCTGTGGAGGTCACAGATATTGAAATGTGATCCTTGTCTCTGTTTGTACCAAATAGCAAGTCCCCCTTAAACAAACAAACAAAAACAATAAAACGCATGGCTTCCTCCATAAGGAAGAAGTAAGGGGAGAATAATGGCTTTGCAAATATAGACTCCACAATTACACACGCACAACAGTTAACCAAACTAAGTGTTCAGATGGATGGGAGACTCTCGACATCAACCTCCACCACTGAGCTTATTGCCATGTTGAAACTGAAACATATGAAGCACACATACCTCACCTGCATATCTGCGTATGCTTATTTGTAATACAGATTTCTAGACTCTTCTCACAGAAATTCTGTTTTAGGAAATCTGGGGTTATGCTCAGAAATTCATCATTCAAACACTCCAATGAATTCTGGCAGGGATCCATCCAAATATCCATTTGGATTAAATCCATCCTGCCTCTCAAGAGATGAAGAACGCTGAGGTGGGTGGTAGGTTCAGACCACAGACGTATTCAAAGCCCTGAAGGAAGGAGGGAACTGCAATAGGAGGGAGGAGTGGTGTGGGGGATCAATTGTGGTAATGGCCCCAATTTGTTCATGCTTCCTGGCATCAGTGCCTTTTACAGCACCCTCCCATATTGACACTGGGCTTACCCTTGTGATTTTCTCTGGCCAGTGGAACAACTTGACTGGTAGGAAAAAATGTATGTATACACACACACATACATATACACATGCACACACCATGAGAAAAATGTGGGCAAGGAAGACTAGATGAACCTTAGTATTTTGATTCCTGTTGAGTTCCTTCAGCTGCTACTAGACTAACCCATCCATCCATCCATCCACCCATGCATCCATCAATCCATCCAACAGATTTTTATTCAATGCCAATTACATGCCAGTTTCCATTGTAGACCCTTCAGTTAGCAATGCCCCAATAAATGATTTGGGTGAAGTTCTTCTTACCCTTTACCTAATAATTTTACCTTTAATAAAATATTTTGAGATGTTATTGGGGCATGAACTGTTCAGATGTGTGCTATCATAAGCAGGGTTTTTATTGCATGTCATAGTGGATATGACACAGTTCAACTTTTTTTACAGCAGGTCTAAATTCTTGTGCTGGTGGTAGGGTTTAGTGCCTACATACTTCGACTTCAGGACACTTGGTAGACTCCTTGTTTCTCCTGACCACACCTTCCCAGCCCTCTTGCGATTGCTAAATGATGGCATGAAATGTATATATATTCAATATATTCATTCAGTTTTAAGGCTTTGGTCTGTATTAGGTATGCCATCCAGCTTTTATTAATATTTAACTTTTTATAACCTACCACTACCTCCTATCCTCCATCTAGAATGGGCACCTGGCCATTCCTTACACAAGAAATACACTTACTCTTCTGCATGTTGGCCTCCACTACGTGTTCCCATCTGGTCTGCTTTTTCCTATCCTGGACACTTTCCCAACTGCTCTCCTCTCTGAGGCTTAGCTCATGAGCTCCCGCCCCCGCAAAGCCCTGCCCTAGAGCTCCACCCTTCACTCTTCATAACTAAATGTCAGTCTACCGCCATAGCATTCAATCACACACTGACTTGTGATCTCTTTCATGCTACTATTGTTAATTCAATTTTCCAATCTTTTTCTTCTATCCCCATCTTAATTATAAACTCCTTGTGGGCTGAAACCCACGCCCTTCTCTCTTTTGAATCTTCCTCTAACCCTCTGAGTTATACATAAAGCCTAACTGGGTGGAATAAATGGAGCGGACTTCAATGATTATTTATCAAATGAATACAGGATAAATGGATTTTTTGGTAGAGAAATGGGAGTAAAAATTCCTAACACACAGTGTTTGTGTGTGTGTGTGTGTGTGCATGTGTGTGTGTATAAATCATATGCTGAACTAGGACTCAGCAGACACAAGTCAGTTAAATATAGGGAGAGAACCAGAGTCCTTCAGGGAATGAGCTCACCGATAGAGGGGTGTTGTGGAAGAGCAACAGAGGAACGAGGCCAGGTTGTTGTTGTTGTTCTTCTTCTTTTTATTCTCCTTCTCTTTCTCCTTCTTCTTCATCTCCTCCTGTTTCTGCTTCTGCTTCCTCTTCTTTTTCTTCCTCTCCCCTACTTCTCTTTCTTCTTTCCTCTTCCTCCTTCCCTTTACTCCTCTCTCTCCATCTCTTCTCCCCTTCCTCCCTCCCTCTTCCCCTTACCCTCTTCCTCTCCCCTCCTTCTCCTCCTGCTCTTTCTTCTTTTCCTTTTCACCAGGCCAATACCACCAGTTACACATTGTGAGAGAGACCAGGCTCTGTGCAGAGTGCTGTGCTGAGTGTCTTCCATTTGTCTCCCCAGATCCTCTCTCCACCTTTCTTCACCCTGCTCCATGCCCCGGGAGGCTGATCCACATGCTCTATGCGCATGGGTTCTGTCTTAGTTTCCATTCCCCCAGAAGCAGACCCTGACATAAGGATTCTAATATAAATAATTTATTTGGGAGGTGATCCTGGGATGCACCAATAGAGAAGCAGGGAAGTGAGACAGGGAAGGGAAAGGAATCCAGTAATGGGCTTGTTATGAAGCCAGTTCTCACAGTTGCCTGAGCCTGCTGGGGAACTCTGGAAGGCAGTGCGGGATGTTTATTCACCAGTTCCCATCAGTCATTGGTTTGGGGCTATTTCTGGGTGTACCAGATCTCCAGCACGTTTGCTGCATGCATGGCAAGCATGAGTCCTTGCTAGAAAAAAATCCCTCAGGCTGAATGTCACAAGAGTTTACAATAAGAATCCTTCCATGTGTCTAATTGCCAAGGGGATATGGGCAGGGTTGCCAGCTACTTTGGGTGATGGGAGGCACCAGCGGGAGATTCAGAGAGTGGGAGGAGAGTGAGGTCCAGGTATTGGTTCTCTGGGTTTTCATTCCCCCAGCCCCATCTCCTCCCACACTTTGGCTGCACCCCTCTGACAATGTCCACAGCCTTGTCAGGATGTCCTTCTCCCTATGATACTTCCTGTCTCCAATAACTGCCACCTTACTTTGCCCCTTCTAGCATGGCAACACTCCAGGATGTCATGAACCTGGGGACCCCATGATCCCTTCTTGCTTTTCCTACGTACAGGCTCACACCTTTGTAAGAAGACCCCTTATTAAACAATCTCCATTAAAGTGTACCCTTTGTTTCCAGTCTGATATAAGTGGTAGACCTTTGTATCTGGGCAATCTCATTTATACCGCACAACTTAATTGCTATTTTTCTCCTTTTGCAAATGTAAGAACCTTGAGACAGAGAGGTAAGTCACCCAAGTTCATGTTTGACTAATATGTAATTGAATCAAAATTGAAACCCAAAGTTGCTGCCTACAAACCCAAATCTGAAACTTGGCAATCCAGCCTTATTGGTAACACAAAGCATTAGTATAAATACTTTGATCCTGACCAATGCTAAGCCCTGTGTTCCCCTGTCCAGGACTCTGCCAGGTCCAGGCGGGCACTGGGCGGCATTTGATGCTGGGGGATGTGTGCCCCCTGCACTCAGACGGGCCCGGCTGGCCACTGAGGCCTCCCCAGCTGACCACCCCAGGGCCCACTATTGAAAACTGGAAAGAGACAAATTGTCTGTGGAATCCTCCAAAAGTGACCAGATGCTGCTCTCCACATGGCTGCAAGAGAGCCTTCAAGAATGATGAGCCAAGCAGGAAACAAGGAGTGGTCCTATCTCATTTTAGAATATAAGTCTGCCCAACCCTTTTTTGTCCCATTTGTGGGTATTAAAATAACTCCTATTAAAAAATAATATTTAAAAGTGACTCTGAGAAATAAACTCTCCAAATCTACCTTAAAGATTTCCATGGAGGGATATCTAAGGGGAAAAAATTAATAAGAGGAATCTTCCTGCTCATTCCAGTGGCTGGGTGTGCATTTTTTTTTCCCACTGCTAATACTTCCATTGCCAACTAGTGTACAATATTGGAGTGTATCTCCCAGGCCTTAAGGAGGGGTAACAGGTTGTGCAAGGCAGAGCCCAATCAAATGGGGCCGGACTATGGTTTTGTCTGGAGTGTCCCTGGAGTGCCCTCTGGGATCTGAAAGCAGACTGGGCCCTGCTGGAGTACCCTCCACCTCCCTTTGTCCCCACAGGCTCCAGCCTGCAGCAGCTGATCTGGGTATTAAGCTCCTGAAAAGAACAACTAGGTGGCCACAGTGACCAAAAGGAAGTGAGAAACCATGAAGGCTGGAAGTCAGGGAGCATAGCAGGTCAGCTGCCGGGCGCTAATCTCATCTATAATTAGCCGATCCCTTTCAGCCCCAGGGTGCCCCTAGAAATCTGAACTAAGGCAGAGAGGAGCCGCCCAAGGTCTCTATCCCACCGTTTACCAACTGTGCTGGCATCAGCACAATTCTGTTTGGTGGGAGCCAGCTTTTTAAAAAGAAAGTCAGAAGTCTCTATAAAGGGGAGATGATTTGAGGCAAACCAGCCCCATTTAGGATTTAATTAAAATCGCCTTAGTTTGCTCACCCACCCTATTCTTAAAATCATGTGCACGTTAATGGAAATTTAATCTGAGTGGGTCTGATCTGTTTACATTAGACTCATCAAAATGCTCTTTTGTAAGAACTGTTCCATATCAAACAAGATTTACATAACTTTCTCATGGGCTATTTAACAGGTTTGCCTTCTCTGAGACTAGATACGGCTTTAGCTGTGGCAACATCTCTGTCCCCTCTGCTCTCCCCCTACCCCCATCCCAGGCAGCTCAAGCCCCCCACCCCTCCCCAGTACAGATGACCTGGACTCTGTCATCTGAATTTAACCCGCGTGGGGGCCCAGCATCGTGCCACCATGTCCTGTCATGTCACCTTCTATTTTGATGTATCACACTCTGCCTGTTGACCTGAGTGGCAGAAAATGAGTATCTGGTCACAAAGTCTTTAATCATGTTTGGTTATTGGCTAAATTGTTAAATTAACTTTAACAAAGAGTAGAAAAACACAGATGACTTTTGAACGTGAAGAATTCATTGCTGGCTGTTCTAATCTATCTAAATGCATGCATTGTAACTAAATTACTATGTAGTGGAAGATAATGTCATGGATCTCAACCACAATTTTTACGTTTTTTTTCAAATCTATGCCTTGTTGGATTATCCTAGCAACAATTTGAAATAGAAATAGACTGATTTTCTTAGTTCCCTTTTACAGATGATGTATCCAAGGCGTAGCTTTTCCACAGCCATGCAAAAGATTCAGGATCATCACCTGGGTCTTTATTACCTCATCTGTGCTTATTTCATTAGGCCAGACCAAGGGCAGGGGTGAAGGGCCTTAACTTAGAGAACCTCTTGTCTATGTTTCAGAAATATCTGTTCACATCTTGTTCTGCAGCTGGGAGAATTCTAAACCCTAGTTGCTTTGGGTAAAACTCCTGCTACCCCTGGGATCTTGGTGAATAAAAATATGGAGGTGAAATCCCACTAATCATTTCCAGGATTGTCATAAACCCCATTGGGGGATGGAAATAAGAAGGGAAGATGTCAACTACTGTCTCCCCAAAACCTGGCGAGTAGTGCCAGCTTGTAATTAGTCTCTATATTTGCTATATTTGCAAATACAGTAAACTTGGCAAGGAGAAATCATTCATGGGGCCTCTTTCTAATTGAGTACACCTCCCCCCAAAGGATGCAAATACAAGCCTTGACTTTGGAAGGACAGTAAATCAGACAGAGGGACTGTAAATTTTAATTAAAATTTCTTAGCTCAAAGAAGATAAATGATGCGACTAGCAAACAATTTTGAGTACCTATGCAATGCCCCATTCTGACTGAGAACAAATTGGCCTTTTAATGGGTTATAACCCTGAATTAGAAGAAGCATATACGTAGCCAATTTACCTCCTGTCTATAATTCCAAGCCAGTAGGAAACTTTGGAATGTGATACATTTACCACATCTGATCCCCCCAAAGTTCCTGTTGAATGGCGAAAGATTGGCGCACATTTCAATTAGATTTCACACAATCTGTAAAATGACAGAGTATTAGGGGGAATTAACCTAATAAAATGAGATTGTGAGATGCCTTTAAAAGATCCAAAGGGATGATAACTTCCACATAGGATCACAATCTACTTTGCCTCTTCCCCCTGCTCTAGGGGCTGGGATCATCCTCACTGATAGCCACACATTTGTGTACGCAGTGACATCTAGTGACAAAGAAAATAAACCCAGCTCGAAAGATGCTTTCTTCACCTGGGAGTCTCCACAGAAAAGATCCCGCCCCTATCACCATAGATTTGCACATGGTGCTACTGCAAATGAGATCTGTTGCAAAACAGATATGCCAGTTTCTACCCCAAATAATGTTCTTAGGGAATAGTACCAGATGAATCAGCAAGGTATGGCAAACGGCCCTGGAATCAGAATTCAAACAGAAATTAAACAAGCACTCAAATTTTGTTTCTTTTTGTCTGCCTATCGGTGAAAGCCAGTGTTCATGCTGTGGACACAATGTCAGTATAGAATGTTCTGAGGAGTATTGACATCTTCCCGGTAAAGAATGCACTATGATTAATAGACTTGCTGCCTGACATTCACCTTGAAAAGCTTAGAAAATACCTATATACAAGTTACACAGGCAAGCCAAAAATTTAACCAGACATCAAATTAACCTTAATCTACCTGAAGCCCATTTAGAGTAATTGCAGTACGCCGTAATAAAATATCCTCCCCCTTTTTGGTGTGATTTTAAGATGCTAAAAATTAATAAAACTTAATAGAATGTGGGTAAAAACACAACTTTCTCTGTGTAATGAAGACTAGGGGTCTTGGGGTGGAACCCTGTGAAACCCAGAGTTGTCAACTGGCTCTGTCAGCCACAGGGCGACTGGCCCGTGTTGCCTGCTGAGGCCCTGTGTGTCCAGGCCAAGGTTTCCAACCCTTCAAGAGGCAGAGATGCCTCATCTTAGGAACCCAGGGCCTTGCTTCCTTGTAAATTTCCAGGAGCTGCAGCAGTCCTGGGAGTCTGGATTTTTAACAAGCACCCTGGGTGATCCGTACCCACGTCGGCCCTGGTCCACACTTGCTTTATGTGCCCAGCCAAAGGAGAAAATACCATGCGAGACAGGAAAAAGGCTCAGACTCTGTAAAGACATTTACAATCACACAAGTTGCTTCGGACACGGTTCAGAAGTGTGCAGGGGCATGAGTCAGATTGTCTACATGCTGCTACTTTTTTTTTTTTTTTTTAATCAATTGTGTAATTGCCAGAATATTGTCAAAAGAGTTGCAAAATGACTGAAAGAAATAACTTTTTTTTTCTTTCTTCGTCCTCTCTTTCTTTTTTGTAATTGTTATTTCTGTCCTTGGGGCTCCCTTTCCTTGCCTGCATGGAGAAATAAACTATAAGCCAATAAACTCTTTTAGCAAATTAGGCTTAAAGTTATAATTTTAAAATACTAGTTAGACAGCATGGCTGGGACCTGTTAAAGGCATTCTAGGTTTCCTTGAATTGTTGATTGTGAAGTAAATGTAAATAGAATAATCACTAATACAGCAAGTTTCCCATTTTTGAAGGATCCTCATAATAAATCCTGAAGTTTACTTTTATAAAGAGAATATTCAACTGATAATATATTTTGTGATGAAGTAGGCTCTTGATATACATCAAGGTTTATTTAAAGCTGGCACATCATATGGACACTTATGATAAAAGCAAATGTTTCTGTTGACTTTATACATTCATTTGCACTGTCTTAGAATTTAGATTCCAGTGCTTGCTGCTATTTGGATCTTTTTTAGATTTTTTTTTCACATTTGTATTGGTCTTTAACCATCTTTCCTTTGAAATTCTGAATGTGCACTAACTTTGCTGGGCAATTTTTTTCACATATAATTCTGCTATCTGAAAGGCATGGGAAAAACTCTTTGAAGTTGTGTTTCCAGGGGATGGCGATTTGATCTGGCATCTGCAGAGGCTCAGGACCCTGGGACAGGCCTCCAGGGCTGCAGGACATAAGGGTGGGGAGGAGGGGGGGGACAAGTGGTGTCAAAGAGTCCCCTCGAGCAGAACCCTAGGGTTTTATCTGTGATTTTGTTTGGGGGGAAAAATGTTTCATCCACTTCAAACAAGCTTGCAAATGTTAATTTAGAGAATTCCTTGTTTGTTCCCTCTACTTTCTCCACTATTTTTTTCTTTCACTAGCTTATTAGTTCATTTTTTTTCCCAAGAATAACTGCTAAGGTTCTCACAGATCCTTACAACAAGAAATTCCTGATACTGGGTGTAGACATCAGAACAACTGAACCTGGTTATGAACTTTATACTCAACTGAAACGCTTGATTGTCCACATTCTGCAGGTTTTCATGTACTTTTTCTTTTTTTTTTTTTATTTTAAAGATAAAATGCACAGATAATAGCAGACTGTTGAGCTTGCTCCTTATATTTATCCCTGCAACATCAATGTGTTTTTAAAAGACTAGTTAGATCATGCATTTTTCCTCCTCAAGAATGTCTTAATGATTCCTCAGTCAGAAATGTGAAACCCCCCACAATTTGACTACTGCCTAGGTATTTTACTCCATGTACCTTTCACCTTGTCCTTGCATCACATCAGACTGTTTACTAACCCCAAAGAAGCCATCCAATTTTACACTGTGGCTCATCTTGCCTTTTAGCTGGGGCTTCCTCCTCCTTCCCCAGATCTCTCCATAAAACCCTCCTCCTCCAGGCAGCCTTCTCCAGCAGCTACCTAGCCTCCCAAACAAGTTTACTCTCCTCTAGCTCCACCGTTTAGCTCTCCTCCTACCTCTCTGCTTACTCCTTCTCTGTCTCCTTTGCTGTTTCCTCCACTTCTAGTGTTGAATCCTCCAAGGCTCAGTTCTTGACCTCTTCTTTCTCTAACTATGCCTACTTTCTTGCTGATTTCATCCAGTCCCATGAATTTAAATACCCACATGTTTCTTTCCAGCCCAGACCTCCTTCCCATCCTCCAGATTGTCCCACTCAGAAGTCTAATAACATTTCCAACATCACATGTCCAAAAGCAGACTCCTGGTCATCCCTAACCCTAACTGCTCCCTCCTCAAATCTCCCTGTTTCATTTGATGACAACTCCATCTTATCACTGGTTCCAGCCAAATCCTTGAAGAACATCTTGAATCCTACCCTCTGTCAGACCTCACCACATCCATCTGTAAGAAAACTATGGTGCCTCCTAATTTCAAATATGTCCTGCACCCACTCATTTCTCATGGCCTCTGCTGCTTCCTCATGGTCTAGAACCTCATCTTACTTATTTAGTACATTGTAATAAACATCTAATAGGTTTTTCTAGTTCTCTCCTTGCTCCCTTTGAGTTTATTCTTAGCACAGCAGGCAGAGTGATCCATTTAACATCAGATAGCTTAGAAGTCTGCAGTAGCTCCCTATTTCCCTTAGAGTAAAAGCCAAAGTCCTTATCCTATGAGGTCCCCCATGGCCTGGCCCAGGCTCACTTCTCTGACATTCTCTTTCCCTACTCTCCCCCTGGCTTACTCTGTTCCAGAATGCCTGGCCTCCTTGCTCTTTTTGCAAATAGACCAGGCATTCCCCAAGCTTACTACTTTTGCACCAGCTCTTCCCCCTGCCTAGAAAGCTTTCCCTACAGATGGCCACTTGGCTAGCAGCCTCACCTCCAAGTCTTTACTCAAGTATCACCTTCCCTGTGAGCCTTGTTCTCATCACCCATTTGGTACTACAGGTTGCCCCACCCACACCATAGCATTCCCAATCCTCCTGACCACTTTATCACTCTCAAATATACTCATTCATTTATTCATCCATTCTTTAGTGCTGGGGCATGAGTTGGGGTGGCTTGAACAATGAACTGCAGATGGCTGTAAGGGCTGCCCTTGGCCTCAGTTCTGGCTGCCAACCAGTTCCTCTGTTCTTGCTAACTTTGCATCATCTGTCTCTAGAGCATTCAAGATGGCTGCTTTGCTCCTATTTCTGACATCTCAACTGCAATGGCTGAACAGCTGTAGGCTGGTAGGTCTCTTCTTGTCTGCACCACTCATCCATGTGGCTAGTTTGGGTTTCCCCACTGCATGGCCATCTCAGGGCTGTCCTCCTCCTTACAGGGTGACTCAGGCTTCCCCAAGAGTAAGAGTTTCCAGAGCCCCAGGCAGAGGCCACCCAGCTTCTTCTGATCTTGCCTCCGAGGTCATGCAGCATCACTTCCACCACATTCACAGCCAGCCCAGATTCAAGGAGAGAGGACTCCACAGGGCATGAATACTGGCAGGAGTGGCTCATTTGCAGGTCGTCTTTGGAGACCAGCTACCTCACTGGGTCTTGGATGTAAATCTCATGAGGGCAGGAAGCTGTGTCTGTTTGTGGAACGTATGTACTCTGGGTCTATTTTAGCTCATCATGTCAGATCCTCTATCACCTTCTCTCATAACATTACTAATCATGGGACCAGAAAATTAATACAGTACTTTGTTGTTAATAGGGCTTTGTAGGCAGTAGGGTAACAGGTGGCTGGACCTGTTCCGAAAGACCTTGCCAAATTGATTTGAACTCAGAATATGCATTTCTCTAGGAGCATTTTAGAATTAGTGGTTAAGATTCAGTTGTACTTTCGTAAAGAGAGCACTGGCTTTATAATCAGAAAAACCCACCCCCATAGTAATTCCTATGTGCCAGACACATTTTAAGCTTTTCAAACATTTACCTAACCTCAGAGCAACACGATGTGGCAGTTACCATTGCTATACCCATTTTAAAGATGAGGAAACTAGGGCACAGAAGCTAACAAACTACACAGAAACTAAGTCATTTGTCTAATGTTACATAACTAGCAGTATCAATGTTAGAATTAAAACTCAGACAGGATGGATTCCATAATCCATGCTCTTAATCACTATGCTATTATGCCTCTTTACTTTTCATGTATAACGTGAACTCTTTAACCCTTCTTCATCAGCAAAATTGGATAATGATGTTTCCTCCCAGTGTTGCTTTGAGTTTTAAATGAAGATATATTTTGGAAAATGCCTTTGTAAACTTTAAAATAATATAGAACACTTAGTTTAGTGCAGCATGCTATTTCTTCCATTTATTCATTCAAGAGTATTAATTAAATACCTTTGGTATGCTAGATAAAATAAAATTGAATTTATGCCCTTAACAAGCATATTGTTTAGTCAAGACTCAGGGAAGTCAACAACTGATTATATTACAGAGTGATAAACTTTTATAGTAGGAGGATGGGAGAAAGGTTTGGGGGCTTCAATGCCATTCCATCATTGAACCCTACCAATAGGTGATTTGGTGTGACTCTTGCCACTTGGCTATTCAGGATAGAAGCCTTTATGCCAACAATTGTAGTTAAAATTGGTTAACTAGTACCATGGAGCATATGATTAGAAGCTCAAAAGTCTCTCTCGAAACCACACAGACTGAGGAGCCTCTGTTAAAATTACCTATGAGCATAATTGATTCTAAACTTGGAAGGGAACCACACTAAGTCCACAATAGTGCAGCCAATACTGTGGGCAGCCAGAGGTGCCATCTTGAATTGACATTTTTGGCATGCCACTGGATTTTTTTTTCAAAATGGGTTGTTTTTTTTTCCTGAATAACTTTTCTATTTGGGATAATGACAGCAGAAGCTGTCTCATCCAAAAATGGAGAGCATTATAATATTTGTGAAGTGTCCTTAGTTCAATGAAAATTATAAATCTCATGTGGCCTTTGTACTTTTAATTCTTTCTCTGGTTTTTATAGCAGAAGGAAAGGTAGAAAGCTGCTGCCTAGATAGTGCCATCCCTAACAATTAATTGGTTCCCAACCCTAAAATGGCAAACTTATGCACCTTGTTCTTTCAGAATGAGGCCCAGGGTCTCACTTAAGCTACGGATGCATGAGCTGTCAGAAGAAAAGTTGAGAACTTTATCTAAATACTGGATAATATTCATCCCTGTTAGGAAGTAAGAGAAGGTAGTGAAGCAACCATTTAGATCTTTGTTGTATAACATGCATGTACTTGGCTGGTATGCTTCCGTTTATGTCTGGGCTTTATGTAGACAAAGTTACGCATTTTAGTTTTCCATTTGAAAAAGCAAGAACACACCAACTTGATTTTTCACTTTCCATTGATTGTTTTATCTTTTAGTGACTTTTAACACGATGTTTCCCTTAATCCCATTAGAATCACCTGGATCAACTGTGCTAGGCAGAAACAACAATGTAAATTGAGTGAAATGAAAAATAATGAGATGATATCTATGCCCCAAAGTACCTAAAATACGTGAATAAATTAGGTAAAATTTCAAAAGCTAGATCTCTGTTAAGGGAGAGAGGTAGAAGTTGTTGCCTGCTCACCAATGACTTCTTTCCATTGGTATAATATTTATGGGAGGAGTCTAAAATTCCAGGAACTCCTTATGAAGGGGAAAAACTAAAGCTAGATTTTTGTGTAACTTCTTATTCATTGGGGTTTTCAGGAACTAAAGATGATTTAAATCTAAGAAAAAAAAAAACAATATATTTAAGTTACAATGCTTTTGTATGGCCAGAAAATTCCTAAATAGCAAAGTAGAAAGAAAATTTTACAAGCATCTGTCAACAAAAATATATAATTGGAAAGTTCTAAAAATATTTTACAAATAAAATGTATTTAAAATTATTTACTATGTGGTGAATGGTTTAATAGTAATTTTTCTTTGGTTACTTATCATTGATTTGGCCCATCTTTTGAAGGGCAAAAAGTCTCTGGGTGGGCTTGGAAATTAGAAAATTGCCAAGGTCACCATAATTCACAGGTGGGTCTCCCACAGACCAAATGACCATCCCAAAATGAAGACAATTCAAATCATTCTGGATGATTAAAGTCTTCACTTTGTACTGTGCACATGGCATGTGACATTTATTGGGGTTAGTCTGACCTACTTTATCCCTTTATTTTAAAATTAATTCTTGCTCGGAGGTAACATGGCTCACAGAGATTTCCTGGGCCTTGCCCACACAGCTACTGTACCTGTCTCAACCATCCTATTTCATGGGAAGTATTGGAAGGTTTAGAAGCAGATCATTAGATGTGATTGCTAGAATGTTTGCTTCCACTGAACATTTTCCAACTTAATGCCTTACAATAAATTCTTTTTTTCACTTTCTATAGACTAGCACATGTGATTGTAATTTTGTTTCATTTTGTTTCACTGACTATCAATTGATGTGGTGCTCTGAATATCAACCATAAAATGAAATTAGGGGAATAAAACTATTCTTCTCACAATAAAGTAAAAGGAGATGTAAAGAGAAAAAGCTAATATGGGGACAATAAAAAACATTTTTTAAATGCTAGCAATAATGAATCACTGAAAAAAGCATTTTCATTTTTGTATGGTTTATGGCTACTGCCTTGGGCTTTTGGGAACACATACTCCATAGAAGCCAAAATCCCACTGTTAGAGATGCTCAGGTGACCACCTTTAAGGATTTTAAAGCTCAATATGAAATCATTCTTTAAAAATCTGGTGTGTTGTCCAACCCAATAGGAATCCAAGCCAAACTATTACTTCCAGGGCTTTCTTGGAAATGGATGAAGATGAAGGAAGATAACATTGATCCTTCTCCCAAGCCCCATTATTCAAGTATAAGCAGGTAAAATGATAAAGAAAAGCAGTCTTGAAGGGTAAAAGAAGACTTTAAGGCAGCTGTGAACAGATGTGTGGATGGGGAGTGGGTAAGCACAGCCAATGCTTTCCTACACACTCAACAGATAATTACGTAGTCATCAGACTAGTTCAGAAGACTCATCTGTTTGTCCTTCCAGAGGGGTTTCTCTCATTTTCACTGCTGTTTTGATCATGTACTTGAAGGGTACCTGGCTGGACAAAACCTCAGGAAGTAATTGAGGAAGAATCTAGTAAGATATTTTACAAAGCTTTCATGCCATCTTCCTTGTTTTTGTCAACCTCCCCTTCATGCCAGTCCCAGAGGGGTCTAATTTACTGGTCCCGGAGTCTTTTTATGATGTCAGGCTGGTTGTCTGCTTTCCCACTACACAGAACTCAGCTTTCTTGGATCTGCTAAGGAGTGACAGTACATAATTGGGTGGCTGCTGTCTCTTAACCTGTTTTCACATACCTATGAGTGTGCCTTTTATTTCAAACCCCTTTTCTGTATTCCAGTAAGATTTCTGAAAAAAAGCAAAATTAAATGGCTATATTAAATCCTCCATTTTGTTCTAGGAACCAAATCCCCCTTATTTATAGGGTCAATTGTATTATACAGTGTTTTCATTCATTTTATTCATTGGATTTGGCCCTGAAAGCTTTTTGATTATTACCAAAATATCAAATCTATCCTCTTCCATTAAAGCTACTCAAACACATGAGCCAATATCCTGAATAGAATATCCCAAAGACTTCAATGAATGTTTCAGTGCTTGGCAAGACCTTTGGGAAAGGCCTTTAAAGCAGCCAATATAAAGGGGAAACCTTCCTATGACTATCCTTATCATTATAAATGTGTTGATGTAATTAGTCCTGTTACTGTATAGTTATAATTGCATTAAAATTTGGAAATGCAAGCAAAGGTATTATGAGATTTGAATTAATTTAATTTAGAAAAGCTTATTTAAAGAAGTGCATCTTGAACTGTGTCTTAATTAAGTTTAGAAAAATTATTTAAAATGCTGAGTTAGAAATAAAAATTTGAGTGAAATAATAAGTTATGCAGACTGGGATATCACAGAACTTTCCATGTTACTTTTCCTCCTCTTTTTTTTTCTCACTCTTTTATTAATTATCAGAAATGTGGATACAATGTCCCATCACTTCCCACACCTACATCTTCATATACGGCAACAATAAAGGACTGAAGAGTTTTAATTGCTTCCTCTGGGCTCAGTTTAAGTCTCGATCATGAAGATCTAAAAATCTAAAAAACCCTACAGATACGGTGATAAGGAACATTGTGGCATGGACACCTCTCTGTATATGTATGTACATTGTGCTAA
Source organism: Choloepus didactylus (assembly GCF_015220235.1). Taxonomy (NCBI): domain Eukaryota; kingdom Metazoa; phylum Chordata; class Mammalia; order Pilosa; family Megalonychidae; genus Choloepus; species Choloepus didactylus. Next base: position 23,423,856 of record NC_051325.1, on the reverse strand, counting down.
ACACAGGTATTTCCTAAAATAAAAAGACTCCGGGACCAGTAAATTAGACCCCTCTGGGACTGGCATGAAGGGGAGGTTGACAAAAACAAGGAAGATGGCATGAAAGCTTTGTAAAATATTTTACTAGATTCTTCCTCAATTACTTCACCCCAACAAAAATTTGGAAAGTTATTCACTGGTAGGTATAACAGACAGGGTTCTAGGAGTAGGGTATGCCAAGCATAGCTGAAGATGAGTAGTATATTGGAATTATGGAGGGATTAGCTGATTTTTCACAGCAATGGCTCAAGTCGACAAACCTACAAGAGAACTGAATTATATCTTCCTACCAGCTGTTTATAGTTTATTTATAGTCCCTCCCATTCTAAAGGCAATTCACCAATCAGCTGTCATTTTTACCATAACAAGGTTGCCTGGTAATATGATGTTATTTCACCCTTATCAGGTTTCCAAGGAAACAGAGATAGAAAGTTAATCCAAGGTCAAATTTGTTCAAATAGGAGAAGGACCATTATCTTATAGTGGATACACACATGTATACACACACACACATACATACAAACATATATATATATATATATATATATATATATGTTTTCTCTGTGTATATTCAACTCAATGAGAATTACTGATGCAACATCCGTTAGTTGAAGAATCTTGACATTTTAGGTTAAGTGTAAAATTTAATGAAATGAGATTAAGAGCAGAAATAATTTTCAATCCATGTTGTAGACTTCAGTTTACTTCTTTTAGAATAAGGGCCCAGAGAATTTTATCTGATTAAGAGGTTTGAAACAGAGCTTGATATATTGACCTTATGAAGATGTATCTCAATCAATATTTATGACATTGGGGAACAAATTAGCTCAATTCATAGTATCTTTAGTTACAGCTTTTGTAGATTGAATGTCAATATATAGAGATATGGCAATTGGTCATTGATTAACAAATTGGACATTGCACATACACACATGCATCATGATGGTAATTATCATGATGCTAAAAGGTAGCTTTAAATGATGCCTCTGATTTTAATATAATAATAATAATAATAACAAATATATTAATGATAATAATATAAGTGACCTTAAAGTATTCCCAGAACAGTGAGGAGATGAACAGCAGGCAGGGAGCAACTTTCACAGGGACGCTCCCGGAACGTAAGGCAGGGGCCATCCTGCAGGTGGTTTCCCATCAGCCATGAATGTGGCCTTTGATTTATCAAGGGCCTTGATTTCCTGAGAAGGTTTTTTCCCCACATTTCTATTTTGATATATTTCAAACATACACAAAATTAGACAGAATAGGGCGATGAGGTTTTTATATACCCACTATCACGATTCAAACATAACCAAGAATTTGGTACATTCATTTTAATTCTAACGAACAACAATTTAAATCAATTCTCATTCATCTCAGCATTTTTCTCCTATAGATTTCACATATATCCCCCTAAAATATGGACTTTTGTTTTTTTACATTACCACTATGCAATCATCACAGCTAACAAAGTTACTAATGGTTTCTGGTTATTATGTAATACCCAGCCCATAATCATTTTAATGATAATCTCAAAAATGTCATTTAAAATCTATGTGTTTAAATCAGGATCCAAACAGGGTCTTTCCATTACATTTGGTTGTTTTTTTCTCTCTGAATCCAGAGCAGTAGCCACTGCGTTTTCTTTTTTTTAAAACCATTGGTTTGCAGAAGCTTGGCCATTGACGTCAAGATTTTCTGCCTTCTGGGATTGCCTCTTTGCTTCCTCATGAGTTATCAAACTTGTTTTTTCTATTTCCTATATTTCTTATGCATATTATAGCTATATGCGTTAGCTCTAGAGGTTTGATTAGATTTAGATCCAATTTTTTTTTTTTTTTTTCCTGGCAAAAGCTACTTCTTTTATGGAGCCATTCACTTTAGCAATTTGAAGCCCATGAGGAGGCACACAAAGTCTGGTTGCCACACTTTAGTGATGTCAAGTGCAGTCATTAGGTCCAGGCAATTGACAACTTATTCTCCTCATTGAAAACATCCCATCAACCTTTCAGCCAGTGGTGATCATCATTTCCCGATCCTGGCCAATTATTTCAATAGGAGTTGAAAGTGTAGATTTCCATAATCCAAACTTTCTTTCCACATTTCATTAGCTGGGATTCTCATGTAAAGAATATTTTCTTATCAATTAGGGATGTTTGGTTCCACAAAATACAGCTTAAATAGGAATATCAGGGCAAATGCTTTTCTAATTGCTATTTTCTGAGTAAATAAGTAGTGAGCTAATTACCTACAATTGTATTATATAAGTCTCTTTGGGGAGTATGGGAAGAAGATGGCTTTCTCTTTCTCTTTTTTGAGTATTTTCAAATTAATACATATATGTGGGTATAGGTACATGAGTGTATAGTATATAAAAATATCTAAATCTGCATTATTTATTCTTTTCAATGTGTTTCAACAAATTTCATTCAGCATTATTTTGTTGTTCTAATGGTCCCATTTTTTGGTCAATGGGAATCTCTTCTTATTGTCTTCTACATCCTTTTGATATGTCACCATTAGTGACTAATCAGAGATTAGCCTTTAATCTCTTCCTTGTTTTCTGACACAACTAGATAAACCAGTCTATTTCCCAACCTAATCTTAGAATCAATTGTTTCTCCAAGAAATCCTGGTTTCTTTCCATGGTGAATGCTATTTAGAGACCATAAACTTGGCAGTAGACGTGCACATCACTATTTGTTTTTCTTCTTTTCTAAGACCTTCTCTGTAGACAGACCTCTTTATATGTTGAACATATTTTGTCATGATATAAATTACATTTTTTCCCAATTTGTCATTTGTCATTTTACTTTTCATATGGTATCATTTTTTTTTTAAGTCATGGATCAGTTTTTTTTTTAATAGTCAAATTTATCATATTTTCTATATTACTTCTGGACTTTGAGTCACAGTTAGGAAGATTTTCCTACTTGCAAGCATAAAGAATTTCTTTTTTTGATGTTTAGATCTCTGATCATATAGAATGTCTTGTGGCTTTATCATATGACATGTGGGTCAAATTTTACCTTTTTTAAAGTAGCTAATCAGTCTTCTCAACACCATTTATTAAAAAGATAATCTTTCTTCACAGATTTGAATCACCATCTTTATCGTATTTTCAATTTCATATGTACTTGGGATCTATTTCTGAACTTTGTCTTCTGTTTCTTGGGTCTTTTTTCCCCTGTCTTTTTACCAAACTGTTAACTATACAGCATTTATAGTGTGTTTTAATCTCTATGGCTAAGTCCCCTAAATTATACATTTGTTTTAGCATTTTATAGCTATCTTTGCTTATTTTTCAATATAAATTTATATTCATATTATCTACACCCCCCAGAAAAAATCCTTGCTTTTTAAAATCATGTTAATTTTATAAATTTATATGTGACATCTCTATGATGTTGAATGTTCCTATAAAGAATGCCTTTTCACTTTTCTAACATGAATTTTCCTTATTTTGTTTCATTTATGCCTATGTATTTCAATATTTTTGCTTCTATTGTAAATGAGGCTTTCTATGCCATTATCTTTTAACTGATTATTACTTGTGCAGATGAAATCTATTGATTTCTGTGTGTTAATTTATACCTTGATATTTGTCTATTTAGTCTCTTGGGTTTCATTAGCACTTTCTTTCAAAAATAGAATGACATGTTCCTACTCTATACAAGATACTATTTAAAAATCAAAAATACATTCTGCCTTCAAATAGTGTCTGGCATACATTAACCCTTTAATAATTATTTAGCTATCACTATTAATGTTATTTATCAATTTATTATTATGAGGCAGAAAGTGAAAAGTGACAAAAAAGAGATGTTCAAAATGCTATGGAAGATGAGAAGAGAGAAGGACTATTTCCATATGAAAAGAGAGAAGACTGGGACTGATTAAACTATAGGTAAATGGTTGAGGGACATGTAGAGGAGGGGTCATGCAGAGCAAGGGAATCAAAAGTAAAGGAGGATTTCTTAACTGCTGGGCTTAAAAATTTTTTTTTCCTTAAAGATAAATATAAAAATCAGAAAATGATTGCAAACGAACATCAAATGCTACTATTTACACTTTTGCTTTAACAGCTGTCACATTCACTTCCAGAAGGAGAGTGTTCTTTTCCACATATAGCCACAATGGTTTTGAAGAGAATGAGGTACTCCACTCGTGATAAAATGCTCCAGGCAACTCTGATGTGAATTGACCATTTTATCATATATGAACCAAATATCCCTTTACAGCAATTTTTGGTTAAGGGCAGTTATTATACAGAAAATGGCTGAAAGTCTTTCACACTCTTATAGCTTGCTCAATTCTATGGGGGAGTGCAGACAATAGTCTGTAATAGTAATTAAAACTGTGACGACAGCTGCTCACTCTTGGTGAGCAATTCTGCTCAGCATAATTGGAATTCTGTAAAGGAAAAGGACTGCATCAAATCAACTCCGAGCCATGAAAGCTTAATTTCATTTCACTTAGATGAGAAAAGGAAAATGTGTCTCCTACATTCATCAGAAAAGACATTGCTATGGGATTAGGACGAGGACACCCAGGTTGATTGAATCGTATCATCAATGAAACAGTCATTGCCCTCGTTTTTAGCACATAAGGGCAACATTTGTTACTGATGGAGTTATTTTCCTTTCAGAAATGAAAAACCAGATTTTAAGTGACTTACTGGGTACAATAATTCTCATGAATATCAAAAAGTTTGGACTGAAGTGGTCAGTTTCCAGTTGTAAATAATAAATTCACTAGGAATGAATCAGAGCATGCACGTCAAGAGAGCTGAAATTGAGCTGCACTGAAAAATGACTCTGTCCCCTTTCTCTTCCTGTTTGTCCACTGGATTGTGTGGCCAACAATAAATGTGTGGAAAATCACAATTCCTTGAAGCAATGCTGCTCAGGTTGCCATCCATAGCATCATCAGAGCTTGTTAGAAATGCAGAGTCCTGGGCTCCATCCCAGACCTACTGATAAAAGAATCTCCAGCGATAGATACCTAGAGTGTGTGTTTTTTTTTTAACAAGCTCTCCAGTGGAATCTGAAACATATTAAAGTTTGAGAAGCACAGCTTTGAAAGACCCAGAAAAAAAAGAGACCTGCATTCTGAAAGTAATTACTGGTGATTGAGAGAAGGGAAACAAGAAGATTCCTGGAAAATTAGATGAATCCTGGTGAACTGAAGACCACAGTACTCCACCTGGAACCACCTTGCTTGGTGGATTATATGTTTAAGGGTCCCACTGAGATGGTCAACTGTTCTGGTTTGCCCAGGACTATTCTGGTTTTAGCACTGAAAACCCCCCAAATTCCCCCATCCCTGGAAACCCATCAGTTCCAGGCAAACTAGTACATCTGGTCACCTAACCACCATCTGGCTAGCAACCCAATGAATGAATAAATGGATCAAGGGCTCTTGGAGTTCCTGCTGAACCCCTGTTATTATGATATTGGCTTTGTAAAATGCCACTATGGCATTGGATTGCCAGATGAAAGATTTATAAGGAAAATTTGTTAGCTAACAACCTGGTTAATCTGTAACCAATTCTAGAAACACTGCCTTGATTTTACATGTTATAATGGTTGAGTAGGCTTCCTGGTTAGAATTTGTTTCATTCATTTTCTAGCTGTGTGGTCTTTGACAGACTAGCTAATTTCATGGTGTCTTGGTTTCCTCAGCTCTGAAGTGGGAAAATAAAGTACCTATTCACAATATTTTTTACAATATTAAATGTGAATAATTAATTCACATGTAGAATAGTCCTGTTAACAGACAATAAAAGTTCCATAAATTTTATATATTATTTCTAGTAACCAGTAAACTGATATTGTAGACTCATCAACTTTGGGAGTGACATTTGCATTGGGACATCTCTAGTATGACAGTCAAAAACTTACTTTGAGCAGGTGAGGCAATATATACAATTTGCACTCTATCTCCAATCAATTGATGGTGCTAACTGGAGCACAGTGTTCCCAAGGATTCTGAAGCTACATCTGGATGTGTCAGGAAAGAGTAATGCTATTGATTTCTTTTGGCTTCTGGCAAATGAGGGTCAGCATGAATGTTATATAATTGCTTTTCCTATGTCAAATATCAAGGACAACTTGGCAGCCTTTCTAGATGTATGCACTGTGTAAATAAGGGTTTCTCTGACTTTCTATTGTAAAAGTGGCATTGAATCAGATACAGTAGAATGGTTCCACTACCGTATGTTTGATGTGTGACTGAAAATTATCTTCACATTTACTAGACTCATGCCTTTAGGTGAAACTGAATCTTGAGTTTATTTATGGTATAAACAAGATTCATTTTATTCTTCTCACATTTCCTGGATTTCAATCATATGTAGAGAGAGGTATGGTATTTTAGTTGGGATTATATGAAAAACACATACACACATATTTGGGAAGAATTGACACATTTGAAATGGCTGATATACTTGTTGAAAACTTTGTTGACCCATTTTTAACCAAGATTCATTCATTCACTCATTCATTCATTCATTCATGCAGTAGTGGACAAAACAGAAGATATGACTCCTACCTTCATATAGAAAAGGGTCCTATTATGGGAGCTTAAGATTAATAAATGTATAAATATATAATTACTATGGAGAGATTATTATGTGGGTAGATAATTTTCCATGGTCTCTTACATTTTTGCATGTCTGAGAATTGAGTACTGATGCCTCTTTGTTCTGGACTTCCTTTCCAGGTTTTTTGTATAGATAAAGATAATATATTTAGAGACAATATTTCCCTCCAGAGCTAAAGTCACGCAAGCTTATGTGCAGTATCATAAAGAAAAGGTCTCCCTGTCCATTATAAAAGATTCAGGTTCCCTAAGCTCAGGTTTCTGTTGTGTTTATGTCACCTTCTGGGAGGTATGGTAGGGCCAAGTGCAGATCAAGAGAGAGGAAGAGTTTGAAATATTATTCTCACAGTTCCCCAGGGACAGGGCTACATCCCATCACACAGGGCCACAGGGGAGAACACCAGGGTTGGCCATGGTGCAGAGGGAGAGCAAGTGGAACTGAGGAAGTGTCTTCATTGTGGTTTCTGTGGGAAAGCGTACAGGGGCGGGGCAGGTATGCCAGTGTGGAATTGCCTGGCTCTGATTGCAAGTGGCGCCCCCATCAGTCTGAGGTTTTTACTTGTAAGTAGGCTGGGGTCAGAATTACCTACTTGTCAGGATGTACAGATGGGGCTTGGCCCCCTGGGGGTGCCTATGGATGATAAGGTACCAGTTTACAGAAGCTAGAAAATGCAGTTAATGTACTTTCCTCTCCAGTATTGCAACCCGCTGCGTGTGCAGATATCATCTGGTCCTCTTAGCATCTCCCTGTGATAATAAGGACTTAGGAAACCAGTGAGAAATTGACACTCTAGCTACCACTAGTGCTATGAGTAACAAATTGTCTTTTGTGTCTGTCTCAGGAATCTATTGTCTTCTATCAGTATCCATCACACTGTGATAGGCTAACTCGTTTGCTTGTATCTGGGGTACAACATAATTTTTACTTTGGATTTAATGAACAAGTTTCTCCACCTCCCTCTCTCACTCTCTTTGTCTCTTTCCCTCCTTTCCTTCTCCTCCCCATCCCTGTCTCTCTTCCTATCCCTCTCTCATCCTCTCCAATTCTCTCCCTCTCCCTCTTCCTTCCTCTTTCCCTCTCTCTATCTCTTGGTAACACCATTAATTGCGTAGCAGGGTAGCACAATTTTTAGATCAAAATTTCTTCTCATAAGAGCTTGTAAACATTAAACACTTCACTTGTAATATGAAATCAATCTTTCTGGGAAAGGGGCACAGATATCTTGCTGTGACATAAGAATAATATTTAACAGAACAAAAACGTCTACTTCTAGAAATATCCAAAATAGAAAATAAAAAGATTATTAAATATATATTAAGCTTCGGGATATTTCAGACCTATGCAGGAGAATTTGATCACGGGACTCCTGGAACACTAAACGTTAAAAGAAAATACTTGACTATGGTGGCAAAAGCAGTTACCCCTCCTTTACTCCTGATTTTAATGAGAATGCCTCTGGTGTTTCACTGTTACATGTTAAGCTGGCTCTATAATTTAGATTTATATTTTTAATTAAGTTGAAGAAGTACCATTCTTGTTCCTAGTTTATTAGGTGTTTTTTAAATTAAAAATGAATATTAAAATGTATGAAATCTCATTTTAACAGTCATTGAACAAACATTTTTTTCTCCGATCACATAATGTGATAAATTATACTAATAGATTTCTTACTATTAAAACTCCTTTGTATTCCTATTCATTCTTGTGAACTATTCTTATATCCTGCTGGATTAAATTTGTGGCTGAGGGTTTTTTGTTTGTTTGTTTGTTTTTCATGATTTTTTTAGTTCATTTCTACATTCTTTTAAAGAGGTATGTAAGTGTGCTCATATGTGTGTGTGTGTGTGTGTGTGTGTGTGTATCCCTGTGTGGTTTGGGCATCTGGCTTAGGATGGTTTTAACAAAATAACTTGGGAAGCTTTCAACTTTTCTTACATCTGTAACAGTTTATAAAGAATGGAGGCTATTTAATTTTGAAAATATTTAAAAAACAAAAAAGGGATGAGAACATTGTAAGCTAAGTATTAATATTTTAATGTTTTTAATTTGAATAATTTTTGATGAAAGAAATAAAATATTTAACATGAAATGTCACTTCCCTTTGTTTCCTTCCTTCACTCGTTCCCTGGATGAAAATAATACCATAAATATCATAAGTATTCTGCCTCTAGTCTTTTCTCTCTTTCTCTCTGTCTCTATCTCAATACACACACACACACACACACACACACAGACTTACCTAGCACATAGTATTTGTTCAATAAATATATTTGTTGAATGAAGAAAAGATAGGCACAGTTGTGATGGTCTCAGAAGTGTTTTGACACATGGTTTTTCCAAGCAATCCAAATTCTCCCAGATATCTCCATTTTCATTTTGGGGATTCCCTTTCCCATTCAATGCCCTATCAAATAAGAGTCTTGTTGAAGTCGTAAATTCATCTGGCTTGCAATTCAATATTGGAATTCAGCAAGATGAAGGAACAATTGCTTAGTTTAATTTTTATGAAAGGCTCCATAACTAGCTATTTCCCATTCTGAATATGAAGAGGGTCACATTAGTTTGTGCTCTATTTTAGCCTAATAGCCAATTCCAAATATCCCACATTTTCCCAGGGGCCCACTGATGCAACACATCCCCTAGAAGTTAGGAGTCACGGGGTGCAAATAAAGAAAACTTATTTTATTTATTAACATCAACAATACTAATAATAATTTACAAGATGGATACATGATTCTAGGTAATTAATAGAAGAAAATAAAAATTCAACAACCACATCTTGGAAGTGTAACAAACTGAGCAGTGCTGGGAATTTTAGCAACAAGAATGCAGAGACATTGTCTAGTGCCGTCATCAGAATGACTCAGCCAACACACCACCCTTGCATTCAAAATTCAAATTCTTCGGAAAGAAATATTGAATGGACTTAGGTATGTGCTCATCCCTTGGGCTCAGGTGGATGGGGCAGGGGACACAGATTGGTGTCGTCCCACCAGGATCGAGAGAGGGGCATATTCCCTAAGGAAAAGGCATGTTCTGACCCCAGAGTAAGAAAGGTCTGCTGTCATAGTTACACAGACATGGATGCTTGACTAGCACCCAGAACAACAGAACCAGGAGGCTCAGGACTGGAGGCAACTGGCCAGGGAGATCCAGCTGCCCAGGAGTTACCACCTCCTGTCTGGTTACCTGGTTACCCACCATGGCGGCAGGTGGAATTAGTATCTAGGGCCAACGAAGTTCTTTCACAGCATACCGGAACACATTCATACCACTGCCCCTTTCCTTCTTGCTATCTTTGTCCAGTTTGGATGTCAACTGTTTGTTATGTTTTTTTGTTTTGTTTTGTTCAGTTGCTTTTTTTTTTAACTACCTATGGTATAATTTAAAAGTTTTGGATTTATTACTTTATTATTATTAATTTATCATTGATGCATGTTGGAATTTACCAGCCAACAATCTGGACCTGGTGATTTTTGTGGGGGTAATCAATTTAGATTTCCTATCTCTTCTGGAATTAGTGCTGAAAATTTATATTGAGATGTAAAATGGTTCATTGCATTAAAGTTCTCAAATATAACATATGAACAAAGTGATTTTTCATTGTTTACAAATTTCCTTTGTATCTGTGGCTATTTATTCCATTCTTATTTCTAATCTTGTATGTTTGTTCTTTCTCCATTTTTAGATTGATTAAGTTATTTTTTATTTTAAACCCTTTCACAAAACCAACTCTTGGATTTATTAGTTGCTGATTTTCTTTCTTCTAGCTATTTAATTTTGCTTTCATTTTTATTATTTCTTCCCTCATTGTCATGTTTAATTACCAAATTTGCACACTAATTTTCATTGTTCTTGATTATATAACAGCTAAGAATTTTCTGTTAAGCCTGACTTTAATTATATCTCATGAGTTTAGGTCTACATTCTTCTAAATTCTATATTTGATATTTTATTGTTTTTATTTTCTATATATTCTAAAGTTTGGTTTTGATTTCCACTTTGGTCCAAGAATTGATAAAAATGCAATTTAAAATTTTCCATGTGTTAAAGTTTCCTTCCTTCGTATATTATTTTTCTATTTCTTGTTTATTAATTCATAGTTGTATTGCCTTGAGATCATAGACTTTAGATGTAATGCTTCAAATTTTAGGAATTTGGTAAGTTTTCTTTTTAGTCTTACAATGATCTCTTATAAAGTAATACATTGGAGTTATTTTCTTAATTATACAGTTTGGGTCATTTATATCTTTACTTTACTTTGTTTACTGTATCTATCCTGTGTAGAGTGAAATGAATTAAATTCTTCTACAGTTATTGGTTCTATATAATTCTTATTCTTTTCATGTAGATTTTTGCTTTATGAATGTTGATTTTAAATTATTTGGTCCATATCTTCATGGCAATTGTCTTCCTTATGATTGTAACCTTTACCCTCCTCTGTTGTCTTGAATTCAGCTTGTTTTGAAAACTTATTGCAACTTCTGCTGTCCTTTATCCTTCTCTTTTCCTTACTATCATTTTGTTTTAAACATTTATGCATTACTTTGTTTTAAACGTATTCATTCCATACAGAATGAATTTCAATTTTGCTTTTTAAAAGTTACAATCAGAGAATACTATTAAGTAAATTTTTAAAAAAATTACTTTTATGAACTTTAAAGAAATGTGTGGTCTTCTCTCATCTTACATAAGACTATGATTTCTGTCATAAATACTTCTTTTAATAATTTTACCATATGGCTTCTGCTTTCCCCTTTTTTTGTATTCTGTATAGGCTTTTCTTTTGATAATATTGTAGATTTACAGTTTAGCGACTATGTTAATAATTTTTCAAATTAACCTTTTGTTTCCTGGATATTTGTTTCTAGGATAACTTTAAGGCAGTATCTATAGACTCCAGCTATGAAAGATGGGAAAATTACTGTATTTATACTTCCTCCCAGTTAGCAACCTTCTCTTAACCACCTCACTTTGGTTTTTTAATTAATTTTTTATTCTCCAAGTGATTAGAAATTACACAACTATGAAAAGTCCATGAGATATAAATTCAGAGCCATTTAAACAAGTCTATAAGGAGAGAAAGATGCTCTCTCTGTTTGTGAATTGCAACTTAAGTTGACTGCTTTTAAAATATTTTGTTCCATATCAAAGTTCTATTGGATACATTTTCAAATTTGTATGGTCATTTTATATGAGCTCTTATCATTTACTCATGTTTTAAATTTATTCTTTAATTTTTAAAATACAGGTATTTGTATTCTGTATTCTACAGTTAGTAAATCCAATATCTGCCATCTTTGTGGATCTGATTCTCTAACTGTTTTTGATATCTCTTGCTCATGGTGTCCTGTTTCTATGAGTGCTTTGTGATTGTGTGTATATATATGTGTGTGTACGAGAAAGAGATTTAATAAGAATTGTAACTTTGCCTGTGGAAATTCTTCGAGGAAATATTTGCATTTACTTCTCCAGTGTCTGACAATCTTCAAGAACCCATAACAACTCTATAATTATGTGTGTGTGTGTTCAGACACATCTGTCCATATTTTCCTATATCCAAAGTCAAGCCAAATACAGATAATTCCCCTTGCTGTCCACCTCTTTAGGATGAGATTTTTTTTCTAGTTTCTAATTATATAATTCTTGTGCCGTCATGTCTAATTTGGCTCTTGCCTTGTGAGGGTCCACAGCTTTAGCTTTGACCAGAGTTCCCACTGCCATGCACAAACTTCTAGACCATAAGATCCATATATGACCTTAAGGTACATTACAGTTGAAGAATTATCTTACTCTCCTGAACTGCTCAGCTGCTCTTTAGTTCCTGGCCCCTACGGCGTTCCCTTCCTCTCTTTGCAGGCTCATTCATTTTAAAGATCATTTAAAAATATGTATTTTATTGAGCATTTAAAAAAATGTTTCAGGATTTCTTGTTTAGCATTTTGCTGGAAAAAGAAGTATTCCTTCCTTTGGGAAATCCTTTGTCATCTTTTTTTTTTCCTTTAAGAGTTAATATTAATTCCATTTTAAGTTACAGGACCAATAATGACATTGAAACGGGAAAATGTCTATGTCACCAGAAATGCTTCATCACCTTTTTAATCATCCTGTGTTTTTCCTCCTTTTATCTTGCAGTATATTTAGTATCTCCTGCAGTCAGTTCCAAAAAGTTTCTTTACTGGCTCTTGATGATGGCTGTTTATTAGTTTGTGTGTGTTTTCTTTCCTTTTGGGCTAGGTAGCTATTTGTAGAAGTACCTTTCAGGGAAGAAGAACTCACCATAGTAAAGAGCAGTTTAGATTTTCGTTGGTTGTCATTGTGAGGAGCAACACTGTGCTCTGAGAAGGCTATTCTATTCTGGACAAGTGTACAGTGAAATCTGTGCTACTTCAGAGTGTAGTGGTGTGTGTGTGTGTGTGTGTGTGTGTGTGTGTGTGTGTGTGTATAGTGACAATGATTTTCTTTTCAGTATCAATTTCAGAGCTCTTGGCCACCCATTTCTGCTCTTCCACTGTACCATACATTTGCCAGTTTGTTTTTATGTGTATGGTGAATTTCTTCATTCCTGTGTAACTTCTCTGCCATTTTATACTGATAGAAGTGGCCCAGAGATGCACCAAAACTTGTTGTTAGTTGTTACTTACATTAAAGGGATCTTTGGTGTGTACTTCCTGTTTGTAGAAACTATTTTTGTTTAATGCTTGTCAGTGGCATTTGTCAACTCTTGGCTTTTCTCCTTTGACTTCATTTGAATTCACTTTCCTTGCATTTTGTCAAGCATTCTTCCATGCCTTCTAATTTCTTTGAAGATATCATTTTCTTTTCAATAGTAATAAATAACAAATATTATTTTATGCTGATTATAGTAGTAGTACTTTTATGCTGATTTCAGAAAGAAGAAAGGGCAGGGATGCCATCATTAAAGCATTCTTAGCTGAATCTTAGCTTAGCTAAACTCTTATTAATCACTATCAGTCAATGTTTGGAAGTCTCTCTGTTTACAAGTTGGAATTAGGTCTCAGAATGTCAGAAGTTATATGGAGCAATACTCAGTTTAATATTCCAATAATTCATTTAATAATTCCACTTAATCTCCCCCTAGATGTATAACACCACCTAAATCAGTCTTTCAATCTTGCTGTAGATCTGTGATTTTGTGATTCTTTATAATGGTTTTTCAAATAAGGGTTAATTACAACAGCTAAGATGCCAGAAAAAAGTTTTGGAATCTAAATTTAATTAAGTAAAAATGTTGCATTAGTATATTCTGTGATGCTTGTTTCCACTGAGCAGATATCACTCAGATAATCTGGGTGGTAAAGACCTAGTTTCATGAAAACATTGTCAGTCAGCCTTTAGGATTTTTGCAAATTCCAAATTTCAAGATATTTTATTGTTTAGGTTTAAAATTTACGAATCTGTTATGCTAACATTAAATATAGTGTAGGGAGCTATTTTGAAAAATTTTTTATTTTCTTAAAATAAATTGAACTATTTTAAACTGTGCCCATAATGAGTTTTGTAATCCTATCACCTTCCATAATAAAATTATTAAATACCTAAAGTTTTAAATTATAGGTATTCAGATAGAAAACCAAGCTTGGAGCATTCAATCCAATTCTCAGCATTAAATTGACCCTGTCACTCATTATGGATTCACAAGCATGAGCAAGCTCAGCAGAAAGCTACCTTGCCTTAATGTCCACCCCATTTTCTCTCTCCTCTTGGTGGAAAAGAAGACTCTTTGTCCTAAGCATTCAATTATAAGACAGAGCAATTTAGAGAACAAGGGTAAGTTAAAAGAAGGTCATCCAAGAGTAATTAAATCCTCCACATATTAGAGGCTCCATCCTTAAGGTAACAGATGGGAAGGCCAAGACGAAAAATAATCTGCAGTCGGTGAATCAAATACTATCTGGATGGTCAAACAAGAAATAAGTTCTAAATTTCTAGATTCTCTGGTGTGCTCTGCCAGTTATCTCATTGGAGGTATTGGGTAAGTCACCTCATCGTCCCAGTCTCCGTTTCCCCTAAGTGCCCAAATATGATCCAGGATAGCCTTTAGTTCACGAGGCAACTGTTTTATGGTTTGAAGTCTCTGTCATTATAATATTTATTTCTATGATATTCTATTACCTATAGGTTTGTGACTGATGTTCTTTAACAATCTAGGATATTACTTGAATCAAAAGCTAGACATTTTCACATTGCACTGCATAACTAAAGCTTTCCTGAGTTGCACATCTGAACTGCCAGGTGCACAAGGATCACCTGGGGGTCTTGTTAAAATGCTGTTTCTGATTCAATAAGTCTGGGTGTGGGGCCTGAGATTCTGAATTTGTAAGAAGCTTCCATACTAATGCCATGGTACTCAGACCATATTTAAGTAACAAGACTTCAGAACTGTGCTGTCAATTACAGCAACCACTAATCCAAATGTGGCTATTGACTGCTTGAAATGTGGCTAGTAGACTGAGGAGTTGAAGTATTAACTTTACTTAATTTTAGTTAATTTCCATTCCAATTTAAAAGCTAATATTTGGTTCTGTTTTTGGAAACTTTTAAGTATGCTTTGAAGAACTTGGGTATGTGAATTTATATTTTTCAACCACATGTAGTTGTGATAAAAATTTAGCACCTGAATTGAGATGTGTTGTAATTGTAAATTACACCCTAGATTTTGAAGAGAGTACAAGAAAACATAATGAAATATATTATCAATATTTTATATTGATTACATGTTGAAGTGATAATATTTTAAATATACCAAGTTAAATATAATGGATTATTAAAATTTATTTTGCCCTTTAATTTTACTTTTTTTCATTGTGTCTACCGGAAATTTTTTAGTTACTTGTGTGGCTCACATTATTTTTCTATTAGATGGTGTGGGTTTAGAGTGGTAACTTGCAGCTGTAAATTCCAGCACAGCTGGATTATCCATAGGGTCAGGTACCTAACTAAAATCTGCACAAGCAGACCTCAAAAAAGGTATCATCTTTTCTTACTCCTTTACTTTATTTTCCCTTTCTTCCAATACCTTCTTACTTTCCTTTTTCTCCCCAAACCTCTTACCTCTTTCCTTTTTTACATCTTCCTCTCTATTCTTTCTCCCTCTCCCTCCCTCTCACCCTCTTTCTCTCTGGGTATATATGAAATATTCACCAAGATAGACCTTATATAAAGCCATATAACAAGTTTCAATAAATTTAAAAGGATTTAAAAAATACAAAGTATGTTTTATGAAATTAGAAGTCAATAACAGAAGGAAATTTGGGAAATATATCACTATTGACCTTAAAGAAATAAAAAAGAATTGTAAGGGAATACTATGAATAACTGTTTACCAACAAATTAGATACAACAGATTAAAAGGACACACCCTGCAATAACTGAATCAAGAAAAAATAGAAAATCTGAATAGGCCCATACCAAGTAAAGAGATTGAAACAGTAGTCAAAAAAACTTCCAATAAAGAAAATCCCAGGACCAAAGGGCCTCACTGCTGAATTATGACAAACATTGAATTCTTCACAAGTTCTTATAAAAAATATAAGAGAAATGAACACAACTTAACTCATTCTGTAAGTCCACTGTTATCCTAATACTAAAACCAGACAAAGACCTCACAAGAAAAGAAAACTACAGACCAATATCCCTTATGACTACAGATATAAAAATCCTCAAAAAATACTAGCAAGTTGAATCCAGCCACATATAAAAAGGACTGTATCCCATAAGCAAGTGGATTTATTCCAGGAATGCGTTTGGTTTAACATCTGAAAATCAAACAATTTAATACACCATAATAAAGCAAAAAACCACATGATCATCTCAATACATACAGAAAAAACATTTGACAATATGCAACACCCTTTCATGATGAAAACATTCACAAATTAGAGACAGAGGAAGACTTTCTCAACCTGATAAAAGGCAGCTACAAACAACCCACAGCTGACATCAATTTAATGGTGAAAATTGAATGCTTTCCCTTGAAGATCAGGAACAAGACAACGATGTCTGCTCTCACCACTTCTATTCAACATTTTACTGGATTTCTAATTAGACGAAATAGGCAAGCAAAAGAAATAAAAGACATTTAGATTGGAAAGAAAGTACAACTACTTCTGTTTTCAGATTATGTGATCTTGTATATGGAAAACCCTAAGGAATCCTTCAAAAAATTATTAAAGCTATCAAACAAGTTTAGAAAGGTGACAGGATAAAAACATAATTGTATTTCTATACAAGAGCAACAAAAATCCATAAATGAAAAACATAAAAAAAAAATACTTCAGAATACATTTAACAAAAGCAGTGCAAGCCTTGTTTGCCAAAAACTACAAAACATTGTTGAAGGAAATTAAAGATTTAAACAAGGATGAAGACATTCCATGTTCATGAATCAGAAGACTTAAAATTGTTAAGATGGTAATACTCCCCAAATTGACCTACAGATTCATTGCAATCCTTATCAAAACAATTTTGATAAAGAAGAACTAGATTAGACGACTCATACATCCCAATTTCAGATCTTACTTCCAAATTTCAAAGCTATTGTAATAAAGACAGTGTGGTACAAGGATAAGTATAGACATATACATCAATAGAATACAATTAAGTATCCATTAATAAAATCTACATTTATGGTCAACTGATTTCCAACAAGGGTGATAAGAAAATTCATTGAGGAAAGAATAGTCTTTCAAGCATCGGAGCTGAGACAAGTAGATATCCAAAAACAAAAGAATGAATTTGGATTCCTTCCTCACCATACTCAAAAAATAAATTAAAATGAATCATTAGATTAAGTTTCAGCTAAAACTTTAAAACTCTTAGACAAACACAGGAATATATCTTCATGACTTCAAATTAGGCAATGGTTTCTTAAATACTAAACCAAAAGCAAAAGTGGCAAAAGGGGAAAAAAAAAACATAAATTAGATGTCACCTAAATTATAAACTGTGCTTCACAAGAAACCATCAAGAAAGTGAAATGCCAATTCACAGTCTGGGGGAAAATATTTTCAAATCCTGTATTTGATAAGGGACTTGCATACAGAATACATAAAGAGTGCTTAAACTCAACAATAAAAAGACAAATAATTCAGTTTAAAAAATGGGCAAATGATTTGAATAGACATTTATTTCTCCAAAGAAGAGACACAAATGGACAATAAGTAGATGAAAGGATGGTCAATATCATTAGTCAGTAGTGAAATACAAATCAGAATTATGAGATACCAGTGCATACTGACTAGAATGACAGTGACAAAAACATAAAAAAATACCCTGTGTTGGTATGGATGTAGAGTAATTAGAAACCTCACATGTTGCTGGTGGCAGAATGTAAAATGCCAGTAGTCACTTTGGAAAACAGTTTGCCAGTTCCTGAAAATGTTCTAAGTTACCTTTCAAAGAGTTACCATTGATCCAGCAATTCCATTCCTAGGAATGAAATTAAAACATATGTCCACACAAAAACATGCACACTCATATTCACAAGAGCCAAAAATAGAAATGATCCAAATGTCCATCAACCAATGCATGGATAACCAAATGCAATATATCCATACAACAGAATATTGAAATAGCATTTAGCCACAAAAGTAAATAAGTACTGATACATGCTATAACATGGATGAAACTTGAAACATGCAAAGTGAAAGAAACAAGGCACAGAAGACCACATACTACATGGTTTTATTTATATGAATTTTCCAGAACAGATGAGATAGAAACTAGATTACAGTTGCTCAGGGCTGGGGTTGGAGAAGATGGACAGTGACTGCTAATGAGTGTTTTTCTGGGTAATGGAAATGTTCTAAACTTTGATTGTGGTGATTGTCTCCTAACTGTGAATACACTAAAAACCATTGATGTGTGTACTTTAAATTGGTAGATTAATTGGTATGTGAATTCTATCTCAATAAAGCTGTTTCTAAAAATGGCTTTATAATTTGCATTGAAAAAAGATAGTGTTTGTGTCATTTGTTGGATTCATGCAGGGATGAGGGAAAGAATGGGATGTGGGTTGATAACCTGGATTTAAAACAGCAATATACACTGGCATAGACAAGTCTTCTGACTTACCAAGAAAACTGAGTAACTTACCAAGAAAACTGAGCTAACACTGCTCCTGTGTTCACAAAGCCAAATCATCTCTCATCTGCCCTTACATCAAGTTTCACTTGGGAGTTAATTTTAATGACTCAGACAAACAGATTTATTCTGGAAGCTCCAAGAATTTCTTTTTCATAAAGAAGCTTTGCCATTTAGCCCAGGAGATCTCGCCTCAGGCATTAGGGGATGGAAGCTGCAAAACTGCTTCTAAAACTGCACCCTGGCGTGGTTATTCCACACCCACGGCGGGGACTGAAAACAAGGTCACATTTCCACTCCTGATTTCTCTTTGGCACCCACTGTGGAGGGGAGAATCAGACAGGGGGCCACACCAAACGTTTTCCTTGCCCCCCTTACAGAATGCTCACCTATCTGCACAGATTTCCCATGTGACCCGCCCACCTGTGGGGCCCTGGGGGACTCTGGGTGAAGAGAAGAGAGAGGAGCTGATCTGGTTTCCCGACTTTGATCTGAAGAATGAGCCCGAATGAAGAAGTTCCTCATCAAAGGCTGCCGAATGATAAGGAAGGCGACAGTGACTCTCCAGGGAGAGCCCAGACACCTGTGGCCAGGTGGGGAAAGGGCTCCCAGCTCTCTGAATAAGTGCTTTTGTTTCTGCTCCTTTTGACAACAAGAAACACTTGAAGCAATTGGAGCCAGCAATTTATAAGTTACATTGGCTTAATGCGATGGTCCTCAGACTTTGATGTACATAAGAATTGCTTGGGGGAAATTTCTGGAAATACAGATGCCTGGGCTTCTGCAGGTGATTTGGATTCCCAAAGAGTTTAAGGACCACTGGCTCAGTGCTAGGGCTCACTACCAATCTGGAAGGGAAAATTTCAAGTGGGTGTCATTAGAGGAAAATTTAGGGGGCATATTTAGGGGAGAGTTATACTATAATTTCAAATGTTCCTCCAAAATCCTCAAAGAAGAGAGAGGTTATTTCCAGTAAGTCTAATCTATCAATTCTCTGAATATCAGATAGAAAACTCAGAGAAATTTCTCTGGGTACCCAAATGCCTTTGTTCACATTCCAGGCACTGGGCGAGGTGCTGGGGTGGAGACGAATAACACAGCCTTGTTCCCAAGAGCACAGCATCTTGTTGAGGAGACAGACATGTAAACAAAATAAATGAAGTAGTATAGGAAGAGTGTAGGAGGCCCTGTGCCAGCCCAGGAAGGGAGTGACTAACTCTCCAGGAGTGTGGGAGGAGAGTCAGCAGAGGCTTTCCCAAAAATGCAAAGTTGGAAGCTCATCTTTAAGGCTGGGGAGCAGCTCACCTTGCTGACGTGGGGGAGGCAACATGGCAAGAAAGTGGGAAGATTCCAGTTCTGGGGGGAGAGCTGGGAACCCCCTGAGAACCCAACAGAGGTTCTCTATGGCGGGTAACACAGAAAAGGTTGGTGATGAGGTGGCGGGGATGGCTTAGGAAAGCAGCGTCCATATGACAGAACCTGTAAAGCACATAAAGGAGCCTGTGGACTTTGCCCATAGGGGATGAGCAGTTACTGTAGGAATTTTTGCTGCATCTTTGAACCACTGAACCTGGAATCCTGGAATTAAATATGTTGGTCAGACCCAGTAAGCTTGAATTGGGCAAGTACAAGGATGTATTTCCAGAACTACAACACCTGTGATATTTACAAGTTACAGTCCAAGAGAACAATTCATAGCTAGTAATTGCATGGGCTTTGCATGGCCTCATAATAATTACATGTGATGTTATTTGCCTTGACTCTCTAGAAGACATTTCTTAGAGAGGATAAATAATTTTCCAACATTGCACAGGTTATTAATTAGCAGACCTATGACTCAAATTCACATTTTCTGACTGTGAATCTTGATTTTGTACTATAAGAAGTCTTATGATCTTTCTACTACAAAAAGTACAACTCTAAACAAAACATACACAATTAGAAACCAGCAAAAATGCCATGAAGCTCTGTCACATTCTAGAAGAGAAACTCAAGAAAGGAATGTTCTGATTTCCGTATTTGTCAGAATAGGCCTGGCTCGGCTGGGGTTACAATCAAATGAACAAAAAACTACCATCATGACAAAGAAATGAGAGCTCAGAGACTTACTAGAATAAGTTTACTCCTGCACAAGTCACAATCTACTGCAGTTTGGGCAGCTCTCCTGGGTTTCTCTCCTCTATGTGATAACTCAAGTCCCAGGCTGGTGATGATACCTTCTTATGGCTTCAAGGTTACCCTGGCATCCTTAAGCTGGCATATATGACTTTATAGGGCCCTCTCACTCTGACTTTCAGCTCAACAATGTGACTTGCTTAGCAAATATGATGCTAGCAGAGGCTTGAACAAGAACTTCAAAGTTGGCCTTGCTCACCCTGTCTCCATCATGAGAACATGCCCAACCCAGCTTGTTAAAGAGATATGAGAGACAGAAGAAGAGCCAAAACGTCCCAGCCAATAGGTGGCTGACCTCCAACAGAAACCAGAAGAACCACCCAACCTGCAGATTTTTTAACTAAACAAATGGTGGTTGTTTTAAACCACTGAGTTTGGGAGTGTTTTGTTACACAGCTTTATTTGTGGCAATAGGTAACTGATACACAAATTTGGGGTATATACGAGAGATCTATCTGAAGCTAGTATATATGTATCTTGGTGATTCCAACTGCCACCTGTAGGTTCTATGGACTTTTCAGCTATAATATTTTGGGTTTAATGCTTGTCATCTTTCTGCCACTCAAGTATTTCAAATTTTTAAGGTCAGATGTTTCTGACCAGGTTTCAATGTCTCTGCTTCAATTCTGCAAATAACTTTTGCTTTTACCAAGGGCAATTGGCTATTTCTAGAGTTAAAGCTGAAACTAAGCAACATACACATAGTTCTATCCCAAATATGCTAATGCACTCAGCCACATTTTATAGGAGGGCAATGCCTTGTTGATTGGGAATCAGAAGACCTTCCCTTTTCTTGTTCTCTCTCCAAACTTGTCTATTCCCCAAGCTCTTTATCCTACCACTAACTGATTATTTTTGCGGTGATGCATTTGGTATTGTAGCATAGAAATACAGTTTCTATGCATGCCGAGGCCTCAAACACACTGGAAAAAAATACTTCAGGTCTTAGGCAGAACCCTTTTCTATACAGTGGATGTTAGGTCTGTAAAGAAAGGTTCTGTTAGAATTGGGGTACATTAATTGCCAGAGACCTTAGCAGCCTGGCAGATGCTCTAACCACAGAGATTAACTCCTCCCCTGGCAAGAAGGAAGGTAATTCATGTGACTGATCAGGATGGATCCCACTGAAGCTCATTGCCTGAGAGAAAACAGAGAGCTTTGTCTGACTTTCTGGTTTACTCCTTCAGACAACCTCCTTCCCCTGACCCACGGAGATGCGGTAACTTGCAGCAGCTAAACCACGATTAAGGCTCCCACGCTGACATTAGCAATTGATTGAAATGTGGTTTCAGGCGAGGGCAGGAGGAAATAGCACGAAACAATATAGAGGAGTTCATTGTGTCAACTCCCAGCTACAGCTCCCTGAGAACCAGGTGTGAATTGAATTGAAAGGATATTATCATATTATCAGCTCAAGGTTCCACCAGGGGGTGTAGAAAGGAGGGCATGTGGTATACCTGCAAGCTCACTTGACTCATAACCATCATTTCCCCCATTTTTCTTAAATTCAAATTGTGTGGGCTTGATCTGTGCCAAACCAATTGCAGGCTCTTTGTATTTATTAGTACATTTGTCTTACAAAATCCATGGTTGTTAGCGATTATTATCACAATGCAACAGCTGAAAAAAATGAAGATCAGGGTGTTTAAGAAAATTAT
Organism: Choloepus didactylus; assembly: GCF_015220235.1. NCBI lineage: Eukaryota > Metazoa > Chordata > Mammalia > Pilosa > Megalonychidae > Choloepus > Choloepus didactylus. The sequence continues at coordinate 23,401,275 of NC_051325.1, read as the reverse complement.
TTGTGGTTACCAAGGTAGTGAATAATGGAAATGGGATTTGGGGCCAAGGTCATTCATCCAAACAAGCTCCCACCATCCCTTTTCTCATCATAACCCATTTTCTTGACATCAACTGTGCCTGATTTAACTTCATTCATTTAGCCAATATTTATTGGGCAGAAGGTATATGCCAAACACAGTGCTAAATACTGAAGAGTCACTATGCTTTTTTTCTACCCAGTTTTCATTTCCCTTCTTTTATTTCTTTTCTTCTTTTGGGAATCCCTCTTTCTAAACTCTTGGTCCATGTGGTTTTAGTGGACCTGATCCCATCCTCTGGATACGGGAAAAAAGAACAACAAGCAGAATTGTCCACAGTAAATGGTTCAAGAATGGGTATATAACCCAATTCATATCACCAATATGTTTTTTGGAACTCTTAGGAAGTAAAGAGAAGCACTTTCTATTGGGATAGCTAAGGTATTAGAACTTAAGCTTGGGTTGCTGCTAGTGACCTCTCTGAAACATAGGAAGAGATTTTCTGAGAATGAAGTGCATGTAGAAGAAAGTTGAGCCAAGAGATGAAGAGGAAACACCATTTGAGCACCTGAATCCTGACACCTGCATCTGGGATTTGAGTCCCTGGATTCTTCAGTTACTTTAGGACAAAATTCCCTGTTTTGTTTACGTTGGTTTCATCTCTTATTTTTGAGAGAAAGAGGCCTGGCCATTATATGAGTGAAACCAAAAGAGACCGGGTCTCTGATTTCATGCAGCATATAATTTAGTAAGGAGAGGGGCAACAATTAAAATACTCACTGAAATAAATGGTATAAAAATAAATAATAGCCTAAGGAAAGAGGCATTATTCTATAAACACATATTAAAAAAACTTTTCCTGGCTGGGGAATTGAAGAATAATTTCCCATAAAAATTTCCAGGTATCTGAAAGATATAAGTAGAGATTTGCATCAAGTGTGATTCAGATAGAAAAAAAGAAAAATCAGAAGATTTACAATACTTTTGGTAGAAGGGAGAATTGTACAGAAATATACATCCAATAAATGAAATAAAGTTAAGTTAATTCATGGAAGAGGAGAGTGGTATGAAAGAGGGTGGAAAGAGAGGCAGGAGTCAAGCCATAGATGGCCCTGTAGACTGTAGTAAGGCAGTGGAACATAATCCTAGAAGACACAAGAAGCAATTGAAGGTTTTTAAGCATGCTAACATGATCAGACTTGATTTTTTAAAAGTTCACTATATCTACAGTGAGGAGAACAGAGTAGAAGTGGCCACAGAGGATAGAAGAAACCAGTTAGAAAGCAATTGCAGTGGTTTAAGGAAGAGGTGATGGTAACATGGACTAGAAAGGGGTATCAGTAACTATGGAGATAAATGGAATGCATGTCCACACAAAAACTTGTAGACATTTTTATAGCAGCATTATTCATAGTAGTCAAAAGGTGGAAACAATACGAATGTCTTTCAACTAATGAAGGGATTAAAAAATGAATATTATTTGGTGATAAAAAGAAATAAAGTACTGACTTCTGGTTGACTCCAAGGGGCTGTTCTCCAACCTTTAAACAACCAGCAAAAGTTGGCAAAGACATCTTCCTCAAAACCCCCCAAACTGTTAAAGGGGTACAATAACTATGCCAGTGCCAAATTAAGAAAACACAGCTTTAAAAGTGATAGGAGGAGCTCATTGTGCCCTTGCTGGCCCCTGTCCCACCCCCTCCCAAGTGGTGCGGAGCCAGCCTGCATTCACGTTGTGGTTTCCTGGTCCTGTTCCAGAGGGAGCAGACTAACCCCTCTGCACACACTTGGGTTTCTATATGTTGGTGCTAGTCTATCAGGTGGCAGCTTGAAAGACTGAACCAGTAAATTCTTCTTTGGCTTTCCCTCCCAGAGCTTGCCCTGCAGTCAGAAGCAGCCTGCAGACAACTCAAGTAGTGAAATAAACAATTAAGTCAAAGCAGCCTGGGGCAAAGGACTACTCACTTTAAGACATAATGGAGCACATAGGGTGTGTGTGTGGGGGGTGGGCAGTCTACTTCTCAAGGAGTAGATGGGACATCTAGAATCCTGTAAAGGAGGGAATCCCTAAGCCCATAAGGGAACCCAAGCCCTCATGGGCTCAAGATGTGGGCTCAGAAAAGAAAGAAGGGAACCTGCATTTTTGCTTCAGGCTGATCTTCTTGATAGGAGGGTTAAACTCTGAAGGAGAGCACCAAACAATCCAGACTCAATTTGTAAATACTGCGAAAGGTGTTTTTGCATTGGTTTGTTTTCTTTTGTTAGCTCCTGGCATGCAAGGACATTTTTGAATGTAAACTTAAGGAACAAAAAGCTCAGGGACTGAATCTCAGAGTTAACATATTAAAATATTAAGATATACAGTATGCAACAAAAGATTACAAACAAAGAAAGAAGAAATGATGACCCATCCAAAAGAATAAGATAAATATTTAGAAACATCAACAACAAATACCAGACTTTGGACATACCAGATAAAGATGTTTTTAAAATGATCTTCAAGCAATATTAAAGGAATTCTTCAGACTGAAAAGAAAAGACAGTAGACAGTAGATTGAAGCAGCCTAAAGAAATAAAGACCTCCAGAAAAGGTAACCATATGGGTAACTATAAACACCAGTGCTGTTTTGTATTTTTGGGTATGCAACTCCACTGTTTACTTCTTGCATATTATAAAATGCAAATGCAAAAGCAGCAATGATATAAATTTTATAAAGATGTAATTTATAAAATTTATAAAGACATAATTTGTAACAAGTATGATGAAAAGGTGGCAGGATGGAGGGGTTTAGGAACAGTGTTTGTGATGCTACTGAAGTTAAGTAGGTATCAAATCAAATGTGATTGTTATAGATTTCTGATGTTGAATATAAACCTCATTGCAAACACAATAAAATACCTGAAAAATACCCACAGACAGAAATAAGAAGTGATTCAAAATAATGCACTAAAAAATCAAATAAATAAGGAAGTAACAATTAATGGAAGAATTGAGGGACTAAAATGGTATCAGACTTACAAAGACTAAATAGCAAAATGGCAGAAGAAAGCCCTGCATTATTAGTAGTTACTTTACATGTAAATGGATTAAACTCTCCAGTCCAAAGGCAGAGATTAGAAGAATGGATTAAAAATCATGACCCAGCTATATGCTGTTTGCAAGAGACTAACCTTAAATTCAATCAACCAAGGAGGCTGGAAGTGAAAGAATAGAAAAAATATATACCAGACAAAAGAGAGTTAGGGTAGCTATACTCATATCAGATAAAACAGACATTAAATCAATAACTGTTATAAGGGACAAAGAAGGCTACCACATACTAAGAAAAGGTTAAAAAAAGAGAAAATTTAAAATATAAATATATATGCACTTAGCAGATCTGCAAAATATATGAAGCAAATATTGACAGATTTGAAGGGAGAAATAGGCAGTTCTATATTAATAGTAGGATACTTCAATACACCACTTCCAATAATGGATAGAACATGTAGACAGAAGATAAATAAGGAAATAGAAGACATAAATGATACTCACTAACTCCACCTAACAGAAATATACAGGACACTTCACACAACAGCAGCAGAATATATATTCTTTCCTAATGCATCCAAGTCATTCTACAGTATAGACTGTATTTAGTCACCAAAGCAAGTCTTAATAAATTAAAAAAAAAAACATTGAAATTTACCATGTTGACCACACTGGAATGAAGTGAGAATTCAATAACAGAGAGAGAAACAGAAAATTCACAAAAATAGGGAAATTAAACAACACTTTTTTTTTTTTTTTTACAATCAATGTGTCAAAGAAGAAATCATAGCTAAATTAGGAAATATTTTGAGGTGAATGGAAATGAAAACACAGAATACCCAAACTAATGGAAAACAGCAAAGGTAGTGCTGAGAGTGAAATTTCTAGCTCTATATGCTTACATCTAAAAAGTAAAAAGATCTCAAAGCAGACACCTAACTTAACAACTGGAGGATCTAGAAAAAGAAGAGCAAGCCAAAACCAAATCAAGCACAAGGAAGGAAATAACAAAGGTTAAATTGGAGATAAATGAAATAGAGAATTAAAAAAATAGAATCAAAGAAACAAAAAGTTGGTTCTTTGAAAAGATCAATAAAATTGACAAAACTTTAGGTAAACTGGAAAAGAAAAAAAGAAAGGACACAAATAACTGAAATGAGTAATGAAAAGGGGGGCATTACTACCAACCCCACAGAAATAAAAAGACCTATAAGAGGACACTATGAACAACCGTATGCTAACAAATTATATAACATAAATGAAATGAACAAATCCCTGGAAATGCACAAACTACCTACACTGACTCATGAGGAAACAGAAGATCTCAATGGACCAACAACAAATAAAGAGATTGAACTAGTAATTGAAAACCTCCCAAAAAGTAAATCCCAGGGCCTGATGGCTTTCCTGATGAATTTTACCAAATATTCCAAGAAGAATTAACAGCAATCCTGCTCAAACTCCTCCAAAACAATGAAGAAGTGGGAATACTCCTGAATTCATTATATGAAGCCAACATCACACTAATACCAAAGCCAGATACAGATATCACAAATAAAGATAATACTGAGCAATATCCCTTATGAATATAGATGCAAAAATCCTCAACAAAATACTAGTAAAACAATTCCAACAGCACATTAAAAGAATTATGTACCATGATCAAGTGAAATTTATCCCAGGAATGCAGGGTGGGGGGCAGATTTCAGCATAACAAAATCACTTAATATACTACATTGCATTAATAGAACAAAAAAGAAAAAATCTACACATAATTATCTTAAGTGATGCAGAAAAGACATTTGACCAAATCCAACAACCTTTAAAAAAAAAAAAAAACACTTGGAAATCTAGGAGTAAAGGGAAACTCCCTCAAAATGATAAAGGGCATTTATATGAAAAACCCAGAGCTTCATCATACTCAACTGCGAGAGATTGTAAGCTTTCCTTCCAAGATCAGGAAAAAGATAAGATGGCCACTGTTACCACTGTTATTCAACATTATAGTGGAAGTCCTAGACAGAGCAATTAGGCAAAAAAAAAAAAAAAAAGAACTGAAAATCATCCAAATTGGAAAGGAAGAAATAAAACTTTTCCTATTTGCAGATCACATGATTCTATCTATAGAAAATCCTGAAAAATCCACTACAAGAAACTAGTGTTAATAAAAAAATTCAACAAAGTGGTAGGTGTACAAGATCAATTCACAAAATCAGAATTATTTCTATACACTGGTAATAAACAATCTGAAGAGGAAATTAAGAAAAAAATTTATTTACAATAGCAACTTAAAGAATCAAATATCTAGTATTAATTTAACCAAGGATGTAAAGAACTTGCACACAGAATACCACAAAATATTGCTATAAGAAATCAAAGAAGACCTAAATAAAAAAAAATTCTTTCTATGTTCATGGAAATTTGGGGATATTTGTTACTGCAACATAACCCATCCTATCCTGATTGATAGCAGTTGTGCCATATGGTATGTGTGTATTATACTGGGTTTAAAAAACCATCTTCCATCATTTATTTGTTTGGTAACTTTGGCCAAGATACTTAAATTTTATTGACCTCAGCTACCTTATCTCTAAAATGGGGATGAAAGTTGCTTGCCTAATGGTTGAGTTCTGGCTCTCTTTAAAATTTATTCATTCCTTGAGATAGACGAATTTGAGTGCCTCTATGATGCAAGGTTCCTCCCAAGAAAATACCACCTCCATTGGCAAAGATGTCTGGCCGTCAGAACAGCCAACAACTAAGTCATAGGTGCCTAAGCTTGCCTGCAGAAACAGGGAGCTCTCAGCATCAATACCCTCATATTCAATGATGGAAAAAAATCAGAATTAATGAAACATGCAACCTTGGATTACAGTCCTATAGAAAAACTGAATTACATAGCATCTCAGAAATCCCAGACACTGTCTTCATCTTTTCCTTTCTTAGGAATATGCAGTTGAAAAGGAATTTGCTCATATCTGAATATTCTTTTCTCAAAACTTGTTCAAAGACCACTATTACCCAGGTAGAAGGGTAGTTATACTCACCAGGCATGTATACATGCTTCTAGCAGACAAGTACCAGAAGAAATTTAATATTATTTGTAGGCATGGTGAGAGTCTTACATTTCAGCTCTATGCTTTCCTAGAGCTCTTCTTGAAAAGTTGGCTTAAGTGACTGGAATAGATGTTCTCCCTCCATTTGGCACCACAGAACTTTAGTTTCTGAGAACATAAGGTCTGGGCTGTTATAAATATTGGGCTACCATGAGAGAAGACCCCATCTGAAAAATAGAGCCAACACAGGAAAAGCAGACCAGAGAAACTGAGAGAAAATCTTGGTCCCTGACAACAGTGAGTCCTGGATCAAGCCATAGCCCAAGCTAGAACCATCCTAGGACTTTCCATTTACAGAAAGCCAAAAGAAAAAAAAAAAATGTCACTCTTACTTAAGTCAACTGGCATTTAATTTTCTATCACTTTGCTACCAGAAGATTCGAAATGATATTGTGTTATTTGCTATTTGCAGTATTACACTATTGCAGAAAGAACTTGAAAAAGATATAAGGAAGCAGTTCCAGTGGATACAATATTATGAACTTATACATTGACATAATCTTTTTATCACTTCCAGTCCTGAGGTGGAGAAGTGCCTGAATAACATCACCACAATCTCCCTGTAAAGAAAATAGCCATGTGACACAAAATGATTTCAAACCTCAAGTTAATTGTCCAATTATCTCGACTGTACTTAATGCAAATTAACACACTTCATATGAACAAACTTTTCTGAGTGCTGGCCCTGGAACAGGTCCTGTGCTAGTGTCACACACAAGATGGGAAGCACACGGTGTCCGTCACCAAGTACCTTACAACAACTTGTCCACCAGGCTGTCGTCAGAAGTTTACAGGAGTTCAGGAGGACACTGATATGCTCAGCTTTCAGGGTGCACAGGTGGCGCCTGGGAGAAGCTGGCTGCCTTTGGCTATGAGAAGGGTCATTTCTATCTCCCAGTGTGCTGGAAAAACTATTGATCATTTTTAAGTATATCAGCATGTGAAAAAGATCACCATGCAACTATGAATAATACAGAGGGGGAGGCAGAAACTCAATTGGCAACTTCAGTGTCATACGTCACATTAGAAGAGGATACACAGGATGTTATGGGAACAGAATTCACATCGTGGGGTTCCAGCAATGACTTCTTCCAGGTGCACATCTTGAATGATCAGTAAATGTCAACTTGGCAAGCAAGTTTGAAAAGGGAGAAGTCCAAACTTGAACACAGCCTCAGACGTATGAAATAGCAGGGAGCGTAGGGTCACATTCTTAGCTCCTTAAGGTTGAAGAATGGGTTCAAATCCTGGCTCTGGTACTTGACATTGGGGAAGTAACTTAACCTCTGTCTGTGGTTCAGTTTCCTTCTCTATAGAATGGGGATTAAAAAAGAACCTACCTCATAAGGTAAGATAAATTAAACAATCTATAAAAAAGAACCACAATATTGCCTGGCTCAAAATAATTGCTTAATAAAGGTGGCTATAATAATAAAATATTGTTATAAAGACAGAGTGATACAGAATTTCAAGAAGAAATGGTCAACTTTCAAATATGGAGATTTAGGTAAGAAAATAAACACATTATTTGAGCTTGGCAATCTAGATGGTGTTTGTAATGTTTGCAAGTTAAGTGGAGTGACAAAGGCATACGATTGCAGAATAAATAGTGGGCAAAAAAGCAGTAGCAGTGAGAACAGACACCTCTCGTGAGAAGCTTGGCAAAGATGTTAAAGAGAGAGTTTCTAGAATGGTGAAATTGCCCAGAATCCCCCGTGTATTGTCACATCTAGGATGCACTTTGCTTTTCTAGCTGCAGTGTTGACCAATTTAGTAAGTAATAGATTTCTGAGAATAGCCTGTGCAATGAATATCTTTTTGATATTTTAATGTGAAAAGTGTTTCTCTTCATTAACACTACTATTGCTATGCATAACAATTACTGTTTAGTAAGGTCCATTATTAGTGTAAAAATATCATTTTTCATTCTCAGAAGAAACTTGCCATACCTCAGAACAAAGGTATTCTTACTGTTTTTGACAAATAAGGAAAATAAATTGAGGAACTTCACCAAAGTCACAAAGCAAGAAACTGAATGACAACCTGTGTAATTCAAAGCTAGTTCTCCTGAAGTTCAGAGCAGGGCTGCAGAGTGATGATCCTGCAGTCTACTCACTGGGAGGCAAGGATACGAGGCAATGCCGTTTCTCTCAGTAAAGCCCAGAAATGCTGGGTTTAAAGGAAACTTGCACAAATAGATTCTAGGTAATAAACATCACTGGGGCCAAAGAAGGACCCTTGAAGGATTAAGGACAATTGAGAAGTTCAAAGAAAGGAAGATGGATGGGCAAAGTTAGAGAAACCCACTGAGTCAGGCACAGACATTCTTTCATGGCTTAAGCAAATAAAAGAAACTATGAAAGGACCAAAGCCGTGACCTTAATTCTCCAGGGAGCACAGTTGTAGAGTTGCTTTGGGTCCCTCCAGTTTCCGTGAGAATATCCTGGCTGCCATGGACCCTGATGAAAGAGAAATAAATGGCTCTGTGTGTGAGATTTAAAGCATTTCTAATTGGAAAGCAAACCTAACTGCACATACTACACATGCACACAACACCATGTGGAAATAATAAATGTATATATGATGGAAATGTTTGTTTCATTTATTATGCTAGGACTTTTTCCAAGAAATGGAAGCAATTGTTAGAAGTGACATTAAATATTTAACTGTTTCTTTTTTCTTCTTTTTCTTAGTAGTTTTTATTAACACATAATTTAAAATGTCACTGCCACCCAATAAGGCATCTGGTTCCTGATTTGTGGGAGCATTTCGTTAGTTTAAAAGGAAAAAAAAATTCAGTCTCCAGAAAATATATGCAATATATGAATATGATGCAGGAGAAATCTGAGATTCAAAATTGTGTTCTTTGAGAATTTTACATCTGTGGGAAACAGCCTTTAACTCTTTGGCTATGAGGTAGGATTTTTCTAAGTGAGGACTGTAATAGTGGTCAATGGCATGATAGTTACCTAACTTATTGGGTGGTTGTTTTCTGATATGGGTAATCAAATTACCTTAAAATTTCAGGGTGAAATGGAAGAATGTTCAGCCTTTGATGCAAACACTCTTAGGCAAAAAAAGTTTCATTTCTAAGTAGTTACATTTGTGAGGAATCCAAGCATCCACAATATTTTTAAATTCTCCTTAAAAAAACCAGTTGGGATATGAATGCCACATCAGTTAGCTAATGCTGTGTAACAAACCATCCCAAAACTCCATGGCTAAAAAGAATAAGTATTTATCATTGCTTGTGATTCACTTGGGCTTGCTTATGTGTTTGCAGCCTGCTGATATTGGTTGGGATCTCTCACTGTTTGGTAGTTGTCTGGGGCTGGATGGTCTTGGATGGCCTCAGCTGGGGCAACTTATCTTTATTCCTCATAGTGTCTCAATAATCCATTTGGCTTGTGTGGCATTGTTTGCATAGTATCCGATGATTCCATGAGAGTGAGGCTTGGAGCTTCTTATGCCCTAGGCTCATATACACCATATTGTCACCTCTGCTGCATTTCATTTGCCAAAGCAAGTCACAAGGCCAGCCTAGATTCAAGAAGAAAGACAGCCTCCACCCAAGGGTGTGAACACAGGGAAATGTGGAGAATCGAGACCTTTTGGCAATCTTCCACCGATGTTAAGTGACTTGTTACTAAATGGTAGACTTCAAGAACTCAGGTTCAAAATCATGCATAGTCAAAGCCAAAGATTATCACAGGCCGTGAACTATCTAAATAACTGGTCAGTGGTCAAGTGCACAAATGGTATGTCTACAGATGCCAGATCTATTCTTTTCACCCAAATTCCACACTTGCTCAAGCCCTATCCTCATGCCTCCTGATGGCATATTAGTGTGTTTGCATTGAGTAAGTATTCATACCATGACAGAAGCCATCTAAGTCCTCATGCTTATCATTCTGAGTATACCACAATTGCTTTCTCAAGAAAGAAAAAGAAATATGTAAATGAGAAATATGTAAATAAGAAAATTGAATGATTAGCTGATATTGCAAGTAGACTGAACATTAAACTGGTTTAAAAGTGTGCTTAACACATCCTTGGTGCAGTGCTTCTCAAACTCTCTTGGGTGAACAACCAGGTTGTTGTTGTTTTTGTTGTTGTTATTACTGCTTCTGAAATTTCTTTTAAATGTTTATTCTCACTTTCTGTAATTATCTTATTACAGATTGGTAAAAGTTTTGAGGATTGACACTAATTCATGGATGGGCCACACTTTGAGTAGCACTGCTTGATATATTTATTTAATAAAAGAGTCATTAAGCATTTATTAATAATGTATCTACTGTATGCTGGATACTAAGGAATAGTTGATGCAATTTATATCCTCAAGGAGGTCATAATCTGTAAGGAAAAAATATATGTAATTAACTAATGAAAATGTTACCACTCAGATACACACACAAAATGACATAGGAGAGAAAAGTAAATATGAATTTAAAGGCAGAAGAACAAATCCCCATTTGCACATAAGCCTTTATTTCCAGCAAAATAATACTGAGCTCTCCTCTCATTGATAAGAACTTTAGAACCTGACTTAATTTACATTCATTCTAAAGGACTTTTTATTATCTCCCTTATGTATTCCAGGCTAAATCATGCTTTATTATAGATATTTTCACTTTTCATCCAACATGGTGTGAACAAGGCTTAAAACTCAAGCAAACAATATGTTTTTCTGGGCATTTCTTCTTTTCCCCTCAGGCTATGACTTTTTTATAATTTCCCTATATTCTGTAGAATTTTTTGCACTTCCCTTAGGAAACTATCTTTATGCCCATTTTCTAAACTCATTTGGCCCAGAATTTTAATTTTAATAGTAGTAGGCTCCTTGGAGTTCATTTATTTTTAATTTTTTGTTTTAGAATTTAGAGAACTAAGGCTGAGTGATTCTCTAATGCTTCATTAGGATCACATAGTTATCTAGTCACGATATTAGGATTAAAACTTAGGTTTATTTCCCCTTGAATAATCTGAATTTTCAGCTTATTAGAAAATTAATGCTTGCTTATTTTAGAAAATTTGTAAAATACAAAAAGAATCAAGAAGAAAACTTAAGATACCACTATAATTCTTTTGGAATATTTTCTTCCAAGCTTATTTATTTATTAAAAATATTTCTTCCAAACTTGCTTATTTATTATGAAATATTTTATTTTATAATTTAATATTCTATTTATTGATTTATTTATTATAAAATATTACACTTATTATGTTCAAGAGAAAAGAACCAAATTAGAAAATACTAATAGGGTATTATGAACTAAATAATATGACATTGAATGTTTATAAAAGAACTGAATAAAATTCTATAACTAAAATGTACAATAAATGAAATTGAAAATGAAATAAATTGGCTTAATACTGGGTCTTGCACAGTTGAAGAAAGAATTAGTAAACTGGAAGAGAATCCACAAAAACTATTCCAAATAATCTACACAGAGAAAAAAAGAATGCAAAGCAGAAAAGGGATAATAAGAAACATAGAGAAAGGGGATAGAGGGATAAAATCCAATGTATTTAATTGGGGCCTCAAAAGGAAAGGAAACAAAGTCTGGGGCAGATTCTATATTCTAAGAAATTATGGTTGAAAATTTCCAGTGAAAAAAGTACATTAATCTTTAGATTAAAAAAGCCCAGTGGATTCCAAGCAGGATAAATAAAAAAGGAATTCACATCCAAGAAATAATAGTGAAGTAAGCAGAAAGCAACCAAGAAAAATTATAAGAACAGCCAGAGAAAAAACAGAATTCCATCAAAGGCACAGAAAACAAGTGACACTTATTTCTAATAGAAACAAGGGGACATATAACATGGTAGAATGACATCTTCTCAGAGCTGAGAGAAAAAATGGCCAGTCTAGAATTCTAAACCAAGAGAAATAATTTTCCTTAAGAAGGAAGGTGGATTAAATATATTTTCAGATAAAAATTTTAAAAATAAAATAACTAGCTAGGTGGAGACCAGCATTAAGGGAAATTTAAAATAATAAAACTTAAAGACTATTATTCAGGCAGAGGCATAATGATCACAGATGGAAGGAACAAATGGAGAGACAAGAAGATAACTGTAAATAAACACTATAAAAAGCAATGACAATGGCAACCAACAGGTTTAAGTATATCTTACCTGTTTATGTATATACTGAAAGTATCCTAAAATTGAATTTAAGCTACATGAAAGATTTTAATTAATATCAAATTTGGATAAATCACAGATGCATGCTATAATTTCAAAATATTCATTGAAAGAATGGAAAAGGAGTAAATGATATTCCAATTATTAGAGAAAAAAATGAAATGACAAAATTTATGAATCCAAAAGGGACAAAGCAGAAGTGACATTGAAACAAAAACTAATAAGATAATAGATGTAACTCAAATATCTCAGTAACTACAGTAAATATAAATGGAGTAATTCAATTAAATGAAAAGATGATTGACAGTATAAAAAATAATCCAGCAAGATAGTATTTCCAAGACACACAGTAAAACATAGGGTAAAAATGTTTAAATGTAAAAAGATAAAAATGTTGTAACATGCAAACAGTAACCAAAAGTAAACTGATCTAGCTGTATTAATATAGATACAATATACTTTAATCTCAAAAACATTATGACAGATGAGGGTCATCTCATAATCACAAAACATCCAAATCATTGGGAAGATACAGCAATTCTAAAATTGCATTTATCTAGTAACAAAGGTCTAAAATATATAAAACAAAAAGTTATGCAAGGAGTAATAGAAACATGCATAAATATAATGGAGAATTGTAATATATCTATTTCACATAGACAAAGCAGGCAAATATCAATAAAATAGAGCAGATTTGAACAATATGGCTAACAAACTTGACCTCACAGCCATAGCCATGTGTAGATCACAGCGCCCAACAATTGCAAAATACACATTCCTTTCCAGCTACATGGGACTTTAACAAAAATTGGCGTTTACAACCAGGACCATAAAGAAAGTTTCAATAATTTCCGAATATTAGGGTTAGTTTATGGTTAAGTTTAAGGTTAGGGTAGGCCTGAAGTTAGGACTAGGTCTACAGTTATGTTTAGGTTGAGGGTTAGCTTTAGATTTAGAGTTAGTATTTGCATTAGGTTTAATCTGGATGAGGGTTAGATTTAAGAGCAGGGCTATTGTTTTGCTAGATTTAGGTTAGTGTTAGGTTTAGTGCTAGGATTAGGACTAGAATTAATGTATGGTTTGGTTTGAAGATTAGCATTGGTATTAAGGGAAGAGTTATGTTTAATGTACGTTTAGGGTTTGATTAGGGAAGAGTTAAGGGCAGGATTAGGATTAATATTAGGATTAGGATGATAAATAGAACAGTTATACCAAACAGAACACCTGTAATTAAACATACTTTGTTCATAAAAAGGTGGCATTAGATTAGTAAGGGAGGGTTATCTTTTCAATGAAGTTCAAGGGAAAGTGGGTGTCTATATGGAAAAAAAATGATTTGGGATTCCTAATTCACACCAACGTTAAACAACATTTTCAATTAAACATTGTCATAAATACACAAAGCAGAACGATGAAGATTTTAGAAGTTATTAAAAGAAAATATTTTCCTGACAATGGGCAAAATGTAGAGCCAAAATGACTTATCATCAGAATGAATAAAGAACTTCTATAAATCGATAAGGAAAAGATTGAAGAAAATAACCCGAGGAACCAAAAGACTTAAACTGACTCTTGAAAACAATATGCGGAGCTGACAAGGAAGATGAGTGACAGGAAATTCAAACCATGCTGGTAGAAAAGTCACTCTGGAAAACAGATTAATAAGATCCAGTCTAGTTGAAGATATACGAACCCTATGTGTAATACCACCAGTAGATAGCAATACAAATACAGGAATGCATGCTCACGTGCACCAGGCTAGAAGTACATGAATTTTCATAGTAGTTGTGTTTTAAATCCCAAATTGAAAATAACCCAAATTGCATCAACAGCAGAAGAGATAAATAAATAGTGACTGAAAAAATTGAGCCTCAATAAAATATATATAGACTAGATTCCATTTATACAGGGATTTAAAACAGGAACCATTAAGCTACCCTGTTTAGGGGATTGCATCCTTAATAACAAAAGCAAGGAGATGAGGATCATAAAATCAGGAGAAACTATGACCAAGAAGGCTGAGACTTCTGAAATGTAGGCTCATTTCTTGATTGGAGAAGTAGACACTTGGGTATTTTCTTTGCAATAATTCATTAAGCTGTACTTTTTTGTGGACTTTTCTGTGAGCATGCTGCATGCCACAACACAAAGGTTAAAACTATATTATTTTAGTGGCTGCATTGCACTTCTAGGTTTGAATGTACCACATTTTACTTAATGATTTACCTCAGCTAAACATTTATGTTGCCTCCTCTTGGTTTTCCTACTCAAAATAGTGTCTCAGCTGACAAATATTTATGCATATTTTTATTCTGGTTTCTTAGAATAGATTCTTGGAAGAGAAAAGACTGGGCCAAACCATATGTGGTTTTAAATTTTTCTTGATATAAGGTGAAATTATTTGCCAAAAATACTGTGCTTCTGAATCACTACACATTCACCAGCATCAAATGCTGTAGTTTTCTTTTTTCTAATTTTGCTTATTTAGTTGAAGAGGGTTTGATACTCATTGTTTTAGGTTGCATTTCATTGATATCCACCTAGTCAATTTGTTTTGACTGTGACATAGTGTTCAGATTGAGGGCTCAAGAATCAAATTGCTGGGGTTCAAATTCACCATTTATATACTGTATGACTTTGGGTTTGTTACCTTTCTTTGAGGGTCAATTTCCATACATATAATGTAACAAAGGGTTGTCATGGTAAATAAATTTATCTATACATGTACTATATCAATTTAATGAGCATGCTACCTGTCATGTTTTAAGTCCTCTGTAAATTATATGTGCATGCACTTGAATAGAGCTTTGGATGAAGAATTGGAGGTGAAGGGAACAATGGAGAGAGGGAGGACTAGAGGAAGGAAGGAGGGAAGAAGAAAAGGAGGGAATGATGAAGGAAGATGGAGTGACACGGAAGAAAGGAGGCTGGGAGGGAGGAAAGGAAAGAGGCAAATTAAATGATGTTGAGATAGACTACAATATAGTCAAGTGCAATTGATCAAGGTTTTAGAGTCAGATGGTCCCGGTTCTACCAGTTTTTAGTTATGTACTCTGGGACATACATAACTCTGAACTTCAGTTATCTCATCTGTAAAATTGGACAGAGAAAACTAATGTTCATCATCTGTGTGAGAATTAAATAAGGTATGTATCTCCAAGCCTTGCTCATAGTAGCTCTCAGAAAACGGCAAGTGATATTCTTTTTGTTGTTGCTAGACAATAATAGCTAAGAAAGTGCTAGGAATGGCTTAAAATGTTTATCCTAAAATTAGTAAATATCTAACACCAAATGTGATAAAAGAATTCATCAGCTCTCCAAGATTGATAGAATATGAGCTTCTGAGTGTGTGTTTGTGAGTGTAAGTTTGCCCTTTCAGGATAGAATCTGGAACAAAAAGATGGCTATCATAAATAGAGAAGTGGAATGGAGGAGATGTTCCTTGCCCTGGCCAGATCATAGAATCTCACAGTGTCTTCCGGCAGTTGACCAGAACAAGGAGAAAACAGTTAGCACAGGACTTGGCTGAGAAGGGGAGCCGTCTCTGGCCTCCTCACTATACCTAAGAAAGACTTATCAAAGCCAAGAGAAGCCAGTTAACAGCATTAGATCAAGAAAGCCAGGGAGGTGGAGCCTTTTCCCTGAAACATTTCAAGATGTATGGCCTCATGCTGCCAAGAAAACCCTCTATGGATGTCATGTGCAATATGACCACTTGGCCCAGTAATCCAACTCCAATGTCAAATTACACAAAAGTCCTTTAAAAATTATAGCATGTTCAAATATTATGTCAGTCTCTTTCCTTTCATGTCCTCAGGTTTTATCACATATCAGATATAAGTTGTACCTTGCTGTTTTTTAGTGGTATAACAAATGTCCAAGAATAGTCAGATTCTTTTAAAGTTGATACAAAACCAAAACTTCTTCTTTGGTTTTAAAACTTTTATTTTAAACCATTTTAAAACTTACTTTTGCCTGTGGTGGTAGTATGTCATTTGGTCCTAGCTTGTGATGGTGACAATTCCTTGAGATGTTAAGGGCTTTTAGCTAACGATCTCCAATTGCTGTAATTGCAGCAATAGCAAATGGGCTTGAAGGAATAGTAGCAAAAAACCCACACCTAATTCTGTATAAGCCCTCTGGCATGTATTACAGTTGAAGGAGTTTTAAAGATTTTCTTTGATGATTTTAATCCATGAGTTCTGTAGCCTGCTAAGCTCTGACTCAAATAAGAATCAAAAAATAAAATAGCATTTGGCTCAGAAGTGATATATGTGGATGCCCCGTGTATTGATTTGCTTTTGTAAACAGAGCTTGCAAAGACTATTTAGAAATGAAGAGACGTATTTGATAATAAGACACTGAGAGATCCTGTCATTTGTCTATACCGTAACCAAGAACATTTGACCAAGAACAGTACAAATCAAAACATAAAACAAAATAAAGCAAGCAAGCAAACAAACAGACAAAAAAGAACTTCCAGCCTGGAAAGTTGATGGGAACCCAAGGGAGAAGGTCATATTCTTTGACTCCTGAATTCCATCATGAAAGTGTCTTTTACCAAGTACTGAGAACATTTGTATTCCAGTCTTTCCATGAACAGAATTGCGTTTTAAATTTTATTGCTAATTTTTGTAGAAAAAGAAGTGGAAAGTAGAGGAAATGAATGACTAATTGCCTGGCCCCATCTCACTGGAGAACAATGAACAGTCCCTGAAGCAAAACCAAATTTAATTTTTCCCTTCAGTCTTGTCTTTATGTTTTTTAACATATATGACTATTCTGATTTGAAGTGAAAATAGCTTTAATGATTCTTTTTTATTGTTTAGCTAATTTGTGATAATTTTAGAAACATAGAATTACCTCATGTTTTTTATTGCTGCAGTATAGTATCCTACTGAATATGTGGGTCATATTTTATTTTCCCAGTCTTCTAATTGATAGACACTTAGATTGTCTTTGATTTGTTGCTATAGGAAACAATACTGCTATGAAAGTTCTTAGCACTCTAACAACCTCTTCAATTGCTCTCTGATTCACTGGTACCAGGTTCATGGTTTTCTTTGGCCACTTTATTCTGTGCCATTTAAAAATTCTCCAGTATCCACCCTTGAAGAGACTATAGGCTCTGGGGCCAAACTGCCTGGGTTTGAATCTTGCATGGATCTGATTTAATGGCTGTGTGACTTTGGTCAAGTTTTTGTTTTTATCTCTCTGTGCTACACAGTCGCTGAGCTATAAAATGAAGATAATAATGTGTACCCTCTAAAGGATCTGAGGATTGAATAAAATAATCCATTTATAATCCTCAGCATAACTTTGTTCAATGAATTGCAAAAACTGTAGTATTATTTTCTCATTCATGTGTATCTGAAAAACATGTGTAAAAAACATTCCCATGTTTTCACAAGCTTCCATGTTCAAGATTCCAAAACTACATCTCTCACCCACATGTTTCTTCCTGGCTTCGGTTCATGTTCCCTAATTCCTGGAAGAGATTTATGCTGGATGCTCAGATATCATATAAACTCTCCATAGATTAAAACAGCCACCAAACGAGGCTCACAAATCCTCAGAATCACATTTATAGCTCCTCCCGCTCTATTGAATGTCCAGTCAGTCACAAATTCTTGCCAAATTTTGCATGTTTCCACAGTGCTTCTGAGATCCCAGCTCTGTCCATCACTGCTTCTTCCAGCCTGAGTAAGGCCCTGCTGTCCTTACACTGAACAGTGGATATGAAACTTTCTTCAGGGGCACAGTGCTATCTCAAATGACATGCCAAGTGGACGTTCAGTACACTCAGCAAGTCCAACCTTTGCTGCTGTTATTAAAGCAGTATTTAGGGACCTGGGACCTCACCCTTTCTCTCTCATCTTTGCCTCCAGATGGCCCCTGAAGTAACTGAGCCCCAAGCATCTCTACAGAAAGAACTGGACTCTTAACTTCCAATTGCTTTCCTTCCAATCTCTTCTGCACACATTGGAAGATATAATCAGCCTAAAAATACTACCATGGCCATGTTACTCCCTAGCCAAAAAGTATACAATGTTTCTTTCAAACTCCCTCACTGGCATTCAAGTCCTGCCCACAAACTCCAAATTTAAGCCCAATAAAACTTAAATATATATCCACATTGTCATCATGTTTTCTCACCTCACAGGCTGCATTCATATCTCCAAAGGCTAGCTTCTTTCCACCTTCATGCTCTGACATCTCATCCAGGACTCATTTAAATTCTGCCCCCTCCATTCAAGGACTTGTTTAAATTCTGCCTCCTCTATGTTGCTTCTTCAGTCAACATGCTGTTCCCCTCTTAGGTTTGTGCTCCCTTTCCTCCAACTGGCAGAAGTCCCATGCATTTCTGGATATCATCCTATCAATCTTTTTGTATGAGAATATGTTGTATTTTTCCAAAATTGCTAGACCTCACAGCATCTGACATGGGGCCTCAGATGTTTGGAATTCAATCACAGTCGCTCATACCACTGGGGACAATGTGCTGTCACAAAGCAAATTCTAAGATGCTATGAAGGATTGGAGGGCTATTGAGTTTCACCTGTGAATAGTTGACTTCCCTTTTGTTACCAATGGTCTCTTCTGGGGTAACTGTATTCAGTCCTTTATCTCATACCATTGAAACCATGGTTACTTTATATTAATGTAATACATTTATATAGTAAAATTCAAATAGTTTGGAAAATTTATACAATAAAATATAATGTCCCTTTCAGCCCAAATCCCTTGTTCCCTAGTTCTGCTTGAAAGCCACTATTGTTATGAATTTCCTAGTGATTACCTTACAGCAATAATTGGGTTCTGATGTAAAGCTTCCACTCCACTGTTAAATTATGTCTCATTTCTCTATTTGTCCAAACTTTCCCACCCAGTAGGATTACTGGCATCCCAGAAAATCTCCCAAGGCCTGTCCATCTTTACTTTCCTCCAAACATCCCCCAGTTGCAGACATTTGATAATTAGCCTTGTTAATCATTTTATTAGACCCAGTCCCATACTGCTCCCTGTTTGATAACTCAGATCAGTCCCAACATAGCCTCCTCTCCCCAGACTCCTTGAAGACAGTTGCAGACACTACAGTGTTGAGATGGGACTTAGACAATTAGCAAGAGCAAACCCCTTTAAAATTAGCTCATGAATGGAAAAAAAAGTGTTTCTTAAACTGAAAAAGTTAAAGACAAATGAATATGAATAGGCCTTTCTTGACCTGTTTGGATATAATTTAGAAGGTGTAGATAAGAGCAAGTACAAAGAAACAAGGGGCAAGTGAAAAACTCAGTCTCAGGCAGGGTTATTTTTTTTTCTGTTTTATCAATTCAGTTTTATTGCAATATATTCACATACCCTGTGTGCTAGTTTGAATATATTGTGTCCCCCAAATGCCATTATCTTTGATGTAATCTTGGGTGGGGCAGACATAATAGTGGGGATTAAGTTGGAACATTTGGATTAGGTTGTTTGCATGGAATTGCGCCCCACCCAACTGTAGATGATAACTGATGGGATATTTCCATGGAGGCATGGCCCCACCCATTTGGGGTGGGCCTTGATCAGTGGAGCCATATAAATGAGCTACTCAAAGAGAAGGAACTCAGTGCAGCTGTGAGTGACGTTTTGAAGAGGAGCAAGCTTGCTAGAGAGGAATGTCCTGGGAGAAAGCCATTTTGAAACCAGAACTTGGAGCAGACCCCAGCCACGTGCCTTCCCAGCTAACAGAGGTCTTCTGGATGCCATTGGCCATCCTCCAGTGAAGGTACCCGATTACTGATGTGTTACCTTGGACACTTTATGGCCTTAAGACTGTAATTGTGTAGCCAAATAAACCCCCTTTTTATAAAAGCCAATCCATCTCTGGTGTTTTGCATTCTGGCAGCATTAGCAAGCTAAAACACCCTGCAATCATCCACAGTGTACAGTTCTTTTCAGAACTGTTACATAGTTGTGCATTCATCACCGAAGTCAATTTTTGAACATTTTCATTACTCCAAAATAATAATAATAATAATAATAATACAAGTAAAGAAGAACACCCAAAACATCCCATCCCCCTATTATTCATTTAATTTTTGTTCCCATTTTTCTACTCATCTGTTCACACACTGGATAAAGGGAGTATGAGCCACAAGGTTTTCACAACCACACAGTCATGCCATGTAAGCACGTAGTTATACAGTGCTCTTCAAGAATCAGGCTTACTGGATTGCAGTTCAACAGTTTCAGGTATTTCCTTCTAGCTATTCCAAAACACTAAAAACTACAAAGGGTTATCTACATAGTGCATAAGAATACCCTCCAGAATGACCGCTCAACTCCATTTGAAATCTCTCAGCCACCGAAACTTTGTTTCATTTCTCCTTCCTCTTTTGGTCAGGAAGATGTTCTCAATCCTATGATGCCAGGTCTAGTATTATCCCTGGGAGTCATGTCCCACATAGGATGGAGGGTATTGAGTTTACTTGCTGAGTGGGCTTAGAGAGAAAGGCCACATCTGAGCAACAAAAGAGGTTCTCTGGGGGTGACTCTTAGGCACAATTGTAAGTAGGCTTAGCCTCTCCTTTGCAGTAACAAACTTCATAAGGACAAGCCCCAAGACCAAGGGCTTGGCCTTCTAAACTGGTAGTCCCCAATGCTTGTGAGAATATCAGGAATTCCCCAGATGGGTAAATTTAATATCTCTACATTTTTCCCCTGTCCCTTGGGGGGCTTAGCAAATACATTGTAATTCTCTTGGGCAGGGTTATTTTAAAGTAATCAATGATGGGAAATTCTGACTGAGTCAAGATCTATGGTCCACATTCAGGAAAAGCACAACAAGAGTTCTCATAACTTATAAGGACGCACACACCTTTTCACACACAAACCAACCAGAGAGATCTCAATCACCAACTTCTGAAAGAACTGACATCCCCAGCCACATACAGTTTCTTCTAGGCACATGAATGAAGAAGCTGGATTCACAAACATGACTTTGCCAAAGCCATTGGAGGTGGTCTGTCATCACAAACTGGCCCCATATCACTCTGCTTTGGCTTTGAAAGAATTTAGTTGGCCAGAAATGGAAGACCTGAACCACCATTAACTGTGTTCCTCACAACTTTATTGAACCAGAAAATCTTTTTCTCCACTAAATTGAGCAAGACATGTTTGCTCTTTGTAACATAAAGAGGTTGAATTAGATAATCTCCAAGGTCCCTTCAAGCTCTAAAATACTATTATTATCATTGCTTTAAGTGATATTCATCCTACTGAGCTTATAACCAAATATAACTCAAATTATGCAAGTTTTAGAAGGATTCAATTTTGGTGAGATTAGAGCCCAGCTGTCAGATTATTGAAAGTGTATTTGCTAAAGCAATCTGATTCAGTTAAGTGCTTCTCAGAGTGTCCTCCACAGACCAGCTGCATAAACATACTAGGGAACAAATACTTGGGCTCACCCTAGACCCACTGAGTCAGAAACTCTGGGGCAGGGCCCCAGGAATATGTATTCCAACAAGCTCTCTAGGTGTTTTAATACTCACTAAAATTTGCAAAGTGAGGTTCTAAGACACGGTGAAAACAAAGACTTGGACTCTGACCTAGATTTGAACACCAGCTCTGCCATCTACTTGCCAAAGATGCTGGGGGAGTTCTTTAACCTCTCTGAGCTTCAATTTCTTCACCTTTCAAGTGGAGATGGAAATAACTTACCTCCTGGAGTGGTGTGGCAATAAACCATGCAAAATTTGTCAAACAACAGACACAATAAAATTTATCTCCCTTGCCACTTCTTCCTGAGAAGCAATTTCCAGAAGGAAATCACAGGTATTCTTTCTGGGTATAGAATTTAGAACCCTTAGGAATACAAAGGTGGAGCACTGTGGAAGGTTAATAGCCACCCACCCCATGGAAATATGCCCAGTGCCTTACGGGCACAGCCTAGGAAGAAATCTCTGATACCATTGGTGATCTTGGCATGAGTTGGTTTCCACACTTGGCACAGTACCTTTGAGAAAAATAAAGCTAAAAAAGCTGCCTATCATGCAGGAGGCCACGTTTACAATCAAGCAGAAAGTAGGTCTAAGGAAGTCCTTTCAGCAATTGAAGAGTCAAAAAGATATGCAGGAAAAGGGCCTATAAAAAGAGAATAGGTTTTATAGGAGACATTCTCATTTCAGAAGACCACAAGGGAGCACGTGATGATAGCTCAGGGTGGTTTTGAGGCACTTTTATTCTGTGGATCGCTTGGGAAGGATAAATCTGATAGGTTTGCAGTTACCCGTAGGAAACATAAAAAATCACCCCATGGATGAAAGGGGAGAATGGGAGAGTTTTTGATGGTCCATCTTCAGTAAAGACTTCAGTCTGCCAGGAACAGAGGTTTAGAAATTACCATGTCAGATATCATGTGCTAAGGCATGAATGCTGTCTTAGCATCAATAGAACAAGAATACTTTAGCCCAAGAGATCTTGGAAGACCAAGAGAAACTACTCATTGCCCCCAAGTTCTCTGCTAAAATAATTTGAAACCTGGTACTAACTTAGGTTTGTTCTCCTGCTCCAATTGGAAATAACAAGATGGTATTGTATACATGACAGGTTCCAATTAAATGGGAGAGAAGAATGTGCAAACAGCTTCATTTATTGAGCACCTTCTAAATTCCCAACAATTTGAATATATCATCTCAATTTCTCACAAATCTGCTATGTCATGGTTATATTTGATTTTACAGAGGAGAATGATTATATCTCACTTGATGGTGGTCAAGGGTTGGCTAAAGGAGAGCCTTGACTGTAACAATTGACAGATTTGTGGCTTCCCAAATTCCTGATGTTCAGTAACAAGTGGCTTGCTCAAAAACCATCTTCTGGAAAGAGCTCCCCCGCCCCCCAACCAGGTGAACACTGAGAAACTGAAAAGATTTTAGATCCCGAGAACATACTGAATACAGAAAATGAAACAACAAAAAGAGCTGAGCCATTTGATTTGTCTTCCAAATTGATTCCTGCTTGCCAAGGCTTACAGGGAGTCCAGCTTCTTTTTCACCATTGCTGATGGTGAAATAACCTCAGCTATTTGTTACGATGTGTTTATTAAACTTACATGAGAGCTCTTGCCCAAAGAACTCAAGCTTAAGTGAAGGGGAAACAATCTTTATGGTCTCCAGTTCTTCCTCTTGGCATCACAGTGAAAGGGCTCACACACCCCTAATCTTTAATTTCCACAGATAAGGAGGCAGCATGGAGCAGTGAGATGAAAACAGTTTTAAAATCAGAAACCTTTTCTCAAATCACCCATCTGTCAATGTCAAAGTGTAATTTTCACAAACTTAAGAACACTACTCTCATACAAATATACAGTGAGTGTGAATCAAAGATCTATTTAACTGATTAAATAGGGGAGCAGCAGGATGGTAAACTGATTCAAAGAAAATTTGAGAGATCAAGTATTTATCGGCACTGAAAGAATGCTGGGATAAAATTGTTAGGTAAGAAACAAAACTGGTTAATACCCCAGAGTAAAAAGTCTGAAACCTTTTGGGACATCTTTTATACAATACAATCCATTTATATGTCTGTCACACAAAACTCTATGAGTTAACAAGTAACTTCAAAATAGGGGCCCTAATCAGCAGTAAATAGCAATTCAAACAGAGGTTGGCAAACTTTTTCTGTAAAGGGCCAGAGAGTCAATATTTGAGACTTTGTGGACCATTTAGTCTCTCTTGTACCATACAACTTGGCCCTTGGAATACAAAAGCAGACACAGAAAATGCATAAACTAAAAATATAGCTGTATTCTGATAAAACTTCATCTGCAAAAACATGCTACAGGATACCTTTGTTACTCAGATATGGCTCTCTCTCTCCAGCTAAGCCAAGGTGAACTTACTGCCCTCCCGCTACATGGGACCTGACTCCCAGGGGTAAATCTCCCTGGCAATGCAGGATATGACTCCTGGGGATGAATCCGGACCTGACATTGTGGGATTGAGAACATCTTCTTGACCAAAAGGGGGATGCAAAATGAAATGGAATGAAGTTTCAGTGGCTGAGAGATTCCAAATGGAGTCGAGAGGTCACTCTGGTGGACATTCTTATGCACTATACAGACAACACTTTTTAGGTTTTAATGCATTGGAATAGCTAGAAGTAAATACCTGAAACTACCAAACTCCAACCCAGTAGCCTTGACTCTTGAAAACAATTGTATAGCAATGTAGCTTACAACTGGTGACAGTGTGATTGTGAAAGCCTGTGAATCACACTTCCATTATCCAGTGTATAGATGGATGAGTAGAAAATTGGAGACAAAAAATTAAATGAAAATAGGGTGGGGTGGGGGGATGATCTGGGTGTTCTTTTTTATTTTTATTTTTTATTCTTATTTTCACTTTTTCTAGTACAAGGAAAAAGTTCAAAAAATAGATAAGGGTGATGAATGCACAACTATATGATGGTACTGTGAACAATTGATTGTACACTTTGGATGATTGTATAGTATGTGAGTATATCTCAATAAAACTGAATTAAAAACAAAAACAAAACAAAACAAAATGAAAACATGCTACAGGCCAGGTTTGACCCAGGAGCCATGGTTCACCAGCCCTGCTTTACAAAGCTAAATAAACCTGGGTGGGTCTGTTAGACAGTGCTACAGTGTGACATTGAAAGGACATGCATGCAATCATCCTTCACATCCTTTCCAAGTTTCAGATAATTTTTCTTCAATCATGTCTAGTTCATGGGCTCTTATTCAAGTTACTTGTTTTTCTGAGCTTTGGATTCCGTATTTGTTGAATGGGGATGCTTCTCATGAATCTTTGGGTTTATTATAAGGATGCAGTAGGTCATAGTCAAAAGATCCTCATTTGTTCCAACCTCTATTTTATTCTAATTCTCAGTCAAAAAAGTGAGAGATGATCTCACTGTGGCTCAGCAAATCTGTCTGAAAAAACAAGGCTGTTGGCTTAAGTTGGAGGTGGAGACCAACTGACTTAAACAGCAGGAGGCAGGGAGTAAAGGATGATTCGTCCACACTATTTTTTAATCTTAGCCCAACGTAAGCCCAGGCTGTTATATTCAATTTGGTAGGTGGGCGTCTTTGCCTCAGCCAATACAAACACGGAGACCTTAAGGCTTTGCCTCAACTACCAGAAATGACTAGAACTGTAAGAACAGCCCTGGAGACTAAGAAAGCGGCTGGAGGTTCAACGATTTGTACATACCAGGAAACCACTGAATCTGCCAGTTCAGTTTATTTCCCCAGCTCTGTGTGAAGTTAACCATGTGAGTGGCAGGTTTGTGCTGCAAGCATGGAGGTGGGGAACATGCTGATAGTGATCAAGAATGCTGACCTGAATTTCATCCAAAGCGTTAATAAAATCCACTGAGCTTCCTGAGAGAAGTGTATCTACTCACTTAGGGAAGATTCTATCACACAGTATTCTGGACTATTGGACAAATAATTCATCCAGAAATACAATGCCGTAGGTTAGGTTCTCTGGAATCAGACTGTGATATGGGGAGTTGCATGCGGAAGGTTTACTAGGGAGTCCTCTTGGGAGATACAACAGCAGGGAAATGAGGAAGTGGGACCTGGCAGAGAAGAGCTGATCCCCAGGGCCATTACACAGGAGGCCTCAGCCAGCTCCACGGTGAGCTCTGGAGCTGGGAGGGTCTTCTGAATTGTACCTATTGAGGCAAGTGGGGGGGGGGGGGGCTTGTGTCCCTGCATTAGTTTGTCCTGGACACGGCTGCCCCCTGGAAGGCAGGGTAATCTAGGAAGACGCTGTTCCCTGTAGCTGACGGCAAGTTCAGTGAGGAGGGCAGCTACGAGCCATCAGTATCCATTGTTTCCAATACTGGGATGGGACGGACACACTTCACTCCAGACGGGTACCCACTACACCAACCAGTGTGAACAGGGCTTCAAATTTGCCATAATGCATTTCAACTGTGGAGCTTCAAGGAAAGTACTTTTATATATGTTAATTAGTCTTGCTTATTATAGCTTTACCTGGCTATGTTCAAAGTAGCTTCCATTAGATATTTATTGCTGTTGAACAAATATCTATTGCTGTGAAAAATAAATAAATATTTGTTATTTCCTATTGTCTGTGATTCAGAAACCTGGGCATGGCTTCACCCGAGTGCCTCTGGCTTGGGATATTTTTATGATGCTGCAGTCAAGGTGGTGGCTGGCAATCAGGCATTTCCAGGCGGGCCTGGAGGAAAATCTCATTCCCAGCTCACTCGTGGGGCTGTTGGCAGGAGACCTCAGGTCCTCACAGACTGTTGTCTGGATACAGCAGTCATTTGTCACGTGGACTTGTCCACAGGACTGTTCACAGCATGGCAACTTGCTGCCCTAGAGTGAGGATCTAAAACAGGGAGAGGGAGAGGGAGAGAGAAAGAGTGAGACGGAGATCGAGAGAGGGAGAAAGAGGCAGGAAGGACAGAGAGAGTGAGAACCCAGGACAGAAGCCATTGTGTTTTTAGGACCTAATCTCGTAGGTGGCATCCCATCCCTTCCACTATATTCTACGCATTAGAAGTGAGTCAATAAATGGAGCCCACACTCTACAGGAGGGAACCACATAAGGGTCTGAACATCAGGAGGTGAGGATCATTCATCGCTGCCTACCACATAGGAGATTAGAAACATCTTTGAAGGGAAATTCCTAGGACTATCCCAAAGCACAGACAGTCAACCAAATATAGCTATATAAACTTAAAGAAAGAAATCACTGTTGAACACACTGCTTGTATTAGAATGTCATCCAACTTGTACACATTCACTGACCAAAAAACAAAACAAAACAAAGCACAAAACTACTACTGATCTGTCATAAGTACAATTGAAAGAAAACCTTAATACTGCTTGACATTCGATTGTGTGATCAATGGATTCATCTCACTAACTGGGTATAGAATAAAAATATTGGTCCATGAGGGATGGGATGAGGTGGGGAGAATCATCCTCCACTACCAAGAATTTGAGATGCACAGTGAACAGATGATTTAACCCTCTCGCCAGATGGGCCACTCCTGGTGAAAAGGAGTAGTCAGTCGTAGAGAAAAGAGTACTAGGTAGCAAGTCAAAGTTATTTGGTCTTAATTCTGCCTCCGGCATTTCCTAAGAGGAACTGGAGGTCACTTAACCTGCCTGGATTTGTTTCCTGATCTTCAAAAAATGTATAAACTAGAAGATTCCTTTGACGTATGAGACATTAATTTGTAAAGTATCCCATGCTATTACTAGACAGACTAAATTAGTAGTTTTTCCTGTGATTTCTACACCTTTTCCCAGATTATGTCATCTGCAGCATCATAGAGTTCAGCCAAGTCTACTTCTAAGAAATAATCCATCAACAGTTGGGGAAAATGCCCAGGTCCCCCAGCTTGAGCAAATATAACAATGTTGCTTTCTTACAGACTCTCAACCTTGTCATGGCCCTGGTGGATTTTGTACAAAGAGCGGATAGAGTGATGGTAATCTCCATAATAATAATAGCAATAATTTTTTTTCCCAAGGAATCTACTTTTAACAAAATGACTATAGCTTCTAAAAATGTTTCATTCATGATTGCTTCATGAATTTCGTCTTGCAGTTTTTCAGTTAGTCAGGTTTCTGAACTTTAGGGATTAATCAAATTCTATTTGGGAAGATGGCTAGAGTTATTTTTCAACTTTTTCCTATCCTTTCCTTTTACAGTAAGTGAAGTTTGCTCTGTGAAGCACAACCAACTAACATGGCACTGTATGCTGTGTGCTTCACGTAAAGCCCTATCATTTATATTTGGTTCAAGTGGTAATGAGGTTCAAGAATCCCCCATTGTTTCTACGGTATTGGCTTTAAACTTCATAAAATATTTCACATACCCTAAATATCTAAGAAAAAACTGGGTGGTTGGTATGGTCACCATTTCTTAGGTAAATACCCTTAGATGTGGAATATTTTTGGGTCAGCACAGACTCCTGTGCAGTCAGTACATGCAGTATAATCTAGGTAAGCATAATAGTAATAATTTTAATAATAATAGAAGCAACCATCCATAGATAACTTAGCATGTGTCCAGTGCTAGGTTAAGTACTTGCTATGTATCATCTCATTTAATCTTCATGGAAGTCCATTAAATATCTGTGAAATAGGGACTGGTATCCCCACTTAACAGGTAAGAAAATTGAAGCTTTGAAAGACAAGTCAAATTGTCCAAGGGAGGTAATTAACTAATTGTGGGGGCTAGGATTCGAACGTACTGTGGCCGACTCCAGCAGGGTGTCCTCGTTTGATCCTTAGCTATATCTACTCTAGAAATCAGGCCTACTGCCAGATCTGTGGGGGCACCCATGATGGATCCATCTGCAGGGGAGATCCTAAAGGAAGAGATGGTCACCTGAGCTCTTTTGCAAGAACAGGCATTCACTGTCAGTGTTTTAGACAACCATCTGTCATCCCTGAACTCTGGACCACTCGCTTCAAACCTGAGTAACAAAATCATGGAGGAGAGGGGTGGCCATAATTTCTCTAAGGCATAGAGAGCTTGAGGTAGCCCTGTTCTGTGGTCCATGTAACCAAGCAAGCAGAGTACTTTCTTCATGTGGAATACAGTTGAAGTTATAGTCAAGCAATTGGCATAACTGCTTAAGCTAAGCTCCAGAGAAGGTGGGCTACACCCAGAGAAGAGGGGAGACAGAGAGGGCTTCAGAACATTATCATACTGGCCTTGGGAATATCATATGGAATCCCCAGAAAAAATGGAGCAAAGAACGACAGCAAAATGGTGGGCTCTACTCACTGCTTGTGAGCTCTTGTGAGACTCCCTCTGGAGACACCCAAAACTCTCCATGTGGAACTTAGAAGAACTGGGAAGAGCTAAAGTAATACATTTTATTAATATCCAGAAGCTGGTTCTCAGAACCATAGTTCATGTCTATTGATGCCTCCTAAGATTATATTTGCTTCTCTTTTTAACCACCATATTTTGTCTCCTATTGAATGGGATTGACTCCATTGACCACCCAAGACTTTATTCAAATATTATAAGAAGTCTGTCATCCTATTCTATCCTAATATAAATGTATGCAGGTTTGGATATATTATGTCCCCCAAAATGCTATGTTCTATAATACAATCTTGTGGGGGCAGATGTATTAGTGTTGATTAGGTTGGAATCCATTGATTGAGTGTTTCCATGCAGATGTGACTCAATGAACTGTGAGTGGATGTTTGATGGGATTATTTCCATGGAGATATGGGCCCTGCCCACTCAGGGTGGGTCTTGATTTAATCACTGGAGTCCTATAAAATAATTCACAAACAGAAGGACCTCAGAGCAGCTGCAGCTTAGAGTCATTTTGGAGACAGCCTTTGAAAGCAGACTTTTGCTGACACTTTGCTCCAGAGAAGCTAAGAAAGGACAAATGCCCCAATAGCAACATTTTGAAGACTGTAGAAGAGCTGAGAGAAGAGCTGAAACACAACCTGGGATCAGCAGACACCAGCCATGTCCCTTCCCAGCTAACAGATGTTTTCCAGATGCCATTGGCCTTCCTTTGGTGAAGGTATACTTGTGTTGATGCCTTAATTTGGACATTTTCATGGCCTTCAGACTGTAAGTTTGTAACCAAATAACCCCCCTTATAAAAGCCAATCCATTTTTGGTATTTTGCATAGTGGCAGCATTAGCAAACTGGAACAAGATGGTTATTTGATCCCAGATATAGACATTTACATTTACTTCTTTTAGACATTTTTAATTGGTATCAGTTAGTTATTCCAATTTGTCAAGGACATTCTGACACATGATTCCACCTTTAAACATCTGATCTGTCTCTCCCAGCCTTTATAATTCACAAATCTAATAAGTATACTTACTAAATGTTTATACTAATTGTTGATATAAACTGGAATAGGACTCAGCCTAGAGCCAATTTCAGTCAAGCCCAGTCAACATCAACCAAACCCCAACCAACCCATAGATTATTGAGCAAGAAAAATAGTTTTTCTTACAAAAAAATTGTAATAGGTCAACATCAATGTCAACATGAAATATCTTTAGGGATTTCTGATCAGGTTGGCACAGAACCATTTACCAATATATTATGACTGTTCAACCAACTATTTATGCAACTATACCATCACCTGGCCTTGATTTAACTAAATCCTCTGTGTGGACATCATGTATTACCTTGTAAAATGCACTGCAGAAATCAAGAAGCAGTTTCTTTATAAAGAAACCTAATTTTAAAAGTAATAAATTAGTTTGTAATGACTCATGCTTTCTGTACTGAGTTTCATTGGCAGCATGTGTAGGATTTATATTTCAGTTTTAAACTCAGGCATCACATAATTTTTCTTTGCCAACACTGAGGTGTTATGGAAGACATGCATTGGAAGTAGCATGGATAATGCCCCTCAGGAACTTGCAGACTCATAGAGAGGGTGCTTTGGGCAAAAATGTGCAAAACATCAGATGAAAAGCTACAGATCCTGTGTTTTGGGAATTAAGATGGTGAAGAGATTATTTTCTGTATGAGTCATCAGAGGAAGCTTCCTTTTAAAGGTTGTAATTAAACTGTGTGTGTGTGTGTGCATGTGTGTGTGTGTGTATTAGGTTGGGTTTCTCCAGAAGCAGTCCCTGATCTAAGGAGTCACATGCAAGCAGGTTGGAGGTGAAGGAAACAATAGTAGAGAAGTGGGGAAATGAGGCAAGGAAGGGAAGGCAGTGAACAAAAGGCAGGTATTAAGAGGATGCCCACTGTGGTGACTTGTATCCCGGTGGGAAATCCCAGAAAGCCTTGCTGAGCTAACACCCTAGACTAATTCCTTCCAAAGAGGGAAGAAGCTACTGTTTCTATACACCATTCCTGACACTCACAGGTTGAGGTTGCTCCTGGGGGAGAAGGGTGCTAATTCCCTGGCACTTTCTGTTTGCCCTGTGCAAGGTTGGAGCAGGCTTGGGTGGCCAGGGAAAGCCCTCAGGCAAAGGGAGGCAAGAGCTGGCAGGTGGGAGCCTGAGCCTGAAAAGGTAAGGTCAAGGGTTTAAGGATGGAGCTCCATACATAGAACATGTGAATATATGTTTGTGTGTGTGTATACACAATTCAAAGATATGTGTAGATGGAGTAGAGTTTTCAAGCTAAAGAATAAACATGCATCAGGAACAAAGTTTATGTGAAAGGAGGTAAGGGAAGTTATGTGAAAAGGTTGTGTTAAAATCCATATGCGAAGGTAGTGAAACTACCCTCTTTCCACAATTAGATTAGGAATGACAGAACAAAATACTGGTTGTTCTTGCCTACAGTGAAACAATGACGCCAGAACTGGCCTGAGACATGCCAGGATTTTCCATTTATACCCTCAACCTCTGCAGGATTCCAGCTGTTAATGCAGGAGAAAATGTCCAGCTCACCGAAGAGCATTTTGTCATCCTCTTGGACTCATCTGGAAAGGCGAAAGTGCTGTGAGTAAGGGAGGCTATCTGGTTATGCCCATTTGAATATGGATTCCTAATGCCATCTGGTACTCACCCTCCCTTTTATAAATTTAGTTTAGTAGGCTTTTGAATCTAGAGTATAAAATCTAAACTCTAGATTCTGAGCTAATTGCTATTTGATAGCAATTGAAAAGCATTACCCTCCTGTGCCAGTTTGGATGTATTATGTCCCCCAAAAGGCCATGTTCTTTGATTCAATCTTGTGGGGGCAGACATATTAGTGTTGATTAGGTTGGAATCCTTTGATTGAGTGTTTCCATGGAGATGTGACTCAATCAACTGTGAGTGAAATGTTTGATTGGATAATTTCTATGGAGATATGGACCCTGTCCATTCAGGGTGGGTCTTGATTTAATCACTGGAGTCCTGAAAAAGAGCTCATAAATAGAAGGAGCTGAGAGTGGCATTTTGGAAAGAAAAAGTCTACTAGTGAAGCTAAGAGAGGAACCCAGATGCTTACATGCACAGGAGCTGAAGAAGCTAAGAGAGAACGAAATGCCCCAAGAGCAACATTTTGAAGAATGTGCAGGAGCTAGAACACAACCTGGGATCAGCAGACACCAGCCACTTGCCTTCCCAGCTAACAGAGGTTTTCCAGATGCCATTGGCCTTCCTTCAGTAAAGTATGCTTATGTTGATGCCTTAATTTGGACATTTTCATGGCCTTCAGACTATGAATTTGTAACCAAATAAACCCCCTTTATAAAAGCCAATCCATTTCTGTTATTTTGCATAATGGCAGTATTAGCAAACTGGAACACCTCCAAAGGCACTCAATAAGCATTATAAGTCCTTTCCCACTTGGGGAATACTCATTTTATTTTCTCTGCAATGTAAACTATATATTTATGAATATACTTTCAAAAGATTTTTCAGAACCAGATTGTTTATATCTAAGAGATAGAATTTACAACCCCCTAATAAAACCTAGACTCTGAATTTATTCTCCCTTAAAGTGCTTTCATATTAAGCTTTTGATTTAGAATGATCTGTAATGTATAGCAAATAAGGCTGCTCTTTGAGAGAACTAGAGATTAGGATGCAAAGGACTAGAGAGCCAGAATAAAGCAGTGACTTGGGGTGGTGCACAAAGGGAGCAAGAGACAGTGGTAGCACATCAAATAACAATTAAAAAGCAAAATCTGGTGTCCTCTGGAGAAAATACTTTTTTTTTTATCATTCCCAAAACAATGCTGATAATCTTAGAGCTGAAGTTCCCGGAAATAAGCCACGTTTTCTTTTTCCAACAGTATGTTCCGCCTATACAAGGCCTTTGTAGACATCTCATCTTTGGCATCTTTTTCTCTCAATGGTGTTTCCTGTTCACTCTCTATGAGCAGTAGATTAGTCTTTCTCAACATAATTCTAACCACAAAATGACCATCCACCATCTCAAGCCCTTCAGTGTCCCCCTTTTAGCAAAGGTATCTAAAGTCTCTTTTGAGGCATAATGTTGTTCTTAAATATTCCTCTTAAATCCAAAGCTAAACAAAGAAAATATGGATTATCAGGACTTCCTTAATGTACTACATTTATTAAATTCCAAGGATTGCACATTATTCTGATGTTATTTTCTTTCTGTTTTTAAATTTGCAATACTCTTTATGAAATGCTTGTGTATTAGGACAGATTTAGTCAGGATCTGTAACAAAAGAGCCCCCATATGTCAGAGGTTGAATATTAAAGTTGATCTCTTACTCATACCAAGTCTGCTGGTCCAGCAGTATTCACAGAAATCAGTTTTCCAGGCACTGATGCAGGGTTTCAGACAGCTTGCTCACATTTGTAGCTTTGCCACCTGAAACATGTGACTCTCAAGGGTAACTGAAGACAGCTGGAAGATACCTAGAGCTTTCTCTGCCTTAGCCCTAACATGACCAACATCCCAGTCTATTGGCCAGAACAATCACATGGCTTAGTCTAAATTCAAGGAGGCTGGGAAGCATGGTTTTGGTGTGTTCAGTAAGGGAAGAACGAGGTATGAAGTATTTTTTCACTAGGAATCTCTATCACAGATGATGGTGGAAGGTAACAAATTTTTTTTAATGCCATGATGTGGCAAAAGAAAAAAAAAATTAACACCACATATAAGCACTCCATTTGTTCTGGGGTAATGGTTTATGAAATGCCAAAGTTTGGGAATGTCTGATACATTCTATGAAACCTGAACATCACAGCTCATTCTTCAAGCTCTGCCCTGCCAATATCCCCAGGCTTATCTTGGACACTCCCTGATATGAATCATACTTCTCAGTTTCTGCCGTTGCAGTTCATGGCTACATGCCTTTGTGCCAGCTATGCCTTGTTCCTCATCCCTATTTTCCCTTTAAGACTCTTATTGATCATCACTAGTCAGTGATGCCTTCTCTGACTCCCAGACACAGTCAATGAACTCATAACCCTCTATCAACATTTCTCCCACTTTACATCACTCTTCATGAATCCTCCATGTCTTTGAATCCTCCATCAGACTACACGGTCTTTGAGTAAAGGAATCAAGTTTCATTCATCTCCATAATACCAGAATCCCCTATACTGCAAGACTTAGTGCTTAATAAGCATGAAGGAATGGTTGGTTCCACTGATCAAGGCTGTCCTCGTTTTTATTTTAATCAGATTCTTTGCAGGGTTTCAAAGAATGGCTTAACCCCACTATGTATGACTGTCCTTTGGCTTGAGCAACTTTGAAAAGTCAGTGATACATTAGCTCTTAGAACCTCCTCACTGACCTGCTAGTCCATGCAACTGGATTGGTCAAGCTCCACAGCCCCCTAGTACATAGTCTGTTCCTCCCCAGTAGGGGGTTTTAGAAAGTCACTCTGACTTGCTCCACCATGTAGGGTTTATGCTGATCCTGTGGGGTTCCACTGACAAGGCTAAAGCTCATGGGGAAACTCTGTACAGGTAGAGGAGGACAAAGACAGACTGAAGTATCTGTTGAGAGATTTTCACAGAAATCAGTTCATTTGATTATACTGCACAACTACTCCATGCAAAGCTACAACATGAGTAAGGCAAAGTGGTTCCCCTTCTGGATTCACAATCAGAGTATGTGCTGGAGTTAAAAATGAGATGAACAGACAGCATGATGAACGAAGCTACAACACAAATGGTTCTTTAAGAGGCATCAATACTGAGGGGTGAGCATACAAGAGAAAAATAAATTACTGATTCATCCCCCCTCCCCCATGTTCTCTATAACAGCTACTGGCAAGTCGGTTTTTAAATGAACCTTGATAACTTTGGAAAAATAATCAAGTCCCAAGCAAGACACCATTTGTGATTCTTGGCAAAGTTTGTATTATTGGTTCCCTGAGCCTGGGACAGTATTGAAAAGGGAAGTATCTATAAACAGAATGAATAATGTGTAACCATAATATATTCTCTGTTTATTTTTACATCAGCTGTTTGGAATGTTGGCGCTATTAAGAAACTAATTTAATCTCAACTCCCTTTTGAACCTGTAATGTTCTAAAGCAAACCCTCAAAATGAGCCATATTCTTAGTGATGAAAATTGGGTGCTGGTGCCATAATTATACCAACATTGTGTTTTTGGTAAGTCCCTTTTAATTAACATAATCTTTGAAGTTTGCCAGCAATTTTTTTTTTAATTTTATGAAAAGGCCAATAATAATAATAAAAAGGTACCCATTTGAAATTGGCCACCCAGTCTAATTCTTAAAGCTTTTCATCTTTGGATTGATTTACACATTTCAGCCAAATGTGGGGGTGGTAGATATTATTATACCCATTTTGCAGGTGAGGAAATTGAAACTGAGAGCTTTAGAGACTCACTTAAGCAGGAAAGAATAGCTCCCATACCCATACGCTCAACAACATCCTCACTCACTAGTAATCACGGTGATTCTGTTCCTATAACACAGGCTTTATCAAATCTGACAGTATTACCATTTGGGGCCAGATAATTTTTTCGTTTTGGAAGCTCCCCTGTGTATTGTAGGATGCACTAGATACCAGTAGCAGCCCCGCAGCTGTGATGCCCAAACTTATCTCAGACATTGCCAGAATATCCCATGGGGGCACAATCACTTCAATTGTGAACCACCGCTGTAACAGAAGCAGGCTCCATGGCAAATGCTCCTCCTGTCCAAATGGCTTATTCTTTACTAGCTGTCTGCTAACAGGGTCCTCAGTTTCTTTGCAAACATTGTAGAAAGCTATGGTGAAGTTGCCTTTCACGCCCAATGGCACCATCAAGGAGCAGCGTTCAGCTTACTGAGTACGCAGTGAGAATACAAGCTACACGAGGGCACGGACCACCTCTGTTTCCTTCAATAAATGTATGTTCAGCAAATGGACAAGAGAATGCTGGTGCCAACCATGGAGCAAGCACTTTACCTACTTGACAAATTTTATCCAATGTTGTTCTTTCAACCACCTATGCATTAGCTATTAAAAGTCTCATTTTCCAGATGAGGAAAATTCCAGAGAGGTTATGTAACTACCAAAATGTCACTGATAAACACGTCAGCCTGGATTTAGGACCAGATAAGTGTGATTTGAAAGCCTGTAACTATTCTTTTTTTTTTGCCAGTGTTGTTCAAATTGTGGGTCTTATAACATCAGTAGATTATGAAATAAAGTTGGTGAGTCAGGACTAGCATTTTTTAATGAACTAGAATGGAATGGAATGGGATAGACAATATCAAAGGGAATCACATGCAATTAGGGTAAGGTATTGTTTGATGAATATTTGTTTCAATTGTCTACATGTGTGAGTTTTTATTAGTAGTTTATAATGCAAAAATATACAGTTTTTCTGCAGGTAAGAAATATTTGAAAAGCACTGCTAAACTACCTATTTTTTATCTTCTAATGGTTAGACAATGTTTGATTGACATTCTCAAGTTAATCCATTTCCTCCATTGGAATTTGGTTCTTCCCATCGGTCAGATGATTTGTCTACCAGATATGCCTGTGCTGGCATCAGAACCAGGCTCCGGGAAAGGAAACGCTGCTGCTCACACACCCATTCGCAGTTGACACTGAAGGTTGTTGGGGTTTCCAGCTTTCTGAACTTTCACTGATGTGTTTTTACTTATGTTTTGAAGGGAGATTTTCCTTTCACCCCAAAGACAACCATTTCCCAAGATAACCAAGGTCAGCAATCCTATTGCCGAAGCCTAAGAGGGAGGCAACTGGCAAAGGAGAGACGTGGTCTGCAGATTCTGTGCCCTGGCATCAAAGCATAGACAGGTGGACTGTGAGCAGAAAGACAATCATTTAATAACTTGTGCATTTCTTACAGATTCTTCCAGAATGTGGGCATTTTCTTCTTTTTTTTCTGTAGTTCTTTACACTGTTCCCCATCTTGCCTTTTTCTGTTACTTTGGAGCTCCTTCTATATCAACATATCCATGTCTATGTCCTTTCTTTGACTTTGCACATTATCTTGCCCTATTGGATAAACAGTCCCTATCCATGGACATTTAGGTTCTTCTTCTCCTCCTCTTCTCCCTTTCCCTCCCCCTCCTTTCCTCCTTTTCCTGCTCCTGCTCCTCCTTCTTCTTCTCCCACTCCCTCTCCTTTCCTCCCCCTTCCCTCTCCCCTTCTTTTGTTGTTGTAATTCTTTTGTACATATCAAAATCTCTCTAAGGAAAAT
The DNA here is from genome assembly GCF_015220235.1 of Choloepus didactylus. Taxonomy (NCBI): domain Eukaryota; kingdom Metazoa; phylum Chordata; class Mammalia; order Pilosa; family Megalonychidae; genus Choloepus; species Choloepus didactylus. Next base: position 23,363,837 of record NC_051325.1, on the reverse strand, counting down.
TCAGAGCAGATTGGTGGGGAAAAAGAGCATGTGTTTTAATTTTCATAGATATTACCAAACTTCCCTCCAAAGAGACCACGGCAATTCATTTTTACACATAATGTTTGCGTACATTTTTGACTTCACCAATATTGCATAATATAAAACTTAATAAAGCAACCTTTTCCCATTTTCTAGGCAGGAAATGATATATCACTGCTATTTTATTTCACGTTTTTAAGTTGTGTCTGAGACTGAACATCATTTCACTTATTGTAAGCCATTTGCATTTCTCTTGCTGTTGAAGGCCTTGCTTCACCTTTCCTATGCATTTGATATTTTTCTTATCGATTTATAAAACCTCCTTACATGTAGATGGCAGTACCCCCTGTAATTGCATTACAAATACTTTCCCTGCTTATCATCTCCGTTTGACTTTATTCTTTAGATAAAGATAATTTTCATGATTAGAAGGACATATAAATTTTCCACTGCAAATTATATTACAAATTGCCAATGTTCTAGAACTTTATTTTTTAAATTACATTAGAGAGTAATTTAATGTGCAATTTAAATTGGATAAAATGTGAGAAAGAGATCCAACTTTAAATTATTTTATGAAAAACAAGACAGTTTTCCCAATACTTTTTATTAAATAATCCAACTTTCCTTCCCCAATTTCAAATGCTCCCTTTAACATGCATTCAATCTCCATGTGCATTTTGCATAATTTCTGGTCTCTGTTATGTTCTATTGATCAGACTATGTTATTGCCAGAATATCATTTAAAAAAAAAAAAAAGCAGTTAGTTATTGTGGTGTTCTTTCACATTGATTTGAATCCAGAAACAAATGGAAGGTTTGAGGAGTTGGGGAGTGCCTTCTCTGATACCCTTTTCCAGAAGTGTTTTTTCTTTCATCTAACTCCTATAGCAATTTATTGAAATTTTAGGATCTTTGCATTTTTCTCTTTGTGTACAATGTTGTCTCGGTTCAGCTGAGTTGTTGGATGGTTTGCACCATCATCATCATTCCCTAATAAACATATTTGAACACCTGCTATTTATAGGACACTGCTCTAAGTGCTGTGGATTCAGCAATGAACAAGTCAGACTTGGTCTCACAGTTTTATTGTAGTTGTATTATTTTAAAAGAATACAAGATTTAATTTGTGTTATATAAAAAGCCCTGACTGAATAAGCAGGGCCAGAGGATAGAGAATAGTTGAATAGCAGAGGTGTGGCTGAGTGAGATAAAGTGCTCAGACTGTGAGTCCCAGGGGAGGTGACATCTGAGTTGAGGTCCGAGGGCTATGAAAGGAGTCCTCAAGCTCCTGTTTGTCAGCTCAATGTCTTGGGCCGCACTTTACACTTACTGTGTCTTGGCAGCTATTTACTGAATGAATGAATCAATCGATGACAGCTTCTGGGGGTTCTGGCCCTCACCGTGGGAAGCACTTTGGTTTATGCTGCCTTTGAAGTTCTGTTATGAGGAGCTGTTTAGGCAAGTTATATGGTAGATTTTTACTTTGGGGAGGAAAGAGATTTTCCTACAGTTTCTATTCATTACTTATTGCAAAAGCGATTTTGCAATGACTGATTTCGAAATTTCTCCCTGGGCTTCTAAACCACTCTGGTCCTGAGCAAGCCTGAGCAAGTTTCCAAAAAAATGGGTTTTTTCCTTCAAGCCTCACCTCCCAATCTGTCATGAGAGTGCTTTGCATACCCACACCTGTGTGGGGCATAGCCTAGACGTGAGAAGGAAGTGATAGCAAGCTCAGCAGACCCAGGTGATGTGTTTTAAGAATCTCGCTTCTACCAAAGCATTTCCTGTGTATAATAAAATCACATGCTGGGCTTGAGACACAGAGATTGATTATATATGAGCCCTATCTTGTGCATTTCAAAGAAAATTCCCACTGCATACTTTTAAAAGCAAAGGTGTTCAAACACACTTGATTGAGCAACAAAATACACTATGAAAAATCATATTGGATGAAATGGTGAATATTTCGGTCTTTGACCGGCTTCTTTCTTTATCTACTGTTTTTGTTTGTTTGTTTTTAATATGGAAAGCCATCAGCTTTTTATTTTTTTTGCTATAGCTTCTTTTTGTGATTATTGATCTCTATTAGCATTATAATTATAAATACCTGACAAATGTGTCTCTTTGATCCATCCTACTTGTCACTTAACAGTCTTTTAAACCCTAGATCCTTTCTCTCATTCTTGACATTTGCCATTGTCCTGAACCCCGAATGCCCTGCCTGCTGTTCTCAAAATCTGCCCAGAATCACTAAAAGAGCACAGTATCAAGTACCATGGCTTCAGGCTCTGTGTGACTGCCCACATTCTAAAAGCTCCCTTTATTCTTTGCAACTGCTCTTACCCAATTCAGAAAGAAAACATTCAGTTCTTTTCCCCTTACCTTTCCTGCAAAAACAGAAAAACTTGAAAGTGTAACAAATCCTTCTTTCTGTGCAGGGTACATTAATATACCTTGTAATTGCCTTTCCCTGTTTGTTTTAGTCCTTTGCCCTTTTATTTTTTTTCCTATTGTACTCTGGCTTCCTCAGCTCTGCTATTTCTAGCCCTGAAATCCAAGTTGCAAATGCAAAAATCATGCCCACCCATTTAGGACAAACTGAATGGCTCCGGTTACTCCAGAACATCGCATCTGATGTTACTACAGGCTCTAAGCACTCATCGCTCCAGTCTTAAGAAAGCAGCTGGTCTTAGATGCAATGCTAATGACCTGTGAGCTTCAGAGAATACTGTGGGGCTCGGAAGAAGTGGACGATATAGTAGAGGTCAGGTTCAACCCCTTGATGTTGTATATCTTTCCAGCAACCACCATACTCATCCACATGGAGAAACCGAGAAACAGCCTGCTACCGTGCCCCCGGGGCAGCTCCCTCTGCTGCTTCTCCACTGTTCCGCTTGCCAGTTTTAAGTGAAAACAGCTATGCTATTAGGAATAGCTGTAGTTCTCTGTGCACAATTAACACCTGAGTCGAATGGCCTTGGGGCGATCATTTAAAGCAAGTGCAAGGATTACCCAATTTCCACTGAGTGGAATATATGAGCTATAAGAGCTCTTCACCCAACTGCAGGCCTTTAGACAAGCCTTTCCTCCTAAGGAGGTTCTGGAGTTACTCTGAAGTCATTTTTGTTGGGTTATAGAACCATATATGGCCATTAGACCCTTACAGAGCCATGGGCACCAAAGCCCACTTAGGAATGTGGGTGGGTCTTTTCTCTAGCCCTCAAGGATTTTAGGAACTAGAAAGGACTTTAGAGATAGGAATGGAAAAGGGAACTTGTAGGGATCCTTTCTACACTAGCAATCAGTGAATGACTCTATGACCCAATGCTCTGCTACTCCAAGAGAGGTCCCTGGTCCAGGAATATTGTCTTCACCACCTCACCTGGGAGCTGGTTAGAAATGCCGCATCTCAGGCACCATCCCTCTCTTGCCACCCCAAGGTCTGCATTTTAACAAGATCTCTGGGTGATTCATGTGCACATGACAGTCTGAGAAGACCTGATCTATCCTAACTCCTTTATTTTCTTGAAGAAGAAATGAATGCTCAAAGAAATGAAATGGGTTGCCCGAGGTTACTGAGAGGATTTGTAGTTAGGAGAACTGGGACCGCACTCCATGAATTATGATGTACTTTCTTAACAACTATCCCCCTTTCCTTCATCAATGCCCAGGATTGGCCAATGACCCACTCAGGCCAGCCCTCATCAGATGGCCTTAGACATTTCCCAAATCATCCCCTCCATCAGGGCTTTCTGCAATGATAGAAATGTTCTGTATCTGCACTGTTCACAAGTCACATGTACCTCTTCAGCATTTGAAATGGCTGGGACAACTAGAGAGTTGGAGGACGGCAAGTGGGGGAATAGTGAGGTCTCAAACTCTGGGGCATATTAATCTCTCAACTTTAACATGGAAAGAGGGGCTTCAGGGTTTTTTGGTTGGATAGCTCTGCATAATGGCGGTATCTCAATTCCTGTAAAGTAAGTTGCGTCTGTTGCAGCTTTCAGGAAAACTGCACTAGAAAAACCTCTAGATTGTCATTTATGAACTGGGAGAAAGAGCAAAGATCTTTTAGGGTTATCTGGGAGGCTAGCAGATTTTTTGAAAGGGTATAAACAAGCCAGTAACTGCCTGTTCCTTACGCAAATGCCATATCCCTGATCTTGTGTTAGTTCTGGGAATTTTCCAGAAACAAATAAACAGCCTGCTACTGCTTATATTGCTTCTCTTATGACCTACCTGGCCATGAATGGATAAAGCTTTAAACTGTATGACTTTAAAAAAAATATATTGCAAAATGCTACCCAGTTGTGTGGATTGATGGCCATAACATCCCCAAGTCTTCATCCCTACATTTCTTCATGCTCCTCTGGAATAAAGGATTGTAGCTATTTTTCCAATTACAAATCTGGGTTGACCTTATGATTTACTTTGGCCAGGAAAAATACAATGGAAGTGATGGAGTGCCAGTTCCAAGCCTGGGTCTCAAGAAGTGTGGCCTGCTTCCAGGTTCCCTCACAAAAACTGCCACCACCATCTGAACAGACTGGATCAACCTGTGGAAAGATTCCAAGGCCCCAGTCACAGGAAAGAGGTCCTGGTCATTCCAGTTGTCTCAGCTGAGGCCAGCGCAGACCAGCCATTCCCCAGCACACACCAGCTGACGGCAGATAAGTGGGTGAGCCAACCATGCCCACACCGCCTCAGCCCAATTGCCCAGCCTACTTGCAGACTTGTGAAAATAACAAATGGTGGTTGTTTTAATCAACCACGGTTGGGTTGATTTGTTACCAATGGTATCATATTTTAACATTTCTAACTTTAAGTTCCTGGGGATCAGAGTCTATTAGAGATGGAAGGGACATTACCATTAGTCCTAAACTATAGTAAGAGTTTTACAGAAGAGGAAACTCAGGGAGACAGGTGGGTGCAGAACAGGGCACAGGTCTACTCTCTCCTAGGTCTTTTCTTTGCAAGTCCTAAAGCTGTTCTTTCATGAATATGCTCTGGGTTTTGCTTGTTTGCCAACCAGCAAGCCTTTGAAACCAGAGCTTCGTAAAAGGAGATTACAGTTACAGAGACCAATGTTTCCAACTTTACACTCTGATTCTTTAGTTTCTAAAGAGCCTCTCGATTCTTTGTTGAAAGAAATCCCTACTTTGCAATTTATCTATTATAAAAAGATGAGTAGATAGCCTTTACCATCACCTTAGCAACTGCTTAGCTATCAACTTCTATATCTATTTGTAATTTGTCAAAATTTTTTGCATGTTATAATAAAATAAAAAATCTGAACATGGTAAATTTTCTACTCAAAGCAGTACCTGTCCAGGAGATATCAGCACTGAAGGGTGTTTTTTTTTTTTTTTTAAAAAAAAAAGAAAAACTATTCTAACCAGCTAAAACTATTAAAAAATATTGAACTTTGAGTGGCCTGGAATACCTCACTCAAGACTCTTGACCAATGAACACTGGGACTGATTTTAACCAATGTGTTCAGTCCAATGGACTCTTGCTGATGTATGCAGAGGGTAACTTGTCAATTCTTAAAAATTAGTGTAATCAACATGACCCCATCTCCTTTCTAGTTCTTAAGAACCTGCGACTTTCCACCCCATCTACTACCCTAGAAAGCAATTGAGTGACTTTCTTCACGGGTATATATTCACTTTTCTGGCAAGTTAGTAACTCAGTTTGCTTACTTGCTTGCTTCTATTTTTTTAAGTTCTGATGATTGTTCTTTACATCTCAGAGTTTATAACACATTTTTATGTACAGAGTCTTATTTGAATATCCTAATAACTTTGCCAATGTATAGTATGCACCAAATTGGTTCGTCTAGGTGTCAGTCATGCCCAGCTTCTCTCCCTCTTCCTGAAATGCTCTGGTCCAAAGACCCTTCCTAAGGAAGTCATCCTGGAATCTTCTTGGCAGAGGAGACTTGCATTTTCTCTCAGGTCCAGGGCCCTTTCCTTTAGAACGGAAGCAGATGTGCTACCCCCCTTTGGTGGGATGTAAGGACTAAAACATGGAATCATGGCTGGGATTTGAACTGGAAAATATGGAAGAGGGAAGATCTGCCAGTCTGAAGAAAGTGAGAAGAAAACCTAGAGAAGGAAAAAGTAGCCAACTCCTGGTTTTACTCTGTTTCCCTGGCACTTTCTGTTTTCAGTTCCTATTCTTTTGTGTCTTTAAAATGAATTTTGTTTTCCTTAAGGGGAATTGAGCCCGACTCTCCTGATCATCTTTTCTTTGGATGGCATTTAAAACTTTTCAAACCAGTGACGCCATTCAATAAGCAAAACCAATCAAGTGAACTTTAATCAAGGACTAGTATCTCTCTTTCACAAGGAAGGAAATGATAATTTTGAAGGAAGGTTAAGTGACTTTCTCAAGGTCACATAGCAAGGTCATAAGATATTAATCCAGGTCTGCTGTTTCCCAGTCCTAGGGGTCTTTTGTTTTTTAAATTGATGTTGAACTGCTTTATTAGACCACATAGCTGTCTTTACCTTGCTCCTCATCCCCAGAGGAAAGTCTTAGGCTCTTGGTATTGATAAAATAATTGAGAAGTATAGAGTAACCATGAAATCCTTCTTCCCTCAGATTCCTACCAGCCTTGGAAAAGCTAAGGGCTTAAGTAACAATGCCACTGAATATAGAATTTCCTCTCCTTTCATGAGTGATCTATTACTTTATGGCTTCTTTTGGAGGTCACAGATGTTTTCTGCCTTTCTGCAGAAAAAAAGTTTTGCCTTTTTGTTATTGTTGTTGTTGTTGATTATACTGCTCTGTATTGCCCTCCATCTGCTCCTCTGCTTTAAAACAGTTCCTGGGTTTCCAGCCCCTTAGTTATGTCACTGCTCAGTGCTTCCCTCTTATGCTCCCAAAGATTAACCAGACCTTTCTTCCAAGAAGCTGCCACTCCTTTGGCAGACATGTCATGGTCTGCCTCTAAAGGATTCCATATGTCAGCTCTATCATCCCACCAAAAGGGGTAGCACATCTCCTTCAGTCTCCTCATTGAGAAATTTGCAACAGTATCCCCAGGGACTATGACAGAGGGGAATGTAAGGGAACCTCAGAGAACTGCTTAAAAAAAAAAAATAATCCTTACTACTAACTTTGTTGATGTTTCCAGGCAGGGTACGTATCATCTCACACTCTATACCACATTTGTCTCTGCCCTTCTTGAAGGCTACCCAACAATTCTCAGAGAACAATTTCTCTGGTTGAGAATCACAACTCCATTCTTCAAATTTTGTGTATCAATGCTAAAACTCCCATTGGCATTTCTCCAAAGAGAACTTGGAGCATTTATGCAAATACACAGAGGATAAGTTGCTCTGATAGTGTGGAAAGCCTAAGGATTAGCTGAATTTTGTACTAATGAAAACCTCAAGGAGATACCAAATAGACTGGTATATGGTCCTTTAAACATTAGGCAATTGAATGTTTTTGATGATAAGTAGAGAAGGAAAATGATGGCCATGAGGATGTGCCTTGTAGACTGTCAACTATAAAGTCATCGCACTATGGCCTGACTGCTGCCCCTTGACATCCATCATTGCTCCTGTGCAGGGAGGATGCTCCCAGCCAAAGGCTGAACGTGGTGGGAATACTAAGGCAGGCCTGTCCCTGGGAGACACTGGAGCCCTCCAACAGTCAGCTGTGGCTCCAGGACTCTCTGACAAACTTGCCACACTTTCCCTAGACTGCCGAGTGGTCTTGGACACTTCCCCCCAACCTTCCTTCTTTCCTTCTCTCCTTCACAGGAGTCAGATCTGCATCACGGACTAACTACTCTCCCAACCTTCCCTGGCTCCCTCCCTATTTTCTCTAGGCATTTCCCCAATGACATCTTTGTCTGGCAAATCACACCTTGGCATCTGTTTCTTGGAGGCCCTGGACGAGGAAGTAGATGCCTTTTATATCCTTAATTCCACAGCTTCTATAGATATATAACATTGATAAGAAATATAGTTTTGAAATTAGTATATCCTCTGATGATGGTACCAGTATCACATATTGGTTAGACACTCCAGAGAGCCTGCTTTCTCCGTATTCATCCCCAGATTGTAAAAATTCCAAGGCGAGCCTGGGCACCTGACTCAAGGTGACCTGCCAACCCATGAAGTACAAGCCGTGGGCAGTGAGAGCATGTGCCGAGGCTCACTGAAGCATCCTGCTCCAGTCCTAGAAGGCTTTTTTTTGTTCCAATCACAGAAGTCTCTTTCTATAGCTGGGGCCTGAAGGGACTCAGAACTGGCAGATGTAGTTAGTTTTAAATCCAGGGCCCTGGGTAAAAATTTGGGGAAGAATGTCTCACCTGCATCCAAAAGACTAAACTTCCTCCCCTTTCTATTGGTCTCTGCCTCTGATATCTGTTGAACAGAAAGGAAGCAAAAAAAAAAAAAAAAAAAAAAAAAAAAAACTTTGTTTTTTAATTATTATTATTTTTGACTGTTGCTGCCAAAAGGCATACTGTTTCTAATTGTCTTCCTGCAAGAAAGCTGACTATAACACATTTTAATTAACCAAGTCTAGGACACCCCAAACATTGGTCAGGCAGCCATGTAATTGACAGAATATCAATGCCCGAACCTTTTATTCCTTCTTATTTGCTTCAATTCCATGCAAGGACAGCATAGTCTGGGCTTTTCTACGCATCCAGTAATTTCTTCGTATTTTGCCTGGTTGCACGCCCATCTAATCGGTTCTGTTCTAGGCTTGAGCAGTGTTTCTCAAACTTTACCTTGCTGCAGTGCAGATTCAGGTTCAGCAGTCTTTGGTTTGAGCCTGAGATCCTGCATTTCTAACTAACTGGGAACGGGTCAAACTGATGCTGTTGGTCAGAGGACTGTCCTTTTTGGAGTAGCAAGACCTTAAAGCAATGCGTCTGAAACTGGCATGCCTCAGAAACACCTGGCAAGTTTGTTAAAACACAGATCCCCGGGCATCATCCCAGACATCAAGATTGAGTCTTTCTGGATGGGGACAGAGACACTGCATTTCTAATAAGCCTCCAGGTTGATATCAGGGCTGCTGATCCTTGAAGCAGCAGGGGTTTCGTGAACATATTTAATAGAAGTCTGTCAGTGCAGTGATGGAAAAAGGCTCATAAACCTGATTCTTTCTGCTGGGCAACTATTTGATTTGCATGGGAAAGTGAGTTTGGAAAACCTGCTGAGTATTTTCACTTATGGCAGATTCATGCTCCTTTTGACTTACCCTTATGATATAGGGGAAATGCATAGAACAGGGGATTGTACAAAGACTGGGAAGGAATGGGAATCATGGAAGAGGGTAAATAACTTAGGTTTTGAATATAGGGGGCCCTAGCTCACCATACTCTGAAACACTCTATGACCCCTACTTTTAATGTTTCTCATTATAAATAAGATTCTCAAAACAAAACCTAAATTCCATAACTTGTATTTTACCTCTGCTTTACGACCGCTCCCAGTGGGACTCAGAAAAAATTGAAAGCTACCTGGCACTGGGCTCATGGAATTAGCAAGATGAGAAGGGACACTCAATTCTGCAAAAAAAGACTGCACACTAAATATTGAGCAACTCTATGTGTCTGCCCTCCGCATGTCCTATGTGCTAGAGCTGCGTTTAGTGCTTTGCATGTGCAGTCTCATATAATTCTTACACCAACCCTCTGAGCAGATGAGAAAGCTGAAGCTAAGTGACCCCCAAAACCTGTGCTCTAGACCTTTGCTGCTCAAATTTCTGGCCCACGGACAGGCAATATTAGACTTCCCCAGGAGCTGGTTAGATGTGCTGAATCTCAGGTCTCCCCCACCTCCATCCTACTTGATCGGAGTCTGCATTTTAATAAGATCCCCAGGAGAGCCCTGTGCATTTTTGAGCACCACTCTAGTCCACTCTGCTATGTTGCCCTCAACCCAGGAAGAATTTTTTGCAGAGTCATTTTCTTTATTGGAAATGCTTTCTCACAGATCCAGCGAGACATCAAAGGCAGTCACTTTCAACATCAGCAAAGAGATGGTTTGATTGCTCTGGGAGGAGGACTATTTGGCAACACATCAGAGTTCAGGGGAAGCTGTATGTGCTGACACAGGCAATTCCTGGTTTTCTTGGGCTGGACTTGGGAACTGATGTACAGCCATCATCCAGAAGTAAATTATATCATACAGCAGGGCTTTCCCTCTTGGAACCTGTTTTTACTAAGGGATTGCTTAACAGCTACAAGGGTCTTCAAGATGGTATGATATGATTAGTGACAAGCAAAAGAAGAATCATATTTCAGTTGGCATTTTGGGAACACTGCAGATTAAGAGCAGTTTCTTTCCTAGGAAGAGGAGAGAATATGGGGCAGAGAAATTCAGCATCGGATTGAAGCAGGGGCCAACTTTTGGGGAACTTTGTAAAACAGGAGGACAACTTGGTCGATCTCTTTGTATTTAGTGGATTAAAAAATAGCCATTTGTTACTTTTCACAGCTCTACAGTTGACCAGGTGGTTCTTCTGACCTGAAACAGGCTCAGCTGAGTCCAGTAAGGCTCTCTCATGAGTCTCCTTTCAGACCACCAGGATGTTCTCAGCTGGGACACCTCTATTCTGTTCCATGTTTCTCACCTGCTTCTGCAGACTAGCCCAGGCTTGTTCACATGATGGCTCAGTGGGTTCCAAAAAAATGAGTGGAAACATGCAAGGTGTCTTGAGGCGTAAGCTCAGACCTGGCATACTTCCACTTCTGCTGCATTCCATTGGCCAAAGGAAATCAAAAGTCCAGCTCATATCCAAATGCTGGGGAAACCCACTCTGCCTCCTGATTGGAGGAGCAGCAAGGTCACACTGCTAAAGAGGATGGTACAGGGATGATGGAGAATTTGGGCTATTTTTGAAAACTGCTGCACTCTTCCTAACTGCCTTTCACCTTTTTAAAAAAGTTATTAGAATACCAGTTCTCACCAAAAGACTCTATCTTGCTGCTTTCAGGCTCACTGCTTCTCCTGCTTAGACACATTTGAGGGCCACCGCATGTATTTAAGGGCTCAGGTTGGCCACCTCAAACATGCAAACCATCAAATGTAAGGGATACAGATGGAAGAAGGAGGTTTGAATATAAATTAAAATCTCAATGAGATACCAATACATACCTAAAATATGCTAAATGGAAAAGGCACCAGATTACTAAGTATAGAATAATTGGAACTCTCACACACTGCTGATGGGAAGGAAGATTGGTACAACCACTTTGGACAGCTATTGGCATTACACTATAAAGCTGAAGACATGCATAGTCCTTGACCCAGCAATTCCAATCCTAGGTATAGACCTAGAAGAAATGTTAAATATGTTCACTAAAGGGCATATATAAAAATGATCATAGAAGGATTATGTGTAATAGCCCCAAACAGGAACTATCCTGCATGTCTTACCATCATAGAATGGATAAATTTATTCTTATGTAAATCTTACAGTGGAGCACTATACCGCAATGAGAATGAACGATTTACAATGACTTACAGCAACATGATGAATTTCAGATACCTGAGGTTGAGCAAAAGAAGTCAAATTGAGGACATGCTATATGATTCCATTTACTTAAATTCAACAACAGGCAAAACTAATCTATGGTATTGGAAGCAAATACAGTCTGTTTCTGTGAGGACTGGGTTATTGTAGGGGAGGGAGCACAAGTGATTCTGTTTCTTGATCTGGGGCTGCTTACATGAAATGTTCAATAAGTGAAAATTTGAGCACTGTACATGTAGGTCTAATATTCTTTTATGAATATTATGTTTCAGTAGAAAAGTTTCAAGAAAAGGAATAGAGAAGAGAGTCTGGAATGAGAGGAACTTGATTCAAACCCAGTTCTGCTGATGGTCTTGAACAATATGCTTAACTTCTCTGAGCCCAAATTTCCTCATCTGTGAATGGTGATCATTTAATACTATCATTATCTTTATGAGGATTAAATTTTAAGACGTGTATAAAGTTCTCTGTGCCTGATAAATGTTCATTCCTCATCCATCTGTCTGTGGGAAATGGATAAAATTGCATTTACTATCCCACATGTGCAAAGTACAAAATTTTCATTATGTTATTGCCTGAGATCACATTCTAAATTTTGCTTAAAATAAAGGCCTTGTAACTCTTGCTATTTAATTACCCATGAGTGTGACTATTCTGAGTTCTGCGTATTATATCTTGCATGGGTTTTAACTTCAATATCATTATACTATCATTTTTTGTGCTTAATTTTTCCCTTTTAGGTTTTAGATTGTTTTGCTGTTACTACATATCTAAATTTTAAGTAATATTACCAGTCATTTGGAGCATTGTGTTTCTCAAGGGAATTTGTAGTTCTAAAAGTATTACCTTAATGAATAAATAAATAGGACAATAACTTACTCTGTCCAATTTAAGAACTTAGAGCCATTCAGCCTTCAGCCTTGAGCTCCAAAATGATCCCGAGGCAAAAATAAGTGAATCATGCAAGAACAGCCTCTCTGGCTTCTGTCTGTTTGTGCCAAGATGGGGGGAATGGTGCCTGCATGTGGCAAGGGGAAGTCAGAAATCTCTAATCCACCTATTTCTGTTCTCACGCCTGTTGCGGTCATCTCATTAGAGGAGGCAATTTGAGGGATGCTGTGGAAGTTGGCTGCTCCTCAATGCTGCTCTCCACAGCCATACACACACACACACACACACACACACACACAGAACTCATGTCTGCAGTCCCATGTTAATAGAATCAGTTGTCATCAGCCAGCCAATAAGACTTCATGAAGCTGCATCGGAAGAGAAATACTCAGAGGGCTCAATTAGATGGAGAAACTGCCTTCATCTATTTCACAATTTTACTTAGACCTCAACTCTGCTCTTTCATATCCTAATCTAAAGAAGAATCAGTGTCATTTAGGGAAAGACTAGCATATAGAGAAATATCTGTGAATAATAATAACTATAACAATAAACTGGTGTATAGGTGCCAAGAAACTTGTAAGGATTTCATGAATAGTAAGCCTGTAGTCTTCTCAACAGCCCTTTGTGGTAAGCAGCACTCTTACCATCATTTTAAAGACAAGGAAACTGAGTCTTTGAGGGATAGATTAATTAGAATTCAAGTCTTTAGATTCCTAGCCAGGCATTTTTTCTTATACGTTTTAAGGCCATTAAAAATATTATTGCTGAGCAAGGAACAGAAAAAACAAGAGGGGAAAAATTCCAATCAATGAAATAGAACCTAAGTTAGAGGTCTAGAATAAGTTGAACTGAATAACAGAGGCCAGAGAACAAAGCCAACCAACAAGAAAACCACTAGGTAAAAGACAGAAAACAAGCTCCAAAATAAACTAATCAAGAAAATCAGATGCCTAGACAACTTAAGATAACAAGCCATACCAGGAAATACGAAAACATGGACCAGCCAAAGGAACAAACTAATAGCTCAGCTGAGACACAGGAGTGGAGGCAACTAATGCTAAATAAATTTTATGAAATGAAGGAAGATATAGCAAAAGAGCTGAAGGATATAAAGAAGACACTGGCTGACCATAAAGAAGAATTCATAAACTTAAAAACAAATGGCAGAACTCATGGGAATGAAGGCCACAATGGAGGAGATGAAAAACACAATGGAGGAACACAACAGTAGATTTGAACAGGCAGAAGAAAGGATCAGTGAACTGTAAGACAGGTCATTCGAATTCATACACACAAAAGAACAGATGGTGAAAAAAATGGAAAAATATGAGCAGGGTCTTAGGGAGCTGAGTGACAACATGAAACGCACAAATATACGTGTTATGGGTATCCCAGAAGGAGAAGAGAGGGGAAAAGGGGCAGAAAGAGTAATAGAAGACATATTCACTGAAAATTTCCCAACTCTTATAAAACACAGAAAATTAGAGATTCAAGAAGTACAACGTACCCCAAATAGAATAGATCCCAATAGACCTACTCCAAGACACTTACTGGTCAGATTGTCCAATGTCAAAGACAAAGAGAGGATTCTGAAAGCAGCAAGAGAAAAGCAATCCATCACATACAAGGGAAGGTCAATAAGACTATGTACAGATTTCTCTGCAGAAACCATGGAGGCAAGAAGACAGTGGCATGATATATTTAAGATACTGAAAGAGAAAAACTGCCAACCAAGAATTCTATATCCAGCAAAACTTTCCTTCAAAAATGAGGGAGAGATTAAAACATTTTCAGACAAACAGGCACTGAGAGAGTTTGTGAATAAGAGACTGGCACTACAAGAAATACTAAAGGGAGTGCTACAGGCTGATAGGAAAAGACAGGAGAGAGAGAGTTGGAGAAGAGTGCAGAAATGAAGATTATCAGGAAAGGTAAAAGGAGAGGAAAAAATAAGATATGACATATAAATTCCAAAAAACAAAATGGTAGTAGAAAGTACTGCCCTTACAATAATAACACTAAATGTAAATGGATTAAACTCCCCAATAAAAAGACACAGACTGGCAGAATGGATTAAAAAACAGGACCCATCTATATGCTGTCTACAAGAAACTCACTTGAGACACAAGGACAAACATAGACTGAAAGTGAAAGGTTGGAAAAAGATATTTCATGCAAACAACAACCAGAAAAAAGCGGGAGTAGCTATATTAATATCTGACAAGTTAGACTTCAAAAGCGAAACAATTACAAGAGACAAAGAAGGACACTATATATTAATAAAAGGGTCAATTCATCAAGAAAACATAACAGTCATAAATATTTATGCACCAAGCCAGAATGCCCCAAAATTCATGAGGCAAACACTGCGATCACTGAAAGGAGAAATAGATGCCTCTACAATAATAGTTGGAGACTTCAATACACCACTCTCATCAATGGATAGAACATCTAGACAGAGGATCACTAAAGAAACAGAGATGTTGAATTGTATGATAAATGAAATAGACTTGACAGACATTTATAGAACACTACATCCAACAACAGCAGGATACACTTTTTTCTCAAGTGCTCATGGAACATTCTCTAGGATAGACCACATGCTGGGTCAAAAAGCAAGTCTCAACAAATTTAAAAATATTGATATTATACAAAACACTTTCTCAGACCACAATAGAATGAAGTTGGAAATAAATAAAAGGCAGAAGGTCATAAAATTCACAAACATATGGAGGCTAAACAACACCCTCTTAGAAAACCAGTGGGTAAAGGAAGAAATTACACGAGAAATTAGTAAATACCTCGAGGCAAATGACAATGAAAACACAACTTATCAAAACTTATGGGATGCAGCAAAGGCGGTGCTGAGAGGGAAATTTATTGCCCTAAATGCCTATATTAAAAGAGAAGAGAGAGCAAAAATTGAAGAGTTAACTGCTCACCTGGAGGAATTAGAGAAAGAAGAGCAAACTAACCCCAAAGCAAGCAGAAGGGAAGAAATAACAAAGATTAGAGCAGAAATAAATGAAATTGAGAACAGGAAAACAATAGAGAGAATCAACAAAACCAGAAGTTGGTTCTTTGAGAAAATCAACAAAATCAATGGACCACTGGCTAGGCTAACAAAAAAAAAAAAAAAAAAAAAAGAGAGCAGATGCAAATAAATGCAATCAGAAATGGGAAAGGAAATATAACTACCGACCCTGCAGAAATTAAGGAGATAATGAGAAGATACTATGAGCAACTATATGCTAATAAACTAGACAACTTAGATGAAATGGACAACTTCCTAGAAAAGCATAAACAACCAACATTAACTCAAGAAGAAATAGATGACCTCAACAAACCAATCACAAGTAAAGAGATTGAGTCAGTCATCGAAAAGCTCCCAGAAAGGAAAAGCCCAGGACCAGATGAAACCATCTGTGAATTCTACCAAGCATTCAAGAATGAATTAGTACCAATCCTGCTCAATCTCTTCAAAAAAATTGAAGAAGAGGGAAAGCTACCTAACTCTTTCTATGAAGCCATCATCACCCTAATACCAAAACCAGGCAAAGATACTACAAAAAAAGAAAATTATAGAACAATTTCTTTAATGAATATAGACACAAAAATCCTCAACAAAATATTCACAAATCAAATCCAGCAGCACATTAAAGAATTATACACCACGACCAGGTGGGATTTATTCCAGGTATGCAAGGCTGGTTCAACACAAGAAAATCAATTAATGTAATACACCACATCAATAAATCAAAGCAGAAGAACCACGTGATCATCTCAATTGATGCAGAAAAGGCATTTGACAAAATTCAACATCCTTTCCTGATGAAAACACTTCAAAGGATAGGAATAGAAGGGAACTTTTTCAATATGATAAAGGCAATATATGAAAAACCCACAGCTAACATCACACTCAATGGGGAGAGACTGAAAGCTTTTCCTCTAAGAGCAGGAACAAGACAGGGATGCCCACTATCACCATTGCTATTCAACATTGTCCTGGAAGTTCTAGCTAGAGCAATTAGGCAAGAAAAAGAAATAAAAGGCATCCAAATTGGAGAGGAAGAAGTAAAACTTTCACTATTTGCAGATGACATGATTCTATATGTAGGAAATCCAGAAAAATCTACAGCAAAGCTACTAGGGCTAGTCAATGAATACAGCAAAGTAGCAGGCTACAAGATCAACACGCAAAAATCTGTAGTGTTCCTATACACAAGTAATGTGCAACAAGAGGAGGAAATCAAGAAAAAAATCCCATTTACAATAGCAACCAAAAGAATCAAGTATTTAGGAATAAACTTAACCAAGGACACAAAAGACCTCTACATAGAAAACTATAAGAAACTGCTAAAAGAAATTGAACAAGACCTGAAAAAATGGAAGAACATACCATGTTCATGGATTGGAAGACTAAATATAGTTAAGATGGCAATTTTACCTAAACTGATTTACAGATTCAATGCAATACCAATTCAAATCCCAACAACTTACTTTACAGAAATAGAAAAACCAATAACTAAATTTATTTGGAAGGGTAAGTTGCCCCAAATAGCCAAAAATGTCTTGAGAAAGAGGAATGAAGTGGGAGGTCTCACACTACCTGACTTAGAAGCATATTACAAAGCTACAGTGCTCAAAACAGCATGGTACTGGCATAAGGACAGATATACTGATCAATGGAATCGAATTGAGTGTTCAGAAGTAGATCCTTACATCTATGGACAACTGATCTTTGATAAGGCAGTGAAGCCGAAGCAACTGGGAAAGAGCAGCCTGTTCAATAAATGGTGTTTGGAGAACTGGATATCCATTTCCAAAAGAATGAAAGAGGATATCCATCTCACACCTTATACCAAAATTAACTCAAAGTGGATCAAAGACCTAAACATTAGCACCAAGACCATAAAACTCTTAGAAGAAAATGTAGGGAAAGATCTTAAAGATCTTGTGAAAGGAGGTGGTTTCTTAGACCTCACACCCAAGGCATGAGCAACCAAAGAACAAATAGACAAATGGGATCTCCTCAAAATTAAACACTTTTGTACATCAAAGGACTTTGTCAGAAAAGTCAAAAGGCAACCTACACGATTGATGATGATATTTGGAAACCACATATCAGATAAAGGTTTAATATCCCGAATATATAAAGGAATCCTGCATCTCAATAACAGAAAGACAAACAATCCAGTTAAAAAATGGGCAAAAGACATGAACAGACATTTTTCTAAAGAGGAAATACAAATGGCTCAAAAGCATATGAAAAAATGCTCAACTTCACTGGCTATTAAGGAAATGCAAATCAAAACCACAATGAGATATCATCTCACACCTACCAGAATGGCCATTATCCAAAAAACAGAAAATGACAAGTGCTGGAGAGGATGTGGAGAAAGAGGCACACTTATTCATTGTTGGTGGGAATGTAGAATGGCGCAACCACTCTGGAAGACAGTGTGGAGGTTCCTCAGGAAGCTAAATATAGATTTGCCATATGACCCAGCTATTCCATTGCTGGGTATATACTCAGAGGAACTGAAACTTAAGACACAAACAGACATTTGTAAACCAATGTTCATAGCAGCATTATTCACAATTGCCAAGAGATGGAAACAACCCAAATGTCCATCAAAGGACTAGTGGATAAACAAACTGTGGTATATACACAGGATGGAATATTATGCAGCTGTAAGACAGAACAAAGACATGGATCATGTAATAATGTGGATGAACCTTGAGGACATTATGTTGAGTGAAGTTAGCCAGAAACAAAAGGACAGATTCTGTATGGTCTCACTAATATGAACAGACATTAATGAACAAATTTTGTGAGTTAAAAGCTGACAACACAGGTGACCAGGAGATAGAAAGAGGGCAGAGATCAGCCATTGGATGCTGAGGGACTACAGAATATTTAGGATTGATTGCATAGATCCAGAAATAGAAAGCATAATACTGTGTGATGGTAGCATGGTATTGTAAGTACACTGAACAAAGATGTCTGAGAGTAAAGCTGAAAGAGGTGGGATAGGAGAATGTATGACACCAGAGGTAAAGATAGATGATAAAGACTGGGACTGTATAACATGGCAAAAACTGGAGTGGCCAATGACTGTTACTAAATATACAAATATAAAAATGTTTTTGCATGTGGGAAAGCAAATGAATGTCAACCATGTAGAAATTTGAAAAAGGGATGGTATTCAGGAAAAAACATAATCAAAGCAAACTGGAGTCTACGGTCAACAGTAACATTGTAATATACCTCCATTAAATGTAACAAAGGCAATACGCCAATGCTAAATGTATATGAGAGGGGGATATAGGGGAGTAATATGGGATTCTTGGTAGTGGTGTTATTTGCTGTCCTTACTAGTATATTGTATTGTATGACATGTTATTTTTCTTTTTATCATTTTTTCTTATTGCTAAAAAAAAAAAAATTTTTTTCCTGTAGTAATCAGTATGTTCAAGTGCAGATTGTGGTGATAAATGTACAACTTTGTGAGGATACCATGAACAACTGATTGTATACTGTGGATAAATGTATGGTATGTGAATATAACTTTATAAAATTGTAGGAAAATATATATATAGGAGTAAAAGTGTTGGAGAAAACATGGTGAGAGGGACGATGCCTCACCAATATGGACTAACTACAATGTGTAAACTCAGAATTGAATCTTAGAACATAGCCTAACGTGGACACAATAATTGTAATAGTCCCTAGATTGTAAGCTCTTACAGCAGTTAACTCTATCTCTGAATTGTAATGCCTATCTCTAAATTTTGAGATGCTGATCCCCTAGCGTATAACCTGATTGGTCTCTGGAACAGTGCATATCTCTGAGACACCTGAAACTCAGAGCTAGAGCTCGGCAGATATGAATGGCAGTATTAGTGCATACAGCCACTGTCAAAAAAAAAAAGGCTGAGAAAAATATTATTGCTATATGCTTAATATATTGATGGGTATTATGGAACTGAGACAAAAATCAGAGAAGTAAGGTTGGGAAAGACAAAAAGTATATATAGTAGACACAGGGTTTGGTAAATAATGGAATCTGTAAAGCAAAAGTGAGGCTAAGATGACATGATGATTAAGGGTTGAGTTGGAGAAGCCTCTTCACAGATAAAAAGGAATTTAAAAGGACCTCGTGGGGAAGGATTGAGAATTTTGAGTAAAGACATGGATATCAGGTGACAGGGAGGCATCTGACTTTTTATCTAATTGGTGAGTGGATATGTAAGACTTGAGCCCAAGGGTCCCTCGATAACATGGTCATGCACTGGCAGGTGACTTCCAAACCAGAAACATTGGATGTTACCTATAAGGGAGAGAAAATGGAAAAGTAAAAAGCAAATGTTGAGGGTTGAATCTGGGGAAAGGCACTTGTTCAGTGGGGAGGTGAAATGGGAAGTTCTGAGAAATGGGAAATGTAAAATTAAAGGATATTATGTTAAGAAGCCCCAAGAGTTAAGTTTCAAGAATGCCGCTGATGGTCTAGGAGGACAAGGAAGGAGAATTCCTGATTAGCAGGTCATTTGATGATCTTAGAGTATGCCATCGCTTGAGGCAGTTCAGGAGGCTCTATAGAAGACAGATTTCAGGTTCTTTTGCTGTATTTTGTGAGAGTATTGGGGCTATGGTTGTAGGTCATATACAATTTGAGACATTAAAGATAAAAGGAAGAAATACAAGGTAGAAGTAGTTTTGTGTCTTTTTGGTTGGTCTCCCTTCCTTCCTTCCTTCCTTCCTTTCTATTTTCCTTCCTTCCTCTCTCTTTCTCTCTTTCAAGAACAGGGAAAACTTCTGTTATGTATGAAAAGCAAGAGAAAAGACTGAAGGTGCTATTTGTGGAAGCAGGTTATGTACTGAGCAAGCAAGACCTGGCCAAGATGCATTACAGAATGATATTTCCCAAAGTTGACCATGTGTTAGAATCTTTGGGAGAAGATGTTAAAATACAGATTCCAAGGCCCCCAATCCTGGAGATTTTTATTTAGTCAGTCTGGAGTGGGGCCCCCAAATTTGCATTTCTAGCCAGTGCTGCTGATCAGATGCTGCAGTCTGTGACCCCCACTCCAGGCAGCTGTGTTGCAAAACTGTCAATCTTCCTCCTTCTATTGCATTCAGCTTTGGGACACCGCAGGACTCTGTTCTATATTGACTTTCCAGAAATTTTACATTATTCTAATTTTCCAGCCTTACTTCCCACACTACCTCTTTCTTCCTTCAGTCCTTTCCCTCTCAAACTATTAAATGTCCAGGGGTTGGTTCTCTGACTCCTTTTTCTACACAGCATGTACGTGTAAATAATTTATTTCAATATTTCTAGAAACAAATACACTGGCTTTTTCCTACCCATGTACTATCTTTCCTGCATTGTCTACCTGGAAATCCCTTCCCAGTTGTCTATGCTTCCTACCTTATCCCAATCCCTCCACTCCTCCCCATCCCATTCTCTTCTACAGAATTTTCTGTGACTGATGTGGTACCCCACAATCTCCTTCTCTTTCATTTCAACAAATGACAATACTTGTGACTTCATAACACCCCAATCCAAGATCTGCCCTTGATTGGATCTGGGTTTGAACAAACCAGCTCTAAAATATATTTTGAGGAAAATTGGGGAAATTTGACAATGGACTGGGATATAAGATAATATTAAGGAATTATTACTTTTTTTGAGGAAGATAATGGTATTGTGGTTTTGTAGGAAAATGTACTTAATTTTTAGAGGTGCATACAGAAATTTGGGGTGAAATGACATAATGTCTTTAAATTTCTACAACTTACTAAAAATAGATAAAGCAAATATGGCACAATGTTAAAAAAGTATTAAACTGAAGTGATGATTGTGAGCTTTCATTCTATTATCCTCCCTACTTTTGTGTATACTTGAAACTTGCAAGATTAAGCCGTCAACAAGAAAAGCAAAGTAAAAGTTTAGCGAAATCATGGAGTTGATATTTTGGTCCTAAGTTTTTAATAATCACTAAAATAATCACAGTAGTTACTTGTAAGTGTTGTTAGATTATTCGCTAATATGAGTTTGAACTTAACTGATTAGCTAACCTTAAAGAGTCTGCTCCCTTTCTCTTGGAGGTGGTACACATCTTTGATGAGACTGTGGACAGTCTTGTCTAACAGCTGCTCATTCTCCAAGCCTGTGGTTAGCAGAGAGCACTTGCAGCATGAGAATGGCAAATGCTGGAACAAACGCTCAAAGTCCCTTTGTGAAAGATGTGCTTTGTGACCAGTGTTCCAGGCCTTGCACAGTCTTCCCTGATCTCTTTGCCAGAGGCATGAATGGGGAGTTTTGTTTCTGGCTCAGGCTTGCTGGCTCTAAACTTTAGGTAGCTGTGCAAAGCTGGATGCCGATTCCCTTCCAGGTTGAGGATCAGCGCCAAGACAGATGCTTAGGCTGATTGTCTCTCTGCTGGTTCCCCAAATACTAATGACTTTACTTTTAAGGCTTTAGGGGCGCATCATGGAGAGAGAGAAGACTTGACCACAGAATCAGCTGCTGTGCTCCAGTAGTGTGTCTTCCTGCTCCGTATGTATACTAGCCTACATGTTCATACCAGGTGGCCCCTGTTGGGAATCTCTGGAGAAGATTAGGATCTTGGGATTCGGTATCCTCAAATAATTGGATTTGAAGTCACAAATGACCTAGGTCAATTTAGTGGTAACTAAATTGAAAAACTGGGAATCTTGAGGACAGATTTGAAGAGATGCCTAGAGTGAGTCACTTCTGAAGAGGAGCCACTGTCATTTAGAGTCACTGGTTCTTGAAGTGGGTGTGTGGGAGGAAGATGGTTGGGAAAGCAGGACTGGGAACATTACTTATGGAATCCTGCAAGCTGTTTCCCAGGAGCGCCTGAAAATAAGACTCTTACCTCTCTAGACCACATATAATCAGAAATGCATTCTTACTACTTTGGGAAAGTCACTTAACTTGTTTATTTGTGAAAGCCTAAGAAGAAATGGAAACCTCCACCCATCACTCAAGCTGAGTAACATGGAAACTTAACTGATTCATTGGAGTTTCTAAAAGTTGTTTCCCATGCTGCTGGGAGCAATTAAAAGGAAAATTAATAAAGTATTGACTTTAGTTTAGTGGCATGACTATAGGAACTTAATTGTAGGATTATTTTATACATTAGAAATTTAAATGCATTCTTTGTGAAGTCTATTTTGAGGTAATTCTGGCATTTCATTTTTAAAAATCCTGAACAGAAAGAGTTCTTCAGTGGAAAATAGCATTGATTTTCCAAAATAGAGCACTCTGGGTACAGATGATAAGCCTATGGCTGAATGCTGAAAAGAAAATTGAGATCTTGAAGAAAGGAATGAACTCGTAAGTCAATAAATATTGAAATTCAGGGCCCAGGGCCATGTCGGCACTCAGAGAGATTAAGTAACTATATCATCATCAAGCTCCTACAAAGGGTAGATCTGGTACTGAGGGGGTTCTCGGCAGGCTGTAGCTCTGATGAGTGGGATATAGGCAGATGTGAGACAGTTCTGGACCACAGAAGTCATCACTAAGGATTGCCAAGACTCTGGTTCTCACACTTGGCTGCACCTTGTAATCACATGGGGACACTTTCAAAATGCTGATGCCTGGGTCCTACCCCCATGGGTCTGATTTATTTGTTCTGGGTGTGGCTTGGGTATCAGGAGCTTGAAAAGCTCCCCAGGTGAATCTCATGTGCACTCAAGGGTGAGCACAAGTGTGTAGAAGTTCAGAATGACTCCCAGCTGGAGAATTTGGCTCCCTGGGCAGGGCTCCATCCCTGCCCTTAAGGAGCTGTCTAATTGCTTTGTTCCTTCCCTTCCTTTGCCTCTTAGCATTTTTTCTGCTTAGAAATTTTTGTCTTTCTTCCTTGAAAGTGAACTAACCACAACAAACAAAAGGAAATAAGTGATTATTACATCCAGGCAGCAAACAACCACTACCAATGATAAATATCTTGGTTTATGTAAGTAGCTTGGTAAACAAATGCTATCTTGAAAGGCAAAGGAATGTCCTCCCTCCTCTGTCACTAGAACAGAAGCTCGTCCATATGTTGGCCTGTGAGTCAACATGCTTCCTCCCAGAATGGTTTAATGTCTGATGAATGGCACTAGGGGCCTTGTTATATTCCAGCCTGTTTGTTGAAATACTAATGTTTTGGTAGTCAAATTATCTCACTCTGGGTTAATAGACAAGGGATCAGCAAATTATGGCCTCACTAGTCCAAATTCTGGCCCACCATCTGTTTTTTGAATAAAGTTTTGTTGGAACATAGCCACACCCATTCACTTACTTTTTTTCTATTGCTGTGTTAGTTCTACAGTGACACAGCTGAGTAGTTGTGACAGAAGCTGTTATGGCCCACAAAGCCAGAAATGTTTATTATCCGGCCCTCTACAGAAAAAGTTTGCCAACTCCTGTAAGTCTATTACAGGACTGTATGTCTTTCTATACAGTTCTACCCAGCAATGTTATTGTTTGCTTACTTTGTAGATTGATTGCTAACTTGTCCCCAGTTCTTCACCCCTTCATTACCTCTCCCTTTCAATGTGACAACGGCTTCTGTCATGAAGAGTGGCACCTGTTTTCCCAACTATGGAACCTGGACTGGCCTTGTGTTTTGTTTTGACCCCTAGAATGCTAAGGAGGTGATTCTGGGCCTTCCTGAGCCTAAGTCTCAAGAGTCCTTGCATATTTTGGCTTGATCTCCTGGAATCCTGCTTCTGCGGATAAGCTTAGGGCAGCCTTCTGGATGACAAGGGGCGTGTAGCCCAGTCTCTCCCACTGCCCTAGTCAACAGTCAGCCAACCTCCCAAAGCAGAGTTGTCTGCTAAACAGCAGCTGACCATAAATCCAAGGTGAGCCCAATCAAGACCAAGAGAAGAAACAAAGTATCCAGCTGAGCCCAGCACACATAGCCAACCTGCAGATTCATGGACTATATAAATGTTTAAACTACTGTGTCTGCGGGAAAAACTAACTGATACACCTACCATTAGGCATTGGACCTGTGAGTTCTGTAATAGGATTTCCTTCTCTTTCCTTCTCTGCTTCCAAAGCCAGAATGTTTCAGTCTTTTCTGCAAACACCAAACTGAGAACAGGAAAAGGGAATCACCTATAAGAAGAAAAATTGTATGATGATTCTATGGCACTTTCACCAAACCCTAGGAAAGCAAAACACAACAAAATACAATAACAACTTGGCTTTCAAATAGGAGTAATAAATCTGAAAGGACCCAAGATAATAGATAAACACATTCTAACAGCTCTCTAAGTAAAGAAAAAATATACATATATATGAATATACATATATATCTGTATATATCTGTGTGTACGCATTTGTGTGTATATTCTCTTCTATTTGCCTGGGGTAGTGCCAAACCATTAGCCTCTACCTTTACACTACAAGTTCCTTCTTCCTAAAGGGCTCTTCACCTAGATTTTTGCACAGATTGTTTGGGTCTCAGTTAAAGGTTGCCCCTTCAGTGAAGTGCTCCCTGACCAGCCAATTTAGAACTATCACATTACTGGTTTAATTTCCTTCCTACTATTTTTTGCTACATTTAATTTTCTTCTTTATGTACCTGTTTATTTCTTTGTACTCTGCCTCTTGCCATGAGAATATGCTGCGTGAATGATTAGGGACCTCAAGCTTCTTCATTACTGTATGCCCAGCACTTAGAACAGTACCTGGTACATGGCCAAGTTCAATTCATGCTTCTTGAATGATTGGGCCATTCTTACCTTTTAATGGGGTGTGCTGGTTTGGATATATTATGTCTCCCAAAATGCCATTATATTTGATGCAGTCTTATGTAGGCAGGAAATGTATTGGTTTTGATTGGGTTGGAGACTTTTGATTGAATGTTTCCGTGGAGATGTGATTACCCAACTATGGGTGAGATTTTCAATGGATAATTTCCATGGAGGCGTGGCCCCACACATTCAGCATGGGCCTTAATTAGTTTACTGGAGCACTATATAAGCTCAGACAGAAGGAGTGAGCTTGCTATAACCAAGAGGGACACTTTGAAGAAAGCACAGGAGCTGAGAGAGGAGCTGTAGATGAGAGACAGTTGAAGATGGCTGTTGAAAGCAGACTCTTGCTCTGG
This sequence comes from Choloepus didactylus, assembly GCF_015220235.1. Taxonomy (NCBI): domain Eukaryota; kingdom Metazoa; phylum Chordata; class Mammalia; order Pilosa; family Megalonychidae; genus Choloepus; species Choloepus didactylus. The sequence goes on along the minus strand of NC_051325.1, from coordinate 23,338,266 downwards.
AGAAGCTAAGAGAGGACAAATGCCCCAAGAGCAACTGAGAGTGACATTTTGAAGAGGAGCTGTGGCCTAGAGAGGAACGTCCTGGGAGAAAGCCATTTTGAAACCAGAACACAGGGATAAAGAAATTTTTATCCACAAAGTACATCATATCAATGACTGAACTGGAATCAATGATTTTTAAGCAAATATAGACCACAGAAGTGCAAAATGTTTAGTGACCTAACATTTTCAATTTAAGGATTATACAAAAATTCCCAGTTATTTTTCAGCTTTATATATGTCCATAATTTTACCATTACACTAAGAGAACATGTCTCACTGTCACCAACTCTAGCTACATCTTCATAAGTAAATAAAGCAGGTCATTGCATGTTTTGGGAAATAGAAGTGCAGAAAGTTTTCCATTCTGTAGGACCCACAGCAAACCACAGACCAATATGTCAGCAGAACCTGAGATCTTATAATGCCTAAGTCTACAAGCCCAGGAAGACATCCAATTAAAGAGATTAAAGTCGAAATCTGACTCATATGCCTATTGGAAATGCTGGGCAGTCTCAAACAGTATCCAATTTTGCTTTGCAACCAGGTTAAACCTGCCTTGCTCTGTGCATGGTGGGAGCTGGAGACTGAAATTCCATTTTAAGAAGAAACATATAAGATACTCTCCTTCCCATCAAGAAATGTAATGAGTAGGTTTCATCTATGCTCCCCAGCCCCAAGTGATTGAACCTGGCATTAGGGCCAAAAAAATGGGAAATGTCTTAACATGCATTAATTGCTTAATGATTGTGTTGTCTGCCTGAAAAGGGCGGGGTGGTATTTAAGCTGCTTAATGACTTTACATTTTCCCATGGTAGAATACTTGTGATTTGGTTGTGCTATAATTAAAGCGTTAAATAAACAAGGTTTTTGGAAACTAATGAACTGGCTTCCTTGGGAGAGAGATCCCGGTCAGCTTGAGCTGGTATGCTAAGGCCCCTTGAGGGTGGGAAAGAAGCTACCACCTGCAGCCCTTCTCTTCCCCTGTAGTTTTTAGGAGTTGTCCCTTTTTTTTATCTCTCTTCAGAGTTGTGCCGAGTGTAGGTTATGGACTAGGGCAGTGGATAGAGGAAAGATTTAAACTAATAACCAGCTGGGGCAGTGGATAGAGGAAAGATTTAAACTAATAACCAGCATTTTATTGTTTGGAAACAATTTCAAAACACATTGAAATATAAGTAATAAGGACAGGAACATTAAATTTGAAGAGCCTGCATACCTTAAGATGCTTCATCTTCTGTGCTCCTGAGTTTTGATGTGGTTTGTTATACGTTAAGACTTATTTTACACAAATGTTTAAAGAAGTCGGGCCCCCACCCCAGAACTGCTGAATCAGAATTTTGGAGTGGGGCAGGAATTTATATTCTAACAAACTCTCTAGCTAATTCTTACGCATGTTAAAATTTGAGAAGCACTGGTTTAGAGTTTGGGACAGTAAAAGCTGACATCAGTCACTGACAATTTGATGCAATCACATGCACATGTGAACACACATAAATACTGTAATAGGAAAGTAAATTGTTAGGGTGATTTATCTAAATCTAAAGATAAGACGTACGTATGTATTGAGTTTCCAGCTATTAATATGGATGAGCTATACAACAAAAGCTCACGTGATTCTTAACTTTTCTCATGATTTAAATGTCCTATGTGCTATTCCGTTTAAATTACATAGAAATATTTTCCCCCAAATACCAGAGTTTATAACTTTATTTTAGGATAGAAGTATAAAAGTGCTATGTGTATCAGCAATTCTCTTCTATGGTTTTCAATTCACTCTGTGATGAGATGTCTAAATTTTACCCATGTTCTGGACAGATTTAGAGGTAATCTAGATTTACCCTTATTTTTGTGAAGTTCACCCTCCTTCAGGTTAGGGAACGTCACCTCTAGGACAGTTCTGCTTTATGCCTAAAGTCCTGGCATAAATAGTAAGAGCATCCTCTTTCACTCTCAAAAAAACAATAAATTAAATGATCACTCTATTTAAGATCATAGAGCACTGCCTTTTTGAAGAAAGTAAGCTTTGTCTTTTTGTAAATTATAATTGTAACTAGGATGTAAACCTTTCTTGAAAGATCAGTATCTTTGAAGCTACTTTTTTCTCTAGATGGCTTCCGGTTGTTACATCTGCTGCTTCTTAATCTTCCAAAAAACCTCTTCTACTAATTAGTGGAATAGACTTATCCAAGGTTTGGAACCTCTCTAAGCTGTAGTTCCATCAACTGTAAAAAGCTGCCAGCCTTATTTGGTTGTTTCTGGTAAGGGTTAAATGAAGAAATATAAGTAGAGCACATGAAAAGACTCAGAAAATAATATGTCTATCTAATAGTGATATTTTTTTGAGCCAAAATCTCAGTGTGTGCTATGGTAATATGAGTATACCTTGAATTTACAAATAAGGAAAGAGATACCCCAGGGATGAGGACAAGGCCTGTTGCTCACGAAATGGGAGGCATATGGGTGAGTATATGAGATTATCTGATGTGACCATTGTTCTGGAAAATCCTGGAAGAATGATCTCAAATGAGAGAAGATTAAATGAACACTTACTAAATGCCAGGCACTTTCTGAGCACTTTATATTCGCTGCCTCATTTAGTTTTCTCAGAGCAACTCTATAAGGTAGGGTATGATTGTTGTCCTAATTTGCAAGTGAGGAAGCTATAACTCAAAGGGGTTACAAAGATTATCCCAACTCACACCAGGATTTGAAATCACACTCCAGATTTGAACCCAAGTCTGTCTCTATAATCCATTTGTTTGTCAAGGGCCATGAAGGGGCTGAGATTTTATCCTACCACTTCAAGCTGCCAAGTAGCCTCTTACTGTAACATAAATATTGGCAGAAGGCAAAAGACTCTTTGGACAAAGATAAAGAACTTTATTATGAATGGCAGAGCAAGCACCATGATCATAAGCACTTTCATGTTAGCTCCTCTTGCCCCCAAGTCCCATGGGGGTGAAACAGATGGACTCAGAGTAATTCCTGCACATACAAATGAATTATATGTAAAGAAAGGATCACTGAGCGTCGGGAGCCCAAATATTTTATAATGAGCAATATGCATGCCTGGGCTGCACTCTGAAGGGAGACACTATCTCTTTCTTCCAAAGCTGTATGGAAACTTTCCCTTTGCTCCAGAGGGAGACATGGCATTTGTCCTCTAATACTCTTTGCTATGTAAGCATCCTTGAAAGACATCCCAGAACTAAAGGTGGTCAGTGCTTGTGCTCACAAGACTTACACAAATCTAGGAGACCCATGGGAAATTGTCACCCAAGAATGTTTTCCATCAAACTACATGATTCTAGTCATTGATTTTTGGGTAATGATCTGCTCAGAGCTTTGTGGCATAAATCTGCAACCATTTTATTATGCTTATGGATTCTGTGGGTCAGGACATTGGACAGGGCACAGAGATGATGGTTTGCCTCTGTGCCATGATGTCTGGGGCCTCAGAAAGGAGGACTCAAATCACTAGGGGGACAGGCTTATTTGGAGACTTCTTCATTCATATGTTTGTTACCTGGGCTGGAGTGACTTCAAGGCTGTGCTCATTTGGGACTGTTGAAGTGTCTGCACATGGTTTTTTCATTTAGTTTGGCTTCTTATAGCATGAAAGATGGGTCCACAAGGGAGCACCCTCAGAGGAAACATCCAGAGAGTGAGTATTCCAAGATAACCAGAAGGAAGCTGCAAGGCCTTTTAGGATCTAGCTTTGGAAATCACAAAGGCATCACTCCCACCATACTAAATTGGTTGAAGTGATCATGAGCCCACCCAGATTCAAGGGGAGGGGCCATGAATACCCTTTTGGGGGAGGAATGTCAAAGAAGTTGGGGGCTATGTTTGATATCCATTCCTTCCACTGACTCCACAATCATGAGTAGGTGTTCTTTTGCCTCCTTTGCTTAACATTATCCCATCCTCTGTCCTTTGTCTAGGTAGCGAGTGCCCTTGGAGTGCCCTTTAATTGCATAAATTCTCTGTAAAAAATTGCCCTTTGATCCTAGTTCCATGAATTTTCCCCCTACCTCTTAGGATAGAAATCCCATTCTCTTCTCAGTTTGGATTATGCCTGCTATGGTTTAGTGTGAATTATTTTGATAAATTAATCCCCTAAAATGTGAATGACTGACCAACACTTCAAGGAGGGTCTCTACATATTAGCTGGGGAATGTGCTAATCTAAATGAATCATAATTAGGAGAAGGTATGGAGAATGTTGCTAAGCTAAGAAGTCCTCCTGGTACATTTTCCTGCTTTACAATTATTTCCCTTCTCCCTTCAGTTCCCACACTACCCCTAACTGAAGGAACTACAAAGAGTAATCTGTCATTCCAATTCAGAGATGCCACCACTAGCTGTGTCTCTCAATGCATCCTCAGAGATGCATTTTCCTCCTCATCCAGTTGGTATAATTTCATTATTGTATTCCATAGAACCTAAAGTGGCATTAATTATAAAGTGCACTATTATTTTATGTACCACTAAGGAAAAGCTAATGCTAATCAACCTATAACACAATGATTTCTTATCATCATGAATTTCTTTTTTTATACTGACTGAACATCTTTCTTTAGGACTTATTTAGACATGCACATTTGTCATATACCACCCATGTATATACAAGAAAATGAAGATATAAGCATAATAGATTAGTTATAACATTCCTAAGATATCTTTACAGTCAGAGTCAAATGATGGCTTTTCAACACAGACTGTCTATATTCATCTTTTCCTAAGCAATACAGTCCTTGGACCATCAAGAATTTTGGTGATATGTCCTTTCTTAGGAGAGGCCTCCACTCTTGTTTCTGAGATTTTCTTCCAAGTAGCTGGGACTCTGATGCTGGGGCCTTGTCACTTGGGATGCAAAGGCAGTTCTTTTGTGCTAAAAAAATAAGCATAACTCAGTTTCATATACTTTTTTTTCTTGGCTTCTATGGTGACCTCTACTGAGAACCTATTGCTTTGCAAAAAACACACTATGGTAATTCCTCCAACAATGAACATTTGCTTCCTAGTATCAAATTTATAATCTGCTACTCTGGTTCCATGCCTTCCTGTGTGTTTATTAATTTTTTTTTCAAAGCTGAATCACAATGTATCTTTCTGAAAGTATTTTAAAGAGTAACTAAGTTCAATATTTGCAAAACCAATTTTGTGCATAACTCAAATGAAGTGAGGACAACAAGACTGAGTTTAAATCTTTACAGACAGTGAAAACATATACCTGTTTCCTGGCCAAAAAAAAGGAAATAAATAAAATAGATGGTAGATTAGATAGATAGATGGTTGATTGACAGATAAAAAAATCAACAATTATAAGACATACCAATTCAGCTATCATAAAATATGAAAATAAAATATATATTCTTCCAATTGAAACATGACATTTAGGAAACCACGAATTCAGGTTTTCAAGAATTCAGCCAAGCTATCCTTAAATTTAAATGTTTAAAATTGAAAAAATAGATTACTGGATTTGAAAATAAGACTTTTGTCATTATGAGATGTGCACCTCTGGGTGAATGAGACAGGGGAGGGTGTCAGCAGCAACCAGAAGCCACATACACCTCAGCCCTTCACATGCCAAAACTACATTCTTTTATAAAAATACAACCAACATCCTCTCCAAGCATCCCTGATGGTCAGCAGGGAAAAAGGGACCTGGTGTCACTTAGTTGGAGAAGGAGACCCAGAGGCTCCCAAGGAAGGGGGAAGAGACCTCATGATAATCAGTGGGGGAAGGGGAAGCTTTTGGAATTAGCAGATTTTTAAAAGATTATGTGAATGAGACACTGGTAACATTCCTTAGAAAGGGGTCACAGCATTTGCACCGTGATTCTGACATATTAAAGATCTATCATTTTATTGAGAATTTAACTCTGTAATCACTGACTTGCAGTACCACCTTATTACAGAGCGGCTGATTTCCTCATCACAAAGCAAAATGGGCGTAGGGAGAGTAGGTTTCTCTCTAAAACATGGGAAATCTCTCGGGGTGCTTGTCACAACTGCTAAACAGAAAAAGGACTACTGAGAAGCGATTCCCATCTTTATAGAAATAAACCTGAAATGACAGGGTGTTCTCTGTGTCAGCCAGTAGAATTATCAGTGAGCATCTGAAAATAATACAGCATAATTTTAAAAAATGCTCTATAACTTTTCAGCTCTGATTAATCTTTGCTCCCATTATATATACAGTGCACAGTTTTTGCCTTTTGCACAAGCCTTATGTTCTTAGTCTCCCTTAAGAATTTTGCATTTTTGCTTATAGCTGATTTCATTTTCTTTTGTCTGTTACTTTTCCTAACACACTGTAGTGTCATCCCTGTGTAAAAACAAAGCAATTCTTCAAAATTTTCTGACAGAATCTTATGTTCTCTGAAGGGAAGTCTTTTATCTATCCACTTCATTGTTAACAACAGCTATCTTTATAAGAGGTTTATTAAGCATGATCTGAAAGTATGCTTAAGAGTTGCCTTATTTACAAATAAAAATGTATATTAAAAAATCCTAAAACCTGCTGATTAGAATTGGCCTCCATTTTTAAAAATTGATCTTCACTAGCTTATTTTGACCACTTTGATTGTTTAGTTGGAATGAATGGGAGCTGGAACTTAAAAATATACTGTGTAGGTACAACTCTACAGTCGATTTGTTCAAACACCACAATTGCATGGAACTTTGAATAGGAAGTGAGATACGGTAGGTTAGTATAGGCTGGAGTGAAATAGTAACACATCCTAGAGTAATTTGGGCAGATAATAAAAAATATATTTACAGCCTCCCCCTCCCCAGCCCCGAGGATCTGGGGGAAGGTGCGGATGTGTTGGACATCCTCACCTGGACTGGTGTTGATGTTGTCACAAACATTGGGACTGGCGGTTTGATGTGCTGAGCCCTTGAGCATGGGATTTGCCCTTATGAAGCTCATTACCACAAAGGAGAGTCTAAAGTTGTATGTAATGGTGCCTAAGAGTCTCCCCCTGAGTACCTCTTTGTTGCTCAGATGTGGCCCTCTCTCTCTCTAACTGAGCCATCTCGACAGGTGAACTCGCTGCCCTCCCCCCTACATGGGACCCGACTCCCAGGGGTGTAAATCTCCCTGGCAACGCAGAGTATGACTCCTGGGGATGAATGTGGACCCGGCATCGTGGGACTGAGAGTATCTTCTTGACCAAAAGAGGGATGCAAAATGAGACGAAATAGTTTCAGTGGCTGAGAGATTCCAAATGGAGTCGAGAGGTCACTCTGGTGGACATTCTTATGCACTATATAGATAACACCTCTTAGGCTTTAATGTATTGGAATAGCTAGAAGTAAATACCTGAAACTACCAAACTCCAACCCAGCAGTCTGGACTCCTGAAGACAATTATATAATAATGTAGATTACAAGAGGTGACAGTGTGATTGTGAAGACCTTGTGGATCACACCCCCTTTATCTAGTGTATGGATGAGTGGAGGAATGGGGATAAAAACTAAAGGACAAATGGGGTGGGATGGGGGGATGATTTAGGTGTTCTTTTTTCACTTTAATTTTTTATTCTTGTTCTGGTTCTTTCTGATGTAAGGAAAATGTTCAGAGATAGATTGTGGTGATGAACGCGTAACTATGTTATCATACTGTGGACAGTGGACTGTATATCATGGATGATTGTATGGTGTGTGAATGTATTTCAATAAAGCTGAATTAATAAAAAAAATATATATACTGTGTAAAAGGATTTAGATGCAAAAATTGTATAAACCATATGATTCCATTATATAAAATTCTAGAAAACAAAGCTAATATGTAGATACAGAAAGCAGATCAGTGGTTGCCTGGGGCCAGGAGTGGAGGGAAAAAGGCATTGCGAAGGAGCGGAGGAAATTTTGGGGGATGATGGAAATGATCTGACTCCTGGTGGTGATGGTTAAAAGGGTGTATTCCTTTGTCAAAACATAAAATTGTACCATTTGAGTGGGTGCAGTTTCTATATGTAATTATATCTCAACAAAGTTTATAAAAATACACTGTGGCACACTATAATATTCACTTACTTAAATAACATTTCTTAACCAGTAAGGAGTGCACTTGGAAAAACATTATCTTCAATATGTTGGATGGGATGCAACTAAATCTTCATTCCCAGGTGAAAAGCATCTCTTTGAACTTTGCCCACCCATCACCGGGGGCTGACAGGCTCCCTGGCAGCTATGTTGTTCTACTTGGGAGTAAGACTGAAGTGAGCCAATAAAACTTGGTTTTCCTGAGGTGATGCTGTGGATGAATATGTGTTAAAGACCCAATATTAGCTCCTGTACCAGGTCCGGGGGTTAGTCATATTAAAAAAATGCTCACTTCCCCTCCTTATCCCATCTGAGCAGTTTCTCCCTGTCTACTGTTCAATGGATAAGGCTGAGGGGAAGGCAAAGGGCTCACTCATTAAAGTGTCAGATTCTTCCAATGGGATTTGAGCTCCTCTCCTTAAAAAGGGAGGGAACTTAGAATTTCAAAACACAATGATATCAAATATAATACCACATACATACACACACCACCCCCATCAAACATATAGGGTGCTCAGCGTCTCCAAACTGATGCTCACTTAGAATTACAGCAAGTGTCCCACGTATTTCAATGAGTAGAAGTTAGCTAGATGACTGTAAGTTGAGAGGGGTTCCATGCAGAGTCCTGTGGCCAGTCAGTGAGGCTGAGACAAAGAAGTGTGGAGAGAGATGGCGCTGGAGAAGTGCACCGATTCTGGGCCAGATAGTTTCAACTTTTGGGGGCAAAAACCTGACCTCAAGTGACTGTTGGGACAGGATTTTGGCCATGGTTACAAAATGATGGGTAATAGTTCTTCATGTAGTTCTCCAAACCACATCTTCTAGGGCACTGGTTCTCAACTTTCGCCACTCATGAGAAATACCTGAGGAGCTTCTAAGAATCCCAAAATGCAGGCTAATTTAATTATAATTTCTAGAGATGGGGCCCAGGCATTGATACTTTTTCAAGCCCTCAGGTGGTTCTGGTGTGCAGTCAGGTTAAAAATTTCTGGTCTAGGGTGAAAACCTTTGTGTGAGGTCAAACATGGGTATTGGGCCACACAAGGAGACACTCAGAATTGTCCTTCATGGTCCAGGAGGACTGAAACAGACCTACCGGGTTTGAATTTTTCTACCTTTTTCTCCCTGCTGGGGTCTAGTGATCAGAAAGAACAGAAGAATGGGTGTTTTGCTCATGCTGCTGTAGGCTCTCCATAATGTCTCCCACTAGACGAAGTTGGAGATCTACGTTATGATCATCAGGATGAAGATGGAGGCCTGGAATCTGTGTTTTCACGTCCGTGATTCTTAAGAAAAGACAGGTTTGGGAAACAAGACCCTAACCCTTGCTACTCAGTGTCGTCCTTGGATCAGTAGCATCAGCATCACCCAGAAGAGCTTGTTAGAAACGCAGAATCTTGCCCACCCTAAACCCATGAAATAGAATCCACATTTTAACAGGACCCCTAGGTGATTCATATGCCCATTAAAATTTGAGAACTACTGCCATAAACCAGTGTTTCCAAAGTGAGGTGCCAGACCACCTACCTCATAACTAAGTGGGGTGCTGATTAGCAATGGTCCATCCCCAACATTAGGAATTTGAATCTCTGGGGTGGGGCCTGGAAATCTTCATGTTTAACAAGCTCCCCCTGTGCATTTACTTATGTGCAACTGCCATTACTTTTATGTACAATTACTGAAGCTCAGAAATCAATGATCTAGAATTGGTTTGGTTTGAAAATTTGCCCAAGTTGCTCTGAGGACCTGATCTCACAACACAAGGCAAAACACTGTGAGTTGGGATATTGGTCTCATACAGTTAAACATGAGTTAGGGTTATTAGCAACTAACTATAGACTTTTCTTTTGCCATCTCACCCATCCTTCAGATTGGTCTTCATGTGTGGGCCCAGAAAACTGTACTTACGTGTCCAGTGTTTTAAACAAGCATGACTCATGGGAAATGATCAGGAAAGCAGCTTAATTTGTCTCTCCAACCATCCCTTTAAACTTGCTTTGTGGTGGTGATGGTAGGGGTGATGGGCAGGTGAGATATTCTCTCCGCCTTTGGGTGAAAGTCCATATAATCATCACTGTTACTCTTCAATTAATAGAAAGTCATATACAACTTCAAGCCACTTAGTCACAATAGAATAATTAAAAATAAATGGCCACCTCTAGAAAATAACCAACACTCTGAACCAGATTTTACATTAATAGGTGTTTCCTCCTTAGATAGGGCTGGCTGTCAGCTGGTCATCTGCCTTTGGAGAGAAGATACGGTTGTCTTCTTTGTTTCCCTTTTCCTTACCACTCAATAGCTGTATAATGACACCCACTGGGATAAGCAAGGGGAGGCGGGAGGGATCGCACTGGGAGAAATTATTCCTTGACTGATACTGCCATGAGTTGGTTTTACCACCTGTGCCTGGTAGAGATTTGGAGCTGACTCTCGGATGGGCTTTGTCACAGGTTTTTGGTGGTCCACCTATGGGGCTCTAATAATACAACTCCTGTGATGTGAAGGATGTATTTTATTTTTCGTGCTGCCACTCTACCCTCCATCACTAGTTTTCTGGGCGTTCATTCAACATAGACATTGGATTCCCAGTTGGTCCCTTTGGACAAGAGTAAGGAGCTTTAAGCTTTTAGCTTTTTCCATGAGAGCCACAGGTGGGTCATAGGAGCCACAAGCATCCTTTGTCCCACCTTTGTTGGAAGTACACTTATTTCCTAAACTTGGTTTTTCACTCCCTCTTGCCCTGCCTTCTTAAACTAATAGCCACAGGCTCTTAGTTTTACAATACTCCATAGTCAGACCTCAAGCATCATGATTCATCCAATAAGGACCAACACTTATCAAACTCTGCAAATGGTCCTGTGACGCTGCTCTCAGTAGACTTGAGGGGCAGGAAAGATGCATCCCCATCCTTCCCTGATAGGAGTTGGGCTTCACAACACAACAACTCTCAGCAAATAATTCTTCTCTCTATTCCCCAAGCACTGGATCCTTTTGTCCTTTCCTTTTGCAACAGTCTCAAATGTTATTGCAATGGTTCTAATCATTTCCTTTAAGGTTTTTGCTCATGGTCCAGCACCTTCCATTGGAATGTGATGTCTATCATATCTTGGTGCTTCAGTTGAAACTTAATTGAACATCTTGTTATACTCTGAAGCATCCCATTTAAAGCAGAGGACTGAATAGGCCTACGCCAAGACACTTAATAATCAGATTATCAAATGTCAAAGACAGAGAATTCTGAAAGCAGCAGAGTAAAGCGATCCATCACATACAAGGGAAGCTCAATAAGACCATGTGTGGATTGCTCAGTAGAAACCATGGAGGCAATAAAGAAGTGGGGTGATATATTTAAGATACTGAAAGAGAAAAACTGCCAATGAAGAATCCTATATCCAGCAAAACTGTCCTTCAAAAATGAGGGAGAGTTTAAAATATTCTCAAACAGACAATGAGAGAATTTGTGAACAAGATACCTGCTCTACAGGAAATACTAAAGGGAGCACTACAGACAGATAGGAAAAGACAGGAATGAGAAGTTTGGAGCTCAATATTGGGTGATGGTAGCACATTAATGTAAGTACGCTGAACAAATATGACTGTGAGTATGGTTGAAAGAGGAAGGTTGGGGCATGTAGGACAGCAAAAGGAAGGATAGGAGATTAAGACTGGGACTATACACTCTTAGTGAAACCTAGAGTGGTCAATGATTGTGATTAAATGTACCAATATGTTTTTACATGATGGAAAACAAATGAATGTCAATTTTGCAAGGTGTTAAAAATGGGATGATATTGGAGGAAAAAATATAATCAATGCAAACTAGAGTCTATAGTTAACAGTAACATTGTAATATGCTTCCATTAATAGTAACAATGGCAATATACCAAAGCTAAATATCTGTAAGAGGGAGATATAAGGGAGGGGTATGGGATTCTTGGCATTGCTGTTGTTGTCTGAGTTTTTAATTGTATTTATTTTAATTTTATTTTTTCTTTTGTTGCTTTTTAGTTGTCATTTTTTGTTTTTTCTTTTTACCTTTTTTGCCACTTCCTTTTCTTTGCAGAAGAGATGGAAATGTCCTTATATAGATAATGGTGATGAATGCATAACTATGTGATTATACAGGGAACCATTGATTGTTTATTTAGGATGGGATGCATGGTGTGTGAATAAAACTGTCTAAAAAATAAACAGAGGGATACAAGTGCTGGAGAAAATGTGGAGAAAGGGATTTACCTAATCACTGATGGTGGGGAAGTAGAATGGTGCAGCCCATCTGGAGGGCAGGATGGTGGTTCCACAGGAAGCTGAGCATAGGGTTACCATATGGTCCTGCAACTTGCTTATTGGGTATATACTTGGAAGAACTGAAAAGAAGGACACGAATGGACATTTGCACAGTGGGATTTATGGTATCAGTATTCACAATTTGCAGTGGATGGAGGTGGCCTAAGGGTACATTGACTGATGAATGGAATGGCAAACTGTGGTGAATGTGTACAGTGGAATATTGAGCTGCCACAAGAATGAGTGAAGTTGTGAGGTGAATGGACATTGAGGACAGTATATTGAGTGAAATAAACCAGTAATGGAAAGAAAAACATTATAATGCCTCATTAATATGGACTAACTATAATGTGCAAACTCTGAGAATGGAGTCTGAGAGCATAGGTTATCAGGGGAAGGCTTACTGTAAAGGTTCCTAGATTGTAAACTCTTAGAGCAGTTACATCTATTCCTGAGTTGTCATGGTTATTTCTACATTCTGAGATATATAACCTGATCAGTCCCTTGAACTTTGGGCATCTGTGTGACACCTGAGACTCGGAGCCAGAATCCAGCAGCTATGAATGTGAACAATTCCCTGTACAGCAAATGTTAAGGAGTCTGAAAAAAGAGATCAGACTTCAATTAGAGATATGAATGAAATGGACTTGGTTAGGACTAAGGTAAATCAGACTAAAGGGTAAAGGATGATAGTGATGGTGTTTTTAAAACTTTGACTTTTGTGTGAGACCAAAGGAAGAAATGTTTATTAGGTGCAAAATCTATATTTTTATAACACACTATATAATTTAACTTGTATGGTCAGTTTATGCAAACAACATAATTACATAGAATGTTGAATAGGGAGTGAAATGTGATTGGTTCGTACAGGTCCATGTGAACCCTAATACATCCCAGAGTAATTTGGGCAGAGAATAAAAATGTATTTGCAGGGGGAAGAAAGAAGATGGTGGCATAGAGAGGAGTGGAAGTTAGTTAGTTTCTCTGGAACAACTAATAAACAACCAGGAACAACTAGTAAGTAATCTGGAATAACTGCTGGGGGACAAATGTGACTGTCCACACATCATACACCAACCTGGATTGGCAGGAATGCCTGAGATCGCAGCATAAAATCTGTAAGTAAAAACTGTGGATCCCAGCTGAGAGCCACTCCCCCATGGAAGTCCGAACTGAAAACCTAGCTGTGATAGAGAGCAGCACTCTCTGAACAAACGAATATACCTCAGTCCAGCTACCACTGGGGTTTTGATTAACAGACGTGGACTGCTCAATACAAGATACAAATCCCCAACGAGCAGACAGAGGCTTTTAGTGACAACTGACCTTAAAGAGCTGGCAGACTTCTCTGTACTGGGAAGGGGAGCCCAGAGGACTGGGTGCTATCTCTGGCCAGTGAGTGAAGCTGGGGGGACCGTGGACTGCCCCTGAAGGGGGACTTTCTGTCCCTTTTTCTCTCTCTCAACCTGGGTGGCTCAGTGGAGAAAGGTGCAGCCATTTTCAGTTCACAGACAAAGGTGGAGATAGCAGAGTCAGAGAGACAAAGGGCCTATTTAAATGCAAATGAAAACTCCCTAGGGGGTGTATCTTCCCTAAGAGGAAGGAGGTGAGCCCAGCTCTACTACCAGCCTCCCATTCAAAACCAGACCCCAGAGCCTGGGAGAAAAGCAGCCAAAACAGAAACTAAGAACTAATGGGGCCACACCTCCTTACAACAGTCAGGAGCCACAGGCTGACAGGCACCACCTGCTGGGCAGGTTATGAAAAGCACAGTTGCTTGAGGCTTCACAGGATGTGTTAATCTTCTAAGACCCACCCTCAGGGAAACCAGATACTGAATATTTCCTAATTCTGGGACCTAAGCCTGTTCTGGCTTGGGAAAACCCGAATGGGGTAACCAAGGAAACCAGATGCCTAGACAACAGAAAACTACAACCTTCACTAAGAAAAATGAAGTTATGGCCCAGTCAAAGGAACAAACTTACACTTCAACTGAGATACAGGAATTGAAACAACTAATGCTAAATCAATTCAAAGAGTTTAGGGAAGCTATGGCAAAAGAGATGAAGTGTATAATGAAAACACTGGGCAAATATAAGTAGAAATAGAAAGTTAAAAAAAACAACTGGCAGAATCTATGGAAATGAAAGACACAACACAAGAGATGAAAGACACAATGGAGACATAAAACAGCAGATCTCAAGAGGCAGAAGAAAGCACTCAGGAACTGGAGAACAAGACACCTGAAATCCTACACACAAAAGAACAGATGGGGAAAAGATTGGAAAAATATGAGTAATGTCTCAGGGAATTGAAGACAACATGAAATGCATGAATGTAAGTGTTATGGGTGTCCCAGAAGGAGAAGAGAAGGGAAAGGGGGCAGAAGCAATAATAGAGGAAATAATCAATGAAAATTTCCCATCCCTTACAAAAGACATAAAACTACAAATTCAAGAAGTGCAGCATATCTCAAACAGAATAGATCTGAATAGGCCTGCACCAGGACACTTTTTAATCAGATTATCAAACATCAAAGACAGAGAATCCTGAAAGCAGAAAGAGAAAAGTGATCCATCACTTACAAAGGAAGCTTAATAAGACTATGTGCTGATTTCTCAGTAGAAACCATGGAAGCAAGAAGGAAGTGGCATGATATATTTAATATACTGAAAGAGAAAAAATGCTATATTTTTCCTATATCTGACAAAATTGCCCTTCAAATATGAGGAAGAGTTTAAAATATTCTCTGACAAACAGACAATGACAGAGTTTGTGAACAAGATACCTGAGCTACAGGAAATACTAAAGGGAACACTACAGAGAGATGGGAAAAGGCAGAAGTGAGAGGTTTGGAGCACAATATTGGGTGATGGTAGCACATTAATGTAAGTACACTGAACAAAGATGACTATGAGTATGGTTGAAAGAGAAAGATTAGGAGCATGTGGGACACCAGAAGAAAAGGGGAAAGATAAAGGCTGGGACTGTATAACTTAGTGAAACCTAGAGTGCTCAACAATTGTGATAAAATGTACAACTGTGGTTTTACATGAGGGGGAAAAATGAATGTCAGCCTTGCAAAGTGTTAAAAATAGGGCTGTATTGGGGGAAAATGCAATCAATGCAAACTAGAGACTATAATTCACAGAAACCTTGTATTATGCTTCCTTTAATGTAACAAAGGCAATATACCAAAGCTAAATGCATATAAGAGGGGGAAGAAAGGGAGGGATATGGGACTCTTGGCATTTATGATGTTGTCTGACTCTTTATTCTACTTTAATTTAATGCTAGCTTTCCTTTTTTTGCTTCCTAGCTGTCATGTTTTTTTTTTTTTTCCCACTTTCTTTTTTCTTTTTCTTTTGTCTGTCTACCATCTTTGACTCTTCCTCCTCCTTTGTGGAAGAAATGGAGATGTCCTTATATAGATAGTGGTGAGGGTGGTGGGAATACATAAATACATGGCTATACAGGGAACCCTCAATTGTTTACTTAGGATGGAATGTATGGGGTGTGAAAAAAAACTGTCTAAAAATGGTTGAAAAAGAAACCTTGAGGACACTATATTGAGTGAAATAAGTCAGACATATAAGGACAAATATTGCAGGGTCTCACTGATACAAACTAATTATAATATGTAAACTCATAGATATGAATTATAAGTTACCAGGATATAGAATGAGGCTAAAGAGTGGGGAGTGGTTGCTTATTATGAGCAGAATGTTCAACTACATTGAACTTAAGTGTTTGAAAATGGACAGAGGTGGGTAGCACTTTGTGAGAATAACTAACAGTGCTGACTGCTATGTGAATGTGGTGGAAAGGGGAAGCTCAGAGTCATGTATGTCACCAGAAGGAAAGTTAGAGGTTAAAATATGGAAACATATAAAACAGTGAATCCTGTGGTGGCCAATGTCCGTGATTAACTGTACAAATATTAGAAATCTCTTTCATGAACTAGAACAAATGTATGGCACTATAACTAGAAGTTAATAAAAGAGGGGCATATAGGGAGAAAAGTATACCTATTGCTAAACTACATACTATACCTATACCTAAACTATATACTACAGATGGTAGTATTTTAACATTCTTTCATCAACAGTAACAAATGTACTATACTAATACTATGAGTCAATGATGGAGCGGGGGATGGTTAGGGGTATGGGAGGATTTAAGTTTCCTTTTTTTTTTTTTTTGTCTTTGTTTCTTTTCTGAAATAAAGAAAATGTTCTAAAAATTCAAAAAAAAATTAATTGTGGTGATGGATGCACAGCTGTATGATGGTACCATGGGCAATTAATTGTACACTTTGGGTCTTTGGATAATTGTGTGGAATGTGAACAATCTCAATTTTAAAAAATGTTTAAAAAATGTATTTGCAAAGTCCCCTTGAGGGACTGGAGGAAAATGTGGAAATATTAAATTTTCCCTTCTGGGGAATTAATATTCTCACAAGCATTTGGGGCTACCAATTTAGAAGGTTAAAACCTTGATCTTGGGGCTTTTCCTTATGAAGATGTTTACTGCAAAGGAGAGGCTAAGCCTACTTAAAATTGTGCCTAACAGTCACCCCCAGAGAACCTCTTCTGTTGCTCAGATGTGGACCACATAGGTGATTCAGAGTAAAATTTGGTTTACTTCATGTCCATACTTATTCCAAAGTGGAGGCCACTTAAATTAAGAGGGTGGATTTTCAGAGTTCCCACCTTCAGTAGGTCCTGGGACTTACTTTTATATTTCTATCATTTCTATTCTGCAAAATCCAGAATTTCTTATCTATATATTTCTTATCTATGTATTTTCTTATCTATATATTTTGATTGGAAAATGTCTTCAGGGAAAAAGTGCTGCAATTGCTGGGTTTAACTCTGCATTTTCATCTTCCTAGTCCTTACCATGTTCTTAGCTCTTCAATGTGTTTCATAGATTTTTAAAAAATGTTTTATGCAGGTTTTTTATTTGTCCATACTAGGATATTTGATCTCAATGACCCATTCTGCTATAGCTAAAGAGTTGCATATATTTTCAATGGACTATGTTGAATATCGAATCAACATTCATTAGTATTACATTAGATACATTTAAGAATAATATAAAAGTTTTATTTTAAAATGCCAACATTTGCAATGTGCCACACATTACATCTTTTTTCAACTTGTCAATTTTTAAATGCATGTAAAGCACTGACTTTTCAACATTTTTAAGGGAGTATATGAGCAAAGATATTTTAAGATTACCAATAAGTAAAATAAACTTATTTTTGCAAAAAACTTATTTTGCAAACAAAAAATAAATTGCATTTTTTCAAGACTAACAACATCATGTTAGAACAAGAAATCAATTTATGAGCCAAAGTGACAATAATTGTTGATTTTGTGCTGAGTATGATAAAAGTTTGGGACCTTGAGGGAAAGGAAAAATGAAAGAGAACAAGGAAATTCAACCCACGGATGGAATGACATTGAGAGAGCTGGAATTTGTTTTCAATCACAGAACTGATAATGTAGTTCCTCGACTTTTAGATATTTGAGTGCCACACAATTACATTACATTATACCCAGGATACAACCCTGATAATTTTAATTTTTAAAAGTCCCAGCTTTATCTGCACATATTTTAATACTGTGTTTTGCTTTTAACCTCTTCAGGCTCAGTTTCTTTGATGAAAAATGGAACAGCTATATATGTCCTACCTACATCACAATGTTTTTTTTCTATTTTAATTACATACATCACAATGTTTTTTTCTATTTTAATTACATATGTATATATTAAATATAGTTAAAATATACAGTTAAAAGCATATAGGCTTTTAACATTCCATGTAGTCTCATGTCAAAAAAGAATCCTTCTAGAATACCCAACATATTCAAATTACCATCTTTATGAATATTTCCACAACTTAAAGTTATTTGAAGTAGATTTATCATTGTCCTACAGAAATCTAATCAGATTTTAACTACTTTTAGTATATCAGACTACTTTCATGTAAATTACCTGCAAATATTTTTACCCCTTTCTCCTCTATTAATTTTGTTACCACTGTGCAACAAATCACTAAAAAACTCAGTGACTTAATGGGCACACCTAATGGCCAGAACTTGGTTTTTAATATCATTCTCCCAAACAAGGAACCAGGGCCCCTTGGAGAAATGGCTGATTCTAGGACTAGGGCAGAAAAAATATAAAATACAAACCTGGAGCATGCTGATGTGCCAGAACATAAGAACATAAAAAGATGATCAAAAATCCCAAATAATGAGGGTACGTCAATGGGACATAGGAGTCAACGAAAAGAGCTCCCCATATTCAAAGCTGGAGTAGTCTGGGGAATACAATTCATAATGTAGCATTGAATTAGATCCCAACATATAAAATAAATATTCATGAATCCATAAATACATGGTTGAATAAATAACTAAATGGGGGAGAACAGACAAATTTCCCATGCAGAAAAATTCCAAATAGTTTACGTAGATACCCTCCCCTGAAGAAGGTGGAGCATGACTCTTCACTCCTTAAGTGTGGGCTGGGCTTAAAAGAGTACAGTACAGAAAGAGGAAACAAGAGTAATTTTACAGTTGAGAAGGCTGACAAACACTGCCTCAGGCAAGTCATCAAGGTTAACCTCAACAGTGATAAGACATGTTGAGAGTAGTTACCCTTGATTTGATGGGAATGACAATGGACCTCTGTGATCTTGCATCCCCCAAAACCATCTAAACCATGAAAAAAAAATCTGACAACTCCCAATGAGAAACATTTTACAAATTACCTGAGCAGTACTCTCAAAAACAACAAGAGTCCAAGAAACTGTCAACCCAAAAAGAAGTCTAAGAAGACAGGAAAACTAAATGTAATGTGGTATTCCATATGGAGTCCTGGAACAGAAAAAAAAAAAAAAAAGGAGGACATCAAGTAAAAACTAAGGGAATATGAATAAAGTATGACTTTAATTAATGATAATGTACCATTATTGGTTCATTGGTTTTAACAAATGTACCATACTAACATAAGATGTCAACAGTAGTGGAAGCTGGGTGTGGCATGTATAAGGAACTCTGCAATAGCTTTGAAGCTGTTTTGCAAATCTGTAGATATTTTTTCTTTTTTTTTTTTTAATCAGAGAAGTTGTGAGTTTATAGAATAACCATGCTTAAAGTACAACCCGTATATGGTCCTATTATTAACAACTTGCTTTGGTGTGGAACGTTTGTTACAAAGGATGACAGTACATTTTTATAATTGCACTGTTAACTGTAGTCCATGGTTTAACTTAGCATTCACTGTTGATGTAGTGAAGTTCCATGGATTTTTAACAAAATTTTATGTCCATATATACAACCTAACATTTTCTACTTTAACCACATTCAGATATATATTTCAGTGCTGTTAATTACGTTCACAATGTTGTGCTACCATCACCACCGGCCATTTCCAAAACATTTCCATCATTCCAAATAGGAACCCTGTACATCTGAAGCCTTAACTTCCCATTCCCTACCCCCATCCCGTCCCCTGGTAACCTATATTCTAGATTCTGACTCTCTGAATTTGCTTGCTGTAATTATTTCATATCAGTGAGATTAAACAATATTTGCCCTATTGAGCCTGGCTTATTTCACTCAACATGATGTCCTCAAGGTTCATTCACATTGTTGCATGTATCAGAACTTCATTCGTTTTCATGGCTGAATGATATTCCATTGTAGGTATATACCACATTTTGTTTATCTATTCATTGGTTGATGGACACCTGGACTGCTTCCATATTTTGGCAATTATGAATAATGCTGCAATGAACATTGGTGTGCAAATAATCTATTTGAGTCCCTGCTTTCAATTCTATGGGGAATATAGCTAGTAGTGGGATTGCTGGGTCACATTGTAATGCTATTAATTCACTTTCTGAAGAACTATCAAACCGGCTTCCACAGAGACTGCACCATTTAAAATACCACCAACAATGAATGAGTGTTCCTAATTCTCTGCATTCTCTCCAAAACCTGAAATTTTCCATTTTTGTTAAAAATATCATCCATTCTAATGGGTGTGAAATGGTATATCATGGTTTTGATTTGCCTTCCCCTTATGGCTAATGATGTTGAACATCTTCCTGTGTGCTTTTTAGCCAGTTGTATATGTTCTTTGGAGAGGTGTATGTTCAAGCCTCTTGCCTATTTGTAAATTTGGGTTGTTTATATTTTGTTGTTAAGTTGAAGGATTTCTTTATATATTCTGGATATTAATCCTTTACTGGATATGTGGTTTCCACATATTTTCTGTTACCGTGTAGGTTGTCATTTTACTTTCATGATAAAGTCCTTTGATACACAAAATTTTAGATTTTGATGAGGTCCCATTTATTTATTTTTTTCTTTTGTTGCTTGTGCCTTGGGTATAAAGTCTAAGAAACCATTATCATTGCCTACCACAAGGTCCTGAAGATGCTTCCCTATGTTTTCTTCTAGGAGTTTGATAATTTTGGCTCTTGTATTTAGGTCTTTGATCCTTTTTGAGTTGATTTCTGTATAAAGTGTGACGTAGAGGTCCTCTTTCATTCTTTTGCACATGGAGATCCAGTTTGCCCAGCACCATTTGTTGAAAATACTGTTCTTTCCCAATTGAGTGGTCTTTGCCCCCTTGTCAAAAATCATTTGTCCATATATGTGAGGGATGATTTCTGAGGTCTCATTTAGATTCCAGTGGTCTGTGTGTCTGTTCTTCTGCCAGTACCACATTAGCTCTTTTTTTCTTAAAATCTATTAATTATAGATCATATTATTATATATAATGACATATCAAGTATAGATCACATATAGATTCTTATGGTCTTGTGTGATCTCACTCATGTGTCTGCAGTCATCTTTTGAGTTGGGAAGGCAGCTCTACTGATTTTGGCTGGACTCTCTTGTGAATTTGGCAGTGGCTGGTTCTAGGCTGGTCTAGAATGGCCTCCTTTGGAATAGCTCAGCTCTGCTCCACCTGACCTCTCATCCTCCATCTGTGTTAGTCTGAACTTGTTCACACCGTGATGGAAGGGTAATGAGAGAGGGTGGGGGCACACAACCCTCTAGAGGTCTAGAAACAAATCGCCATTACTTCCTCCACAATCTATTAGCCAAAGCAAGTCACAAGGGCAACCTAGTTACAAGTTGAGGGTGAGGAAGGGAGTGAATTGTGAAAATAGATTCCATTTTATGATGGGAAGAGCTGCAAAATCATATTGTAAAGGGCATGAGGAATCAGGGCCATTTGTGCAAATGATTGCACTATGTCTTAAGATGACACAGAAAAAATTAGATTATCTCATCTTCATGGCAATTCTTGATATGCTTCCACTTCTTTTTTTATTCTTTTATGCAATTTTATTGAGATATATTCACATATCATAAAATCGTCCAAAGCATACAATCAGTTGTTCACAATATCATCATATGGTTGTGTATTCATCACCACAATCAATTTTTTTTAACATTTTCATTACTCCCAGAGACAAAAATAAAAATAAGAATAAAAATAAAAGTAAAAAAGAACACCCCAAACAACTCATACTGCTTTTACCCCCCTAATATTCATTTACTTTTTGTCCCCCTTTTTACTACTCATCTCTCCATACACCAGATAAAGGGAGTGTGGGCCACAAGTTTTCACAATCACACAGTCACACTGTATAAGCTATGTAGTTATATGATCATCTTCAAGAATCCAGGCTACTGGATTGAAGTTCAACAGTTTCAGTTATTTCCTTTTGCTATTCTAATACACTAAAAACTATAAAAGGGGTGTCTATATAATGAATAAGAAAAACTTCCAGAATGACCTCTTGACTCCATTTGAAATCTCTCAGCCACTGAAACTTTATTTTGTTTCATTTCTCTCCCCATTTTTGGTTAAGAAGGCTTTCTCAATCTTATCGTGCTGGGTCCAGGCTCATCCCTTTGGAGTCATGTCCTACATTTCCAGGGATTTACACCCCTGGCAGTCATGTCCCACACAGTGGGGAGGTCAGTGAGTTCACCTGCAGTGTTGGCTTAGAGAGAGGCCACATCTGAGCAATGAAGGAGGTTCTCTGGGGATGACTCTTAGGCACCATTATAAGTAGGCTTAGCCTCTCCTTTGCAGTAACAAGCTTCATAAGGGCAAGTCCCAAGATCGAGGGATTGGCCTACCACAATAGTAGTCCCCAGTGCTTGTGAGAGTATCTGGAATTCCCCAGGTGGGGAAGTTTAATATTTCCAATTTTTCCCCAGTCCCTCAAAGGGGCTTTGCAAATACATTTTTATTCTCTGCCCAAATTATTCTGGACATATCAGGGTTTCATGCTAACCTGTACAAACCAAACTGATTCCCCCTTCCCATTCAAGGTTACATGTAGTTATGATGTTTCAATAAACTGACTATATAAGTTACATTATGTAGCATGCTACAGAAAAGATTGATTTTCCACCAAATACCAATCTCTTCCTTTGGTCTCACACAGAAGTTGAAGTTTTAAAATACAATCAGTATCATCCTGTTCCCTTTATTCTGGTTTACCTTAGTCCAAGCCAAGTCCATTTTGTTCATATCTCTAATTAAAGTCTGAACTCTTTTTCAGCTTCTTTAACATTTGCTGTATGGAGTAATGCTGACATTCATAGCTGCCAAATTCTGGTTCTGAGTTTCAAGTATCACATGGATACCCGAGGTTCCAGGGACAGACCAGGTTACAAACCAATAGCTCATCATCTCAGAATTCAGAAAAAACCATTAAAACTCATGAATAGGTGTGACTGCTGTAAGAGCTTACAATCTAGGAACCTTTACCATAAGCCTTCCCCTGATAATCTATGCTCTCAGATTCAGTTCTCAGAGTTTGCACATTATAGTTAGTCCATATTAGTGAGGTGTTATAATGTTTGTCTTTTCAATTCTGGCTTATTTCACTCAACATACTGTCCTCAAGTTCCATTCACCTAGTTGCATACCTCACAACTTCATTTCTTCTTGCTGCCGTTTGGTATTCCTTTGTGTGTACACACCACAGTTCACCATTCCGTTTCTCGGTTGATGTACCTTTAGGTCACTTCCATCCATTCCAAATCATGAATACTGCCACCATAAACACCATATGCAATGCCCATTCGTGTCCCTGCTTTCAGTTCTACCTAGTATATATCCAATAACGGGGTTGCAGGACCATATGGCAACCCCATAGTTAGCTTCCTGTGGAGCAACCACACTGCCCTCCAGGTGGGCTGCCCCATTCTACTTACCAACAGGTAATAGGCACATCCCTAGCTCCATGTTTTCTCCAGCACTTGTATCCCTCTTTTTATTTTTTAAAAAGTTTTATTCACACACCATACAATCCATTCTAAATAAACAATTAATGATTCCTGGTAAAATCACATAATTATGCATTCACTACCACCATCTATATGAGGACATTTCCATTTTTTCTGCAAAGAAAGAGGAAAAAGAGAAAAAAATGAAGAATAAAAATATAAAAAATAGAAGAAAAATAAAAATAAAATAAAATACAATGAAAAATACAATACCACTTCCACTTGCTATTGTCTTTACAGTTAACTATTTTTATTCTGTACATATGAGATGCTTGGTGAGATCTTGCACTTCTGTTAAACTTTATTAACTGTGGGACCTACTTGAATAGGTAATCAAGTTTGGTAGTTTGAAGCTGTGTGTGCCCCAGAAAAGCGTGTTCTTAAACCTAATTCTTTCCTGTGGGTGTGAGCCCACTATAAATTGGAATTTTTGATGAGGTTACTTCAGTTAAGATATGTCCTACTTCAAACAAGAAGGATCTTAATCCTATAACTGGAGTGCTTTATAAGCGGAATGAACTTCAGACACAGATGTGAGAACACCACAAGAAGCAAGAAACTAAACATGAATGGAACCCAGAAGAGAAGGAAGAGACCAGTAGACGCCACCTTCTGCCTTGCCATGTGACAAACCAAGGACCAAGAATCGCCGGCAGCCAGCCCCAGATTGCCACAGTCTTCAAGAAGAGAGCATAGCCTTGATGACCCCTTGATTTGGACCCTTTCCCAGCCTCAAACCATGAGCAAATAAATTCCCACTGTTTAACCTGACCCATTTCATGGTATTTGCTTGAGCAACCTAGGAAACTAAAACACCAAGTGAACACATAGTAAATATTGTGACTTGATCACATGGATGAACATAACCAGACTGAGAACTTGTGCTATGACAAGACCTCTCAACTCCCTGTGCCTATGGGAGGTGTTTTGTCAGGATCCTTGATAAGAGATAAAAATCTGTTTTTCAAATGAAAAGCAGATGAGGAAAGGACTATGAATCATTAGCTAGTCATGATGTGTTTACTTCATGGCTGTGGTGGTGGATATCGGTCTACAATTTAGTGAGTCTTCCTATTTTTGGGAATTGTGCTGGGGCAGGTCAGATGTTTAGTGGATTTTGAGACAGGTATACAAATAGTGTTGAAGAATATATGATCAGGTAAATGTCTGTTGCTTTTTAACATTCTTGTTCTTTTTGTGAGATGAAGAATAAATACAAATCCAACAATAAGAACAGCAGAAATTTCTTAACTTTCTAAGCTGTAGTTGCTCATATAGGGAAGAAAATAAAGGAACAATTTCATTCCTTGCTAATCAAGAAATCAAATACTAAAATTCTCTTGTCTCAGAATTTTGGCAGTTTCGTTCCTTCTGAACAAAGATTTATTTAGCAATAAGAAGTCTTTTGCTATGGAGACCTTGTTACGCTTATAAAACATTCCATTGTGATTTCTCAAGTGAGATAGGGAGTTGTTTCTTAAGAAATAAGAAATTGGCATTTTCTAACGAAATGAAGACGTTAAACAAAAAATTATTGGCATTAGCATTTCTAAGAACATGGGAAATGTCAGAATAGGCTGAAAGCAGTAGTCCTTCTGAGAAATCTGTTGCATGGTAGCTCCCAAAGAATATTTTTGAACCACTAAGAATTATCCACCATGCTGCAAACTTCAAAAATTTATGGATACATGTCAAGTATCTAAAATTTCCTCTAATGTTTCACTTTTAGTTCATTTAACAAGATTTAACTAAACCTTTCTTGAAGATGAGTAAATATTATACCAAATTAACATGCTATACTCCCATAACCACAGCATCTATGTATAGCTTGAATGACCACCACAGATAACAAGATTTCTAATTTTAAATATCACTATAACTAAAGGGAAAGTAGCATGTATAAAGTCAATTCAATTTAAATTCATACTTTAAATATTTTTAATCCTATTTGTTTTAATTATAACAGTAATAAATGCACATATTGCTCTACAGTATCACACTTTCACCACACTTACATTTCATGTTTTGTGCTTTTGGTGTCCTGTTTAATAAACCTTTTGCTTACCAAAAGATCATGAAGATACGTGCACATGGTATCTTCAGGGAGCTGTATTATTTTACCTTTATGTTTAATTCTACAATACAACTGTAATTAATTTGTTGTAAATGTTATGGGGTTAGTCTTTCTTGCACCATGCTCTGGTGTTGGAGCTTTTAGTGAGCCAGATTCCAGAATCTCTATTCTATTCAAATGAAGTTTTTCTTTGTCCAGTACCAACATCTTGCTGTTTTAATATCTGTAGCTTTATAAAATGTCTTGATACCTAATGGTGTAAATCCTTCAGCTTTGCTCTTCTTGTTCAAGATTGCCTTGGGTATTTTTCATCCTTGATAATTTTATTTGATCTAATTACTGGCCCCACTTCTTCCCTCCCTTGTATTATCCATCCATGCCCTTGTCGTGGTCTCATTTTTGGGGGACTATATTTTCCTTGATTTTGGGCTTGGCCATACGATTGAATTTGGCTGATATAAGGTAAGCAAAGGCTTCACGTGTGTTGTTTCCTTACTTGGCTTCTCCCACATCCTGGGCAGATGATAACCTGCCAGAGCTCCAGATGTCCAGAGTGAGCAGGTAAAGTAAAGCTGCTCCAGCAGACTTGCATACCTGGGCCTAAAGCAGAATCACTCCAGCTAAGCTGGAGACCTGCAAGTGTGGAACAAAAAGGCTAGCTGGGGCTAGATTTGGAGAAATGTCCTTCCTTGAGCTGATATAAGACTGGCAAAGTCTTCATCCAAAGAGTGTGCCTCATTATGGAGAAGGCTCTGGATGCCTTTGGCAAGCATTACTCTATTCTCCCTCTCCCTGCCAGAGCCATTAGGGATCTTTCCTGGATCTTCACTGTGAGAACCTGGTGGGGTTCTGGAAGGTAACACACGATAGTGTGTCCCCCCCCCCCCCACTCCAAGATCATGGCACCCAGGAATTTCTCCCATTCATGCTACTCCACATAAATGTTCCTCCAGCCTAAGCAGATCTCTAGGGAAGCAGATCTCAGCAGTGTCTCTCTGGATTAGTCTCTCAAGATTTAAGGATGATGTTTTTCCCTGGAGCTCCAGTTCACTGACAGGTGGGAGAAAAGTTACTGGCTTTTGGTTTGCCTAGTTTTCTTTCACCATAAAGACAGGAGTGATGACTTACAAGAGTGATGACTTCCAAGCTCTTTACGTCTTAAAGTTGAAACAAGAAGGATGCTTGCTCTTTTAAGCCTCTGTAATTTTGGTTAATTTCATATGCAGCAATATTATGCATATAGCTGGTGGAAATATTTCTATATAAATTTTCGAGTCAGCATGTCAAATTACACAAATACCACACACACACACAAACACACACACACATGCACACATGGAATTTTTATTGAGATTGTATTGAATACATATATCATGGCTTATATGGTGGGAATGGATATCTTCATAATGCTATTTCCTCCAGTTAAATCTGTGGACATAATACATCCATCAACTTATTTCTTAAATTATGTACTGTCATTTTCCAGGTGGAATTCTTGCACATCTTTTGTCATAGACATTTTGATGTTCTTTTGATGCTATTGTAAATAACATATTTAAATATTTTCAATTTTTTGTTGCTGGTATATAAGGGAAAATTGCTTTTTGATAAGCTTTTCATTGAAATAAAACATACTTGCAGAAACATGCACAAATCATACTTGTACAGCTCGATGAATTGTCACAAACCACTGGTGTAACCAGCATCCCAGCAGCACAACTCATGTCACCATCTAGTCATGCCAATAAAAGGTAACTACTTTTTTAAACTCTCACACCATAGATCATTTTTTACTCTTTTCATCCTTCTTATAAATTTACTCACACTGTATATATTCTTTTGTTTCTGGTTTTTTTCCTCTCAATACTATGTTTTGAGATTCTACCATATTGTTGCATATAATTTGGTACATGGAATCTCAATGCTATATAATATTCAATTTTGTGAATACACCACAATTTATATGTCCTTTCTACTATTGAAAAGTTGGGTAGTTTATGGTTGTTGGCTATTATTAATAGTGTGCCTATAAACATCACGTACATATATTTTTGAATATTATGCACAATTCTTTTAGAGATGTGGTTAGTAGTTGAATTTCTTCACTATGAATGTGTTTAACTTTAGAAAAGGAAGTTTTCCAAAATGGTTTATTCAGTTTACAATCCCAAGCACTACATCAGAATTCTGACTGAGCAACATCCTCACCAGCATGGCATTTTTATGAGATTGTGGTTTAAAATGAATGTCCTGATAACTAATGAAGTTTGGCACTTTTTCATATGTTTATTAATCATTTGTAATTAGTGAAGGAACTGCTTGAGTCTTGTGCACATTTGTCTATTATCTGTTTACTTGTTCTTTTTAAATTTGGAGACATTGTATAATGTGGATATGTGTTGCTTTGTGGGAATCTATTTTTAAATAACATCAGTATTTGGCTTGCCTTTTCACTCTCTTAAAGGTGTCCTTTGATTAACAAATATTTTAACTTTAAGATTATTCTTTCTATCAATTTTTTATGAACGGCCTATTTGGATCCTGTTTAAGGAATCTCTTCTTACTATGAAGTCATGAAGATGCTCTTCTGCTATTTCTACTAAAAAATTTATGCTTTACCTTTTACATTTAGATCTTCAGTCTGTGGAAATGCTTTTATGTATGGTGAGAAGTTTGGGATAAAGATAAAATTTTCCCATATGAATCTACAAATGACACAATACTATATATTAAAACACCATTCTTTCTCCTTTGCACCATAGTGCTACCTTTGCCATAAATCAAGTAGACCATATATGTGTTATTTAGTCTCTAGTCTCTTTATTCTTTTTCATTGTTTGTTTGTTGTTTGATTTGCCTAGTGCCAATACTACTATATTTAAATTATTATGGCTTTATATTTAATCTTTGCTATTGTTCAAAGTCACTTTGGTTATTCTAAGTCCTTTGCATTTTTCCATGGAAATTTTACAGTTAGATTATCAATATGTATACACAACTCAGATGGAATTTTGTTTAAACTTGCACTGAATTTGTCAATGAATTTGGAGAAAATTAGACAACTTAAAATTAAACTCTTCTAGTCCATGAACATGGTCTATTGTATTTCATCTTTTGAAATTTCTCTCCATTGTATAGTTTTCAGTGTAGATGTCTTCTGTGTCTATCACTAGAGATATCTGGAAGCATTTGATGCTTATGATATTTCATAATGTAATTTTATTAAAATTTTTTTAAAAATTTTATTTACTTTTAAAAACTTATTTCCTGCTGATATACAAAAGTAAAATGATGTTTATATTGCCTTTGTATTCAGTGACCTTGTTATATTCATTCATTTATTAATTTATATGGTATATGATATATGTATATTATTTACTTGTAACACTGGCAAAGACATTAAGCCCATCACTTCATCACTGTTTTGTTCCAGTTTTTAAGAGAACAACTGGCAATTTTCATCTTAAAGTATGCTCTTAATTTTAAGTTTTGCGTGGATAGCTTTATCAGATTCCAAAAGTTTCCTCTATTCCTAGTTTGCTAATGATTTCTTTTTTATGATGAATGAATGCAAAAATTCTCCTTAATGCTTTTTCTGCATTAATTATGATAATAATTGTCCTTTTTTTGTGTTACTTTGGTTGGAATTTTTGGAAGAAATTCAATGTTGTCATCATATATTATCTTAGTCATGTATCACTGATGATTTTCTAAAACAAAAGTCTAGAGTTAAGAAATTTCAGTGTTCTTTCCCTGAATAAGATAAAAACATCCTTTTGACTCTTTTCCCTTTGGTCCATATCTACATGATAATAACTAAATTTTTATTGCTCACTAGGTGTCAGTTATTCTTCTGGTTGTATAAGTAGCTTACCCTATTTAATCCTTGTGGCAAAAACATAAAAGAAAAAAATGTCCTTATCTTTATTTTACAGATGAGAAAATTGAGGCATGGAGGGGCTAATTAACTTGTTCAGTTTCATCCCAGACTAAGCTTTGTCCCTGGAGTCTGGTCCCACAGCTGCCGTTTTCAATGGCTTTTCCACACTGCTGTGCTGTGTCTTTCAGTTGATATTTTACCTCCAAATATTTTTTCAACAACTTATTTAGAGTTACCAATAAGATTTCCTGATTTCCTAACTCACTATTGCTTTTTGCACACTGGATTCATTTGTCTCCCTCTTTAATCATATCCATCACCATTTCTTTCAGGGAAAGTGTAGTTGTGATAGCATTTCTGAATTGGTGCATGTCTGAAAGTATATTTCTTTATTTTCACATTTTAATGATAGCATTATGAAATACTGCACCATATTTCCTTTCCCTCCACATCCTCCTTGCACGAATTTGTTTCAAACTTTCATAACTAGAAGCTTTACCATTTTCTCCTCTCATTCACTTGGCTCTGACATTTCACACTATGTCAATGGACGCATCTTTTACAAGATGCTTAGTAGACTTTTTCTTTTAATCTGATGGTTTATGCTTAGTTAATCCTGAAAATTTTTCTTCCATTGCTCTGACCATTTCAGACCACATATTTCATGCATGTGCAACTTCAGATTTACTTAATAATTTTATAATATTCAAAGACATTTATAAGAGAAGTCTTCCACAATTCTTTCCCCCAAATGTATCAACTATTATCATTTCTGTGTAATCATTTTTATAAGCTGTTCTGTAGAATTTTAAATAATTCAAATCATTTTATGTTTAATATTGTGTTTTACTTTTATCTCACTATATATTATAAATAATTTCTACGTATTATAAAGCATTAATCACCATTTAAAGGCTTATAAGATTCCATTAAGTACTCGAAACTTTCTTAACCCTCAGAAAAGAAGATTCTGGAGTGCGGTCGCGTCTACTGCTTCGGGGGGGGGGGCGGCCGGTTGCTGAACCCTCGGCTCTCGGCGTTGCTCGGAGGGTACCGGCGGCGGGGGCTCTTTCCCGGAGGCGAGGGTGAGGCAGGGGACTTGGCCAGGTCCCCGGCGGTGGCGTGCAAGGTGTGGAGGGCGGCGAGAAGGGAAAGACAAGACACTCTTCCTCCAGTAGGGGTAGAACAAAAGGGCCTTTATTCAGGGGTGAGCACAGGTTATATAGGCTGGCATAGAGGGCGGGGGTTGTTACAAGCCAATGCTGAGGGGATAAAGGCTAGGATTGGTTCTGAGAGGGTGCAGAGGTTAGGATTGGTTCTAAGAGGGCGCGGAGGTTGTTTGAAAAGGGGCGGGAGTTGCTCTGGCAACGGGGAGTGTCCGGGCAAGATAAGGGGGTGGGGAAAAGGCGGTTCCCTCCGGCAAGCCTCCCCTAACAGTGGTATTTTGGGTGAGGAAATGGGGCCTGCCTCCGGCCTCACTTTCTCAGGCCTGGGGGGCTGTGGAGGGCGCTGTCGCCCGTGCCCACCACCCTCCCCAGGGGCTGATCAGGTCCCCCAGCCCAGGCCCGCCAAGTCAAAGCACGTAATCAGTATCCCGCATTTCCCCCTTTTGTTCTAATTAAAGGAAGAAGCTTACCGGAGAGGTCCGCTAAGGGATGAGGGAAGGGGGAGGCCGGGGAGGGGAAAAGGGGTTGACGGTGGCTCAGCGAGGCTGGAGCTCGGCGTTGGTATGGCGCCCGGGCGCTCGACAGGGGCCTCGCTGCTTGCGGGATGGACGAGGGTGGCGACGCTGCAGAGGGCTAGCTTCTTCAGTGGAGGCAAGTTGTTGATATTGGACTTGCACAAATGATGAGAGGACAGCATTGGTATTGGCCTGGCTTTTAGCAAGTTGGCGAAGTCTGCGGATAACCCAGGGTCCTAGGGTGAGAGCTAGAATAATTATTAGTAGGGGGCCTATGAGGGGGAGGAGGTAAGGGAGAAGGGAGGTAAAGATGTGGGACCAATAGTTGGCAGCTTCACGGTCCCTTTTGCGCTGTTCTAGTCCCTTTCGGACTTTCTTTAGGCTGTCTTCGACGAGACCTGTGGAATTGGCATAAACACAGCATTCTTCTCCTAGGGCGGCACAAAGGCCTCCTTCTTTGAGGAGAAGAAGGTCGAGACCTCAGCGGTTTTGGAGCACTACCTCAGAGAGGGAGTTAACAGAATTTTTAAGATGGGAAATAGCGTTTTGTAGGTGACGAATGTCCTCGTCAACAGCCGCCCGGAGGTGAGTTAGGGCGGAGCCTTGACTGGCTAACGCAGCGATTCCGGTGCCAGCGCCTGCAAGACCTAGGAGGGAGGCAATCGTGAGGGCGGTGATGGGCTCTCGCTTTTGCAGAGGGGCAGGAGCTGCAGTTCTTTCCAGGCGGAGGAAGAAGTCTTCCTCGCTGTGGTATAGGACCCTAGGGATAAGGACAATTAGGAGGCAAGTTTCATTAGTTGTATTGAGGGTTTGCACATTAAGGCAGGGGGTAAGTCCAGTAGAGGAGCAGAGCCATTGGGAGGAGTTGTGGGGAATAAGAAACTTGGTAGAGCTGCTGGGAGATGAATAGTTGGCACAAGCTGTGAGGTTGGGAGAGTTACTTGAGTGAGGGCGGACACACTTTCCTGTAAAGGAGACTGAATGAAAGGTTAGGGGGACGGCAGAGGTATTCCAATTGCATTCCGAGGGGCTGTCCTCTGTGTTTTCTGAAAAGGAGAGGTTGGAGGCAACTGGCTCATACAGGGGGAAGGAGGTGGAGAGGCAAAGCCAACAAGAGGAGGTAAGATTGGGGTTGGAGGAATTCACTGAGGTGAAGGCCATTTGGATAAGGCCCAGGAGGGGAGAGGAGTAGCAAGAGGAGTAGCGAGAGGGGGGTAGAGGAGGTCGGGGTGGTGGGGTTGGCGATGCATTGTTTGTAGCTGAGGTGCGGCTGGTTGGAGCTGAGGTGCGGCTGGAGGGCTGTGGAAAAAGGGGGTTAATGACTTTATTGGGACCGATAGCAGAGGGGTTTTTTAGTACAGCCTCCTTTTTTATCAAAATAAGGGAACCTGGGTCGCCTCCTGGAACGTAAATTCGGAAGCCCCAAGTTCGACTGAGTAGCCAAGAGGGATCAGTAGGAAGCTGCACGGTGAGCATAAGCTTTTTGGGGCAGGTGAGAAACTCAAACAGACCGTTGTTGGACATACAGGCATTTTCAACTTCAGTAAGGGTTAGATAATGATCAGAAACGGGAGGTTTCCAACCTGTGGCTATTGTTTCACACTCCCAGTACGGGCAGTAATAGTCCTTTGGGGAGTTGCAATATGATTTTCCAAGATTTACTTGGGGACACATGTAATATTGGGCCTGGTTAAGACTGGTAGGGAAGCGACCTGGGGAGAATAGGTCGGAGGCGTAAATGGAAAAGGAGACTTGCATAGAGATATTGGTTCGTATAATTATGTTATCTTCCCACCGCGCTAGTGTCCATTTCCAGGACTGGTGGGGGTTGGCCTGGGTAGAAGAGGCGAGGGCCAACATAACCATTAGAAGGGAAGCTATGCTTGGGTGAGGGTTGTGGAGGTGTAGGGGGCTGGCTTTTGCCTGTCTATAGAGGCGTATGATTTCTCTGATTTCTTGTTTCTCCGGGGTTTCACTCGGACTGGGGTCCAGGCCCAGGTGTACTGTTGTCATCTGGTGCACTAGGTTGCGGAGACGACGGCATTCTCGTCTCATTAGACGCGTGGTTGCTGGTGGCGGGCCGGATTGCCCTTCCTGGGATCCAGATTGGCTGTGCTGCATCATCTGGGAAAACACAAGCAAACCTGCGCCCCTGGGCGAGGAGTGGGGAGGGACCCTTCCAGGCATTACTCTCTGGGTCCTTCCAGTAGACCATCGGGGCCTGGGTGGGCCTATACGAGGGCCCCCAATGTTTATGTAGGGGCGAAAACCCTTCCTTATTGAATGTGAGTAGATTAAGGTGAATAAGGGCTGCTATGATAAGGTCCCCTGGAGTTGCCTGGGGGAGCATTGCCCTTTCTTTTTCAATTTGTGTTTTTAAGTGGCGATGGACGGCTTCCACAACGGCTTGCCCCTGAGGATTATAGGGGATGCCGAAATGATGGGTGATGTTATATAACTGAAGGAAGGCCGCAAAGGAGGCACTGCGATAGGCAGGCCCATTGTCTGTTTTTAGGTCACAGGGGACTCCCATGAAGAGAATTCCTTGTCTTAGGGCCTTGATACAGTGTTTGGCCGTTTCCCCGGCAAGGGGGACTGCATAACACATGGCCGAGAAGGTGTCAATTATTACATGCACATATTTGAGGCGTCCAAAGGACGGAACATGAGTTACATCCATTTGCCATCTAGAATTGGGTTTTAGGCCTCGTGGGTTGACTCCCTGAGGTTGCAGGGGGCCAAGCGGCGCAAAGGGCGCACAAGTTGCGCAATTGCGGACAAGATGTTTACAGGTGTCTAGGGGGAGGCCACATAAATGATGTAATGACGTAGCCGAAAAGTGAAACCTGGAATGCAATAACTTGGCCTGGTCAACAGCATCCCCCGGAGGGGCTGCCGTGTGGGTTAGCATAGCTTGGGTATTCTGAGCTGAGACCGCTTGGTCTACTATACTATTGCCATTAGCCAGGGGCCCCGGAAGGCCTGAGTGACTACGAATGTGGCTAATGAACCAAGGATTCTGTCGATGCTCCAGGATGCTCCTAAGGTCAGAAAGTGCTTTATCAATGACCGAGATTCCCGGGAAAAAGGTGGAAAACGCGAGGACTCGGCAGACCTGATACGTGTAGAGGCTGTCTGTGAAAATGTTTACTGGGTGGTTACAGTGGGTGTTTAGCGCGTATGACACTGCCAGAATTTCCCCCACTTGGACTGAATGAAGGTTGACATAACTGAATAGGCGGGGTTCCGGGTGGTCCTGGGAATAAGAGAGGAAGGTGAAACGGGTTTTGGAGGCGTCAGTGAAGACGGTAGTGGCACCCGGGATGGGTGCAGAGGAGGGGAAAGGATGGAAGGGGCTGCGGAAGGGAAGCTTGGCGAGCCCCTGTAACAGTCGATGGCTAGGATAGTGGCAGCTGAATTCCCCCTGAAATCCTTCTAAGAGGATTTGCATGTCCGGGTTATCACGTATAAGCAGGCGGGTTTGGCCTGCGTCCAGGGGCCAAACAATTTTTTCCGGCGGCTCTCCAAATACATGAACAGCCAGGGTGACTAGATCTGAAGCTAGGCTGATCCAGAGCCGCACTGCGGGGCAAATTTTCCTAAGCCGGCTTTTAGCAGGGTGCACCCAAAGTAGAGGGCCTTCCTGCCACAGGCAGCCCATGGGTGTGCCGGGCGTAGGAAGGATGAGTGCTATAAGACTGCCCTCTCTAGTGCTGAACCTGTTGAGACAGCAGGCGGCGAGCGCCTTGTTAATGGCGGCAATGGCTTCCTTTGCCTCCTGGGTGAGCTTAATGCGCCGGGAGATTGCTAGCGGCGGGGCTTCTGGGACACTGAGCAGCATAAAGAGTGGTTGGAGCTGCGCGGTGGTGATTGGCAACGCAGAGCGGAGCCAATTGATCTGGCCGCAGAGCTGTTGGAGCTCAGTGATAGTGACCCGATCCGGTATGTCCAGCTGGGGAGCGGACGGGGCAATGGTTTTATCAATACTAAACCCTAAGAAGGCTAATGGAGGCACAATCTGAACCTTTTCGGGCTGAACCGTAAGGCCGAGTTCAGCTAAATTAGTGGTGAGGTCTTTAAGGATTAGAGGAAGCGCCTCGGAGTCCTCAGAGGCCACCAAGATGTCATCCATATAATGGATGAGCATGGCCCGCTTTCGCAGGGGGGCCACTGCGTGATTAACATACATTTGGCAGATGGCCGGACTGTTACGCATCCCTTGAGGGAGGACTTTCCATTGGTACCTGCTAGCCGCGCCCGCGTGATTGGGGACGGGAACTGTAAAGGCAAAGTGCGGGCGGTCTCGCTTATGTAGTGGGATGGAAAAGAAACAGTCTTTGATGTCAATGGTGGCTACATGATAGTGGGCTGGGATGGCCACCGGATGGGGGAGACCAGGCTGCGGGGAACCCATGGGAAGAATATGCTTATTGATCTTCCGCAGATCATGAAGGAGTCTAAATCTCCCTGTGGCTTTTTTATGAATAACAAACACTGGCGAATTATAGGGACTAGGAGAAGGTTCTATGTGGCTTGCATCTAATTGTTCTTGAACAAGGGCTTGGAGTGCAACTAATTTGTGCGTGGGAAGGGGCCACTGCTCCACCCATAGCAGGGTGAAACGAGCAGTGGCGCACATTATTGGGGGGGCTGCGTGGTAAGCACTGCCCCAGAGGCGGCGGCAGCTGCCAGTAGCGGCTCCGAGGGGGAGCCTGTCGAAGGGGGAGGCGGAAGTGGGAGGCCCCAAGCGTCGCAAGATGGCGGCGCAGTAGGCGTGGCTAAGGCATAAGATGGCGGACTAGCTCCGCCCTATGAAAGGGCGGGGCCTAAGGCATAAGATGGCGGACTAGCTCCGCCCTGTGAAAGGGCGGGGCCTAAGGCATAAGATGGCGGACTAGCTCCGCCCTGTGAAAGGGCGGGGAAAAGCGCATGCGTTTTCCGGCCCGGCTTAGGGCTGACGTCATCACTAGAGCACTTCCTCCCCTCAGTAGAAGAAGAAGGAGGAAGTTCGCCATTTTGGAGCAGTCTGGGGGGGTGGTTGCAAAGAGGCACATGGCGCCAAACAAAGAAACAAAGACACAAAGGACTACAGCAAAGTAATGGAGGGGAAGAGGGAGAGTGTCAGGAGGAATGGGGGACATAGGAAGAGAGGACGAAAGGTAGTCGGGGGCAATAGCCAGGTTAATTCGGGAAGGGAGGAGCGGCCCGGGCGCGGAGCGGCGAGGGAGAGGCGGCTCCGGACGTGGAGCGGTGAGGGAGAGGTGGCCCTTACCTTGCAGGCGAGGAGAAGGGGAGTTGGAGAGGCGTCCGGGCGAGCGGGTGGTTTACTGGACCGCTGTGTGGAGACGACCATCCTCACACGGGGCACCAGTTGCGGTCGCGTCTACTGCTTCGGGGGGGGGGGGGCGGCCGGTTGCTGAACCCTCGGCTCTCGGCGTTGCTCGGAGGGTACCGGCGGCGGGGGCTCTTTCCCGGAGGCGAGGGCGAGGCGGGGGACTTGGCCAGGTCCCTGGCGGTGGCGTGCAAGGTGTGGAGGGCGGCGAGAAGGGAAAGACAAGACACTCTTCCTCCAGTAGGGGTAGAACAAAAGGGCCTTTATTCAGGGGTGAGCACAGGTTATATAGGCTGGCATAGAGGGCGGGGGTTGTTACAAGCCAATGCTGAGGGGATAAAGGCTAGGATTGGTTCTGAGAGGGTGCGGAGGTTAGGATTGGTTCTAAGAGGGCGCGGAGGTTGTTTGAAAAGGGGCGGGAGTTGCTCTGGCAACGGTGTCTGGCAACAGTGTATGCGCACTGGTGGTGGCGGGAGTTGCTCTGGCAATGGGGGGTGTGCGGGCAAGATAAGGGGGTGGGGAAAAGGCGGTTCCCTCCGGCAAGCCTCCCCTAACGGTGGTATTTTGGGTGAGGAAATGGGGCCTGCCTCAGGCCTCACTTTCTCAGGCCTGGGGGGCTGTGGAGGGCGCTGTCGCCCGTGCCCACCACCCTCCCCAGGGGCTGATCAGGTCCCCCAGCCCAGGCCCGCCAAGTCGAAGCACGTAATCAGTATCCCGCACTGGAGAGATAACCACTGTCTTCTATTAGGATTACAAGTCTCTCCTTACTAAAACTAACCTGAGTTTAAAGCCAATTAAGAAATATTCTTGGATATCAGAAAGATGGAAATAAAAATATTCACTTTGTAACTAGTAAAGTTAAATTGAAATGAAACACATTAACTAGTAGGCAGGATTGGCTCCATGGTTTGGGCCCTTGGCAATCGTACAGTGCCCCACTCAAGAAGACCCCTACGTTTGGTTTAATGCTCTGGTTTCACCATCTTATACATCTTAACCCCTTTTGAATAAGAGAGCCTGTATTTGATTTTTCACTGGGCACCCCAGATTATGCAGCCACTTCTGCTGGTAGCCATAGTCAGACTTTCTAGAACTTCCTCCTAAGTCTAGACCTTGAAATGTCCTTTGAAAGAAAGACTATGCAAAGACAGCCTTTACATATTGCCAAAACAGGATCACTCCCTCACACCTTCAAGTTCCAGTGTCAAGGACAGAGGGGGGGGGGGGCTCCCCACTAACCCCCAGATGGATTTACCACACAGAGGAGGAGCTGATGAAGAGCATCATTGGGTTATCGCAAAACATTGGAAAGGACAGAGTTACTGCAGTATGAGCTAAGTTGTGACTTCTTAGAGGGAGGAACATGTTTCTTCTGTGTCTTCAAATATGCAAAAAGCCATTGGTGGAAGTTAGCCTAATCTGATTGAGGACTGCACCAGCTATAAAACTAGGTTGAAGGGTGACAGTAAGAGGTAGACTTCTTAGGGAAGACTATAAGGTTAATCTATTTTAAAATGAAAATTACTGCAAAAGTAGAATCTGACGACTTGCGATGTATTGAGTTTCATATCAATGGAAATATCAAGGCAATGACTAGATAAATATTATTAGGAAGAGGTCTTTAAATAGGGAATATAAAAGCACCACTTCCAGAGGGATTAATAAATTAACTTTCCTTTGTGATTGTTTGGCTTTCCTTCTTCAAGGGATCTTTATAGACCTATTACTGTGATATTTTTTTCTGTAGGTTTAGGTTTACTTTTTCAATGCTCTTTAAGAAGTCTGAGGCTGTGGTTATATCAACACTTAACCTTCTTTCATAAGTACTTTAGTTATGTATACATACATATATATGTGTATATATTTATCATTTTATTTATCATAATAATATTTATTATTTCCTATTCAAGCTTCTGTGCTGAAATTTAAATTGTGTATATAACATATTATTTATTCCTGTTAGATACTATCATTATCCCATTTTATAGAGAAGGAATCTGAGACTTAGATAGGTTGATCATCATGTTCAAAGTTCTCCAGTTAATGAGGTTCAGTATTTTATTCAAACCCATGCCCATCTGATTGTAGGACTAGGCCTCTTAATTGTCACAGTACAGCCTCTAAAATGTCTTAATATTTTTGCCCTGGATGTATACAATTTAGGGAATCAAACATACTTCCATTTTCCTCACCAAATCTGACAAAACAGTCAATCAGGAAGATCTTTACTTAATACTAATGATGGCAAATAAACATCTGTCTGGTTGCTGAGATACATCTCATTTAATCCTCATGGTAATCCTGCAAGATGGGTAGAGTTTACTGATTCCATTATGGATGAAGCAACAGAGTTAAGCGATTTGCCTAAGAGCTCACGACTAGTAGATGACACGTCTTAGACACAGGCCCAGGGATAGTCACGTGGAATCACTCCGAGGAAAACACTAGCACTTCAAATTAGCATGAGGGTGCTGAAAAGACTGGCAGCGTCAGTCATCCTATTTGTCTTCCCTGCATCCTGGCTCCTCTTGGTTTGTTTATTCTTGATCTCAGTGGCTTATCATTTTTGTTCCTTGGTTTTCTGTCTTAGATGTTGAGCTGGCCCATACCCCGCCGGGTAGCAGTATGGAAATAGAACAGTCCTATGCCTGTCAGTGTGGTTGTCTTTTATCATTGTCTCGCTCACATGACCCATTTCCTTCTCTATGGCAGAAATGGCAATACCTTGTAGTGCTTTTGCTGAGATGCGGTTCTAAGAAATTGCTATAACTTTGCCTTGTTCTTACTTGTATATGAATCTTCAAGGACCTTCCCACCCCTTATCTTTATACTTCAAGGTAGCAGTATCCCTCTTACTGAAATCACATTATTTTTTTTCCTTTCAACTCCCTAATTTCATTAAGCACTACTATCTTGAGTCTTTGGATTAAAATTACCAACTTTGCCTTTTCTCTAGGATATTGCACGGTGTAAAACAGATTCCCAAATTTATACGTAAGCTTATTACTAAACAGATGATTACTTTAAATTAAAAGCTTTTACTTATTTTTGCTTGAGGGAAATGCTACGGGGAACTGTCTAAGACTGCTGGGATTGCCACACAATTCCCGTGTCTCTGGTTAGTGCCCAGTTTCCCCCGGTTACAATCCCTTAACATTTCATGTCTCCATCCTGGAGAGCACGGGCTTTCTGTAGATTTCAGAGCCCCGAATGGAGCCATTTGTACTATTTATTATGCTATTTATACTTGTTACACCTCCTTCCAACCAGGGGGAGAGAACCTTTTAAGAGCCCTGTCAAAACTGCAGGTGTGCCAAAGGCTCCTGCTAACAGCAGTCGCAGACTTTATAGCATTTCCTCTAGACTGCTTCAGATCACTTTTCAGTGTGTAAAACCGGATTTTCATTAATGGCACTAATGACAAGCTAATGGGGACCGGATAGCATACCCAACGCCCGAGTCAGAGCAGGCAAGGCTGCAAACAGGCCAATCTGAACTTCCGTGAGCTGAAATAGCACAGGGCATTGATACATTGCATTTGTTGTTAAATACCTGGTAGGCCCATGGTCTACTTGTTAAATGGATTGCCTTTGACTCTGAGCAGGAATGGATCAAATTACAGTTTTTCACAAAAGGACAAAACAAGGGGACAGAAAAAGCCCAGGGTCTAGACATTTGCAAGCTGCAGCTGTTGGCCCAGCAGAAGGGGCAGGGGGTTTGAAGACTTACGAGCTTACACATTGCCCTGGATGTTGCCAAGCATTGAACTCCCTGCTCTTTCCCCTCCTTGGAGTGGTGTTCAAGGCTACTGTTTTGACACAAGGGCCACCGAGGACCATATCAAAGTAGCGGCCCCATCACAACTCATTGCTTTTAAAAAATCTGCTCTAGCTGGAAATGTGGAGGAGCAAATCCCATTTTCTGGCACTTCCTCCAGGGAGCTGAGGTGGTCAGTAGATTCTGATTCTTAAGGCAGCAAGTCGGGGTAGGTCAGCATAGTTTTTAAACAAATGGTATAAGAGCAGAGGAAGCCAGAGACAGCTGATGGAGAAGGATTACTTTGACTTTCTTCTCACTGTGTAATCCATCAGCACAGGAAAATTTTCCTTTGGATTATTCTCACCTTGCTTTGATTTTCTTAATGGAACATTGGGAGAAAAGCTGGCCTTTAAATTTTGCTTAAATATTTGTGATGTTAAAAAAAAAACACAGCCTACTCTTTACAGAGGATGGTTAATTGCAGAACTAGGAATACATCTCAAAAATAAGTTCTATTACTTATGGCAAAAGTGAGACACCCATGCTGCCATCTTTCTGGTGATGCAGAAGAAATGGGAACTCCAGGAAAAGCCCACCTCCCGTTGCTGATCCTGGCCAATGTCTTCATTTTACAGATGAGGAAGAAGATACATAGGAAAGTGGAGTAATTTGTCCAGGGACACATAGAGGTTTGTGACTCAGCCAGGACTAGAAATGCAGTCTCTGAACTTGCCACCGAGTAGTGTTTTCCATCTCCTATTGCCTCTCTAGAAAACCTCTTTTGCATTGTGCTTGCTCTATGAGCTGTGTGGCCACTGGGGCATTTTGGTTGGCTGGTGGTTTCAGGGCCAGCCTCCAGTCTGGAGGCTATTGCATTTGTTACATGTGCATTCTCCTGGGTATCACATTTGTCCCTTAGGCAAATCCCAGGCCAAAGGCTGGGGCCATTGTTTATTCTCTTGGGAACTTTTCAGGGAGAACCACAGAGCATCCAACAGTACTTTTCTTCTAATATCCAGTCATGGAGAGTTGGTGTTTGTCTCTTTCTTTTCTCCAGCTGGATCCACCCTGCCCCAAGTTTAATACTGTGGATTTTAATCAAAGTCATTTTCTCATCCTTATTTATGTCATCATATTACCAATAATTTTCTTCTATTCATTTATACATAGTGGCCATATTTATGTCAGTACAAGGGGTTGTAAATTTATTATACAGAAATGATATATAAATAAGCAATAGGTGCTATTAAGCATTTTTGAATTCTTCTGTTCATCTGGATTTTGGTTTCACTGGTGGAGAGTGTGACCAGGAGATTGACCTAAAATATGCACACATGTAAGACTTCCCCAGTGTTGGGTGAATTCTTTGTTATGGATATCAGGGTATATAGGAAACTGTTTCGAATATTTTTGTTGAAGCTAGTGGAATTAGGTTGTCATATTGAGATAATTAATGCATCCTGAAAATCCAGGATAAAATAATTGAAGAACCAAAGGCATGAATAGGTACTTATTGGGGAGTGGTGAGACGGCTTATAAGACCACACTCGCCTCTGTTTTGAGTTGCAAGGATCAAATGACATAATACGAATGGAAAAAGTTTGTGAACTATGACAGGTTAGGTTTATTATCTATTATTCATTCAATTGCGTTTTAAAACAAATATGAATATTGTAAGTTGCTTTTGCTTTAAATCAAATGATTAGCCTTCTTATAATTGACAGCTGGAACTCACAATCATCTGAATAAAGCAGACTCTCATAGTATACTGTATTATTTAGCTGCTGCCACCATAATATTATGTAACGAACAACATTAAAATCTCAGCAGTATAAATTTATTTCTCATGCATCTGTGGAATTAGATCTCATATATCTGCAGCCCAGCTGTTTTACTTATATATTTTCCATACCATAGGTTGGCTGTGCTCCATGCATCTTTCATCCTCTTCCTGGGACCAATGGGTTATCCTAAGAATGTCTTTTCATCATGATGGCAGAAGTGCAAGGATAAGTGGAAATACAGAAATGTTTTCTCAAACTTCTGGGAAGGGTATGTGCTTGGTGGCTATGGAGTGTTTGTAAATATAATTAATAAAAAATGCATACACAAACAATAACATTCAAATCAAAATACCCCCACTAAGCATATTAAAAGGTTGTGTGGGGAAAGAAGAATAGAGGGGGTTATGGCAGAGATACACGGAACTACATTTAAAATATATATATTGGTATATAACCTGACCACTATAGGCATATTTGTAATCATGATTCACAGGTCATTCATCAGTTCTGATTTTAGATCAATAAAGAGATTGTCCTTGTTCAAAAAGACACTATATGTGTAGTTAATTTTCATTTTACTAATGGAAATCAATGGTAAATTAATTTATTTAGGGGGGTTAGAATGTGAGGTCACATTGCCTATAAAACATTTATAATTCAGATATTTTTCTATTTTTTTAAAAATTTACATTA
Organism: Choloepus didactylus; assembly: GCF_015220235.1. Lineage (NCBI taxonomy): Eukaryota > Metazoa > Chordata > Mammalia > Pilosa > Megalonychidae > Choloepus > Choloepus didactylus. Next base: position 23,295,335 of record NC_051325.1, on the reverse strand, counting down.
TACAGTGTCTCATAGATTGCAAATTATTTTCATATTTCTTAATTTATTTAATCCTCCCAAAATGTTGTGCAGTTGGCAAGTAGGTTAGGGACTCAGAAAACAAGGTTTAGAGGGGTTAAGTGATTCGTTACATAGTCTCTACTGCTTCTGGTTCACATCCAAAAATCTCATCAAAATCACTTGGCCATAAGAAATGTACATTCTTGCCCCCCACCCCCACCCCACAAGAAATTATAAGTCAGTAAGGCCCTAGCCATCTGTCTTTTTACAAAACTTTCCTAGGAATTTTGATGTACTCCTGAAGTTAACTCTTGACCCAGAGATGTTTCTTCACAAAGACACAAGCTAATTTGCAAGAGATCAGACACATTATGTCAGTCTTTTTCAGTTTCCATTTTCTTCTTTTTCATACTCTGCCAGTTGGCTGGGCCCTTCCAAACTTGGGAATTATTATCTCCTTTTGCTAATTCTCCCCATTTCCTTCTTGGCCTGAATTTTAGTTAATTTATCTCGGCCCACTTGATTCTTAGAGGATTAGGCAAAATTATTTACAAAGGGGAAGAGGGTAGAGATATTGCTCTTTTGTCACTGAGAACAGAATAAAGGGCTCCTGACAATTCTAGCTGCATCCACATTAAGAACTTTATACCTTTCAAAGCACGCCCATGTTCGTCATCTTATCACTTGTGTTCATAAACAGATAAGGTAGCATGGTGACCTGGTAAGGGAGTTCAAATGTTAATCCAGAGAACTAGGTTTCAGTCCTGGCTCTGCCAATAACCAGTGAGGTGACTTGGTATTCCAGTTTGCTAATGCTGTCTTATGCAAAATGCCAGAAATGGATTGACTTTTATAAAGAGGGTTTATTTGGCTGCAAATTCACAGTCTGAAAACCATGAAAATGTCCAAATTAAGGCATTAGCTGAGTGTACCTTCACCAAAGGAAGGCCAATGGTGTCCAGAAAACCTCTGTTAGCTGGGAAGGCATGTGGCTGGCATCTGTTGATCCCAGGTTGTGTTCCAGCTCTTCCTTCAGCTCCTGTGCATTCTTCCAATTGTTGCTCTTGGAGCATTTTGTCCTCTCTTAGCTTCTCTGGAGCAAACTCTGGGCTAGTATTTCCAAAGTGTCAGTAAAAGTCTGCTTTCAGTGGCTGTCTTCAAAATGTCTCTCTAAGCTGCAGCAGCTAGCTCTGTCTGTCTGTGTGCTGCTACAGGACTCCAGTGATTTAATTAAGACCCACACTGAATGGGTGGGGCCTCACCTCCATGGAAATAATCTAATCAAAGGAATTACCCACATTTGGGTGCATCACATCTCCCTGGAAACAACCTAATCCAAAGATTCCAACCTAATCAAGACCAATATGTCTGCCCCCAAAAGACTGCATTAAAGAACATGGCATTTGGGGAGACATAAGACACCAAAACTGGCACACTTGGTATGAGTGTCCTGGTTCCTGACTTGGCCTGTCTATGAGCGGCCACTGATAGATGCATAGTCAGTTCTGCTCTAATGCTTATTTGAAAATGTGAATTTGTTTCAGTGTGATTGATATATTAGGGAAGAATTTGAGCATGGCATGAATTTCACATTTGCATTTGAACCTTGATAAACACTAAGTGAACACAGAAAAGTTCACCAGCAGAAACCAGGAGGAATACACAAAACACACACAAGCAGCCACGTCAAGCATCTACCAGCTTCCTCGGTTCACCACGTGTGTGATAGCCACACCCACTCACATCCAGTGTTACAACGCTCTGATTTCAAATAATCCTCCTTCCACCCTTCAAAATAAGTCACAACCTGCAGCCTTTCCAATGTCCCCATCCACAAGCAAATTTCAGGTGTTTTCCAAGGAAAAGCCTCGCATTTATTGTGTATTTAAGTTACAGCATGTTCTATATGTGGTTTTGTATCTTTCCAACCTGGAGGACGTCCTACCCTGCAAGGGCTGCCAAAATAACCAAACCTGGGGAGGGTTTCCTCAAGCTGCAAGGGAGACATGGGAGCTCAGCTCACCTTCCTGCTACTTGGTCTCATTTACATTCTTTGATAATTTATGCTTTAGGAATAAACCAAGGTGAAAGCAAAGCTGAATTTAGTACAAGCCCTTGATGATACCCTATTTTGAAGTAGGAACATTCTTCGAAGACTCGTCTAGCATGGTTGGGACTTGATTCTTTTTTCAAGTGAAGGAGGTGGGTTATATGAGTTCCAAAATCTTTCCAGTTTGGGAGTCACAACTGGCCCCACTTGTAGTCACTTGGGGCTTGGTACCAATATTTCAATTGCTGAGATTTAAAGTTTTTGTTAGCATCTCAGAAGCACTGGGGATACACCCCAATGTACTCAGGAAGGTAACAAAAGAAAAAAAAAACCTTTATCCCATATTATTGTTTAGTGACTCAGTCACACACAATAAACGTAGTAAATCTCCATAGCTAAAAAGAGATTAATGGTTGAAACATCCTCAAGGGATATGGAATAAAGCAAAAAAAATAATAATAATGATTGCAACGAGTGATATGTAATGACTGTGATTACTAACTTTTAGTTTCTGAAGTTCATTCTACTATGATATTTGGAAGTAAATTACCCTATTAATCCTTGCCCGAAGCTCCAAGGCAGTGAATTATTGGCTTTGCTGTAGACTTACCATGACTGAAAAGTCCCTTTAATCTGTGTTGCCTCTATTTTTCCTTCTGTAAAATGGTCCAACTAAAATTGTCCTGCCTTCCTGAGATGGAACAAAGATTACCCATTAAATAGTTGCAAAGCTCTTGGGAAATGTGAATCATATGATGCTATGGCTGAGTGACGGTAGATGCAGACATCAAGAGATGAGGTGCTGGGATAGAGGATGTGTCAAAGAGGACCATGAAATGTTGAGTTTCTTTGTTCCCAAGTGATCACTGAGTGGCCCCTGGTCTGTTTAAGGAAACTCTCTGAACTCCAGTATCCAAAGAAACAGAGAGAAGCATGTGCTTTATCTCTGCTATACTCACAATGGAAAATAAACCTTACCTCTTCTCCACATCCATTTCATGTCACCCAAGTTTTAAATAAAATAACAACAGATATTGTGTTTTCTTTCATTCCTCCCAGGAGTTTATAATTTTTAACTCTTCATTCTGAAAAAAAAATCAAATGCACCAAAAAGTTGCAAAAAAAATTACAATATTATAGTGAACTCCAGGATATCCCCAATTGTTGACATTTCACTGTTTGTTAACCCTCTGTCAAGATATGTGTATCTATCTAGATATAGGTTTATTTGTTTGTTTTTACTTTATTTATATGATATTATTAATATTGCTGTACCTTTGGAAACTTTCAGATATCATAACCCTTTATCTCTAGTTACTTCACTTGTATCTTCTAAGAATATGGACATTTTCTTACATAACAACACCACAATTATCAAACGAGGGAATCTAAATTTGATGCAATACTATTATCTTGCACACAGTCCAAGTCAGTTATTTTCAATTATCAAAACAATGTCCTTTATAGCTATTTTTCCCAGTTCATGATCCAACTCAGATTCCATGAATTGCATTTAGTTTTCACGTCTGTTTAGTACCTTTTAATGTGCAAGAGTCCCTCAGCCTTTTTGTCTTTCATAACTAGAAAGATGAGAGATCAGTTCACTTCATCTCCAACGTGTGGGTTATTGAAAATACATACTGAGTTTTTTTTAATGACATAGTTTGCATTCTTAAGCACTTTCTCACACAAACTGAAAAAGTTAAAAACTCATTTGTTTTTCTTAGTTTTATAAATCTGGATTATTTTAATAACTTATGGATTTAATAATCACTAAATATGCAGGTATATCTAGTAAATGTCATACTGGAAATGGCATTTATGGTAACTTGATAGAGCTAATCAATTTTCTTTAGCAAGCTTTTCGATGACAAAAAATCTTCAAAAAAAAATTGACAACAGCTGTTTATCTAGCTCATGATTAATTCTATAGATTGGCATTTAGGACTTGGCTGAGCTCCATGCTTCCATGGCCATGGCTGGGTGCACTCATGTGCCATCAGTCACCAGGTTGGCTGGGGGCTGACTGGTCTGGGATGGCCCCAGCTCTGATGGCTCGTCTCCTAGTCTTGCTCATCCTCCCCGGGCTGGTCTGAGCCTGCTAATGTGACTGCTGGGCCATCTAATGGCCACTAATGGCTCAAAAGACTTGAACATTCAAGAGAATGTGCAGAAACATGCAAGACCCAGGCTTGGAACTTGTATAACATGACTTCCATCCTGTTGTATTGGTCACTGCAAGTCACAAGACCATGTTGCATTTAAGGGGTGAGAAATGTGACTCCACCTTCTGATGGGAGTTGCTGCAAAGTTTCATTGCAAAGAGCGTGGCTGCAGGGATGGGAGGAGAATTATGACTACACATGCAGTCTACCACAGGTAGTTATCGCTATCCACAGTTTATAGTATTTTTTAGTAGTATTTATTATCTATCAAAAGGAAGTCACAGTATATGGCTCATCATCCTCAGCAGCAGCCTCTTTGGATCTGCTTTCAGAAAATATCAGGTGCAAACAGCCTGTTGGGTGAGAAGAGCTCGGTGTAGTGTCACTCTTTAATAGCCAAAAAAACCTGAACACATGAAATCCTCATGAGCTCTCTGTTGTCCTTGAAATATTATTATCATCAACTTTACAGTTATTTCCTCCATCCAGATGGTTCATTTATAATTTTGAGCAAAATGCTTTCTGTCCATTTTATAGAAGTAATCAATTGAGAAAAAGCTGGGTCCATTCTTCCAAGTGATCGAGAGTAATATGTAAAATTGCATCTTGTCATAGTATGCAAAAAGGCTTTGTTCAATTAGAGCAAAGAGAAATAACACATTGGTCTTTCAGACTTTCTATAATACCATGGGCAGGCTTGAGAGTGTAATAGACACAAGACTCCAAGGGGAGGTTTGGGAGGAAGCCAGACCTGAACTTTCACAAAGATGCCATGAGAAAAACCGAAAAACACTTTGCCAGAGTTCCAGGGGCCACACCAGATCATAAACTCTGTGCAGGCCATGGAAAGTGGACATTGAGGAGAGACGCGCCATCTCAGCCTTCAGAGAAGAAGGGAAAATCTTCAGCTGGTAAGCCACAGAGCACGCTTGGCAGTGATATATGGTGGGGATATCTGTGGTCAGCCATGCCCTTGGGGTGATAGGCTGAAAAGGAAAATGTCAATAGGAGCCGATATACCTGCCTTTGAAGTTTTGACATGATAACTTTCAAATAGTTCCACAAAACAGAGGAAGTTCCTGTTCAGGATTTGATTAAACAAGTTAGGTTTTGTCTGGGAGAATTAAAAATCAATACAGTACAATAATATGTAAACAGTGACTTTTGTCTCTCCTTAGGCAAAAATTGATAGAAGGGATATCTCAGGTGTATGTCGGGAGATAGCTTAAATGAAACTTTGTTCACTTTAGTAATATTTTTGCATGCTTTGACAAACATACCTCAAGCACTTGCACATTTTTAGAATGTGCAATTTCATAGTGTCATGTGGCTTTAATTTCTTCAGAGGCTCTGAATAATTTTTAGGTCTGAGAACAAAGGAAATAATTTATAATGATAAGGCGTTTAGATCATGTTCATGCATTTAAGTACTTTATCTTTGTTGGTAAAATCTATTAGTGAAGGAGTAATCATTGTTGCATATTTAGATTTTCTAGAGATTTCCTTCTCTTTTACTTGATATAACTCTTCTTACTCTTTATATAATTTAAAATATTCACAAATCCACAATAGCCAAGATCTTAATGATAGTAATAAAAATACAATATGGAGAAGGCAGATGAACTATGTACCATTTTTATAAGTGAGAGTATGTGATTGTTCTCAAATTTTCAAGAGCAAAATTTCCTTGGATGGCTCTCCATCCAGGACAATTGTACTGCCACAAGGGCCACGGATATTTTCCCTCATCTCTGCCAAGCAATTAATTTACATGAAATAAGAGTACAATCTGTAGAAAATGCCCTATTTTATCATTATATTAAACTAATCATTACTGAGCAGCAATTCTCACAGCAGTGGTCATTAGACTCTTTGACCATTGACCCATAAATTTTATTAGAAAAATCACTTAGGAAAAATATCAATGACAACCCGTCAATTAATCTAATCTCTCTAGATACCTACTTATCTCTATTTCCTTCATTCATTATGGTAGTAAATATCAACTCATTTTTCCAATGAGAAAGAAGTTGAGGGACTCACTGAAGTTAAAAATAGTTGAAGACCGTGAAATGGAATAGACTATCTCAGTTTTGTCTTAAGGCTTTCAAAAATTGTTCTTTTAGGAAATTGATATTTCCAGTACTGGATTTGTGCTTCAGCCATTACATGAAACCTCATTTTGATGTTGAATTATATGCTCCAAAATCCCTAGCTAGCTGTATCAGTTACACATTGTTCTTGACATTCAATTACTGCCGTGTCAATGGAACTAACCGAGCAAATTTATTGTAAGGTACATAAAAAAAAACAGGAGCAAATGGAACCATCAAATGTCCTTGATCTGGAAGTCCTCCCTTATCTACTGTTATGGTACTTGATTTAGTTGCTTTGATGAAATTGAATCAGTTACTCACAAACAATTATTTTCTTATTTATTCCTCATGCACCCAGCTTTCATGTCTTTCCATTCAACAAATATGTGTTAAGCCTCTATAATATTCTAAATATTATCCTATGCATTGGAATTATAAAGATGAATTAGGCTAAATCCCTCCTTCCAGAAGTTCAAGTCAAAGAGAAAGACATATAAGGATCAAATTTAATCATCAAGAGGTAAATACTATAACAGAGATAGACAATGGGGTGGAACCAGAAGAAAGAAATTTACCTTAGTCTGGGAGATCAGAGAGGGCTTCCTAAAAACAATGTAGCTGAAATTGAGTCTTAAAGGATATGTGGGATTGATTCTGACAGATCCAAGTGAAAAAAGCAGACCAAATAACAAGAGGACAACATGGCACTGGAGTAAGAGAGAAATTATAGGCAGTTTTTTTCAACCAGACCATAAAGTTCATGGCAAGAAGATGGGAAAGAGGGCCAGAGAAGTGTTCACACCTTGTTTCTTGGTATAACCAGAGATGGAGTAATTCTATTTGGATCCTTCTCAGACTGACCTGCCTGTATAGCTCCAAATTCTTTCACATTATTTTCTAATTCCTTTACGAAGGGTTACTTGTAAGGCCTTTGGTGTTTCAGGGCTCTTACTACAAGAGGTTTCTGGCTCTTTCCTCCCTTTTCACAGTGTCCTTTTATCTCCAAAGGAATTTGGCCTCCCCCACCCAGTCCAGCCCTACCCAAGGGTTATGGCTCTATTCATGGTCAAATCCTCCTAACTCTACTACCTAAACCAAGTCAAATTGTTCTTATGGCTAAGTGCCAGAAATCACCCCTGCTGTTTGCTGAACCCAGCAAGATGAGATTCCCACACTCATTTAAAGTTCTAATTGTGTAATATTTTCAAGGATAGATAGAGAGAAGATAGATAGATAGAAGATAGATAGATAGATAGGTAGATAGATAGATAGATAGACAGACTGATGGACAGACAGATAGGTAATCATACCCATATCCCTACACATACCTCCCACTCAGTTGGATTATCCACAAAAATCTAGATACAAAGACAGTCAGTGCAGTGATGTCATTTATGGTGGAAAACTAGAAACAACCTGAGAACAATTGAAGATATTACAATAAACTCATATTGATAAACTAATAACCTCAATAAACTTGTATTTAATAAATGCTAAAATCATGTGTTCTAATAACATTAAAATCACATTTTAGTAATGAAAATTGCCCAATGTATATTAAATTGAAACCACACTACAAACATTTTCTTCTCATTTTGCTTCTAGAAGGCATCACACACACATGCACACACACACACCACTCTCACTGACACACAGTAAAACACTGGACGGCTTTATCCCCAGTTTTTGCATGGGTTCCCTGGATTGTGGGAATAAAGGTATTCTCTTTTTATTGATTCATTGTACTTTTCTGTATTTTGCAGTTTTTCTACACTGAATGTGCATTACTTTTTTTATTTTTTTATTTTTTAAATTTTTTATTTTTTTAATTTTTTTATTTTTTTAAGTGCATTACTTTTATTTGCATTAATTTCAAAAATTATAGTAAACATGCAGAAAGTTATAAGGAATAATTTTATTAACCATCAGAGACCTTGAAGAACATGATGAGTGCAGAATAGCTTGGCCATGGATTATTAAAAAATCACCTTAGAATCCAGAACTCCTCACTTAAGCTGAGTATATTACCTTCCAAAATCTGCTGCTCCCCTCCCTTTTGTTTTTTAACTAGCATTTTATTCCTTAATCAGACTTTGTCTTCCCCTTCCTTCTTCTAGATCACCTGTAGGTGGAAGACAAAATTGCTTCAAACTCACCCTCTAATCATGGAAGAACATCTCCATGTATTTTCATGGTAGGACAATTGCTTCACATTGCCTCTTGTCCATAAGGAAAAGTTCCAATGTGCTTCAGATATTTCCTGAGAATTTATAATGTGTGATAGAGTAAACAAATATATAAATAAAATAATTTTAGATTTTTGTAAAATGTTATTGGGTATACAGTGGCATCAATCAAAATAAAATGGAAGTTATTTTAAATAGCTATTCAATTTGTTCCCCTTCAAAAGTCATGGGAGTGTTAATGTTATTACTTGAACAAATAGATTTAATAACCGCAGTGATAATTTTTGTCATTCATTGAAGCCAATAACAATTCAGTTTGGCTTTACGTTGGAGACCAAGATGTTCTTGGACCATTTTCCTAAGAATAAGCTCCTTTGGGCTATAAAATTTGGAACCTAACAATTGACATTTAGCCCTGGAAATGCACTTGAGGACGAGAGTCGACCTGCCACAGAAAGTAGCTCAAGCAGCATCCTGATTTTTGAACTGAGGTGGATGGAAACCTCCAACCTCAGTGTTCTTTGTTTGAGAACCGTGTTCCCCGTGCCAGTGTCCAATCTTGATGCCATATCAGGCCACTCTTCGCTGGAGGGCAGCTCTTTCCATCCTCAGTACTTTTTCTGTTGTAACATTGTTTCCTCAAATGACCTTATTCCTCTCCATTCACTATTTGTCCAAACTTTAGGAATTGAAAGAACGGAGATCTTCTAGCCAAATTTCCCAATGTGTTTCTACTGAAGCCCCTGTTAATAAATAAATATACATGTCATGCCAGTTTTTTTCTTCCTGGAAATTCTACCATGATACCCTAACTTTCATAAGAAAAGTGATTTCTTCTGATTACTAGAATTCAGGGATTTTTTTTTTTTCTGTCTACAAGATTATTTCTACCTCATCACACAAATTCTGATACATACCTTCCAAAATGGTATGCCATAATCCCTGATTGAGAATCATTGATCTAATTCAATTCTCTCAATTGTACAGATTAAAAAAAAAAATTGGCCCAATGTTAGTAATATTCCCAAGATTAAATAATAAGTTAGTGAAAACTACAGAACTGTAATCTGAGTGTTCTTATTCCCAAACTGGAGCTCTGGAATAGAGTTAAGTCCAGAACTCAGTTCTCTTTTCTTTCAGTCCCTGTTGTCCTTGAATATTGCCTCCAACTTTTATAAGTAATCACCCAAAACTGTCATCTCACTGAGACCCCAAAACAGTGACCACAGAAGTCAATCTAGTCCCTTTCATGGACTTCCAAAATGTGTTGGCAATAACTGAATGTGCGGCTCACCAGTGGCTGGAAGCCATTAAGATCCGAACCCATTTATTGAACACCTGCTATGTACAATTCACCAGATTTGAGATGCCTTTAAGATCAGCATCCATTTCCTGAATGTCTGTTGTGTGCTGTGCTATTGCTGGAAATAAAAACGGAAATCCTATAGGAGTTAACAACTTAAAACTATTTGGAAAGGATTTCCCAACACCCACAAATTTCTATTTATATTATTACAAAGAATATAAAGCCAATTGTTTTCCATCTGTAATGTTGATGGACATAGCAGTCTATACTAGGTTAAGCAGTGAATTAGCTGTCAGAAGTACTGGATTCTTGTTTGTCGTCAGCTCTGGCCTGTCTTTCATCCATAAAATGAGGGAGTTAAGGCAACTGATCACAAAGGTCCTCATCAACTCTAACATTCTATGATGCTCCTTAAGCATCATGTAGAACTGATGGCTTCCCAATTCTACAAGAGAAGTTCCTTTTTTAAAATTAATCATTAGGTCATATGTGCTCAGGGAGCTAACACATCAAGGAAAATAATACTTATTCTTATCTAAGCTCTTGCCATATTTCCACAAGTCCCTATTAACCAAGATTTTAAAATGAATTGTAAAACTAGAGATTCATTTGTATTGAGGGTCAAATGTTAACACCCACACACGTAGTGAATTCTCACCAAAATGCGAAAATCATATAGCATTAAGTGTGATGTAAGTGATATAAGATCTTTCTAGTGGTGATTCTCCCCTATCCTCACACTTCTTTAGCCATGTGCTTGCCATTATTTAGCAGAACATTACCAAGGAAACTTCTCACAGCCAAGCCCAATCTACAGATGAAAAAAGTGAGACAGTTTGCACCCAGTCTCCTTAGAGCCTGAATTAGAGCTAGGAATTCTAGTTCACATAGCTCCCTGTATAACATATACTCCCATTGCCTTCATACTAGCCAGCACAGTATCAGTAACCACGATGAAACAATGTGTGAAGACTGGATGATCCAAATGGTCAGTCAGATTTTCTTTTCAAAACAAGTACCTTGCCTTGCACAAATAACCTTCGTAATATTGGAGTGAAATAGTCTTGACATCCGTTTGAAATGGACTACCTTTGATAGTCAGCCTCTCTGATGGCCACCAATGATCCTCACCTCCTGACATCCATGCTTTTGCGGAATCCTCTCCATTGAGTGGGGACTGGAATTATTGACTCATTTCTAGTGAAGAGAACACATCAGAAGAGATGAAACAGCACTGCCAAGATTAAGTTACAAAGGGACAGTGGCTTCTGTCTCAGATTCTCTCTTTTTCTCTCTCTCTTTCTCTCTGTCTCTCTCTTTTATGAGTGGCCTTATGGAGAGGCCAGTTTACCAAGGAGCTGACGACTCTGGCAACAGCTAGCAAGCACCTCAGACCTGCCAACAGCCATGTGAGTGATCTTGGAAGCAGATCCCCTTCCAGTTGAGCCTTCAGATGGCCATGCATGGCCTGCAGATGACAACTGGATTTCAACCTTTGGGAGATCCTGAGCCAGAGGCACCCTGATAAGCTGTATCTGGATTCCAGACTGTGAGAGAAAGGCTCTTTATATGAACAGTCAGGTGCATCAAAAGCAAGTGACACCAGAGAAATAAGAAAGAAAAGCTTATTAGTACTCACTGGTCCTCAAATAGAGAGGGGCAGCAAGCCTCGCAAGGTCACATGGGGAAACACGTCAAAGTGTAGTGCTCAACCAAGGAGGTGGGGAGCAGAGCTTACAGTGGACACGGGGACTGTGACTTTATAATGTCATATGAGTGGAACTGTAGTCATTGGTCAAGCAATAGGGGGGATTGGGGAGTTTGTATTTGGCCTTCACGGGGGTGCAAACCTGGGTAGGTTGTAGGGAGGAGAAGGAGAATCTGCTTATCTTGTATAAGCAGGGGTCAGGGTCAGGGGTCAGGGGTGGTCACTGAGGGACCTAACCTCAGGGTCAGAGATGCTGAGGCTCATGAGAGTTGCAAAAGTCCCAATTTTATTTCAATCTACTACACTAGCCAACAGAAACTGTGAGATAACAGATGTTTTTAAGCCACTAATTGGGGGTAATTAGTTGCACAGTAATATACAACCAATTTTCCACCAAAGTCATCAGTTTGGCCACCCAAGTGTTACATGAGGTGGCTTTGTCTCAACTATGAGGAACTGTTGCTTCATGCTGTCGTGATTTTTTGCCATCTTCTTTCCAGCAACAGTGGAACTTTATGAATGGTTCACAGCTGTCCCAGTATATTTCGTCACAGGAACACCCTGGTACCATCTGCCAGTCAGCTAGCCCATTGTCAGCTACAGTTACAGAATTCTCACAGTCCAAAGTATTTTCACTTTCTCAAACTCATGTTTAAGCAGAGCTTCTGAAGTTCCTTTTTGGCAAGCATTTCTCCTACTGCTTCTTTAGTCAAACAATTGTATTTTCTAAACCTTTGCCCAGGGGTATGCCAAGCCGTGCCAGCTGCCCAGCTTGCTTTTCTGGAGCCAGGGCCCACTTAGAGAGCAGTGCTGCATATTATGCATAACTGAGAGCAACCCTGTATCTTAAACTTTCTTCAGGTGAAAGGAACCCAGACATTTTTTTTTTTTTTTTTAAATTTATCTTTTGAGAGAATAGCCTAAGATATTTTCCTTTCATTTGTTCCTGGCATTTAAAACAGCATCCACATGGAAAAACAAAGCAAACAAACAAAAAACCCATCTTATTTCACAATTTCTCAGCATTTCAAGAACAGGGAAATAGCACATTCCTTGTGAAAATTATTCAAAGGAAAGGAAAATGATAGAATGATTTTTCTGTGATGCGAGGCCATAGGAACCCAGGCGAGGCAAATACCAGGAGAGAGGTTCAGAGCATGGCCAAAAAATGACAGAGAATTAGGATTCCAGAAGGATTGAAAAAGACAGTTGAGAATTTTATCAGGATAAGAAGTGGGGCTCTAACTAGCTAAACTACTGAAATAACCTTTTGACATAAAAGTTTTGCATTACAGTTTCTAAGAAACCATTGTAGTCACTGCTAAACATTTATGCCCATTTATTCTGGTTGTATAGACAGGAACCAGCATTAAAGCTTTCAAGAGATGAATTCTTGAATGACAATGAGAACCCGGGTGTTTGGACTAATGAGAAGTGGACAGTAGGAGGTCAGGGGGAAGGAACCTAGCTGCCCTGAGGGTAAGGTTCAGGGACAGAAGAAGGCAAGGGAGCAGGGAGGATTGCTTTGCTCATTATTCTTCTATCTAACTTGGGCTGATGTTGACACAAGAAATTTTATATTCTATATTCTATCTTCCATGTTGTCTGATTAAAATATCATTTTTCCCATCTTCTTCCATTGTTCTAGCTAAAACTAGAGCATATGTTAAAAATATAGCAGAATTAAATTCTATGAGAACAATATATATGTCATTGTTCTTGGTTTGGCAATCCTACCTTAACATCAGTAAAAGTTAAGATGTCAAACTAGGTGTTATATGGCAAAATTAAGGTTCATTCCGATAGGCATTAGTTAATGCAGATTCCCCCAAATATGGAAGTATATTTGTGGTAGTTGGAAGCTGTTATGTGCCCCCAGAAAGGTCCATGGTTTTTTACTCCATTCCTGTGGGTGCAGATCTGTTGTTGGTAGGACCTTTTGATTAGGTTATTTCCATTGAGATGTGACCCACCCCAATCAGGTTGGGTCTTAAACCCCTTACTGGCATCTTTTCTAAGAGGATAAAGGACATACAGAAAAAGCTCAGAGAGCTCAGAGAAACACCCAGAGAAGTTTAGAGAAAAAGTCACAGATGAAGAAGCTAACAGAGGACCCAACAGAAGCTCAGAGAGGAAGTCACTGGAACCAGAAGCTGAAAGCAATGAAATCCAGGAGAGAAGGACCAGCAGCTGCTGGCCATGTGCCCTCCAATGTGACAGAGGTGCCCTGGATGCCAGCAGCTTGTCTGCAGAGCCCAGATATCATTCTGTTGATGCCTTGAGTTGAGTATTTTCATAGCCTAAGATCTGTAAATTGTAAGTTAATAAACCCCCTTTGTAAAAGCCAACCAATATCTGGTATATTGCATTCTGGCAGCTTTACGAAACCGAAACAATATTCACGTGAAGACAGAGATAGTCTTGAGAGAGAGCTGGGAACTTATACAAACAAAATTACATATGATGAACCTGCCACCTCTAAAACTAGAGTATTTTATTTAAATCCTCCATTCTTTCCCCAGAATCCTGATGATGGACTCGAAGAAATCAGATAAATTGCTATTACCCATTCTGCCCTCATTTGTCTGTTTGAGGAGTGGTGTTGGGATGGAGTATAAGACAAGAGATAGGGAAGCATGACTATGTTAGGCAAGGAGGCTGTGAGTAAATCTAGCAGGAAAAGAAACAAGTAAAATCATGGGTGGATCTTAGATTTAATTTTTCTTGCTGTCAGCGCAACTTCTGGCATATTACAGGTTTGGTTGGTTGGTTGGTTTTCTGTTTCTATAGTCCTCCCTCAAATAAAATTTGAATATTTTATTCTAAATGGCTAAGTTCAAATACAGTGAGCCTGGTATAGTGGAGAGAGCACTGAAGTAAGCATCTGGAGAATTGGGGTTTCTCTCTCAGCTCTGTTTCTTTCTGTATTTCCGAACATCAATGTTGTGATTTAAAATGTGAGAATCTTAAATAGGTGTCTATGTATCTCAGAGGGTAGGAGCTATTCAATTATATTATTGTAATATTAAGTTTTTGGAAAAATAGTAGTTTCCCAAAATATGAGGTAAGGGCACAGCTGTGTCATAAATGTTTAGACAGGATCTAAATGGGTAACGAGGGGACAAGGGTGGGTTGGTGCTTCTAATTCTTAACTGTTTTAGAGGCTCCTGCTTATGTCTATTGATGTAAGTCATCCTGATTTATAGCCAGAGAAGGCGAAGTGATTTCAGGAATGCTCCTTGCAGCACCCCACTTTCTTATGTATCCTCTACCTCTTTCTTGATGCCTCATAAAAACTCCCAGCAATATCTTCCATTCCACAGTAAGTGCTGAGCTTAAAAATTGTTGCTCCTGGGTGAGAATTCAATGACTTAAATTCACTAGAAGCTGTGAATGCCTTTAAATCCACTAGAAGCTGTGAATGCCTGATTACTAGTGATCGCTCGTTCTGGAGGTGGGCTGGGAAAGACAGGACACTGAAAGCCTGCAGGGCTCCAAATGGAAGAGGATGCAGTTAAACTACTGGATATTTTACCTGGGAATGCCATGCTTTAGCACAACCAGAATTTGACACCAGATCTTTCTCTTACCGAGGCTAATGTGTTTCCATTTTAAGGTCAAAGAGAGCAAAGAAGACAAATTCCAAATATGCAATGTTGAGGTTTCTGTGGCTACAAAACAGTTAGTCCAAAAGGCTCAGGAGTCCAGAATTCCGGTAAATACTGAAGGACCATAAAAGCAAAGATGAAATTCAGGGAGCTATATAATTAGGCCAGTAAGAATGAAATCTATTTTCTTTTTAATTGGATAAGAGCCCAGATTCCGGGAGATCAGAGATCCGAAGATCTGCACAAGCAAGCTCCATTGAATTGGATTCAAGGGTGGAAGACAGCCATCTGCCTTCGCCCTGCTTAAGGCCCCAGAAATTGATTGCAGCAGGAAGGGCATGGGGGTTGGGGGGCGGGGGGGGCAGGGAGGTTCAGGCAAATCCTTTCCCTAATGGAGACAAGAACGTAGAGGCGGGGTTCTCTCTGTCAAGTCCTGCCATATGGAAAATTTTGAGTGAAGATATGAAGAAAGGCAATAGGATTGAGATAATCCCTTTTTACCTGTGTAAACACAGCCACACCTGTCGATTGGGGTGGTTTCCCAGGCTGCATCTGTGAGCACACAGCCTTGTGAGGATTAAATCTGAGTTGTCAGGCAGGCCAGATAATTCCCTCATTAACAGCCCGAGGCACAAAGCCACATTTCCTATTGGATAGAAAAGTCTCCAAGGCATAACCAAACCTGTGGTTTCCCAGGAAGTCTCCGGCTTCTCCCTCCATCAGTCTATACCCTGGGGAGTAACAAGCTCTTATTGTTGCTGGGAGAATTTGGATTGTGAGTGTGCCCAGCACACCCCCAGCATAGCTGGGAGGAAAGAAAGAGCTCATCTTTCAAATCCTTCTGCCACTCCCTTTGAAACAGGGCTGGTTTTAAACGGCCTGGGGATTTAGTTCCTGGCTACAACTTCAAAGCACGGATGTAAGCTTGACTTAGAACACTGAGGCCTACATGTCTATTATCCTTAAAAAATAATTGCATGTCGGCCACGTGTTTCTAAACGTTCTGTGACAGCAAACTCAGCTTGCTTGAGAGTGCAGTACGAGGCTGTCAGGCTGTGCCACAGGGTTCCAAGCTGAAGTCTGGCTGCTTCAACAGGTGCATGAAATTCCCTCAGGAGCACAGGAGGGGCAGCTGCATGTTTCCCCCTTTCTGGTGAGCAATGTGCTTGTTCGATAGAGACTGTTCACTGACAGCACTACTGATCATCATGTTGACCCATTCTGAGAATGCAGAACAAACAAGTGATTCAGAAGGATGAGGGAAAGTTGCCGGGAGCTGGGGCAGGGAGCCCGATGTTTTGTTTGGATGCTACCATGCAAAATACTGTGGATTTTGGTTCATGCCTTCATCAGTGCACTGGAACATCAGATAGCAGGGTGAGATCCAAGGGTGAGGTGTCTGTGGGTCCTTGGCCGAGAATGGGCTTTATTTATTTTTTTATGCCGTTTGTCACTGTGTATGTGTGTGTGTACATATTATTACGTTACCTATGTGATCTATCTACTATCTCTGTTTTTCCAGCTCCTCCACTAGGGTGTTAGCTCCTAGAGGGCTGGAGTTTTATTTCTCCTGTCTAGAATAGGGATGACCACATCTGGTGGTGAATACCCAAGTATTTTTACATTATTTTCAGGGCTTTCTGTATTTATAAAAGTTCTCCTTTAGCCCTATCCCAATTTCTTAGGAAAGTGCCTCAGGTAAATAGCATGCTTGGTGAAAATCAGCAAATTCTAGGGGCCATGGGTCAATGGAAGATGAGATACTGCAGACTACAAGTTTGACCTTAAGTTTTGCATCAAGAGAACCACACTAAATCAGTCAATTAGTTGGGTTTTATTTTGTTCCTTAATAATCAAATAGCTCCAGTTAAAAAGGAAAGAAACAAATGAAAACACACACACATACCCCACCATAACCATCTTTCACATGTATAAAAATCTAGAAAATGTCCAGTCTGTTTTGGCCTTATCTTAGCATCCTCAAATAAAATACAGCAGATGCATGCCCTATCCTGCCATCACACTTGCCCCTAGTCATAAAAGTAATCCCCTTGGTAAGTGGAACCAGCCATTATAATGAAAGAAGAGACTCACTGAGTAAGAGATAGCACTGTTTTGAAGTTTCTAATCACTGAGTCATTCAGAATGAATTATTTCAAGGAGAAAAAAGCATTCCACAGAGTTCACCTATAAAGGAAATAGGTCTAGAAAAGGAAAGAACATAAAATCATAACAAAAGTAAAAAAAAAAAAAATCAGGCAAAACACTTGAGAAAAAAATATGTGATGAAAATTGTGAGATTTTCCCACACTACATGGCAAAGTTGATTTTGGGTTGGCAATTTGTGGCAGACGAAATTCGAGAAATCAAACTACAACCACTCTTCCTACCACTACTCCTTCTTTCACTTAAAGGCAAGGTCTTTCCAGGTATGTCTTGCCAACTTCCCCCAGCACAATAAATTTAATTAACCCAACAGAAAAGTAGGACTGATGGCTCTTTGCTTGTTCATCTTGATGGCTAGAGGAAACTGGTCAGAGTTCTGTCCTGAACTTGAGGGAATATTCCTATTAAAATCATTAGAGATGGAAAAGAAAAGCTAGGCATGCCAGATATTTAAAATAACGTTTGGTATCACTATTTACATTACTATATGGGAGGAACCAGATATATAGTCTGACTTTTGTTTTAGAAAATAAGTGGCAGTGGTTCTGTGGAATAAAATATTTTTAAACCAAGTGTCTTTAGTTGGCAACAAGTAGTGCTAAATTGTTCTTTGTAGACACCAGAAATAAGCTCAAGAGAGAAGGAGAGGAAGGAGAAAATAGAGGGAATATTCTTTTCTAACCCTTGAACCACTAAAGCCCCTTTAATTGGAGCTTGCATGTTTTTAAAATCTTTTATCTATTAAAATTTTTTTTATTTTTTAATTTTTTTTTTTAAAACATGTCATTCCCAACCAGGGCTTCTAATCAAAATAAGATGAAGTGATAAAATTCCAGCCAAAACAAAGAAACCTATTAGAACACTTAAAACTCATCAAAGTCAAATGTATGATTCCTATGATTTATTCTAGGTTTTTTTTAGGGAGGATCCTTTACTTTTCACAGATATTCCTAGAAACATTGGTGATTACTGTGCCAATCTTCAACTGTAGCAATACTGTGCCCTAGGCATATATATCTTAATCTTATTTATAACTTCAGACATTTTATTACTTATATTTGCCTCCAATACATTGTTCAGACCTTTTCAGATTCATACAGAAGTGCCACATTAAGAAATAATTCATAACTGGAAGTCAGAAGCTCTGAAAGTCACTTAACACTTGTATCTACCACTTTCCAAAAATGTTTGTGCTAAACATCTAAAACAGCATCCTCCAACATGCATCATGAGAAACCCTGAACTCTCAAGATATTTTAATTTATTTTATAAAAAGGAAAACGGGGGTTCCTTGCTTATATGTCTTCTGAAAACATTGGGTTAGAGCTAAACATGTTTCTGCATTACATGACTTCTCCAGACTTTTAATATTCCAAAGAGTACTATGAACATACAGGAGAAAAACATGATACGCGGTATTTCCCAGTCTATTTACACATAGAATTATTTGTTGTTGGAGCCTGCCCTTAGACCTGCATACCATAGACCAGACTTTAGGATATACAGACCCCCCTCCTCCACCCCGCTCCCAAAGCTGTATAGAAGGTAGTGTATAACAAGGAAGGATGTTAAAGTCCCTACTCATTGGATTTTTCAATGACCCCGCTGTGATTGGCAAGGAGATTCTTCAATGTCTGAATTGTGTTTCCCCTTGGATAATACAATATATATTTTGTATGTATATTTTGTATATGCATTGCTTAATAATAGGTGATGCTGTATAGTTCAATCTTCCAAGCACTTTTTAACTGTCTAAATTCTCTCCCTCAACAAAAATTTTCAAACTAGGAAGCTACATTGATACTTTAATTCACATTTCAAAGTATTCAATTCACATGCTTCAAAGAATTCAAGAACATCTCCCAACTGAGGTTTAGGACACTACATGTGGCCAGTAACTCTCCAAAGATGCCCTCTAACCCTCTGTTTCCTTTAGATACTGAAGTCCAATAAAATTTATAGCCACAGAGGAAATGAACAAGCCGTTGTCCTCAAAGAATGTGAAGGCCTTACCTGCACCCTGAAGATAGGAGCTTTTATGAGTCCCAGAGTATAGGGGCAGCCCCGGATGTGAGTTGTCTCTAGAAAAACAAGCTGCTCTGAAGTCTTTCCTGATGTGTTAGAAACTGCTTCATGCCACGCAACACCTAATTCTTTGGCGGGTTTACCGTCTCTGATGTCACTCAGCAATTTCATGAGAGAAAGACAATGGGTTGAAAAGCAATAACAAAAAATTCTTCCCATTCTTTAAGGTATGAGTCATCTTTATGATGGAAACCTTTGGTCAAAGTTGAAACAGAGACGGCAACTTGTACCATTTTTTGTGGGTGGTGGTGGGAGGTTTGTCAAATGGGATCCTTTTGTTCAAGGATGATGGGGGTACAGTAACACACACTATGTGGTTTGATTGTGTTTTCTCTCACTTGGGTTCCTCTGTGTGCTGCTAAATTGATCAGTGGGTTTGTGAAAATTGTCAGATCCTAAAAGTAAGGGGCATGATGGCATTAACTTGGCCCTCAACACATTATGGTGTCCATTTTAGAAACAGTGATAATAGCTCACATCAGTGCCAGGTCCTGCTCTAAATATTTCGCATGTATTTAGTTATTTAATGCACACACCAGCCCCATGGAGTATGATGTGGTAGATTGTACAAAAATAGCTGCAGTTATCTACCCTTGCCTGCATCCATGCGGCTTTGCAATGTGACTTCACAACTTCTCCCATCAAGAGATGGAGTCGATATCCCCATCCTTTGAATCTGCATTGACTCCCTCATGCACCTGTGGTCAGCCAGGTGAGCTAGGAGCTAGCTGGTCCAGGGTGGCCACAGCAGGGATGGTTCCCCTTGCCTCCATGAGGTCTCCCACCCTTCATTTGACTAGCATGGGCATGCTCATATGGAAGCTGGGTGGAAGTCTAGGAGAAGGAGTGGAAGTATACAAGCCTCCTTGAGGTCTAGGCTCAGAATGAACACAACACCTCCTCTACATTCTATTTGACAGAGAAAGTCATAGCGGCCAGACAGATTTAAGGGGCAGGCAAAGAGTCTCCAACTCTTGGGAGAAGCTCTGAAGTCACATTGCAAAAGGCAGAAATACAGGCAAGGCCATTTTTGTTTTTCAATCTATCACAAATATATATAAAGAGGGCCACTCAAGATTCAAAAAAGGTGATGCAAGCCAAATTGCTCTACAATGAGTCAGGAATCTGCAGCTTGTATGAAAGAATGTGACCGAAGAGGGGAGACGGGAGGTTGTAGAGTGGGAGATAGGAAGGAGTAGCTGGAATGAGAGAGGCTGCTCTATAAGAGATTAAGTTGCCATAGAGACCTTGGAGGGCAGGCTCATTACAGTCCTGGGGCCTTTGCACTATTTAATTTTTGTCCCCTAGCAACCCAAAACAGTGCTCGGATCATAGATTTTTAAATAATATTCATGGGTTTGAAATGACCACAAGGAGCCAGATTTGCCCTAGTCTAGAAAGCAGAAAATGAGCTAGTGAAAAATAAATTCACACATCATCTCTTTGTCCAGCTGCTTTAGAGATGGATACTGCACAGTCTTGCAAATGATTAGTCATGATCCCAAATTCTGTTGCCCAAAAGTTAACATTACTTATTTATTTCCCCCTTCCTGCCATCAGGTTCTTCACTTTCATGGCAGATGTGAAAATAATAAAGTTCATTGTCCAACCTATAATAGGGATAGTGACTTTATACTCACCTTTCCAAAGAGTATTGGACAAAGCAAGATCTGGGAAATAGGCATCCCTATTTCAAAAGACAAAAGCCTGATGCATTGGTTTTCATCTAGGTGGTACGTATAATTAGAATTATCTAGGGAATGTTTTCAAAATTATTTCCCTACCCTTGGTTAGTGGCTGGTTAGAGGCCTAATTTCATTTTTAGCAGAAGGAAGATGGAGACAATCATTTGTGTTTTAAAAAGCCCCTAAATGCTTCTAATAGACCCTTCCCCAACTCTCCCTAGTTAAGAATGTCTGCCAGGCAATTTGATTGAATTATTCATACTCCTCTGATAAGGCAAAATCATCATTGCAGTATAATTAGAACAATGTGATTGAACATGTTATAACTGTGAGAACTTGAGTAAGTCACATGACTTCTTGGAGCCTCAGTTTCCTCATCTCTAAAATGGGGATCGTATTAACTTGCTCATCTCAGAGGCTCAAAGGAGATAATTTTGAGGAAAAAAAATGTTTTGTGAACTGTAAAATTCTAAACAACTGGAAGGAATAGTTTGCATTAACTGCTTTTACTCAAAAGCTCCACATCTTAATCTACTGCATTCAGTGTGAAATATTCTAAAAGTGAATCCTACTGTTTTCTGACATGTTTTCATCATTTATCTTTCCCATGATTTCTGCGGATGAGACTTTCCAAATCTGATTAATCCCCCTCTCTTAATACATACCCCTGCAGTGTTGGAACTGAGCCTGAGCTCTGGAAACAGGCTTAAAGCTGAATTTAAGGGGTCGTTTTGCTGCTACCATGCCATTGGGAGCACATTATTTACCACAAGAATGTGGCTTTAGGAATATTTGGCAGAAAGGCCTAATAACCTCATTGTTGTTGTATATGGGCATGTTTGCAAAACAGGATTTTAGAGGAAGGAAAGTTGTTAACTCACACATATGTTGGGGGGGAGGATTGTAGACCAAGAAATTGCTTTGGGATAGTTGCTTTCCATGGAGGAAAGGGATTAGATAGATGGGCAAGTTGAAGAGGAAGTTAATTGAAGCTTAACCACCTCTTGGCTGGTACACACATACACACACACAAACACACACACACAGGCACATTCCAGAAATATATCCCGGAATATAATAAGTATGAAAAGCAAGTTGTGGGACAGTGTGTATATGTAGTTGCCATTTGGTATTTAAAAACAGAAACAGGGGAGGATATGTATGCAAATACACTTTCATATACATAACATATCCCTATATTTCATAAGCCATAGATCATAGTAGCTACCACTGGGGTGGGAAACCCTGGTTTCTTGGTCAAGAGTAAAAGCAGGGCCACGGTGTTGTACAATCCCAGGGGTGCCATTCACACTTAGACTGTGTGGCAGCCCTGGGGCTGGGGAAAGTAGATGGACACTTGTATGTGCATTATTCACACAAAACGATGCACAATTATCCCATTTTAAGTTGCCTGCCCCATTCGAAGTTCTTGAATAGTAAAGTTTTGACTTGTCAGAAACTTTCACCCATCTCCCACACATATAGGGGAAAACAAGGAGAATCAGAAACAAGAAAACATTTGTCAAGGTCACAGCTACTGAACCCAGGTGGATTGTTTGGTTCTTTTGTCAACATGGCTCAGAAAATCATGGTAGCCACCCAGCTGGGCTATTTCCTAATCCCTTCCCCCTAGGAGTGCCCCTGGGTTTTCTAATTACAGTGTTGATGGCTTATTTCACTCTTAGACTTAGGGGGCCTTTGGGGATTCCCCAGGCAACTTCTCAGAAGCCTTATTTTATGCACTACCCAAGAAGGGAAAGCCTGTAGTGTCTAGAATAGTTATAAAATGTCTGCGCTTTTCCTTTTTCCTTTATTTCCCTCTGCCGTGTTTTATTTTATGGCCACTGGCAAACAGACGCTGGAACAACAGGTTGAAATGCCTTTCAAGTGCTTTGATTACCACCAGGAAAATAATGGTACTTTTTGTCCTTGTGTAGACACAATGTCTAAGAATTATTAGAGTCAGTCTTCGCTCGTGATTCAATGAGGGTCTCCAGTTTTGCAGGAAGTAGCATAGCAGCGGTCCCAGTTCACAGCCCAGCTTGCAGGCAAGATTCCTTGGAGTATCTTTAAGATCTTTGATCACATAAAACAGCTCCAGCCCATAAAAGCACACACAAACTTAGCATTGTGGAATTTTTTTTTTTTTTCTTTTAAAGAGAATCAGGAACGGACCTGTGACCTCCTGGCCTCAATGTGGGAACACTATCCATAAAGTTGCGCAGACATTCTGCCTGTCAGTGGGACGTTTTCATTGTGACTATGTACAAAAAAAAAGGAACCAGGTTAAGCCGACATTTTTCACATGCCACAGCTCATTTTATACATTTTAAACCTTGTTAACATTTGCTAACAAGAAAGTTAAGAACTTTGAGCTATAAAAATAGGAATGTCTTGCTAACTAGATCAATATATGTGTGAACCTGGGGGTCTGCTCCCTGCTCTGTTCTGGGTCATGATCAGTAAAAAAGAAAAGGGGAGGTGGGGGGGGGTGTGAAGGAGCTTAGCTTTGACTTATAAAATCTCAAAAAAGTCCTTGGAGTTTTCTTTCTTTGTATGTTTCTCAGAATTTCTGTTGATTTTATCCTCTGCAGAATTCAAATTCACATGAGTCATTTAGTCACTGAACAACTGTAGGGTTTTAAGGAATCTAAAGCTTTTAGGTTTGCCCTTTAAATATTAGGACAATCGCTCTAAGAATGCAGAAAGAGCAGAAAGAAGTGAGTACTGGCAAATGCTATTTTGCCAGTTTGGCAAGAGGGCATCATATCTCCTCCTTCCCCTGTCACTTCCCCCCTGTACCCATTATCAATTTCCATCTGTATATAATTTCTGGAAGCTTGTAAACTATTTCCTCTTTTCAGCTTCCTGTTTCCCACTCTGGCCAGTCGTCACTTCCTTGTGGTGAGCTGCTTCCTGGCCAGACAGCAAACGGCGTCATTGTGCTCTTTAGATTAAAGACTCATGACCTCATGGGCCCTCTTTGAGAAGCTAAAACTGAAGCGCGTTCTCTCTCTCTCTCTCTCATTCTCTCTCTCTCACACACACATACACACACACACTTCATCCAATTTCAAGATCCAAAGAAATATATACAAATAACCTACTGAAGGTAGTAAGCTATAGAATAAAAAAATGAAATATATTAAAAACGAAACCAGAGACAGTTCAAGTAAACACATCCTTGGTAGAAAATTACTGTGGTGGCTATGAACTGGTTCTCTAACAGAAGTTAATTTCACTCAGTTTACGGTCTGTCCAGGCCCTCATCTCTCTGGGCTGGGGAAAATGGCCCAGTCCAGGGCAGTGCCAGAGTTCTGGAATCATCAGCAGTACAAAGCTCTTTAATTAACAGATGCTTATAATGTATAGACAAAGCAGTTGACCCTCACTACCCTAGAAGGTAGGTACCATTATCCCTATTCTACAGATGAGGAGACAGGTTCAGAGATGTCAAAACTGACTTCCCCAAAGCCACACAGCTAATTAGTCACTGAGCTGATTATTTGAACCCAGGCTGTAGACTCCAAAGTCCTTGCTTTAAGATCCCTTGCTCCCCGTGCACAATAAGAGAGGGGCTTTCCACTGTATCTTCACTCATCAGTCCACACAGAATGTCTCTCAGGTGTCCACTGTCTCAGCACTTGCAACTCCTAAAGCAAATTTCTTTGCTGTGCCCATGCAGGGGCTCCGGAGATCTTTCATGAGGCTCTCTACAATGCATTTTTCTGAACACACACTCTAAGGCTGTTTCTTCTCTGCCTATTCTGTTTCAGGCAGGACTGCATCTCTGTCTTCATCCTCTCCTTCCCCTAGTCTCCCAGGAAGCTCTTCTTAGGCAGGGCCAGCCCTTCATCACTTGCACCTGCTCTGTGCTCATGAATCTTCTCTCCAACCTGGTGCTCTGGCTTTTGGAAACCAAACCCAGCTTGTCTCAAAGGCCCTTTCTGCTTTCCATCCTGCTACAGCCCCTACTCCCCCAGAGACTCTCTCAGGGGACTTCAGGAGCAAAAAGTAGATGAATCCTCAGACTTTGATTCCAGAACTAGTACTTTTTCCCATATAGATATCCTGGCTTTGAGGGCCCACAGTCTACTGCCAGACACTGCTACCCTACGGATGGCATCTCCAAGCGGAAATCTGGTTAATGGTGGCCAGAGTGGAAGGACAGACCAGAAACTTACTGTCTTTACTGAGGAGCTTCGCTCTGGTTTGCTTTGCAACCTCAGGGTCTTGAGGGTTGCCACTTAGCATGGGATTCCTGTCTCCAGGTAGAGGGAAATTTCCAGATAGGTCTAGAACAACTTCCCAAGGTGTCCTCATGTTCTTAAGGCAGTGGACAGCTACCTCCCTTTACTCTATGCAATCCCCTGAATGTGTGAAGACTTATTAAAACCTTGGAAGAGCCTCAGGAAGCAATACCTGAATCCAAAGAAAGAGCTATGTGTCTCTGAGCCTTAGGTCAAGTTCCCTAGAAGCAGAACCTGAGGAGGTGATTTGGAGGTCTGTGATTTATTGGAGGTTGCCTCTCAGGAGAAAGGGAGTGAGAGAAACAGGTAGGAGAGGCAAGGAGCTAAGCGAGGGCATCGTCTCAAGTGGAGTCTAGCCTCAGCCTGATCCCAAGGGGGGCTCTGGGGCATGGATTACACCTCAGAGTTTGTCTCACCCTGAGACAAGGGACCAGAATTTGGAGTTAGATATTAGCATGGGGATGCCCCAAGTTGAAGGGAGAAACTTCTGCTCTTTTGGCCAAGCGCAGTCCTCCAAAGAAGGTGGAGGGCAGATAGGTGCAAGTAAGCATTCAGCATTCTCAGCAGCTGGAGGATGGGTACACTGGTTTGGTTAAGAGGATCTGATGGATCACTAAGTGTGCCTGTTAGATGGTTCAAAAGGATATAGACATCCTTTCCCACAAAGTTTCCCTCTGAGGGAGGAGAGGTACATTTAAGCCTCTGTTGGGTTTACATCCTTCCTAAAAAAAAAAAGAAACCCAAATCTAGCTCCAGTAAAACTGATAAGACAGAATAATATGGTTTATTGGTCCTGGAGTGTCCACATCCTGTATAGGAGATTAACTGGGTACTCAGAGAAGGTATATGGTCTTAGTATCTTCCATAGAGTACATATTAAATATGTGGATGTTTAATTAGCATGTTAGACTGGAGAATAAACAAATTAATACGTGATTACTCTCTATCTTTATCAAAGTGGATTTGGGTAAAAGGGAAGGAAATCTGATGTGTTTACTGTTATTTATGACTCTTAATTTTGAATCTTGTTAGGAGAGGAGATCACAGAACTTCAGGGCCGGAAGGGACCTTGGGCGTCATCTGTCTGGACTCTCGTTTTACAGATAAGGAAACCGGGACTCAAGGAGGTCAGGGTTGTATGGACTGTGGTTTTGTGTCTTCCTTTCTCTGTGATGGTAACTGTACTAATGACCAGTCCCACAGCTTTGTTTACTGTACTTTTATGCATTTGAAAGAGTTCCTGCATCTGGTGGCCCATCAGATGGGAACCTATCCCCCCCTGGGGTGAGGCTAATGTAACTTGACTAAATATCTTGCTATGATCAAAGCATCTTTGGGAACCATTAGCTCTGTAGAGCAACTTGCTGCTGAAATCTACGGAAGAGTTGGAAGGAATTTGTGAAAGAGTTTTTAACAGCTCTCCAAATTCCCATATCATATTCTCCTCTCATAAATCTCACCTTGACGGTGGCCTCAGCTTTCTCCTTTGTAAAATGAAGCCACTAATGCCTACCCTTTCCAGAATAGCAGGGTGGCTCTGAGGTTCACAACTGTGGCATCGACCTACAGTCTTATAAATCTGGGAGGAATATCCATGATTAACTTATTCAGGATCCTCATTTTACTTACTGAGAACTATGTCCAGAATGGTTGAGAGAATCCCCAGGGGCACAGTGCTGGAGTGGGCATAGCTTCTAAGGTCAACTAGATCCCTTTACGTTTGGCCTTTGAATTAAGCAGAATTATTAAAAATTTAAGATATAAGGACAAAATCATGTATCATCAAAATTCTCCCTATAAAATCCTTAAAATTATGGTGTAGATGGCTTTGTGAACCCAGTTTGAAAGGCCCAAAGGGACTGATTCCAGATATATTTCCCATTTTGCTTGCTTTGGAAACTGGTGAAAAAAGATTTTTTGAGCCTTCTAACCGAGGACAAAATAATATTCTATAACTTGAAAAGTTCTTAGAGTCAAATGCTAGATGACCAGGGGAGTAAAGTTAAGCTACAATGCTCTGGCCCCAAAAAGACTAAACCAGGCAAGACTGGATATTGTGCCAAACCCATGTTCCCAGCAGGCCTTAGATGGTGCAAGTTATGACATTTATATCTAGTCAGTACAGAACTGGGAGTCTCCTCCCAACCCAAATGTCATCTTTATATTTAGTTATTCCTTAAGGAAAAAAAAATATATGGCTAAAGCCCACCCTGCCTTCTCACAGTAAGTTACAACCATTAATTTATTGTGTTATTGGTGTGGCTCTTTGATATTGTTTATATAAGTTGTGCTTCATAAAAGTTTGTTGAATGAATGGATGTTTTCTAGAAGAGACACTCTATCTAAGAAGAGAGTTGATTGTAGTTGAGAGAATCTGTTAATCATTAAATCGTGTCCAATGCAGAGTTGTGCCAGTGAAGCCTGTTTTGTTTTTTGTTTTTTGTTTTTTGTTTTTTTGAATAATGGAGCAGCTCTTCATTATTTAAAAATCTGCCAACCAGGAGGTTTGGCTTTGAAAACTTGTTCCCACAGGAAATAAATAGAAAGAATTTACTCAACGCATCTTAACATGGGCCAAACTCATTCTATTCCCTCCACCAAACCCTGATTCAACTCAGCATGTTTAAGTCAGGTGTGAATTTGAAATAGATGTTAGATATTTCTGTTTTCCAGTTTTCTCCTTAGTGTTGAAAGAGATAGAAATAAATTATAATTTGCCCAATTTACCTTGATTACCTCCTGATCCTGATTAAGACCTTGAGATTAGATGCAAGTAAAATGTCATTCAGTGAAACCATATTCCTAAGGGATTTGTCTGTTTGTTGTTTTAGACTCTGAGTTAGACTGACCATAAAAATGGCCCCAATTCCCCAAGCCTCTATGAATCTCTGCCTTTTACAGTGTGACTTTGCAGCAACTTCCCTTGACAGGTGGAGTGTATTTGCCAATCCCTGGGATCTGGGCTGGCCTTGTGACTTGTTTTGATGAATAGCAAGTGGTGTTAATGCCAGTTTGCCTTCTTTGATCCCAGGCTTCCTGAAGCCTTATATGTGTTTCTCCCTCAGAACCTTACATCCCCTTTGTATAAAACCTGTGTTAGCCTACTAGAGGGTGAGAGACCATGTGGAAGAGAATCCAGTACCCTCAGTCAAGAGCCCACAGCCAGCTGACTCCCCAAACTGGGAGGCTGTCCAGCTGAGGTGGGCAGAGCTGCCTGCAGGATCTAGAGCTGTCAGCAGGTGCAGGAGAGAGCCCAGCCACGACCAGAAGAGCCACCCACCTCACCCCTACCCCCATGAGCAACAACATGTGCTTACTATTTCTTCATCCACTGAATTTTGGGGTGTTTTGTTATACAGCAATAGCTATTGATATAGTCAATATCAATATTGGGGCCATAAGGCTGGTTTATTGTGTGAGGGAAGTTCTGGACAGTGTTTAGTTTGGATGCTGGAGATTAAACCTGGGAATGGGGTATGTGTTTCACTGCAAAGAGGCTCAGAAGTATGTAATAGTTGAAAGAAAAGTTAAACTGTTCCATGAGGCTGTCAAGTATGTAACCACTATGAATACCTGAAAGATCCAGGAAGACAGATTTTGCATAAAACTTCCTAACAGTCTAAGATGTATGGAGATGGGCTAGGCTGCTTGGGAATATGGTGAGTTCTTGTCACCAGAGGTGGTGCCTGTCCCAAATAGTTCTCTCTCACCTGCCAGGTCACTATATGAAAAGGCTTTACAGGGGTGTGATGCCCCCTTCTTTCCTTCCTTCCTTTTTTTTCTTTTTAGTCTTGAATCTTAAGTACAGAAGGTTGAGTTGATCATATTCTTCATTTGCTGGCCTCTAATTATCCTTCTCTATTTATGCCCATTCTCCATTCTCATTCCATCACTCCCAGAAGCAACTTGACTGTTTACTAAGTAGTTTTTGGTTTCTATGTGCTCTTGTAATTTTATTTTTATCTGGATGCCTTTTGATTTACTTGATCTTTGTAAATTATATAGATCTGCATATATTTTATATAATATTAATTTTATTTGCATATATTCATTTATATATAGTAAAATATATGCATTAATGTATTGAATGCATGCACTTATGTTTCCTACTGCCCCTCTCTGTTCTAGATTTTAAATCTTCCCATGTTTCTCTGTTTATATCTAGCACAGGTACTTCTAACTGCTGCAAGTGAAGTATTCCATTTCATTATTTTTTAAGGACCTTCAAATATTATTAATATCTTTTAAAGAAACAACTCACCATTGTGCAGAAAGTAACTGACCTCTGTGCCTGAAACAAT
The DNA here is from genome assembly GCF_015220235.1 of Choloepus didactylus. Taxonomy (NCBI): domain Eukaryota; kingdom Metazoa; phylum Chordata; class Mammalia; order Pilosa; family Megalonychidae; genus Choloepus; species Choloepus didactylus. The sequence goes on along the minus strand of NC_051325.1, from coordinate 23,265,729 downwards.
TTTCCACAGGAGATGGTGCAGCATGCAGACATGGAAGGGGAGTGAGGTGGAGTTGTGGGGGCTGCTGAGCCTCTCCTGTGCACTGTCATCCATAGGATGGGTCCTCTGAGATTCCAGGGAGACCCAGCTCATCTACAGTGAGCAGAAATAACAGCCCAGGTTTCCAGAGGAAGGAAAACAATCTACAGTCCATCTAGAATGAGAGCCAGCACCCCAGACCCCAACCTGACAGCCCATCTGACTTCAGTCCCACAGACCAAGGAAAGTCCACACAAATGAAAAGTAAGCATCCCTGCCAAATGTTTCCAAAACCTTTATCTGCCACCCCATACTGAGCCTCATCATTATTTGTAAGGCTTCCATTTGAATGGTAGAGATGGATAAAAGAAAAAGAAAATACATTTTGATAAAGAACATTAAGTTTTCAGTGGCCTGTCTCCCAAGCTAAATACAAAAAATTTGTAAGGTCTCAGAAAGTGGGAATTATTAAAATGCTTATGCAGGAGAACCAGTCATGTTCATGTGCCAACCTTTCAAACAGAGGTCTTGCCACTGGCACATCTCAAATAGAGAATAACTACATGGAAACCATCATAATTCAGTCTTACACAGTCACTCACCATTGAAACCTGGTTTGGAGGAAGATCAGGTGAACTTGTTAGGATGGTCTTAAATGTTGACATATATTTTATGGCAAGAACGCACTTCTACACACTCTAGGTAGGACATTCTATGGGATTATTAGGTTGAGTTGTTGGCTCCAGTCTTCCATCCCTCCCTGTACTCATACCCTGGCCATGGCCCTATCGAGGGTGGAGTGTACTACTCCATCCTTGATTTGGGTTTGGCCATGTGACTTGTGTTGACCAACGGAGCGTGGGTGGAAGAGGAAGATTGCCAATTCTGAGTCTAGTTATTAAGAAGCTCCACTTGATTTCTAGCACCTCTGTCATCACCATGATGAGCTTCTTCTAGGCAGCTGCTGTCACCCAGCTCTGGTGGTGGGCAGGAGTCCAGAACGAAAACACATAGAACAGGCCAGAGCGCTGCCCCAAGCGAGGAGCAAAGTCAAGCCAGATCTGCAGTTCAAAGCAGAACTGCCAACTGAGTCCAACCCCGGCCAACCCACAAGATACTATCAAGAATAAATAATTATGGTTTAAGTATTGTTGTTTTTTAAAATCTTGTTTTTCTACTGACCTGTTAAAAATATCTCATTTGAATATAAACTCTTATCAGTCTCCAGGAATATATTCACTTTGACGTCAGGGATGTATCTGCCCACTACTATTTATTTTTAAGAGCACACTGTTGCATCAGAGTATGGAAGAATTGCTATCGAGAGATTTTATGAAGCAGATCCCCTTCCAAAACCCTTTGTTAGATATTTCACTACAATAGTGTAGTACAATAGTGTGATTACAATAACTCTGCTGTTATCAGTAGGAAGCAGTAAACCATTTTTCGTAGTTCCTTAAATATTATTCACTGTGGAAAGAAATGGAGGAGAATAAATGGACCCAATGACTCCAATCCCTGTTTTATGAATATTGACACTTCCTCTTGGGAAGACTAGCCAAGGGATGAATAGGCAACTGGTTTCAGGCTTTGGGGGTCAAGTTAGCATGAGCAGACCTGGTTAAAGGCAATTTCTTATAACATATTTGTCCTTCCTCTCATGAGGAAGGTTTCTGCCTCATGTACTCCCAATTATCTATTGCTTGGGACTCCTCTGCAATCCTTATGGAGTTTCTTGACAGAAAACTGAGATCTGCATCCTGTGGAAGCAGTTTCACAAAGTAAGCACCTACTATGTGCTGGGAACTCTTGTAGGTGTTGGGTACACACTACAGCAGACACTATCACAGATGAATGTCTCTGTTGTTATGAAGCTTTGTTCCTGTGCAGGGGGAGAAACTTAAAAAAGGGAAATTCAGTGACACAGACTCAGATAGTGACAAATGCAATAAAGCAAACAGAACAGGTTTAAAGTGTGGGGTGGCCAAGGAAGGCCTATTTGAGGAAACCCAAACTCAAAGGTTTAGAAGGATCCAGAGATTATAAGGTCTGGGGACAGGGTGTCCCAGGCAGCAGAACAGGAAGTGCAAAGTCCCTGAAGCAGGAACACAATTGGAGATTTCGAGGTATAAAATGAAGCACAGTGTGCAAGAGTGAGAGAGGTACCAGATGAGCTTGGAGAGTTGCACAAAGACTACGTTATTGAAAGTTGTGTAGGCTGGGTAAGAATTTTGTATTTTATTCTAATGCTAGTGGATATCACTGATGGATTTCAAGCACGGTAGTGACAGGAACTGGTTTGCATTTATTCATAAAAGATCCTTCTGGCTGTTTCATGGAAAATGGAGTGTAGGAAGGTAAGAGTGGAAGTAGGGATACCAAATAAAAGCAATTACAGGTATCCAGGGGTGACAGAGATGAGATTGGTAGCAGGAGAGATGGTATGAAGCGGTCAGATAGCAGAAGTCCTGTTTTGGAGGCAGAAACAACAGCACCTATGTAGAGTGAATATAGGAGCAGAAGCAGAGAGAGGAATCTAAGAGGAACTCCCGAGTATGTGGCCTGCATCACTGTGTGGATCATGAGGCTGTAACTGATGTGAGAAGTGGAGGAGAATGGAGCAGATTCTGTTGGGGAACTCGTAGTCTGTCTAGTGTGCATTGTATTATATTTGAAATTTGTGTTTGACCTCTAATATTAAACTGACAATTCCAGGGAAATTTAGATTCAGCAATTTAATTGTACAAAAGCAAGTCACTTGTACTTCCAGTCCTAAAAGCTTCTCTCAGATACATAATTAAAATGTAATCATTCATTCCTAAATTCTATTAGATGATTTATTTGCTACCATCCATATTTTCATTTAATAAGACTCTAAAAAGCAACTCGTGACATCCAAACACAAAATGCAACATGGACATGTCAGTTATTTTAATGCAGGCTCTGCTACCTTTGCTCTAAAATATTACTTTCAATGATTTATTTTTTTTTTTTCCATGGAGTGACCTCACAGGGTAAATGAAGGGGCAGGCAAGGGAAAACAGCAGATAAGGCTCTGACCTCTAAATACATCAGCAGCCACCTTCCCTCACCTCCACAAACACACACACACAGTACAAAATTCAACCCAAGAGTTCTACTTTTATATGGTGGACCACCTCTCATGACTGTTTGAATTAAAGGTCATATGACTTAAAAAAAAAAAAAAAAAAAAGCAATTTGTCATCTCCTGCTCCCAAAAGTCATATTTTTGTCTGGAACGATGTCTTGTACATTACAGCATCTGCAATATGTGGGCTTGAGTAGTCTATATTTATACCTGTTTTTATCTCTTGAACCAACTCTCTATCTTAAGCCAAGAAGATTCCACAGATTCTAAAAACTAAAACTTTCCTGGGTTCAGATGCCTCATACTAGCCTGTAACTGAAGGAAGAGTTGATGGGGTGAATCTGTCCCAGCTGAAAATGCTGCAGTGAACAGATCTGTTATTTTTCCCAACATAGAAACCATAAGAACAAGCTTCCAACTCACAGATGTTACTATATAGGGCTAAAAGTCTCTCTAGTGTTCCTAAAATGATTCTGGAATATGATTTTGCAGTAGCAAGAAAAGAGCTAATTTACTTCAGAAGCACCTTATGCAATCAACAGTATTTCAAGAAGCATGTCCTGATATCAACTGTTAGTTGATATCTTAAGGTGACCCTGGTTTGCATTTGTGTATACATTGTGTTGAGCAAGGGTTTTGATAACTCTGCAATGAAATTGGTAAGTGTAATACATCTTAAGTTGACAAATAATAAAAAGTGGCCAAGGGACTTACGTGTGGCAGAAACAGCTAGTTGATTACCAAAAACTCCATCCTATTCTTTTCTTAATATAGAGCTGCACTAACAAGTGACTGTCCAGATAGAGTATACCAGAGGCTTCCCAGCATCCCTTGCAATTAGGTAGATTTATGTGACTGCATTCTGGCCAATGAAATGTTAGCAGAAATGAGGACAGCCTGTCCAGGACTTACCCATGAAAACATCGTTTATATAGTTCTCCATGATCTTTCCACTTCTGGCAGGTTGAGAAAGGGATATTCTGCAGGACAACCTTGGATGCCATGTGTTAAAGATGGTAGACTCTCCATTGGCCTAAGTCCTTGAATCGTCACAAGGAGAACTGCCTGATGGCCTCATTACTTGCCCAGTAATTTTGTCTGAGCAAGAAATAAAAATCTATTGTATTTGAGACATTATATATTTTTGGTTACTTATCAAAGTTTATTCTTATTAATATACAATGGCAATTGTGAAAATTACTGAAGATGATTGCCTCTAATATCACCAAAATAAATTAAACAGAAATTTTTACTTATTGCATCTTTTGTTTCTTACACTCTAAGGGTGTCACAGTTCTGAGGATATATAGTGTCTGAGAAAATCCAAGAATATGGCTGATCTACAGTGTTAGTTGACCTCTGTATGTTAATAGGCCACTTAGAACTTTCAAGAGCTATCAGGCTATTGATTTGTAATTGACATTGCTTCCTTTGCCTGCTCAGCATCCATCATCCCTTCTTTTGGTAACAGCACACTGAATTTCCTTTGGGGAACTACAGATCCCCCACTGTACACATTGTTAGAGGGAATGTCAGTATTGGTATACCAATCTTTCTTGGTCAATGGTTGATCAGGAGACAAGTAAAGGCAAACTCAGAGGCTCTTTACTTAGAGTCTCAAGTGGAATATCAGGCACAATGTAAAGAGAACTGAAAATAGTCATCACCAATGCATTTTGAGAGCTGCATTCTGAAAATCATATTTCCTTCTGCCCAGATACTAGTGTTAGCCTAAGTCAATGAGTACTTTCTGGTGTTTCTTTCAATTCTCTGAATTTGCCCATTTCCCTTCAATAAATTATTATTTACTTATGTTGTTTTATGTTAATGTAGTATATTTGTTATCTACTACCACCAAAACCTTGTGGCTCAAAACAACAGTACACATTTATGATCTCACAGAGTTTCAGTGGGTCAAGGATTCAGGAATGGCTTAGGTGGGTAGTGCTGGCTCAGGGTCTCTCATGAGGTTACAGTCAGATGTCAGCCACATCTGTGGTTATCTGAAGGCTTGATCATGGCAAAAGGGTTCACTTCCAAAGTGGGTGACTCAAACGGTTGGCAACTCAGTGCTGACTTTTGGCATTAGGCCTCTGGTTTGCTCCTCATGGGCATGGGTATCCTCATATCATAACAGTAGGCTTCCAGGAGACCAAGGGGGAAGCTGAAATGCCTTTTAAGGGCTTGCCTCAGGAGTTATAAGTCACCACTGTGCTGTATTTTATTGGTCACACAGAGTCAGCCTTGATTCAGTGTGGGAGAGGACTAGGCAAGAGTGTGAATATCAGATGTCAAAGATTTTGGGGGTTTATCTTGGAACCTGACCAACACATGATATTAGTTTCTGTTTCTTGCAACCACAGAAACCCAACTGGTGCACCTGATTCAGTTGAAAAATTGCAGGCTGCCCTCATACATCCTCAAGAAAAGTTCTAAGAGGTTCCCTAGAAGAGTTCAACCTCCAAGGTCCTAAGAATTTGGGAGTACCTTGGACAATATACATTTATATCAGATTCTGTGTTCCTGACATTCATCTTTTATTACTGTGATTATAAAATTTTATATTGTAAATGGATCTCCATATCCTGGGAAATTTTAATAAAAATAATCCATGAATTTTTGATGGTGAAATTAGCCTTAAGAAAGACCTCTTTCTTAGTCCATGGCGTGTATTCATAGTAATCTCCTAATTCCTTACATTTCCAAAAGATTGTCTTCTTAGCTGATCCCTTGAAAGATACCAAAACTATAAGTTTTTGTGTTTTCTCCCAGCTAGTCATAGTACAGATTGCAATTATTCCATTCAGTAATTGGAATCAAAGAGACTTGAGTACTGTAATCCAACTTCCTAGTTTTACACCTGAAGAAACTGAAGCCTATCCAAGTTATGCAATACTACCATGGCCACACAGTTTTGGGGAGCCAAAAGTTGAACCCAAGTCATCCAAATTCATACTAATATTTTTCCCATTATAGGAGTTTAAACTGTGCTATTTTACAGGTAGTTCAGAAGCCAGCCCAATCACTTCACCTGACATTTTACTGGCAAAAAAGAACATGATATGCTTCCTTCTGGGCCTCATAAGAAGTAAAAAAATAAATTAAATATATGAAGAGAAAGTATACCACAAAGTATACCACAAAATTACTTAAGTTCCATTGTAAGCAGGAAGTAGAGATCTGAGGATGAGGTTCTTTAATTTTCCAATTAAAAGTGAAGGGAAAAAGCATAATGAGATCTTTTCAAGATGATTTATAGGGTGTACAGAATAATTGTGCACTTCCCTAAGTGAATTACGAACCATTTAACTTCTACTTAGAATGGGATCTTCATCATGGGGAGTGCCCGGTGGTTCTCTGCTTTTACAAGCCTTGTACTTGAATGCTTAGGGGCCTGTGGTTTGGAGTGGGGGAAGGAGTTTTTAAAGGTAAATAGCCAAGAGCATGAGACAGAGGAACAGGTTTTGGTTCTGCCCAGCAGGTTGATAAATTTGAAAAATGGCCTTGAAATTCGCATTTCCTCTAGGAGTTCTTGAAGAAGCCAGGTTATATCTGCTTTCTCTGGAACTCTTGAAATAGTAAGATTTGGGAACACAAAAAGAGCTCTTTGCCATAGCCCCTCACCACTGAAATTCTAGATCCTGGGATTGTAAGTCCAGCCCAATTTGAAGGCAAACTCATTAGAGCGCGGTTTCTCAAGATGGCACTATTGACATTGGCGCCATATCATTCTTTGTTGTAGGGGAGATGGCTCGTGTTTTGTAGGATGCTTAGCAGCATCCCTGGCCTCTACAGACTAGATCCCAATAGCAACCCTCCGTCAGTTGTGACAGACAAATAAGGCCACAGACATTACCAAATGTCTCCTAGGGAACAAAATTTGCCAAGGCAGAGAAACACTGCCTTGGGAAGGGAAGGTGCTGAACTGTGGTGGAAGCTTCTGGATAAACAGTAAATAGCATAGGTTAATTTTCCTGGATGTGGGGAAGCTTTTTGGGGACACCTAATTGACATTCATTAAATGATTATTTCATATTACCCAGACCCTGTATTAGCCACAATGTCCAAAAGTTACAATCACTGCCATTGAGGAAATTTACTCTAGCTAATTGTTGAGTTAGTTAGATTTTTTCACTCAATGTTTTCAGTAATATTTTAATTAAACTCCAAAGTCTGGGGCTGTGATGCATCAAAATGGCTAGGTTATAGTGTCTGATTGTTTGGTCAGGCACTACCATGCTTGCTTCTGTGACAGTACTTCATAGACGGGATTTGCAGCTATACCCATTAACTGTATCTATACAGGAGATTACTCTCAGCAATACCAGTTCTTTATAATAAATCTTTATTAAAATAAATCTCTTTCTTTCTGTTGATTCTGTTTCTCTGGAGAACCATAATACAGGGCCAAGTTCAGAAATTTTAATTATATCAAGATAGTATTAACCAATGAATTAATTCAGTAACTACACCATTAGGAGATATTTTGACTAACAAACTACCACTCAAACTCATAAACAAAAGGACACAGCCTGAATCTTGAAATTAGTTCTTATTCTTTCCTAGCTTTCTTGAAGGTTTTATGAAAAATAAGCATGACCGGTATGCAGTTTCCAGGAAACCCAGATTGCAGTATAAAATGCTCCAGGGTGCTGTTCCTCCACAGAATCTTTGAACAACTAGCAAAAACTGGCAGAAGAAGGTCCTGCATTACCAGTAATTACTTTAAATGTAAATGGATTAAACTCTCCACTCTATAGGTGGATCAACAGAATGGATAACAAAGCATGACTCAAGTATATGCAGTTTTCAAGAGACTCATCTTACATTCAAAGATGCAAGGGGATTAAAAGTGAAATGATATAAAATTATATGATGCAAATAGTAACCAAAAGAGAGCTGAATTAGCTATACTAATATCAGATAAAATAGACTTTACATCAAAAAATGTTACAAGGGACATAGAAGGTCACCACTTACTGATGAAGGAGTCAATTCAACAAGAACACGTAACAGTTATAAAATAAATATGCACGTATAAATACATATGCACATAACAGTTATAAATACATATGCAGAGACCAAAACATATATGAAGCAAATCTTGACAGATTTGAAGGGAGTAATAGACAGTTCTACATTCAGATTTGAAGGGAGAAATAGACAGTTCTACATAAATAGTAGGAGACTTTAATACACCATTTTCTATAATGGATAAAAGATAGAACTGGTCAATAAAGAAATAGGAGACTTGAATGATACTATAAACCAACTAGATGTAACAGGTGTATATACACTACTTCATTGATAGCAGCAGAATACACAGTCTTCTCTAGTGCACACAGGCCATTCTCTAGGGCAGAACATATGTTAGGTCACAAACAAGCATCAATAATTTCAGAAATATTGAAATCATACTATGTAGCTTCTCCAACCACAATGGAATGAAGCTAGAAATCAGTAACAGAGGAAGAATTGGAAAATTCACAACTATATAGAAATTAACACTTCTCTGACCAATAGGTCAGAGAAGAAATCATAGGGAAATGAAGAATATCTCAAGGGGAATGGAAATGAAAATGTAACATTCCAAAACTTATGTGATGCAGCAAAGGCAGTGCTGAGAGGCAAATTTATAGCTCTAAATGATTACATTAAAAAGAAAAAGAAGAAGAAAGATTTCAAATTAGAGAGCTAACCTCACAACTTTATGATCTAGAAAAAGAAGAGCAAACTAATCCCAAAGCAAGCATAAGGAAGGAAGGAGATAACAAAGAGTAGAGCAGCAATAAATAATATAGAGAAGAACAACAACAAAAAATTAGAATCAATGAAATCAAAAGTTGGTTCTCTAAAAAGATCACCAAAATCCGCAAACCTTTAGCTAGACTGACAAAGAAAACAAAAGAAAGAAAACACAAATAAATAAAACCAGAAATTAAATGGGAGGCATTACTACTGATTGCACAGAAATAAAAATGATTATAAGAGGATACCATGAACAACAATATGCCAACAAATTAAATAAACTAGATGAAATTGAACAAACTCCTAGAAACATGCAAACTAGCTAAATTGACTCAGGAAAAAAATAAAGTATCTCAACAGACAAATAAAAAGGAGAGGATGAAGCAGTAATCAAAAACTTCCCAACAAAGAAAAGCCAAGGTTTTACTGGTAAATCTTACCAAACATTCCAAGAAGAATTAATACCAATCCTGCTCAAACTCTTCCAAAAACTGGAAGAGGATAGAGCACTTTCTAAATCATTTTCTGAGGTCAACATCATCAAAGACAGATAAAGATACCACAAGAAAAGAAAATTACAGACCCAAATTCCGTATGAATACAGATGCAAAAATCTTATACTAGCACACTGAATCCACCAGCACATTAAAAACTTATACACTATGATCAAGTGGGATTTACCCCAGGTATGCAAGGGGGGTTCAATATAAGAAAAGCAATTGATATAATACACCACCTTAATAGAATGAAGGACAAAAAATCATGATCATCTCAATTGATGCAGAAAATGCATTTGACAAAATCCTTACTTGATAAAAGCACTTAGACAACTAGGACTAGACCTAAATCTCTTCAACATGATAAAGGACATGTATAAAAAACCCCACAGAATTCCAGGAAGATGGCAGAATAGGACAGACAGAGCTCACTTCTTCACCGTGGAACAACTAGAGAAAAGGCAGAAAACAACTGGGACAGCAGTTCTGGGGTTCTGGTACCAGAGAAGGACCTCTGCATTATATGTGAAAATCAACACTTTTATCAAAGCATGTACTCAAGGATTAATAAAGAAACTTCACTGCCTGTGGCAAAGGAATTATTTTACTCAGGTCATGGTGATATTTATGCCAGTTTCTACAACTCTGATTTGCTCGATACATTTATAGGAGAAGGCAAAGTGTATATTTTGTGAATAACAGAGAATCTGGGTGCCACTGTGGATCTTTATAGTCTTAATCATCTAATGAACCCACCAAATGGGAAATGCTGTGAATTTGTCATTGGAAGTCACAAATAAAACTTGGGCAGATGTAAAGGGTGGGGCACTTACTCAGTACAAAGGCAAACTTAGATTGCTGGAATTCGCTCAGCTGCCAAAGCACACATTGATGAGTTCAAATCTGTATCAAAATTCAAAATATTTAGCGCAAACAATTTATGGATCTCTCCTGCAGCAGTTAAAAGACTGCAGGAGTAGAATGCCATTTACATGGAAAACACTATGAATCCAAAGACTTTGGATGGAGGCCTGAATGTCATTCAGTTGGAAAATACAATAGGAGCTGCCATTAAAAGTTTTGAGAATTCCCTAGGTATTAGGTTCCTAAGAGCTGCTTTCTGCTTGTCAAAACCACATCAGATTTTGCTGTGTTGATAAACCTCTACAGCCTGACTGCAGGATCCTTGACAATGAGTGAAAAGTGGGAGTTTCCTACAGTACTTTGGTTAAATTAGGCAGTTCTTTTACAAAGGCTCAGGATTACCTAAGGAGATTTGAAAGCACACCAAATATGCTTGAACTGGATCACCTCACTGTTTCAGGAGATGCGACATTTGCCAGGACTGTTTCATTAAAGAGAACGGTTATCATCACCGCAAATCATGGTGACAGAATTGACATCCCACCAGGAGTGGTATTAAAGAACAAGATTGTATCTGGAAACCTTTGCATCTTGGACCACTAAACTGAAAAATACTGTATACACTTTATACTAATTATGGGCTAAATAGTTTCTTACAATGAAATGTTCTCTAGGATTCTAACAAAGGCAGGTACTTTATTACATTACTGAAACTTACAGTAATACTTTTTAAAGTCGAGTTTTCTGCACTATGCTTTTAGTCTAAGAAAAGCACAGACGGAATACTTTTCTTTTTTGAAGAGAATACTGACTGTCAGTTAGTCTTAAAGTGTAATATTGTTTAATCTTAAAACTGGGGCAGCTTTGCTGGAAGATCTTTTAACAGATGCCTCAGTGGTGGTCACTTTGAATTTATTTCAAAAATAAATCTGTGAAGCCACACATGTATACACTTACACTTTTCAAGGATAACTTTATGAAATGATGAAATAAAATGGTTTGCTCTTACTAAACAAACAAAAAAATTGAATTCAATGGCATATTAAAAGAATTATAAACCACAACCAAGTGGGGTTTATTCCAGGCATGCAAGGGTGGTTCAGCACAAGACAATCAATTATTGTAGTATAACACCTTAACAAATCGACAGGGAAAAATCACATGATCATTTCGATTGATGTGAAAAGGCATTCAATAAAATTCAGCATCCTTTCTTGACAAAAAGGTAGGAACTGAAGAAAACTTCATTAATATGATGAATGGTATATATGAAAAACCCACAGCCAACATAGTACTCAATGATGAAAGAATGAAAGCCTTCTCCCTAAGATTAGGAATGAGACAAGGATGCCCACTGTCACTACTGTTATTCAAGATTGTCCTAGAAGTTCTAGCTAGAGCAGTTAGGCAAGAAAAACAAATAACAGGCATCCAAATAGGAAAGGAAGAAGTAAAATTCTCATTATTTGCATATGACAGGATCCTATATTTGAAAAATCCCAAGAACTCTATGACAAAGCTACTTGAGCTAATAAACAAATTTATCAGTGGTGAGATACAAGATCAATGTGCAAAAATCAGTAGTGTTTCTATACAATAGGAATGAGCTAACCGAGGAGGCAATTAAGAAAAAAATACCATTCACAACAGCAACTAAAAGAATCAAGTATCTTGGAATAAACTTAACCAAGGATGTAAAGGACCTGCTGTGCTAGTTTGTGTGTGTGTGTATTATATATATGTTATATATATATATATATATAATGTCCCCCAGAAAAAGTCATATTCTTTAATGCAATCTTATGGGGGCAGATTGATTAATCTTTTTGATTAGAGTGTGTCCTCTTGATCTTTTTGGGGGGTCCATGGGGTGGAAAGTGCCAGTTTATATATATTATGACCCCCAGAAAAAGCTATATTCTTTAATGCAATCTTGTGGGGGACATTGATTAATCTTTTTGATTAGGGTGTGACCTCTTGATTGAATGTTTCCACGGAAAATTGAATCCTCCCATTCAGGGTAGGTCTTGATTAGTTTACTGGAGTTCTTTAAAGGGAGCTCACACAGAAAGCTGAGCAAGGAAAATGCCCTGGGATATGCTAAGCCAGGACACACAGATGTTAGACACTTGGAAGCTTGCTGACACTTTTGAGATACTGGCCCAGAGTTTGCTCTGGAGAAGCTAACAGAGGACAAAATGCCCCAAGAGCAGCTGAGAGGGACTATTGGAGAGACGCTTGTGAGCTAAGACTTGCTGATGTTTAGAGATGCTTGGAGATGTGGACAGAAGGGCATTTGGAGATGCTAAGATAAGAGAAACCCAGAGACATTTTGGAAATGACATTTTAAAAAGCAACCTGGGGGCAAAGGAGCAGCAAACACCAGCCATGTGTCTTCCCAGCTGACAGAGGTGTTCCAGACACCATCAGCCATTCTTCAGTTAAAGTATTCTCTTGTTGATGCCTTAGTTTGGACATCTTTATAGCCTTGGAACTGTAAATTTGTGGCCAAATAAACCCCCTTTATAAAAGCCAATCCATTTCTGGTATTTCTGCATATTGGCAGCACTAGCAAACTGGAATACTTGTACACAGAAAAGTACAAAATATTGCCAAAAATAATCAAAGAAGACTTAAATAAAGGATAAGACATTCTGAGTTCATGGATTGTAAGAGTAAATGTTGTTAACATATCAGTTCAATCCAAAGAAATTTACTTATTTTACAGAATCCCAATCAAAGTTCCAGCATCCTTCTATGCAGAAATGGAAATCATCAAATTTATATGGAAGGATAAGGGGCCCTGAATAGTCACAATCAACTTGAAAGAGAAAAACAAATTTGGAGGAAACCCACTTCTGAATTTAAAAACTTGTTACAGACAAGTGAGAAATGGCCAGCCAGAAACTAGAAGAACAGACACAAAGAGAGGGAGATCACCATGTGACAGAGGCAGAGATGAAAGCCAAGGGACCCCAAAGGATTGTAGCAAGCCAGCACCAGAATCCTACTGACTCCGGAAGAAAGCAGGGCTTTGCTGACACCTTGATTTGGGATTTGTAGCCTCTTACACGGTGGAGCCAGAAGATGGTGGCATAGAAAGGAGTAGAAATTAGTTAGTCCCCCTGGAACAACTAATAAACAACCAGGAAAAACTGGTAAATAATCTGGAATACTTGCTGGGGGACAAACATGACTGTCCACACATTGTACACCGACCTGGATTGGGAGAAATGCCCAAGATCACAGCATAAAATTTGTAAGTAAAAACTGTAGACCCTCCCCCCATGGCAGCTTAAACTGCAAAACCTCTCTGTGGCAGAAAGCAGTACTCTCTGAACAAGCAAATACACCTTAGTCCAGCTCCAACTGGGGATTAATTAACAAATGCAGACTTCTCAATACAAGCTATGAATCCCCAATAGACAGATGGAGGCTTTTGGTGATGACTGACCTTGGAGAGCCAGAGGGTCTCTCTGTCCTGGGAGGGGGAGCCCAGAGGACCAGGTGCTATCTCTGGCTGACAGGTGAAACTGGGTGGTGCTGTGGACTGGCCCTGAAGGGGGGCTTTCTGTCCCTTTATCTATTGCTCAACCTGAGCAGCTCGGTGGAGAAAGCCTCAGCCATTTTCAGTTCGCAGTGCTCTGACCCAGACAAGGGTGGAGATATAGTGAGAGAGACAAACTATTTAAATGAAGATGATAACTCCCTAGGAGTTGTACTTCCCTAAGAGGAAGGAGGTGGTGCCAAGGTCTACTAACCAACTTCCATTCAGAACCAGACCCCAGAGCCTGGGGAAAACAACCAAAACTGAGACTAACTGCACCACACCTCCTTACACCAGTCAGGAGCGACAGGGTGACAGGTGCCATCTGCTAGGCAAGTTAGGAAAAGCACAGCAGCTTGAGGGCTCACAAGGTGTGTCAATCTTCTAAGACACATCCTCACAGAAACCTGATACTGAATATTTACCAGTTCTGAGACCTGAGCCTGTTCTTGACTGGGAAAACCTGATTGGGGTAACCAAGGAAACCAGATGCTTAGACAACAGAAAACTACAAACCTACACTAAGAAACATGAAGTTATGGCCCAGTCAAAACAACAAATTTACACTTCAACTGAGATACAGGAATTGAAACAAGTAATGCTAAATCAATTCAAAAAGTTAAGATATGGCAAAAGAGATGAAGCATATAATGAAAACACCAGGTATACATAAGGTAGAAATTGAAAGTTCAAAAAAAACAACTGGCATAATCTATGGAAATGAAAGGTACAACACAAGAGATGAAAGACACAATGGAGCTATACAACAGCAGATCTCAAGAGGCAGAAGAAAACACTCAGGAACTGGAGAAAAAGACACCTGAAAGCCTACACACAAAAGAACAGATAGAGAAAAGAATGGAAAAATATGAGCAACATCTCCAGGAATTGAATGAAAGCATGAAATACATGAGTGTACCTGTCATGGGTGTCCCAGAAGGAGAAGAGAAGGGAAAAGGAGCAGAAGCAATAATACAGGAAATAACTGAAGAAAATTTCCCGTCTCTTATGAAAGACATAAAATTACAGATCCAAGAAGTGCAGCATACCCCAAACAGAATTCATCTGAATAGGCCTATGCCAAGACACTTAATAATCAGATTACCAAATGTCAAAGACAAAGAGAAAATCCTGAAAGCAGCAAGAGAAAAGCGATCTATTACATTCAAAGGAAGCTTAATAAGACTATGTGTGGATCTCTCAGCAGAAACCATGGAGGCGAGAAGGAAGTGGTGTGATATATTTAAGATACTGAAAGAGAAAAACTGCCAGCTAAGAATCCTGTATCCAGCAAAACTGTCCTTCAATTATGAGGGAGAGTTCAAAATATTCTCCGACAAACAGACAATGACAGAGTTTGTGAACAAGATACCTGCTCTACAGGAAATACTAAAGGGAGCACTACAGACAGATAGGAAAAGACAGGAGTGAGAGATTTGGAACACAGTTTTGGGTGATGGTAGCACAGCAATGTAAGTACACTGAACAAAGATGACTGTGAGCATAGTTGAAAAAGGAAGGTTAGGACCATGTGGGACACCAGAAGGAAAGAGGAAACATAAAGACTGGGACTGTATAACTCAGTGAAACCTAGAATGCTCAACAATTGTGATAAAATGTACAAATATGTTTTTATATGAGGGAGAACAAATGAATGTCAACCTTGCAAGATGTTAAAAATAGGGTGATATTGGGGGAAAATACAATCAATACAAACTAGAGACTATAATTAACAGAAACATTGTATTATGCTTCCTTTAATGTAACAAAGGCAATATACCAAAGCTAAATGCATATAAGAGGGAGACATAAGGGAGGGGTATGGAACTCTTGGCATTAGTGATGTTGTCTGACTCTTTATTCTACTTTAGTTTAATGCTATCTTTCCTTTTGTTTCTTCCTACCCCTCATTTTTTTTCTCTTTATTTTTTCTTTTTCTTTTTTCTGTCTACCTTCTTTGACTCTTCCTCCTTTGTGGAAGAAATGGAGATATCCTTATGTAGATAGTGGTGATGGTGGTGAATACATAAATACATAACTATGCAGGGAACCATCAATTGTTTACTCAGGATGGAATGTATGGTGTGCGAATAAAACCATCTTAAAGGGTTGATGAGGAAACCGTGAGGGGACTGTATTGAGTGAATTAAGTCAGACACATAAGGACAAATATTGCAGGGTCTCAATGATATGAACTAATTATAATATGTAAACTCATAGACATGAAATATAAGTTACCAGGATATAGAACTAAGGCTAAAGAATGGGGAGCAGTTGCTTATTATGAGCAGAATGTTCAACTAGGGTGAACTTAAAAGTGTTTGGAAATGGACAGAGGTGATGGTAGCATGTTGTGAGAATAACTAACAGTGCTGAATGGTGTATGAATATGATGGAAAGTGTAAGCTCAGAGTCACTTATGTCACCAGAAGGAAAGTTGGAGGTTAAAAAATGGGAATGTATAAAACAGTGAATCTTGTGGTGGACAATGTCCATGATTAACTGTACAAATATTAGAAATCTCTCCCATGAACAAATGTATGACACTATAACTAGAAGTTAATAATACAGAGGCATATAGGAAAAAAAATACCTATTGCCAACTATATACTACAGTTAGTAGTATTTTAACATTCTTTCATTAATAGTTACAAATGTACTATACCAATATTATGAGTCAATAATGGAGGGGGGATGGTTGGGGTATGGGAGGATTTGAGCTTCTTTTTTTGTCTTTATTTCTTTTCTGGAGTAATGAAAATGTTCTAAAAATTGAAAAAAATTAATTGTGTTGGATGCACAGCTGTATGATGGTACTCTGGGCAATTGATTGTACACTTTGGATTTTTGGATAATTATATGGTATGTGAACAATCTCAATTAAAAACAATTCTACAAAAAATGGTTACAGCAATCAAAACAGCATGGTCTTGTCACAAGGACAGACACATAGACCAATGGAATTGACTTTAGAGTTCAGAATTAGCCTCACCTCTATGACCAGTTGATTTTGAAAAGGGTACCAAAAGTCCACCCTATGGGGAAAGAACAGTCTCTTCAACAAATGGTACTGGGAGAACTGGATATCCATATGCAAAAAATGAAAGAGGACTCCTATCTCACACCATATATAAAACTTAACTGAACATTGACCAAAGACCTAAATATAAGAACCAGGACTATAAAACTTCAAGAAGAAAATGTAGGGAAGCATCTTCAGGATCTTGTGTTAGGTGATGGCTTCTTAGACTTTACATCAAAACCATAAGCAACAGAAGAAAAAAAACAGATAAATACAGACTTCAACAAAGTTAAGAACTTTTGTGCATCAAAGGACTTCATCATCAAAGCAAAAGACATCCTACAGGATGGAACTAAATATCTGGAAACCACATTCCAGTAAGGGTTTACTAACCAAAATATACAAAGAAATCCTACAACTCATCCACAAAAAGCCAAACAACCCAATTCAAAAATGGGCAAAAGCTCTCTGTCTCTCTAAGCCTATGCAGCAGGTGAACTCACTGCCCTCCACACTAAGTGGGACAGGACTCCCAGGGACAAGCCTGGACACAGCATCATGGGATTGAGAAAATCTTCTTGACCAAAAGGGGGAAGTGAAATGAAACAAAATAAAGTTTCAGTGGCTGAGAGATTTCAAATGGAGTTGGGAGGTCACTCTAGAGGGCATTCTTATGTGCTATATGGAGATTCCTTTTCAGTTTCTAGTGTATTGGAATAGCTAGAAAGAAATACCTGAAACTGTTGAACTGCAACCCAGTAGCCTTGATTCTTGAAGACGATTGCATAACTATGTAGTTTACATTGTGTGACTGTGTAACTGTAAAAACCTTGTGGCTCACACTCCCTTTGTCTAGTGTATGGACAGATGAGTAGAAAAATGGGGACAAAAACTAAATGAAAAATAGGGTGGGATGGGGTGGTTTGAATGTTTTGGGTGTTCTTTTTTACTTTTATTTTTATTTTTTGTTTTTTGGAGTAAGAAAAATGTTCAAAAGTCGATTCTGGTGATAAATGCACATCTATATGATGGTAATGTGAATAGTTGATTTTACACTGTGGATGATTGTAGGGTATGTGAATATATCTCAATAATACTGTTTTAAAGAAAACTAAAAAAAAAAAAGTAAAGAAAAGAAAATGGGCAAAAGACTTGAATAGACATTTCTCCAAAGAAGATAAACAAGAGGCCAAAAAGCAAATAAAAAGATGCCCATAATCATTATCCATTAGGGTGCAAATCAAAACCACAATGAGATATCATTTCACACCCACTAGAATGGGTACAATTAAAAAAAAAACACAGAAAATTACAAGTGCTGGAAGATGTGGAGAAATAGGAACACTTGTACATTTTTGGTAGAAATATAAAATGTGTAGCTGCTGTGGAAAACTGTCCGACAGGTCCTCAAAAAGTTAAGTATATAATTAGCATATGACTCTGCAATCCCACTTCTAGTTATATACCCAAAAGAATTAAAAGTAGGGATTTGCACGCCAATATTCCTAAAGGCATTTTTGTCACAATTGGCAAAAGATGGAAGCAATCAAACTATTCAACAAATGACTGGATAAACAAAACATGGTATGTACGTATAATAGAATATTATTCAGCCACAGAAAAGAAGTTCTGATACAAGAAATAACATGGATGCACCTTGAAGACATTATGTTGATTGAAATAAGCCAGACAGAAAAGGAAGAATACTGTGTGATCTGACTGATGTGGAATCATTAGAATAACCAAATTCACAGAGTCAGAAACTAGAATACAGGCTACCAGGTGCTAGGGTAGGGGTAGGAAATGGGAAGTTAATATTTAATTGCATTTGGGTGATCAAAAAATTTTGGTTATGTATGGTGGTGATGGCAGTACAGCAATGTGAATGTAATTAGCACAGTGAATTATATAGCTAAATGTGGTTAAAAGGGGATTTTTAGGTTTGCATGTATATTACTAGAATAAAAAATGTTTAAAAATCATTAAAAATATAAGTGAGACTTTCCTTACACTGGCATATGAACTTGCTCTGATAAATTACATTGTATATCTGAACAGACTGAATATTTAGCATTGAGGGTGGAGGCAGTGACCTGAAGCTCCATAAGAACTGACAGATGATGAGACAGGAATGGGGTCCTGCTGTTTCTGGATCTGCTGGAGCACAAAGTCAGGAACTTGCTAACAACCGAAACAAAGACATTTCTAAAAGGCTCGTCTTCTAGAGAGCCCCATGGTAATTTAAAGGCAGATTTCTCATCTGGACCTCATGATGTCGATCTATGAAAATTGAATTTGAGTCATGAAATCACTCCATAAATTTTAACTAAAACAACATACTCCCTTTTTAAATATTTATGGTCTCTGCCTCTCTGGGCTTTAGCTCTTCAGAAGTGAATTTTGGGAGGCATTCAGAAACTTGAAAAAGCAAAAGCATGCACTTAATACTTCTTTTCAAACCACCGACTTTCCCTCTAGCTGGAGAAGAGAAATCCCGACAAATCAAATTGAAACTCAGCAAGAAAAAAGTACATAGGAAGGATTTACCAAAAAGCAAGGAAGCTAAGATGAAAATAGTCTCCAAGATAAATCAAAGTCAGAACAGACCCTTCAGCATGAAGTGGGGGAGTTGAAGTGCAAAACATGCCCTCCCACACACACACCAGACTTTGGAAATTAATTTGCTTACGGAAAAGGTGATTTAGTAAAGAGTGTTGATTTTGGAGTCAGAGTCCTGACCCAATTTCAACTGACATTTAATTAGCTATGACCTTGGGCAAATAACTCAATCCTTTAAGACCTGGTTCTCCCAATTGTAATGTTAAGTTCTAATCCCCTTCCTTACAGATGTTATTAAGGACAAAATGAGATAATATGCCTTTCCCATTATCCATGCCTTTTATTATAGCCACAAATTTTAATTTTAATTTCCTTATTTTCCTCCATCTGGATTAACTATAGGGATAAATGATGATAGACAGTAAGGGAACTGAAGTATACAAATGTATTGCTTAGGTATATACATATATATAATATATAAATACACATATAATTTAAAATATAAAAATATATAATTGATGCTATGAATGCACATATGTGAAGCAATAATGTTGAGTAATCACAAGAAATGAGCATTGGAATCAAATTATTTCCCTGTGAATCTTTTTTTTTTATAATGGTGTATTTTTTGCCCATAAACTGTCTTATTACTAACTCCTTGTATTAGTGTCATACATTTGTTATAATTCATGAAAGAACATCCTTATACATGTACTATTAATTATAGTCATGGTCTACAATAGGGTTTACTGTGTCACACAGTCATGTATCTTCTAATCATTATTCTGGTAATATAAACGACCTAAAATTTCTCCATTCTAATCACATTCATATATATGATTCAAGCCTGTTACTTTCACTCACAATAATGTGCTACTCACCACCATCCATTTCCAAAACTTTACAATCAACGTAAATAGAAATTCTGTTGGATTCAATTTTTAAGTAGTTTGTTGAGAATTTTTGCATCTATATTTATAAGACAAGCTGGTCTGAAATTTTCTTCTTTTTGTCGTATCTTTATCTGGGTTTGGTATTAAGATGATATTGGCCTCATAGAATGAGATAGTGTTCTGTCCTCTTCAATTTTTTTGGAAGAGCTTGAACAGGATTGATATTAATTCTTCTTGGAATCATTGGTAGAATTAATCTGTGAAGCCATTTAATCCTGGGCTTTTCTTTTTTGGCAACTTTTTGAAGACTGCTTCAATGTCTTTACTTTCAATAGGTCTATCGAGGTCTTCTATTTCTTCTAGAGTCAGTATAGAGTGTTCACATATCTCTAGGAATTTGTCCATTTCATCTAAGTTGTCTAATTTGTTGGTATAAAGTTGTTCATAGTATCCTTTTATGATACCTTTTATTTCTGTGGGGTCAGTAGTAATGTTCCCCCCTCTCATTTCTTATTTAATTTATTTGCATCTTCTCTCATTTTTTATTTGTCAGTCTGGCTAAGGGTATGTCAATTTTATTGATCTTTTCAAAGAACCAACTTTTCTTTTGTTAATTCTCTCTACTTTTTTTTTTAATTCTCTATTTCATTTAGTTCTTTGCTAAACTTTGTTATTTCTTTCCTTTTGCTTGCTTCATGATTAATTTGCCCTTCATTTTCTTTTTCCTCCAGGGTGCAGTTAGGTCTTTGCTTTTAGCACTGTATTCTTTTTAAATGTAAGTTTAGGGCTATAAATTTCCTTCTCAGCACTGCCTTTGCTGCATCCTATAAATTTTGATATTCTGTGTTCTTGTTCTCTTTTGTCTCAAGATATTTACCGATTGCCCTTGCAATTTCTTATTTGACCAACTGGTTGTTTTAGAGTGTGTTATTTAACTCCCATATATTTGTGGATTTTCCAGTTCTCCACCTGTAATTGATTTCCAGCTTCATTCCATTATGGTGAGAGAAGATGCTTTGTATAATTTCAATCTTTTTAAAATTTTTGAGACTTGTTAGGTGACCCATTGGGTATTATATCCTGGAGAATGATCCATGTGCACTTGAGAAGAATGTATATCTTGCTGTTTTGGGGTGCAGTGTTCTATATGTCTGTTAGGTCTGGTTCATTTGTCATATTATTCAAGTTCTCTTTTTCTTATTGATCTTCTGCCTAGGTTTTTTATCAATTGATGAGAATGGTATATTGAAGTTTCCAGCTATTATTGTAGAGGTGTGTCTACCTCTCCCTTCAGTTTTGCTAGTGTTTGCACCTATATTTCAGGGCACCATGGATAGGTGCATAAATATTTATGATTGCTGTTTCTTCTTGATGGAGTGCCCCTTTTATTGATACATAGTGTCCCTCTTTATCTCTTATAACAGTTTTTGACTTAAAGTCCATTTTGTCCAATATTAATATAGCTACCCCAGCTCTTTTTTGGTTACTGTTTGCATGGAATATCTTTTTTCAACATTTCACTTTCAACCTATTTGTGTCTTTGAGCAGTGAGTCTCTTGTAAACAACAAATAGTTAGATCATGTTTTTTATCCATTCTGCCAATCTGTGTCTTTTGATTGGGGAGTTTATTCCATTAACATTCAGTGTTATTACTGTCAAGGCATTATGTCCTTCAGCCATTTTGTCCTTTGGTTTTAAAAGTCTTAATTTTTTTTTTAATTTTCTTTTTATTCAACTTCTTTTTCTGTATAGTTGAACTTTCATGATGTATCTGACTGATCTCTTTATCACTGCTGTTTCTGTATATTTTTAAAATACTTTCCTTGTGGTTACCCTGGGGTTTATGTAACACAACCTACATATATAACATATTAATTTGAAAAGATACCAACTTAGTTTCAATAGCATACATGTCCTTTGCTCCCACACCCCTATGTTTTCTGCTTAATGTTGTTTTGTCCCACATTACCACTTTATATTTTGCAAGTCTCATATCAGAAAATATGCCTTTTTATTATTTCAATTGTATTCTGACTCTTATAGGATTAAAGAATAGAGTTGTGTCTTGGGGATACAGTACTATTGGGTTTTGCATTTACCCTTTTAGGTACCCTTGCTGAAGATCTTCATCTCTTCACACTACCCTAGGCCACTTTCCACTTTCTCCTGTTTTTTTGTTTTTTTTTGTTTGTTTGTTTGTTTGTTTTTTTATCCTTCCAACCTGCAGAATTCCCTTTACTAATTCTTGAAGGGTATGTCTTTTGTTGATGAACTTTATCAATTTCTGTTCATCTGTGAATATTTTAAACTCTCCCTCATTTTTAAGGACAGTTTTGTCAGAAAAAGAATTTTTGACTGGCAGTTTTTTCTCTTTTAGTACCTTGAATATATCATACCATTACCTTTTTGCCTCCATGGTTTCTTATGAGAAATCGGCACTTAGTCTTATTGTGGATCTCTTGTATGTGATGAATTGCTTTTCTCTTTCTGCTTTCAGAAATCTATCTTTATCTTTGGCATTTGACATTCTGATTAGTATTTGTTTTTGAGTAGGTTGAGTAGAATTATTCTATTTGGAGTACACTGTGCTTCTTGGACATGTATATTTATGTCTTTCATAAGAATTGGGAAATTTTCAGTCAGTATTCCTCAAATATTCTTTCTGCCCATTTCTCCTCCACTTTTCCTTCTGGGATGCCGCTCATGAACATGTTTGGGCACTCTGCACTGTCAGTCAAATTCCTGAGACACTGCTCAATTTTTTTCTATTCTTTTCTCTATCTATTCTTCTGACTATGTGATTTTGATTGTCTTGTCATCTAGTTTGCTGATTCTTTCTTCTGCCTGTTCAAATCTGCTGTTGTATGCCTCTAGGGTATTTTTAATCTCCACTATTTCACCTTTCATTCCCATATTTTTTGGTTATGTTTCTTTTTATACCTTTGAATTCTTCTTTATGCTCACACATTGTCTTCTTAATATCCTTTAGCTCTTTGCCCGTATTTTCTTCATCTCTTTTAATTGATTTAGGAGATTTGTTTGAACTTCTTTGATTTCTTGTTCCAAATTTTGTGTCTCCTCTGAAGTTTTAATTTGTTCCCTAGACTGACACATATCATCCTGTTTCTTAATATACCTTGTAATTTTTTTTGCTGATGTCTAGGCATCTAATTATCTTGATGAGTTAACTCTGAAGGTCAGTTTCTTCCTCATGTCTATGGTTCTATTGTTGATTGGTCTTTGTGCTAAGTCTCTTCTTGCCACTTGGTCCAACTTATTCTAGACCTTTAGGATAGCCCATGTTCAGATTTTCTCAGCTCTTTTTCATCTGATTCTTGCCCTAGATATGTGGTACAATTTTTAAGATTGCATTTTTTGTGCAACTGTTTCACCTCCAGGAAAAAGCTTCTTTTCCTCTGGCCCTTCTCTGGGAATCTTGATATGTTCTGTTTGTTTTTGTGCAAATTTTTCTATGATTTGTTTAAATTATTTCCCTCACTCAATGCCTCCCTTTCATTATACTTTTCATTTCTGAGACCTGTCCTGTCTTACAACAATTCAGTCTAGGCCCCACCCTCCCTTTTCTTCTGTGTGGCTTTTCTGCCTCCAGTTTCTTCCCCATTAGGGTATTCTTCTAGCTGGGGTTGCCAGACAGGGTCAATCCAAAAAGTTGGGTCACAGAAAACCTAAACTGGATTGAGTGAGTGTCCTCTCACCAACTGTTCTGCAATTTTCTCTCCTCTCCCATCCCTTCACCTCAGGGGAACCTTTTTTTATGCAAAACTCTTCAGTGGCTTGTGTTCCACCCTGGGTCTCTGTGGACTTGGGTCCCTGTGCCTAGATATGCATAGGCTTCTAACTCACTGATGCCAGTGGCTCTATTGTCTGAATCCATGGTGTGAGTGCTCCTTTTGAATCTTAAATCCACCAATAGCTGTAATCTTGGGCAAGTTATGTGACAGTTCTGTATCTCAGTTTCCTCATCTGTGAAATAGGCAAATTATATTTTCCACTCGCTAGAATTGTGGTAAGAGCTCTAAAAATTTAAGAAAGTCAAGTCCTTTACACTTAAAATGTTCTCAGTAAATAATATATATTAGTAAATAGCCAAGATATTATGTGCATAACACTTAATGTCTGTATCTGTAAACATGTCATCAGCCTATTTTCAGATATCCTAATAACTGTACTCCTTCCTATAAATAAGGCTCTGTTCTAATCATTAGGACAAGATTTGATGTGATTATTCCTATGTCTCTCATCAAAGTAGAAATTTGTCTTTACACCATATGCTCAGACTCTAGCTTTGACAAAAGCTAAGAAATTGCATCCAAATGTGTTTGGCTCAATTTGCTTACTCTTTTCCAGCATTAGACCTTTTATGCACCATTTCTCTAGTTGGCTACAATTTTGTGCTACACATTATCAAGCAAGTGATAATATAACTTGATTAACATCTGTTGCTAATTTCTTTGTCCTGCAAGTACATTGAGAAATGATTCCTGCCTTTTGGAAAGGTACAGAGAGCAGAGCTCACATTTATGGTGTAATTCCCGTAGACACACACCCTAAAACTTGAACAAGAAACAAAAAAGACAGGGCAAAAAGCAATGACCACAGCTTCAAATTCTATATATAGAGATAAAATATATTAAATATTTTTTTGGAAAGGAATTAGTCTATGCACTGCCAGTTTGGAATCTTCTTGAAAGACAGTTTAATGTTTCTACTAGGAGATTTAAAGAAAATAAAGGTCTACAGTATTTTTAGGGTTTTTTTCCTGGTCACCCTGCAAACTGACCATAAGACATGATCTGCCAGGATGGAGAATGTCCACATTATCCTCTATTTAGGGAAGTGAGTGGAGAGATGAGGGCGGGCCATCATTTGTCCTCTTTGTTTTTTTTAACTTCCCCTCCTTTGTAACAGAATGGTACCACCACTGCTTCCCCCTCCCTGCTCTACCTTCCCCCCCACAACCCCCAGATTCAGTGGGCTGTTTGTATCTCTGTCTCCAGCTTTTATTGTAGAAAATAACATTGTAAGGGGAAATCAGTGTAGCATCTTGGTTTGGGAAAAAATTAAATGTTGTGGTTTTAGTTTTGGTAAAAAAAAAGCAATGACCACAAATGTTTTGTTCAGGCAGAACTGGTTTTGTGTCTAATGTGTTGTGAGT
This sequence comes from Choloepus didactylus, assembly GCF_015220235.1. NCBI lineage: Eukaryota > Metazoa > Chordata > Mammalia > Pilosa > Megalonychidae > Choloepus > Choloepus didactylus. The sequence continues at coordinate 23,240,295 of NC_051325.1, read as the reverse complement.
AAAGCAAAGCAAGTAACAGTGGGGGGTGAAGTAAATAGAGGTGTGTTTGTAGTTTCAGGAATCAGTTAGAGAGAGGTCAAGGGATTTTACATAGTTAGTGGCTTGAAGAAAGGAAGATATTATTGTGAGCAATAAAACGAGGGGTTCTTATTTATCAAACCAGACATTGGTCTTTGTATGATTTATCTCATTGAATCTCAAATCAATGCCATGAGTTAAGGGTTATTATTATTACCAGTTTACAATGAAGAAACTGAGATTCAGAAAAGCTAAATACTTGGCCGAGATTACAGAGCTGATTTATTGCAGAACCAGGACTGAAAACCCTGTCCACTCCTGAATTAAGGCTCTTGGCTACTCTCTAAACTTGACAATCTGCAAAGTTAATAGGTCATCATCTCCACTTTATTGAGAAGAAACCAAGGCTTGGTGAGCATAAGTAGCTTCCTTCAAGCCAAAAGTTGGGGAAGGCGAAATTTGGGATCCAAATGTGAATCTGAGTTAAAACTGGAACACAGAAAACATTTATGTTTTCTAATTTTCTAGTCATTAAATATTAACATGGTAAGTTGGATTTTCCTTTGAAGGAGTGAAATCAATGAATTACATCCACCTTGTTCAGGAAAGGGAAGAATAACAGCCAACCATGAGAAAAAATGAGTGACACAAGGAAAACCTGTGATGGACTGTTCTCATTGATGCATTCCTTCCTTTCTGTTGACCTGTATCTGATATGTCTGTATTAATTGTCTATTGCCATGTAACAAAATACCCCAGAACTCAGTGACTTAAACAGTAAACATTTAGTGTTGCTCACAAGTCTACAAATCAACTGGGCACATCTGGTCTTGTTTCACTCACCTGTGATAGGTCAGCTGTGGGTTGGATACAGTTCTGCTGATCTATACCAGTCTTTCCCTTTTGTTTGGGGGTCAGTTAATTACCAGCTAGACTACTTTGGTCCTTCTCCATTTAGTGTCTTGCCCTCAAGCTAGCTTGAACTTGTCACATGATGATGGGAGAGTTCCAAGGAAGCAAGTAGTAACACAAGAACTCTCGTAGCTAAAGATTGGAACTAGCACATTACTCTATTTGCATTCTGTTGGCCAGGACAATTTCCAAGCACATACTGGATACAAGAAGATGATAAATGGAATACACAACTTAATATGAGGAGCTGTAAGGTCACATTGCAAAGGAGAAGAGAATTGCGCCTTATTTGCAATAAATCTACCATGCTGTTCTTGCAAAAATGATTATATGCCTTCCCTATGATCCCAAATTCATTCCACTTTTAGGTATATCACCAATAGAAATGTGTACATACATGCACCAGAAAACATGTGCTACTATTTGTATAGTAACATTATTTGTAATACTCTAAATAGGAAACAACCCACGTCTATGCAATAGAAACAAGGACATTTGTTGCCTTTCATTGGGAAGGTCTAGAACAATTTTTTTAAATAGTTCAAAAGTAAGTTAGAAACTAGTTGAACTAAAGTGAAACCAAAACCCACAGTGCTAAATCAAGCAAGGTCATCAAACGGCTGGCCTCTAAAACCCCTAAGACCCTCCAGAGGCATTGAGAGCTGGATTTCTATAGGCCAATTGGGACCAAAAAGAACCCCATAAATGGCAAAGCACTGAAATTGGGCTTGCTGCAAGAAACTGGAAGGGTCTAGGTGGGATTTTACCACTCATGAACTCACGAGGGGAGGCAGAGATAAGCTGGAGTCTCTGCCTAAAACTATGTGCAATGTTGACTGGGTGGAGGGGCAACGTAGAGCAGCCAGGGCAGAACCTGGGAAGCCTTAGGCTGGCTGAGTGGTGGTTTCACTACTCCCCCATCACCACAGAACAGCAGCAGCAAGACCCAGCATAAGCCCCACTTCAGGACTGAGGGTCTGTGGGGGTCCCAGGGGAGACCCAGGTGAAGGCTACTGCAAAACCACCAGGGGAAATGAGCAAAAGTAAAATGAAGGAAAACAAAAAAGGCCTTTAAGATGAGCCTGAAAATAAAATTTCCAAACACATGACAAAATCTAACACAAAGAAACACTTAATACCAAACAACTAAGAGTTGAAATGATTCTCATCAAAATGGAAATGATAGTTTTTTTTCAAGATAATTTTTTAAATGTATATTTATGTGCTCTGAGATAGAAGACTAGAGTATTACTCAAGAAGAGATAAATATAAAGCTTGATAAACAAGGGACTAACAGATGATGCAAAATATGTGACTCTTCATAGTAGCCCCAAACTGGACACAACACAAATGTCCATCAACTGGTGAATAGATAAACAAAATGTAGTATATGCATACAATGTAATACTGTTCAGCAATCAAAAGGAAAAAAAATACTGGTACATGCTATAACGTGGATGAACCTCAAAGACATTATGCTAAGCAAAAGAAGCCAGACATAAAAGCCTATGTATTATGATTCCATTTACATAAATTGTCCAGAAAAAGCAAATTTATAGAGACAGAAATTCTTAATTTTCCTTTGCCAGGATTTCTAATTCATTTATAATCTTTTTGCAAGTCTTCTTAAGGTCTGGGACCATGGTGATAAATAAATAAGCAAGGACAAAAATGGACATGTCTATATTGTTTGTGACTGAAAGAGAAGCAAATACATGGTAAGAGAGAAAGGGAGAAAGGGAGGTAGGGAGGGAGATTATGTGTTAATATTTATCTCTTAAATTCTAATAGAAAAGGGATTGTATCTCTATGCTCCAAACACCCTCCTTTTGCATGTATGACAGAAAATGTGGTTTTGCATAACTTCATTTAAACCCACATAACCAGTTTGACTACCTTAACCAAAGCCAATAGTTTTTGTGTTGGGGAGGAGGGAGTTTTTAATCTGAGAGATGCCAATAGCTTGCCCAACTGCATTTTTCTTCTTTATCTTTTTCTGTACAGACACCACCTCAAAATGTTAGATTTGTTCCACTTGGAATAGTTTCATGTGGAGCAAATGCATAGTTCTTTGGCTCTAAAAACAGGAGATTTGGGGCTGGCCACACCATCATTGGATTCAGTTATCAAAATATCCAAATTTAATCTGGGCATAATTCAAGATATTTTGTTTCTCTTCTAGGTCCATCAAGGACTGTGCTCAAAGGCATACATCATCCAGAGATTTCCTCCAACGATTCCCAGTCTTGGAGTTCAGAATTTGAACCCAACTGATTTTCACACAGTGTCAATAGATGAAGAATTCACTTTTTCTCCAAGTCCAATTGAGTCCTAGGTGTTGAGATCTGAGACTGAGACCAAGACCTTACTTGTACCCAAAAGTTAAGAGCATAACCCCCTAACCTAAAAAATAAGGCAAAAAAAAAAAGAAAAAGGTGCTTTTCTTTGAAGTATTGTGTAAAATCCCCATGGGATGTTTGTAAGTTTTCATGAAATATTAAAGACCTTTGAGCTGGAAGACTTGGCAAGGTAACAGTACAAAATTCTGCTCTTTTTTTCCCCCTCCTTTTCTTAATAACCCTGTTACATGACCTTCTAAAGGCTTTGTTCCCTTAGGAAACATTAGATGACTTACAGTATAGTCTGTAATAAAACTTGGAAAAGATGGCCATAGCACTGGTTCAATAATCATGAGCATTGCTTTTAGCTGCAATTTTCCAACACATTGTTCATATAATTAATTGCAAACCCTCAGATAAAGAGTTTGGCCTAGAATACAAAAGTTCCCTTAGGTGTTTGTGGTGTAGACTCAACATTCCTGGTCTTTGGGTCTCCTTAAGCCTTGTTTCTTGACACATGTGTGACCTTAATTTCTAAACAGACCTCATGGATACAGACACAAGCATTCTGATCTTATTCCCGGAAGTGCAGATCCCTTCCTGGCTGGGAGTTCACCTTCAGCTCCAAGAACTGTGAACCCACCCTCTCCCAACCAACACGAGATTGGCTTGTTTGCTCACTGAAGGCCCATCCTTCAGTGGATTCTATGATTGAAGGTGACTTTTGGAGCAGTCAACATTCCAATGTTCTGTGATGATGCAGGGCCTGGCATCTGTCTGTGGATGGCAACTTCTCAGTGGATTTCTTGCAGCTTTGCCTTCCCATCCAACCTCCTCATCTCACACAAACTCCTCCTACACCAGGCCCCATTGGGTGCTATTCACCACAATGACCCATGCCCCTAGCTGTCATAGAGACAGGTTATATTCTTGGCAGATCCCCATAATGAGGCTCATTTTGTAGACTTTACAGATCTAATTGCAATTATAGAAATACAGAGAGAGATAGAAACAAGCAAGAAAAAGAGAGCAAGAAATAGAAAATAAAGGAGGAGAAGGAAGAGAAAGAGGAGGAAAGGATAAGAGGAAGAAGAAAGAGGTAAAGGAATAAGATTTCTCTTGCCTAACTTATTACAGTAAGTGTTGAAAACAGGCCAGGGCATCTAAAGAGGTTTAACACAAATGTATTAAGATGAGCTTCCGTTCATCCTGGGTACAAGCTATGGGTTAATCTACGCTAAGGAAAATATAAATTGTGAGGGCAGCATTGTGGTAGCACTATATACTCATGGAGGTTTGCATGACGTCATAGCATTGATGTCACCTTATACTTCCATTACATTTAATCAGGTTGAAAACTCTAATGTAGCTTTACTTTGGTCTTAGCCTTGACTTGGGGGGGAAAGCCACAAGAATCCTCTTTCTGAAGATATCAGAGCACAATCTCCAAATTTTTTTCCAGACTAATGCTGACTTTTTTGTCCGTCTTTTTGATCATCCTTTGGGGTTAAGAAAATGAAGAGGCTTTTAATGGTTAAGAAAATGAAGAGGCTTTTAATGAGTCTGTTCTCCTTGTACTGAATTGGGTTGCCATTGTGATCCCTCAATATTTGGTGGCAGTTCTGTTGAGCAAAAACAAAAGGCTTTCTTCCTTGGCTCTCTTCAAAGTGCCTTGATATGATATGCAACCCATTATGCACTCCCCATTTGCATGTTTTCAATGAAAACTTAATTTAACATTAACTGTCATTTCAGTCCAGGGTCCCTTTCAATGTGCAAAGGTGTTACTGATTGAAGCACATCCCAGTCTTGAAGCTCCTAGAAGGTGAACTCATGGATGCAGTAGACTCCTTTGGGGGCATTTTGGAGAAGAGCAGTGCCAGGTCCCATAAATTACGCTGACCTTTTTGAAAAGTGGTCTGCTTCTCCTGGATTTTTTTCTAAACAAAGCAGAGAAAGAAAAAAGGAAAAGGAAAGAAGAAACAGAGAAAGAAGAGAGAAAGAAAAGAAAGAAAAAAAAAGAAACAAGAAGGAAGGGAGGGAAGGAGGGAGAGAGGGAGAAAAAGAGGGAGGGAGGGGGAAACAGAAAAAAAGAAAAGAATTCCCTTAAGCCAATCATTAATCTTTAGGAATTCATTTGTGTTCTTTCATTCACTGTCCAGACAATAAGTTCTATTCTGTTCCAAGTGATAATCTGAAGGAAAGACTCTGCCAACTGGGCATAAAAGAGGAGAAAAACTTCGTAAATTCTTTGTTGCAGCCAGAACATGTACCTTCTGTAGATACCAGGGTCATTCAGAAATATCCGACTTCCTGTTCATTTCTGAGAAACAAAAATCCCCTGGATTCTTGCCCTTTGGCTGCACAAACCCCTCCTTACCTGCCTCCAGCAATCAGTGAGGAGGCCAAGACCTTTTCTCTCCACTCTGATCAGAGTCACTGCTTCCCCCCTTGTAGCAGAGAATCTGGGCACTTGGGCTACAGTTTGCCAGCCTCCCTGTCCAATGCTTTCCATCTCGAAGCATTTGCCCTGCAGAAAACCATCCAAAGAAAGGCCTGCCATTCTCTCACATGGGTTTATGCCACTTTTCAACTCAGCTTAAAGATTCCTGTTTTCATGTTGCCACCTGCCATTTCCCATTACACAGCTTGACATGCATGTGGGGAGCCAGACACCATTTGTGAGGATTGGGGCGGAGGATGTACCCCAGCCAAGGAGACCCCAACACATGACTGCTGGGGTGTGCCACTGTGTAGAGCTAGATTGAAACATATGCAAGAGGACAAAGGAGAAGCCCATTCTCTACCTTTTAAGGAAAACACAGATGTTACCAAGCTTGTTAAGTTTTGCCCTATCAAAGCCTAGAAAGGACTCAAACATGTTTATCGACATCCCAGGGCAAAGATTCATTGGAATTGTTTCTATATGTAATGCAGGTCTCCTTTTAGGAGATGCTAAGAATTTGTACCAGAAATGGGGTAAACTACGAGCAAAACATGAAATGACTAGTGTTCTCCTTCGGCTTCCATGCATTTTCTTTCTAATGCCAACCCCTACCCTTATTGCAGATCAAAATTCCAGGGTTTATAAAGTGCTGGTGCTCAGCTAGGATTAGATCAGGAGAACAGAAAATGGAGTCATTAACAGGAATATATTGAGGCTGGCTTAAAGGCTTAATTCCCTCCACCCAGACATGAAGAGAGAGCTTTTAGGCCAGGTGGATCTTCAACAGCAGCATGACAGGCTGTCAGATGAAGAATCTTAAATCATATCATAAATCAAATTATAAAGAAGATTCTGCCTTGGGCTCCCTAGAAGCTCAATCTTTTTTTTTAATTGAGTTTTATTGATATATTCACATACCATACAATCATCCACAGTGTACAATCACTCGTTCACAGTGCTATCATGTCGTTGTGCATGCATCACGACAATCAATTTTTGAACATGTTCATTATTCCAAGAAAAAAATAAAAATAAGAATAAAAATTAAAGAACACCCAAAACATCCTATCCCCTTTGTTCCCCCCTATTATTCATTTTCTTTTTTGTCCCCATTTTTCTACTCATCTGTCCATACACTGGATAAAGAGAGTGTGAGCCACAAGGCTTTCACAATCACGTGGTCACACAGTGTAAGCTATCTAGTTATACAATCGTCTTCAAGAATCAAGGCTACTGGGTTGCAGTTTGACAGTTTCAGGTATTTCCTTCTAGCTATTCCAATCCACTAAAGACTAAAAAGGGATATCTATATAACGCATAAGAATAACTCCAGAATTACATCTCAACTTCATTTGAAATCTTAGTGGAACTTTATTTCATTTCATTTCTCTTCCCCCTTGGTCAAGAAGACTTCCTCAATATAATGATGCCAGGTCCAGGCTCATCCCCAGGAGACAGGTCGCACGTTGCCAGGGAGGTTTACAACCCTGGGAGTCATGTCCTACGTAGGGGGAAGGCAGTGAGTTTACCTGTAGAAGGCCAATCTTGATCAATATCTCGTGTCCATTTTTAGAGCTTCCTTCCTGTATGGTGAAGTGTTTGATAACTATGACTGCTTTATGAGGGTTCATTGCTTTTCCTTTGAAAATACAGTACATTGTGTCTGCAGGCCAGAGGGACATAAAGAGCTATCGTTTGAGACCTGGAGATCGGACTGTCATCCTTTTCCTGCCCACATCAGACCACTCTCCAGTAGTTGGCTCCATATAGACTAAACAATTCCATAACCATTCTTTTCTCTCAGGTTCCTTGACATCAGAGTGTTCAAAAGAGCCAATGCCTCCTAACTAATAAAACTTCTCATGGTTTCTGAGAAGTCCCCAAATTCAAATATATCCCCTCTCAGTAAACAGATTTTCAAATGGGATTTCAAAATTAAAACAAGAAGCTTTAAGGATATGAATACTGCTACTTAACTTCTAGCATGAATAAAATGTTAATCAAAATCTTTTTTTCTGCTTATCTTCTAATAGGCAGTATGAGCTGATGTTTATTTCAGTGCATCCTAATGCTGCAGAGGAGTGGGAATCCCTGCTTTATTTTCTAAAGCCATCTTCTCTGTTGGGACTGCTTCTGAAAATGTTCCTAATTGAACTTCCCACAATCTATTGAAATAATCTAGGGTTAATGTTGGTGCTTTGAGTGTTGGAAAAACATGAAACATTAGAGGGCAGTGCGGAGGGGGTGCTAGAAGCAATATGAGATAATTATTTCCTAAGTACTGCTGGGAATCATCCATTAGCAGGCCATGTTGTTGGGTCCAAGCAGAGAATGCCTCAGTTGTGTCTTGCTGTATATCAGGACCAGCCTTGGTTTGGGTTGCAGGTAAAAGGAAATGAAACCAGTGTACCACCTGGTTTTCCAAATGGAAGTGAAGAAACCATGGAGACATCCGTTCATCCAATCCCTCAGCAAAGACCATTTCAATTGGAGTATGGAAGTCCAGTGAGGTTGGAATTTTCCTTTTGAAAGGATAGAGCAATGTTTGGACTGCATACCGATGTGTAAATTTTAGCAGGAACGTCTTCCATTAATTGGAAATATGTTACACTCATGGTACGTGGGTGGTTAAAATTCTGTCCTGACTCTGCCTTGTCCTTTTATTGAATGGGTCAAAGTGTCAATTATTCCATCCTAATGCCTTCTGGGTTTGGGAAGTGTTCAAACTATCTTTCCTTCCTGCTGCAATTAGATTTTGTAATGAGCACATGTAAGGGCCTGCCTAGCAATTCTAAGGTTTTCTATTTTCTCTGGCATCTCCTGACATGCAAATCCTAATGATATCTCTGGTATCTCCTGAGCCTTGATTTCCCCATCAGTTTCCTTTTCTGGAGGTGGAGGGAAGGCTCTTATTCTGCTTCCAAACCTTGGGGCTAGAAGAAGTCCCTTCAGGTCAAATCCTCAAGGTGGCCACACTAAAAAGTATCAAATCACTTACTTCCAAGTCTTCCAAGGATCTCCTTTCAAAAAACAAAATCCACTGCTGGTGGAAGAAGGAACCGCTCCACCACCCTTAGCTTCTTCTGTTGGAGTGCTGTTCCTCGAGGATCATGGTGCCCTCGCTGTGGAAGGGGCTGGTGGGCATCGTCCTTTTTGCGTTAGCCCACGCAGCCTTTTCTGCTGCTCAGCATCATTCTCATATGCGATTAACAGAAAAGGAAGATGGATCACTACCAATAGATATAGTTCTTCAAATGCATCTGGTCTTTGCAGTTACCTGTTATGGTATAGTTCATATTGCAGGGGAGTTTAAAGACATGGATGCCACTTCAGAACTAAAAATTAAGACATTTGACACAATAAGGAATCACCCATCATTTTATACATTTAATCATGGTGGTCGACTACTATTCCAGCCTTCAGATACAACAAATTCTTCAAACCAAGATGCATTGTCCTCTAATACATCTCTGAAGTTACGAAAACTTGAATCACTGCGTCGTTTGATTTTTGCAGATTATAATAACAGGACAGGACACAGAACTGGAATATTGGAGTTTGGGGTATAAAACATCCCCCTGCATCAGCATTTATATTGATTTTTCAGACCTAGTAAAAAAAGTTTAAGACCCTTGTTTTTACACTGTTAATCAAATAATTAATGAACATAAATTATCTGTGAAATGAATCTATGATCTTTCAAAGAAGGAATTTCTTTTTCATTTAAAAGAAATTCACATCTTTTGTAAAAGTCACTGTTTTGAACAGATTCTTTTGAAAATTGTTGATGGTTTTTCTGATTATTTTCTTAGATTTCTTTTCTTTTGCACTGCAGTTTTAGGATCCTTTTGGAAATACTGTGTGACTATTGCATTTTGCAGCGTGAATTACGGAAAAATGGTCTTCAGTTCTTACCAACAAAAGGACTTCGTGAAAGAGATCAAAATGGTGACTCATCAGTTTTTCTTATGCCCCCTAAAAAGTGGCCCTGCTTCAGCAGATACTTGCCAGGTTTTAATTTATCCATAACTTTTCACCCCGCCTTGCTCCCATATACTATCAGACATCAGCTGTCTTGTTGCATCACTTCACTGAGGTTCTGTGTATTGAGAGAGCAATTTTTGTGTCAGAAATTCTTTGTTATAACAAATATATTTAACAAACTTAACTTGCTGTAAAGCTACTTGTGTTCTCTTCATTTATCCGTAAAAATTTGCCCTAATTGATTATATAGTGTAAGAATAGTTGAAGATAGACCAAAATGTTCATTCGTGATTCAATTATACTGCCTTCGTAGAAGGAAAACTGATTACTTGTCAATAGCTAGTTTAACTTATTCAGAAACTCTGTTAGTTTGTTGCATACTAAACTAGTGAATTAGTAAAATAAAGGAGGAGTAGTCTCATCTGATGGCCGACATGATTTAGGAACTCGGCCGGATGTGTTCTAAATATTAGGAACTAATATCTAAATTTTTAAAAGGTAAGGTTGCTTAAGAAGTTGCTTCATGGCTTCTAATTTATAGCAGGCTGAGAGTTGCTGAAGGTGAGAATGAGGATACAGAGTTGAACTTCTAATTTTTTTTTTTCGTTACAGTAATTTTACTTTTTGGGAAATTTGGATAGCACTTCAATCTTCAGAAAGCTACACATTTTTTTCTGGAGCACATTGCTTTTGCTGAGTTGCGTAGGTGTAATGGGACCAACTGGAAGCAGGCTTGAAAAGGAAATGTTCTTTAGGAAAGAGGAATACTGACACCCTTATACTTGAACTTCAGCTCTTCTGTTCTGTCTGGTAAGGCACAGCGCCAAGGCATGAGATTGTTTTGTCATTGGGCTGTTGTTGATTTTGCCAGTCCAGTCTGTCCGGAACACTGACTTTCCTCTCTGATGAGAACAAAGTTAGAAATCTGCTGATAGCCTAAATAACGTAGAAATAAGTTAAAAATGTGAGGTCAGGAGTTGAATTGATGATTATTAAATCAAAAGTTACATCAGGCTTGTTTACCATTTTCCTCAAGTGTGACTAGATTTGGGAGATCCTCTTCCTTTTCTTTTGGGGCTATCTTCCTTTCTTAATAGGTTTTCTTGTAACAATTTTATTGAGATATAGCTCCCATACCATGTAATTCACCAATTTAAAGTATACAATTCAATGGTTTATAATATATTCATAGAGTTGTACCACTATCACCACAGCAATTTTAGAACATTTTCATCACCCCAAAAAGAAACCCCATACCCTTCAGCAGCGACCTTTCATTTCCCTCCAATGTCCCCCAGCCGTAGGCAATCACTAATTTACTTTCTGTCACTATGAATTTGCCTATTCTGGGCACTTCATATAAAGGGAATTAATTGTACAATATGTGGTCTTCTGTGTCTGACTTCCCAAATATGATTTTATTCTATGTGGAATGAGAACTTGAGGACTGTTATTGCTGTGAAAGGAAGTGGTTAGCAAAATCAGATTTGAGGAGGGAGATTCAGACACCTAGCAGGTTTCTCAGTAAATCTTACCCTGAATAGCTTTCCCTCATAGCCATCCATGAACTACTACTCATGGATATCATCCATGAGATACTCCTACTTAGAATATTTTGGCTAGTCTCTGGAATGGGTATTTAAGTCTTTGCCCATTCCAGAAGGTCCTGCTAAAAATGATGTGAAACAATTTGACAGATAATTGGCATTGCAGTTTTCAGGTGCTTCTACCTTTGCTAGCAGCTGGTATACCTCGAGCCAGGTAAGCTTCCAATGTAAAAAAAAAATTTCCTCCATTGAATATTTGCTGTCTTTTTCAAATGTGCACCATGGGATTGAAGATGATGTGGATGCATTGTAAAACTGCTAAACAGATTAAGTACATGATTTTATTTACAATACTATGAGTACAGTACTATGAGTACTGTCCAAAAATGTAGTTATGTGAGCTCATTAAGCCTGCAGTTAACAATGATTTCAGTGACATTCAGAAGTGTGTATTGTTCAAGATTCTCTATAACAGAAGAAAATTTCCAGGGAACCAGCAAAATACTATGGGCTAATGGCTCACCAGATAAAAATGCAGAGGGGTTCATTGGAGGCTATTATGCTTTGTAACTTCCTAATAATTGTTTCCTAAGCATTGTGGCTTATTTTTTGAGTGCGCGTGACAGCATCTTCCTGGTTGTGTGTGGCCTGTTTCCATGATGTATTGAATAATGTTATTTGTTTTGAGCATCAATGCTTGTAACACTAACCTAAACCCATTTTGGGGGGATATGTTTCCTCTCTTTTAATGACTTTGCCCTGTCCAATAAATAAATGGTTGTCTCACCCTGAAAAAAAAATCCATTAGATCTATGGCTGTGGGCAAAGGACAAAATAAAAGGAATTGATACGTTAACACCCTTGCTCCTTTAGCCCAATGTAACCAGCCCCTTTAGTGTTAAATGGATAAAAAGGCAAAATATTTTATTTGGTCCCATTTCTCTGGGATACATATCTATCTTAACAATGGTACATTGCCTTATTATCCGCTGTTGCTGATATACCATTGAGAACAAACATACTATAAATTGCACTTATCTAGTTTCTGTCTCCCTCATTAAAATGGAAGCTCTGCAGAGAAAAGGGGTTGTTTGCTTTGTTCACAGCAGTATACTCAATGCCTAGAACAAGTGTGTGGCACATAGTACGTTCTAAATAAATATTTTTGAATGAATGGATTGCATGCTGTTAAACAGTAATTATGGTACCAAGTAACCAGCCATCACCCCACTGCATTCCCAGCACCTTGCTGAGTGCTGACGTATCAAAGCAGTGTGTGCCCCCCGTGTCAACTTGAAGCATACATGTTTTAGGTCCAGACTGAGTGGGTCCATTCCCACTCCTTTCTTGAAGGAAGTCTCATCATCATTTCTCCTAGTTTCTGGGGAAGGGGAGGACATAATCTCATGGTTGCCACTCACTCTGAACTTCTGTTTCTACCTTTGCCTTAGATTGTCTTAGCATGTCCTCCTTCTGAACCACAGTGATCCAGGTTTTGCATAATTTCACAGTTACCCACAAGTGTTGATGTAAGTTTAGAGAGATCATTCATGAAACACAAACAGTCTGTTTAGATATGCTTGCTCTGAACAAACCGTTTGGCAATTCTGCCATATTGTCCGGCAATCCCACAATTTCTCTTTCTCCTCTCTGCTCTTTGCCCCAATTACAAATCATTTTTATGCTTGGATTTCACCTATGTGTGTTGTGTCCTTGACTCCTGGGAATCATGGGCTTCCATCAAGTCACCTTCTCCGTTGAGCCATATATTAAGATATTTTCATAAATAGGACAGTTCTTTTTAAAGAGGAATCCTTGCGCCAGTGGTTAAGGTAACAGTTTTGTTCAGCCTGCAACAAGTGAATGTTAGAAAGAGCAGAGGACAGGATTCTTACACCTGGGATTTAGTAAGGATTTGTTCCTGGGACACGAGTTAGGATATACAACTCCAGAGCTTAGTGGACAAGGCATGAATGGAGGTTTCCTATAATTTCTCTTCATCTGGTGTTCAGTGCTCTCACGGTCCTCAGGAATCCACATTGTAGAACCCTACTCAAGCCTTGTTTCTTCTTTCTCTAGAACAGTTTTTCGACTTTATTCCCTTGGGGTCCAACTTAACTGTCCAGAAAGACAACAGCAAATAGTTGTTCTAAAGATGGAAATTTCAGACAGAGTAGTAATGAGTATTGGAGATTTTTCCCCCAAGGGTAATTTATAAAAAAGAAAAAAATGGCTTTTGGTGTCTTTTAAAAGATTGAACCTTTTCAAAGAAGCCTGCTTCCTGCCTTCCTGCTTCATGCAAGTAGGTTATTCTGGTAAATAATTCCAGAGAACAGAAGTAGAGAACTGGGGAGAAATAAACCAGGAAACGATGGGAGCCAGCGGGCAACTGGATTTGGAAGGCACTGGAATCATTCTCAGAAATGCTCACCTTGGGGACAGAAGAAGGGAGCATGTAATCACTGTCTTCTATCTCTCCATTGGTCTAGTGTTACCCTGTGGGATAACTCCCTTCCATTCCAGGCTTGTACATATTAGCAGAGGGGTCCCCTGCTTCAAAGCCCCAGGGCAGAAAGCAAGAGAGAATGATGGGTAGCTAAAGTAAGGCTCTGATGAGTTCCACCTGTGCAAATCATCTAGCCATGGCAATGGCGGAAGTAAAATATGGGCTAAGGAGACATGGGAGAAGGCACAAGAGGTGACCCATGTAAAGGGCAAATTTAATGACCCCCCCCCCCCAAAATCAAGCAAATTAAAAGAGAGCAGTTTTATTTCAACTATGATATATATGGCTATTTCCATGCATGTACACATATGTATTTGATTTACATATATTTTTATAAACAGAAAACTGAACTTCTAGTTCCAGTAATGGTAGAGCAGATTCATGTAAACCACCAGGTAAGAACTACTAAAAAACTGAATTATCAAAAAAAAAAAAAACTCAAAAATAAAGAAAAATGTCCTGAAAGTATGTAAGATCTTGTAAGTTAGGAAATCACCACCTGCCAGTTTTGGAGATGACAAAACCCAGAGATGTTTGCACAGCCGCTCAAAGCTCCTTTGCCTTGAGCACACTTTTCTGATCAAAGACAGAAGCTACAAACCTAAACTGACCTTTTCTCAGCGTCATAGGTATAGGGTCAGAAATCAAAGCCCAGCACCCTAGGCTGGGAATGAACTCTAGAACCCACCTCTCCTTGAGCTGAGATCCATCAGTTCCCTTCACTCCAGAGGGGTATGGCACTAGGAACCATCCTTTCTCCAGAACTGAATTAAGATAGTCTGGGGCTGGTGGACCTCCAGGGGCTGTCAAAAGGCTGGTCTTCCTTCCTTTCTCCCTCACTCCTTCCTTTCTTCCCATCCTAGAAAGTATCACTATTCTAGGCCTCCAAATATTCCTAAAATGATATTTTAAATGAATGCTCATTATTCAAAGATAAACTACCAGAAAAAGAAGGAAACCAGGCATGTTGAGCAAGCAGGAAAAAACGTATTCCAGAAAGAGATTCACACGGACTCGAGACACAGAGAAAATCATACGTAGGCACAGACTAGTAATTGATGACAGATGAGCAATGCTTACAATGGTCACGGATATTAACTCTGCACTTGAAAATGTCAGTAGGAAACTGGAAACTATAAAAAAGGATTGATAGATCCTAAGCATTTTAAAAATTTCCATTGAGATTCCTTCCTTCACACAGGAATTCTTTAAAAGTATTTAAAAATTTTTCAAATATGTGAGAAGTTTTAGTTTATATTTCTGTTGTTGATTTCTATTTTAACTGCGTCATGGTCAAATATGGGGATCCCTATGATGCCAAGTTTTTAAAATTTGTTGTTACTTGCTTTATGGCCTAGTACATGATCATTTTTAAAAAATGTTTCATATGTTCTTGAGAAGAATATGCATTCCATAATCTTTTGTGTAAAATTATCTATACCTTGATAAAGACTGGGACTGTATAACTTGGCAAAAACTGGAGTGGCCAATGACTGTTACTAAATATACAAATATAAAAATGTTTTTGCATGTGGGAGAGCAAATGAATGTCAACCATGCAGAGAGTTGAAAAAGGGATGGTATTCGGGAAAAAACATAATCAAAGCAAACTGAAGTCTATGATCAACAGTAACATTGTAATATACCTCCATTAAATGTGACAAAGGCAATATGCCAATACTGAGTGTATATAAGAGGGGGACATAGGGGAGGAATATGGGATTCTTGGTAGGGGTGTTATTTTCTGTCCTTATATTGTATTGAATGACATGTTATTTTTCCTTTTATCATTTTTTTATTATTGCTAAAAAAAAACAGTTTTTCTTGTAGTAATCAATATGTTCAAGTGCTGATTGTGGTGATAAATGTACAACTGTATGATGATACCATGAAGAACTGATTGTACAATGTGGATAAATATATGGTATGTGAATATAACTCTATAAAATTGTAGGAAAAAATATATATAGGAGTAAAAGTGTTGGAGAAAACATGGTGAGAGGGATGTACCTATCTACTGTTGATGAGCAGGTAGAATGGTGTAGCCTTTCTGAAGGTCAGTGTGGTGGTTCCACAAAAAGTTAAGTATGTGGGGACCATAAGGTCCTGCAACCACATTATGGGGTATGTCATTTGAAGATCTGAGAGCAGAGACATGAATGAATATTTGCAAACTGTTGTTCATGGAGACAGCAATCATGATTTGCTAGGGGTGGAGGTGGCCTAAGGGTCCATAGACTGAGGAACAGAATGATGAACTGTGGTGTTTGCATACAATGGAACATTGAGCAACTACGAGAAGGAGAGAAGCTGTGAGACACACAACGAGGTGAATGGATCCTGTACACAGTATTTGAATGAAGTACACCAGAAATAAAGGCAAACACTATAATGCCTCACCAATATGGACTAACTGCAATGTGTAAACTCAGAATTGAATCTTAGAACATAGCCTAACATGGACATGATTATTGCAATAGTCCCTAGATTGCAAGCTCTTACAGCAGTCAACTCTATTCTTGAATTGTAATGCCTATCTCTAAACTTTGAGATGCTGATCCCTTAGTGTATAACCTGATTGGTCTCTGGAACAATGCGTATTTCTGAGACACCTGAAACTCAGAGCTAGAGCTCAGCAGACATGAATGTCAGTATTAGTGCATACAGCCACTGTTAAAAAAAAGCTGAAAAAGAGCCCAGACTTCAATTAGTGATGTGAATGAAGCAGATCTGGTTAAGATGAGGGCAAACTGGGCCAAAGGGTAAAGGTTGAAACTGACTGTGTTTTAAAGCTTTAACTTCCATATGAGACCCAGGGAAGAGATGTCTATTTGGTGCAGGATCTTTATTTTCTAAACCGTATAACTCTACAGTCGGTTTGTTCAAACACCACAATTACATGGAACTTTGAATAGGAAGTGAGATATGGTAGGTTAGTATAGGTTAGAGTGAAATAGTGACACATCCCAAAGTAATTTGGGCAGAGAATAAAAAAAATATATTTACAGCCTCCCCCTTCCCCCCCACCCCGAGGAGCTGGGGGAAGGTGCAGAAGTGTTGGACTTCCTCACCCGGACTGGTGTTGATGTTGTCACAAACATTGGGACTGGCAGTTTGATGTACTGAGCTCTCAATCACGGGACTTGCCCTTATGAAGCTTGTTACTGCAAAGGAGAGGCTAAACTTGCATATAATTGTGCCTAAGAGTCTCGCCCTGAGTACCTCTTTGTCGCTCAGATGTGGCCCTCTCTCTCTCTAACTGAGCCATCTCGACAGGTGAACTTGCTGCCCTCCCCGCTATGTGGGACCCGACTCTCAGGGGTGTAAATCTCCCCGGCAACGCAGGATATGACTCCCGGGGATGAATCTGGACCTGGCATTGTGGGATTGAGAACATCTTCTTGACCAAAAGAGGGATGCAAAATGAGATGGAAAAGTTTCAGTGGCTGAGAGATTTCAGATGGAGACGAGAGGTCACTCTGGTGGACATTCTTATGAACTATACAGATAACACCTCTTAGGTTTTAATGTATTGGAATAGCTAGAAGTAAATACCTGAAACTACCAAACTCCAATGCAGCAGTCTGGACTCCTGAAGATGATTATATAATAATGTAGATTACAAGGGGTGACAGTGTGATTGTGAAAACCCTGTGGATCACACTCCCTTTATCTAGTGTATGGATGGATGAGTAGAAAAATGGGGATAAAAACTAAATGACAAATAGGGTGGGATGGGGGGATGGTTTGCATGTTCTTTTTTCACTTTTATTTTTTATTCTTATTCTGATTCTTTCTGATGTAAGGAAAATGTTCAGAAATAGATTGTGGTGATGAACGCATAATTATATGATTGTACTGTGAACAGTTGATTGTATACCATGGATGATTGCATGGTATGTGAATATATTTCAATAAAACTGAATTAAAAAAAATATCTATACCTAATACATATATACACAAAGAACCCCAAAGATTGTTAATTTTCTATTCCAAATCTGAATTTGTATTATTAATTTTGTTTCCTCAGTTTGTGTAGTTTGTGGTGACTTTTCTCTCAATCTGAAAGTGTCTTTCTTTTACCTTTGTTTTTGAAAGATCCTTTTGCTAAGTTGAAGTTATTTTCTCTGAGCATTTTGAAGATCATATTACATATCTTCTTGCTTCCTTGGCTGCTAGTGAATAGTCACTATCAGCTAATAACCATTCTTTTGTTGGTGACTCATCTTTTCCTGTCTTTTTATATATTCTAATAGTCCTTTTGTGCTGCAATTTCAATATATATGAGAATTTGTTTGCTAATCCTACTGGTTTAAATTCTGATTCCTGTATTTGTTTAGATATATCTTTCATAAGTTCTGAAAATTTTCAGCCAATGTCTTTTAAAATCTTCTCCCTTCTCTACTATTTATTTTTGTCCTTGTAATACAGGTTAGACTTACCCATTAGATGTTTTTACTCCATCATCCACATCCTTAAGTTCCTTTTCCTATTTTTCTTTTCTTTTCTGTGTTACAGTCTGTGTAATTTCATCACATCTAATCTTCCCCTCACTAATTCTCTGTTCACCATTGTCTATGCTTGTGTTTAAAACATACATTCACAGTTTTTTAAATTAACAAGTATTGTGTTTCATTTATGCAATTTTGTGTAGCTATTCTTTCAGTCTCCCTGCTCACTAATGATGATGTCTTCTTGCTTGTTTTTTTTTAATGATTCTTTTATATCCTTTATATCATTAAGCATCGTATAATGGTTCTTTTCTATGTTTCCCAACTGATCATATCAACATCTCACTTCTTTAGGTATCAAATTTTGTTCTTTGTTATTTCTGCTGACTCTCTCACATGGTTTTCTATTTCCTTGTTTAATTTCCTTCTTGGTTATTCTCAATCTGTGACTTCCTTCCATGAAGATTTGCATTTGCTCCTTTTGTGAACCACTCTAGCCCCATCCATGTCCCCAAGCTTAATTCCTGGGTCTTAGTTTGGTGAACATCTGTTGCTTCAAGTCCAAGGCCCAGCCTCCTGACTGCAGCATTGTTACTGGCAGCTGCCTTGAGAGGAATTCCACCCTTTACCTTAGTCAAAGCAGTATAAAATTGCATCTGGGACAAGTGGTAAATGGAGTGTTATAAGAATCTCTAATGGGGGATGTTTTACTTAATAAAACCATAGAAGGTTCCCTGAGGGAAAAAGTGTTGGTGTGATCTCTGATGGAATATTAGGATGCAACTGGGTAAAAACAGTGAAGAAACAGAGTTCTGGGTAGCAAAAACCAGACATACATTTGCTTCATGTCTAGAGGGAGAGTGACAGGCATGAGGAATTGATTTATTTTTCAACTTTGATTGAGCTCTTGTATGTTACATGCAAATATCACTGGAGATGCTTGTGGGCTTTACCTGCTCTGCAACTGCCAGAAATTTGAAAAAGTAATATGAGCTGGAATTATTCTGGAAAACTCCCAGAGCAGAAGAAGTCATTAGCTCTCCTTGGAAGGAAAGTAGGGGTTATTCCAGACAAGAAGGGCAGACAATTAAGGGCCAAGGGTGGAAATGGGCACAACGAGTGCAGAGAGAGAATCTAGGCAGCTTTGTGGTCTAAGACAGTGTTACTTAAACATTCACATACAAGTCACTCAGAAATCTTGTTAAAATGTGGATTCAAACTCAGCAGGTCTGGGGTGTGCCCAGGAATTCTGCATGTCTCATAAACCTCTAGGTGATTCAGAATCTGGTCTGTGGATCACACGTTGAGAAGCATAGGTGTAAAGAAATGATCGAGTGGTCATCTGAAGTAAGAACATATCTGGGAAAAACAAGATCAGGCCCAGGGAATCTGTAATACTGGGATAGGAAATTTGAATTTGAGTCTTTTCACTGGTGATTGTAAAACTTTAAATCACCTGGGAAGCTTGTTAGACTATAGATTCCTATAAATCTAAACCTACCAATTCAGTGTTTTCAGGAGGTGGGGCTGAGACCACCAGAGCATAAACAACCCTCCAGGTGACTCTAATGCCCTGAACATTTGAGAACCTCAGTAACTAGGTAACCAGGAACCAAGATAAGATTATGCCTTTTGTAGTGAAAGGATAATACAGCCTTAGGAAACAGTCTGACATAGAGGACAGAGTGCACAAGAAGAGAGAAAAGAGTAAGAATGCTAAAGCGAGGATGGCCTTTTAATGCTTTCATGAGCTCTGAGCCAATAAAAGGTGAGACTGATTCCCCCAGTTAATCCCAGCTAAGCTTTGTTACATGGCCTTCGCTTTACTATGGGTTTACTCAGACTTGGGAGAAGAACAGGCAGCTTCTCCCCAGGTGTGTTCAGACATTTAATTGATGTTTGCAGTTGGATTTTCAAATCATGAATGAAGGGTTCCATAAAAGTACAGGTTTCATTATAGACCCCAAAGCATAACTCAGATAAAAGAGTGGAAGTTGAATATACTAAAGGATCCAGCAAATAGTCCCTTTCTCTGCAGCTAATGTTGGCCTAAAACTTTAAGGGATTCACAAAAGGGAATGAAAATGTTCTCAAACAAGTTGTTTCTTTGATTTATGCAATTCATTGATAGGTTAAGTGATTTTCCAAACCAATTAAGTAGTCACTTAAAACACACACACACACACAAATGCACACATCATTTAATTTTAATTCAGCATAGTAGCTTCTGCTATATTTAGCCTTGTTTTTCTTTAGGCAGCTGGTCCTGTTCTTGTATGGATTTGTTTCACAAGAGATGTTGTTGGGGCAACCCAAGAGGTGGTTAAGAAACCAGAAATGCTTGTCATCAGTTCTTGACGTCTCAGAACTTGGTGATCTTATCTGGGGCAGAAAAGACCAAGGATTACAAAGAAACCCAAAAATGTAGTTTTAGTATTCATATAGCAATCATGTGGGAAGAGAGAACTTGCCACTCTGCCAGAGTATGATTCCAAATGAAATCAATGTGCTGAAAGGAACATACCCTTCGGTGAACACTAATTTTGAAAAGAAAAATTCCTCCAAAATTGAGTTTACCACGACAGACCAAGAAGGCTGCGTGCAAACTTCCACTTGCTTATCTGTAGGTGGTCATCTTGAGTTTGGGAAGGTCAGCACAGGCTTACCAAAGTGGCATGTAATGGCCCATCAGGCCTGTTTCATCTTGCAGGCGGCAGGCTGCCCAGTTACCACGACAGACCAGACTGTTCTGCTCTGTGTGTGTAGCCTGTGTGCACCTGTGTGCAGCAGAATGTGCTTTTTACCTCGTGAATAATGGCATTTGTGACTGTTGCCCATATGTTCCACACTTGAGCATCAGTGTGTGTGGCTTTAAAGATGTAGACATTCGTACGTAATGTATTTGCAAGCTAACTTTTTCTAAATGAGAATAGCTAAATAGAATGTGTTAAGTGCATTATTGTTTGCTCTCTGGATCAGTATTTTGTTAGACTTCATTTTTATGTGCATTTTGGCTTACCAAACTTCTGTTCTGGGAAACCGTTATTTCCCATAGTCTTAATAATGTGTAGTTTAGGTTTTGTGAATTTTCTTTCCTTCTCCCATGACTGTGATCTCTCCATACCCATAATTCTAATGTCTGGGTGATATTTCACCTTGCAATTGTAAAATAATTTTGACCTGTCTTAATCCAAAATCTTCAATGAAGACAAAACTATAAATGTCATAGAAGGATGACAAAGAACAATTATTTCTTCAGATATTTGTATGAATACAGACCTTATATTTTTAATAAAACATATAATCCTTAGGATATCTAGATATCACAGATGATAAATTTTATATCTATCCTAAAATATCAGCCAGCAGATTGCAGAAAACAGAAATCAATATCCTGTTACTCTAGGGTTGTCAAATAAGTTCCATGCAATATTTGGGACATACTTATTCTAAAAATTGGTCTTTTGATAATAAAACCGCATTTGATAATAAAACCATTCTCAACTTTTATATATCAATGACTTTATTTTTCCATCTTTTTTTTTTTTAATCAAAAGCACCAATGATAACTGTGATGCTCCCTTCTAGGTTCCTGTAAGTTCTCTGCCCTCTAAGCCCAGAAGTCCCAAATGTTGGAAATTTTTTAAATCAATTCTTTTTCCAAGGGCTTATTTCAGATTCAATCTATTGTTCAAGGGCTTCCCTTAGCTCTGTAACAGAACTCAATGATTCTCCACTCGGGGCCTTCAGAAGGGGAAGGTCTCGTTGTGCTAAATGTGAAAGAGTTGCTGAAGACACGGGGAAAACTTGCCCTGCAGAAATATAACATTTTCATTGACCAGGGTACAGGGTATCTGTGGGAGGGGCATGAGGACTGGTGTTTGGGCCAGTCTGCCTGGTTGAATTCTTGGCAATGGCAATAATTAATCAGATTACTTTGCACAATTTCTTATCTCTTTGTCATCGGTTTCTTCATTAAAAAAATTAGAGATAGATGGATAAATGTTGGTCTAAGATCTCAGTGAAGTAACAAATGGAAAATGATTGCTGTAGAATAAAACTTTGAAATAATATTCTGTTCATAGTGGCAGAGGCAGCCATTCTCTCAGGAAGAGGGCAGAGCCCCTGTGAGGACAAAGACAGCCTGATTGCTCAGCCTTGACATTCAAATTAGACAGTGGTGCAGTGTGCCAAGAAATCTTTAGCTTTCAAGCAGCTCTAAAAAATATATTTTAAAAGTCCTGATTTGTACAATTTAACCACTTGTGTGCTGTACATGTTCCCATGATGGCCAATTCCAATCTTCCAACATGTCTCTGAACATAAAGTTGGAAAGAGATGCTCACAGGTACTTAGGAGAGGGCAGTGTTTTCTTGGAACTCCCAAAGCTGGGTTTTACCTTTTCATCTTAGAAGAAGAAAGATGCAAGATATGGTGTGGGGCAGTTTCCCGTCACCCAGCAAGAACAAATAAACTCTTCTTATGCTCTTTTTAGAACAGGAGGAGGATTTGCGGGCCATTTAAAAGGGAACAAACTAAGCCAGATGCCCCCCGGTTGCGTGGTCTGGGTGTGTGAGGTAACAGAAGCTTAGCTTGAAGAAGTCAAACCCTTAGACTGTGTTTCCTCTTTGAAATTCTATGAAGACCTCATTAGAATAGAAAAGAGCGTATCATTCTTAGAGAGAGGGCCTACGATAAGACCTCTGCCTCCCCACGTTCTTCTTGAAGTGTGGAGGACATCCAGAATGCCCTGGTCTCTAGTGGGAAAGACGGCACATTGGCAGGGGCACCGATGCTGCCACCTGTTGCCCAGAGACCTCCTGGCAACATTATCTGTCTTCTCAGGATCTTGCCTGCTCCCTTCAATCCTCTCTCCCCTATCATGGAGTTAGAAGCCTGAAAACTGCATTTTCCAGAAAGCTTTGCCTACAGAATTCTTGCTTATATTCCATCAATGAGAAGCTCTTGGGAGAGGTTTGGCTGGTGGAACAGAAGGGTATGTCACTGTGGCCCAGGTTCAGAAGGCAGGAGTGTGGGCATCCACAGAGAGTGGACATGAAGTTTTGTCAATGTCATGTCAGCAGCCTCTTGAGACTCATCCATGCCAGTGCTGACAGCAGATCCGATCTGTGACCAGACCTCACCCAACCCCTCAGACAGACCCAGAGACTGCACATTTCCTGTGACCACAAGATCAGCGCAAGTACAGCCAGACTGCTTGTTCCACACTGGGCAAATCTAGCTTTGGGGCAAAAGTGGAAATACTTGCAAATGGTAATATTTACTTCTTCCTAAAGTTGGCTTTAAAAGTCACCTTGTGACCACGTGTTCCACATACTCTTGAAACCCTCCTTGTATTTAACTCTTGCAAAATTGGGAAGACCTATTATGGCTGATTCATTATCATTAACTATAGCATAGATTATGTTCAAGTTTTAGGGGAGGCATCCTTAGATTTAGAATAACCCCTCAATTCTTTTTGAATTTGCTCCTTCTTTCCTTTATTCAGTTGTTCTAGTTTGCTAATGCTGCAGAATGCAAAACACCAGAGATGGATAGGCTTTTATAAAACGGGGTTTTATTTCACTACACAGTTACAGTCTTAAGGCCACAAAGCATCCAAGGTAACACCTCAGCAATTGGGTACCTTCACTGGAGGATGGCCAACAGCGTCCGGAAAACCTCTGTTAACTGGGAAGGCAGCTGGCGTCTGCTCCAAAGCTCTGGCCTCAAAACAGCTTTCTCCCAGGACGTTCCTCTCTAGCAAGCTTGCTCCTCTTCAAAACATCACTCCCAGCTGCACTCCGTTTCCTCCCCCCCCACCCCGAGTCAGCTCATTTATATAGCTCCACCGATAAAGGCCCACCCTGAATGGGTGGGGCCACACCTCCATGGGAACATCTCATCAGAATCATTACCCACAGCTGGGTGGGGCACAGTCCAAGCAAATCCAACCAGCACCAAAACGTCTACCCCACACAAGACCACAAAGATAATGGCATTTGGGGGACACAGTACACTCAAACCAGCACATTCCACCCCCGGACCCCAAAATGACACTATCTTTCCAAATACAACTAATAGTTTAAGTAAGTGCCCTAATAGTAAAGGATATTACTTGTCTTCAGTTTTCTTTTTAACTACCAAGACACTCAGACTCAAGCATTTCATTGGGGGAAAAAGAATTATCCAATTGAAGTTCTTGAGGAGTCGTTTGTTTATTCTTGGTCAGACAGAGTTGTATCTCTTTCTTTATGGAGCCTGGGGCCAGAAGGAAGGCTCCAACTTTCCAACATTAAGGGAGAAAAGCTATAATTCCTGGATAACAATCCAACCGATTAGTTCAAGAAGGTGACTGGAATTGCAAAAGCTTCAGAAAAATGTGAGGTTTCTGACCATAAAATTATTCGCCAACACCAACCCAATGCAGCCTGTCACAGGCATTCTTCAATGGCTGTACAGATTGATCAAAAAAAGGAAGCTAATAGTACGAGTATGTTTCACCTACATTAGGGTATTTTACATATATTTAGCTTGCTAATAAACTGGGGGAAAAAAGCTCTTTTTTATTAATATTTGGAAAAAGAACCCAAAAAGGGTACCCCAGCCAATCCAAAATGTTATGCATATATGGCACAATGTATTGTAAGAAACTCAAATGTATTGAGTGCAAAAATATCACCCTGATACCATTTGTTCCAATGACAACTTAGAGAAATGATACTTTTGGAGGGAGATCACCAGAGGCACACTGGACAGAAAAAGGAAAAAAACATCCCCTCTTTACTGAAAACCTACAGTCTGATAGATGGGAGGAGCTATGAAACACTCTGAAAAGCACACAGTGAACTTGATAGATTACACTTATATCCTCAAAATGCAACAAAACATGAAAGAGTACTTCATCTTCCCAGGAGACTCTATTATATGAGGGGTTAGACAAGTGATAAACTCCATATAAGCTGATCTAAAGAGCCTGCTTGCCAATAACACCTCTTTCAACTTCCTTGCACAGAACCTGATTGTCCTCCTCCAAATTACTCCTTTAGGTTGACATTGCTCCAAGATCCTCCTTTAAAATGTTGACATGTTTCTGAAGTAGAGAGTCTTGTAAAAATTGTTTCTTTATAGGAAAAAATAAATAGATAAGTGTAAGATACCTGATTAGGTCCCAATTTTTCTAAGAACTTTCCCTATGGAGTCAAAAGTTAATTCAGAGCACTATCCACAAGATGTTCTTACATGTTTGGACTAGTGTCCACAGCAGTCTGTACCCTACAGTAATTGATAGGTTCCCTGTCTTCACTGGCCAGAAGCAACCAATGGAGCACCCGTTTTGACACTCGTAGTGCTGTCCAATCCAGAAGTGAAGCCAAATGCAGGGGCAGTAGTGTAGAGGCTAGAGTTTCATCCAGGGAAATTTTCTTGGCTGTGGATCCCTGTGGGAGAAAGTGAGGGACAGCAGCAAGAGTGGCAACAGAGAAAAGGAGAAAAGGAAGGATAGGGATTAATCAAAGAGCACAAGATTGCAGAAGCTAATAAAAAGGGAAAATATCAATGACAGAATGCAAAGAGATCAGGGCTCTTGTCGATGTATAGCTATCTTGAAATTTGAGAAAAAGCCTTGAATTTTGCTTTAAAAAAAAAAGAAACAAAATAGCCATTTTGTGTTTCAAGAGAAGGGCCATTGAATTTTCTGTTGGATAGAATTACTTTTACATTGTGGTCTTCTTCTAGCTGTCATGTCTAATTGGGGTGTAGAAAGGAACCACCTTTCTTTAATTTAATGACACATTGGACATATCTAACTTGGCATGTTGGGTAATGGAAGTCTAAAATCTCTAAGTGAATCATTCTGCAAAATTCCAGAAGGAGTAGTTTTTCTTCTGTTTCTTATAATATATGGAGCATTATAAGGCAGTATGCCCATGTTTCTCTGATACATTTCACTTTTGCAGAGAAAGCAAAAAGGGGATAGGCTTCACAAAAAGTCACCTTGACTATGAACTTACTTCACTAGTCATCCATGGGTTAGTAAAATCAATGTCTAATCATTGCTTTGTAGACCATCCTGAAGAAAATGGCCAGCCAAATTAACAAATGTCATGAAGATAATGAGTGAAATTTTAAATGCAAGTAGAAATGTAATGGAATTATTTTAAGTGATTGGGGAATACTTATTTTCTAGTCACATAAAGCTTTTTCTGAATTTTAAATCCAAACATTTGTGCACACATCTCTAAAGAAAAGAAATGCTCAAAAACCCCAGTTAAAGGAACCCCACAGATATTTCCTCAATCTTAATATTTTGACTGGAAGAATATGCTTAAATCCCAAAGAATGGAAAATAGCAGGCCTTGGTCTGAGGAATGTTAGTGTTCTTTCCACAGCAGTCTCTCCTGGGTCAAGTGAGTATAATTTCTCCTATAGAGCCAGCCTTTTTTCAAAAGCTTGATTCTTCTCCATTGCCTCCTGGAATTGCTGAGAAATGACAATGATTCACTTGGGTACAATTACAAGCATTACTTTTCAGAGAGTATTCTATAAATACTGCTTGGAAGAAAGAAGGAAGCTGAAAGGATAAATCAGTAATAGCGAAAAGTGTCAGAGAAGGTTTTTCATCCTGAGTGGCTATGGAATTATAGGTAAAATGGTAAGTGCTTCTGCTGATACTATCTATAGCAGAAGCCAAGCAAAAATAGGATAGTCTTAGAGAAATATTTGCACACGCACATGTGTACAACACACACACAAATACATGTGCACATGGATATGCATGCCACCCAATTTTTGTAAAAATTTGTGAGAAAAAGGCACGTAAAACCAACATGGCTATTCTTTTGGGTGGATGTGATCCCATGTAAGAAGGAATAAGATATTTTGTTGTGACCAGCATTCTTGGAAGGAAGTTGAGGAGCCCCCTTTTCTCCCCACAGAAGGCCACATCCTGATCTGCATTGTTTCAGTGCATCCCAGTAATAATCACACTGACTCCTGGAAAACTATTATTGTAAGAATAACAGGGCCACACAAGTCAGGTTCAGAGTGAAACAGTCAATGATTGGCTGGAACAGGGCCAGGTTTTGAGAGAAATTAGTTCTGGATTTTCCTACTTTTCTCTGTGGCCAGGATCTACCGTTGGAGGAAAAATCATGCAGATACTTCAGCCCACTCACTGGATTTCTTAAAGCCAATCTCCACCCCTTTCTCTTTTATTCTAAATGCTTTGTGGTAAGACAGAATTCCAGTGGTACCATTTAAACATAAAAGAAATACCACAAAAATGTGTTGCTCCAATTTGAATTCCAGAACATGAAAGTGATTCTCAGGTTGCCTGCAGACCTTTGCTGTATGTGAACTTAGGCCTGTTTGATTACTGGTTGAGGCCAGGCACTCAGGCTCTCTTGTCCATGGTTGGGGTGTCACCTGTTGCCCGCCCCCCTTCCTTTTCTTTGGTTACTGTTTCTGGTTGGGGGCAGTTGGAAGTTCAGCTGAGCTGAAAGCATTCTGCCAGATCTTCAAAGAGTAAACCAAAGGAACACTCTAGAGCAGTGGTACCCAAATTTTAGTGTGTTTCATAATCACATGGACAGCCTGTTAAAACACAGATACTTGAGCTCGATCTCCATAAATACATCTCTAGAGACGTCCCCAGAGTAGCACCCTTTGAGGAGCACTTATCTAGAGCACAAAACTAGGCAATACAAGAACCCATTGGTTCACAAATTCATTCATCTACCATTAGTCATATGTTGCCATGTCCCAATCCTTCTGCCAGTCTCTGTGATGCACAGCTAAGTCCCAGGTGGTGGGGAAGGCCAATAATTTAATCATAGATTAGATGTGGTATAAATAGAAATATGCACAGGGATGAGTGGGGCATAAAGGAGGAAAGGGTCAAGTCTATCTGGATATGTGGGAGGGGCCAGGAACTGGTATGGAAAGTCGGAGAGAGGATGACGTTTGGGATACCTCTTGAAATGGGAGTGTAGAATCCCCACACAGAGCAGTACTGTGAAAAGGCATGAGGCTGGAGTACAGACTGTTGCATGCAGATCCACTGGGACATACTGTCTGGGTAAGGCAGAGGGAAGAGGTAGAGTGGGAGATGTAGCCAGAGGTGGTGGGCAGAGGCCAGTTTGTGAGGGACCTTAAATACCAAGATAATGAGTTTGGAGTTTATCCTACAGACAATCAGGAGCTCTTAAATGGCTTTAAGTGAACAGTTGGACTTGTCAAATTTGTGCTTCAAAATGATACCCCTGTTGGCAGGGTGCTGGGGAATAAGAAAGGGAAACTGGAAGCATGGAAACCAGATAGAAGACTAGTCTTAGATCATGAAGCCTTGGTTAGAACATGAACCCTGCGAGAAGAAATGGGATTGAGGATAGAAAAAATATGAGAACACTAATGCATAAGAATCCCAGAAATTAATAACTGATTGAATGAAGGGAATGAAGGACAGGAAGGAGATGGAGGATCGCAGAGAGGTGAGGCAGAAAATTACATCAGATCTGGACATGTCAAATTTGGAAGATCTGGACATGTCAAATAGAGCTGTCTGTTAGGCAGTTGGACATACAAGGTCTAAATCTCAGGAGAAAGATTTGGCCTGGAAATACTCAACTTTCATCTATCAACAGTGGAATTCTTTGAAGTGAAGGGGATTGTCCATTTGTTTATTCATTCATTCATTAATTGTCTGCTGAGTTCTTATTCTATGTCAGGGACATATGAGGAGTGTGCTAGTCTTCTGCTGCTGCAATAAAAAATTAATACAACATTGACAGCTTAAAACAATGCACATTTATTATCTCACAGTTTTGTAGATCAGAAGTCTGGGGTGGTTGTGCTGGTCTCTCTGTTCCAGATTTCACAAGACAGAAACCAAGATGTCTGTGTAACTTTCTGGAGGCTCTGGGGATGAATCTGCTTCCAAGCTCATTCAAGTTGTTGGCAGAATTCAGTTCCTTGCTGTCATAGGACTGAAGTCCCCATTCCCTTGTGGGTTGCAGACAGGCTTTGATCTCCTCCTCGAGGCTGCCAGCACTCCTTCTCCTGCTTTCCACATAGCCCCAACTTCAGCAGTGGTGGGTTGAGTCCCTCTATGCTTTGAATCTCCCTGACCTTCCCTCTGCCATCTCTCTCTGATGCCATTCTCCTCTGTTATTTCTCTCAGAGAAAGTTTTCTGCTTTTTGTGGCTCATTTGCTGTGACTGGGCCCACCCAGATAATCCAGGATCACCTCCCTCTCTTAAGGCCCAGAGCTGGAATTACGTCTGCAAAGCCTCTTTTGCCATGTAAGGTAGCATATCCCCAGGATCCAGGAATTAAGGACTGGACATTTGGGACTTCCCTTCTGCCCCTCACAATGAGCTAGAGATTCTGAATGCATCAAAACAGACACAATCTTTATCTTCACAGAGTTTATAGAGTAAGAAGAGTTCCAGATAGATGTCAAATGATTCCCTGAGGAACTATGTAGTTATGAAATATGATGAATTCGCTGATGAAACATCAGAGCGTAAAAGCTACAGTGAAGGAAACTGAGGGTTGATCTGCTCTGGGGACAACAAGTATTTTGAGTGAGTTGAGATCTGAAGGATGAGTAGGAGCTGCATGGGTGAGGAGGGTTTAGGAAGAACTTTTCAGAAGGACGGTGCAGCAAGTACAAATGCCCCGCAATTTTTTTTCTTTCCCCTAAGAGCAATGGGAAGACACTGAAAGGTTTTCAGCAAGGAAATGCCATGATCACATTTTGATTTTCATATGATTACTTTGGCTGGAGCTTGGAGAAAGGATTGTAGGTGCCAGGAGAGCCATTGGTGAATCAGTTTTAAGAGTGTCATTCTGTGGTCCTAGAATGAGATGACAGGCACTTTAAACTGGGGGGTGATTGTGAAAAGGGAGAAATATGAATAGATTTAAGAGATATTTAGGAAGTATATACTAGTCGGGATTCCTTAGTTACATGTAACTTGAACTCTCACATGTGGACAAAACAAGAAAGGTGAGCAGTATCAAACTCAAAATACCCCAAAGAAAGGAAGACCAGGGATGGCATTGCCTGAAGCCAGGGACAGAAATGTCCAGATCCCTCTCGCCATCTCTTGGCATGGTGGCTTCCTTGCCCACGAATGCCCCAGAGCAGCCAAGAGGGAGAACTGAGGCACAGGTGGGGTGTGTCTGCCAGCAGTCCCAGATTACTATCTTTATAGCCATAAAGAAAGAATCCTTTCTATTTCACCCCAAGTTTCAAAAAATCCCTGATTCGTCAATCTTGAGTCACTTGTTTATTCCCAGAAAAACACTACAGATAGGGGTCAAGTCCTAATATTGGGAGTCCCTGCTATTTTCCAGGGATAGTTCTCAGAAGAAGGGGGATGCTATGCTGAGAAAATAGAACAATAAGTGCCCAGGACAAGTAAAGTTATTAACATATAGGCATAGGTAAGATATGGTGCATGATAGAGAAAAAGCTGTCCGAAATAATTCATAAATTTGTGGCTTGACCATCTAGATCAGGGATGGGTAAACTCTGGTCCGCGGACCAAATCCTGCCAGTTTGCCCATGCCTGTTTGCACAAAAATCTTATTGGAACACAGTCACACCCATGTGTTTACATATTATTTATGTCTGCTTTCATACTACAACAGCAGAGTTAAGTAGCTGTGACAGACTGTATGGAACTTAAAGCCTAGACTATTAATTATCGGAGCCATTACAGAAAAAGTTTGCCAATTCTTGATTTAGATAGATAGATGCTTCTTTCACAAGAGGGATCAAGATTGCAGGGAAGAACACACATGAGGTTTTGGACATGCTGAGTTCAAGTGCTTTTGAGATAGCCAAGTTGGAACAACAAATGCATTTTTAGATATTTGAAGTTAAATAAAAAGAAGTAGATCAACTAGGAATTGAAAAATTTCCCACACTCCTAGGAAAAGACTTATTGTTTGATAGCCATTGTAATGAGTTACCATGACAACCGGTTTTAAACCTGTTTAATCAATCAATGATAACTTATTCAGAGAACATGTTTCTGAAAGCCAGACAATAAGTGGCAGTGTCTCTCTTCTGAAAGTTAGTCAGGTTGCAAGAGCTTCACTCCAGTGAACATACTGGAAGGTCATCCAGTCCACAGCAGGCTTACCCAAGCCACCACACTTCCCCAGCTGATGTCAACCATTCTCTTAAATGCATATTTCCTAAAACCCCCACGTGAGATCAGTAGTCTGCTATGCTTGCAGAGGTTCTGCCTAAAAGTCACAGCTCTCCCTTAAGTAAGTAACACATTTAGCTTTATGTTCCAGTTATTAAGTGGCTGTTTCTTTTCCTTAAACTTAGCATGAGATTTTTAAAAACTTAATTGTCTTAAGTACAAGGATAGTTGTGGTCATAGGAGTATAAGTAACTGTTTAGGGGGACATAACTGAGTAAGAAGACAAGAGGGGCTAAGGTGGAATAACATGAACTCTGACATTTAATTATTGTGATGAGACTGCAAAGGAGACAAATAAGGAGGAGCCAGGGAAGTAGGAAAACTAAGAACGTATGTTGCCACTGAAGCTGAGGCCGGAAACTGAAGATGGGAACTGAAATATGTCTACCAGCTTTGGTGACAGAAAGATCATTGTGACTTTTGTGATATCTGCTTCTTTGAACCAATGGGACTGAATTTCAGGTTGGGGGATGCACTAGTTTGCTGATGCTGCTGGAATGCAAAACACCAGAGAAGGATTGGCTTTTATAAAAGGGGGTTTATTTGGTTACACAGTTACAGTCTTAAGGCCATAAAGTGTCCAAGGTAACATATCAGTAATCGGGTACCTTCACTGGAGGATGGCCAATGGTGTCCAGAAAACCTCTGTTAGCTGGGAAGGCACATGGCTGGCATCTACTCCAAAGTTCTGGTTTCAAAATGGCTTTCTCCCAGGACATTCCTCTCTAGGCTGCAGTTCCACAAAAATGTCACTCTTAGTTGCACTTGGGATATTTGTCCTCTCTCAGCTTCTCCGGAGCAAGAGTCTGCTTTCAACCGCTGTCTTCAAACTGTCCCTCATCTGCAGCTCCTGTGCTTTCTTCAAAGTGTCCCTCTTGGCTGTAGCAGCTTGCTCCTTCTGTCTGATCTTATATAGTGCTCCAGTAATTTAATTCAGGCCCACCCAATGGGTGGGCCAACACCTCTGTGGAAATTATCCAATCAGAGTCACCACCCACAGTTGGGTCAGGCACATCGCCATGGAAACACTCAAAGAATTACAATCTAATTAACACTGATAGGTCAGCCCATACAAAATTACATCAAAGATAATGGCTTTTGGGGGGGCATAAGACATTCAAACTGGCACAGGGGATGAGGTGTATGAGTGGAGAAGAGGAAATGGGAACAAAATGTGTTAAACAATCCATTGGTAGATGGAGAAAAAGGATGCCCAGTCTAGTTTCATTTGTTTTTTAAGATGGAAAAGTCGGCCATGTTAAGATGCTGATTGCAAAACATTGAGTTAAGAAGAGGAAGTTGAAATATGAGACAAAAGGCATAATGGACAGTATAGTCCCACAGAGTAGATACTGTGACACTGAGAGGGGAAGGGACTTGGGTGGCAGTGAAGGAATTGGGTTTCTATCAGAACATGGGTGCCATCTCTAACATAATAAAAAAGACAGGTGATGGAATGAGTAGAGATGTAAATTTTTAAACTGATTTATAGATTGGTGTCTTAGTTTGCCAGGCTGCTATGACAAATACCACACAATGGCTTGGCTTAAACAATGGTAATTTATTGTCTCACAGTAAATTTCAGAGGCTAGAAGGCTTGCTTCCTTCTGGGGTTGATGGTGTTCTGGTATTGACTTCTTGCAATCCTAGGAGTTCCTTGGCTTTCCTCTCTGCCTCCAGTCACTTGATGATGTCATTTCCTCACTCTTCTGGGTTCCTCTGACTTCCTGCTTCTTGGTCCTTCCTGTGGCTTTCTCTTTATAAGGTTCAACTAATAGGATAAAGACTCATCCTCATTCAGCTGCACCACATTTTAATTAAAAATAACATACTTGAGAGGTCCTATTTACAATAGTTTCATCGATGAATAACATGTCTAAACTGAGGTACATAACTCAATTTACCACAGATGGTAGCAAAAGTTTCAGGCATCCCCATTTGATGGCTTGTTTTGTCTCTCTGCAGGAGGAAAGCAATGTTATCTTCTGAGTGTGACAAATGAAATGGGAGGGACTGGTTGGAGTCTGATGGCAGAGAGGACATTCACAGAGAGGAGAGAGGGAGTGTTAAGAATAGGATATTGAGAAAAATACAGTTTGAAAGGTGAGCAATAGAAGAGGAACCAATGAAATAGAATGACTGACCAAAAAGGAAATACGAAAACCAGGAGGGTGATGTAATAGACACTAGGAGAGTAAAAAGTGTTAAGAAAAGAGTAGACACTGATTGCAGAGGACAAGTAAGATAACAACTAAAAATAGTCACTTGGATCTAGGAACAAGGCTTTTCCATGGAGAACAGGGGCAGAAATCTGATTACAATAGGTTAAAAAGAGAGTTGGGGGGCTTCCAATTAAATATGATGGTGTGAACACAATATATTTATTTCTGGTCCTTCAATATATGAGAGTAAAGAATGTACTTTCTATATTATATTTACTAAAATGAG
This sequence comes from Choloepus didactylus, assembly GCF_015220235.1. NCBI lineage: Eukaryota > Metazoa > Chordata > Mammalia > Pilosa > Megalonychidae > Choloepus > Choloepus didactylus. Next base: position 23,206,421 of record NC_051325.1, on the reverse strand, counting down.
AGTAAAGAAATTTTAATTATGTGCTACAAAGAGGAGACAACAACAGATGATAGTTGTCAACAAATATTTGGAAGATGGAAAGCAGATGGAGGAGTCAGCAGAGATGAAAAAAGTACATAGCAAGTGCCAAAGGGAGACAAACCATTTCAATAAAAAACCATGAAAAGGCTCAGAAATGGAAATCAACAAATCAAGAATATGTGAAACAAATGGGTCAAGTAAAAGTCATTCAACTAAGTGATATCTCCTAGCCCCCTTGACCAGGTGGGACCTAGAATGCCAGGTTCTAGGCATTTAGACAGGTTGGAGCCTGAAGGATTCTTTTCCAATAAAATAGACACTGGCAGCAGGGCTTCCTCATCACCCCAATGGGCAGGTCTCTGACACAAGTCTGCCCATACCACAGTTTCCAATGAGCTGATTGGCTACTCATTCCTAAATGCAAATGAACAACAGGATCAAAACCTGTCATTTGAGGAAAGCCACCAACCCAGCAGACAGAGGCCAAAATGGAGGAAATAAAACATAAAAAACCATACATGGACTAGAAGGAGCAATCCTCTCCATCCCCACAAACAACAAAAACAGCACTAGAATTAATATCCTCATGAATATTTTAAAACATATTACATAACTATATATATATATATATATATATATATAAACTACATAACACTAAATAATTATATATATATATATATATATATAGTCCAAGAAAAAAAGAACAGAGAGAGAAAGAGAACGTTAATGGGTTAGTGAGAGTACAGTTTGGAGATTAGTAACTGAAAAAATACATAAAAACAAATTGTGTTTGAAAAGGGAGACTCAAGAGTGGGGGTGTGAACCAAGAAAATGTTGTTTTTCAGTATCAGTCATGTTGTACAATTTGCCTTTTAAATTTTTTGTATGTGTATTAATTTGACAAGAATGGAAAAAAATTAAAAATGAGTAAATTAGACATAGGCTGTGTGGACAAAGAGCATAAGTAATTCAACATTTTCAAGGATCTTTGCTCTATAGGATAAAAGAAAGATAGGATTTCAGTAGTAAGAAAGAAGCAGGATCCTAGAAGATTTTGATTTTTATTGTTTTAAATTGGAGAGAATTGAGTGTATTTATCGACTAGGAGGAAGAGGGAAAAAGGATCAAAACACAGACATCAGAGCAAGAGCGAGGTGATGGAGGAGATTCGGGGAGCGGGGAGGATACACAGTGCAGGTAAAAGGGAGGAACCCTGACGGATTTTATGCCTAAGTCACATTTTCTCAGTAAAGGAAAGGCAGGTCATCTGCTGAATCATCAGTGAAGGGTAGCAGGGTAGGTGGAATTGAAGAGCGCTAACAACTTAGAATATCTTTGCGAGTGATGGAGGAAGAGAGCAAGCTAGAGATATTAAAAAGAACTTTGGAAACAAAAGGAAGACTCAATGACATCAGAGACATAATTTATAGTAAACAGAGGTCTACGAAGCCAAAAGATTTTCTTTAGGGGCATTTAACAGCTACTTTTTTAGGAAGGATAAAACTGATGGTTGAATTGATACCAATTTACAAGGTCATGAGGACATTAAGGGGACCAGAGGGTGAGTGGACTACTACAAGTGTGTCATTGTGGAGAGGTGGCCTAGAGAAGGAATGTAGCAGTGGACTGAGAAAGTAAAGGGGTTAAGCGGTTAAAAATCTTAGGACAGCCAGAAAACCTGTGTATAGGGAACAAGGGAAAGAGAAAAATGTAGGGATAATTAGGATCAAAGATTGGTATATTAGAGTTTAAGATTTCCCAGATGGTGTCAGGACCGTGAGTGTCCTGGTAGAAGGTGGTTCCAGGGGTGGAATAGAGATTGTCCAGGTTTAAGGAGGCCAAAAGCCTCTCACATGATGAAGACAGTAAAGACAACCAGGTTTATGGCTGGACATTGAGTGGAAAAGAAGACAGTGAACCAGGTACCAAGGCTTGGGGCTGTTGGAGCAGTAGAGCTACATGGGGGGACAATAGAAGCATAAGGATCTATAGGTAGCAATCCTCACTGATGCCTTTCTAAACATTTCCAACTTTCCCTTGTTTCCGGCCAGACCAGCAAAAGAATCCAGTGTCACTGAACCGCCAGTTGGACGAGATTAAGAATTGCTGCCAAAGGAAACGGTCTTGAGAAAACACTGGAGGGTGGGGCAAAAGGAGGGAATCTAATTCAGCCATAAAAATTTATCGGCCCAAATGCCTAGGGCCAAGACAAAACCAGGACGGGCCCAACAGAAAGCATTCAGGATACAAGAGCTAAATCAAAGGGAATAACTTCTTTTCATTCTAATTTTTACCTCCATGTATGTTTGGGAAATATGAGTGCCCCCCACTGAATTGGCCATATTGTGAGAGCAATAGCATGATATATGGAAGAATGCCAAAGGGCAAATATGGACGGGCAGGGCACTCTCTGGGTGGTGTGGAAGGGACAAACGCAAAGCCTGGCTACCGTACAACTAACCCAGTGGCCTTGGTTAGAGAAGACCACCTGGGAATTGGCCCTGGACCTTGGTGGTGGTGGTGGGGGGGGTCTGTTTTGCATTTGCCTACAAGCCCAGCATGGAAGCTTTTGCAATGGGCGCTAAGGTTATTCTCAGAACATGTTTCCTGTCCTCTTCTCTAATAGCAAATGTTACATTTTCCAGCCCCTGTTGTGTGTCATCCTGGGGCACTGTGAAGGCTCCTCTTGTTTATTATTTCCCTCTTCTATCTTCCTGCTCCTCCTTCCCTTCCTACAAAGGCAGCCTCTTACTTGGCAGTTTTTATCTCTGAGATTGGAGACCCTCCCCACTTCCTCTGCCACTTAACTCTCCATATATGCTTTGATTTATTAACGAATCTACAGGGTGCCTTGGAACTAAGAGAACTAAAAAAATGATTGCTGCATTCCTCCAATTTTCCGGAGCCCAAAGGCTCTAGGCACCAATAGCCTAAGTATTCACAGAAAGTTATTTTAGGGAGTGGATATGAGGCTATTGTGAAATTCCAGTGGTTTTAGACAGGTTTGCTTACAACTCTCTGATATTCAAGCTTTTTAGGCAAGATTCTCTGAAGTTGTGCAGCTTCAGGGTTTTGGAGTTATAATTATAGTTTTGGGCCTACTTCCAGTGTCCTCTGTTAAAGCAAGACTCTGAACTTCTCTTTAAAATACAGAGCACAAAATAACCAAAATCAAAAAGCTGTGGTCATAAAAGCTAATAAATACTGCCATGAAACAGACAGGATTAGGATACAGAAATCGGGTGCCGGAGAAATACTAAATAAAATGATGTAGCTAGCAGTCCAAGTACTCAGAACTCAGAGCAGTCTGCCAGCTGAAACCATTAACAGCCATCATTAATGCAGAGTCAGAGCTTCCCAGAGGCAAAATTCTTGTGTAGGAAAAGGTTGCACACATCAGCCTCCACCCTCCCTCCTTCTTGGATCTCTTTCCCAACCCCAAGGAGAGCAACGCTCTTTTCTTCCTACTAATTAGGAAGGGCTTCTCCACTCTGACGTTCTCCACTCTAGTAGCAGTATGTACAGTGATCCCCACTTATTCCTTCTTCCCACATTTGATCTGTCCTATGTGCAAACCTCCAGGACTTAGCTGTCTGCTGGATGGCAGCAGATAGCAGACAGATTAATAAGGAAGATAATCCTAGTAGTGTTTCTTGAGGTTTAACTAGCAATGCCTCAACTCAGTACAAACATGTAGAGTTTCACAAATCACCCTTAAGTGTTCACTAATCCTGGAAATTTCAAGCAAAGTAAGTATCTCACTGTATAGAGGAGAGATTTTAGGTTATTTGGGGTTTTCTGCCTAATTAAGTTGGCATTATAAAAGTGGTTGCTAATTCCACTTACACCCTTGAAGAAGGGCCATCTATTAATATGAGAAAGCAATCACTAATGGCCAAGTTTCTTTCTTACTTCAGGGGAACATACACATAAGGCAGCATTAGTCCCATCTCCACCCAAGCCAGAGGAGCCTCTTTGATCCTGACCCAACTCCTAAACATTCTATGTAATGCAGATAAAGTCAACTCAACAACTCCAAGTGGATTTTCTGCAAATCTGCTTTTTACCTACTTATGCTGACCTTGTCATCCATTTTGTCTATTTAAGCCCTCTGAAGGCATTACCATTGCTTCTCTTTACTCTCATTCACTGTATGTAATAATAATTCCTAACATTTGTATGGCATTTTATGGTTGTTGAAACATTTTCACATGCATTATCTCATTTGATGTAGCCTCTGACTAATCTAAAGTTGGAAAGAAAGTCTTTGAAATCATAACATTTTGTCATCAAGCTTTTCCTTAGGAATGGATATGCCAACATGTTAGAAGTTGATTGAGAAACAAACCAAAGGAAATTAGGAGATCATGCTGGCTATTTGCACAGGTCTGAGCTGTGCTCAGTGACTAGATTGGGGTTGAATGTGAAAGGGAGGAGATGAGCAGATAGGAGCTCTCCAACCTCCAGTTCCTTTCTGTACTGTTCTACTGTTGGGCTCAGATCCCAGAATATCTCCCTTGTTCATATGCAAGATCAAAGCAACACTTGAAAGTGGGTTTAGGCCCTTGTAATAATGGCCAGTTGATTTTCAATGAAGATGATAAATAATTCAATAGGGAAAGGATAGTTTTTGCAACAAATGGTGCTGGAATAACTGGATAGCCGTGCACACTGTACACAAAAAATCACCTCAAAGTGGATCAGAGATCTAAATGTAAGAGCTAAGCCTATAAATTTTTTAAAAAGAAAACACAGGAGAGAATATTTAAGACCTTGGATTAAATGAAGATTTCTTAGATGAAACCAAAAGCATGAAAAAGAAAAGAAAAAAAAGATTGTTAAACTGGATTCATCAAAATTCAAAACTTTTGCACTTAAAAAGATGCCATTAAAAAAATAAAAAGATAAGTCATAGATTAGGAGAAAACATTTGCAAATCATATATCTGGTAAGGAACTTTCATTTAGGATACACCAAAGAACAATTACAACTTGAAAAGACAGACAACCCAATTTAAAAATGGGCAAAAGATTTGAATAGACATTTCACCAGAGAAGATACACAAAAGGATAATAGCACATGAAAAGAAGCACAAATCATTAGTCATTAGAGAAATGCAAAATTAAACCACAATGAAATACTACTTCACACCTGCTCGAATGGCTACATTTAAAAAGATAACAAATTTTAGTGAGAATGTAGAGAAACAAGGGTCCTCATATGTTACTTGATGGGAATATAAAATAAAATAGCCACTTTGGAAAACACTTTGGCAAGTTCTTAAAAAGTGAAATTTTACCATATGGCCCAGGAATTCCATTTCTACTTATCTACCCAAGAGAATTAAACACACACACAAAGCCCACACAAAGACCTGCACTCAAATGTTCATAGTAGCATTATCGGAATACCCAAAGAATGGAAGCAACCCAAATTCCCATTAACTCGTGAATGGGTAAATCAAAATATGGTTTACCTATGCAATGGAATACTATTCAGCAATAAAAAGGAATGGAGTACTGAAACATTCCTTCCACAACATGATAAACTTCATTATGCTAGCTGAAGAGAACTTGGACACTTAAGAATGTATATTGAATGATTCTGTTTATCTGAAATATGGATAACAGGCAAATTTATAGAAACAGAAAGTAGATTAATGGGTGCCTGGGGATGGGGTTGCAGCACAGGGCAGAGATGGGGATTAACTGTAAAAGGAATATGAGGGATCTTATTAGGGCGATAAAAAAAATTCTGAAAGTAGATTATGGTGATGGTTGTACAACTCAGTAAATTTACTAAAAAATAATTGAATTGTACACTTAACATGGGTGAATTTTATGGTGTATAAATTAAACCTCAATAAAGTATAAGAAAGGGATTTAGGAGTTACAATCAAATCTCCATTATCCATATTGATTTATAAGACAAACCACCTGACACCCTCTAACTCTACATTATTCAGAGACTCATTGCATTTTGCTTCAAAGCATGTTTGCTACTTATAATTGAATCTGAATTTGTCCTAGCTTCAGTTAACTCACTTCCATCAAAATTATGATGGAATGAAGGCCTCGTTTAAGTGGCACTTGAAATTAACCCAGGTTCTTTATCCTCTGTCACCCACTCAATTACTCTCTGCTCCCAACTACTGTGGAGAATGTGTGGATTCTCAAGCAAACTAGGCAAAAGGGATCTATTAACTTGCAGATTTTATTAGAGCAGTGAATTAGATGTTTGTGGTTCAGAGTTTATGCAGCAGGATGTGTTGGAAGTTTCACAGGACTAGGAGATATTCTAGTTTCTGCTCTCTCACAAACCTTAGGGATGTAATATAACTCACCTATCTAGTTTTCCCTAGACTTTTGTTTAATGATATACTCTTCTTCTGTAAACTAAAATAGATAATTTGTTCTCTAGGGAGATATAGATTTATTGCTTGAGATCTAAAAATCTGCATTCCAGGAGCTGTCAACAGATGGAATAAATGAGATGTCCCATATAAATGGAGACTGCTGTTTCTTAAATGTCTGTGGATGCTTTTTTGATTAATAAAATACATGGTTATTAGAATATTTAAAATATTACTAAATTCATTGTAGCTTTTATGCATTATTCTTTCAATCAGTAGATTTATTTGTGTGGTGGATGATAAAAGAAGTGTATATGTATATATATACATGAATATTCTTATACTCTCAAATATGGGGCCACTAACTAAGTACTTCTAAAGTCACTTTCATGCCTTTACGCTTTGCTGCTATAAGCAATCTGGGCTGAAGAAAGGTGATGTGATATTAACAAAACTTGCAATTAAGTAGAGTTATAAGTATTGCCAATGAATGAGAAATTATACCAGCTTGGATAATCATAGTTGAGTGACTGGTTTCTAGTTTGGATTTCTTTCATTATTGGGCAAATAATGAAAAGTTTAGAATACCTAATTAGGATATCCCAACCAAAACAGCAATCTGTTGGTCAAAACATTACAAATTTAACTTGGGAATATAGAGAATGTTCTTAATGTGGCAGGCAGAATTCTACAATGGTCCCCAATATTCCCACCCCATGGGGTCCACACCCTATAAAATCTCCCCTTGAGTATGGGCAGGACCTGTAAATTTGATGGATGACACTCTAATTAGTTATGTTTCATGGCAGAAGTGAAGGGATTTTGCAGATGTAGTTACTATCCCTAATTAGTTGATTTAAAATTAATCTTAAGGAAGATTACCCTGGTTGGGCTGGACCTCAATCAGGTCAGCGCTTTAAAAGAGAATCTAGAGAAGGAAGAAGTCAAGAGAGATTTGAAGCAGCAGTCTTTATTTGCCGTTGGCTTTGAAGAAACAACCAACCATGTTGTGGAGAGGGCCACACAACAGGGAACGTGATGGGAATGAAAAGCTGAGGGTCTCAGTCCTACAACTGCAAGGAACCGAATTCCACCAGCAATTAGTGAGCTTGGAAGAGAACCCAGCACCTCAGATGAGACTGCAGCCCCAGCTGACGCTTTGGTTTCAGCTGGGTGAGAGCCCGAGCAAGGACCCAGCTAACCAGTGCCTGGGCTGCTGACCCACTGGTTAGTTATTAACTAAGATAACAAATTTGTGTTGTTTTAAGACATACTTTGTGGTAATCAGTAATGCAGTAATAGAAAACTGATACAATCAGATTTAGTAGAACACCACCAAGAAAAATGTCTCTGAGGAAGCCCCACCCTGAGTCCACTCTGCTCCACCCCACTGTCCACAGTGGGAGGTCCTGGTGGATCAAGGACACTGTTGTCTCTTGTTGACTGAAGAAGGCTTTGGTCTTGTACATTTAGTGACACATGAGGGGAAAGGGGTTGGCGGGACTGGAGGTAAAAGTTAGTTCCATCTCCCTGTGACAGAGGCTGTCAGAAAGGGGTGCCTCTCATCTCCTTATGTCACCTGGAATCTCCCCCTCAAAACCCCCTTCACACAACTGCCCAGAACAATGGACACACCTGTCTTAACTTAAGCTAACTTAAAGGGGCAAATTTGGTATTTTTCTCTGTTGACTTGGTAACTTCACTCTATGGCAACTTTTAAATAACTAAAAATATGAAACAAAAATGAAATTTCTGCTAAGGCAAGCATGCTACTATAGAATGTTCTATGCTTCTATGACAATGTCTTTGCCGCCTCAACCCCCACTCCATAATTTCTTTCCTAAAGTCCATGTGTAATGCTTGTTCCAGTAGCTTTAAAGAAATCCATCCCAAACAACAAGCTTCTGACCCATTGCCTAATTCAGACAGCCCCCCCCCCCCCATCCATTCACAGGGCCTCGTAGGAACTTACACCACACTGGCGAGAACAATCTGGCAGGGATGACAGCTCTTGTCCTAAAGGATGGATACAGTGAGCTGAATGCTGGTCCATTTCAGTCTAATTATCCCACCTGGATTTTTGCCCATTGTATTATAATAGACTTTCTTGGAGGAAAAGATCAAACAGTGGAGAAAGCCTCAAGAGGAGGAATAGATCTGTTAAGAACACCCACCAAATATCTTATAGGGCATTTTTGCTTACTAAATCTCTAAAGTCAGGAACTGGTTCAAGGGCAACTTTGCAGCCTTGCTATGAGAAGAGGGAGAGAGAGAAAGAGAGAGACAAAAACAGACTTAATAACCCACCAAGTTAATTAAAAAAAAAATACACAGACACAAAGCCATATGGAATTATAGATGCTTTTGAGCCGCATAAATATCTACAACGTGTTTATAAATATTATAACATACATCTTTAATTGTGACTGTGTATACACATTTAAAACTAAAAGATTTCAATAGTTCATAGAAGTGCTTTATACACAAAAACACATGGGATCCCAATTTAGAGTTGTTTCTAAAGATTTTAACTTTGGGCTCTGTACTTGATTGCAAGAGATTGAAATGAATAAAGTTAAAATTTTATTTTTGGTGTAAGTCCTCAGAAAATTCTCTCTGCCCTCAACAAATGCAAATTAGTTTACAACGCCTAATTAGGATACCCCAACCAAAGCAGCAATCAGCTTGTTGAAACATTACAAATTTAACTTGGGAATATAGGGAATGTTTAGTGTGGCCAGGCAGAGTTCTATGATGGTCCCCAATACAGGTTTTAGCTGTTACTAGGTATTGGTAGCATTCATTGCAATCCTATAAAATAAAGTATATACATCATAGAAAAGGGAGAAAAAAGCCTGTAATTTCACAAGGCCTTGGGGTTGCAAATTGGGCACCTGCTTGATTGTGCAGCATAATATGTTTATGTGGATTTTTTCCTTCTGTATAATGTTTATGGTTACACCTAAGGTGTGATAGAATTGTCTATTCTGACCATGCTGTGGCACAAATAATTCTCACCCTGGACCCCCCAATAAGAATCTGCTTGAATTGTTGAGTTGGACTGGAGTTTGTGGGAAATACAGCAAGCACTTCACAAACCCATCAACAAGATGCCTGGATCCTAACCACCGTTTCAGGAAGACCCAGTGGTGCCCTCTTTCTTCTCCTCTCCCTCACCCTGCTCCTCCTCTTGCCCCCTTCCTCTCTATGCAAAAAGACAAATAGTTCCATAGATTCTGCAAAAGCCAAGGACACTGGACAAAGAGCTGCAGGTTTTGGGCAGGAAGGAGGAAGCTCCTAATGCAGAGTTGCAAATAGGGCTCTTTTTCTTGGGTTTGCTTAGAAAGTCCCCTGAATGAGCTTGCTACAGCCTTATCCTCACCTTCTTACAGATTGTTTATAAAGGGAGTAGGCAAAGTATACGCAGAGAGCTTAGAAGGAGAAGGGAGGACTTGGAATTCACTAAAAATGAAGGACTTGCTTCCGTTGCAATATAATCAGCTTTTGATGCTGGAGGGTGGCAAGCAGGTTATCCAAGGAGCAGATAGTGTTTCAATGAAACCTCAAGCACAGACTTGATAAAGCCATTTTCCTCCCCCCTTTTGCTGCCAAGCAAAGCTCTGAAGAATATTAATTCTGATTTGTTAAAAGTATTTTGAAAGTTATTTTTAAATGAGCTGTTTTGAAAAGATATATGTTTTACATTGACTTCCCTCTGTTTTTTTTTTTTTTCTTTATGTAATCTCATCTACAGCCTTTACACTTCCACAAATAAGATGTTAGAAGTGTATCATTTCATTGTTGAATGTTTAAAAATTTGTTCAGGATATCATTCATGGAAGATACCAGTTGGAATAAAATTACAAAGCAAAAATTTATTCTGAAATTTTTATTTAAAAATTGCTTCTTGCGTGTTTTGTCTGTGTTGTTTTGTTTTTAAATACCTGTGCTAACAGTACTAGCCAGACACCTGGAAGGCTTTTTTGCACCTCATTTAGGTACAGATATAAGAGCAAGCTTAAAGTGGAGCCAGCGCTTTAGACAATCGCCACATTGAGGGTCCATAGCACAAAAACAGGAATATTCTTTACACACACACACACACACACACACACACACACACACACACATACACACTTCCTCTGCTCCTTGACTCTGAACCTCCAACCCAACCTTGTTTACTTGAAAATATGAGCATCCTCTGTCTCTCTTGGCGTCACAATTCTGAAGCATTAAAATATTTTAAAAATTAACACAAAGGACAACTAAGGACCATTTTAATGTCATCTTGAATGTAAGGAAATATTTTGTCTTTGAGTTGACAATTTTAATACTCTGTCATTGCATATTTTGTAAACTTCCCAACCCTGACTACATTCGCTTTCTTAGCTAACTACGCACATGGTATATATTAATTACTTTCCTGCATTCCTCGAGGTCCTTCTTTTTGCCTCATAGACACCAGCATGTCCCGATATTGTGCACAAAGAAGTTTTATGTCCAGAGAGAAAATAAACATTTGGATGGCTTTTTTTTTTTTACCAAGGCCTGACATAGAGAGATCCCTGGGCAGCCCATTTGCTGGCACATGGCTGAAGGTGACTGAAGATGGTAGATAGATAATCAGAAGCAAAACTCAGCACCATACTTCATGCTGCTTTGTGCAGCCATGAAGAGATTTAAACATTTATAACATTTATGACCTTCTTTAATAAACTTTATCCTTCAGAGGCTGAGCCCACAATTTTGTCCAGTAATTATATATGAAAGTAAACTGCAAGGACACCTATTGGAAGTAGTCTCTCTGAGTACACAAGAAATGAACAGTCATTTTAATCAAGCTACCTACGTCTGGGAGATTGTTCAAATTATTTGGCCTTTTGCTGCTCCCCTCACTGCCCCCCAAGGTTTGCCCTCCCTGAAAGTACTTTAGAGTAAGTATAACTGATGTTTTCAAAGACCTTAAATCCTAGTTTGGATTGGCATTTTTCCTTCTATTTACCATTGCGATTGCTTTTAATTTTGCCCCAAAATGCAAACTTGACTTTTTTCAAAGGGAAAGGAAACCAAAACAAATAAATGACCAACAACAAAAAAAGTGAGGGGAGTGGTGCCTCCCCAAACTGCTGCAAACCTGTGTCCCTGCAGTTCAAATATGATCAGCTACTGCCATCTGCTGGCTATATTTTGGAATTTTTCAAAAGAAAGAGCTAGGGCACGTGCACACATGCTTTCACGGATGTGTTTTGATGTGTTGTGTGAATCAGTGCAGAAGGTGGGCACGAAACTTTCCAACTTTCAAATTCAGTACTTTTTAAAGCATATTTTGAGTATATCTGAGCCTCCAGAATCTATAATTTGGTGGAAGGGAGGGTTTATACTTATAAAGTCATCTGCAAAGACAAGATGAATTGGAGACTAAGGCAAAAAAAAAAGCACATCGATTAAGAGAACTTCTGTTAAAAGAGAGGGCACAGGCGCTGGTTCATAGGAAAATTCAGCCCCACGAATGTAATCATCTCCCTCTAGAATCTGCTGCTCTGAGTGTCTGGGGCTCCCTGATGGTTTTGCAAAGTAAATACAGGAGGCTTTAACCAACATACCCTCCTCCAGGGAGGAGTTACCTACCTTCCCAAGACTGCCCCAAATATGACATTACCAAAACTGTGTGGAGGGCTTTACCCTAACACATTTTATTTAAGCCTCACAACGATCCTAAAAGAAAAGCACCTATTATTAGCCCCATTATATATGTGAGGAAATTGAGACCCCGGGAACTGAATGACACAGCAGCTTGGCAACAGAGCCAGGACTTAAACTCTTAACCACTAAAGGCCCCCATCTTAACCACTAAAGGCTCTCCAGGTAAAGGTGTCTGCCCCGACACTGCCAGCAGCACTCAGGAGCCCCTTGCCCAATTTGGGGCTGGGAGGGATCTGACCCTTCCCACTCCCAGCTCCTTGCCATTGAAACTTCTTGTTGGGAATTTGTCTCCAGAATCCCTTGTTCAAACAGCCTTTCTGAATTCTTCTTTCTCTCTGACCACTCAGAATATGTTTCTCCTATGAAATTACATCTGGCAGATTATCTATTTAGTGTCCATCTAATGTTCACACTACACACACACACACACACACACACACACACACACACACACGTATTTATTTGGCCTTCCTCCACTATCAGAGTGTACTACTTTGGGGGGAAAATTAGATCATTTTTCTTCTGATGCTTCTACGTAAGTGCTGCCCAAAATTCTGTGAGCAAGTGCCTCTCTTACACATGGCTATGTCCAGGACATAGGAAAAATGCTTGCCTGTATGCCTGTTATTGGGTCCTGAGGGCTGATGATGTGTGTTCTTCTGTTCTGTATCACTGTATTCAATAAACGTACAAAATTGTATTCCCAAGGTTATACAAGTTTTTAAAGAAAGCAACAAATCTATATTCACTTTTATTGCCCTATATCTCACAAATTCCTCTTCTTCAAAATCACTTTCATTTCCTTTCAGTTTTTCCTTTCCTTTACATTTACACTGGGGATTGGGTTCTCCAGAACAAGATGCTGGATGGGATTTGGGGTTTGATGTTTATTAGGGATCAACAGCTGTGGAAGGCGGAGGGGACACCACACTGCCATGGAGGTCCAAGGACGCTTTGGCCAGCCCAGCAGAAGACTCTGCATGAATCCTGTCCATCAGCACTGTGGCCAGGCCTTTATAATGCCCCTCGCGCAGTCTTGGGCTATGCCAGGAAGGGGTGTACTAGGGTGGGGCAGACCTCGCAGAGCTGACCCTGGAGGCTGATTGCCACCTGCAAGTACTCCCAGAACGGGGTCTGAGTGTTGATCACAGGGGGACAGACCCTGGGTGTTTCCTTCATACCATTAATATCATAAACCTGGGCTTTGCATGCAAGCCAGGGCTCCCCTATATACTGATGCCTGTCCCCTACCCCCACTTAAGTAGAAAATTTGCCAAGTACAGAGCAGCCGCTTTAATATCCATAATCCATGTGTGAATCTGAGCCTCTGAGAGGCTGACAGGAAAAGAGAGGTGTGATGGTTAGGAGGATTTCCCCTTTCTGGGATGTCCCTGAAGGACAGTGTGAGGGACAATCCTCCCAGTGGGCAGGACTTCGAGCAGTGCACCTGGTTTTTCACTTTGCTTGGAAGGAGAACTGGCCAGAGGTGTGTCTGTATACTGATTCATGGGCTGTTGCTAATGGTTTGGCTGGATGGTCAGGGACTTGGAAGGAACATGATTGGAAGATTGGTGACAAAGAAGTCTGGGGAAGGGGTATGTGGATAGACCTTTCTGAGTGGGCAAACAACATGAAGATATTTGTGTCCCATGTGAATGCTCACCAGAGGGTGATTTCAGCAGATGAAGATTTTAATAACCAAGTGGATAAAATGATCCATTTGGTGGATACCAATCAGCCTCTTTCCCCAGCATCTCCTGTCGTTGCCCAATGGGCTCATGAACAAAGTGGTCATGGCAGTAGGGATGGAGGTTATGCATGGGCTCAGCAACATGGACTTCCACTCACCAAGGCTGACCTGGCCACAGCCACTGCTGAGTGTCCAATCTGCCAGCAGCAGAGACCCACACTCAGTCCCCCAATATGGCGACATTCCCCGAGGTGATCAGGTTGATTCCCCGAGGTGATTCCCCGAGGTGATCAGGTTGATTACGTTGGACCACTTCCATCATGGAAGGGGCAGTGATTTGTTCTTACTGGAATAAATGCATACTCTGGATATGGGTTTGCCGTCCCTGCACGACACGCTTCTGCCAAAACTACCATCCATGGACTTACAGAATGCCTCATCCACCGTCATGGTATTCCACACAGCATTGCTTCGGACCAAGGAATCCACTTCACAGCAAATGAAGTGTGGGAATGGGCACATGCTCATGGAATTCTGTGGTCTTACCATGTTCCCCATCATCCAGAGGCAGCTGGGTTGATAGAACACTGGAATGGCCTGTTGAAGACTCAATTATGGTGCCAACTAGGTGGCAATACCTTGCAGGGCTGGGGCAGTGTTCTCCAGGAGGCTGTGTATGCTCTGACTCAGCGTCCACTCTATGGTGTTGTTTCTCCCATAGCCAGGATTCATGGGTCCAGGGATCAAGGGGTGGAAACAGGAGTGGCACCACTCACTATCACTCCTAGTGATCCACTAGGTAAATTTTTGCTTCCTGTCCCTGCAAGCTTAAGCTCTGCTGGTCTACAGGTCTTGGTTCCAAAAGGAGGAGTCCTTCCACCAGGAAACACAACAATAATCTCATTGAACTGGAAGTTAAGACTGCCACCTGGCCACTTTGGTCTTCTTATGCCTCTGAATCAACAGGTAAGGAAGGGGATTATTGTACTGGCTAGGGTTATTGATCCTGACTATCAAGGGGAAATAGCACTGCAACTACACAATGGAAGTAAAGAAGAGTTTTCCTGGAATACAGGGGATCCCCTAGGATGTCTCTTAGTACTATCATACCCTGTGATTAAAGTCAATGGAAAACTGCAACAACCCAAACAAGGCAGGACTACCAATGGCCAAGAAACTTCAGGAATGAAGGTTTGGGTCACCCCATCAGGCAAAGAACCACGGCCAGCTGAAGTGCTTGCTGAGGGTAAAGGGAACATGGAATGGGTAGTGGAAGAAGGTAGTGATAAATATGAACTATGGCCATGTGACCAGTTACAGAAATGAGGACTATGATGGCATGAATATTTCCTCCTTGTTTTGTTATGAATATGTTTGTATTTGTCTGTAAAGCAAATATCTTTGCTTTCTTCTCTGTCTTATCCCCTTATCATATGGCATAACCTGTACTGTTCATTTTGCTGTATTTAAGCTAAAGGAAATCAATTTTAAGAGCTAATGTCACCCAAGGACTTGTACCCTATTCTGGAGAGATTTAGTGCATTTCCAGTTGTACGCTGCACAGAGGAGTATTGTTAGGCAAAATATGTCTGTTATTATTATCTACTTAGAGATAAAGCATGGTTTTAGGTGATGTGTATAACTGCCAAGTTGACAAGAGGTGGACTGTGATGGTTAGGCTCATGTGTCAACTTGGCCAGGTGATAGTACCCAGCTGTCTGGTCAAGCAAGCACTGGCCTAACAGTTGCTGCGGACATTTGTGGCTGGTTAATAAACCAAAAGGCTGGTTTATTAAATCATCAGTCAATTGACTGCAGCTGTGACTGATGACTCACCAAAGGGCATGTCTTCAACAATGAGAGAATGCAATTGGCTGGATTTAATCCAATTAATCAGTTGAAGACTTTCAAGTGAGACAGATAGAGGACCTTCACTTCTTCTTCAGCTGCCCAGCAAAGCATTTCCTGAGGAGTTCATCAAAGTTGCCGGTTCGTTTCCTGAGGAGCTCATTGAACACGTTCATCAAAGATCCCAGTTCATTTCCTGAGGAGTTCATCGGACATCTTCCTTGGAGTTGACAGTTTGCTGACTGCCCTACAGAATTTGGACTCATGCATACCCACAGTTGTGTGAGTCACTTTTATAAATTTCATAGTCATAGACACTTCTCATTGATTCTGTTTCCCTAGAGAACCCTAACTAATACAAGAGGCATGGCATATTATGGGTCCTGCCATTCCATTTCTCAGGAAAATGACAAAGGGCTTCCAAGTGTTCCTTAAGTTCTCTGTAAGAACTAAGGAGAAAGGGTCATGAGACACACTACCATTGCTCAGGAAGGGGAGAGCAAGCCACTGCTTTCCACTCACCACCAGAAGGTAATTCCTCAGCTCTATGCATGTGTCAGCACGTGTCTTCCAAGAAGCAGATGCCTAGAAGAAAACAGGTATGAATCAGATTTGTTGGAGAAAATGTAGTTGATGGAGAAGGGGGAGACTGAGCAGGAATAGGTAGTAAAAGCCTTCAGTCCACAATGCAGGTCTGACACCTGTGAAAGAATTGAGGAAAAGAAGGAGGGTTAGGGAGGAAGAAATCTCAGACCACAGCACAACTCTAAGAAAGTTTTGACCAGGCTAATGCACAGCCCCGAAGCAAAGGCTGCCCATTAGAAGGAGTCCTGCTCTGGGCAGAGATAGCCTGGCACTTGCAGCCTCCCTGTACCCAGTATCAGGCTAGGAAAAGCCCAGGGAGAGGGTTTTAGTTTGCCAGGCTGCTATGACAAATACCACACAATGGGTTGGCTTAAACAAATGCAATTTATTGCCTCATGAATTTAGAGGCTACAAGTTCAAAATCAAGGCATCAGCAAGCCCATGCTCTCTTCCCAGAGTCTGTAGCATTCTGGTGCCGGCTATAGGCAATCTTTGGGATCCCTTGGCTTGCATCTCTGCCTCCAACCAAATGATGATCTCTTTCCCCTTGTATCTACTCTTCCGGTTTCCACTGATTTTCTGTCTCCTCTGTGTAGTGTTCTGTGACTGCCTACATCAGAATTTCTGCTGCTTATAAAGGACTCTAGTAATACAGATTAAGGCCCACTCTGATTTAGTTGGGCCACACCTTAACTAAAAATAACATCTCCAAAAGCTCCTATTTACTCACAAATTCATGCCCACAGGAGCATGGATTAGGATTAAGAATGTGCCTTTTTTGCAGTACATAATTTAATCTATGCAGGGAGTGCATCCTCTGGAGGAACACAGATCCTGAAAGTGCAGCAGCTGGAGGCTGTCAGCTAATATCCTCCTCACAGAAAGTTCTAGATTTCTAGGAGTTCTGAGTGGCACATCCCTTAGATGCCACACATGCTTAACTTGTAGCCCTGAGTCCTCAAGAGTGGGTTCATAAGGAACTTAGTGTTTTAGTTTGCTAATGCTGTTCTTTTGCAAAACACCAGAAATGGATTGGCTTTTATAAAAGGGGTTTTATTTTGTTACAAAGTTACAGTCTTAAGGCGATAAAGTGTCCAAGGTAAGTCATCAACAATTGGGTACCTTCTCTGGAGGATGGCCAGTGGTGTCTGGAAAACCTCTGTTAGCTGGGAAGGCACGTGGCTGGTGTCTGCTCCAAAGTTCTGGTTTCAAAATGGCTTTCTCCCAGGACATTCCTCTCTAGGCTGCAGTTCCTCAAAAATATCACTCTTATTTGCTCTTGGGGTGTTCGTCCTCTCTTAGCTTCTCTGTAGCAAAAGTCTTCTTTCAAAGCCTGTCTCCAAGATGTCTCTGTAAACTGCAGTTCCTCTCTCCACTCCTGTGCATTCTTCAAAGTGTCCCTCTTGGTTGTAGCAAGCTTGCTCCTTCTGTCTAAGCTTATATAGTGCTCTAGTAAACTAATCAAGGCCCATGCTGAATGGGTGGGGCCACACCTCCATGGAAACTATCCAATCAGAGTCATCACCCACAGTTGGGTGGGTTGTGTCTCCATGGAAACACTCAAAGAATTACAATCTAATCAACACTGATATGTCTGCCCACACAAGATTGCATCAAAGATAATAGCGTTTTGGGGGACATAATACATCCAAACCAGCACATATCTCATGATGAGAAGCAATCGCCTTCTGTCTTATCTCCATTCCTGATGTGACTGTATCTCATCTTCATTTCTGAGGTGTACTTTTCAATTCATTTCTGTTGCACTTTTTCTGGTATTTCATTCAAACCTTCAAAAAATATGTTTCTACCAGAATTTCTTAAACCATCAATTAGACCTTATCTGTTGACCCTTTGCTGTGTTGAACTCATCCAAAATATCACCAGCAGTGTTCATAAACACAAGCAAAGATAAATTTACTAAAAATGAGCAGTAAGGGAGAAAACCACTTTAGTAGTGTTTTAGCAGTGTTGCAAAGGGGAAAGGCCAATATGTATAGGGTCTTGAGATCTACACGCAAGCATGGTTTAAAGTTATTGGGAAATAATTGTTACAAAAATCTTAAAATGTGTCTGGAGAAGAAAATGTTGTTTGATGAGCGAGATGTTTTCCCAGGTGAGCCAGCTGTTGTCTCAGCAAAACTGATCTGCTGGAATTTCCTGAAGGCAACAATGAAGTTATTTATTGGTTTATAATCTTATCTTTCTCAGGCAATGTTTTTCTGGTACAAAAAACTAAACCATATTGACACAAGGCTCGGTTTTTTTGTCCTAATAGCTAGGTGGTGTTGATGCAGGTGGTTGTAGTTCTCAGCTTTATGAGGATTTAGCTCACTTATTTCCCACTGCTGTCTTCCTTTCCCACCCCTTCTCTGTAGTTATATCACTGTTTTTAGTTTTCCTTGTGATTATTTTGTAACTTCAAGTAGCTTTCATAAATCTCCCTATTCTATTAATCTGAGCATTTGACTCTCATGTGCTGCAAGTTATTAAGGTATTATTTAGACCCCTTCTTATTCTGCATTTCTTCCCCTTCCTTCTACCAGTTTCTATCGGCTGTGTTGTGCTCCAAGGTTTAAAGTATTTGCATAATGCTTTTAACCATAATTAAATCTTCCAAGCTGTTACTAATGATTGAATCAACAATTTGAAAATAACAAGTTGTGTTTATATGAATATGATAATCAATTTGTACAATCATTTACTACATGCAGGGCACAGTTTTAAGTGCCTTGTGTATATTAATGGATTTCAGCCTAATAGTAGACACGATTATTAGCTTCATTTTACAGATGAGGAAACTGAGGCACAGAGAGGTTTAGTAAATTGCCCAAAACTGTTTGTTCTAAAGTGTCTATTCTGAAGTAGACACTCTTATTCTGCCACATCTTCCCATTTTCCCATTGCACAAAGCTTCTTTCTAACTCAGGGCATCCCAGTGGTTGTGCTCTGTGTTTAGACCTTCTTGTCCCAACTCTTCACATGGGCAATTCCTACTTATCATGCAAATCTCAGCTAATATTAGCTCCTTGGAGAGGCCTTCCCTGACAACCACATATCACAAGTTCCTTCTGCTTTTCTCTCTCATAGCACCCATTCCTAGAAGTCCACATAATTTGTAAATATGTAATCTTTTGTGTGTATATATTGGCATAACACCTCTCTTTCCCTTTTGATAACATACATGATGTTTTGCTCTCCTTTGGCACCCAGGAGGTAAAGAATTTCTCTCTATGTAATACACTTCAGAGATTTATAAAAAATTTCATTATCTAGTTAAATACAACATAATTATCAGGAAAATATTATTGGTTATTCAGTGCAGAATCTTGGATAAAATTTGCATTAAATCCAAGACCTACAATAGAAATTAATTTTTAATACACATACGATATCCATTTGCTTTCCTGGAAATTTAGCTCAGAATTATATTGAGTAGAAGACAGGAGAATAATCCTCTGGGCCATAAGACACAGCAAGAATAATAAACATTTGTAGAGCTCTTGGTACTATGTAGTGCTTTCATAACGCACAGGCCGTATGCCATTTATTCCTACCACTGACATAGTGTGACTTTCAGCTAACTTACTCAAAGTTACAGAAACTACAAGTGGCAGAAATAGGGTATGTTTTTTCTTCTCTAGGTCCAGGGCTCTCACCCATCCTATCCATCTCTCCTTCCTCTATTCAAATTCTGAAGACATGTTGCCCAATATTAAAGACTGTTTTGCCTTCAATAATGGGATTATTTTCATGTTGTCCATCAGTCATTTTGACTTCACTGCCACATTCAAAGCACTCTAATTTCAGCAGCAATAACTTTTTTTTTAATTAAATTCAGTTTTATTGAAATACATTCGCATACCATACAATCATCCATGATATACAATCCACTGTCCACAGTATGATAACATAGTTATGCGTTCATCACCACAATCTATCTCTGAACATTTTCCTTACATCAGAAAGAACCAGAACAAGAATAAAAAATTAAAGTGAAAAAAGAACACCCAAATCATCCCCCATCCCACCCCGTTTGTCCTTTAGTTTTTATCCCCATTCCTCCACTCATCCATACACTAGATAAAGGGGGTGTGATCCACAAGGTCTTCACAATCACACTGTCACCCCTTGTAATCTACATTATTATATAATTGTCTTCAGGAGTCCAGACTGCTGGGTTGGAGTTTGGTAGTTTCAGGTATTTACTTCTAGCTATTCCAATACATTAAAGCCTAAGAAGTGTTATCTATATAGTGCATAAGAATGTCCACCAGAGTGACCTCTCGACTCCATTTGAAATCTCTCAGCCACTGAAACTATTTCATCTCATTTTGCATCCCCCTTTTGGTCAAGAAGATACTCTCAGTCCCACGATGCTGGGTCCACATTCATCCCCGGGAGTCATATTCTCAGCAGCAATAACTTTGAACTCTTGGTCAAGTATTTGATAAAGGGCAAATAAATTATTCAAACAGCATAGAGTTTAGTGAAAACTCCCTTCCAGTGGAGTTAGCCAATTTATAGAAGAAGCTTCCTGGAAGAAGAATTGGAGTTGAGGCTTGATGTTGTAGTACAAAGCTTAGGTGAGGGAGAGGTTTTGTTTCAAACTCTTTGCTTCATGACACACTTTCACTGAGGAGCATAAGCACCTGTGCATACTTTTAGACATCCACCTCCACATATTACTACAGTCCATTTATATTTTTAGAACTTTCATTCATTTACTCACTCATTGATGCATTCCATAAAAAGCGTGTACAAAGGTTTTTACTCTTTAAGAAATTCTAACTCTGAAGCTACCTTTCATTTATTAGCATGCTCCATATGAGATGGTGTGAGTTAACTGAGGTTATGATGTATTTTTTGGCACTGACTTTGGACTTGGGCACCCAGGATCGGTAGTATTAAAGTTTGGAATTCTTCCGGTTGTAGACCTTGTTCTCTAGAAGCAGAGTCTGGGGTGTGAATATATGTGTAAATGATTTCTTGGGGGAGAACTCTCAGGAGAAATGTAGTGAGGGGAGCAGAGGGTGTGGTCTCAGCTGGGGAGCTTCACCCTGATCCTAGGGGACCCCAGGAGCACGCTCTTTCATTCCTCCTTGTCTGGTAGTCATTGCCTATGGGCTGCTGGCAAAGAAGAGGGCAGCTGTAAACCATTAACAGCCAATACCCTGGGCAGCAGGGGAATGGCTGCAAGTCCAATAAAGGAGACCATGGTGGGACACCAACAGAATCTACCACACTGTCCATTTACATCCAGGGATTAATAAAAAAAGTGAAAAATCCTGTTACCTTTCAGAAATATCAACCATCACACTCAGAGTCACTTGACACTATATTATGAATCTAAGTATAGCCTAATTTAAGACAACCATTTTCATTTCATGTTTGAGTGACAGTGTTATAACTGTGTCGATGCATTTTTACATGAATTGCTCCATCTAATTGTTTCAGTTTTAAAAGTTCAGATTGGCATAGCACCCCTCCCATCTAATTCACCCACCTCATAGATTTTCTAGTACATTTAAGCTGATTATTAAATGTTGAGAAGAGTCTGAGAATTCTGGAGAAATATAAGAGCATACATAATTGCAGGCAGTTGAGAAAGAATGTGGCACAAATCAAGACCTTTCTGTTGTTTCCAATCACTAGAGCACAGAGTTCATTTGGGGAAATGATGAGAGAAGGCAGAACCCAGATCATGAAAGCCCTTGAATAATATAAAAATGGTTTGGCCATTATCTTAAAGATAATGGGTTTATTAGTTTCCTGGGGTTGCTGTAACAAATTACAACAAACTGAGTGACTTAAATAACAAAAATGTATTCTTTATTTAGTTCTGGAGGCCCGAAGTCCAAAATCAAGGCATAAAGGTGCATTCCTCGGAGGCTCCAGGGAGAGTCCATTGCTTTTCTCTTCCAGCCTCTGGTGGCCATTGTCATTCTTCAGCTTGTGGCCACATCACCCTCTGCTCCATCTTCACATCAGCTTCTCCTCCAGTGTCTGTCTCCCTATGACTCTCTCTTATAAGGATATTTGTGATGGCCTTTAGGGACCATCCAGATAATCCAGGATAATGTCCTGATCTCATTATCCTTAATGTAACTACATCTCAAAAGTTCCATTTGCTAAATAAGGTAAATTTCACAGGTTCTGGGGGTTCGGATGTGGACATGTCTTTGGAAGCCATTATTAGCCTGCCACCGTGGGGACATATGGAATCATTTAATCAAAGGACCAGCAGGATCAAATTTATGTTTTAGAGAAAATGAGCGCTCTAACATCAGAAGATAGATTAGATAGAGTGAAGACTA
Source organism: Choloepus didactylus (assembly GCF_015220235.1). NCBI lineage: Eukaryota > Metazoa > Chordata > Mammalia > Pilosa > Megalonychidae > Choloepus > Choloepus didactylus. The sequence goes on along the minus strand of NC_051325.1, from coordinate 23,183,905 downwards.
GGGTGAGGGGACCCTACAAGAGGCTTGGTCAATAGTTTGGATGATTCATAATGAGGAATTGTATAAAGGCAATTCTGGTAGAGAAGGAGAGCAGTGGCCAATAACATAATTGGAAGAATGGACAGACAGACCATATGTGTAGATGAGGGAGACCCAGAAATCTAAGATGATCCCAGGGCTCTGGACTGTACAACTACACGGATGGTCCTCTTTTTCATTGAGCTAGGTTAGAAATGCTGAGGAGGAACAGACTTGGTGAAAAGGAATGGTCCTTTTCAGTTTCTGCAGTGGTACAGGAGGAATAGAGTAGAAGAGGAACAATCTGGTGTGGTTATAACAGATCTCACCAGAAGATGGCTGTCATATCTTTTCTTTCCTTCATCCTAGCAGGAAAAATACTTCCAAGTTTGCAATGACACAACACGTAGACACATTACTTGGATGTCTCTACATAGATTGGCAAATCCATGTCCTATAATGTGAAAATTCTCTCCTCTCCTGCCTCCCTGGGGCCTCAAGACATTGCACCTGGGTGCCAGGGGTTTCTATTATATTCCCCAGGGAGAGAGACCTATTGTAGGTTGTGATGCATGATTCTAATGATCCTTGAAGATCTCCTTCTGTTTCCTGCATATGCTAAACTGAGGTGTCTTTGGAAGATAAGCAGGTGGAAATGTCCAAGATACAGCAATTTTTTTCTGTGCTTGCCAGTGTCCTCTAAAGATATTTTGTAAGAAGATGTGTTCCATGATAGCAATATCAAAAGACAATAGAACCCATGATATTTTTCAGGAGGGTTTAAGGAGAATTTTAAAAAGTAACATTCTTATCTCCTTCTTGCTAATTCTAAACAAACTAAGGAAAAAGATGTAGGGATCAATCAGATGGAGATCAAAATATCAGGTGTATTACCTGAATTTGAAGACTGTATTTGAGAATGTGACTTATGTAAGTCAACAATCAGACTTATAATCATTCTGCTGAAGTTTATTCCTTGAGACAAACCCCAAACCAAGGGAGAGGTTGAGTCTGGGCGTGGACATTTTGATATTCCCTTCAGAACTCTTTAACAGGTTTTGTGTGCTTCTTCCCCAGCTTCAATGTACTTTTGCTTATAACTCTCAGAAGCTGTGGCTCATCTACAGAGGACTGCCCTCGGGCTACTAGAGCACTTCGCACACTCATACCAAGACAGGAGTGCCTGGGACAGTTCTTGGTTAATGACTGACAGGTGGAGGGCTACAAAAGCCCAGATTCTTCAGATCCAGGACAATTTTGAGACAGAACTGAGAGTCCCAAATTCCTATCGGAGCAGGTTGAATCTAACCTCCTTGAGACTTTACTCTTTCTTGATTCTTTTGTCTCTGTCCTGCTTCTCCTATTTTCTTGCTGGCTCCTCATTGGAGGCACTTCCTATTTAAATTGCTTATGCATGCATCTCCTTTTCAGGGTTTATTTCTGCGGAACCCAACCCTAACTCAGGGCCCTAGAGCATAAGCATTTATTGAATCCTGCTTTAACTTACTTTGGAAGCTGTAGGTTCTACTTTTTCTTGCTAAACTATTCAATTCCAACCCCTTCCAGATGTCATTTCTAAGAAGGGAAAGATCTCCTCCCTTTCAAGTTGACTGTATTCTCTTTTGGAAATCATGAGAACATCACAGATGTACTATGATACAAATAATTAGTAATGCAGACAATTATTGTTCATCTCTGATGAATAAAACTTCGGTTTATGTAGTCAACAAGCTGGACATAGTCATAATATTGACCTTGGGTCTGTGCAGCCACATAGGTTACAACATTGTATCGTCTTTTTGAATCAAGGGTCATGTTTGTCTGAAATGTCACTATGTATATACTCTCAGACTATCAGTTTCTGAGTTAATATGTTCCTTGGCAATTGGTCACAGGCTATGAAACCAAAACTACAGACCTTATTTATGATAAATTTACATTTCAATACTTTTCTTAATATCCCTCGTAAAAAGAAATTGCTTCTCTGATGATTTAACTAAGATACCCAAAAAGACAAAACAAGTCCTTTGACATCCTTTTTAACTTTGAGGCAGATATCCTCTTGTTGTTTTGCATTTGGTTTTATGAAAACCTCTTATTTCATCATCTTTAACCTTGATCTATTTAAGCTGGGATGAATATCCTGTATAACTCAAAGAAAATTTGATTATAGAATTACATGGATAAAGATACATATTCCTAAGTAGGATGGGCAATGGAAAGTGCACTGGACTAGGAGTCAGAAAATCCCAATAATTTTTCTACATTTGCCTTTGATGTGTTTAAGACAAAGACAAAGTCATTGAAATTTTAACTCTGTTTAATAAATTGTCAAAGAAGGAATTTGGCATCTTGATTTCCAGGCTCTACTTCAACTTCAAAGTTCTATGATTCTGAAAGTTTTAATCAGATTTTATTAGATCAGATATACATCTAATTTAAAAATACATCATTGTTTAATATCTGTATTGTTGGTCCTCAAAATATGGTCTTTGAATCAGCAATATCAGCATCATCTGGGAAATTGTTAGAAATGCAATATTGACCTCATCCCAGACCTACTGAATCAGAAACTCTGGGAGGGTGGCCTAGCAGTCAGATGCTTGCCAAAGACTGAGACCCACTGATTTATAAAATACAATTAAAACATGATCACCATGGTAATAATTACCAAGTTATACCAAACAGGAGCAGTGGTACTCAAAATTTCCAAAAACAGTTTCCCAAAGGCCATCCAAGAGAATTTTATTCAACAGATCTCAAATAGCTTCCAGGAATCTACATTTTAAATTAAAAAATGTAGGAGGTTTCAAGAAACAAACTGTGGGCAGTAAATATCTGAAAGGAAATGTTCCAGTTGGTGCTCTACTTTCCTGACATGGCAGAGAGAGAGAGTGTTCAAGGACTAACTGATGGAGTGACATCATGGAAGATGGAGGATAAGAAGCTCTAGGAACCAGAGTATCCAGCAAAACAACTCTTGAGCTGGCAAGAGCTCAGAATCAACTATTTTGGAAACCTTGGGTATAGTTGGACATCCAGCAGAATGCTGAGAAAGGAAAAGACTGGTAATGTTTGGTGAATTTCAGCATTTTGCCTAACAGCTACCATGCTTCTCTCCCTAAGTGTGTGGCAGGTAACTGTGGGTGTGACAGCCCATGTACCTGTTGTGGCTTGCTGGTGCCAGCTTTGGGAATAAGGACTTATCCTCAAAAAACCAGTGTTGTGTGTTTTTATCAGCCTGGCAGTTCACTGAGGGACAGGCATAGAGACTGACTATTGTTTCAAGCCCATAGGACTGAAGAGGATTCCCAGGTGGTATCTGTTGAAAGAGTTATAGAGGGAGAACAACTTTTCTTCTTTTCTTTTTTGTATTTGATTAAAACTAGTTTGGAAAAGGAATGAATGGACAACTGCAGCCTTCAATAATTAACAACTGAATCCCTGAGGAAGGGAGAGAATCTGATTTCCATAATTACCACACTAAAATATTCAAAATATCCAGTTCTCAGCAACAAAAAGTACAAAGCACACAAAGAAACAGGATAGTATTGTGCATTCACAGGAAGAAAGAAATTGACAAAAATCATCTCTGAGGAAGCCAAGACACTGGGCTTACTAGAAAAGATTTTTAATTAACTGTCTTAAGTATGCTCAAAGAGCTGAAGGAAACCATGAACAAAGAACTAAAGTAAATCAAGAGAATGATGCATGGACAAGTAGAAAATACCAAAAAAGGTTAGAAATTATAAAAAGGAAAATAAAAATTCTGGAGCTGAAAAATATAATCACTGAAATAAAAAAATTCACTAGAGGAGTTGAACAGCAGATTTGAGAAAGCAAAGGAAAGAATCCACAAATGTGGGCAATTGAAATGACCTAGTCGGGGGATCAGTAAAGAAAAATAAGAATGAATAAAAACAAATAGAGTAAAGGAAGCTTCAGGAGTCCATCAAGTGTACCAAGATAACATTATGGTAGTCTCAGAATGAAAAGAGACAGATAGGAAAATATATATATATGTAAAAAATGGCCAAAAATATCCCACATCTGAAGAAATAAATCTATATAAACAAGAAGCTCAAGAAACTCCAAGCAGAATAAACACAGGAGTTCTACAGCAAGACACTTTATAATGAAACAACTGACAGCCAAAGACAATGAGAAAATCTTGAAAGTAGCAAGAGAGAAGAAACTCTTTGTGTACAAGTGATCTTCAACATGATTAACAGCTGATTTCTCATCAGAAACTACAGAGGCCAGACTCATATTTAGAGCAAGCGCTGAAAGATTAACCAAAAGAAAACAAAAACTGTCCATGAGAAACCCTAGCTCTCAAAAAAACTACCCTTCAAAAATGTAGGTGGTATTAAAATATTCCCATATTAAAAAAAAAAAAAAAAAAAGAAGAAGAAGTTGGTAGCTAGTAGACCCAACCTACAAGAAATACTAACAGGAGTGGAAAAAAATGGGACTAAGTGGTAACTTGAAGCCATACAAAGAAATAAAGATCTCTGGTAAAGGCAGCTACATAAGTGTATACAAAATTCAGTATTATTGTATTTTTAATTTAATTTTTAAATCCTCTTTTTGTCTCCTATATAATTTAAAAGGTAAACATATAAAACAGTAATTATATATCTATACTAATGGGCACACAATGTAGAAAAATGTAATTTGTGACAACAAAAAAAGGGATAGGGAATAGAGCTAGATAAGAGAAGAGTTAATGTATGCTACGAGGAACTAATGAAGCTAAGTTGGTATCAGTTCAAACTTGGGTGTTATAAATTTGAGATGTTAACTATGATCTCCATGATAACTGCTAAGAAAATGTTGTATGTTCTCACTGATATGAGATAATTAGAATAAGAAAATTCATAGAGTCAGAAACTAGGATACAAGTTGTAAGGGACTGTTTTGTGGTAGGGAATGGGGAGTTAACACTTAACAGAGTTTCTTTTTGGGGAGATGGAAAAGTTTTCATAGTGGATGGTGGAGATGGCAGCACAATACTGTGAATGTTAATTTACACCATTGAATTATTATTTAAATGTGGTTAAAAGGGGAAATTTTAGATTATAGTTACTAGAATTTTAAAACCCCCTGGGAGGAGCCAGCTGCCCTGTTGTGAGAACATCCAAGCAGTCTATGGGAAGGTACATGAGTAGACAAATGAGGCCTCAAGCCAAAGACCAGCCCCAACATGTCAGTCACGTGAATGAGATGCTTTGGAAGTGGATCCTCCAGCCCCAGTCAAGCCTTCAGATGACTGCAACCCTGACCAACATCTTTTTTTTTAAATTCAATTTTATTGAGATATAGTCACATACCATACAATCATCCAAAGAGTACAACATTAAACAGTACCATTATATAGTTGTGCATTCATCACCACAATTAATTTTTGAATATTTTTGTTACCACACAAAAAAAGAATAATAATAAAAATTAAAGTAAAAAAGAAGACCCAAAACATCCCATTCCCCCTTCCCTCCATATTATTCACTTATATTTTGTCCCCATTTTTCTACTCATGTGTCCATACACTGGATAAAGGGAATGTGAGCCACAAGGCTTTCACAATCACAGTCACACAGTATAAACTATATAGTTATACAATCATCTTCAAGAAGCAAGGCTACTGGGTTGCAGTTCAACAGTTTCAGGTATTTCTTCTAGGCATTCCAAAACACTAAAAACTAAAAGTAGATATCTATGTAATGCATAGGAATAACTTCCAGAATGTCCTCTTGTCTCCATTTGAAATCTCTCAGCCACTGAAACTTTAATTTCTTTCATTTCTTTTCCCCCTTTTGGTCAAGAAGTCTTTCTCAATCTTTCTTGACCAAAGGATTGGTCAAGATTATGCTGGGTCTAGGCTCATCCCTGGGAGTCATCTCCCATGTTGCTAGGGAGATTTACACCCCTGAGAGTCATGTCCCACATGGGGGGAGGGCAGTGAGTTTAGCTGCATAGTTGGCTTAGAGAGAGAGGCCACATTTGAGCAAAAAAAAGGGGTTCTCTAGGGGTGATTCTTAGGCACAATTATAAGTAGGCTTATCCTCTCCTTTGTAGTAACGAGCTTCATAAGGGCAAGTGCCAAGACTGAGGCAAGCGCAAACATCTCTTCCTTTGGTCTCACACAGAAGTTGAAGTTTTAAAACACCGTTCCTGTGATGAACACATAGGTTTGCACTTACCACCAAAGTCTATATGGGACATTTCCATTTCTTCTGTAAAGAAAGAGGAAGATGAGAAAAAAGAAAAAAAAGGAAAAAAAAAAGATGTTAAAAAAAAGAAAAAAGAAAATAAAAATAAAATAAAATACACTAAAAAGTTCAGACAACAACAGCAACACCAAGAGTCCCATACCTGTCCCTTATATCCCCCTCTAAGAGACATTTAGCTTTGGTATATTGCCTTTGTTACAGTTAATGGAAGTATATTATAATGTTATGTTAACTATAGACTCTAGTTTGCATTGTGTATTTTTCCCCAATACCATCCCATTTTCAATACCTTGCAAAGTTGACATTCATTTGTTCTCCCTAATGTAAAAACATTCTTATATTTGTATGTTTAATCACAATCATTGACCACTCTAGGTTTCACTAAGTTATACAGTTCCAGTCTTGATATCTTTCCTTCTGGTGTCATACCTACCCCTAAACTTCCTCTTTCAACCATACTCACAGTTATCTTTGTTAAGTTCACTTACAATATTGTACTACTATCACACAGTATTGTGCTATCAATTTCTGGATCTATACTCTTGCACATTCTATACTCCTTCAGCATTAAATGCTCTATCTCTACTCTCTTTCAATCTCCTGATATCTTCATTTATACACTCCCCTCCAAACCTCTCTCTCCTGTCTTTTCCTATCTGTCTGTGCACTCCATTTAGTATTTCTTATAGAGGATGTCTGCTCACAAACCCTCTCAGTGTCTATTTACCTGTAAATATTTTTAATTCTCCCTCATTTTTGAAGGACAGTTTTGCCAGATATAGGATTCTTGGTTGGCAGTTTTTCTCTTTCAATATCTTGAGTACATCATACCACTGCCTCCTCACCTCCATGGTTTCGGCTGAGAGATCCAGACTTAGTCTTATCAAGTTTCCCTTGTATGTGATGGATTGCTTTTCTCTTGCCGCTTTCAGAATTTTCTCTTTGTCTTTGACATTTGAAAATATGATTATTAAGTGTCCTGGAGTAGGTCTATTTGAATCAATTCTATTTGGGGTATGCTGTGCTTCTTGGACTCATAATTTTATGTCTTTCATAAGAGTTGGGAAATTCTCATTTGTTATCCTCTATTATTCTTTCTGCCCTCTTTCCCTTCTCTTCTCCTTCTGTGATACCTATAACATGAATATTCATGCATTTCATGCTGTCATTCCATTCCCTGAGACCCTGCTCATATTTTTCCATTCTTTTCCCTATCTGTTCTATTGTGTGCAGAATTTCAGGTGTCCTGTCTTCTAGTTCACTAATCCTTTCTTCTGCCTCTTCAAGTCTGCTGTTGTCTGCCTCCATTGTGTTTTTTATCTTTTCTATTGTACCTTTCATTCCCATAAGTTCTTCCGTCTGTTTTTTCAAGCTTATGAATTCTTCGTTGTGGTCATCCAATGTCTTCTTACATCCTTCATCCTTTTGTCATGTTTTCTTTCAACTTGTTGATTTGATTTAGAAGATTTGTTTGAACATCTTTAATTAGTTGGTTCAACACCTGAATCTCAGTTGAGGTGTTAGTTTGTTCCTTTAACTGGGCCATATCTTCCTGTTTCCTCATGTGGCTTGTAATTTTTTGCTGTCTAGGCATCTAATTTTCTTGGTTAGTTTATTCTGGAGGTTGTTTTCTCTCTTTTCTAGGGTTTTCTTGTTGATTGTCTTTGATCTGTATCTTTTCTTTGTTTCTTTTGCTGGCCTCTCAGATTGGCTCTGCCCCTCAGTCTTCCCCCCAGTGTCAGGTGCCCACCATGGCCTGCCACAGGGGTGGGAGGTAGCTACTGGGCACCCCAGCAAGTTCACTGTGTGTGGTAATATAGATCTGCTGGCTTCCAGTGGTGCTGTGCTTTCTGCCAGTCAGCAAGACCTGGGTTTGTTGTAAAACCCTGCTTTAACAGTTGGGTCTTCCATATATCTCAGTCAAAACAGGGTTGGGTTTCCATACAAGGCATGTAGACCAGTTCCTGCCATCCTAAGAAAGGGTCTGAAGCATCTTTTTAAAAGTTTTTCAATTCCCTTGCACCTTCTGGACTGCCCAGCAGATGGTGCTATTCGGTAACTTAATTGACCTCGGAAACTGCTTTGCCTCTGAGCACAGGCTGTGTCTACACAGGTGAGTTGAAACTGCAGGATTCCTATATCCTCACTTTGCCAGCCAAAATCTAGCTTGATGTGGGGCTCCACCTGTGGCAAAGTACTCCCTCAGCTAACTCAGTACTCCAGCCATCCCCCAGGCAAGGAAACAACCACCAGCTTCTGCTTCCCTCAAGGGTAGGAAAAGGGCTTTCAGTCCCAGGGCTGGAAACACAGTGTCTGCCCATGTTTTCTTAGTCTCTTTGTCCCTCACTGATGTGGGCCTCAAAATGTCCTCCCCTGTCCCCCAGGTCTTCAAACAGTGGGGGGTGTGTCTTATGCCTCTGTGAGAAATTTTGCAGTCTGTGTCTATGGTAGGAGGGGTCCTGTCTGCTGTTTCTGTGCCTTTCCCACACTGAAACCAAGTGAGGGGGAAGGGGGGTGGGTACTGGCTGATCCAGGACAGAAGATTCCTACCTAATATTCTTCTCGTTCTTCAGTTTGGCATTTGCAGGGTCCTTCTCCAGTCTATATCCTCTTCCAGAGTTTCAAACAATTCAGAATTGTCTTTTTTTTTTCTCATTGAATCTCTGGAGAGAAGTTTTCAGTAGTTATTTACATTGCAATGTTGGTGACATCACCCCTGATCAGCATCTTTACTGCAACCTCATGAACCAGAACAACCAAAGTAAGCCCTTTTGAATTCTGACCCACAGAAACTGAGGATGATAAAATGTATTGTTGGTTCACTAAACTTTGGAGTAATTTTTAAGCATCAATAACTAATCAATACTTGATCAATAATTAAAGATAGCTATTTGGCTCCTGGAAACATTAAAGGCTTATGGGAATTTATAGTTATTCCTACTAGGAGGACACCACAGGAGGCATAGGAAATTGGATTTGGGCAAGCCCTTATACTGGAATAAAAGTAGTGCCTCGTGTTCACTACACCACTGTTAGGCAATAAGAAGTTGCTCCTGCACTCATTTTAAAAAATCTTTTTTTTTTTTGTCATCCCACATACAACAAGCTCCAGTAATAAGGCAAACGATACAAAATACCCACTTTGCCTCAAAACAACCTCAACATGATCTGAGGAGGACAGAGAAAAGATGGGGAAACTAGGAAATCATACTGTGGAAAATTCTTTTGGTTCTTTAATCATGGAGGTTTATCATATATTGTGTTTATAAGTAGTTTCACTATATCAGTGAACTATTGCTGCATAAAAACCCTATCGAAATTTAGTGACTTAAAACAATGACACCAGCAGATGCTTGAAAAAGTGCTTGAGCATTTTTCCTTCTTCTCTTGGACCACTCCACTGAGATTGCCATGAAAACATGCCCAGGCTAGTCTGCTCCAGGAAGAAACATGTGGAGCTGAGCCAATCATCCCAGCCAAGGCCATCCTAGATCAGCCAACAGCCTGTTGACTGCCAGACATGCAAGTGAGTCTTAGCCAAGACCCAACGTCTTGGTCAGCCAGACCAAGCCAATATCAGCTAAACCGCTCAGCTGACCTGTTTGTAGTACCAGTGAGTAGCAATAGATTTTTTTTCAAGTCACTGAGTTTGCAGGTAGTATAGAAACAGATATTTGATGTACCTAACTGGACCCCTGAGATTGTGCACAAACTTTTGTGCATATGTGCATTTTTCAGGAGAGAGGATTCATAGCCCGCATATCCATCTGGCTATGTTTCCGATCCTTTCATGCCAAATCCCACTTTTTCTGGAAGCCAGAAGACCCTCCAATACCTATCTCTTCTGTGCACTCATGACCATCCACAAAATTCCAAACTGGTCATTCACTTCTCTAAAACCCTATTCCCTTGAGGACAATGAGATACACATCACCATATACCTGCCCTCATATTCTATAACAGGAATAAGTTTTCCTCTTCCCCTCCATTCATGTATAGTATTGTAATATTGTAATATATATATTTATTTTTCTTCATGGGAATCCTATACTACTTTCTGTTCACAGACCCCCTTATTTTTTCAAAAATACTTTCAAGTGTGCTTTAGAGAAAGAGCATTTAATGTGTTTCTCTATAAGCCAGAGATGTTTGTTGACCGTGTCGTAGATACTTAATAAATCTTACTTGATTTTTGCTTCAAAGGCTGTGCACACTTATAATGTATCTTCTGATGAGTGTGTGCAGAATTTCTGTGTCAGGATCCTTCTGGCTTTTAGAAGTGTCTCTCCCTTGTTAGTCTGCCCCAAACCACTGTCCAATGATAGCTATTTTTTGTTCAAACTAATATGCTCACCAGTGTTCCATGACTGTGGCAGAAAAGAATCTGGGCCTTGTCACAAGATTTCTAGCTATAATTTAAACTAGGTTTATCCTATTATTCATTCATGTCTGGACAACTGGTGAGGCAGGCATCCAGGAGTATGATTACAGGAGGCACCAAGGAATCTCTTGGGGAAGAAAAACATATCAACTTGAAGGGGGAGTGAGTGGATGTATAGAAGGTTGCCTCAAGGTCTGTGTTGGGAAGAAGGGTTTATTCTGAATACAGTTCAATCTATGTCTATCATGCATATTATCCATTAGCCTAACTTTCCCCTACACTCAGCAGAAGCACAGATCTAAATCCTGGGGTGAGAAGCTATTTAAAACATGAACAAAATCCTGGAATGCATCAGCAGCCTACTTTCATGAACCATGGGTACTGTTCTGTACCAGTCAGGATAGGCTGGACCACGTGTCATAGTATCACAGTAGTTTAAAACTCTAAAGGTTTAGTTTTGCTCATGTTGCATGTTCTTGATGTACCAGTTGAGCACTCTGGCCCATGTAATGTGCACTCAAGTATGGAGGTTAACAGAACCTCCACCATCTTGAATAATGCCATTTGTATGGCATGGGGAAGACAGTGTGGCAGACCACGACCTAGCTCTGAAAGCTTCAGCCTGGAAGTGACACACATCACTTTTCTTATTTCCATGGGTAATGTAAGTGACATGGAGATAAGTAACTTCAGGGAGACAGACCATATAATCCTTCCATGTGCCAAGAAAAAGGGAAACTGAAAATAACGACCAGCATGAATGACCACCATGCCTACAAATGTTATAATTTTCTATATTGTGTAGAAAAGGTTAGAAAGCTCTGGCTTACATCCCTCCTTATTCAAGAGTAATACCTCCCAGAACGTACAAGTCATCAGACGGCATCTGAACTATTGGTGTAGAAATTAAAAATGTCTTCAGTGAGTGGGTAAGGAACAGGAGATGTAAGGATATGTACACATCTTGGCCTTTACTGATGAGACAAAGCAAACAAAAACCTCATTTTGGCTATTCTGAAATCATTGTTATAAAAATGTTTCATTAATTATGAGCAACAATAAAATACTTATTGGCACTCTATGTCCTAAACGTAATTGGAGAAACAAACTATAAGACATGAGCCCTCCCCATCAGGATCTGGCAATCTGGGATATCTTTCTTTGTTACCAAGTTGCAATTTCAGCAACATAAACAAAAGTATGCATTCTTCATTTTTAATAACTAATCTTTATGTTAGAATTCCAATTTTTGCTGATGGCAAGAATGCAAACAGTCTTGCCATTTAATGGAAAACTATTTTTTTTCTTTAAAGAGTCTCTAGTCTGTTCCATGGAAATCATCTATGAATTTGAAGTCCACATTACCCAAATGATTGTTGCATAATGACTCATCCTTCCTAAGACGGCGTCTCAGTATAGAAGATTTTGGGTATAGGATCCTATGGTCCATTTGCTCTCCTGTGGATTGTGAGTAGCCTCCTCTGAGTTGTTTTATTTTGTTTTGATTTCCCACCTGGTAAATTTTGGGTTTGGGGGATGGCTTGGAGGCCCTTGCTACTGCTAACTGTAAATTCAGCCTTTTGCCTCAAATCAAGATGACTGTGCACTATTTAGTCTCTTCCCCTCACTGGTCATCAACTCAGACACGTTGACATGGAGCAACCTCAAGACCTCACTGGAAATATGACGTCAAATTCACATGGCCAAGGATATCCTTTGTACCAAGTTTCTCATGACTGCAGATCTTCTGGGAATCCTCACGCTTTCTCTTTTCTCCCAAACCTTTTCTTTTTCATCTGTACTCACTGTAAATTCATTCAGACAATACCAAAGTATAACAATTAAAACTCAATATTTTTCCCATAATGCAAATCACTTTCCAGAAATAATCAATATTAGTAGCTTGGCACCCAACCTTTCAGATACTGTTTGGTGGCTCTTCACACATTCAAAGAATGGTATTTAGTTCCTGAAAAGGAGGACAACACACAGTGAAGAAAAAATTAGTCAACTGAGTTTTTGAAGAGTCAGATGAATTTCTGACTAGAATATTTTTAAAATGGAGAGTGTAGATTACACTATTAAAAGTGAAGCTATGTGATTGTGAAAGTCATATTTGTGAGAGAAAATCACACTTTATGAATCCAAAGCTTGGCTTTGAATATTAAGAGTCCAGGAGGCTGGAGGACACAAAGCAAAGCATTTATACATAAGCTGTACAATAGAAGGAATGCACAAGAATGTAAAAGCAATTTCCTGGGATAAATTAGATGGAGATGCTACAGGTTGTGGGAGGAATGAGAATTGAGCATAGAAAGTAGAAGAGTTGGATGTTAATGATAATCTTTGAGAGGGCTCTGAGCTTTTCCCACCTCTGGTGGGACTAAGGGTGGGGGAACTCAACTGATTTCCCAGATCATGTAGGGTGCTGCTAATGTCCCTTCCAGATCCTCTTCTCCAGCAGGTTGCCCCATCTCACAGCTGCTCTGCACATTGTTCGCTCAGATACACAACTACCCTCTGACAATTTCCTTCCACTGATGGGAGCTGCCTCTTCTGGAAGTGCCTGGGACTCTAAACTCCCCTGTGCCTGCCTCCAAGGACTGAGGACTGATCGGGGAAACAAAGCTGGACACCCTTGCCTCAAGGTGAAACTCTGGCACTGTTCACTTTTCACAGCAACTCAGGATCACAATGAGGCTGAACTTCAGCTGAAACCAAACATTCATTCTTTCAATGATTTAGTCAATTTTAGGTCCTTTTCTTCTCCTACCTTCTTCCCTTACTCCCTTCCAGGTTTTCTCTGAGAACTTTCGCTCACTAGATCACATGCATCTGAATCCCTGTCTAAAGACATCACTTCTGTAATCCTTCCCATGTGGGTCCATGGAAGGAAATATAAGTCAAGAGAACTTATATCCAACCTCTCATCCTTCAAATGCAGATAAGGGAGAAATAAGAAGAGGGAATTAGCTTAATATTTAGCTAAAGGAGTTAGAATTTAAACCAAAGAAGTGCTGAGTCTACTTTGAGCAAGATTAGGTTTTCTGATAGTATTACAAGGAGCAATTGCTAAGTGCAGTTGTAGAGAAATAAAGTTATCTTTTTTAATTTATAAAGATTTGAGGTGTTATTGTACCTGTATAAGTTATGCAACCTGCTTTAATCATGAAAAAGTCTTGGAGGTAGTTCCTTGCAAATGGATCAAGACATTGCATGGTATGAAAAGAAGAGTTTATTTAGACTTTGCCTCACTGGCGGCATTTAGGCTGTGCTTTACACATAAATCCATTGTACTTTCTGATAGAAGGGGACCCACATAAATGTCCCCTGCTACCCACAGGTTCCTCAATTGTTGGGAGGTGGGGGTGGGGTGGGTTGATGGGGACTTTCTCCCAACACAGACTCATTCCATTAATAATAGCCTGGTTGCATGAGTTGCCAAGTCAGCATCTCCCTGTCAAATGCATTCATCTCTCTCTAACTCTCTGCCACTTTGAATAAGAATGCTTGTTTAAAATAGGAGAGCTGCTCTAATTTATGAAAATCTACTTCTTTGGCTCTGGTTGAAAATGCATGAAAGATAATCTCATGTATTTGAATCAAACGTTCCGTCTTCTTTATGAGATCTCTTGCTCATCTTCAGGTGAAAAATTTTGATTGCTTTTTTTTATTGGTGTGGAAAATAAAAAAGGGAGACGTTTTCCATGCTGTCAGGTTTCATAGCTCTTAGTTACGTCAGTTAGTCATAGAAATAAACATCTTTAAACTACTTCCTGCATATTTATACCCATGCAAAAACAAATAAAAGCCAAGGAGGTGGCTTCCTGGCCAAGGTTAAGTGAATTAACTGGCATCACCAGCTTTCCAAATATTGGTAAAATTCCATTAAAGGTTTTGTCTAGGTGTCTGGTTGGTCTTAGTGTTGACTAATCAGGAAAATGCTGAGTGGGCCTGGAATCAGGGGACTGAAAAGTTGGCAGAAGTCTCAATACTATCTGTCAATGTATTCTGGGGTATCAGCACCTCTTCAGGGCACTATGGCAATCTTTGCTTTCGACTTCAGTTGTTTGTTTGTTTTTCTATATTTCTAGTTTGTAAATAATTCATTCTGAATAAACAGATGTACCCTTGTGTGCCCACCAATCAACTTAAGCTTAAAGCATTACATGCTCATCCCTCATTCTATTTTCTTTATGCTTTCTTTCACCCAAAGAGCTACTAGCCTGTGACATTTGTCTTTCCTACTTGTTTTTAAAACTGTTTTCTGCCTATGTATATACGTACCAATAAATAACATAGAATACTATTTTTTGCTTTTAAACTTAAGTGGTGTCTACATGTGCTGTTTTCCTTCAACATTAAGATTTTGTGATTTTTTTTTCATATTGCTAGATCTAGCATTAGTTCATTCCTTTCTACTTCAGTATAGTGTTTCATCATAAGATTCCCTAAAATTTGTTTATTTATTCTCTTGATAAAGACATTTACATTGTTTCTAATTTTTTGCTATTGTAAATAATGCAGCAATGATAATTCTTATATCTATTTCCTTGTGCTCAATGACAATAGACTTTCTAGACCATGCATTGTCAATTTTACTAGTTATTGTCAAAGTTTTCCAAAGTGATTGTGCCAATTTATCCTCTCACCATTAGTGTAGGAGACTTCTCACTACTCTATCTTCTTAGAAAAATTCGTCAGACTCTATTTTTACTGAATTGATGGGTGTGACATTGTTTTAATATCTGTTTAATTTTAATTTCTTGGATTACATCTAATGTATATATTGCCATTACTTTCTCCTTGCCCATGAATTGTATCATATCCTTTCCTAATAATGTTCAATTTGTTTAATCTTTTATTCCTGAACTGTCAACGGTTTTTTATACATCTTTGGTAGTAAGACTGACAATTTATATTCATTTAAATATTGTCTCAGTCTGTGACTTATATTTTATTTTGTGTAATATAGCTTATGAAGCCTAGAAGTTTTTATTTATTTTATCAGTTTTATATATAGTTGCATAACAAATCACCTCACAGTTCAGTGGCATAAAACCACAGTCATTTGTTTTCTCAAATGACTGGCAACTTGGGCCGGGTCAGCTCTGCTCTAAGTAGTTTTCACTAGTCTCACTCATGTATTTGTGGTCATTTGGCAGGTTGGCTTGGGTGTAGCTTTTCCCAGATAGCCTCACTAATACGTCTAGCAGTTAGCTGAGATTTGTGGATGGGATGCCTTGGTTCTCTTCCATATGGCCTCTTCATATGGCTTGCACAGTCTTCCTCACATGGCAGCTGGTTTCCAAGAGTATAGAAGTACAAGCTTCAATGTGACTAGAAGTCTCAGCATGGAAGTCACCAATGTTAATTCCACTGTTTTGTAGTGTTCAATGCAAGCCACAGGCCAGACCAGATTCAAGATGGTGAAGCAACAGACTCTACTTCTTGGGAAAAACATCAACTTCACACTGCAAGGAGGCATGCATGTCAGGATGGAGGAATTTGCAGTCTATTTCAGTTATACTTACAATGTGGTCAAATTTGTCAATATTTTATTTTAAATTCTGTCTTTTATGTCTTGACTAATAAATCCTCCACTCTGATTTCATAAAGATATTTACTCATATTTTCTTTAAAATTTATTGGAGTTTGCCTTTTACACTTCCAGTACCAAATCCAGCTGAAATTGACTTTTGAGTGTCATATGAACTAATTCATGTTTTTCATACAGTCATTTTCCCAGTAGCATTCATTGACTATTCCATTACTTCGCTGATGATTTGTGATGGTACCTCTGTCAGACTTACTAATCACACTGAGTAATCAGAACTCATGGGCACCATAAGAGAAGAACTTGATTACATTCCTCCAAGGCCCATTCAAACACATTCTCTTCCCAAGCTGAGTTTGGAACAAATTAACAGACAGATGAAGAACTAAAGCAGAAGAATATCAAAATATCATCTTTCTTGCTGGATAAAGTTAGATTACAAGGCATGACCTAGATATTCTCTCTCTTTCTCTCCATCTTTCAATATCTGGCTTTTTCCTTTCTGAATTCGCTGATTTAGGGCCTGAATTAATTGCTTGCTTTGGGGCCTTGCAAAACTTGGTAAATTTTCTCCATTATTACTAATAACTAGTTTACCTAGAATGACAAATTATCAAAAATCATGGGGAAGTAGGAGAAAGAGACCCGCATGGACCCAATTCTACCTTCTTCCACCAATGGTATTCCTAATGATAATGAAAAATAATAACTGAAATTTGGGTTATCAAATACTGATGGCCTGTCCTTCAGTAGTTCATTGTGTCTGCCAGCAGTCTTTTGAGTACACCACAGATAATGAACTTTGAGATCCACCCCAAACACCAGAAAGGCAGGGTCCTGACATGTAGTATGTATCTGGGGTCTCTTCAAGAGTAACATGCAGGGCATGCAAAATTATACTGGTTCCAAAAGAATTTGGCTTTGATATGGGCTGTTGAATATAAATAAACCTATTTGAATGCTATATGGTCAAGCCCAAACACATATATAGAGGTCTGACAGCAGTGGTAGCTATTCTTTATCATGATTCTAATGAAGAAATCATTAGAATTATAACAGATGGTGGTATATACCATTCCCCCCCTCCCCCAGAACCCAGGGTGTTGCTGAAATAAAGCATTAGACAGACAAAAAAAAAAAAAAAGAAGAAGTTCCTGCCCTCATCACTGGAGAAGAATCAAGAGGATAGTGTATCAAGAAAAGACTGTAGAGAAATAAAACGGTCAATGTTCTGAACATTTGGTAGCCAGGGATTAATCATTTTCAAAAATGGCCTCTCTGTGGAGAAAATTGGCAGGAGAACTTACAAGATTATTAGACCATACTTCCTAATATTTCCTTCTCTCATGCTAAAGTCCAACTGGTAATAAACAAAAGGAGTTTATTCCATCCTACACCTTATCACTAAAAGTTTCCACAAAATTTAAAGACTGCTGACAGTTATTTATCCAACTCTTTAACCACATTGCTACATCAAGTAGTTAAAAAATGATGTTTTGGAATGCATTTATTTTATTTTAGAAAGACTATATTCTTCAAATTTGAATACCCCCATTAAGGTCTTTTGCGGGGAAGTTCCATAATAATGAATGCATATAAATAGTTATAAAAATAAGTAGAGGTTTTTCCTAAATTAATGGATACACCTCAATAATAAAACTGACAGAAATTTTAGTTAATACAAATTAGGAGGAAAACATCTGTTGCATTTTTTGGGAAATCTACTGCATTTCTGGGGAAATCTTTAGTGTGTTTCTCATGAGAAAAACAACAGAATACAGGTATTGACTTCCCTCCTCTTTATTCTTCACAGGGATGCAATTTCTTTCTTCACCCCAAAGACCTTTCTTTACTTTGATGTTCTTGGCACCTGACCTTAGCCTTTCCTGATGGAAGGATGGCCTGGGGCCTGAAAGGATTCTATTTCCCAGTCAAGGCTGCGGCATCTGCTTTCTTTCTTAAACCAGTAGTGAGACTGGGACAGGAGAAGGAAAGGAAAGAGGGACCGTAGGTCGGATTCATTTTTACGCAACTCATGCCTTTCCTTTCATTGCACAGACAAATCATTCTTTTAGAACCTGGGAGCTGAAAGAAAATATTTTAAAGGAGTGCACTGAGTTTTACAAAAGCATGGCTTTGCTCCATGTGACATTTCATCTCAGGGCTGAACAACATTCATCGACTCACTAACAGATGCATCCTCTGCCACTTTGCATGCAGTAATTTTTTTATTGGTTGTTTCTGTTTGATCTGCTGTGTCATGCTGCAGGTGCATCAGAAGGATAAACTTCTGTCCTTAAATGATGCTGATCCCAAATAGGGAATCAAGAGATGTGGATTCAAAGCATATATAATGAATGCAAAATTAGTGTGCAGAATGTGTATGATCATTATCCATGATCTTATTTTTAATATTAATTGTGCCACAAACTCACCCTGTTCCATTATACAGCTAAAAAATCTTAGTCTAGTAATCATATATTAATATTTAATGCAGTTGTAATAGTAATAATGACAGCAGTTAACACGTATTGATCACTTTGAACAACATGCTACGTACATGATATCCGTTCTCTTTTGTAATACTTTCAATAATGCTGTAAGGTAAATCCCATTATGATGCTTCTTTTATAGGCAAATAAACTGACACTAAAGGATGAACTTGCCCAAGGTGCTCTGGGTAAACAGTGATGTGGAAGTTGACACCAAGTCTTTCTGGGTCTCAGCACCAAGTTCTGAACCACCAGTTTATATGACTCCCAATGACGGCTACTGAGTTTCATCAAAGCAATTCAAAGAAAGTCTGTGCAAGCAGAGGGAATGCCCTAATGGTGTCCGAGAAGGACATGTTCACAATCTGTTCCAATATGCACAAGTTTTCCTTTACTCCTTAGTCAAAAATGAAACAATGTTTGTGACATGGGTGATCACTTTCAGGTCACATCAGAGGAGAATTAAAGGTACCTGACTTATTACTATTGATATCAAATATATCCCTTTGATCTCGTTCAGCTCAGTACCAGTGCTTTTCAAATATTAACACATATAAGAATGATCTAGAAGGCTCATTAAAACACAGATTCTTTGGTCTCATCCTCAGAGATTCTGATTCATTTGGTCTGGGGCAGGGCCTGGTAATCTGAATATCTATTAAGCTGCCAGTTGTTGATGAATGCTGCTGTTCTGTGACCTCACTTTGATAAGTATGGGTCTAGCTGACTGCTGCCATCTACAACGTCAGCTTTGCCAATGGAGGCTGCAAAAGGCCCAACACCAGAAAATCTTATTCATCTGCTAGTCTGCAGGCCACACTTCGGGAATCATTGCTGATCTCCAAAACAGTGAGTAAGATGCCTGATGCATATTTGGAGTCTTCTCCCCCTGCCCTGCCTCCTTGATCAACAAGGATCTGGAAAAAGGCCGAGATTTGCTCATTTACTGGCTTATAACGATTTAGTCCTCTGGGTGCCCCCTTGAATCAGGTTATAACCCCATTTCAGGGCTCAATAAATATTTGTTTCATGCTCTCATGTACTGGATAGTGATTGAATTGTTGACAGCACAGCAAAGAACAAAATAGAAACTGCCCATGCTCATATCAACTTATGATTCTCTTCTCATTCCAGAACCCCAGTTAGCTAGATGACTGCAATCCTCTAGCTTCATGCCTGCAACCCCTTTCCCTGGGGAAGACTCTATTTTCAGCATCTTTGACTGATATAAACTGCGATGGCATTGCCATGTGATATATCCTCATTTGAGGGCGAGGATTGTTCCTGCCTAGAAGTCACACTGTCATTTCCCACTCTCTTCTAAGGGCTGGCCCCTTGGAATCAGAGTTAATTAGACCTCATTGGAAATGAATTTTTGGAATGCTGGGTCCTCCGATGGTAACCATCTCCCATAAAAGGCTGATTTTATACATTCGACCTCCATTCACCCTTCATTCCTGTCAACCTTCCCAGCATGGACTGGAACAACCAAGGCAAGTTCATACCCCACAACCATCTTGCCTCACTCCAGATTCCTGCTGTGCTAGAACTGATTCCATTTCAGTTGGTAAACTATTGGGGGGAAGGTGGGGATCAGTGATTCGGGAAAGCAGTGTGAGGTAATGGAAAGAAAGTATGCTTTAGAGAAAGCCAGAGCTACCATCCTAATTCTACGTACTAATATCTGCATGATCGTGCACAAGTTTAATACCTCTGAGATTCGTTTTCCTCCTCCAATAGAATTGTTGTGATCATTAATGAGATCCAGTTGGTAAAGCCCCTATCATAGTGCCTGCCATGAAATAGGGGATTGGAAAAGGTTGGTCCCTGTGGCAGACTGCTGGCAAAAGTGGTTCCACTTCACTTTTCCTATATCCATGCCCCTGTGCAACATGACTTTGTGGTTCCTCCAATTCAGATATAAAATGTATTTCTCAAACTCTTGAATTTGAGTGGATCTGAGACTTGCTTTGGCCAAAACAATGTGGCAAATGTGATGATGAGCTAGTTCTGAGCCTTGGCCTCAGGAAGCCTTCTGGGCTTCTGCTTACTCTCTTGGACTCCTGTCCAGTCGCTATATGTATAAGCCCAAACCTTCCTGGTGGATGATGAAGTATCTCAGGGTGCGGAGCTGAGTCAGCCCAGTTGTCTTAGTCAAGTACTCAGAGACGTGAAGGAGTCCAGGCTGAATAAGCAAAACTACCTTGCTGACCTGTGGCTAACAAGAGAAGTATAAACAAGCCCATCTAAGATCAGCCAGCATTGCTCCTGTCAGCAAAAATACCAGGCTCACCTACAGACTCTTGAAAAATAATAAAATGTTATTATTTTACATCACTACATTTTTGGATGGTTTGTTATGTAGCATCATTGCAGCAATAGATAAATATTGCAGTCCTTTCCCCCCAATTCTTTCAACTACGTTCTCAATGTTATCCATCAAAAAAAGCAAAACTAACATCTTCTGGATCAACTTTAACTCCTTCCTCTTCCCCCATCCCAACACATATACAAGGCTAATCAGTTACCAATTCATGATGTTTTTGCTGCAAAATGTCCCCGATACCAGATGCAAGTGTCCTGCAGATCTCCTGGCAAATCTTCCCCAGAATGTGCTCTTCTTGTGCCTTTTGCCAGCAGATCTGGCTGCATGAAAGTTCTCCTAACACCAGTTTATGTAGGGCCTGACTCGTGGGTTGGAAAACTGTCTGGTACCCTTCTGGTCATATGTTCAGATAGCAATCATTGCCTGATTATCACAGAAGCTTCAAAGGCCTTTGGATACAATGTGGTTCACAGCTCAGCTCCTTATACTAGAATGAGGTCCTGTCTCATCCAGATGAGTGGGTCTCTATTCCATCTCAGCCTATTTCCTCCTCCCTGCCACACCCAGAAACCTGATGTCCTGACTCTGGTCTTTGGTGTTTCATCACCATCTGGTTCATAGAAGGTGATTTTTTACTAATATGTGTTCAGTGAGTAAATGAATAAAACCAGATGAACTAATGCTCTTCCCACTGAAAATATCTTCCTCCAACTTTCCAACTATTAAAATCATGCCATTTTTTAAAGGGCAGTGTGAGTGATAATTGCAACACGTTATTTGTACCTCTCCAGGAGCATATTACCTTTTTGCATTTTTAATAGTTAACTGTCTATCTGTCTGACCCTTGGAATAGGGTCTTATTAATATTTAAATCCTACTCCTCCCACAGAGCCAGAAGAGCAGCTGTTCCATAAAACGTCTCTTGAAATAAATTAGATCTAAATGCCGAATGATAGTCTCAGATGAAAGTCTGTTCCATGCTGATTCAGAGACATAGTTCCTTAATATCTGTTGGTCCTAAGTAAGAAAGAATAAGTAGATGAGGATAAATAACCCAAATCTTCAAGGCACCACAATCAGCTGGGAGAGCTACTCAGTGAAAAGAATGGAAGATGCACCAGTCTGCATTATCCAATATAATGCTATGTAAGGAAATATCTCAAACCCAGTGACCTACAACATGCATTTATTTCTTTTTCACATGTCTTCTGGCCAGCTGGGATTTGACTAATCTAGGCTGGCCTCAACCAGGCTTCGATCCAGGTTATAAGTTGAGTTCAAGTCTTCTCTACACAGCTCTCATCCTTCTTAGACCAGTAGAAGTCAAGCTCAACCACAGAGCACATTCGAAGCCTCTTCTTGCAGCATATCTACTAACATGCCATTGACCAAAGTAAGTTACAAGGTCAAGCTAAACATCAGTGAAGTGGGGAATTGTATGCTACCTACTCCAGTGTGTGGAACTATCAAGGCACAAAGAGGGTGATTACAGGAAGAGAGAAATAATGGGGAAGAGTAATACAATGAATGGTAAATACAGAATTTAATGACTAATAAAGAGAAGTATTTGGGGTTCAGTAGAATGAAGACAAGTGTCTTTAATTTGAAGCTACTGCATCATCACTGACTATATGTAAATCCATCATTTTATATATATTCCAGGTTTTAGTTCACTTAAAAAGAAATGCAGAATTATAATTAATCCATTGATATTATATATTTCAGATCATAATACAGGAAATAAATCTCTACCCCCTTTTCTTCTGTTCACCTAAATTATAATCACCAAAAAGGCTGCTTAATTTAGAAATGGCACCAGTAACTGGAAATAGGTTTGGTAACAATTTATTATTGAAAGAAAATTTCTGTTCACGCATGAATTTTCTGCTTTAAGAGTTTCCTTTGAGATGAAAAAAAAAAAGCAGTCTTTATTTAGTTCAAGTAAAATGCATTATTGGTTAATACACCATACAGTATAAATAATTTTACAAATGTGTAGGCGATACGAATTTGCTATCACCACAATTCAAAGCCAAAGAAATGTCACGTTTCTTTATGTTCTTTCAATCACATTAAATGTAAATTCAAATCTGGAGGCAAATTAAATATTTTTTATTATCAACTACCCCACAACTCCTCCCCTCACCTACCTTATCAGGCCCCATCCCCTTGGCAATGTCTTCAAAGGTTCTAGGGATATCAGGAAGAACAGAACGTTTGGGAAGGACATATGATCCCCAGGACATACTGGTAACCAGTAAAGTCATTATCCTCCAGGTATCTGCAGTTTTCAAGGCACCTGGGGCTCAAGAAGCCTCACGAGGTGTGGAATTCCACCACCACTTTGCACTCTAATCTCCTTGAGGCAATATACAACACATTGCTATCCCGTGTGGTTCTGATGTTTTGGGGTGGGCTGTGGGAATGGAGAAAGGGAGCTTGAGTTACTACTACCCACACATTTCCATTTCTATCCTATTCTTGGGGAAAATTATAGGTCAATACACTCTATTAAAATACTCTCCCATTTGATAAGCACTCCTCTCCCTCCTCTGTCTACCTTCTTGGGGGCACCTTGTATAGTCTTATTGAGCTTAAGAATTTGAAACCCAAAACAAGAAAAGAGATTTTCTTCAAGGGGTTTGCTTTTGACTTTAAAGCAAACATCTCAGCTAAGGCCAGGTAACAAAGAGGGGGAGTGTTCTTTCTGGCTTAGAACCCGGGTGGGGTGGGGTCGGGTGGGGAGTGGTGGGAATACAGAGTACAGATCACAATAGCCCACATTCTGTTTGCTTATTACATAATAGTGGATTCAAATCACAAATTAATATATCTTTAATTATCCTGCCATGAAACAATTTATTTTACTATTATTTTGTGTCAGTTTCAGAATGAAATTACTTCATGCACTTCCATTTCTTCCATGGCATGTTATTTTATTCAAGGGAATTGTTAATTAGGGGACATTATTAATACAGAGACATTCACATTCTTAGTTCTTTAGTTAAAAGACAAATTTCTATTGCCTCTTTCCTCTCTTTTTTTGGTCTCTTGGCAGTTGCAATCTAAGGTAGAGTTCAGAAATTAATTTTAGCAGCTTCTGAGAAACTGCACACAGCAAAAACTAGAATGTCAATAACTCACAAGAGGATACCTAACAGCTTTCTAATTTCTTTTAGAATAAACTTTTGGGCACTAACAAATGAGACTGCATGTGGATCGTCTTATAAAAAAACTGAATTTATGGTAGAGGAAGATTTTACTCTTATTCATCCTTAGAACTACATGCTAACAATATTCATCCTTATTCCTTTAATACTTATTCCAATATATGAAAAACTGGGAAATTTTCTTCTTCAGTCACAGCAAAACTTAATCTTTTTTCCAATGCTATCCTTAGTCAAACACTAATTAAAATTTATCTAGGACCTACAATGTATCCTTGTAAGCGATTGATAGCGGAGTTCAATTAACGGTCTCCACCGCGTGTATTTATAACTTCTGTTAGTATCAATGATTCAAAGCAGTATAAGATGTGATCCTTATTTCCACCCACCACCAACCTAACAAAATCATTGAATAGTATTTACAAAATTCATTCATTCAACAAGTACTTGTTTAGCACTTACTATATGCCCGGTAAAATTTTTAAAACTACAAGACAATGCATAGGATGGGACAAAAAGCACTATACAGTTTTACTCTTATTAGTTCAAAGAAAGTTGAAATATAACATAATGTATTTTAAATACAAAAGGAACTACAATCACTGCTATGTTCTTCTCTAAATATACAATGAACAACCCTCTTCTCAGTCAAATCAATCAACCATTCCATTGTTTCATCATTCTGTTGATTCAAATAGATTTTATTGAATGCACGGCATTATGTAAAGTTCTGAGAATGCAGCCAAGAACAAAATAGTCATGATCTCTGCCCTCATGATGTTTACAATCGTAAATTATAGGTCAATATACTCTATTAACATACAAATACTAGAATACATACATTCAATGAGGCTATCTCATTAAAAAATATTCATCATGGGAGTTTATATTGGGAACAGCCGCCTTCTTTGAAATTTCTTGCAGAGTCAAATAATATTTAACCTAAAACAATACTCTCAAATTAAATTACACACCATGCTTCCCAACTTTCGCATTAATGAAGTAACCAAATTTCAGTGGTTCAACACAACAGAAGTTAATTTCTCATTCTCTCAAAGCCCGATGTCAGCGTCTGGTTGGATGGTGGCCATTCATGCCCATTCCGACCCAGGGTTCTTCCATCTTGATCCTCTTCCTTCTCCAAGGATGTTAGAGCCTCTGTTTGCCCTCGACATCTGTCTAATGGATGAAGAAGAGAGAACACAGAGGATTGTGGGAGGATTTTATGGTCCAGGCCTGGAAGTCTGTATATTACTGTAGACTATATTTCTTTCATCAGATGCAGTCACATGACCACAATTAAGTGCAAGGGAGGCTGGGAAATGTAGTCTAAGGTTGAGCCCATAAGAAAGAGGAAATAGGTTTGTTTAACACATAGTGTTTTCAGCCACAACTTATTTTTGGAGGCATTTTAGCTGTTTCCAGAAATAAAAATATGTCTTCAAAGGATAAATATTTATCCCATCCAGTGGTTACTTAAAAACTGTATCACAACCTCTCCATCAGTCCTAATTAATTCCAGATAGTTTTTTAACTCTTAATTTTGAGGTAATTTAATACTTAATGGAAAAGTTACAAAGATAGTATGCCCTGTACTCAATTTCCCCTGGTGACTAAAAATTACATACATAGTCCCCTGGTGACTAAAAATTTGATACATACATAGTACGTGTATCAAAACTAAGAAATTAACATTGACAAAATACTATGATAGATTTCACCATATTTTCCACTAAAATCCTTTTTATATTCCAAGTAATTCCAAATACATTTAACTGATATACGCACACATTTTCTCTCTCTCTCACACACACACATAGCCAGGCTCCATTTCTTCTTTACAAGTGCTCTAATCCCTACAGTGAAGGATATTTGTACATTCTAATAGGTAGTCATTGTTCAAATATCAGTTTTTCCAATGTTCCAATCCCACACTGACCATCAACATTATTGGGAATTTTGCAGTCATTTTTAGAAGAAAATGATTATTTGAATCATAACAATGATAAGAATGACAGCATAATGGAGATTTAGTGAGCAATCACTAGATACCAAGTACTTTCCATGGAATAGTTCATTTAATCCTTGCAACCGCTATATGAGACAGACATTATGTTAGCCCTCTTTACTTGGTAAGGAAACTGAGGATCCAAGAGATTATATAATTTGTCAGTCCCACAGCTACTAAGGAAAGAGTCTGGACTCGACTTTAGTCATTCTTATTCACCAATCTTCATTACCTATCATATAATGGAATCTAATAATTTATATACTTTTCCGTCTGCCATGGGTGGGAATCCCCATGGAAGACTGTCAGGGTTTCTGGGTAGGAAGAATACAATGTTCTGGCTGAGGGCTACACATTTACTGTTTCCTCTGCCTTTTCCATCAGATAAATATTACCTTGTCAGAGAGTCTTTCCATGACCACCATATCTAAAATAACTTCCTTCTTGATTTTGCTTGTCTTTCCATGACCACCATATCTAAAATAACTTCCTTCTTGATTTTGCTTCATATTACTTATCCAAACATAAAAGCACTTATATTCAGTTTTTATAATTTGTCTCCATGACCAGCAAACAAATGTCATATCTGGTTTATTCTCTATATTTCCAACATTGACAAAAGGAACCAGCACATAATAAGCATTCAGATTGTTGAATGGCTGAATAAATGGGTAAACAAATTTGATTTTACAAGGAAAGGGACAAGGCAATAAAATGAAGGGGGGAAAGACCTCAGATTTAGCAAACTTATATATCATCTCAATTTATCCTCATCAATATATACTTTTCAATTAATTTAAAAAATTTTTTTTATTTTAATTATATGGGAACACTAAACTCAAGGAGGTTCAATAGCTTGATCAAGATTTGAAAGCCAGTAAATTCCAGAGGTAGGATTTGAAAATCAAATATGTAAAACTCTGAAACCTAAGATATTTGCATTAAATCCAACCTCCTCCCCAACATTATCGGACGGAGCTGTTATATTTAAACAAAAGAGATGGAAACTAGCTTCTATCACTATTAGACTAAACAAAATGTTTGGAGTAGAAGACAAGAAGAGGATGGAAGAGACAGCTGAAAACGATGGAGAAGAACATGGCCAATAGCCATTTCTGGAGTGGGGTTCCATTCAAGTATTCATCAGAAGTACACAGTATGAGGACAATTGAGATACAGGTATTTGAAGTGAGAAGAATAAGGCTATTTTAATTTTTCACCTACTTCACTCATACGTGAGCATGTTCCTAGGATGTCAAACTTTCATCTCCCGAGGTTGTCAGAAGCCAAGTAGAAGAGAGCAGGCTGGTGGGAGGAGAAAGAGTTGTGTTCTGAACCTTGTTACTCTCTGGGTCAGTTTTTCTGACCTTGAATCCTACTTGCTGCCTCTGCTTCTTTCTGGGGTCTTGATCTGTTCATACCTGACTTGTCCTGTTGAGACTTGATTCCTTGGCATCAAACTCTGACTTGATGCCCAGTCCTGAATGTTAAACCTTGTGATTCTAGCATTCATTTGTATTCATCTGCATCTGTCAGTGGGACAGGCCAGGTTCCTTGTATGAGTACCATCTGAAATTCATTTTTGAATAAATCGATTCAATTAGGGCAATCTTTTTCAAGTGTGGTCCCTGGACCACCAGCAACATCAGCTTCAGCAGGAAACATTAGAAATGAAAATTCTCAAGGTCCCATCCAAGCCTTACTGAATCAGACATTCTTGGTGATAAGGCACAGCAATCTGTGTTTTAACTCCCACCCCATATCCCCACCCCCACTAGGTGATTCTGGGGCATGGTCAAGTTTGACACTGAATTAGTGTCTTAAGTTTTCTCAATTTCTTCTAAGTCCTGTTGGTGCAAAGGATTACGACTGGGAAGGCTTAGTGTCCGACAGCTCAGAGGCTTAGCTGGTTACATGACCCTGGGTCCTTGCTCAGTCTCTGTGCTTTTTTATTTTCTCATTTTTAAAAAATACACCAAAGAGCTATCATCTAGCTCCTGTTTTTTCTGTGTTTGCTGATGAGTAACTAATGGTGGGTTGTGCTATCCCATGTTAATCTTAACTGCCTGACTAATGCTTAGCAATGGCCTTTGTACTACAGGTTGTCCTTGTGATTGCTGGAGCTTCTTCTCCTTCATTGGATTTACACAGCTACATTCCACCACATTTGCATCCCATAAATCACTGGGGCATGGATTGGAATGCTGCATACTCATCTATTTGTAATTAAGCCTTAATATAGATTCAATCATTAGTTAAACTCCCATGCTCCGAAAATGGCTATAATTGAAGAAGGCATGACCTTTATTCTAACATGGAAAGTCTTTCTCTTGGGATATTGGAAGTCAAGGAATGAGAGAGAACTGTTATGCACAAATACTGAACTTGAAAGCCCAATTATTCAAGCAACTAATCCAGATAAGAACCGTGGGGTGGAGATGATGCCACAACAAAATACCAATCCTGCAGAAAGAGGTAACCACATATACATATGTATGCTGACTTTTCAAAGAACACTGGAGGAATCTTGAAAATGTCACATAGAAACCACTCTCTGGAAGTTGCTTTTTGGATCAGAACAGAGATTAAGGAGATGAATGAAAAGATTTAAATTAGTGTAGGTAAGTGTCTTAGTATGAGTTCCCCAGAAGCAGACCTTGAGCAAGAATTTTCATGCAAGTAGTTTATCTTGGATGTGATCCCAGGACACACTGGTAGGGTGTGGGGAGGTGAGGTAGAAAAGGGAAAGAAGGCAACGCAATGTGTATTACCAAGCAAGTACCCCCATGGGTAACTGGAATTTAGGGTCACAATTCGTGGGTTCAAGTCCAGACTCTGTGTCTTCTCAACTTGGTCCCTGAAAAGTCACATCACCTCTTTGTGCAACATATCCCTCTTCTAAGCAACAGAAAAAAAAAATCCATCACAGGGGTGGGTGCTGTTCCTGTTGATAATAAATAACTATCTTTTATTGAACATACCAGGCTCAATGTAGGCTCTCCCTGAAACCCTAGAAAATAGGTAAATGCTCTTCACATTTTACTGAGAGGCCATATCAACTATGTAATTTTATAAACATAAAGGGGCTTTGTAAACTGTAAAATGATGCAAAGAGAGCTTTTAACAGCTTTTCATGACAGATGAGGAAGACTACTTTAGTCATAACCTTGCAATTCGTTAGCTGTGAGGCCTCAGCCAGATCAACTTGCCTCTTTAAATCTGCGTCTGATCTTAAAAAACAGATTATGCAAGATGCTAACCTTGGAGGAGGCTGGATGAAGGGTATAGAGGATCTCCCAGAATATTTCTTTACAACTTCTTATAAATTGATAATTATTTGAAAAATAAAAGTTTTAACAAAAGGACATGGAGCTGTGCTGGAAGAAGTATAAATTAGTACAACTACTTTGAAAAACCATTTGGTAGAATTTATGAAAGTTGAACATATGCATACATGTGACCCAGGAATTCTGCTGTGGGATAGATATCCAACAGAAATGTGAGCATTTATGCACCAAAAGACATGCACTAGAATGTTCACAACAGAATTATTTGTGGATAGTCAAAAACTGCAAACAGCCTAAGTGACTGTCAACTGCAGAACTGAATAACTTGTGTTATATTCACACATTGGACTATAACAGTGATGAAAATGAATTATCTATGAGAATACGTGACAATAGGAATGAATCTCCCAGACAAGCATAGAGTATGACATTAGAAGTCAGCATAAAGGGGGAGAGGGCAGTGACTGGAAGGGTGCATGAGGGGGTTCTGGGGTGTTGGCAATATTGTCTTTCTTGTTCTGGGTGCTGGTTACGTAGATGTGATCACTTTGTACACTCATCGAGCTGTAAAATTATAATTTGTGTTCTTTACTTTTCTGTACGTATGTTATACTTTAAAAGTGTTTACTTAACAAAAAATCCTGAAAGTTAGGTTAGATGAATTAAATGATTTCTTCTAACTCTAAAATTTGGACCCTTAGATGAGGCTGAAATATCTCCCCATCACTATTGAGATGAACCTGACAGCAGAGTAGAAAATCTGGCAAAACCAGGTGAATGGACTGGCTCTGTTCAGTTCTGCCACATGGAAATGTCTCTTTGCCTGGCACAGTTCATTTCGCCCTCAGTGGCATCCAGCACTGAGATTTACTAAAGAAGTGCTCAGTAGCCATACATTTAATGCTTTTGGATAATGCAATTTCAGAAATTTCCACAAGGTGGCAAGGAAGCTATTTCCCAACAGTCTTTAGACATTTATAGCCTTTCTCCTTTTGCTTCTCCCCACCCTTTCATAATAGGCAGGTTTTCCTATCTGTAGCATTATAAAAATTGAAGAATACCATTTTATATGCTCTAACATTTCTAATGAATGCTCCATGGTCCAATTAACTTACGGAACCAATCTGCAGCTTAAGAACACTAACTAATAGAGAAAAAAAAATCAGTGAACCAGAGAATAGAATTTCGGAAGCATTAGAAAATACCACAGGAAATGTCAAAGGGGAGAAATAACAGCAAAATGGGTTGCAAAGTGACTAAATAAAGTGATGATGTTGTAAGCCCCTCCTTACAAAATATCCTGAGCATCTGATAAGCACAGAATTCACTTCCATTCACATTGGCCAAAATGTGGTAGGCAGACTGCAAACAAACAAACGAGGCTGCTTTATTGTTATTTCCCTCCCTGTAACCTCACTCATTTGCAATGTGATTCGTTGCAACTCCCATCAAGGGGTGGTGCTATTTCCATATTAAAGTGTATAGGCTGGTCTTGATTTGACCAATGGAAAACAGCCTGAGTGGTGGTCTTCTGATTCTGAGCAGAATCCTCAGACACTACCACTTTCTCTCTTGGACTCCTGTCTCTGCCTTGTGAACAAGCCAGAGCTAGCCTGCTGGCAGACGAGAGGCCATGTGGACAAGTCATTCCCATTGTCCCAGCCAGCCAATTGCCAGCCTTTAGCCCACCCACCTGCTGACCATGGGTACTTAAGGGAAGCTTGCCCAGGTCAGCTGAGCCTGGGCCAGGTGAGCAGAACCACCCATATGGCCCAGAGCCTTGTCAACAGTAATAAATGGTGATTGTTTTACACCACTAAGTTTCAGGGTGGTTTGCTTACAACAGTAGATAACTCACAGCCATATCTCAACTCTCAATTGCACCTATTTAATCTATGTCTATCTTCCTTCCTGATGTTGTAGCTTCCCTATGTGATGAAATTTCTGGTCTGGAAGTCAGTAGCTTTGGGTTTAAGGCCTTGAAAATGGTAGAAAAATGAGGGACTTGGAAAAATGACCTTCAGATGGAGCACTGTCTATGTATGTGTATGTGTACGTGTATGTGTATATGTGTGTGTGTATGTGTATGGGTATAGGTATATTTATGTTTGTGGGTATTTTTATCTTGAAATGGGTGCACAGTTTAAGTGTTGATTCTAAATAGTGAATGTGATCTGGACACTCTATGGATGAGGTGATTGGGAGGTCCCCACTATGGAGAATGGGCTCTGTCTTAGACCCTGGAGCAAGCATTCAAGTGTAAGCAGTTAAGCTGGAAGATGACTCCAGGAAGGCTCCTAACGGAATGAGGAAAGAGACAGAAAAGGGAGGGCAGCCATAGGGGTGCATCATCAAAGAGGTCCCCACTGTGCACAACTAGATTTGTTGGTGAATTCTGGAAAACAATTTAGAACACAACCTGGAATTCTTCCCACCTGAGGAGCAAGGGAATTGGGTTCTTTATCCCACCAACTCCCCATCTGTCATTGGTTGCAAGCTGCTTCTGAAGGCAGTTAATTTTCCAGGACTTCTGGCTGCACGAATGGACAGAGCATGTGCTCTGGCAATCAGGAAAACCCACGGATGAAGAGACAGTGTTGCCAACCAGTGGGGAGCTGAGCTAGGGACAGTGGGAGCACAGCACCAACAGTGTCTGCCACCGAGACTGGGTCTTACACCTGGGATATACTAGACACACCCTTAACCTTTGTCTGTATGGTCTATTGCTGACCTCAATATTTTTATTACAGAAACATATTAATTTTTTCCAACCTTATGAATAGGAAACAAGTCCCTTTTTCACTCTCTGGATACAGCTCAATGGTTACCTCCTCTTGGGATTTTCCCTTCCAATATTGCCTGTCTTCTGAACACAAGAAAATAGATAACAGATGACTAGATAGATACGATAGACATATTGATAGTTACATAAAACAGGCAAGAGTGTTCTCTTTCTTCTGCAATAACTCTACATTTTATGTATTGCAATGTCTAAATTTGTCATATGGAAAGATAATTATATTTGGGAGGTCTCTTTCTGCTGCTTTTTTTCTGTTCCTTATGCACTTACACAATTCCAATGTGGTTCCTGGTTGGTGACTGTTGACTGCCTGATCAATGACATGCACCAGAGGTACTTGCTAAAAGCTTGCAGAAAATCATGACCATAATTTTATTTATCTTATGACTGCTAAATATCTCAGCAGGCATGTAAGCTGTATGCTCTCTGAAGGCCAAACACAAGGCCTGCAACAAAGTAGGAATTCAGTGAAAGAAAGAACAAACTAGCAACTTAAATGAAAGAAGTAACTTTTAAATGTACAAACTCTAGTGAGAATTTCAAAATAACAGGCAAAGAAAATTACTCAAATTTTCTTAGATATTTTGTTGCACTGGACATCGTACTAAATTTGCATTAAATACACAAGATAGCAGCATTTTATGTGGGTTCTGTACAATGCACAGATTATACTCACTTATGGACTGCATTTGAAAAATAATTTGCTAAACATCATGTTGGCATATCATCTTCTTTCCAACTGTTATAAAAATTCACAGTGGGCTTTCAAACACAACGAAATGAGATAGTAAAACAAATATGTGGTTTTAGAAAAAAAAAATATCTGATTGTTCATTATTCCTCCTTAGTTCTTATCAAATGCTATGGTACTTCAAGGCTGCTTTATAACATGGTTTTGCAATGTAGACATTTCAGAATCTGGTTTTCCACACCTGCGTTCTTCACAGTTGAGCTTCATAACTAAGCCTCTTTCAACCATGAGGGACACTGGTTGAGCTGAAAGAGGTAGATTATTCTCAACTAATAGTTGTTCATGAGTTGTTTTTGAAATGATTCCAAGCATTTGGAGATACCATCAAAGGTGCAGGCCAGAAAAAATGAAAAAGCACATAGGAACCGGGGACAGTTGCATTCACACCAATGTCAGAGTTCATTGTAAGAATGTCTTAATTTGTCACTCTAAGATGGATTTGGAACCACAGAACACATCAAAAGAAAGATGTGTTGTGATGGGATGATTTTTTTTTTTTTTTTTGAGAGCTACATACTGCAAGAGAGCTTCTGACATCCACATTATTCCAAGCAGTTTTGTATCCCTGCGGTGGCTGTGAATGACAGCTCAATACAATGTGTGTGAAGGACAAAAAAGGAAGATATTCTCGCTCAGATGTAGGGTCCACATTTGCCTAATGACAGCCATGAAGAATGTCTGCATTTTCAAATAATTCCTCAGTTCTGACTTCAAGTCCATTGGCATCCATCCTCACTCAACTATTAGTGGATGTGATGAATTCGATTATCTCAAAGGAGTGGCATTCCAAAGAAAACCAGAGACATGCTAGGCTGTTGCCTTTTAGAAATTGATTTCTCACCAGGAACCTTCACCTCTTTGTCTGCCGTCATGAAACTGTGCTCTACCTGCCCGAATAAAGCTGAACCCTCTGGATAAAGAAAACACTTGAAATAAAAAATAACACAGCCTTGCCCATGAACTGCAATTATCTCTAATAGGAAAAGATGTTTCAGGGATGATTCTGAGTACAAAAATATTTTCTTTGTGTTACTTATTTATTTAGGGGTATTAGCAAAATACCCCTAAAATTATATTGGAACTCTGTGCTTTCAGCATGATTTTTCTGTAAACCTACAACTTTCTAATAAAAAAGTATTTCTAAAATAAAATTCAAGGCGGAAATCAACCAAAATTCCATCCTGAATTCAAAGTTAGAGTTCTTATTTTTCTAATACAACTTCTAGTCTTAGTCCATGTGGATATTGAAATGGTTATTTTTAAACTATTGTCATAAAGCTGATTTTAAGTCTATGTGTTTACTTTATTTTATACCACCTTTTCCCATTTCCCTCCATCTGTTTTGTTTTCTTACCTTTCCCACCCATTCCTAGTGACTCCACCCATTCCCAATGCAACACACATTACCACTTTGGTGCATATCTTTCCATTTTTCTTGGTCGTGCAGTCTGGGCAGGCAAAGTCCAAGATGACACCCAGTGATGTGTGCCCACGTAGGATTCCACCCCCCTTGAGTGTTGGTGGAGCCTGTGAATATGATGGGATTTCACACTCATGATTAGCTTAAGTTACATGGCACAGAGATTTTGCTGGGTGTAATTAAGGTTCCTAACTAGATGACTTTGAGTTAATCAAAAGGGAGACTATCCTGGGTGGGCCTTACCCAAGCAGGTGAGCCCTTAAAAGAGGGACCAGGTCTCTGCTGAAAGGAGAGAGCCTCCTGCTGGCTTTGAAGATAAAAGTTGCCTTTTGGGGAGAAACTAAGATGGCACCTAGGTGAGACAGGGCGAAAAAACACCTCTGTGAAAAACACTAGCTAAAAACCAGAAAGTGACCCAGAATACCAGTTACAGCGATGCGCCAGCTGGACAAGGGCTTCTAGCTCCAGAGGGGCTGTATACTTGGTGAAACCAGGAGTCGGCATCCTGAAATGAGTGAGTAAGCTGGCTGGAAGACCCGCAGCCGTGCGGTGGTCTGGGGAAGCCAGGGTTCAGCATTTGGAGACTGGCTGGCTCTTTTTTTTTTTTAAAAAGAGGAAAAGCCCAGGAGCAGCTGCAGCTGCGATTGTGGGAACCAGGCAGTAAAACACAGCAAGAGGGGGCTGAGCCGGCCTCTCGGTGTCTGGCTGGGAAGATAGCCTGCTGCAGATACCCTTGGGTCTTGGGGAATGGAGGGGGGAGCTGGAAGCAGAAAGAAACCCCGCAGCTAGCAGCTGGCTCCCCAGAGGGCTGGATAAACTCCGGCCCGGGGCCGTGCCCACAGCCCAGAGCTCCACCAGTTGTACCGGAGCTGGGAAGGAGGAACGGTGCAAGGAGGAGGGGGCTGAGACATCCCATTCAGCCATTTTTGCTTCAGGCTGAGAGTGCCGCTGCAGGCCTGGCGGCCTGGGGCTTCCCTTGAGGGACAGCGTGCACTGGTGACATAGCACGGCATTCCCTCGGCTGAGCTCCTGGAGTATCGTGGCTGGGAGGGGGAACCCACTTGGAGAACCCAGGAACACTACGCCAAGTCCGGTGGTTTGTGGATCAGCGAGAGAGAGGGTCCGGGGCTGAACTGAAATGAAGGCTTAGACTTTTGCGGCGGCCTTGAATCTCCGGGAACCAGGGGGATTTGAACATTAAAACTGCCCTTCCTCCCTGGTCACCCATACACATGCCCCACATTCAGGGCGGACAGCTCCAGCAACACACCCAAACTCAGTTCTCCAACTGAACCCACAAGAATCGTTTCCCCATACACGGTGGAAAAAAGGTTGAGAACTGACTTGAAGGGTATAGGTGACTCACAGATGCCATCTGGTGGTTAGTTAGAGAAAGTGTATGTCACCAAACTGTGTTTCTGAAAAATTAGATCGATATCCTTTTTTTTTATTTTATTTTTTTTACAACTTGAAAGAACCCTATCAAGCAAAACAAATGCCAAGAGGCCAAAAACAACAGAAAATCTTAATGCATATGATAAAACCAGATAATATGGAGAATCCAACTCCAAACACACAAATCAAGATATCGGAAGACACATTGTATCTCGCACAACTAATCAAAGAACTACAATCGAAGAACGAAAACATGGCAAAGGATTTAAAGGACATCAAGAAGACCATGGCCCAGGATATAAGTGACATAAAGAAGACCCTAGAAGAGCATAAAGAAGACATTGCAAGAGTAAATAAAAAAATAGAAGATCTTATGGAAATAAAAGAAACTGTTGGCCAAATTAAAAAGACTCTGGATATTCACAATACAAGATTAGAGGAAGCTGAACAACATCTCAGTGTCCTAGAAGTCCACAGAACAGTAAATGAAAGAACAAAAGAAAGAATGGAGAAAAAAAATTGAAAAAATAGAAATGGAGCTCAGGGATATGATAGATAAAATAAAACATCCAAACTTAAGACTCATTGGTGTCCCAGAAGGGGAAGAGAAGGGTAAAGGCCTAGAAAGAGTATTCAAAGAAATTGTTGGGGAAAACTTCCCCAACCTTCTACACAATATAAATACACAAAGCATAAATGCCCAGCGAACCCCAAATAGAATAAATTCAAATAAACCCACTCCAAGACATATTCTGATCAGACTCTCAAATACTGAAGAGAAGGAGCAAGTTCTGAAAGCAGCAAGAGAAAAGCAATTCACCACATACAAAGGAAACAACATAAGACTAAGTAGTGACTACTCAGTGGCCACCATGGAGGCGAGAAAGCAGTGGCACAACATATTTAAAACTCTGAGAGAGAAAAATTTCCAACCAAGAATACTTTATCCAGCAAAACTCTCCTTCAAATTTGAGGGAGAGCTTAAATTTTTCACAAACAAATGCTGAGAGACTTTGCCAATAAAAGACCTGCCCTACTTCAGATTCTAAAGGAAGCCCTACCAACAGAGAGACAAAGAGAGGAGAAAGAGATAAAGAGAATTTTAACAGACACATATAGTACCTTACATCCCAAATCACCAGGACACTCATTTTTCTCTAGTGATCATAGATCTTTCTCCAGAAGGGACCATAAGCTGGGACATAAAACAAGCCTCAAGAAATTAAAAAAAAAAAAAAATTGAATGTACTCAAAGCACATTTTCCAACCACAATGGAATACAAATAGAAGTCAATAATTTTTGAACTGTAACTCCACTATTTACTTCCTACATGATATAAAATGCACAAACTCTAATGACAAATCAGTGGTTTTGAACTCGATGTAAAATATGTAATTTTAGACAGCTATATAAAGGTGGGGGAATGTAAGAGTATAGGAACATAGTTTATGTGTCCTATTGAAGTGAAGGTGGTAGCAAAGAAAAACAAGATTGATATGGATTTAAGAGGTTAATTTTAAGCCCCACAGTAAACACAAAGAAATTATCAGAGAATATAGCCATAGAGATTAAAAGCAGAGTTTGGGTTAAGAGAAATGGGGGAAGGGGCAATGGGGTGTTAAGAAATGAGTGTAGGGTTGCTATTGGAGGTGAAGGGAAATTTCTAGTAATGGATGGTGGGAAAGAGCATTACAACATTCTAAATGTGACTAATCCCACTAATGGAAGGCTAGGGAGGGGGTGGAATGGGAAGATTTAGGCTGTATATATGTTCCCACAACCAAAAGAAAAAAAAAAGTCTAAATAGATGACAATTGAACGCTAAGGATGAACTTGGAGGGGATTGGAGGATAGAGGACAGGTGGGCTCAAAGGGACACAGTTGAGACATAAGGAAAAGGAAATATAGAATGTAAGCTTTGTATTACTGTTGAATCTCTTGTACTTCTTAGCTGCGCTTAATGGAATTGCATAAAAGAATGTTCTTGTTCATGGGAAGTGTATATGTGAATTATAGTGCATGCTCAAGGATGTGTGCAGCTAACTGTCATATGTTCAGAGGACAGAGCAATAGATGATGGATGATAGATAGGGAGGGAGGGAAAGAAATAGTGATGTGACAGCATGTTAAAGTTGGTGGATTGAGCTATCGAGGGAGGGGGGTCAGGGTATGATGGAATTCTGTGTATGGGGTTAGTATTGTTTTTGCAACTGTTCCTATAACTTTGAATTTATTTAAAAAAAAAAAAGTTTCCTTTTATGACACAGCCAACTGGCTGGGACCTGAGGGCAGCCTTATGTAGTTGTCAGTAATTCCCAGTCACAGCCAGCAAGAAAACAGGGACCTCAGTCCTATAGTTGCAAAGAACTGAGTTCTGCCAACAACCTGAATGAGTTTGGAAGAGGACTCTGAGCTCCAGAGGAGAATGCAATCTAGCCAGCTACTCACTTTCTGCCTTATGAGACCTAAGCAGAGAACCTAGCAATCCCACACCTGGGTTTCTGACCTAGAGAAACCGTGAGATAATAGATGATTGTTGTTTTAAGTGCTAAGTTTGTGGTAATTTGTTATTGCAGCAATAGAAAACTAATACAGGATCACGTACACACATATAGAGATAATACTGACCTTCTTTGTAAGAGGATATTAAAACACAACTCTGTAACAGACAAATCCACAACTATAATAAGAGATTTTAATAGCCCTCTATAAATAATGATAGAAAAAAATGTATATAAAATCAGTAAAGGCACAGAAGATTGAATAACACAATCAATGAACTTAACCTAAGTAAATGCCCCGTAACAGCAGTAGAATGAGTATTCTTTTTAAGGGAACATGGACATTTTTTTTAAAAGATAGATGGCATTCTGGGTCATAAAACAAGTCTCGATACATTTAAAATAATCCAAGCCACACAAAGTGTTCTCTAGTCAAAATGAAATTAAATTAGAAATTAGTTACAGAAACACTGAAAATCCTCAAAACATTTGGAAACTAAATAATATGTTTCTAAATAACTGACAGGATAGAGAAGAATTTAAAAGGGAAATTGGAAAGTATTTTGAACTGAATAAAAATGAAAAGCAAAATATAAAAAATGGTGAGGTGCTACTAAAGCAGTATTCTGCAGTAAATTTACAGATATAAATAACTATATTAGGAAAGAAGAAAAGATATCAAATCAGTGACCACAGGTTCCAAATTAAGAAATTAGAAAAAGAACAGCAAAAGAAAGCTAAATTAGGAAGAGAATAATAAAGATAAGAGACTAAATCAATGAAATAGAAGTATAAAACTAATAGAAAAAAATCAATGAAGCTAAAAGCTGGTTCTTTGAGATATCAATGAAAGTGATAAACCTTTAGCTGCATTGATGAGGAAAGAAAGTGTGAAAGGACAACATACCAAGCCAGAAATGACAGAAGTGTCATCATAACAGATTCCACAGATAATAAAAACATAAAAAGGGAATATTATTAAAAACCTTATGCCAATAAGTTAAACAACTTAGAAGAAATAGAAAAAACACCTAAAAGATGCAAATTACCAAAATTCATTCACTGATCGTTTAAACCAGAAGTAACCAAAATAGTACCAGTCGGCAACTAGCAGAATGAGTCCTTAAGAGGAATATTAGGAATTTATAGAAAACAAGGAAGCTTTATTTTATTTGTACAATTCGGTAATATTTTGTGTAAATTTATGATCCAACCACAAATAACTTTAAATATCCAGCAAATTTGGGTCTGTTTCTATGGGACAGTTGACCGTTCATGAAAGTTGAAAAGAAGTATTCAAGAAATCAAATATCCTTAAGACATCCTACAGAAATTGGATTCTATGGCAACTCTACTGGTAAAATGATTGCTTCCTTCTTTTCTTCCTATATTTTTAGTTTCTGAAGTATCTTAGAATGCAAATGTACTCATAGGTGTTTTCTAAATAAACAAATGAGAGGCATTCATGCCTTCAAAATATTATTTGAGAAGTTAGCATGGGACAGTTAAAATGATAAGCTGTAATTCTACCTTTCCAGAAGTCCTGAGTCCTGTGGAGAATAAACAATTATAATTTAGTCTGGGAGAGATGGGAGCAATGGGATAGAAATAAAAAGGGGCTTAACAGGGAGAGGGGGAAGCAAAGAAAGAATATTATGGGAGAAAGGCCACTATCTGTAGAAGGAAGGGTATATAAAAACAATGGAGAGGTATGGGAGAAAAGCATGTTACTTCGAGAAACAGCCAGTGATGGAGCTTGTCTGGGCCACAGATAAGATTTATAGAGAAGTTGTGGGAGACGAGCCTGGAGAGGTGAACAAGGTAAATCCTAATATAAAAAAAGATAAAAAAAGAAATAGTCTACCTGAGATTTGTAGAGATCTTTCACAGAATTTTAAACAGAAATTAAAAGATTGAAATTAGGTTTAGGAAAGATCCCTGGTAGAATGGAGGGTATAAACACAACCTGGTGTAAAGAAAAGACTAATAAAATAGACAAAATTCTAGCAAGGTTGATCATAAATGAGAGAGAAAGGATACAATTAAACAATATTGGTAAGAAAAATGGGACATAACTGCCCTCCAAGCAGGTGCGGCAAACAAAATGGATTACGGTGAATAACTCTAAGCCAATGATGTAAAATATTAAATAAGTGGACAAATTTTTGGAAAAAAATATACATAACTTACTAAACTGACTCAGGAATTAATTGGAATGGAGGCTTGTGAGAAGAGGGAGGTGCAGGTAGCTCCAGGAATCAGTGCCTCTACGAAAACAACTATTGAATTGGCAGAAACTATCAACTCCAGAATCCAGTGGAAAACTGTGCCACATCCAAGAAAGCATCTGGAAAATTGTGCTAAACGCCGGTGAATTTCACCCTCCCTGCAGCAGCTACCATTTTCCATTCCCCAGCCTTGTGGCAGGGAGCAGTGCAGACTGCACCCCAGGCTTCTGGGACAACCTGCTTGTGCCAGAGTGGGAAATAAAGAACCAGTCCTCCAAACTCCAATTGCTGATCACTGCTTTTGATTGGCCACTTCAGACCACAGGACTGGCTCCTCTTAGGTAAAAGTGGCAGAGGAATCTCAAAGACAATACCCTTCCTTAAAACTACAGAAACCAGAGAAAAGACTGGGGTAACTGGGAAAGTGCTGAATCAAGAAAACACAGCTTCAAAAGCCATAGAAGCACCCTTATTGGCCCCTCCTTCACCCTTTCCCCAACACAGGGGAGAGCCAGACTACTCCCATTATGGGTCACTGGCCTGGCTCTAGATGGAGAAGGGTAACAACCCCTATGCACATACCAGGGTGCTGACATGTCAGTGCCAATCTACCTGCTGGAAGTCTGAAAAACTGAACTAAGAAACATGTCTCAGGCTTACCTTCCCAGAAATTGTCCTGAAGGCAGAGAAGCAGCATGCAAACAGCTAAGGCAGAGGCAAAAACAATTAGGCAGAAGCAGCCTGGGGCAAAAAGCCACCTCCATTATGTCACCTCCATAGAGCACCCAGAAGGGGTGAAAGTCTATTTCCAAGGGAGCAGAGGGGGCACTCAAACTACTATAAACTGTAAATCGGGGGACTCCTAAGGCCACTAGCAAGCACAAGCCCATGAAAAGAATCAAGTTCACTGCTCCAGGAAGGCTCAGATTAGATAGAGAGGACCCCACATTTCACCTTAGCTTCAGGGTGAACTTCTTGATAGGAGGGCTAAGCTCTGAAGGAAACCACCAGCCAAAGTAGAGACAATTTGCAAAGACTGTGAAAGGTGACTTTTACTTTGGTTGGTTTGTATTGGTTAGCTCCTGCCAATTAAAAAGATCTCTGTCATTTCACTAGCTGGATAAAAACTTAAGGAACAGACATCTCAGGAACTAACTCCCAGAGTTAATACTTTAAAATATTAAAACATACAGTGTGCAACAAAAGATTGCAAGACAAACAAACAAATAAGAAATGATGACCCATCTAAAGGAAAAATATAAAAATCCAAAAACCATCAACAAAGAGGACCAGACTTTAGATGTAATGGAAAAAGACTTTTTAAAAAATGATCCTTAATGTGCTCAAGGAGATAAAGGAAAGCAATGAATGAAGAATATGGGAATCTCTTTGAGACTCTCAGTAGGAAACAAACAGAAATGCTAAAGTGGAAGACCACAATAACTGAAATGAAAAATATCCTAGA
This sequence comes from Choloepus didactylus, assembly GCF_015220235.1. Taxonomy (NCBI): domain Eukaryota; kingdom Metazoa; phylum Chordata; class Mammalia; order Pilosa; family Megalonychidae; genus Choloepus; species Choloepus didactylus. The sequence continues at coordinate 23,141,875 of NC_051325.1, read as the reverse complement.
GGGTTTCAACAGCAGATTGGAGCTGACAGAAAAAAATTTGGTGATCTCAAATATAAGAAAATTGAAATGATTCAGACTGAGCATCAGAAAGAAAAATGAATAAAAAAGAGCAAACGAGCCTAAGAGACCTGTGGGACACTTAGGTACTTATATGTACCAATATACACATTATAGGAGTCACAGTAGGAGAAGAAAGAGAAAGGGGCAGAAGGAATACTCAAAGAAAATAATGTAATAATATTCTTTCATCAACTGTAACAAATAATCCACACTAAAGCAAGGTGTTAATAATGGAGGGGATAGGAACTCTTATTTTCTGCATAGTTTTTCTGTAAACCTACAACTACTCTAATAAAAATAATTATTCAGACACATGAATAGCTCTATAACCATTAAAGATAATTAAGAGTTAAAATTTTGCAACCCTCCAAACAAAAGAAATATCAAAACAAAAACACCAGGTGCTCAGGTTGTTTTATTGGCAAATACTGAAAAATATTCACTAAATCAGTAATAGATGGTTTTTAAAAACATATCAGAAAATAATTTTAAATGATAAGATTATTCACTCTCTTCTTTCTTTTTAATTTTATGGCTGATATAACCCTGACATGCAAATTTGAAATGATAAAAAGAAATAAAACTACAGGCCATTATCATTTATGGCCATAGATAAAAATAAAGTATCTAAAAATAAGCAAAGTAAATCCAGCTTTATACCTACAGAAACACTTACACAAACATATAAAAATACTATTGGGAAAGGTTAGGTTTATTCTAGGAATACAAATGTCTTTTTCATTAGAAAATTCTAATAATGTGGTTTGATATAAACTGATTAAAAGAGAAAAAATTCATCATTTTAATAGGTGTAGAAAAATTATTTAATACAATCAGCTAAGAATAGAACGGAAAATTTTAGAACCTGATTGAACAAATAGCTTACCTAAAGGTGAAATGATGCGAGCATTTCCTTTAAAGTCTTCAAAAAGATAAAACTCTCACTGCAAATGCCCTTTTTAGTTTGCATAGAAGTCTTTAAAAGAGCCCATGAAGACAGGACAAGGGAATTTTAAAATACAAATCTGGTAAGGAAACAAAATGCTCATTGTTCACAGATGCTATGTTTGTTATGATCATCAACATAAGAAACTCAAAAGAAATTAGTCGAGTTAATAGAAGAGTTCAAGAACATTGACAGTTCAGGAATATTTTATGTTATGAAAAACTGCATCTCTAGATAACAGGAATTAAACAATTAGAAAACACACCTTTTAGGAGCATCATATGAAATGTTTGTAAATCTTACGCATCATGTGCAAGATATATAAAATTACGTAATAGTATTCAGAGACATAAAGGGAAGACTTCAGTAATTGAGAGATAAACCAAGTCATGGATGGGAAAACTCAATATTGTAAAAAATGCTGGTGCTCCCAAAACTAATCTATAAAGTCAGTGCAATCTAATCAAAATGCCAACAATGTTTATAAGGAACTTGAAAACTGATTTTTAAATTCATCAGGCAGAGCAAATGACTAAGAATAGTTAAGATAATAGAAGAAGATCAAGGTGGTGGGCTTCAGCGTTCGAGAAACAATTGTTCTAACAATATTGTAATTAAGAGACTGTAATAACTGGGTTAAGAATAGACAAAGAGACAAAGAAGCCAAATAGAGATCACAGAAACAGAACCATGCAGACATATCAGTGCAATAGAGGATGGAGGTGCAGATCAGTGAAAAAAGGATAAGCTAGTTAGTAAATGGTTCTGGGGCAATTATTATTCACTGGAAACAAATTGTATTCCTACAACTGACCATATGAACAAATAACTTTCGTTGGAATAAAACACCTCCATGTAGAGGGCAGAAACTCTCTTTATGACCTTGGTGTACAGGAAGGATTTTTTTTATAAGATTGAAAATGTACAAACAATAAAGAAAGAAATGATGACTCCAGCCTCATGTTGTAGTTCAAAATTTCTGTGCATCCAAAGACACCATTTATAGCAGTGATGGGGGACAATATTTGCAAAGTATGTGCACAACAAAGAGAAGTCACCTCTCTATGTATATATTAGTTTTCTATCATTGCTGTAAAAAATCACCACAAACATGGTGGTTTAAAATTAATGAACTTACAGTTTTGTAGTTCAGAGGTATGACATGGGTTTTTTTCAGGATACAATCAGGTTGTCAGCAGGATTATGCACCTTTCTAGAGGCTCTAACCATTTCCTTGCTGACTAAGGCTATTGGCAGAACTGTGTTCTTTACATTTGTAGGACTGAGGCCACCATTTCTGTGCTTGCTATTAGCTGAAGGCAGTTTCCAGCTCCTGATAACACCCACATGCCTTGGCTCATGTCCCTCCTTCCCCCATCTTCAAATTGGCCATGGCAGGAATGATGTCGTGAAACATATGACAACATGGATGAACCTTGAAGACATGATGCTGAGCAAAATAAGCCAGGCACAGAAAGAGAAATATTATATGCTACCACTAATGTGAACATTGAAATATGTAAAACAAATGGTTTATAATGTAGAATGTAGGGGAAGTAGTGATAGAGAGCAATTAAGGAAGGGGGAATTATAACCCAATAAGAACAGATAAGCTACCGTGGGTAAATTTAACATTCTGGGACTGCCCAGGAATGACTATGGTCTGTTAATTTCTGATGGGTATGGTAGGAACAATTTCACAGAAATGTTGCTATATTAGGTTACTTTCTTGGGGTAGAGTAGGAACATGATGGAAGTCAAGTAGTTATCTTAGGTTAGTTGTCTTTTTCTTACTCCCTTGTTATGATCTGTTTGAAATTTTTTTTTATTGTATGTTTTTAAAAAAATTTTTTATATAGTTGATTTAAAAAAAAGTTAATTAAAAAAAAATGAAAAAAATATGCAGAGCCACCTGAGGAGCTGGTGGAGAATGCAGGGGTGTTGGGCTTCCCCTACCTCGATGGTTGCTGGTGTGCTCACAGACATAGGAGACTGGTGGTTTGATGTGTTGAGCCCTATACTACAGGACTTGCCCTTGGGAAGACTGTTGCTGCAAAGGAGAGGCTAGGCCTGCCTACAATTGTGCCTAAGAGCCTCCTCCCGAATGCCTCTTTGTTGCTCAGATGTGGCCCTCTCTCTCTAGCTAAGCCAACTTGAAAGGTGAAATCACTGCCCTCCCCCCTACGTGGGATCTGACACCCAGGGGAGTGAATGTCCCTGGCAATGTGGAATATGACTCCCGGGGAGGAATGTAGACCCGGCATCGTGGGACGGAGAACATCTTCTTGACCAAAAGGGGGATGTGAAAGGAAATGAAATAAGCTTCAGTGGCAGAGAGATTCCAAAAGGAGCCGAGAGGTCACTCTGGTGGGCACTCTTATGCACACTTTAGACAACCCTTTTTAGGTTCTGAAGAATTGGGGTAGCTGGTGGTGGATACCTGAAACTATCAAACTACAACCCAGAACCCATGAATCTTGAAGACAATTGTATAAAAATGTAGCTTATGAGGGGTGACAATGTGATTGGGAAAGCCATATGGACCACACTCCGCTTTGTCTAGTTTATGGATGGATGAGTAGAAAAATGGGGTAAGGAAAAAAAAAAGGCACCCAGTGTTCTTTTTTTACTTTAATTGTTCTTTTTCACTTTAATTTTTATTCTTATTATTCTTGTGTGTGTGGTATTGAAAATGTCAAAAATTAATTTTGGTAATGAATGCATAACTATATAATGGTACTGTAAACAACTGAATGTACGCTTTGTTTTATATGACTGCATGGTATGTGAATATATCTCAATAAAAATGAATTTTAAAAAAAGAATATATGGAAAAGGGAGCATGTGGTGGTTTAAAAAAATCTTCAAAATATGTACAAAATGTTTACACCTTCCTTCAAATGGTGTAGACTAATTCCCTTCCCTTTGAGTATGGGCTAGACTTAGTGACTAAATTCCAAGTGATCATGTAAGAGTTTTAAGAGTAGATTGTAGAAGGTATTGTGGCTTCCTCCATTCTCTCTGAGATAACTCCCTCTGGGGGAAGCCAGCTGTCATATTATGAGAAGACTCAAAGAGCCCTATGGAGAGGCCACATGGTGAGGAACTCTTGAAGCCTCCTGTCAACAGCCAGCAAATAACTGAGGCCTTCTGTCCAGAGCCCTGTTCATGAGCCAGCCCCAGTCCCAGTCAAGCCATCAGTTGATCAGAGTCTCAGGTGAAATCTTGACTACATATTCATGAGATATCTTGAGCTAGAACCACCCAGCTAAGCCACACCCAGATTTCTACGCACAGAACCTGTGAGATAGTGAGTATTAATTGTTTCAAGATACTAAGGTTTGGGGTAAAGTATTATGCAGCAATAGACAGCCAATATAGGGTAAACTTTAGAGTGGATTGACAGGGACGGAGGGAAACAGAATGGAGACCAGAGAGACTTTTTTATAGGATTTAAAAGTGTGTGTGTGTGTGTGTGTGTGTGTGTGTGTGTGTGTGTGTGTGTGTGAAGAGATCAGAAGAAACTGATAGATCAAGGTCCCAAAGAAGTCAGTAGGGAGTGGGAGTGAGATCCAGAAACCAAGGAAAGGGATTTGTGTCCTCATTGGATGGTCATCTCTTCCTCTGAGGTAGGAGGAAAGGGGGAAGAATGTCTGCAGGTATCCATGTCTGCATGTGAGGGATGCTCACCAGAGAGAGTCTCTTATTTCAAAAAGAAATGGAGGTTGTAAGATTCATAAGCTCAGAGAGAAGAGGAGAGAGAAGATTGAAGAGAAAGAAGAAGGCTTGGAAGAGTTGCTGTGGAAATTGTAAATTGGAAAGGATGTTGTACCATAGAGGCATGTAGAATTGTGGAGCAGCACAGAGGGCCTGGCTGAAACTGGAGAACACGTATTTTTAGTGGAGCTGAACCACTTAAATGGGGATTTTTCAGAGATTGGATGGTTGGATGGATGAAGGGCTACAGATTTGTAAAGCAAATAGAGTGGAAATCCAAACAAATGTTGGCATTGTCTTGGCAGAAAGTGCCTGTAGGAGAAGCTTCATAGTTAGGGAGTAAAGGATATCCCCCAAGACTGATAATTCTCATGAGGGGAAAGCCACTGTGGTCAATAAGTGTAACATTCACCATCAGGCCATGCCTTTATCAGCACCCACCTTTAGAGTCCAAAGGCTGTTTGCCGAAAACTTCCAGATCTCTCTGCCTGGGATCTTTTTATTCCCCTCAGCAAGGAGCAAACTCCACTGGGAACAAACTCTACTGGTTTAATAGCGAAGCCAAAACAGTCCCTGGAAACTGCCATTAACCAATGAATAGAGAATTGGTGGGTAATATGCTCCTGCTTCCTCATCTTTTGGGCAGGGTAATTCTGAGGCTTGTTCTATGCTTTCTCCTCAAGTTTCAGTTGCAGCTCCAGTTGCCCACCATGGTGATTTGCTTGATAACAAATTCTGTATTGACTTCCTTCTCTGTCAAGGTGTTTCCTGCATCTCCCAAATAAACAATCTGCACACAAGCCCTTAGGACCTATTTCCAGGGAAACTCAATTGAGAGCAAGCCATCCACAATGATGGTGGGGATTGGAGTGTAGAGGGGTGATCCTAGCAGAGGTCCTCCTCAGATGTCTAGCTAGCTGGAGAAAGATGGCTGAAGATTCCCAATGTAACTGGCAATGCTACTGGGCAGTGGGCTTATTTTTTTTTTTTTTTTTTACTTATTTTAAAATTCAGTTTTATTGAGATATAGTCACGCACCATACAATTTATTGAGATATATTCATGCACCATACAATCATCCATGGTGTACAAACAGCTGTTCACATTACCATCTTATAGTTGTGACTTCATCACCCCAATCTATTATTTGAACATTTTCCTTACACCAGAAAGAATCAGAATCAGAATAACAAATAAAAATAAAAATTAAAAAAAAGAACACCCAAATCACCACCCCCCTCCATCCCACCCTACTTCTCATTTAGGTTTTATCCCCATTTTTCTACTCATCCATCCATACACTGGATAAGGGGAGTGTGATCCACAGGGTTTTCACAATCACTTTGTCACCCCTTGTAAACTACATTGTTATACAGTCATCTTCAAGAGTCAAGGCTAGTGGGTTGGAGTTTGGTAGTTTCAGGTATTGCTAGATATTCCAGTACATTAAAACCTAAAAAGTGTTATCTATATAGTGCATAAGAATGTCCACCAGAGTGACCTCTCAACGCCATTTGAAATCTCTCAGCCACTGAAGCTTTATTTCATTTCATTTCACATCCCCCCTTTGGTCAAGAAGATGTTCTCAATCAGTGGGCTTCTTTTGAAGTCATCAGTTTTGTGCCCCAATACTGACAAAGTCTTCACAAGGGTGTTTTTGTTTGTATTGTTCAGTGAAACCACCATAGATAGCTGGTAAGATTTGCTTAATAAAACAGAATGACAAGTTAAATTTATATTGTCATTACTCTGATTAAAAGAATTACTAAAGTGCAGGAAGAATTCCCTCTTGTGGAAACACTGCTAATTGACAGCTGGGAAAAATTGTGGTAATAAAGTTAATTAACTTTACCAGAGTTCTCTGGATTTTACAATACCTGTCTCTTTTAAAAGCCACTGTCAGCTATCTTGATGGAACAAATGAAAGAGCTCTACAAGATTAACTCAAACTCCCTATTTCACAGCAAAGTCTGAAGTGAACATATGGCACGAGAAGGTAGAACGTTCAAGCAGTTCAAACAACTCTCGGGGGAGAATGGCTGCCACTGGCTTTCTTCCAAACAGCTGGAGCTCTGAGAGCAGAGTTTCCAAAGTGTGATGCGTGTACAACCTGTATCAGAATCCCCAGTGGTGCTTTGGAAAGTGTAAACTCTTAGAATCACCCCCCGATTTACTGAATCTAAATAAATACACATGGAGCCAAGGACTCTGCATTTTTAACCAGTTTACTGGGTAATTCTTCCATAATCTCAAATTTAGAACCATTTATACCTCCTTCAATTCTATCAATTAGAGCTTTATTAGGGTAAGCAAGTATCCTCTATTAAATAAGAAAATTAATGTGTTCTCAGTCATTCACACATCAACGTGACTTTCAGTTGCACTAAAGCAATGGTTATCAAACTGCATTCAGAATATGCTCTAGGAACCCAAAATACGTTTGATTTGAATTCTGTTTTTAAAATATTTAAAGCTGTAATTTAATAACATAACCTTTTCAAATGTATTGCAGACCAAAATTTTTACACATTGGTGACCACCAACTCATTATGCCATGTTGCCAGTTTAAATAGATTTTGTGCTGTCTTCTAATCGTTCCTGCTATCTCTCTGCGTTCATGGAACTTGTAGGGGGGTCCCAGATGAAGAAGGTTTAAAGGTTTAAATTCTGCTTGAATAGTTTTTTGCAGATGTAGGCATGTCTGCACATATAAAAGCCCACACTTGAATTCCGCACAGCATCTCATGCTCAGCATGTCCACTCACATGCCAGGCAGGTCCAGGAATAGCCATGTTTGCTCCCAGCATAGTCACATGTAATAAGTGAACACAATATATTTTGTCATGATGATATCAGGGTTTTAACCTTTATAAGTTTAAAGTGTTTTGGTCTATCATTTCTGTTTATAAATGATGTAATATATTTCGGGTGAAATTACTCGTAAAACCAGAATTGGATCAGAGGTTGAAGAAACAAAAATAAATTTGGATAGAATGGAGGGTGTGAATAGGCACAAAAGGAAATAACACCCCATCCTATATGTTAGCAACTTGTTTTTCAGCCAAAGGGGGCCACAGTGGAGAGAACTATGAAAAGAAAGCCTTAAAATGAAAGCTCTCACAAGTCTCCAGGAGACCATAGAATACAAAGATAGTTATTAGTCATCTGGCTTCACCTTTGTAAGGCAATAAAAAGTGCCCAAGCACCCACTGTGTTTTATGTGCTGAAAATTTTCCTCTTTCTTATATATTCCTTCCCAAGTTACAATGCCATATTTCAAGCAAACATAATGAGTATAAAAATAGGAATTTTGGTCTCTTTCAGCACAAAAATTACACAGCTTTGTATACAAAATGTATGCAAGCAAAGGTTAGATCCGAAGATTAAAATACACCATGGTCTTGTTCAAAGGCATTGCTGCAAAGTGAGTGAAGATGAGACATACTTCATCAGCTGCAAGGCGCTGTCAGTGCGCTCGCCTGGTCACAGCAGGGGAGTCCAACCACCTTCATCAACATGCTTGGTTAATGAGTTTTTACCACGTTAAATCTGATTCAACTACATAAAAAGAGTACTGACCTCCGGCCATCTCTGCTTTGTTTATTTTATGAGCAATGTGTTTTTGCAGATGAACATAAGGAAGGTTTATCTTGTAAAATACTGGAAATCTAAGGGGGGAATATATTGTTAAATGTTTATGTCGGTTTTCAACTTGCCATCATATAAAAAATTTGGTGCTTATATGTCAGACCACCTGTTCTGATGATGCAAAAGCAATGCAAAGAACAATGGGAGTGGGGGGCTCTCATCAAAACATTGCCGAAATGTGTTCCAGCAAGGTGAATGCTAACTTTTGAAGATATGTCAATATCTATCAAAAGGGTTGGATGATAACCACAGATATTGTCATTTTTATAATGGGGTGGCCTTCCAAGTAGATTTTTCTGAGTTCTGTGGAATGACATGCATGATATCCATATTTTACCACTACCTGCTGGCATTTATAAGCAGCCCTAACGTGAGAATATTCTCTTAAAATACACCTCATGTGAATCTTTATCCATAAAGCGTGACTGCAGGATGAGAATGCACCATCTTGTGGGCACAGACATGTGTTCTGTCTCTTATAATCAGTTTATCTCAATGACACTATATAAATAATGACATGGTGAAGTCAATTAAAGTGATACCTAATGTTACCTAGACTTAACAGACTGGGTGAGAAGAGGGAAGATGCTAGCAGAGATGGTGGAGCAGGAGGTTGTGGAGAGAAAGGGACGAAATCCCAGTGAGCACATAACATCCCCCACCCACCCCCAGTGATCCTCCCTTGGCCAGGAAATGGTCAGTGGCTGTCCTAAATTGAAAGGGCACTTCAGTAAGAGCCAGGAGAAAGCCGTTCCTTTCAAGTTGATCCCTCTGCTTGGCCCAAGGGACCAAGCAGGATGAGGATCGATACTGCCTTAAGTATAAAGCTATTTCATTAGCTAACTATACCTCAAAGTTAACATGCTTCACCACCTTGCATGCTGTTCCAGTTTGCTAGTGCTGCCTTTTCGCAAAACACCAGAAATGGATCGGCTTTTATAAAGCAGTTTTATTTGTTTACACAGCTACAGTCTTAAGGCCATAAAGCGTCCAAGGTAACGCATCGACAATCTTGTACCTTCACTGGAGCATGGCCAATGGTGGCCGAAAAACCTCTGTTAGCTGGGAAGGCACGTGGCTGGTGTCTGCTCCAGAGTTCTGGTTTCAAAATGCCTTTCTTCCACGATGTTCCTCTCTAGGCTGCAGCTCCTCAAAAATGTCACTCTTAGTTGCTCGTGGGGTGTTTTTTCTCTCTTAGTTTCTCCAGAGCAAAAGTCTGCTTCCAAAGGCCGTCACCAAAAGGTCTCTGTAAGCTGCAGCTCCTCTCTCAGCTCCTGCGCATTCTTCAAAGTGTCCCTCTTGGCTGTAGCAAACTCTCTTCTTCTGTCTGAGCTTATATAGTGCTCTAGTAAACTAATCAAGGCCCATGCCAAATGGGCAGGGCCACACCTCCATGGAAATTATCTAATCAGAGTTATCACCTACAGGTGGGTGGGGCACATCTCCATGGAAACAACCTGATCCAAACATTCCAACTTAATCAACACTAATATGTCTGCCCCCACAAGACTGCATCAAAGATAATGGCATTTTGGGGGACATAATACATTCAAACTGGCACACATGCCTTGCTGGTTTTTCTTTCCCCTGAGTTAAATGGGCTTGATCTGGCCTTACAGAAAATCATGATTCTGGTACATAAAAGATTTCATGGAATGCCAGCCAAAATGCAACAACAACAACAAGAATTTATTTTTCTGAAATTCTGAGTAAATCACTGAAGATTCAAGTGCTAAGATTTTTTTAAAAAGGAGACTGTTTGAACGCCTCATGTTACTAAATATATTTGAAAAACATTTTCTACTACTACTGCAAAACAAATTATCAAAATTTGAATGGCTGTTAGATATTTAAAATAATTCTATATGGGAAACAAACTGTTTTTGTATTCCTTTCAAAATTCTGGACATTTGTTTGACATATATTTTGATATTTAAGGTGAATTGTCACCAACTTATGACCATATTCAGCAACTAATTTGTTTGAATTGAAAATTTTTTTAACTCTACATGCAAAAATTTTTTTTTAGAAAGTGACACAAATTATTTGAGGTGAGGAGAAGACTCTGCTACCCATAAACCCTGATTTTATATCTGTATTTAGTCAACATCCTCAATAAACACCCGGATTGAATTTATAGGTAGGTCTAACAAATATGAAATTGCAAAGAACGCAAAAACGAAAGAGCACTGTTTTTGTCTTCCTTTCTACAAAAGAAGCACTAACCAGTTAGATACTGCTATCCATTCCTATTCGGAAGACCAAAGAAAAGTGTTGAAAATAGGACTACCAAGGATAAGAAAATTTTAGAGTCATACAGATTCTGGAAATGCAAAGCGATGCTCAAGAGAATGTTAGGAAAGCCATGAGTACCTGGGCTGACCACAAGAAGAAGCTGGAAACCCCTCCAGGGAGAGCTGAGGGAATGTCCCAACTGAGAGGAAATTTATGAGACAAGCACAGGTCATCAAAACACATGGAGAAGAACTCAGAGAGCATGTGTGGCCACGAGGGCAAGATTTCCCACTCTTTCCTGAAATGACTGGAGACAATGCTTTTGAGAAACTCTACCACTGCTGGTACACTACTGTTTTAATTATATGTGTGTGTGTGTGTGTGTGTGTGTGTGTGTGTGTATACACGTTAACTTGAAACTACTGTTTTAAGAGTTCTTTCACAAATACTTGGTGAGAATCTCAATCCAGGAATAACGTTAATTTAATTTTCCTCTTCTCTTTCATAAAGAGCTTTGATTCTTTGTGTCATGCCCATGTGTACAAATCATCTGGCTCATCATCAGTGGTAGGCTGGTTAATTCTTAACACATAGATCTATAGCAAAAAGAAAAAGTTCTGATTTCTAGCTTTTGCCAATTTCCATAGTAGAAATATTCCCTCCATGGTTGATCTCAAGCTATATGTGTCATGTAAAAGACAAAGGCACAACTAGCCTCAGTACATTGCTATTTATAACCCACACAATAAATTGTAGAGACTTTTCTTTCTATCTAACTTTTGTCCATCTGACCTTGGCTAAATGTCTCTGTCACAGATCAGCAAACATTTCCTTAAAGGGCTAGACAGTAAATATTTTAGGCTTTGCAAACTCTACAATCTCTGTTACAAGTACTTAGTTCTGCTTCTGTAGTGCAAAAGCAGTCATAGGCAATACATAAATTGACTGGCATCATTGTTGTTTCCCAGTAGAACTTGACTTATACAAACAGGTGGCTGACCTGCAAGCCATTATTTGCAGACCTCCAGTCTCAGGTCAGCAGATTCACTGGAAGCAGAACTTGGAGCAAGGATTCAGTTGCATGTTATGCAGTCAGGGAGGGCTTTCAGGTGGAAACCTATAAGAGAGTGAGGGGTCCAGAGAGGGAAGGGCAAGGAGCTGAGCAAGAATGTGGTATTAGGGAATTTCTAACCTTGTCCTGATCCCACAGGAAGCTCTGGAGCATAAGCCACACTACAGAGTTGCCTTGCCTTGAAGTAAGGGGGCAGGCTTTCCTATCCCCCATCAGTCCCTTATTGGCCAGCTCCAGGGTAGCAGTTATGTCATAACCTCCAAGGTGTCTCCATCTCTTTGCAAGATAGCTCGCATTAACCAAGGGCAGCTATTTGGAGATGGTTGCAGTTGTGGGTTGTTAGCTGTAGCCTAACAATGTCTACTATAGCAGAGGTTCTCAAACTTCAGCAAGCATCAGAATCCCCTGGAGGGCTTGTAAAATCACAATTGCTGGTATAAGGTGAGACCCAAGAATTTTCATTTCTGACTTCCCAGGTGATGCTGATGCTGCTGGCCCAGGAATCACCTTTGAGAACCACTGTGTTGCAGTATCAATCTTTTAAGTATAGAAAGCTAAGAGCTTGGATGATGCAATTGTGCTGTTATGGTTTGGTCTTATATTCTGAAAGATGGAAGAAGTGTAGTAGAAGGAAGGGGTTTTTCAAAAGGTTTTCATTCTGCTTGGCTCCTGACTTTCCTATATTAGACAAATCTAGCTTTTATTTGAGATAAATTTGTAGTATACTGTAAGAATTTAGTGCCCAAATTTTACAGTACTATCTACAAAAATTTAAGAATGTGATTCATTTTTTTGAATTGCTGTTATTCTGCTTCTGTGTTCCACTGATCACATCACAGTACATTAAAGGTGATAAATTATCAAGAAGGATGATTTTATTTTTGCTTTTTCCAAAATTTTGCTATGAAAAAATTGTAAACATACAGCAAAATTAAAATAATTTCACAATGAACTCTCATATGCCTGTCACCAAGATTCTACCTTTGACAATTCACAATTCTATCCATCAATCCATCTTATTTTTGTTTCATTTCAACATAAATGGCAGATATCAGAACATTGCCCATAAATACTTCATTATTCACATCATTAACTAGAGTTCAATATTTGTTTACAGATTTTTGGAAATATTAAGTTAAAATTTATGTAGGAAATATGCTAACTTTAAAAAATATTGTGGAAATATATTTATATATATAACAAAATTTGCAATTCTAACCTTTTTTAAGTTTACAATCCTGTGGCATTAACAACATTCACAATGTTGTGCATCCATCACCACTAACTATTTTCAAAACTTTTTCACCACCCAAATGAAAACTCTGTACCCATTAAGCAGTCACTCCCCATTCCCCCCTCTCCCCAGCCCCTGATGTCCTCTAATCTACTTACTGTCTTATGAATTTGCTTATTCTAGATAGTTCATATAAGTGGAATCATCCAATATTTGTCCTTTTGTCTCTGGCTTCTTTTACTTAGTATAATGTTTGGAAGGTTCATCCATGTTGTAGCATGCATCAGAACTTCGCTCAAGAAGGAGGATTTTTAACCTGAAACTCATCATTATTTTCCAATTTGCAGTGACCCAGGAGCAAATGCAAAGTACCAGCCTCTTCCCAAGACTCACAGGGGCAACTGGTTGGGGTGCTTGTCCTCCAACCAGCACTGACAGTGGAAACTTGAACAGCTGCTCTCGCCACACCCTGGTGCAGGTAGAGACAGAGCTAATGTTTTTTGAAGCCCTACAAACCCAGTGGCAGAATCAGGAAACCACAAGAGGCTCACTAGTCTGTGCTGCTGATTGAGCCATTTATCTGTAGCCTTGAACCTGCTTTTCTCCAGTGAATCCACTGTTGGCAGCTTCATAAGATCATTAGCCTCCTCTTTAAGAGAGGAAACGAAGATGACAGTCCTTCTTGATATTCCAACTTAAAAACATACTGTATGTTCTACCTAGGCATCTTTATTTCTCCATTTTGATGTTTAAAAAGCCCACAGCTGGGTTTCTGGCACACAGAACAGAATCACAAAATCTCACAACTCAAAGGGTTATTAAAAATATCTAGGACACTTGTGATATCTTGTCACACCAGAATGTCACTTTATTTTTTTTTTTTTTTTAGGATGAAAAAGTTCGCTTTAATCTGAAAGTCAACAGCTATTGTGACATGCTGAGGTAACACTGTAGGAGCACCCAGAGAATGGCCTAAGACATTACTACTACAATTGGCAGATCAAACCAGTTAACCATATCTTATTAAAAAAAATCCTCATCTAAGGGTCAACATGCCCCTTTTGTATCTTTTGCAAACATAATATAATGACATCATTTATATGATATTTTTACGTTCGTAAAGTTATACAGTTCCAGCCCTATACATCTTTAAGATTTTAGTGACTAATAACAGGAAAAAAGGTTTAAACCATGACTTATTCCTTATGAAATAGATTATTCAAATTTCTACAATCACTCTAAAATTACTCTCAATACACTTGTCTCCTAAACACTATTGTTGAATCTCCAAAGAAAAAAGCATTCGTTTTGGCTAATTGCAATTAAGAAAACTCAGTTTCTTCATCTGTAGAAATGGAACAAACTTCTTTTTAGGGCCATTGTGAGGACTGCCCAAGAGAATATATGGAACACACAAAGCACTGTCTCTCACATAATAAAGTTAGTAATGTTGCCTCTTGTCCTACCAACAAGTCTCACATCTATGTTGCCAAGTTGATCACACTTCAGCTTCGGATGCTAAAAAAGGAATATACCTACTGTATAACATGTTTCTTTGGAAAAAGGGGGACTATGTGCAAGATAAAGAACTATTTAAAATTGTAATAGGTTTGTGAAAAGCTATTTTACTGTTTTTTTCTCTCAGCAGAGAGAAAAAGGTGATCTTTTACCTGTGTATGTGGTGGCTTAAGCACATTGAACTAGGGATGAAATGGGGTAAATGGGATGGGGCTGTGAAGAACCTAATCTTACTTAATGATACACATAAACACGATTTATATATAGTCAGCTGCTATATTCCAGACACTCAACTACCTGGTGACTGACATTCTACGTCTTTGGATATTCTGAAAATGCCACATTCTTCATTATATATTCTTAAGATTGACAAATGAAAGAACAAAACATGGGAACAAAGGAATTACACTTAATGGGATTTTTAATTGAAAGTCTAATAACTGATAAGATTTAGATCATTTAAAAATGTATGAAACTTGACCAATATGGCCAATTGAAGAAACAGTTTACATGTCATGTGGAGACTATTTTACATTATTGGGAATAGGTTTTTTGGTTTTGCTTTGACTATGGACACTATCTAAAGATGATCTAACTTTTCCTAATTGAATTGTACTTCTTAAAGGCTTTTCATACCAATGACTACTCCTGGTTTTGTACTTTTAAAAAAAGGGATTTTCTAAGTAAAATTCCATCCACAATTTTTGGCACAAGTTTCAATCACTGAAAATAACATGATTAATGAAATAAATGCATTTTCTAATTTCATTTGCAAGGAACATGGTGCTCTTCCAAAATGCTCATCTAATAACCTCATATTGCTAGCTTTACAGCACCACTCATTATTATACTGAGTTTTAAAATGAGTTTATTAAAGAATGTTCTTACAAAGGCAACAACTTTTGATTTGTCATTAAAAAAAAGTCATGTTTCTTCATGCTGTATAATACAGGTAATTAAGAGGCTACAGAGTTATAAGCTTCTTTCTACTGGAATTCTCTGATAGTAGAGCACAGTGTAGTCATTTCTGCATTGCTAGAATAAATTAAAAAAGTCTCTTCTATGCTTCTCTTCAAAAAGTGATGAATAATAACAGAAGATGGCATAAAAAAGCCATTTTTTTTCTATTCATTCTGTAGCATTGGAGCCAGTATTTTTACCATCACAGGCTACAATTTTCACTTTATCCACTTTAATAAGCTCTGTCACCTCTCTGAATTCAACATCATTCAATACAAAAGTCCACACATTATCGCAGAATCTGTACGTATTTAGAGAGCCCCTGAAATTGACTCTGTTTCTGACCCTCTGAGCCAATGCTGAATTTATAGCCTTATCAAACTGAAGTAGAACTTGAAGGGCAAGTTGAGGGGTGATCTGTTGAGACTGTATGAGCTCATCTAGGCTCTCCTGAAGACTGTTTCCCAAAGTGGTATTTCTGTATAACTGATATGCCATGGCTTTGGAGGAAGAAATTGTTTTTCTTATTCAGGCTTGCATTGATGTCCTGTGGAGAAGGCGCTTCCCGCCGCGTTGCAGACAGAAGTTGGGCGGAACGTGCCTACTTCCCAGACCACCTCTTCAGCAGCCGCAGAGACCCCAGAATGTCACTTTAGCTTGAAGTGTGACCAAGTAATTTGTTCCTAGTAACAAACAGCAACATTTGCAGATAATTAACTTTTAAAAAATGACTTGGAGTGGACTTCAGTTATTTTTATGATGTCAGTGTCAGGCACTCGCATTCTAAAGTTTTCTTGAGCTCTTGAGAAAATCACAGGTTCAAAGCTGATTATTTCTGGAATTGTGCATCTCCTTGCCTGTGTCTATTGGGTTGTTTTCACCTGGAAATATCAACAGCACGTGGATGGAGAACTTCTTGTTCTAGCAGTACAATCCAATAGAAATATAATGAGAATCACAAAAGTCAACCACATACAGAATTTAAATTTTTCTGGTAATTGCATTACAAGAAGTAAAAAGAAACATGTGAAATTAATTTTTATAACCTATTTTATTTTTACCAAGTATATCCAAAATATTATCATTTCAACATGCAATAAATATTTAAAATATTGATACATTTTACATTCATATATATATTTACAGACACACACACACACACACAAAGGCTTTGAAATCCAGCATGTGTTTTATATACTTACAGCAAACCTCAATTTGTCCTGGTCACATTTCAAGGGCTCAGTTGTTACTTGAGGCTAGTGCTACCGTACTAGAGAGCTCAGATGTAGACTGATCCCTTTAATTAACGGCTAAAATAGAATACTAAATTCTAAAGTGGCTTGCCCAAGATCATGAAGCCAATTACAGAATAAAAGGGATTTATTCCACGCCCACAGTGTCTCACACTAGCAAACCACAGCACCTCAGTTATCCAGACTTTTGTTTTCTGTTTGGTTTGGTTTTGATTTCCCTCTTAGAAGAAAAAGCTAAATAATAACAGACCAGTGTGACCTTGGGGACGATACAATGTGAGGGTGAAGGGCACAGACTCTGGTGCCAGACTACTGAGTTCCCCTCTCATTCTTCTGTCCACTAGCTGTGTGGTCTTAGGAAGTTTTACACAGCTTCTCTGTGTGTTTCCTTATCTGTAAAACAGGGATGTTAACGATAGTACCTGCTTCCCAAGACAGTATCAAGACTGAATGTATTAATATATACATATACAACTCAGAGAAATAACTGGGACATAAAAACTTTGTAAATGTGAACTATGTATTACTAAACTTTTTCAAAATCTCTGAGGCACAACTTTGGGTAAGTACAAATTAAACCCAAACGCGTATGTCCAAACCCTGACGATCTTGCACTAAAGGGTCTAAAGTGTGACCAAAATGTACTTAAAGAAGTAGATTTTAGAGCATTTTTTTAACAATAAAAAGGAAAAGGAGAGGGAAATATTTTACAACAGCAAAAAGTTTGGGGAAAAACTGATTTCTTTACTAATTATTTTAAGCCAAATTTAATATAAATTTCTTCATTTCCCCACTAATTGGGTTAATCAAGGAGCTGTTTTTGCAGTTTTCTTCCTGATCTCAAAAAGGAATACAGATGTATTTAGCTACCCTTTACATTAGAAAGAAGGCATACACGATTATATGAAATCTAATTGAATGCACAAAAATTGTTAGAGTTCTGATCAACATGGATCAAAACTATCAATTCACTGCCAAGTCAGTACAAAATAAGAACCACAGCAAAAATTTTCTCCAAAGTCTGGTTTATGGCCAGAAATAGGTTTCTTTTAAGCTTAGGTACACAAAGGTCAAAATAATTTTCTTTATTGCAGAACCACAGGAAATTGTTCTATAAAATATGTCCTAAAAATAATAGCATCTGATTACCAAAGAAGGTCACTTTATCTGTCTCTCTAAGGGGTTTTAGTAGCTGATGTTGTTTGGGGAATTTGTAAGGTGAATTTATTGTAGGAAGGTTGTAAAATGGGATCATAGCTCCATTGTTTATTTTACAAACTTTGCTACACTGAACCGGGCTATGGAAATATGTAATTTTACCTCAGTTGGTGACATTTGTTCTTAGAATCCAGAAAGTTTTTATGCTCTAAAAGTTGAATTATTTCTCAGGGACTATGATATTTTAGATTTATATTATAGTGCTTGTTCCCTGAAGGTTAAAGTCCTTTTACATATTAGTAATGTTACCCTTTGAACTCAAAGATACCCCCCTGCTGGTGTTTCTATCAAGAATGGCAATATTTGGGGTGATTTGTGAAGACCCAAAAGTCTTTACCTACAGTATGTAGCTGTCAAACTATGCCTTTGGGCTATAATTGGGGCTTCTAGACTGATTTCCATTGCTTATTGGAACTATTTCTTTGTTTTAAGTATACCATGGTCTCCCACACAAAAATAATAGTAATAAAGTGGCCCATGACTGATTGTTATGTCATATTTTTCTTCCTCCAGCCAGAATTTAAACACATTTCACTCTAATGCTTTACATTCTTTCTTTGTCCCCCGTGAGGCAGCTCTTTCTCCTTTCTTGGTTCCAGTCCTCTCAATTTGTCTTGACATAGACCTAAGTAACTTCTTGCCATCCGTTCTCAGTGCCCCAAGGAGCTCTTTAGTGGTACGCATCACTTTAATGTTTGTTGGTTGTCAATATTTTCAAGTCCAGCTGGAAATTTTATCTCAGTATTTGTCTTTTTTTGCCAATGACTTGCAGACGATTTGGAAACTCAATAGCTTATTTTCTCTCCCACTAATTCGAAGTGAAACAGCACAAACAAAAAACAATTTCACTAATGCCAGCAATTCAGGTATAGGTACATTAAGTACAATTGCCAGCATATATGTGCAGTCAGTGCCAAATCATGATCAGTACTCTTTTTTCATTAACATTGTAGAAGCAAGTATACTGGGTTTGGAATCGAAAGAGATGGATAGGATCTCTGCTCCACTTCTCACTGGCTGTGTAACTGGCAAATCTCAGAATCTTTCTGAGCCTTCATTCCCTTATGCATAAAATAAAGTTTAGAACTCCAGTGGGAAGGTCATTTTTGTCTTAATGTCACCAGTCGATTCCCACCCCTTGTCATACTTGTAGGGCTACCTGTCATGAGGCCATAACCCTGACCACAACTGGACAAATGAAATTCTGTTATAACCTAATCACATTCTCTTCCCCAAATTTGAATCTTGAATGCAGATATACAAAATCTTGAATGGGAAAGTAAAGGAGCTCATTCACCTTACTGATTCCAGGAGTTTCCACTAGTTTTTTATAGGCTTACTAAATGTCAGGCCCCATTTTGTGTGTTTCACATAAATTTAGTTCTCACAACAAGTCTACCTAAAATACTTACTACAAGATAGAAAATTATTGGCTTAAATTAGATTTATCCAAAAGCAGAGCACATGACAGAAATTTAGGAGCAAGTAGTTTATTTGGGAGGTGATCTCAGGAGGCATGCAGTGTGGGAAGTGAGATAGCGAATGGAGAACAGCCAATAAAAGTTAGGCAAATGACAAACATTGAGGACTGGTGGTTTGATGTGCTGATCCCTCTATCACGGGACTTGCCCTCATGAAGCTCGTCACTGCAAAGGAGAGGCTAAACCTGCTCATAATTGTGCCTAAGAGTCTCCCCCTGAGTACCTCTTTGTTGCTCAGATGTGGCCCTCTCTTTCTAGCTAAGCCAACCCAGCAGGTGAACTCACTGCCCTCCTATTACGTGGGACCTGACTCCCAGGGGTGTAAATCTCCCTGGCAATGCTGGATATGACTCCAGGGGATGACTCTGGACCCAACATAGTGGGATTGAGAACATCTTCTTGACCAAAAGGGGGATGCAAAATGAAACGAAAAAAAGTTTCAGTGGCTGAGAGATTCCAAATGGAGTTGAGAGGTCACTCTGGTGGGCATTCTTATATATAGATAACCCTTTTTAGATTTTATTGCATTGGAATAGCTAGAAGTAAATACCTGAAACTATCAAACTGCAACCCAGTAGCCTTGACTCTTGAAGACGATGTATAGCCATGTAGCTTACAAGGGGTGACAGTGTGATTGTGAAAGCCTCATGGATCACACTCTCTTTATCCAGTGTATGGATGGATGAGTAGAAAATTGGGGACAAAAAACTAAATAAAAGATAGGGTAGGGGGGTGATCTGAGTGTTCTTTTTTACTTTTATTTTTTATTCTTATTTTCACTTTTTCTGGTACAAGGCAAATGTTCAAAAAATAGATTGGGGTGATGAATGCACAACTATATGATGGTACTGTGAACAACTGATTGTACACTTTGGATGATTGTATGGTATGTGAATATATCTCAATAAAATTTTAAAAAAAGTTCTCTGAATGATCCAGTTGCAGTTTTTTGATGTGCAGTGTGAACTGTGACCTCCCCAAGGATCTCAAATCATGATCAAAACTATCTCTATGCTCTATGTGAGTAGATTTTTGATTGTATGGCTTTCCTGTGTATCATAGTGTTGTGTGGAAATTAAGGATGGGATGCCTTTTATTTCTGGGTCAATGTGGTGTGGCATGGAAGTGATATGGATGAAAACAGAAGAACAGAACCACGGAAGACCCTGTAAATCTTCTCACTTTCATGGAAATTGTGGGGTGAGCATTGAAATTTCACAGGATATGGAAGGGGGAGTTGAGCTGAGAATGTGGAATTAGGGATTGCTCATTTTATTTTTTCTAGATTTTCAAGATCAGGTAGACTTCAGATAATATCTAGCTTAAATTAATATAAAAACAAAACTTCATCTTTCTACTTCCACTGAATTTTCATGATTTGCATTAATCAAAATTTTAGTCCATAATAAATAACTTCTGGATTTGAATTGATTCTCACATGTGCTCTGCCATCCAGGTCAACAGTGGATATGAGTTCACCCTAAATATTAAACAGTAGCTGATGTCTCCATTATTTATATTTTCTTTCCTATGATGCCACCTAGTAATGCATCACTTTGACAAGGATTTGAGATCCTTCAAGTAGGAAATCTGAAGTATGAAATTTAAATTCTATTTTCTTTTTAGATTGCAGTTTACACGATGGACCCAATAAGGATGAAAACTGACTTCATTTTCTTTCCACACACATACGCACAAAGGTTTTACTTAGCAAACAGGCTGAATAAGTTCTGACTACATCATAACTTTTTCCAACAGCATCTTAAATCCAAGTTACTACTCTAAGTTGTTTATCAGGTACTTTGTATCGCTTAACACTTGCTGCTCGCAGATTTAGGACATAGTATAAGTCTTACTTTGTGCTTGAGTCCTTGAATAACCTGAAGATGGATAATAATAAGGGCAGAGTTGATTTTGAAATAGTTGCAAGAAACACAGATTTGGTGATATGAAATAACATATAAGTTTTAAGGGTGTGATCAGGTCCTCAAACTTGGTTATCCATTAAAAAAAAATGATATTGTTCTTATCCATGCCAGGAAACTTGCTTACCTAGATCTAAAATCTTATATCCTTCTCGGAAATAAAAAAAACAGGACTTGGTGAAGGCAAGTAACAAGCATGTACTGAACACCTGCTTTGGGCTACCAGTGTTGGCACAAAACGTGGGACCAGATGTCATCTGGGGTGACCCTAACTCTTCAGAGCTAGGTAAATTTGCTCACGCTCCCATTCTATCCTCAATGGAGTATCTTTCCTCAAGATGTTTTCAATATCCCTCTCTGAGTTCCTACATCTACCGGAGAAGAAAGGCTTGCCATCCTACATATTTAGCACCCATTAACCTACATGGTACCTCACATTTAACCTACATGTGGAGCTCATTCTCACTAACACTCAAGAAACAAACAGAAAGACAAAAAAGCACTGATAATGCATATCTGTGTACAACAGATTTCATTTAGGATTTGGAATGACAAGTATTGGGATTACATTGTAGCCATGGAAACAACTTCAAATGGAATGTTAGATATTCCTATTCATAAAAGTCTTTTAAATTCTACACTATCAGTGATTGTCCACTGGCCACTTGATTTCACATATCACTCCTGTGTCACACTATATCCCTGGCTCTTCTCTTCCTTTCCCTTCTCACTGATCCCTATTTGCCTCAGAAATTCAAAAACTGCCCTATCACTCATGTATAATAGTGGCTTTTACACCTTATTTAAAGGAATTCTTTTTTAAATGATGATTCCTAGGCCAAACACACAACTGATTAATCAGATCTATAGTGGGACCCGGGTATCTGTACATTAGACAAGTATCTTAGGTGGATGTTTTGCATCCGTTGCACAGAATACAATTTGAACAAGGATGTAGACAAGTTTGGTTTTCTCCATCTCGCCACCTAAACTCAGATCCATGCCAAGCTTTGTTTAGCTAAACAAATGTGACTTTCTGTTTAGCAAGATCAACTTGCTTCAGAAGGCAAATGAAGTTATGGACAGTAATGATATCCCCCTCTTCTTCGGTGCAGAAAGACTTCTTTCAAGAACCCATCTTATTGAGGAGAGGCAGCTCATAGGTTCCTTGAGAAGGACAGAGATAAGTTGGAGAACACTTTTGATTTCAAAGACTTCATGTGGGAGAGACAGTAAATGAATTTTGAGCCCATAATGCAGAGCAAAACACAGTCAATGCTACTAAGTAACCAAGGTATTGTGGAAGGACGAGAGATGGAAAAATTAATTCACTTCACATGAAACTGGAGACTTCTCCAGCCAGCAGCAGATGATGGGTGATGGAGCATTCCAGACCTAGGGGCTGGCCTAAGCAAAGACCCTACAGAAGATTCCACGAGCACATTCTGGGAATGGAGAGTAATTCATTGAGCCTGAACTGTAGGTGGAATGAAAGCTGATGTTGGAAAAGGAGGTTTGGCATTATATCATGGAGGAAATTAAATTTTATCCTAGAAGCTGTATCGGGTCTATGAAAGATGTTTAAAAAATCAGCAATTGATATAGGATGTAGCACCTCAAAGAGGTTTTGGAATGGATTTGGGAAGCAATGGAGAGGACTGAGCTTTTTGAGAGGTATTAGTGGAGGAATGGAAACAACACTGGTAGGAATGGTTGGTGGGGATGATCCCATGTAAGTCTGAGAAATTCAAGGTACCCGAAAAGTAAGTGGAAAGAAAAGTGCTCTATGAAAACAATTGTGAGAGTGGCTACTGAAAAATGGAGAAGATGACTTAAATAGGTACAAAAATAGTTTTTGAAAGAAGCATACTCCCCAAAGTCACCAGTCTAAATTAAAAGAAACTCTGACTATCCAAAACCAGATTCCTAGTTTTCTGTGCTCAGATAGCAGGTTGAGGAAGCTGCTCAGTAACCTAGGAGGGCAACATCAGCAATGTCCACTACAGATATGACCAAGGAGGATGATGAAGGAAGGATATTCAGAGGCCTGGGACAAGAGCATTGACGAACAATCAATTAAGGAGCTACTCCCAGGGAGAAGAACTGGGGCATAATCGAGGAACATTCCCTTCCCCCAGGGAAGGGGATCTTTGGACATTTGTTCACAGCAGGATTTTAGAATTGCTGTGAACTTTTGACTGCTCTGTCCCTCTCATTCTTTTCCTTTCTGAATGGAAGAGATTATTTTGGCTTTTGTGTCCCTAATTCACCATCATGTTGGATGTCCCAATGTAAGGTCCTGGGTTTTAAACCTGATGTCAGGATTGGATGGCACTTTGGAGTATCTTCTTCCTTAGGACCTCGGAGTGTAATTTGTAGATAGAATGGAGAGAAGAGAATATTTATGATTAAATGGGCAGAATGTGGTAGAAGAGGCTTATACACCAGCCTGTGGCTGTGATTTGCAATATCTCTGCGAGAAGGGTCTGTTTGCATCCATGCCCTTTAGGGGCTGGACCAAGTGACTTGATTTGCCCAACAGAATGTGAGTGATGTAATATTTGTCATGCAGAAGTAGCAGCCTTAAAAGCCATTATGTGCTCCCACCATCTGTTTCACTCTTTCCCTTTGCCACAGAAGACACATTCCTAAATAGAAGCTACTTCTTTGTCCTGTGACCCAGATTGAGAAAACATGAAGAACAGAGATGGGGCAAGTTGCAGCAGCCAACTTCATTTGCCAACAAATAACAAGTGCTTGTTGTTGGAAGCCACTGAGTTTTGGGGCCAAAGCAAAGCTTACTGTTGCAGAAATCTAACTCTCATAGAAGTTCCCCACCACCCCCCACCCAGGATTTCAGATGTTTGTTTGCTTGCTTTTATTTTTATTTTTAATTCAACTTTATTGATATATTGACATACCATACAATCAGCCAAAGTGTACAATCAATTGTTCACAGTACCATTATATAGTAGTGCATTCATCACCCCAATCATTTTTTTTTTTTTTTTTGGCTTTTACAATGGAGATTTATTAACTTAACAAGTTCACAGCTCTAAGGCCATGAAAATGTCCAGATCATCAACAGGCAATGCTTTCTCCCCAAAGACCAGCTACCAGTGATCCTCAGCTCCTCTGTCACATGGCTAGGCACATGGAGACATCTGTGGGTCTCTACCTTCTCTCCCAGGTGTCCTTGTCTTCAGCTTCTGGCTTCAGTGGCTTCCTCTCTGAGCTTCTGCATGTTTTTCTCTTTTAGGATCTGTCTCTCAGGGCCTCTGTCAGGGCTTTTTTCTGTGTCTTCTCTCTGTTTTTATCCTCTTAATCCTCCAGTAAGAGGATTAAGACTCACCCTGAATGAGGTGGGTCACATCTCAATTTAAAATCCCACTCACCAAAAGATCCTACTAACAATGAGTCCTCACCTGCAGGAATGGATTAGCTTTAAGAGCATGCTTTTCTGGGGCACATACAGCTTCAGATTACCACAGCTCATATCACTTGCTGTCAGAGTGCCCTACCCAGATTAACTTCTGCTGAGTTGGGTAAGAAGTAACTCTCGGTCAGTTAGTGCTGGGTGTCTGTAGCTTCTGGAGTCATTTGCTTCCAAGATTCAGGATGCTCGTGGAGAACTGCCTTCTATAATAAGCAAGGATTATACAGTTAAAGGTTGTCCATTCCCTGCTTTCTGATTTTTACTACTTGTAACACTTACCTCCTAGTGCTTCATGCTTTGATAACAGACATTTCTATCTTTTGTCAACTATTTTTCCCCAGATTTGATTGGCATATCTTTTTTTTTTTTTTTTACTTTTCACAGTGATCGTGTTTGGAATTTTATTTATTTTTTATTAGAGAAGTTGTAGGTTTATAAAAAATCATTCATAAAATAGAGTTCCAATATGCCACCCTATTATTAACATTTTGCATTAATGTGGTACATTTGTTACAATTCTTGAAAAATATTGTATAATTGCATTATTAGCTATAGTCCATAGTTTAACTTAGGGTTCACTGTTTGTTTTGTATAGTCCTGTTTTTTTGCTTTTTTGTTTTGTTTTGTTTTTACTACTAGCTTTACTTTTTTTTAAATTCAATTTTATTGAGATATATTCACATACTATACAATTACCCAAAGTGTACAATTGATCACAGTACATCACATAGTTGTGCATTCATCACTCCAATCTATTTTTTGAACATTTTCCTTGTACCAGAAAAAGTGAAAATAAGAATAAAAAATAAAAATAAAAAAGAACACCCTAATCATCCCCCCATCTTATTTTTCGTTTAGTTTTTTGTTCCAATTTATCTACTCATCCATCCATACACTGGATAAAGGGAGTGTGATCCACAAGGTTTTCACAATCACACTGTCACTCCTTGTAAGCGACATTGCTGTACAATCGTCTTCAAGAAATAAGGCTACTGGGTTGCAGTTTGATAGTTTCAGGTATTTACTTCTAGCTATTCCAATGCATTAAAACCTAAAAACTGTTATCTATATAGTGTGTAAGAATGCCCACCACCTCTTGACTCCATTTGGAGTCTCTCAGCCACTGAAGCTTTATTTCATTTCATTTTGCATCCCCCTTTTGGTCAAGAAGATGCTCTCAATCCCAGTGTCGGGCCTAGGTTCATCCCTGGGACTCATATCCCATGTTGCCAGGGAGATTTACACCCCTGGGTGTCAGATACCATGTAGCAGGGAGGGCAGTGTCTCATAGAACTGTTTACCTTAAGTCTACTTTATCTGAGATTTGTATAGCTACACAAGCTTTTTTTTTTGTTATTGCTGTCGGTACTTACCTGTCGTATATCTATCTATTATTTTCCTTTTAGACTTCCCAATTCATGTTTTAGACATGTAGTTTGTACACAGCTTATAGCTAGAGCTGTGGTTCTCAAACTTTAGCACTCATAGGAATCACTTAGAGAGCTTGTTAAAACACAGGTCCTTGGGACCCACCACCTGACATTCTGATTCAGTAGGTCTAGGATGAGTTTGGGAATTTGTATTTTTAACAAGTTCCTAGGTGATGCTGATACTGCTGGCCCAAGGACTACACTATAAAAAAATCACTCAAGGAGATGTTTTCTTTCTTTCCTTTCTCTTAACTGACCATCTTTGTCTGAAATATTTAATCCAATTTTATCTACTATGATTACTCTGGTTTGCTAATGCTGCTGTTATGCAAAAATACCAGAAATGGATTGGCTTTTATATAGGGGGTTCATTTGGTTACAAAATTATAGTCCTAAGGCCATAAAAGTGTCCAAACAAAGGCATCAACAATAGGGTACACCTTCACTGAAGGATGGCCAATGGCGTCCAGAAAACCTCTGTCATCTGGGAAAGCACGTGGCCGGCATCTGCTCCGGGGTTCTGGTTTCAAAATGGCTTTCTCCCAGGACATTTCTCTCTAGGCGTCTGGGGGTGTTCTCTTAGTTTCTCCCAGGCAAACTCTGGACTAGCAAGTCTATTTTCAATGGCCATCTCCAAAATGCCAGTGTCAGCTTTCAACAGCTGTCTTCAAAATGTCTCTCTAGGCTGCAGCAGTGAACTCCTGCTGTCTGAGCACTTTTAGGGCTCCAGTGATTAAATTAAGACCCACACTGAATGGGCAGGGCCACTCCTCCATGGGGTTAATCTAATCAGACGTATTACCCACAGTTGATTGAATTACATCTCCATGGAAACACTCAATCAAAGGATTTCAACCTGATCAACACTAATACATCTGCCCCTATAAGATTGCATTAAAGAACACTGAGCTTTGGGGGTCATAATACATCCAAACAGGCACAATTATGATTACATCTGTATCTATTTTTATTATTATATTTGAATTTACTTATCTCTATTGCTTGTGCTTTTTTTGTAGGCCCACCTTTCTTTTATTACTTCCTCTTTCCCTTCTTGTCTCTTTTAGATTGATTTTTTTCATTTTGTTTCCCAGTAGTTTAGAAATTACGCATCCTACTCCTCTCCTTCTACTCTCCTATTTCCTTAGAAATTGAAAATGAGAACCAACTTATCAAACATGAAAGTTTATCACTACCTTTGCACATCTTCCAGACAAGGACTTTAAACACTATAAAACCAATTATCCCCTCCCCTCTTTTTATTATGATCATGTATTGTCTCTTTTAGAAAATAAGCCTGTTTTTTGCTAATATTCCTCCTTGCTTCACAAAACTTCTACCTGGAATCATTTTCCTTCTGCATGAAATACATTCTTTCTCTAAAATTGCCTTGAGTGAGCTTTTTGGTGATAAACTCTTTCTGTTCGTGTATTTCTGAAAATATATTTCTTTATTTTATTCTCATTATTAAAAACAGTTTTCTTTTGGATAGGAAATTAGAGGTCAACTATTATTTCCCTCCAGAACACTGAAAATACGTTTTTTACTGTCTTCTAGCTTCCAGTGTTTTTGTCGTGAAATAGGTAATCAGCCAAATTGTCTTTTTTGTGGGGGAGGGGAAAAGGTGGAGTTAATTTTTCTTTTTCACCAAGTAATTTTGAAAATCTTCTCTGCAGCATGGATTTATTTTAAATTATTCCATTACAAATTTATGGGGCTTACTGAACCTGAAGATTTTTCATCTACTTTATTTCCATAAAGTTCTCTGGTAGTATTTCTTCAAATGTTTTCTCTTCTTCATTGTCTTTCTATGTTTCATTCTAAATACATTCTTTAGAGATATCTCCCAGTTGAAAATAATTTTCTCTTCAGCTGAATTTAGTCTGCTATTAAACTGACCCACCAACTTTTTAAACATTATATTTGTATATTTTTACATGTCTCCAAGTTCTACCTGGTTTTAAGCTTATTGGGCACATCTCTCTTCTTGCTCATACTTTCAATCTCATATATAAATTATTAAATGTGTTAAACATCTATTCTATATTCTGCATTGGATAATTCCAATATCTGAAGACTTTTCTGGTCTAATTCTCTCTCTTGTCCCTACTGGCTACTGTTTACTTTTTTATGGACTGTGGTCTCATACTCGTGGAGTGTTTTCTGTAGAACTACTTTGAGACCTGAACTGAAGGTGGGTCCTTGAGCCTAAGTGTGATCCATGGACCAGCAGTATAGGCTTCACCTGGGAGACTATGAGCAGTGCAGAATCTCAGGCCCTTCTCTAGACCTACTGAAACAGAATCTATGTTTTAATCATAAACCCATGCATATGAGAATTTGAAAAGGGCTAATCTAGGAAGGATTTATGTGTGGTTTTTTTGGTGCTTTTTTTTTTCTTCCCTGCCAGGTACCTGGAGGCACACACCCCACACTTTATAAGGAATTCTCAGCTAGAGGCCTTTTTGGATCACACAAGTCATATTAATTTGGATCAGGATGAAAACTTGTGTGAGGGCTGGTTATGAATTCTAAGAGACTTTTTCCCTCTTTTACCCACAGCTTAAGTTCAAGCAGGGAAATTTTCCTTGCATTTTCCTTAGGGAGTGGGAGGTGGGTAGATTTGCTACCATTTCACCCTTTATTAAGGATGTAGTCCTTTGTGGTGCAGATCTGGGGAGTAGAGGGGAACCTCACCTGGTGTGGTGTGGACTGAAGTCTTTCTCTCCCAACTCTTGATTGCCATGAAAATCCACACTCCACATCACATCAGCTCAGCAAATGCTTTCTGGACAAATACCCTCTCTTCTCCTCTGCCCTATTCCTGCCTTCACTAAGTTTATAGCTTTTGAGGAATCTATGCTTTCTTAGCTCAGTAATAAATTTGAACCTGTGTTTTTAAATAGTTTTGAGCATTCATGTGTGTGTTTTTTTTTTTTTTTTGCTGTTGTTTTTGTTCTAATGGGAAGGTCATTTAAGATACTCTGACATACTCCAGGTATCAGAAATCAAGACCCTAAGACTTTTACTTTCATCATCAAGGAGAATGCACCCTGGAGCACATATGGTGAAATGCTTAATTTGATGAGCCAAAACAAAATACAAATGCTTTTGACTCTTCCCTGTCATTTGATCCAAGTTTTCATATATTATCCTGGGCCGAGTATGGTGCTTCTTACATATTACTTCATTTAAGTCTCATATCACTACCTATTAGGTACAATTATCATCCTCCCCTTTTTACACATAAGAAAATGGAAGCTCAAGAGGGACAGAGTTTTCTCTAAGTCATCTATCTACAAAGCACTAGGATTTGAACTCATGCTCCTCTGAGCCCAGTGCTCATCCTTCTGATCATAGTGCTATTCTTGAACCAGTCTACCCTGCCTTGCACCCAGTCCTCAAGCTCAGATCCCATCTCTCCAACCTCCAACATCTTTAGTCTAAAACAGCATTTTCACCCTCCCTGTTCCTGCTCAAGAACTTGCAGTGGCTCCCGAATACCTAAAGTGATCGGACACATACCACACCATCAGATAAAGCCCAAGTCTATGCATTCCTCTTCCTTGAAATCCCACCCAACTCCTCCAGTCTTCAAGGTTTCTCCCTTCTACTGCACTTGTAGACCCAAAGCTTAGTAATCATTTAATCTTTAAAAATAGTAAAAGTTAGCTTGAATTTATGGCTAAATTTAAGTCGATTATAAGGCAATAATAGTGGGTTGATTTTTTTTGTTTTGTTTTGTTTTTCTGTTTTCCCCTCTTCTCCCTGGAACTTAGCATTTCATGGGATGTTTAATAGCTTTTAAATAAATGCACATCAGTTGACCACAGGGAAAATCATATTTTTATTATGTTTAATCTTTTTATTGAAGCAAAGAAAGCAGAATGATGAAAATCCTAGGATTTAACTTAACTAAGGAGAGAAAAGATGCCCAGCTTATGAGCTATTTTTGTCCCTAGATGTTTACTCCAAGCACTGCCCTCGGTCAACGCAGCTTAGGCAACAGGTAATCTTAGAGATGATTAATTCCAGGTGGATCAAACCTTAATATCCTTTTGAGTATGATTCACTTCAATTTGCTGCATCATTGCTTTTAGGGGAGTAGTAAATGATACCAAACACTGTACATTCTTGCACATTCCTTCCAACTTCCCTCCCAAGTTGAAAACAATTTAAAAATAATTTAAGATAAAATTCAGTCAGTTAGCTAGTTATAGCATTCTCTTAGGGTAGCATTAGCATTAATTAATGTTTGTGGATTGCTTTGAAAATCACAAATGCTATGGAAGTGCTGACTATTAATTTAGTAAAAGCACAAGCCATGAAAGCTGAAATTTAAAGGCAGTTGTGCATGGCTGAAAATGTTTTAATATTTAAATGAACCAGGCTGAAGAAAGTCTCTGGCTTCCCATGTTTGTAAATCAAGAGGGAAAGAAGACTGAAGTGGAGAGATTGTAAATGATTTAGAAGAGAATACTGAGGTAGGAATGAATGGGAATGTTTGACTTTAGGCGGAGGATAGCTACTCTCAAGGATAATCAAAATCATGTTTGAGGAGTTATAAGACCATCAGTTTGGAGGTTTTTCCTTTGTGATGGTGAGTGGCAGCGACTAAGAAAGGTGGGGCATGGAAGAACAAAAGAAAGAGAAAGAAGAGGAAGAAGGAAAAGAAGAGGACTAAAGACAGGAAAATGGAGATGAAGATGAACAAAACGAGGAAGTAAAAGGTGGAGATCTCTTGAACTAAGATTAAAAATAATAATGCCGATGAGCCTGGTGTTTCTCCATTACAGGTAGATCCAAGCAGCAATTCTCTCACAACAATGACTCCAAAATTCAAACCACCCACTGGCTCCATCGCAGCAATGGTCCTCTCTAAACTGCTTCTCCATCACTGGGTTTACATATGGACCTGGGTGAGCGAGTCTTGTGCCCTTCCCACCTGGTCCTCTGCATCCTCTTGCGTCCATCCCTGGACTTCCTGAGATACAGCTGGCACCCTATGCCCCTCCTCACCCTCATCTCCACTTCCACCACGACACTCCAAGGAACTGTTCCTGCTGCCTTCCACCAATTCCCATGTGATTTTTAATTTCCTATTCAAGACTGTCCTTGCTGTTCAACTTTTCCAATGGGCTCAACACTATTGGGTCCTTGTCCCCACATATATGCTGTTCTGATGGCTACATGCTCCAAGAAAATGGACAACCATGACATGAAGGTTTTTGAACCAAAGAACTTGTTCCTCAGGTGGAACTTTCTAATGATACTGGTCTGGTAGTACTAGAACATAGCAGCATGATTTAAATGACCTTATATAGCAACTTGGAATGTTACAGAGACCTTAGAGAAGAGAAAAGGAATTGACTTTCTGCCTTCTGTCTTTTTCTTAAAAAATATATCATATATTTCTATTGTACGAAATTTGAAGAAATGGAAAAAACATAAAAAACAAAAGCATATTAATTATATCTCCTCATCCCAGGCTTATCCATAACTTGGATTTAGTTATAGTTCCTGTCTTTTACTTATGTACACTATGTTAAATGAGATAATACTATATAAAACTTTAATCCTTTATTTTACATAATTTACATAACACTATATAAAATTTTTATCCTTTATTTTACATAATTTCATAACAAACACATTTTACTATTTTATAAAATATTTTCCGTTGATGCCTTTGTAAAAACTTTAATATTATGTCATGTAGATATGCCATAGCCTTCCCTTATAGTTGGGACTTTATTTTTAGTTTTCCCCAATATCTGTCCTTACAAATAATGTCATGACAAATATCTTAAGGAAAATTTTTTGTTGGAATTTTTATTGAGTGGGGAAAGCTTTTCATCAAAGTCATTCAGATTTTATATTTTCTAATACTTTTAACATAGATCGTTCTATAAGTTGTCAAATATGCAATTGAAAAAAATTATCCTACTCAGGGTAATCTTGGATCATCTTCGAGAATACAGTAATCACCACATTTTAACACTACATGGTTTCCGGTTAGAGATTTCAATACCTATTTAAGGAGCAAAACACAATATATTAAACTGTTTCCGACTAAGACATTCAAGAAATGCCCAAAATATGTCAGGTGCTGAGAATGCCAGGATGGTGCTAGAGAAACCAAGATGAATGAAACACAATTGCTGCCTGTGGAAGTCTCCTAGTCCTTCATTTGGCCTGTGTGGCAGCTTGATTGCAAAAATGGGCACAGTTCTTCCTCTCCCTGTATTCACACCACCGGAAGTGTGACTTTGAAGTCTTTCCTATCTGTGATGGTTCCAACTGTAATTGCGCCCACCACCTCCATAGACCTCTCCAGAGATATGTTGAGTTCCTAACCCCCAGTACCTCAGAATGTGAACTTATCTGAAAATAGGTTCATTGCAGTTGAAATTAGTAAATTAAGATAAGGTCATATCAGTGCAGGGGAACCCCTAATCCAGTATGACCAATGTCCTAATAAGAGGGGGGAACACATAGATGGGAAGAACATGGCCACTTGATGATGGGGGAGGAAACTGAAGTGCTGCAGCCATAAGCCAAGGGATTCTAAGGATTGTAGCAAACCACCAGAAGCCAGGAAGAGGCAAGGAAGGATTCTCCTCTGCAGGTTTCTGAGACTGCATGGCCCCGCGACACCTTGGTTTCTAGATTTCTAGCCTCCAGAATTGTGAGACAACAGATTTCTGTTGTTTTAAGTCACCTATTTTCTGGTACTTTATAATGGCAGCCACAGGAAACCAAGATACTAGTTCCCCAACCCCTAAGTCCAGGCTGGTGATGCACCTTGCTGTGGCCAATGGAATGCAACAGAAGTGATGCTGGGCCAGTTCCAGTCAGGGACCCAGGGGACCTTGCACACTTTGCTTGCTCTCTTCAAACTCTGCCTCTTTATGAACAAGCCCAGACTAGCCTGCTGGGGAAGCAGAGACCACATGGAAAAGAGGTGAAGTGACCTGCAGAAGCCAACTGGAACAGAGAGATGCAAAACTTTGAAAGACACTCCACTGAGATTTATGCATTTAAGAATGAAATGTGAGAACAGAGTTGGAATTAACAGACAGTACTTTATAAGGACATTACAATAGATGTAGAATTATTTAGAATTTGCCTATTAGTTTGCAATGAAATGACTTTTTTTTAACTCAAATGTAAGTGCCTATATTTTGAAAATTAATATGCCCAAACCTTGATTTCAAATGTGAAATGAGACACATTCACATTACGATCGTCCCAAAATTCACATGGCTGGTTTGTGTTCACAAATCTTGCAGAGCATATCATTCCAATTGAGAATGTCAATGTTTAAAGAGCCACATTATGACTGACCACAGCCAGATTTTGACTGGACGCTACTTTCTAAATACTGAAATTCAAAAGAGAGTTATTTTTAAGAAATTCATTTGGAGTTTGCTGTTCTCTTGCATTGCCATTTATGTGGCTATAGAGAGTTGGGTCTCCTTTCAAAATGGGATGTACTTGAGAAACAGTAATTGCCCACAAAACCAATGTTTGTATATCTTGAAATCAACAATAAGGGGAGAAAGCTCAGAAAAAATTATCCACATTAATGCATAAAAACTCAATAAAAATATTTACACAAAGCTTTATATATCTTCAAATCCATACAAAAATTTATACAAAGATATATATATATACACACACACACATATATATATATATCGATATCAACAATAAAGGGAAACATTCTGCAAATGATGACCCATTTTAATGTATTCTGCTTGAATGTCATTTTGAATATCATGAAGAAAAGGAATCATGTTGCTTTCAAATGCACAGGTAGAGTTAATTAAACCTCTTCATTGATTATTCCTGGATTTCCCTGTCTATGCTAACAGGATGGGAGAGAGAACTCTGTTTTTTTCTTCTTCTTTTTTATAAGCAGATCCCTTATAATTGCAAATTGCTTTGAAGAAAATATGACTCTTTCTCTAGTAAATCTCAGGCCATTTACCTAAAGTATCCAAGTTATTAACTTTAGAAATATTTTAGTCTCAAATTTTAAAAATACTCTCAGAATACATACCCCATCATCCGTTACACTGAACCATATGAAATTGCCACTACTGTGATCAAGAATTGTGGAATAATGGCATTTTCATATGGTTCCACCTAACAGATGATGTGGTATGTAATTTTGGATGTATGATTTCCTCTCCCCACACTTTAAAGGGACATTTCATGTAAACATATCTATTGAAATGTCAATTAGGAAAATAGATTTTTAAATGGCCAAGAACCTAAATTGTTTTCTGACCCAATTCTTTGCATTCCTTGGGCCACATAAATTAGTAGCCCTTAATTTGCATATACAAACCATCTGGCAAATACACCAGTCCTGTATTCTTCTGATTAATCCTTGTCAGCAGCCACCAGGTGGAGCTCTCCTTTATAGTTAGAGGTGGAGTAACAAGACGCCAGGGTAGTTTTTCTAAAAGCTTCATTTGGAAAAATTAAATACTAGAATGACTTTAAATAATAATAATAATAATAAGCACATTCCTTTCAGGTAAATGCTTTAACCAAAAACTCATACGTATGGAGCAATTATAATGGAAAAACTTGAATAACCGCTCATGCCCCTGATGACAATACTAATTTTAACAGTTAAATATTGAACAAAAGTTGTAAGAATTTTGCTCAATAAATAGCTGGGGTGTGTCATAAAAATACAAACAGTCCGAGCATCCATGCTTTTGTGTTTACTGTGCAGTACTATGAGAAGTGTTGTTTTTAATGATTACACAGAGGAATCAAAAAATCCTGAACTGCATTCAAAGACATTAAGGAGATTTAGCCAAGTTTGGCAGAGCATTAGACACTTACATATTTTATTGCTTCTCATTTTCCTGAAAACTTGTAAGCTGCTGATGCTTACAGAATAATGGCATACAGAATTAACTCCAATATGGGCCAACCAAAACTTTATATTTACTATTGTTCTGAATAACGAGAAAGTCTCTTGGAAAGAGATTTTGTAATATTCCAACTATTGTGCATGATAAATTAAATCCTCGGCTTCTAGAGCATATATATGTGATCCAACTTCCCTCAAAGTAGGATCACAATTGGAAGATGACCCTGACTCAACCTACCAGAGCCAGCAGCCTGTGCAGCTCCTCCCTCATCTTAACTATTACAGCATCTGATGTGGGTTGCATTGTGTGCCCCCAAAATATGTGTTCAAGTCGTAACCCTTGGTCCCATGAACATGACCCTATATGGAAATAAGGTCTTTGAAAATGTGATCAGTTAAGATGAGGCCTACCGTATTCATGTAGGCCCTAATCCAATATGACAGGTGTCTTTATAAAGAAGGGGAGAATTCAACCTGGACTGGTGGATATGAGGGAGACTGTTCTGTGGTGACTGAGTCAGAGATTGATGCCCAAGGATTGTGGAAAACCAGCAGAAAGGAAGAGACAATCTCCTTACAGATTTCAGTTTTTCAGCCTCCAACACAGTAAGACAATAAATTTCTATTGTTTTAAGCCATCTAGCTTGTGGCCCTTTGTGATGGTAGCCATAGGAAACTCCAAAGGCATTTTTTAACCTGCTCTGCAGTGGGGTGGAAAATTTTTCTTATATTCAGTGAAGATACTCATATAAGAAAATCCCTCCCAGAATGTTCGGAGAAAGACATTCAATTTGCAGGTGAACACAACTGACAGGCAAGTCCCAGCCACTTAGAGGAAACTGGTACTGAGCCCACTATTTCTTCTAAACATAACATTATTGATTATAGTTGAAACATTTTTTAAGTTTCAATGTGAGTTGAGAAAAAACAGGAATTGAATTTTTCAAAGACTCATCTGCCAAAAACTGAGAACTTCATACTGAACACATAAGCAAGCAATGTACCTGTGAGCACATATCATTCTTTCTTTCCTGAGCAGTAAATCCTCTCAAGCAATAACATATTATTTGAAGAATATATAAATATATCAGAAGGGTAAGTGGATCTAGCCTGAAAAAAAGCTTTACAAACTTATAAACATTTCAAATCTCTATGATGAAAATAGAAGAGATTACAAAAAAAAATTATAAAGCAAAAAGCAACTGGAGAAATAGCAAGCTGATACCAAGTGAGCTCAAAACCTCCAAAAAAAGAAATAATAATGTGTTCTCTGTCCCAGTAATACTCACCATGGTGTTTTCAGACCCACACTACTACAAGAACTATTTCTTAAATGTCCCTACAGATATTAGTACAGAAATTGAAAATAATATACATAAATGTGCATAACAATTTGACAGAATCATTTTCTATCTAATATTTAATCTAATCTAATTGGAATCTGATATGAAAATATTTGGGCTTGAGCTATTAGTTTTATTGGGGTAACACACATATATATAATAAAATATATATTTTATTTATATACCCATTTTAAATATATACCCCTTTTTAAAATGTTGGGTACATGAACAACCTATACTGACTCGAGAAGAAATAGAAGACCTCAACAAACCAATCATAAGTAGAAAGAGTCAATCATGTCAAAAACCTTCCTACAAAGAAAAGGCCAGGGTCAGATAGCTTCACAGGGTAATTTTACCAAACATTTCAGAAAGAACTAACACTATTCCTGCTCAAACTGTTGCAAAAAAAAAAAAAAAAAAAAAAAAAAATTGAAGAAAAAAGGAACACTACCTAACTCATTTTATGAAGCCAACATCACTCTAATACCAAAACTGATAAAGATACTACAAGAAACGAAAATGACAGGCCAATCTCTCTAATGAATATAAATGCAAAAATTCTCAAAAAAAAAAAATACTTAGAAATCAAATCCAATGGCCCCTTAAAGGAATTATACACCGTGACCAAGTGGGGTTTATTCCAGGCATGCAAGGGTAGTTCAACACAAGAAAGTCAATCAACGTAATACAACACATTAACAAGTTGAAAGAAGAAAAACACAAGATCATCTCGATTGATGCTGAAAAAGCATTAAAAAAATTCAGCATCCTTTCCTGATAAAAACACTTCAAAATGTAGGAATTGAAGGAAACTTCCTCAATATGGTAAAGGACATATATGAAAAATCCACAGCCAACATCATATTCAATGGCAAGAGAGACTGAAAGCCTTCCCCCTAAGATGGGGAATGAGACAAGGATGCCCACTGTCACCACTATAATTTAGCATTGTGCTAGACATTCTAGCTAGAGCAATTAGGCAAGAAAAGAAAAAGAAGTCATCTAAATTGGAAAGGAAGAAGTAAAACTCTCATTTTTTGCAGATAACATGATCCTACATTTGGAAAATCCTGAAAAATCTATGATGAAGCTACTTGAGCTAATAAATTCAGCAAAGTGGAGGGATACAAGATTAATGCACAAAAATCAGCAGTGTTCCTATACGCTAGTAATGACCCAACCAAAGAGGAAATTAAGAAGAAAATTCCACTCACAATACCAACAAGAAGAATCAAGTATCTAGAAATAAACTTAACCAAGGATGTAAAGGGCTTATCCATGGAAAACTACAAAACATTGCTAAAAAAAATCAAAGAAGACCTAAATAGGTAGAAAGACAACACACATTCATGGATAGGAAGTCTGTCTTTAAGATGTTAATTCTACCCAAATTGATCTACAGATTTAATGCAGTACCAATCAAAATTCTAACAACCTACTTTGCAGACTTGGAAAAGCTAATTATCAAATTTATTTGGAAGGGAAAGGGGCCTCAAATAGCCAAAAACATCCTACAAAAGAAAAATGAAGTGGAAGGACTTACACTTCCCAACTTTAAAGCTTATTATAAAACCACAGTGGTCAAAACAGCATGGTACTGGCACAAAGTTAGACATATTGTTCAATGGAATCGAATTGGGAGTTTGGAAATGGGCCCCCAGATCTATGGTCAATTGATTTGTCTACAAGGACCCAAATCCACTGAACTGAAACAGAATAGTCTCTTGAATAATTAGGGCTGGGACAACTGGATTTCCATATCCAAAGGAATGAAAGAGGACCCCTACCTCACATCCTATACAAAAAATAACACAAAATGGATTAAAGACCTAACTATAACAGCCAGTACCATAAAATTCCTAGAAGAAAATATAGAGAAACATATTGAAGACCTAGTAATAGGAGGTAGCTTCTTAGACCTTATACCCAAAGCGCAAGCAACATAAGAAAAAACAGATAATTGGGAACTCCTCAAGACTGAACACTTATGTGCTTCAAAGGACTTTGTCAAAAAGGTGAAAAGGCAGCCAAATTCAATGGGATAAAATATTTGGAAACCATATATCTGATAAGGGTTTGATATCCAATATATAAAGAAATCTTATAACTCAACAATGAAAGGCCAAACAACCCAATTAAAAAATGGGCAAAACATATGAATAGACATTTTTCTAAAGAGGAAATATAAAAAGCTAAAAAGCATCTGAAAAGATGTTCATCTTCATTAGTTATTATGGAAATGCAAATCAAAACCACAATGAGATGTCATCTTACACCTATAAGAATGGTTGCTATTAAACAAATCAATTAACCACAAATGTTGGAGAGGATGTGGAGAAAAAGGAACACTTATTCACTGCTGATGGGAATGTAAAATGGTACAGCAGCTGTGGAAGACAGTTTGGCAATTCCTCAGAAAACTAAATATCTAGTTGTCCTATGAGCCAGGAATTCTGCTACTCAGTATGTACCCAGAAGATCTGAAAGCATGACACAAACAGATATTTTCACACCGATGTTCATGGCAGCATTATTCAATGCCAAAAGATGGAAAAAATCCAGATGTCCATCAACAGATGAGTGGATAAACAAAATGTGGTACACACATACAATGGAATATTAGACAGCAGTAAGAAGGAATGAGGTCCTGAAGCATGCAACAACACGGATGAACCTTGAGGACATAATGCTGAGTGAAATAAGCCAGACACAAAAGGATAGATATTGTATAATTTCACTAACATGAGCCACCTAGAAAATATAAACTCAGAGTCTTAAAATGTAGAATATAAGGGACCTAGAGATAGACAGAGGCAAGAGAAGGGGAACAGTTACTTAATATGTACAGATTTGTTAATGAGGTTGATCATAAATGTTTTGGGAATGAATAGAGGTGATGATGACAGTTCCTTATTGGGATTATAAGTAATAGTGCCTACTGAAGGTGAATATGATTGAAAGGGGTTGTCTAAAGTCATGTATCTCACCAATTAATACTATAAATATAAATAAGTTCTTGCACGAACTACTTTAAATACATGACATTTGTACAAAAAGTTAGTAATAGAGTAGTGTATAGAAAAATTACCTATTGCATGCTATGGACTATATTTAACATCAATACCTTACCACTCTAGTACTAGGGGTAAATAATTGGGGGAGGAGATAAGGGATATGGGGTGTTTGGGGTTTCCTTTTATGTGTTGCCTGTGTATATTTATTTTTCTACAATGGTGAAGCTAAGCCTACTTATTAACACACCTAAGAGTCACCCCCAGAGAACCTCTTTTGTTGCTCCATGTGGACTCTCTCTCTCTCTAAGGCAAACTCTGCAAATAAACTCATTACTCTCCCCCCTACATGGGACATGACTTTCAGGGATGAACGTTGGCCTGCATCATGGGGTTGACAATGCCTTCTTGACCAAAAAGGGG
Source organism: Choloepus didactylus (assembly GCF_015220235.1). Taxonomy (NCBI): domain Eukaryota; kingdom Metazoa; phylum Chordata; class Mammalia; order Pilosa; family Megalonychidae; genus Choloepus; species Choloepus didactylus. The sequence continues at coordinate 23,102,066 of NC_051325.1, read as the reverse complement.
AAAAGAAATGTAACAAAACAGGTTTCAGGGGCTAAGATATTTCAAATAGGGTCAAGAGGTCACTCTGGAGGTTACTCATAAGCCAGTTTCAGCCAGATATTACAAATTGCCACAGTATGTCAAGCCCCAAACCCTAAAGAAATCCCAGGGCTCTATCGAAGACTCTATAAAGGTTTTACTTATGAAGTTTATTTTCCAGAAATGTAAAACCTCCAGATTGTTCCTAGGCTAGATAAGCCCTGAAATTTAGAGGAACCAGCCTCTCCCAGAATTTCAACCAGTTGCATTCCCCTACCCCATAATGCTGACACCCCTTTCAACATGAAGAAGTTAGGATGATCATTCCCAAATATCCCTGAAGACTGAGGAAATGATCAAATGAGAGGAAGGAGTTGTAACAGAGAAGTTAGGACTTAACAAACTATTATGTCTACCAAATCATTATATAGATATTTTGTTTTAGTTTCTAGTGTATTAGAATAGTCAGAAGGGAATATCTGAAATTTTGGAACTGTAACACATACTATACTTTGAAATTTGCTCTATAACTACCTGTTAAACTGTATTTTGAAATTTATCATTTTTCTGTATGTTATATTTCACAATAAAAAATGTTTTTAAAATGTTGCATACAATTCAATGGTGCTAATTACTTGCACAATGCTGTGCTACCATCTGTTGTCAAAACTTTTTCATCACTCCAAACAGAAATTCTGTACCCATTAAGCAATAACTCCCCATTCCACCTCTCCTCCTAGCCCCTGCAAACCTGTTTCTGTTCTGTTTCTATGAAATGGCTTATTCTAGATATTTCAAATAAGTGGAATCACACACTATTTTTCCTTTTGTGTCTGGCTTATTTCACTCAGCATAATGTTTTCAAGCTTCTTCCACACTGTAGCATGCATCAGAACGTCATTCCTTTTTACAGCTGAATAATATTCCATTGTATTTATGTATCACATTTTGCTCATCCATTCAACTGTTGACAGATGCTTGGGTTGTTTCCACCTTTTGGCTGTTGTGAATAATGCTGCTATGGACATTGGTGTACAAGTATCTTTTTCAGTCCCTGTTTTCAATTATTTTGAATGTATACCTACAAGGGGAATTGCCTGGTCATAGGGTAATTTTGTGTTTAACTTTGTGTTTTTTATTTCTTCCTTTTTATTAGTCTCATTTATGTTATATTTTACAAGAATATTGATCTTCAATGGATTGGGAATAAAAATTAAAAAAAAATAGCAAACAAATGCAGAAGGCAGATCCTTTCTCACAGATGATTTGATCAGGAGTATTCTAGTCAATCTCTAGCTTCCAAATAATTTCTTATCCATGCTACCCATTGCTAGAATCTTCCATTTTGTTTGTAAAGGTACCAGGGAAAAGTCATTTCTCTATCTTCTTTGGGAGTTCATTTTAGTGCCCTCAATATTAGGAAACCCAGCCTTCTGTCTAGAATAACTTAACGTTTACACAATCATGCACCGTGCTGTCACTCATAGACATGAAAATCAGGCTACCATACTGGTTTTAGTACATTCTCCCATATTGAGAAGATCATTAGTAAATTGTTGCCTCAGATTTCTACCCCATCCTCCCACCCACCCTCCTACTTTCTCTTTGTAAATGAGGAAGGTATATGGACAGAAAGAGTGGGGTTGATTGCTTTTTACCTGGGCTAAATTTTAACACAGTTGAGAATAATAAACATAAACCACAGAATTTATTTTTCTTTAATTTTTTGTAAATAACATGAGGCTGGAATCAGAATTGCTTTATGCAAAGCCCACAAGTGTTTCCCACACATTTGGATGAGAAGCACTCTTGTAAACAGGTCAGAAAAGGGGCTGGCCCCTGTGTCTGAGGCAAAAAGAGTGTGTCTTGAAATTCACTATTGCAATCACTGCTTTGTCCTTTAGTCTAGCCATCAAGGGCTCTCGCCACTTCACTACCAGTGAATCTTTGTTCGGTCGGCAGCAGCTCTAATTATGCACCAATTAACCTTAATTAAGACAGTTCTCCTGTAACAGCACACCCAGAGAGTTCACTAAACAAACAGCTTGACAAACACTGTCATTTCCAAACATGTCACTTTCTTAATTGGAAGGTCAGGTTGTGAAGACTGTATGCACAGACATTATTTTGGAAATTGGAGTGCAGAGAACGGGGGCCAGCCAGCTCCTCTTCATGCCCCTTAAACGCATCAGTTACATTGGAACAGGCTGATGTGGATAAACTCCATCGGGCCGTGCGGCCACGTTTGCTCCAGGTAGAAAGTAAAACGGTATCAACTTGCTGAAGTTAGTTTCATTTTTCAAGACAAGATGAAAAAATGAAAGAAGGCATTTTGTGGAACTAATGAAAGGACTTAAGATTGATCTTTTTCCTGTCTGCATTAATCTGAAAGTTGCATACGCACTATAAATTCAATAGAACATGCTGACGTCTGGTGTTTTCAATGATTTTTTTGACATCTTTATAACATTGGGTGCTATTTTTAAAAAGAACATATTTTCATTCATTCAAGTCATCATTTATGATATTCAAGAAAGTTTTAATGTACCCTTTTAATGTAAGGCCTGCACATTACTTATTAAGTATTTTACATTTCTGTTGCTTTTGCAAATGGGATATTTTCTTTCAATATGTATCATCTTATCTTAAAATATTTTAATATGAAATCTATCATACAAAAATGCACATAATATGTATATGTAAGGTTAAAAAAAGAGAATTGTACACAACATCCAGTTTAATAAGAGAACATTAAACTAATTTTAAATCCTCCTATGTCCCCCCCTAGTCACAGACCTTTTCCTCCCTCCACCCCAGAGTGTCATCTGCTAAAATTTGTATTACTTTTTTCATTATCTTTAGAGTTCTCACACCCATGTGTAGTATGTCTAAACCTAAATTAGTTTTGCATAGTTTTGACATTTATATAAAACGAATCATACTGGAATATTTTTCTATGATTTAATTTTTTTCCATCAACATATTTTTAATATTCACCTAAGGATATGCATATAACTCAACTTCATTCATTTTCACTGGTGTAAGGTTTTCTGTTCCATGACTAAACTGTAAAAATATAATTTTCCACTCTAATGATGTTGATTATTTGGGTTGTGTGGCAGGCAGAATTCTAGGATGGCTCCCAAGATTCCCAACCCGTGTTGGACACACACCTTCTGCTGGTTATTCCATCAAATACTAATCTAGGTGCTACTGTAAAAGGACTTTGTAGATGTATTAAAAACCCTAATCAGTTGGCTTTAAATTAGAGAGATAATCATGAGTAGGACTGACCTTAAGGAAGAAGTGAGAGGGATTGAAAGCATCAGAGAGCCTAAGGAGAGCAAAGAACTGAGCAGCCCCTAGAGCTGAGAGCAGCTTCAGCCAACAGCCAGTAAGAAACCAGAGACCTCAGTCCTACAACTGCAAGGAACTGAATTGGCAACAACCACCACATGGGCTTCAAAGAGAACACCCCCCAGCTCCAGAAAGGAATGTGACGCAGCTCAGCAAACACCTTAATTTCAGCCTTATAAGACTCTGAGCAGAGAATTCAGCCGGGCTAAGTTCAGACTTTGGACATACAGAAATTGTGAGATAATAAATGAGTGTCATTTTAAGCTGCTTTATTTGTGGTTGTTTGTTATACAGCAATAGAAAATTAATACAGGTTATTTACAGCATTTTGATATGATAGACAATGCTTCTGAAAACATTTTTATACATGTTCCCTGGTGCACATGTGCAGGAGCTTAAGGCACATACCTAGGAATAAAATACAACTGCACAATTGTGTGATGTACACGCTACTGGATAATGCCAAATTATTTTTCAAAGTAATTTCAATTTATTTTTCCACCAGGAATCATGAGAGTTTCCTTTGCTTCACATCCTTCCCCAAACATGGTACTAGTAGGACTCAATTTTTGCCAAAATTGTTGACTGCAGAATGGAGTTTAACTGTAAAAGGTTAATTGTTTTAATTAGCAGGTCTCTGAATTACTAGTAACACTGAGCATCTTTTCATATGGTTATATGCCATTTGTGTTTCTTCTGCTGTGAAATGCTTTTTCAAAGGTCTTTTTCTTACTGATTCACAGGAAGGATAAGTATATTTATTTGGATATTTATCCTGCATTTGCTTACTGTGTTGTAAACATCATCTTCCAGATTTTAACTTGCATTTTCACTTTTAACTTACAAAAAAATTCTTGATTTTAATGTAAGTCAATTTGTCAGTCTTTTTCTTTATAGCTTACATCTTTGATGTCTAGTATAATAAACATTTTTCTTCCCTACATCATGAACATTTTTTCTTATATTGACTTCTAGGCATTTTAATGTTCTGCCTTGCACATTTAAAACTTTACTCCACCTGGAATAGCTTTTTGGATATAGCATGAGGTAGGAACCCACCCTCAATGTTTTTACATGCATGGCCAAATGTTGATATATCATTTACCTGATGGTCAGTCACTTCTCCACTAATCTAATGAACCGTATCAGTTTTCCAAATTCATATTTCTGCTTCTAGACCTCTGTGCTGTGCCTGTGGACAGACAACTTAGTTGTTCCTTTGACAATGCTAGCCTCTCCTACGTGCATACTTGCTTACTTGTAGTGCAAATTGTGTTCTTGGCTCTTTCGAGTCCTTTGCTCTTTCACACACATTTTAGAATGAGCTTGTCAAATTTCACTAAAATAAAATAGTATTTGATTTCAATTACATTGACTCCATAGATCAGTTTGGAAGCAAATATCATCTATAAGCTAGAGAGTCTTTCTACTCATGAAAATGGCATATCAATCTATTTCATTTTTCTCTAATGTCTTTATTATAGTTTTATAATAATCTACATAAAAATCATCTATACCTTTTGTGAAATGTTTGTTCTATGTACCTTGTACATTTATTACTGTTGTATATGGTATCTTTTTAGAATGTGTTTTTCTAATTCTTTGTGGATGATGTATGGAAAAATAAACTGACTTTTGGCCTTTTGGTCTTATGTCCAGAAAATTCCCTAAACTCTCTTATTAAATCTAATACTATTTGGTAGCTTTCTTTAGATTTATTATTTTTTTTGAGACAATCATATCAAAGGAAAATCATGCAAATTTGGCTTCATCCTTTCTATTCTTTCTACTTCTGAAATTATTTGGAAGCTAGATATTGACCTCTAGCACATGGTTGAACAGCAATATTAGCATCCTTGCTGTGCTCCTTTTTTAAAAAAATGGCTTTTAAATGTTTTGTGATTTAAAATGCATTTTGTTTCTTTTTAAAATAGAAATCCTTTATCAGTTAAGGAATTTATCTTCACTATTTTGTTAAGAGATTTTTTTGTTTGTCTTTTACCAAGAACAATTATTGAATTTTATTGAAAGTCTATTTTTTCTGAATCAATTGTCATTATAAATCTGTTACTTTTTTCTTTTTCAATATGCTAATGTGGTGAATTATACCATATAATAATTGTATATATGGGTAATAAATTCAACTTGGTCGTGGTGTTGTGTGTTAGGATTTTTGCTGTTGATTTGTGGGAGGGGCATTGCATTCATGTTCAGTAGCGACTGAACTATAATTTTCTTTTCTTCTATTGTCCTTCTCTGATTTGGTTTTCAAGATTATACTAGCCTCAAGACATGAGTTTCAAAGTATTCTCTCTTTTTCTAGTCTTTGAAAAAAAGTTTTGTTAAGTTTGAGTGAGCTATTCCTTGAATATTTGGTGAAACTTTCCTTTAAATGTAAGTAGCATGAAAACAAGGCAACTCAAAATTTTCTATTTTCTGGAATCATTCATATTTCTTCTAGGAATTTTGTTTCCATTTCACGAAATTTTCCAATTTACTGGCACATAATTCTCCGTGATTGCCTCTTTTTTTCATTTTGTCTTCCACATCTGTAGGAATACACATTTTGCACTCATGTTGTTTATTTATGCCCTTTATTCTTCATATATCCTGTGAGAGGGTTTTCAATTTTTAAAGTCTTTTCAAAGAAATAAAATTTGATGCCTTTTGTGTTATCTAAGGTATATATTTTCTTTTTTTACTAATTCCAGTTCTTATCTCTATTATTTATTTCCTTCTTTGTTTTTAGGTTTATAATGCTTTATTTTTGTTTAGTTACTTTACTTGTTTGTGTTTTTTTGTTGTTGCTTTTTTCTTAAGTTGAAATCTTAGCTCATTAATTTTCAGCCTTCTTTCTTTCCTAGCATAAGCCTTTTATTTTCCCTCCAAGAACCATTACCTGTGTCACACAAATTTTAATGAGTAGCATTTGTATTATTATTTAATACTAGTAAGTTATTAAATACAAATATAGATCTTTGCTTCTCTTAGTGTAGGAAAACATGTGAACTTTATTTTCCTTTTCCAAAATGGTATTAACTCATGTTCTACTTTTTTTATGTTGTGTTTGGTTCTGTTTCAAGGCTTTATTTGCTATTTAAGACTAATGATAGATTCTCAAGGCTCCCAGTCCACCAAGGAAATTTCTGATTGGTCTTTTGGCCACATGGCTAATGATTTATAGTTATTCCATATTCATTTCTAAGCTCAGTAATCTCCCTAACTCAGTAGATAAACATCACAGGTACTACTTCTGGACTAAGGAAGTGCTGATCTTACTTTGACATTATATCTTCTGCCCTGACTCTATCCACCACCAGTCTTTCAGTTGATCTAAAAGTCTTTGAATTCTGTCTCCAAGAACCTGAGAACATTTATTTTATTCCTGAGCTTTTTCATCTGAAAATGGGTTCTCTTAGACAAAGTGATTTGACCATCACTGCAGAAAACAATAAACCCCATCTTTACATTTGCTATTTCTGTCTGACAGGGATTTAACAGGTTTTGTGAACATCAAAGGCCATACAAGGCTGGAGAGTAGTCTCATAATGCCTTTTAAATCCTTCATCTTTCTTGTACAAACTGACAATGTATAGCTTTTCATTATATGCAAATTGCATTACATTTCTGATGTTCAAGCAGAAAAATGTCTTTCATCAATTTTAAATTCTGTAAATATTTCCTAGTCCTCCGCATGAAGGTTAGATTGAGCAGCCATTTAGGAGAACAGACTTATTCTCCCTGATACCTGGACCCAGGCAAATTATTTTGACTGCAAGGAACAGAAAAACAATTTTAGAAATCTAAACATAAAAAGGAAACTTACAGCTTATTAGTAAGATACAGGGGTTTTCATGGGCTCAGTGACCTGTAAAGTCTGAAGAAGGTCTACTTGGAAACTACCTACTGGCTGTTAGAGCCTGACAAGTTTCCCTAATTACCAGTTGTAAAATCTTTGGGAAAGAAAATCTATTGAGCCGACTTGGGATAGAAGTCTACTCATTGTCTAATCAATTATGGCAATAGTTGGAGGACTCATACTCTTAAAAATACTTTGGGAATCCATTGCTTTATGTGAGGGAACAATTCTTAAAGGGAAAGAGATAGCTATTCCATAAAGAGAACTGATTCTACACTAAAAGCTTGGAGATTTCTCCCAGAATTTGAAGTAAAAGGAGAAAAGCTAAAAATGATAGGAGAAACTATAAATTAATATTTACTGAAGAGAGTTAAGATGTGGAAAATTCATGTGTCTTTAAAAATGAAGAGAAAAAGAAACACAATACAAACAATATCAAATCAAATTAAACACAATTTTAAAATCCTGAGCTTAATTAAGATCTCACCTGGGAAACAATAATTAAGGATAATATTCTAACACATACTGGTGAACATCTTAAATGTAAAGAAATAATGGATGAATAACATAAGCACTCAACAAAAACAATACAAAATGTGGAAAAAAAAGTTATATATAAACAGAAAAATTAGGCTGCCCTTAGCTTTCTTCTATGGAATTTAGATGCCATAACAGTTCTAAGCAATGTCTAAAGGTTTTGAGTACAAAAACTGAGACTCCCATAATTTAAAACAAACCAAATATTCTTTTGTGTATGTAAACAAAAGAAAGATACTCTCCTCCCTTGCTAGTGGGGAAAAGTGTTCTCCTGCCAACTGAGAGAAACTGCTCTTTCTGTAGCCTGTAAAACTCTCACCCCCACCTTGTTGTCACCTTGTGACTCCTTTCTGCTCAGCCTACAGAATCAGCTCAATAGCATTCTTTCCTTGGGCTCTCAAACTAAAGCATGCTGTCACATTATTGTTTCTCTTACAGAACACAATTATTTTCTTTCAGAGCACATTTAAGCACTTAAATTTATATATTTAGTCATGTTCATTAAGTGTCAGTCTCCCATATTAGGTCATAAGGTGTTAGGTTTTTTGACCTTTTTGACCAGGAAGAGAAGAGATCAAAGCTCAGTTGGAGAAAGCTTTATTGCAGCCATTCACAGGCTGGCTGAAGCCTAAGAGTGGCAACAGCCATGAACAAAGGTGGGGGTACAGTTTTATAGCTTTTTGGGAGGTGGGTTGGGGGAATAATTGTTGGTGGGTAAGACAGAGAAGTAAGGAGTTGAGTCAGTGGATTGGTTTGCTCAGGGTAGGATAAGGTGTTGACATCAGGAGTGTTCAGGGTAAGATAAGGAGTTGATATCAGGGATGTTACTACATTATGGAAAATTTTTGTTTTTGTCCTTGCTCTGACTATTACGTTAGCTAAGAGTGGGTTTTATGTAAACAGTCAAGTGCATTGTGGGAGAGCTTCCTAGAATATTTGTTAGAGGTATGTTGTGTATGTGTTGGCGGTGGGGAGTTTTGCCTAACATAAGGCACATGAAAGCCAGCGCTACATAGTATCTAGTACACCACAGCTACTCGATAAATGTGGTGGAAGGGGAGGGGAAGGGGTGAGTGAGGGAAGATGGAAGATGATGGGGAAAGGGAGAAAAAAAAAGAAAATACAAAGATGGAGAGAAAGGAAGCAGAAAGAATGGAAAGAAGGGAAGGGAAGGAGAAAGGAAGGGGAGGGAAGGAAATGAAGTTATAAATGAAAAACTGTGTGTGAAGAGTTAACCATTTAGACATACAATTATGTTTTAATAAATATCCTAAAGATAGGATGCCTGTGCAATTGTGCATGGAAAGTATGGAAAAAATGACAATTTAATACAAGATTCAGGTTATAACTAAGAATTTGTCTAAGAATTTGCCAACAAAAACTGAGAAGGGGAAAGGAAAAGATAGGTAGAGATAAATACATTCTTAGTCCCTATTCTTACTTATGGGAAACTACTAGTATTGTCTTTTCCTCATAAATGATGATAACTATGTTTATAAAGTTAAACAAGTGGAAATAAAAAACAAAGCACTAGACAGTTTTAAAAAGGAAACTCAATCCATATGGCATTCTAGAAAACGGCGTAGACAATATTAAATTATTTTTGAATACTAAAGAAAGCAGAAGCCAAGATATAATACTATTGGTACTACAAGTGTTAATGTATTAATTTATTAAACCATTAAAAGGGAGTAAAACACAAAGATTATAGTAAAGACGTATTGTTGAATGCTTTATTTTTTTTCAGGTTGTGTCAAAGTTTCTGTTAAAGCCCTAACTATGAAAACACTTGGTATGAAATACCTTCCAATTCCTTGGAGAGGCCAGGAATCACTAAGCTGATCAGGTCATGCAATCCTCAGTGTGCTGGTTTGGATATATTATGTCCCCCACAAAAGCTATGTTCTTTAATGCAATCTTGTGGGGGCAGACTTATTATGGGTCAGATCTTTTGATCAGGTTGTTTCCATGAGGTGTGACATACCCAACTGTGGGTGAGAATTTTTGATTAGATTATTTCCAGGGAGGTGTGACACCACCCATTCAAGATGGGTCTTAGTAAGTTTACTGGAATCCTTAAGAGAGTTCAGAGGCTGACACAGACCCAGACACTTGGAGATGCAAACAGAAAGACATTTGGAGATGCTAAGCTAAGAGATGAAGCCCCAAGTTTGCCCCAGAAAAGCTAAGAGAGGACCCCAGACACTTGCATAGAAATGCCCTGGGAGAACAAGCAAGGATTCACAGGAGCTGAGACACAGAAGCTAAGACAGAAGCCCAGAGACAATTTGGAGAAAACCGTTTTGAAACACAACCTGGGAGCAAAGGACCAGCAGATGCCAGCCATGTGTCCAGACAGAGGTGTTCCGGACACCATTGGCCTTTCTTCAGTGAAGTATCCTCCTGTTGATGCCTTAGTTTGGACACTTATGGCCTTAGAAGTGTAAATCCCCTTTATAAAAGCCAATCCATTTCCAGTATTTTGCAGAATGGCAGCTTTAGCAAATCGGAACACTCAGCAACCACTGCCTCCACTCCAACCAATTTATATAAAAATTGGACTAGAAATTTAAGAGATTCATTGAAAAAGCCTTGCAACTTCTGATGAAGGAGATTTGAGTTGGGAGTTGTACAACTGACTTGAACTGGTAGTGGGAAGGCAGCTGGAAGGGAGAAAAAAGCAGTAGAGGCCAGCAGAGTGCTATTGGAGCTGAGAAGGCATCCCAAGAGGTCCACCAGAGAGCGGCACCACTGACATCTGAGTAGGGAGTGTCAGTGGTTATATGTGACTACACAGAGGGGTTTGGTGGGGGGAGAGATGGATGGCAGAATTTGTGAAATCAGAGAGAGAGAAGGAATGAAAGATATTGAGACTAAAAATCTTTCTCTAATCCCCAATGAGAAGCTCTTTCCTTTGGATTAATTTCTATAAGTATGTAGAAATTGGTTCCATGTCCCAAAAAGACAGATTTCAGTTGAAAACACCTGTCCAGGTAGGATGATCTCTTCAAAGATCAGACAGTTCTTCATATTAAATCTGTTCTGTTAACTTCAGCCTTAGAAGGAAAACTATCTCTAGCAAGTACGAGCATACTTAAAATCATACATTTGCTCCAACTCACTTTACAGTGACAGGCTTTCACCATCCAAATGACCATTTCTGGGCTTTGCATTCTACTCCACTGCTATTCCTTGGCTACTAAGGACCCCATCGTCCATTGGGGAGAGGGGGAGTATGACTATGCTTGAAAGTGTCTTAGAATATTCACCTCAGAAGTTTGTCCAGACCTGGCAGTTCTGATGGGGTTAGGCAAAGACTCAAGGCACAGGAGACATCCCTCTGCTAGGACATACATGGGTGCCATTCTCATAATTTTTGATGGAAGTTCCAATATCCATAGTGAGAGATGAGCAACTATTATGGCTTTCCTATCTGGGAGACCTGTAGTGTTAGCACAAGATAGTGGTTTGGTTTCCATGCAGCTCTCAGCACTAGACACTAACAGGTTGTGACTTTTTCCCAAAACTGGTTCCTAGTACTTCTTGTGTTTCTCTAGGGTCAGTGCTCTCACCCCAACTTCCTCTAAACTGATGCTTATCTTGCACTACATGTCCCAACCCAGGCAATGCTCATCTAATTTGATTTTTCTTGAGTTTTGTATCTAAAGAACCTAAAAATCATCATCTATTCCTTACAAACCCAAGTGTATCATGATCATAAATTCAGTGTTTATGATTCCCATTAATGTTTTCAGTATTTCAGTACCTGTTTATCTCTTTATCCATGAATAGTATATACAGAATGTGGAACAAAGAAAAGTAGAACTAGGAAAAGAGATCTATATCAGAAGTTGTATTACCAATCAATAAGGAAACAATTATACCTAATAGATCAATGTTTTAAATTTTGTTGTTTAAATCATCCCTTTGCATTCTAATTTTTTGTCAGCTTAATCTATTTTTCAGAGCCCTATCAAAACTCCAGTGGTTTTGTAGCTGTAAATTTCTCCTTGTAATTCTGTAAATTTTACCTTTATTAACTTCTAGGCTCTGTTTACTTATAAGTTTATGATTGGAAAAGCTTCCCATTGGATTGTCCTTTTTTCATAATTGTGTCCCTTTTTATCTAGTAAGTTTATTTGTCTTAAATTTCATTTTGCCAGATATTATGTTACTACATCACTGTTTTTGCTTAGTTTTTACTTTACTTATCATGACTTTATTTTGAATCATTCTATATGGTTTTAATTCTAGGTACTTTTTTTTTTTTTTTTTGTCTTTTGAAAGCAGCCTATAGATGGAAATTTTAAATCCAATTTTATTAAACTCTGATTTTTAATAAGTGACTTTAACTCATTTACATTTTCTGAGAGCCTAGGGGATTTTATTTCCATAGTCTTATTTTGTGGTTTTAGATGACCAAGCATTTTCATTTTACTGCTTTTATCCACTTTCCCTGCCTTTCTTTTGACTTGATAAAATCTTCAAGTCTCCATCCTTTTCATTTGATTTTGCAATAAACTGTTTTGCTTTTTTGTTTGTTTTTAGTTTCAGAGTTTCCTCACTTGGCCTCCAGAATCCCATTCTGGCCACCATACTGGGAACATGGCAGACCAGACTCAGAACAGTGGCCCAGATGCCACAGTTCATGGCCATATAGATGTGGCTCTTTGCTATGTCCCACCTTTTTCATCATTCACCCCAAGAAGGGTTTACAGGAGAATGACACCATCCTATCACAGGTGGGAGTGTCCACTAAGCCCTTAACATCTCCTGTGGGGCATTTTTAGTCCTCTTTACCGTAAAGTGGCCAAAACCTCTTGTAAGTACTATGTACTTCCACTTTCAAAGTGCAACAAATTCTTACTTTCAGCTCTACTCACCCTTTTGTTTCCCTGTTCTGCTCCTTGTCTACGGAAACCCTTATCTTGTATTGAATAGAGCCAAGTCTCTTCATATATTTTTCCCTCTTGCTGTATGAAGGAAGCAGAGATGCCCCTTGACCTGAAAATTCTCTATTCTCTTTCTAATTCTATGATTATGACCTAAACACTGCCCTGTCTCTCTCAAGCCACCCTGTTTGATTCTCAAAGGACTGCTTTGGAAGTCAGAACGCGAAACATTGACTGTTTCTTCTTTTCATTTTCCCTCTAATGATCTACGTATCCTCAAGGCAATGCAGCTGCATCTAACTGAGAAGGGTAAAGATCACTAACAAGGAAATGGGAAAAAGTTAAAAGCTCAAAACTTAACTATTTTGAGATGTTTTCTATATAGGCCCTTAATGAGTATATGCTGCAAAGCCTGGGGTAAACCATTTACACATGCATAGAATTGAGCAAAGATCAACCTAGAAACAACTGCTGAAACTGAAATAAGTGGCTTAGCCACTTCCTGCTCTGTCAACTCCAGGAACCTGAGGAGGAAAACGGGGCTTTCTTTAGTCTCTGCTTCCACTGAAAAGGAAAGGAGAAAGTTTTTCCATAATGGGAGGGAAAAAAGGTGATAGAAGATCTACCCCAGGGGAGACCATGAACCCAGGACCAACTCTGAGCATTACTGGGGTTCGATAAGGAGATTTTGCCTAGGTAGTTATATAGGATCCCTCACGTAGGTGAGAAGAGCAAATGGCTTTGGAAAAAATGTCCTGAGGCTTTACCATACACACCTACTTAACTGGCCACTGTGCTGACATCAACAGGCCTTCCTCTTTTTATTCTCTTCGGGCTCCTCTTCTGTAAAATCATTCTAGGACATGCTGAATTTTCCCATGAACCAGATTCCACATGGACAGGAATGGCCTTTGCCATGCGGTGCAAACATCTGACCTGCACCCGTGGACCACTCAATAAACGTGGCTACAAGTAAAAAAAAAAAAAAATCCTATCTTGATACATATTGTTTAAAAGTAAGTATGCTAGAAATAAGGATTAAAATATTGAAGTAAAGTATGGAGAAAATTATTTTACTTTTTAAAATCTTCTTTGATGAATGGAGTGATGGTCAGTTTTATGTGTCCTCTTGGCTGAGCTACAGTCTCCAGTGATTCAATCAAATACTAATCTGGGTGTGGAGTTATTCTGTAGATGTGGTTAAGCTCTAGAATCCATTGACTTTAAGTACAGGAGATTATTCTTGACAATTTGGGTAGGCCTGATTTTAGGCCACCCAGCTGAAGGCCTTAAGAGCAGAACTGCGGTTTCCCTGAGGAAGAAATTCTGCCAGTGGACTGCAGGGTTGGCTCACACCTGAGAGATTCTAGTCTGCCCTTCCTGGTGACCTGCCCTATGGATTTTGGACCTGACTGGCTACTACAATTGCATATCTCTTTAAATATATATATCCCTAACTAGTTCTGGTTCCCTGATGAAACCCTGAACTATACAGATGAGTAGAAGGATAAAGAAAACCAAACCCACAAATATTTCATGTTCCCATCCGTGAAAGTATTAGTTTAAAAAAAAAATGGTGTTTATATATAAATACTGATTAGTGACATCACCAAAAATGGTGAAGTAGGAGACTCCTAAACACAGTCCCTCCACAAAAGCCATGAATAAGCTGACAATAACTCTCAGAATCAACTTTTTCAGAACTCTGGCATTGAATCAAAAATTTACAGCCAGAGGAACACTAACTGAAGAGCGAGCTGCTGAACTGCAGTAAGAGAGCACTGGGGGGAGTTTAACTTACCGACTCATCATCGCCTACTGCCCGGCCCTGAGGAGGCTATGCAGCTGGCAGCCCTGCGCTTGCCCCGCATTCACCCCCTTTCCTGGTGCAGCTTGGGGCACCAGAGGGAGCAACACAGACTTGTTCTCACAGAATTGTGTGTCTGCTTTGACCAGGTCTGGTGGCTCCTGAGGGATTTGCTCAAGGGCTTGCCTTTGTTTCCCCCTCTAGGACCATCTCCAGGGTGGATGTGGCTTTGACATGGTGTTGGTGAAAAGCATAACTGCTGGAACAAGCAGCAAACACACATTCTGCCCCCAGGTATATGCTTTAAAGAACTGAAAGCAGGTATTCAAATAATTATCCATAGCAGCACTGTTCACTATAGCCAGAAGATAGAAACAACACAAAATGTCCATCAACATGGATAACCAATCTGTTGTATATCCCTACAATGGAATATTATTCAGTCATAAAAAGCAGTGAAGTATTGATACATGATATAACATGGATGAACCTCCAAAACATTATGCTAAGTGAAAGAAGTCAGAAACAAAAGGTCACTTATTATGTGATTCCATTTATAGGAAATACTCAAAATAGGCAAATCTACAGTGACAGAAACAGATTAGTGATCTCCAGGGACTGAGAGAAAGAGGGAGTGAGGAGTCACTGCTTCATGAATACTTGATTTTATTTTAGGATGATGAAAATATCTGGAAGTAGATGGTGGTGATAGTTACCAACAGTGTGAGCAGGCTAAATGCCACTGAATTGTACACTTTATAGTGGTTAAAATGGTAAATTCTATTTTATGTGAATTTTACTTCAATAAAAATAATAGTGATGAGTAATAGGTGTTTTATATACAGCATCTCATTTAGTCTTCACAATGACCTGTGAGAATGAGTGACTGGAATTTGGAAGGTGAATAACCAACTTGAATTGTTTCAACTAGTAAGTTCAGGGTCAGGATTAAACTTAAGATGTCAGACTCCAAAGCCCACCCTTTACCCACTGAGACGCGTGGACCATCCAACTATAATTGCAAAATCCTCAGACACTCAGCCATGCGGTGTGGTTCTCTGCAAACTGCCCCCATCTTCCTAATCTTCCATTCTAGCCTTCTCTTTCATAATCCTTAACTTATTCACCACAAACAGGATTGCTTTCTTTATCAAGGGATTTTTTAAAGCCCTTCGGACATATCTGTTTGTTTGTTTTGTCTGCTTGTTAGTTTCATAGCCAAACTCTTGATGAAGGGACTCTTGGTAATTTAAAGAAAACAAGTCTCATCCCAGCCACCCTGCCACTCCTTGGTTGTGTGACTGGGAAAATCACTTAAATCCACTGGTTCTCAGTTTTATTCTTCAACTATTAATTTTTAAAAAATGAAATAGCCCTTCTCTAAATTCTGTGCAAGGTTTTAATGAGGATTCTTTGAGACACTACTGCATAAATGTAAGGATCGAGTTCAATATTCATCTTGCCTAAATACGTACATAATAAACTGACTGATGGTGATTCTTGTTCTTCATTGAAGAACCTTTAGTGCAAGGTCTTACACAAAACAGTTGCACAACAAATATGAGTTAATTAAGTGGAATATTAAGTGCTAAATGAAAGTCAGGTGATAAACTCCATAAAAGTGGTGGCTGAGCCTGTTTTTTTCAATGCTTTATCCCTAAGAGCCCATACATGCCTGGCATACAGTAAATAAATGAATGACAATTGAGAGGGCATCATGGTGAGTAGATTAATCTCAGAGTCTTTCACTGATGGATGTTGGGAAAGTAGCTTTCCTAACCTGTTAACAACTTCCCAATTTCTCCACGGTCTTTTCAAGCATCCATATTTATGTTCATCCTTTAATGGCCAGACTTCTGAAATGTGTGGCTGGGACCACAGCAATCCTATCCTCACTACCTATTCATTCCTGCTTCCTCTTCATAAGAGTGTCCCCTCAGAAGTCACAGGTCTACGGGTCATGAAAGCTTGGGGTCCTCTTCAATTCTTTTCTTTCCTTCCATCCCCAAATCATTCAGATATTAAGATCTATCAGTTTTCCTTCTCATCTAGGGAACTTGCTGAAAAAAAGGGATAAACATTTGAAATTATTGCTGTGTCAATTAAGTATAAGTAACAGAAGTCCACTAAAATTTGTCACATCAGCGCAAGAAGGTTTTAATTTGTTTTGAGGCTCATTTTCTTGCCTTCTAAATTGAGCTTCAGTGAGAATGTTCAAAATGGCCTAAAATATAGCAAATAGAAAAGTTGAACAATCAGACTCTTTTCTGGCAACATTCTAAGAAGAAAGAGGTATGGAGGATTTGAGTGTTTTGCCTCTTGTAACTTATACTCCCTGCTTTCCCCCTGTTCTCCCAGTGTCCTCTGCCTTATGTCTGGGCTCTGGGTCCTCAGCGGGAATTGCAAGGTGTATAAGCTCTCATGCTGTCTTCCCCAGAGCTCCTTGCAACCAACTCATCTACTCTGATCAAGAAGGAGTTAGAATTCTAATGAACCAACAGTCTCCTTCTCAGAGATGAGGTGGGGGGAGGAGAGAGGGAGAAAAATAAGAGAGAGAGGGAGGAAGCCAGGGAAAGAGGGAGAGAAGTTTTTCAGGACTTGAGTTTTCTCATCTGTAAAAAGGTGAGTGGAGAACAGATAGACGAATGGTAAGAGCACTGTTATATATCTTTATTGGCTCTATTATTGGCCAAAGAAAAGTCTGCTAAGTTATTTTTTTCCAGCCCATTTACTTCACCTGGGATTAGGGTGAGGTTGGGGAGGAGGGTGAGTACAAATGTTTTCCTTTGTCTGACTCCAGGGGGCAGTATCTTCTTGGGTAAAGAAAGGTCAGTGAGGCCCAAAGTGCATCCACACGAGGCTTTCACATTGCTTCTCTTAATTAAACCCCGAGGTAAGGAGGCAGGTCAAACCAAAATGGACTTTTCTAAGGACACAGAATCTTCACAACTAATTCCCCAATTCCTAGGAAACCAGTGTTTCCAGGAGATCCTCAAACATTGGTGCAATGACAATATTTTTCCTAAAGAATTTTCCCTAGATTCCTGGATGGGTTTTGGTGAGAGAGGATTTATTTTTAAGCAAGTGAATACACATGGCATCCTTCTTCTTGCTTTCAAGGGCTTTTTATTTTTCCAAAATGTGGCTGGCAAGCCCTGAAACCAGAGAAACAAGACTGAGAGGCTCGAAGTTACACGATGCAACATTACAAGCGATAACCGAGGCCGTTCTGGTTCCCACGGCGCTCCTGATTCGACAGGGATGTGTTGCATTTAGCACTCAAGAGTTTCCTACCTAGTGGCAAATCTGCATCATTGCTCTATTTTTCCGTTTGCATTAGAGGGAAGAAAGGCAGGGGACCCCAGGATTCAGATGAGTGTAGCAGGATGCCAGCTTTTTATTCCCCCTGTGTGGCTTTAAGCCCAGACTTTGCAGCACAAGCCTTTGAAATTCTTGCAGCTAGGAAGATGAATTTTCTGAAAGAATGAATATGCATGGCAGATGTAATCTACAATTTATTAGCCTGCTTCACTGGCCATTATTGAGATTTGATTGTAATGCTTAGTGGCGTTAACATCCTTTCCACATCTCCCTAACAACATTTATGGTCAGTAATAATATTAGTTCAGTCCTTGAGCTGTGCTCTGCAGAATGAATCTGCTAAGGGCTCATCTTGCCTCATTACTCCAAACAGGACTCCCGTAGTCATGTCACACTTCAGTGACACGCCAGACAGAACGACGTCTTTTGAATATTATCTCTGACATATTTCATTTGAAATGCTCGCCTTTCAATTAGGGCTGTGCACCAGGAAATGACAGATTCTAGAGGAAGAGATGCTTCTCCAGGTGGGTGTAGTAAAAACAGCGTTTAAAGCACACCTATTACAACAGGACTGGGGGGCTAGGGAAGGCTTCCATGCATATGTCCAAGAAAGACCCTTTGAAGCTGTTTTTTCTGCCCAAGTAGACACTGCAGGAGCCCCATCACGGTGCCCTCACACCCTACTGATACTGCTCACCCATTCCCCCAGCTTCTACATGCTTTGCTGCTAACAGCTGCCTCCTGCCATCCCGGGCATTGCAGCTTCCCGAGAGGAAACCATAGCCTCTGCAGAAGTACAGAAGCTCAGTTCCTTTGCCTTGAGGCTGGACAAACTCTGAAGTGGACCTCCACAGGATCACGCTATTTCGGGTGAGGCTGGGGCTTCACCCGAAATCATACCTTTGCTTGGCTTCTTCCCCTTCCCTTTCCTGTTTCCCACAATCCCTGACTGGCCTCTCCAGGGAGCCCAGAAAC
Organism: Choloepus didactylus; assembly: GCF_015220235.1. Lineage (NCBI taxonomy): Eukaryota > Metazoa > Chordata > Mammalia > Pilosa > Megalonychidae > Choloepus > Choloepus didactylus. Next base: position 23,083,297 of record NC_051325.1, on the reverse strand, counting down.
ATTTGGCTCAAGGTCTGCTTCTGGGAGAACTCAACCCCAGATGCACTAGGCAGGTTCTTGAATCTCCAGCTGTGTGCAACTCTCATAACCATTCTACTGCTTCTGAATTTGCTCCCCTACAGCAGGAAAATCATCCAGCAGCACCAAACTGGAACCGTCTCCCAAAACACCCATGTCTCCTCCTGACCTCTATTCAAAGTCCTGGAATCCTCCACCGGCTTGGGCCTTCCATACAAGATGACATAGAGGCAATCAACATTTTTTCAATTGCTTATTATTGTCATTTCTATACATTAGTCCATTTTATCTTCTCCCTAACCATTTCAAGTATATATCAGTAGATCCAACTTAATAAGTAAGGAAACCACAGTTCAGAAAGTTTATGTGAACCAAGCCAATTCTTACTCCTAAAAGATGTGAGGTCTTTAACCTAGTCTTTCAACTACAAGCCCAGTGAAGTTTTCACCATACTATAATGCTTCAGAATGAAATATTGGTTAAATAGCAGCCCCACTGGCAGTCAGGCCATGCTGTTTCCAAAAGAATATACGTAATGCTTGGACAAGGCCACATCATGAGCGTGCTTGGAACAAGTCAGAGACAAGACTGCGTAATACCACGAAAATGACTAGAGATTCCCCTGTGCCCATTTTGATTAACATGAGTGACTACTCTTCTTTACCAATGACAACTCTAGCCTCACTTTCATCCTCCTGCCTCCCAGGTAAAATTTATTAAGAAACCCAGTCAACAAACTACCCTAGCTTCTAGACAGCATCAAGCACAGAACCAGCCCTGCTTTCTTAATTCCTCTTTAGATCCTATGAGAAGCCCTCCCTTCAATCTTCCTGAGAAACCCACAGGGGTCCTCTGAAGTCTGTTCTCCCTTGTTGCAGCAAGCTAAGTAAACCTAACATTTTTCTTTTTTTACTTTAGTTATGTTCCTGATGGTTTCAGCATTCAGGCTTCATCACCCATTAAGTTATTTTCCAAGATAATGTCACCTAAGAACAATTATGCCATTTCCTAGCACCATGTCTCATGGAATGTTAGATTCTGCTAATTGTAAAATGCACATGTACCAATAAAAAGAATAAAAAACACTGCTAATTAAACTCTGACCCAATGTCTTTAGGACGGTCCTCTACAATGCATGAATCAGTCACATCAGTTTCTTGTGACTCTGTTTTTTTTTCCCATATTCCAAGGGATGTGGCCATTTTTCTCTACTTCCTTTGCACTGCTTGGCACGGGATAGGCAATGTTTTCTTTGTGCCTCGGTAATAAAACTGAACTGCTTTATTGGTGGGTATCTTTTTTTCTTTACTCACAAAAGCACCTGATTGTGGTTTTGCAAGAAAATTCAGAATTGTGGTCATTCTTGAACATCACACATTTGCTTCATTAACATCAAATTTATGACCCATAGCCTTGGTCTTGTACCATCAAAATAATGTTTCATTTCAATGCCAAGTCACTGAAGGCAATTGGAGTGAGCACAGAGAGTACTGACACCGTGCATAAACTACATTTTTGCAGGCACTGGCAATGCTGCTAGGTCACAACCTTCACCTGACCCTTAGGAATTCTACAAAGCCACTGACTGCAAGAGACATCAGGATTTCAGTAATGTTAAAAAGGAAAAGCATGCATCTTAGTGTCCTTGAAGTATATGAAAGTGGCTGCAATTAGTTTTTATTTTGAATAGAATTTTTTTATCCTACTATTTTATGATTTAAATAGAAAGTAGAAAAAGGAACTTTTAAAAAAGAGTGAAAGAAAATGAAAATAGTGATAACCTTTCTTCAGCTAAAGGACACATGGGAAGGCACATAGTTCTTTCTTTTGTAGGAAAAGAGAAAATACATTTACATCCACAGAGACAAAATATTCCCAGGACCTACACCCAAGTAGTAATGTCAGTAATACTCTCTACTGCTTTTTCTGTGCAAGTTCGATGATGTTGCCTGAAAAAAATAATCTGCTCCAAATAAATGATGTTGCGATGGGAGTATTCCACATACACCGATAGGTGAGAAGGGGAGAGTCTTGGGTGAGATGGAGAAGGACTTTCCTTGGCTCTACTCTCTGCTAGGAGTCAACTGCTTATGAGACATTGCCTACCTTCTCCCTCTAGTGACCCCCTCCACTGTACCCACCACTAGGTAACTTGTTCATTCCTGTTAAGAGGTCAACTTATGCATATATTGTAGGTGCAAATGGCGTCCCCACCCAGATCCCCTTTGATGGGCTGTTTCACACACACACCACCCCACCCCACCCCCACCCCCACCAGCTGCTATGAGCATTTGCTGCTAAAGGCTCAGAGCAGCCCTCTTCTTTATTGCCCTTGGACAACTGAAGTCACCTCACTTGATAGGTAGGTAAGCAGACAGGGAGATAGTTAATCCACCTACCCTTAGGGATGTCCTGCAGCCAGTGATTGCAACCAATGTCATTAGGGGACAGGTAAAAATCAGCCGGCCCTTGCCTCAAGGTGGGAATTACTCTGTGATGCACATCATGCTCCAGAACCCTCCCTGAGACCAGGCTGAGGCTAGACACCTCTCCTTTCTTGGCTCCTTCTCCTGCCCTAACCTGCTACCCTCACCTGCTGACATGTTTCCCCTGAGAGCCCTCCTTCAATAAATTACCTGCACAAGAATACCCAGCTCCAGGTTCAAGGGAACTCAGTCTAAGACAAAAGTAAAGCCTATCCCAACTCGTTCTTCACATGCAGTTAGTTCTGCTCACAGGAACCTAAATCTGGAAAACAAATCTGTCCTCCTAAGCTGAATTAACTCTGCATCTGCTCTTGGAGGAAAGGGGAAGATAAACTTCAAGCTGCATCTTCCATTCACCCCAGTATAAGGCAATGAAGAGGAGAGGCTTCTTAGCCATGTCAGAGAGTTTGCTCACCTTTGGAGTGAAATTGTCTGGAGATAATTTCAAAGCTTATAGAGTCTTAAGGAAAATTCACTTTCATAACCCTGGACCAGTCTGGCATTTGTCCATCCTTTTAGTAAGTGTTACCCTCATGTGGGTTTAGGAGGAGGTGCTTTTGAGTCCTGTCATCTCCCCACTTCTTGTCCCTTCCCTTGGGCCAGCTGTGCTCTGATGGACAGATTTACCTGGACACAGGCGAATTTCCTCTCTGCTTCCTTCCCTCCCCACTGTGCTTATTTTTCCTAAGTCCCTTCTTTTTCCACATTCGATAATGATATGTTTGTTGTTTTTCTCTGGGCAGTTCTTCTGAAAACAAAACTCCTAAAGGATTTGAATCAAAATGCCTTTGTATTAAAGAAAAAAACAAAACTACCCTTTTGAATCAGAGACTTAGAAATTTCTTCGAAGTAATGTTTGTTAAAGGTTATGCTTGTTTATCCCACTTACCCCAATACTTTATTTCCATCACACATAACTTTTTTTTTCATTTTTTCTGATGGTATCATTACCATTTTATCACAGTCATTTAATAGATAGATGTTCAGCTCAAATTATTCTATATTTAATTCCTTGAGATTTTTCATTTTAAAAATTCCATTCTGTTCCTTTCACACAGTTTATGTTAGTATGTTTATTTTTTCTTGTATTCAAACCCTGAGTTATAGTTCTCAAACTCCTTTAGGATATAAATTATAGAAATATAGAAAAAAAAAAAAAAAGAAAAGATTAGAAGGAATAAATTCTCTGAAACCCATGGTGTTTGGAGCTCTTTTTGATCCAACTAGTCTCTCTTCTTGATTTTATAAAGGCCAGAGATTTTGATAAGCTCTTAAAGTTCAAAATAAGCAGAAGGATGCCCAACTGGTTAGTCGTGATTGAATAATTGATCCTGGACGACAAACTATTCAAATACAGGAGCATGGCCTCTGCTCAGACTGCACTGTCTCAAGGATATCTGAATCCTCCTGCCTCCTCCCACTTCCAAAGAGTCAGGGGGAGACAAGGTGTCAGTTTACAGCAGCAGTCTGTGAAGGTTTTCTGTAAGGGGCCAGAGAGTAAGTGTTTTCAGACTTTGCTGGACACGTGGTCTCTGTCACAAGGACTCCACTCCACTATTGTAGCACTAAAGCAGCCATGGATAACAGTAAGACAAATGGGCACGGCTGTATTCGAATAAAACTTTATTTATAAAAACAGGCAATAGGCTGAATTTGGCCCATGAGTCATGATTTCTCAACCCCTGTGCTAAAACAAGAAGAGACTCTGATAACTAACGATGCAAAATCTTTGGAGCTGCTGTAGTTGTGGGTAGAGATTTTAGAGATTCTGGGAATCTCCGAAATACTAAAGAGGGATCCTGGACTTATCTAATAATTTAGGACTATTGTTAGCTAAAGGGAATTCTTTAATTAGAGGGAAATAATCTCATCTTCTTATACTTCTCTTCTGTGGTCTGTGTGTACCTGATGCAAAAATTCTGTTTTAAATAAATGATCCTATGATACACTCATACTAAGGTGACAAATGTCTAATGAAGCTTGTTACATTATCTGTCCCAAGGTCATCTGCAATTTAACAGAAACTGAACATACTTTGGACTGAAGGGGGACAAAAGGGCATCAAGGGTGAACTTCTATCATAAAGAATCCCAGTCAGGGAAGGAGAAGAGATTTAACAGCTATTTGGCATTCCCTGGGTGACAGTCCCTGGGCCCAAGTTCTATCATTCTTTTTTCCTCTCAGGAGCTCTCTAACGTTCAGATGTGGAAACTGAAGCTAAGAGTAATTGAGCAGCTCAGTTGGAGACATCAGCTGGTAAGTGGTAAGACTGAAACTCAATTCTAAGCCTGTCTTTCCCTTCTTCTGCAATGGCTCCGAGAGGGCCTGGGGTCCCTGTCCCTTTTGAGAATCTGCTGCAAGCTACAGATGACACACACACAAATACTCCTGTATACTTTGTATGCAAAATTTCCAGAGCTTTGCATAATTTTGCATGACATTTCAGGGGTTCACAAATCCCTCCAGGTCCCATTCTCCAGGGATACAGTCCTCCAGAAAGTTTATTCAGAAGCCTGAAATGATGTCATGTAGCAACTACCTATTGATCCTTAACACATTCAATCTACATGTTCCTAAAGACACCAATCCAAACCTGCAGTTGTGTTAGACGGGGAAAAAAAGGATGTGAGAGGGTAAACCTTTTTTAAAAATAATTGCTTTTTGGAATGTTTCACATTTACTGTACATTTCCCACATGCCAGACAGTGAGCTACATGTTTTAGAAGCACTAACTATCCCATAACACTCATTACTACCCTGGGAGGTAGAGTTATTATTATTCCAGGGTTTGAAGGAAGATATTATATCTACCACAGAGGCAAAATAATTTGCCTGAAGTCACATCCCTAGCAGAGAAGGGACACAAACCATGGAAGTTTATTCTCCAGGACATCTGTTCTTAAGCACCCATACTTCTAGAAAAGTTTTCAGTGGACCGACAGTTGGAGATAGGCCGAGTTCTCTAAGCCCTATATAAAAACAGTTGGCAACCTCTGTGATGAATATTTATACTCGAAAGTGCCTGGTATTTGTGCTGTATACATTGTTTTCATTAAAAATGTGAAGGTAAGTATTTATAAAAAGCTGTTAGGGAACTAGACTTCTGAGGAGGAATTTTGAATTCAAATTGCTGCTTGGAGGTTTCCTTTTAAAAATGGAAATATGCAGGCTGACTCTAAATATAAACTTTCCTCCTATTACAGTTCTGGCCTTTCGTGGCCCAGCTAAGGCTCCCCTAGAATTCTACACTAGGTCCCCAGAAAAATGACTGCTTTGGAAAAGTTTGGCTACAATGAGATACCACTTTATACCCACTATAACCGGCTAAAACAATACAGAATGGCAACACAAAGGACTGGAAAGGCTGTGGCACAACTGAACACTTAAACAATGCTGCCGGGAGTGGGAAAGGGTACAACCACTTTGCAAAATTGTTGGGCTGTTCCTTATAATACTAACCAGTCACCTAACAAAAAACGTAGCAATTTCACTGCTAGGTATTTACCCAGGAAAAATGACAACATACGCCCATCCAAAGAAATGCATGAGAATATTCATTGCAGCTTTGTTCATAATTGACCCAAAACCGAAAAAAAGGAAATGTCTATCAACAAATAAACAGATAAACAAATCATAGTATATCCATACAATGGGATGTTACTCAAGAATACAATCAACCAGAGTACTCCTATATTCCCCTGGTACACTGATGAAAATTGTCTTAGTTTGCCAGGCTGCTATCACAAAAACCACACAGTTGGTGGCTTAAAGGACAGTTTAGAGAGTAGAAGTCCAAAATCGAGATATCGGTAAGGCTTGCTTTCTCCCGGAATCCATAGCTTTCTGGTGCTGGCTGCCGGCAATCCTTGGGGTTCCCTGGTTTGTATCTCCGTGTCTTTTCACATGGCCACATCTTCTGCTTTCTCCGCCCTTCAGGTTTACAGCTGACTTCTGGCTTCCGGCTTCTCTCTGGGGATCTCTGATTTCAGGCTTCTGGCTTGGAATAGGGATAAGGACGTACCCTCATTTAGTTGGGTCACACCTTAACGAAAAATAACATCTTTAACAGATCCTATTTACCATGAGTTTGCATCCAGAGGAATGAGGATTAAGATTAAGAACATTTTTAATCATGTTGAGTGAGATAAACCAGACACAAAAGGACAAATAACTGCATGATTTCATTGATACAAAATAAGTAGAATAAGCAAATTCATTGGGTCAGAAACTAGAATACAGATTACCAGGGAGCAGAGTCAGGGTAGGGAAAGGGGAGTTAATTTTTAATTGGTGTAGAGTTTCTGTTTGGGATGATGAAAAAACTTCGGTAATATACAGTGGTGATGGTAACACAACATTGTGAATGTAATTAATACCACTGTATTATATGTCTGAATGTTGTTTCGAGGGGAAATTTGTGGTGGTATATATGTTGCTAGAACAAAACTTTAAAAATGACACCAACAATAACAAAAAAAAAACAACCACAGGGCTGTACAACACAGACAGTGAACCCTGAAGTAAACTATAGGCTATGATTAATAGCACAATGATAAATTGTCTTCATCACTTGTAACAAAGGTACCACACTAATGGAAAATGTGAAAAAGGGGGGCAGGTATATGAGAACCCTATTTTCTGCATGATCTTTTTGTAAACCTATTTCTCTAATAATAATAATAATAAGTACATGTCTAATTGGAGGACATAATTCAATCTACTGTAAACCTCATAAACATTATGCTAAGCAAACAAAGCCAGACAAAAGAGACTACGTACTCTATGATTTCGTTTCTGTGACAGTCTGGGAAATGCAAACTAATCTATGGAGATGCAAAGCACATCAGTGGTTTCTTATGAGGGTAGGAGATTGAGGCAAAGCCACAAGGGAATTTATTGAAATGATGGACATGTTCACATCTCAGTGAGTAGTGGTTACCATGGGTATAGATACTCGTAAAAACTCATTGATCCTGATAGTTAAGTCAGTGCATTTTATTGCATGTAAATCATGCCTTGTTAAATGTAAGAATATTGAAAGAACAAACGAAAAGGTCAGACGATAAATGCCCATCCTTGGGTGGGTTCGGCTGATGGCTCAGCTTCCAAAGGCACAGTCTTCTGTACCTGTGTACAGGGTCCCTTCCTGCTTCTCTGCAGCCTCCCTCCAGCATGTGGGAGCAGCGAGACAGGAAACAGATGCCTTTTGAAGACCCACTGCCCCACTTTTCCAGTTCTCTGAAGGAAGCTAGAAGAAAGGAGCAATCTTTATACACCTACAAATTCCAAAAAGCAGTGAGGATAGAAAGATCTGTCTTGGCTTTCCCTGTGTTTAATTCATGAATCCCAGACCTGGGAAATGACTGTGAAAACTCTGAGTCATTTTGTTTGGGTGGCCTTGATTTCCTTCATCGCTGGTCTGGTACATGTTTGGGTTATATTAGGGAATTCAACCCAGGGCTGAGAGGAGGTTAAAGGGAACACGTCTCCCCAAGATCCATACCAGACTTTGTCAGTTGGTGCTGTCTGCCTGCATTTTGATGAACCCGCTAGGAAGTGGCAGCCCACTCCAAACCTCTGCCTCTTACAGAAGTGTTACCAAGGGCCCGTTGTTAGGCACGTGAGCAAGGACAGAAGAAAAGGTTAAAACCACAGACTGGCAAACAGAAATACCTCTACCAATGTCAACTTTGTCCTTCACCACGAGTAACCCTCCAACCCACGTAATACATTTACAGACACATTAGCTTGATTTACATAATAATATTTTAAAAACACATGGCTGCTTTGGAGAATTATTCGTCCTCTTTTTTTTTTTCCTTCCCTGAAATGAACTGTGGAGTTACAAATACCCTCCCAGAGAGCTGGAGGAGGCAAACTTGGCAGGAGGAGAAAGCGAACATAGAAAAATCAATGCCTTGTAGGAAGCCAAGAGGGAGAACAATCTGGAATTAGCTGGCAAGCCGATCTTGAACTGCAGGATTTGTGGATAGGGCAAGGATCTTAAAAATCATTTTGTGGGGGGAAAAATGCATTTCCCTCCCCTGGAAAGTAAAGCCGTGTGCGTTTATCTCGGCCTCCCGGAAGCCCATGGCGGGGCTGCGCAGGGACAGAATGCTGCACAGCGGTGGCTCCGGGGCTTCTCTGCCAAAAGGCTGGCAGGAGCGCGGCTCTGCGGCGGGGCGGGCTGCCAGGGCCCCGGGAGCAGCAGCAGCCTTCCTCCCAGCACCTGTTCTTCCTCTTCGTGCATCGGGAACGTGCCACCTTTCGTCTTTCCCGGATGACAGATGCCGCGCTGCCTTCCTGCGAGCATGCGCTGGGATGGGAGGGGGAGGGGGGGTCCAGGCCTCGCGCGTCCCCGTTCCTGACACGCGCCTGCATCCCAGATATCAGTCAGCAGCAAGTGCTGTGACATTGTGACAGACACTCGGGTCGTGGGTGACCGGAGGAGGCACACGCCTTGTCTCGGAGTCGCCAACAGCTCATCCATCATGGCCTTGATTGTACCGTTCAGGGTCCCCACGCTCGGCTTAGGGCTCTAAACAGAATTTATCTCTGACTGAACACCTTCACTTTCATTGTGGGCCTGGTCGTCTTGTTTAAACTTAGCACAATGCAGCTGGGAAATCACACTTGCACACTCACACTGACCAACCTTTCTCCTGTCCATATTGCAATGAGGGGAGCATTGGCATTAGAAGTTGCCCAGGATTTTTGCTCTCCTCTGTTCTTCTATTTGCAACAACAGAAGGATGTATTCTGGTGTCCCTGGGAGGGCTGCATTTGGTGGAAGGCTGTGACAGTCTGTGTATGACAATTGATGAATCATGTCAGAGAAATGGGAGAGGAAGAAGATGCTGCTGATGAATTAAAACCTGGTCCTAACTAGCTGTCTAGATGGCAGGATGCTGTTGTATCAACTAGCATTGATTAAGCTAGCAGTCTGTGTCCAGCAATTAAGCTAGCAGTCTGTGTCCCCCTTAAGACTAAGGGGGACACACAGGTAAGAAAATAGGATTGTTGCCCAGGAGAACCTCAAAATCAAGTAGAGGACATAATTATGCAAAATTCTTTGCCTGGTAATGAAGACGTTCTAGGCTCTGAGCACAGTCGGCAGATCGTCATGTGACTTTCCTGGTTGGTCTGCTCCCCTTCCCTGGAATATATCTGTTTCCTTCCTCTAGACTTGGTCTCATGACATTGTCCTACCTGGGACCCCACCCCTCATATATTCCTCTAAATCAGGAGTCAGACAGTAAATAAAAGGCCAGATAGTAAATATTTTAGGCTTCGTGCACCAAGAAGCAAAATCGAGCAACTGTTCTTGCTGAAGAGTTAATGGACATTTTTACATTTTTACATTTAAGAATGTAAACATCATTCTTAGCTCACAGACCATACAGAAACAGGTGGTGGGCTGGATTTGGCACTAGAGCCATAGTTTTCCCACCCCTGATCTAAATTCTATATGTCTTCTGAGATTCAGCTTAAATCCCAGGTGCTGTGTGAAATAGTCCCTGACACTCCTCATCAAAAATTCTCCTCCCTCTTACAAATGCTAATTGGTAGGATTTGTCTAGCAGTTATTGCTACATTTATTAATGCATCCATTGGGCAGGATGGTTGGAAGAGAAAGAACTGAAGTTTTGAAGGTAAGCAGAATCTTGTTCAAATCCAGATTTCAACCCTTATAGCTGAGTGGCAATGTGAAATCTTTTTCAATTCTCTGAGTCTTAGTTTTCTTACAGCAGGTATAATGTCACACAAAAAATTTGTACACAGAAAATTATTAAAAGGAAATACATCAAAATGCATTTATATCTGCGTTGTAGGTGATATATATTTTTTTCTTTATCTAGAGTTGTAAAAATTATTTACATCAAACATGCATCCCTTTTATAGTATAAATATGCTGATTATTTCTAATCTACAGGGTTGTTTTTATTAAATAAAATGATGTGCCTGAACTGTTGCAAAATCTCAGTGAATATTTTATTCCATCTATTTGGGACTTCTTTCTATATCCTAATCAGAAGCACATGCCTTATGTCCAAAATGGGATTGCACTTTTCTTGAAGGAAAAAAATACCTCCTTATAATTTGTTAAATCCTCCATGAGGCTTAATCAAGACCCTGCATTTGGCAGGTGCTCAGAATTATTTCCTATTAATTTAAATGGTACCCCAGACCCTCTTATAGTAAAATTTTGCAAGAGTTTTCTCTATTCATTGCTATTTATTTGCTTGCCCTACTCCTCAACTTAACCCAATCAGTCTTTTCTCCCCATCACTCATTGTCTCTACATACAATGAACACATTCCAGGGTTCACTTTATTTAAGTTTTTATCAGCACTGGGCTCAAACACTCCCTTTCTTCTTTACATCTCAATCCCCTTACATTCCATGACTTGAGGGTTTCCTGGGTTCTTCCTAACTCCTTTACCTCTCTCTGTCTATCTCTTTGCAGAATCATCTTCATGTGGAGACGGTTAACCACTGGCATTTCTCCAGCCATAGTCCTTGAAACTATTTCCCTATGCATTTCTATCCATGCTCATGGCTCATGGCTCCAGGTAACATCTATACACCATATACACAGAGGAGTCACAAAGTTCAAGACCTCTCCTCTAAGGTCTTTCTTAATCATCTTATTCAAAGACCCCTCAAACTCAACATGTTCAAGACTAAATACCTCATCCCTGCCATCAAAAGCTTGTCCACCTTCAGAGTTTTCTATCTCAGAGAAAGTTTCCTCCATTCTTCCAAAACAAGCCAGAAACCTAGAAATTATTCTGGACACCTCCCTCCCCATCATCTGCAATAGCTAATGCATCAAGAAGTACAGATTTTATCTCCTAAATAATCCTTCATCCCACTCTTTTTTTTTTTTTTTTTGACATGGCCAATTCCTCCAGTGTAAACCAACCAGAGTCATCTGACACCTGGATGCTATGACAGTTTACCTCTGTCTTCTCTGTTCTTCCCCCACCTGTTCTCCACACTATTGAGTGACGTTCTCAAAACCCAAATTTTATAACGTGAGTGCCACACTTGTAAACTTACCCTTCACATCAGCTCAAAGCTTGCTCACTGAGGGAAGTCTTCCCTAACCCCATCTTCTAGGGCATAACTTCAGTTGGATTTCTTCTCCTTCAGAGTTCTTGTTTCAGCATGTAAATTAACACTCCGTAGGGTTACTATCTGATAGTTTATCTCCCCAACCAGACTGCAGGATCTCTGATAGCATCTAATCTGTTTGGGTTTGGCCAACACTGAAGCTTAAGCACATGGCACATATCCTTGGCTCTTGGGAATGAAGGGGAGGGTGTACAGCCCCTTTAGTTCTGGGTGGGAAGACTCTGGGCAGGACTGGGCTGAAGTTAGACTTCACATGCACCCACATCTTTTGCTTACCTTCTTCCCTGCCCTGTCCTTCTTCCCCCTCTCCTTTCTCCCGGAGTCCTTACTCCATAAATCCCCTGCACCAGAACCCTCATCTCAGGCTCTGTTTCTAGGTTTTGCCCTAATACAGAGCTGTGCTTTATTGCTGACCTGTTCAGAACTTTCGTTCTACTTGAAAACATAGGACACGAGAGAGTGATTTTTGATGGAAAAGGGAAAAGGGTAACAGAAGTCTTGAATATTAGTGCCAATAGAAAAACTGGACCTGGAGAAAGAGTTGAAAAGAGATCTCATCTGCATGAAGGGTACCTGGGGAAATTCTCCAAAGACACATTTCTCCTACTTTAAACATTTGCTTGAATGCCAGCAACTAATTCTTTAGTAAGGAAACAAAATATTTGCAATTCCTTTCACATACTCTATTAGTTTGCTTGTGACTGTTGTAACAAATTTCTACAAACTGGGTGGCTTAAAATAACAGCAATTTATTCTCTCACAGCTCTTGTGGCCTAAATCAAAGTGTTGGCAGGATGGTGCTCCTTCTGGAGGCAATGGGAGAGAATCCTTCCTTGCCTCTCCTAGCTTCTGGTGGCTTTTGGCAATCCTTGGCTTCCTTGGCTTGTGGACACATAACTCCAGTCTCTGCCTCCATATTTGCATGGCCCTCTCCTCTGTGTTTGCCTTCTCTGTGTGCTTCTTATATTAGGACATTTGTCATTGGATTTAAGGCCCACCCAGATAATCCATGACAATCTGCTCAACTTAAAATTCTTAATTTAATTACATCTGCAAAGACCCTTTTTCCAAATAAGGTTGCATTCATGGGTTCCAGGAATTAGGGCATTGACATCTGTGGGGGGCCATCACTCTGCCAACCACAGTACCCTTACATGAACAATTATTTGGTCACTAATTGTACTTACTATTAGTGCTCCTAAGGAGTGCCAGCCAAGCCATATTGGAGACTGAGTCAAAAGGAAAAATCAGTAATGCTGACCCTGTCTTTAAAATTTTTATATTTAGTTCATCACAATTTTTGGCATTGATTTTGATTTTTAAAAATATTATCTTTTGGACAATTTTATTTGAGATGTAAGAAATACAACTTGAGGTAAAAATCCATGGTTTTGAAGATTGTTTCTATACCTGGCTTTCCCATTATATGTATGCTGCCTCCATACATATTAAGATCCCACTCCTTCTTTTCCTATCAACAGGAAGTCACCATGCTTGTTCATGCCCCCTCTAAATATCTCTCTGGCCTCTCTTTTCCTCTTGAGCCTGGTTATTATTCCAAACTAGTCCTTCCTGCCTCCAAATCCATTGCATTCCCCTGTTTTATTCATAGTACCACCAAACACAAGTTCCCCAAACTACACTTTGGTTGCATAGACCCCGTTTGAAAGGTCTTCAAGGACTCTTAGTTGCCCCATAAGAAATCTAAACTCCTCCTCCTACTTTGCAGGATGCTCTGTGATCTCATTTCTCTTTGCAGCCACTACTATCTGATGAAGGCATTCTCTGCTCTGCTCTGATTGGTCCCCTTACTATGCCACAAACAAGCAAAGTTCATTTTTCATCGTTACTACTGGCCTTACAAGGAATGCCTTTCTTTTCTTCTGTAAAACCAACACATCCTTTAAGGCCCAAATGAAGCACCATCTACAATCCAGGCTTGCACACAAGCCATCATTTCTCCCTCTCCACAGCACACATTGCTAGGCAATCATGCAACTCATTCAAGCTGTGGCCAAAGTAGACACAGAAGATAAAACCTTTGTCTTTCCTCAGTATTCTGTCCCTTCGTGATCTTTGTTACTTAAACTAGACCTGAATTCACTATTGGGCATCTGTTCATTGTTATTCTGCTTGTAGGCATGTGCTCACTAAACAGATACAGCTTAAAACACGTCTGTTCCCCTCCAGAGTCTTACATAGCCCTGAGCATGAGGTAAGACCTGAGGGACACTAGTTTGTTTTCTAAATAAACAGAAGGTATTGTAACAATCGTGCAGAGACACTTACATTTGATCTGGCAGATTTTACCCTATTGAGAGCCAATTTCACCTGAGCTGCCCATTTGCCACCTCAGACAATAATACTAGAAATATTTACCTGATTATTTCCTTAGGTTTCCACAGAAAAAAATAGAGCTTACCCTCATCTCTTCAAAAGGGAGGAGAACAGAGGGACATGAAATTTATATCCCCTCAAAAGCAAACAGCCACCAAATAAGGCTTAAAACCCAAGCACTGTGTCTAAAATAAGTATAACAGTACAAGATAATGGCAGCTTGTGACAATGGTGCCATGTAAATACCAAGCTTTGTCTTGGTTTGAATTAACATTTACAGGAGCTAATTTTTTTTTCTTTTTTCTTCTTTTTTGTAATTGGAAATAAAATCTTGACCTCAACTCTGTTTTTTTCCTATTCATATGCTGGCATACAAAATACTAAGGGAGCTGTGGGGGAGGCACAGAGGGCTGTGATTAAATCTGCTCCTCGTATCCATTATCATCTCACTTTCCATGAGCTCTAATTTAAACATCTTATTTATAGTGTAATGTTCTTAAGAGTTCACTGGGTGTATTTAAATGGGGAAAGTTAATTAGGACTGTTCTAGCAGAAGTCGGCTTCAGTCTCACCCTCCTAGGCAGCAGCTCCTCTCTGCTCCCGAAAAATAATATAATTTCCGATCCTTTTGTCTAATTTTCATGTTCATTGTTATTGCTCTGGATATTGTGACCTAAGGCTGTATAAGTTTAATATTGTTCTTAGTTTTAATATTATTGCTAATACTTGCAGTCTTCACATCATGAATTTGGTATCTTCCTACAGTGCTCCCCACAGTTCTTGACATGCAAAAAATAAGAAGCAGCTTAAGCAGGGAACAACTTAAAAGTAGTGTGAATCATGGATTGAAGAAAAAAAGGGTAAATGATAAGCCTATGTTCTAAATATATAGTTATTAACATAAGCTTAGAAAATGAGCACACGCTATTTGCCAGTTCCACAAAAAGTTGCTTTGCCCACCTACTCTTGCTCCGAAGTAAAGAATGCCTTAGGTAATAAGTACAATTATATTATTTATAGCTTACTGGAATAATTTGATGCCCAGTATGCAGGGCTAAGTAGATTAATTTATATACCAGCTTCTTCTGTTCTCCAAAAATCACCTGTTTTAGGTTGGATTCTCCATAAGCAGACCCTGAGTCAAGGGGAAGTTGTTTATTAGGGACCTGAGTCTAGGAGAAACCGGTAATGGAAGGGGTGGGGTGGGGACAGGGAAGGGGAAGAAGTCATGCAAGGGAGCACTTTCAGGTGAGTCCCCAGCCTCAGAGTGATCTGCAAGGAGCTGAGGAGAACACCCTCACTGAGCGAAGGGAGCTGAGCTTTCATGCTCACTCACCAATCGTTGGCTTCAGGTGATCCCAAGAGAACATAACTTCCCAGGAGCTTCTGGCTCTCAGTATGTCTGGGCAAAACATCTCCAGTATGCCAACTGCAGGTCTGTGAAGAAGGTTACAGGTGCAGATATTGATCAAATTGCCCATCAGGTCAGTTACAAGCTTCCTAAGTCACATCTCTGAAGGATGGCTTTTTGGGGAACAGCCTCCGGATGGTCTTTCCAGCCCATGGAGTATATAAGAGGTGGCCAGAGACCTTCACAATTGCTGTTTGTCCATGTTCCCAACCACAGGGACACTTTCTATCTTTTCTTCATTGGATATCCCCCTTCTTCAACCTTGTATAAGTTAGCTACTTCTACTTGAGAAACCAGGCCAAAATGAAGTGTCTTAAAACAACAAAGATTTATTTTTCTCAGGTCTGCGGGTTGGCAAGTTGGGCTGGGCCCAGCTGGGCAGTTCTCCTTTTCTTGGCTGGTGTGCCGGTTTGAATGTATTATGTCCCCCAGAAAAAGCCATGTTCTTTGATGCAATCTTGCGGGGCAGACATAATAGTGGGGATTAAGTTGGAATATTTGGATTGGGTTGTTTGCATGGAGATGCGCCCCACCCAACTGTAGATGATAACTGATGGGATATTTCCATGGAGGTGTGGCCCCACCCATTCAGGGTGGGCCTTGATCAGTGGAGCCATATAGATGTGCTGACTCGAGGAGAAGGAACTCAGTGCAGCTGTGAGTGACGTTTTGAAGAGAGTGACATTTTGAAGAGGAGCAAGCTTGCTAGAGAGGAACGTCCTGGGAGAAAGCCATTTTGAAACCAGAACTTTGGAGCAGACGCCAGCCACATGCCTTCCCAGCTAACAGAGGTTTTCTGGATGCCATTGGCCATCCTCCAGTGAAGGTACCCGATTACTGATGTGTTACTTTGGACACTTTATGGCCTTAAGACTGTAACTGTGTAGCCAAATAAACCCCCTTTTTATAAAAGCCAATCCATCTCTGGTGTTTTGCATTCCGCAGCATTGGCAAATTAGAACAGCTGGGTTCTCTCAAGCATGTACTGGCACCTGCAGATCAGGTAGGAGGATTTGCTGATCTTGCTTGAGCTCTCTCACATCTCTGGTGCCTTAGTTAATGGGATGACTCATCTCTCCTCACCTGAGATGTGTTCTATCATTGTCCAGCAGGCTATCCAGGCTTGTTCACATGCAGTGACAAGAAGACCAATAGGACAAGTCGTTGAATCCAAGGCCTCCCAAGGACTAGGTTCAGAGTTAGCACACATTCTATTGGTCAAAGAAAGTCACACATTCCAGGCTAGATTCAAGAGATGGGTAAGTAAACACAGAGGCACATTGCAAAGGGTATGGATACATGTATAAATAATGGTGGCCTTTTTTTTCTTTGCAATATACTATAGCCTCTCAGATCACACTCCTCTAGTCACAGCCACATCAACTTAATTCTTAGATGAGCCTAAACTTCCCAACAGAGACCCATGTGGAGGTTTTCTTAAACTTGTTTCCTAAAGCCCAAAGATCCTAACTTAGGGGATGTGGAGTAGGGAGGCAGAGTTAATTTAGCTTCCTCTTTTCCCTAGTAGCAAAGACAAAACAGAAGTTACTCTCAGCAAATTATCCTTCTAGGTGCATTCAAAAATGATTATGCTCATGTGTGACATTAGAAGGAAAGACAGAAGATAAGGACTGGGACTGTATAACTTAGCAAAACCTAGAGTGGACAATGATGGTAATTAAATGTACAAATATAATGTTTTTACATGAAGGGGAACAAATGAATGTCAACATTGCAAGGTGTTGAAAATGGGATGGAACATGGAAAAATACAATCAATACAAAATAGAGTCTATAGTTAAAAGTAACATTGTAATATACTTCCATGAAATGTGACAAAGGCGATATACTAAAGCTAAATGTCAATAAGAGGGAGATATAAGGGAGGGGTATAGGATTCTTGGTGTTATTGTTGTTCTTTCTCCTTTTTATTGTATTTTATTTTTTATTCTTCATTTTCTTCCTCTTCTTTATTTACAGAAGAAATGAAAATGTCCTCATATAGATTGTGGTGGTAAATGCATTAACTATGTGATTATACCAGGAACAATTGATTATTTACTTAGGATGGATTGTATTATGTGTGAACAATACTGTTTAAAAAATAAACAGAAAGTTACAAGTGCTGGAGAAAATATGGAGAGAGAGATACACCTATTCACTGTTGGTAGGGAAGTGGGATGGTGCAGCCCATCTGGAAGGCAGTGTGGTGGTTCCACAGGAGGCCAAGTATAGGGTTGCCACATGATCCTGCAACCCCATCATTAGGTATATACTTGGAAGAATGGAAAGCAGGGACATGAATGGACATTTGCACACTGGTGTTTATGGCAGCAGTATTCACGATATGCAATGGATAGAGGTGGCCTGAGGGTACATCGACTGATGAACAGAATGGTGAACTGTGATGTATACATACATTAGAATACTGAGCAGCTGCCAGAAGGACTCAAGTTGTAAGACATTCAATTAGGTTAATGAACTTTGAGGGCAGTATGTTCAGTGAAATAAGCCAGAAACAAAAAGATTAATATTATAACGTTTCATTAACATAAACTAAATATAATGTGCAAACTATGGGAATTGAATTTGAAAGCATAAGTTATCAGGGAAAGGCTTAATGTAAAGGTTCCTAGATCGTAAGCTCTTATAGCAGTTACATCTATTCCTGAGTTGTTATGGTTATTTCTGAATTCTTAATTGCTGTGCTCTTTGTATATGTACAACTTGGTCACTCTCTGGAACTTCAGTTATCTGTGGGATACCTGACACTCAGAGCTAGAGTTCTACACCTATGAAAATCAGCATTGCCCCATACAGCAACTGTTAAAAAAGCTGAAAAAAGAGTTCAGACTTCAATTAGAGAGATGAATGAAGCTGATCTGGTTAGGATTAAGGCAAATCAAACTAAAGCATAAAGGATGATATTGACGGAGTTTTAAAACTTCAACTTCTGTAAGAGACCAAAGGAAAAGATGTTTATTTGGTGCAAAATTTATATTTTCTGTAGCACACTGTGTAATATAACTTGTATGGTCAGTTTATTCAAACACCATAATTACATGGAAACTTGAATAGGGAGTGAGATCTTGCTGGTTTGTACAGGTTAGTGTGATATCCCAATACATCCCAGAATAATTTGGGCAGAGAATAAAAAAGTATTTGCCAAGTCCCCTTGACGGACTGGGGGAAAATGTGGAAATATTAAATTTCCCCATATGGGGAATTCCTGATATTCTCATAAGCATTGGGGACTACCAATTTAATAGGCCAAGCCCTTGATCTTGGGGCTTGCCCTTATGAAACTTATTCCCACAAAGGGGAGGCTAAATCTACTTATAATTATGCCTAAGAGTCACCCCCAGAGAACCCCTTTTGTTGCTCAGATGTAGCCTCTCTATCTCTAAGCCAACTCTGCAGGTAAACTCACTGCCCTCCCCCCTACAGGGGACATGATTTCCAAGGGTGTAAATCTCCCTGGCAACATGGGACATGACTCCCTGGGATGAGCCTGTCCCTGGCATCATGGGATTGAGAAAGACTTATTGACCAAAAGGGGGAAGAGAAATGAAACAAAACAGAGTTTCGGTGGCTGGGAAATTTCAAATGGAGTCGAGAGGTCATTCTGGAGGTTATTCTTATGCGTTATATAGATGTTCCTTTTTAGTTTTCAGTGTATTGGAATAGGTAAAAGGGAATACCTGAAAGTGTTGAACTATAATCTAGTAGCCTTGATTCTTAAAGGTGATTGTATAACTATACAGCTTTTACGGTGTGACTGTATGATTGTGAAAACTTTGTGACTGACCCTCCCTTTATCCAGTGTAGGGACAGAAGAATAAGAAAGCAAAGACAAAAAAAATAAATAATAGGGGGAATGAGGGGTATGGGATGTTTTGGGTGTTTTTGTTTATTTTTATTCTTAATTTTTCTTTCTTTATTTTTTTTTTGAGTAATGAAAATGTTCAAAACTTGATTGTGGTGATGAATGCACAACTATATGATGATACCGGTTGTTGGAACCATTAACTGTACACTTTGAATGATTATCTGGTATGTGAGTATATTTCAACAAAATTGCTTTAAAAATGGAAGGAAAAATACTTGTATTTGTTTTATGTGGGGGTGGAGGGGAAGAGGGAGTGGGAGTCTCACACATCCTGTTTATCTCCATGTGACATCTGATGATCAAGAATCACAGAAGGGAGAGAAGAACATAATTCTATTTTCAGCTGCTGGACATGCCAGGAGATTATTCCCAATAACTCTAACTTGTGAATTGCATGATGATAAAGGTTCTTTATGTGCCCTCATATCCAGAGGTCCATTTTAAATAAGATAATCCATAACTGAAGGCTATCCAAGAGCTGGAAACTGAGGAAAGATCTATACAAGTTTCAAACGATCAAATATTATCCCCAAAGAATTTCTTCACAAGATATAAAATACAAGCCATATTTAATCAGTTCCAAGATATGCATTTTAGCACCACTGAAATTGGGATGCATCTTAAAATTGATGGCCTCTTAAAATTAGTTGGCAGCATTTTCTTTATGACCTATATATAATACAGTGGTGAATCTTCCAATCAATGTTGACTTAGATTTGATGAAATATGATAAACAAATAGAATAACTATTTCCTCATGTAAAACATTGGCCTACAAAGTATACATGAGCTTTTTAACTCTATATGTGTGCTCAATAATTTAACAGGCTTCACTTTTTAAAGAATGAGTAAATTAAACTCTGGGTTCAGCCAAGTTGAACAAACATATTGGAGTGGTTAGATGACCAAGTTAGCAAGGACCGGAGGGAAGCTCCTCAAAATCCTCTGGAGTTTAAAGAAAACTCCTCCACCCCCCAACCCACAGCATCTTTAATCAGCTTAAATTTTAAATCAGCTGTACAGTGTGAGAAGGTGTTACTGGGTCACTGTGCCGGTTTGTATATATTATGTCCCCCAGAAAAAGCCGTATTCTTTAATGCATTCTTGTGGGGGCAGGTGTATTAGTGTGGACTGGGTGGAACCTATTGGTTCAGTGTGCATGGAGATGTGACCCTCCCAGCTATAGGTGATAACTCTGATTGGATAATTTCCATGGAGGTATGGCCCGGCCCATTCAGCGTGGGCCTTGTTTAGTTTACTGGAGCACTATTTAAACTCAGACAGAAAGAACTCATAGCTAGCTGGAGCTGAGACAGACATTTTGAAGATGGTCATTAGAAGCTGATGCAGAAATTTTGGAGAACGCCATTTTGAAACGCAAGCAGACGCCAGCCACATGCCTTCCCAGCTAACAGAGGTTTTTTGGATACCAATGGCCTTTCTCCAGTGAAGGTACCCTTTGCTGATGGACACTTTATGGCCTTAAGACTGTGTAACCAAATAAACCCCATTTGTAAAAGCCAGTCCATTTCTGGTGTTTTGCATCCTGGCAGCATTAGTGAACTAGAACAGTCACCATCAGAAAGTAGCCTTATTTCTATAAATTCATGGCAATTCTCTTGGAAAAGGAAATTTCCTGGGAGTCAACTGAGGTCTGGCATTTTCAACCTCACCCACCAGGTTTATGTCTCATCGAACTCTGTGTGAAAATGTCTTCCGTCACTGCTACAACCCATGATCAGTCTACAACTCAGCAAATGAGCTCACCCATGTATGTAAAAATGTATGTATGAAGAGATTAAAGGTATTTTTCATCTTTGCTACAGTTTCCCATATCTTTTCTTCTTCTCCAAGTGTGCATGTATTATCTTGACAATCAGAAAATTTTTAAAATTGAAGGAAAATTTATTTGCAGAAGAGCAGAAGAGATCACTGCAAACTTGAGTAGCAAGCAAGATGATCATAAAAGCTAACTCAATTGTTGTCCTCATTCTGTGCTCTGGAATTCTCACACCTAAATGGTAGGTACTATTATCAACACCCCTTTACAGATGAGAAAACTAGGACACAGAGGGTTACACAGTTTGCCTAAGACCACAGAATCTATTGGCGGTGGGATGGGACTTGAAGTTGGGCAATCAGGCTCCAGAGTCTATGCTATGCTCTGATGAATAAACAGAAAATGAATATTGAATATGCAGGTCAGAGTCTCAAGAAGTCATTCTATCTGCCCACTTCTTCCTAGCTGGGTGACCTTGAATGAACAAATTCATCTCCCTGAGCTCTAATTTCTTTATTAGCAAAATGGAAATACTGGTATTAGTAACTGGACTCTTAGGAGGCTCAAATGAAATAAAGAACATAAATATGCCTTGCAAACTGTCAGGTGATGTTTAAATACATTATTATTAATAATACCATCCTCTTCTCTCCTTCAGGACTTGGGTAAGAAAGTGGGACATGCTGGTACCTGTTCCCTTGCCATCTTGCTTCTTCTCTTTGTTGTAACGAAGTATTGTATCATGTTCTGTTGTATCCCAGAACTACCCTCAGTGGCTTCAGTGCTCACTGTGCCGTTAGTGTATTGATAACTAGACCCAAGATTCCACAACGGAGACAGCAAATTCAGGGCACACGTGCCACAGCCTCCCCTTGCTCGTACATCAGACATTGAACATGGATCTTATTCCTGCTTACCCTAAGCTCAGAGGCTGCCTCGGAATCTTCCTTAACAAGTGATCTGGGTAGCCAGTCAGACACAGTGAACACCTAAGATTAAACCTATTTGCCACTAGTGTTGCAAATCAGTTGACAATGCAACGACAAGCAGAAATGGTAGCTTAAAAGTAGGGGAACTCTTTGAAATACAAAGTTGATCATGGGAATCGGTTTTGTACCCTGATTTCCTCACAGTTATAATGAGAGAGTTGGGCTCTGATCTCTAACAGAATCTGTTATGGTTTCTGACCTATAAAGTCCCATCTGACTTCTAACATTCTCCCAATTTATCCTGCCTTCACTCTTAGCCACCTTAAATGCAGCCCCTAGCTCTTCCTCTTGGCCCTTGTAAGCCATACTTTGACACCTGTAAATTCCACTTCCCCCATGAAGCTGCTTTTTCAGAACTCCCTTACCGCTGAAGGACTTTAATACTCATTGTCCAAGTATTCAAGTGGCACCTTGTGTCCTAGTGGAATCAATTGCAAGCTCCCTGGGGTCCCTGCATCACCTTTCTCCGAATCTCTCCCATGCCTTGCAGAGTTTTTCTACATAGTAGGTGATAAATACCTGAATTTGCATTGGGCTTTATGATTTTCAAAGCACTTTCAAATTTGTTTTCAATTGATCCTCTCAATTTCCCTGGTGGTTTTGACCTTAGAAATGGCAATATTTGGGTTAAAGGATGAAAGCTTGTCTTCCAAATTATCCTTAAAAAGCATTTACTTTACTCCACAAAGTCAATTATGTATCTCATTAAGCCAGGGGGATTAACTGGAAAAAGGGGAGAGGTAACAAAAGGTCTCAAATGTTATACTCAGGATCATGGATTAGGTCTCATCTTCAACATAATCAGTCTCAGGTGGGTTTTAAGTACTTTTTAAAGTTGTTTTATTTAATAGTGTAGACAAATATATCTTATAATTGCTTTTAATATGATTGATGTAAATGATAATATAAATATAATTAGTGTATAATAGAAATACGTTTTATAATGAAAATACAGATATCTTATAATTCGTGGTCAGTTAGATTTTGCCATTCTATCTGAAACTTTCTATATAATTAATTCTTATTATTATTCAAACCCTGTCTCTTTTCTAAAAGAATACTTAAGATGGATTTTCTATGGTATAGCTGAAGTAATGAGATGTACTATGAAACGGGCTTTATAATTTTTATTCCCCATGCACCTCTCCCTCATGCTTTTGTTTGTTTGTTCTTATTTTGACATGACATTTTGTTTGGCTTTTCTCTTTCTAATTTTGGCTCTTTCCTTGTAGGTGCCTAAAGCTAAAAGTCTGAGCCTACATAGGGAGTAGGAAGGATTAAGATGCAGTTGGATGATATGATGAAGGAGCTGACTGGATAAGAAAATCCATTATCACTACCCTGGAAGCTGAGCTGCTTTCTTCACATCAAAGGGTGGGGGGGGAAAGTTTTCCAAATGGATTTCCCTTCATTTCCACTTCAGTTCACTGTGGTTAAGTGTTCAGTGCACTCCATGCTCTAGACTCTGAAGAACTTGAATCTGACTTTAACACCTTAGGAACTTCAATTCAAGCAGATCTGACAGACGTTGCCAGAACAGATGCAGCTTGTGTAAGAGAGTTTTTTCTAAGCTGAAAGTTGCTGGTTTTTCTTCTAAAAAAGCCTTTTCCCTGATGAGATAAGTTTTAAAGTGTGAAAAATTTGACATTTTTCTTTGCACATCACAGGTTTGCTGTGTTTATTTTTTTTCTTTCTCCATAGCTAATGTAATCTCCTACGGTGGATTAAGGAGGCAGTATTCAGATTCTGTCAAAACCACTGGGCTGTTGCTATGTTTTTGAAACTCCTAGCACTTCAGTGAGCTTACCAGGAGCCTGCTTTCCAGGGGCCTGATTTCTCTGATGTGTGAATTGCTGCAAAAATTAAGGCATGGCCAACGCTGGAAGCTCCGTTGACAAGCTGATGAGGTCCATGTCCCCAGATTCTTCTCAAGTCTCACCGATCCTGTCACCCAAATCACTACACCTGCTGCAAATTGCTACCTGGGGAGAAAATTAGGACCTTACAGGCATCCAAAAAAGTTGTGAAAGAGAGGTGAGAATTCTGGGCAATAAAATAAAATAAAATAAAATAAAATAAAACAAAAAACAAAGGTATTTCTTATGGCCGAGGGTGAACTGAGCTGGTGTAAAATGCTCAAATGACCTCATGTTCTGATTCCAACTTGGAAAGAGGTCTGAGAAGACTAGATATAGTTGCAATAACGATGGGTACAAATGTTCAAAATCAGCGGGACCTACAGTTTCTGTAATCATGCCATAATTTAAGTCCCTTAATTCTCCTGAGAGAGCAAAGCCAGAAGAGAAAAATCCATATTCTTTGCATCTAAACCCCTTCCTCCTTCTCAAGGACACGAGGCCCTTCTTTTGCTGTAGCTATAACACTCAAAGTGTGTTTCCTGGACCCACAGAATCTGCATCAACTAGGAACCTGCCAAAATTACTGAATCAAAAACCCTGGGATGGGGCCCGCAATCTGTATTTTTATATGCTTGCCCCAGGCTCCAAATGCACATAAAGCTGTAGAACACCACTCTAGCCTAAAGCATCATCATTCTCTCCCTCTCTCTCTACTGGTTTATTCCCATCACCTAATTCCTGCTACACTAAAAAAAAATTTCCTCCCTTGGCCCCATAACTTCCAGCTATCTGTCTTCTCCTCTCTTAAAACAATAATTCTAAAATAATATTGTCTATAGTCCTAGGGATTCCTTCAGCCATCATTTGTCACCAACACTCCACTGAAATGGTTCTTTTCAATGTTGAGAATTATTTCCTGTTGCCATCTCCAGTGGTCACTGTTTGGTCCTCATCTTCCTTGATGTCTCAGTTGCTCTCCAGATAGATCACGTCTCCTTTCGTCTTGAAATATTCCAACTTTTTGGATTCTTTGGCATCATATTCCTGCTTCCTTTTCCAACACCCTCAGATACTAAGGGTTGATCTTGGTCCTACTAAACTCCCCTCTGGTTTCATCTACTTCTTTGTCAATTACTTTGCTTGTTTATATCTCTGTCTTCTTTGCTAGCTCTTGCTCTTCTACTCACTCAAAATGTTCGTGAGCAGCCAGATTCATTCTATTTAATCTTTCTGCAGTCTCAACCATAAGGCAATAACATGGGTGCTATTCTTGATTTCTCTTCTATCCCAAAATCCAGTCTGCTTTACCTGCAGAATATGTCATGAGTTCATCTGATTCTTTCTGTCTTCAATGATACTACCCTCGTCCAAACCCTCACTGTCCCTTCCCTCCTTACAGGTATTCTGTACCTTACTACTCATCCCCTTTGTGTAAACACAAATTCCATCCTTTCACTTTCCTACTGAAATAGTTCCATGCCTTCACAGTGTGCTATGAGTACAATATTCAGATGCTGTCAAAACCAGTGGGCTAATCCCATTAGTAGGTATATACTCAAAAGAACTGAAAGCAGGGACACAAATAAACATTTGCACACCGATGTTTTTGGCGGCATTATTCATGATTGCCAATGGATGAAGGCGGCCCAAGGGTCCATCGACTGATGGGTGGAAGGGTGAACTGTGGTGTATACACATGATAGAATATTGTGCAGCTGTAGGAAGGAATGGAGTCATGATGCATGCAATGATGTGAATGAACCTTGAGTACATTATTTTGAGCAAAATAATCCAGAAACAAAAGGACAAATATTGTATGGTCTCATTAGTATGAATTAACTTTAATGAGCAACACTGGGAGTTAAATTCAAGAGCATAGGTTATCAGTAGATAAAAAGAGGGTAGAGATTGGGCAAGTGAAGCTTAAGGAGTACAGAATTTTTAATAAGGTTGATTGAAAAGGTTCAGAAATGGATAGCACAATACTTGTGATGGTCACACAATTTTGTAAGTGTAATTAACAAAGCTGAGTGTGAGTATTGCTGAAAGAGGAAGATTAGGATCATGTGTGTCACCAGAAGGAAAGCTAGAGAATAAAAACTGGAACTGTATAACTTAGCAAAACTTAGAGTGGACGATGACAGTGGTTAATTGTACAAATATAAGAAAGTTTTTACATGAACTAGAATAAATGTATGTCACTATTACAAGGTGTTAATAATGGGGTGGTATATGGGAAAACATACAATTAATACAAACTAAGTTCTACAGTTAGCGATAACATTTTAACATTATTTCATTAATTGTAACAAAGGCACTATGCCAAAGCTAAATGTCAATAATAGGGGCATATAAGGGAGGGGTATGGGATTCTTTTTTTTTTTTTTTCTGGAAGAAATGGAAATGTTCTCATATTGATGTGGTGGTGAATGCATAACCATGTGATTATACCAGGAGCCACTGATTGTACACTTAGGGTGGACTGTATGGTATGTGAATAAAACTGAAAAACAACAACAACACTGGGCTGTTGTCATATTGTTGAAGTTTCTAGCAAGTCACTGAGCTTGCCAGGGGCCTGGTTTCCCTGCAAAATCCTCAGCATTTCCTGGAGCCCCTGTATGACTTGACCTGCTCCTACCTACTCTGTCTGGCCTCTTTTCAGTCCACTCTACTTTCCTCTCAAAACATCTGGGAGACTCTGCTCTTCTTCCAGACCCTCAGGGCCTTTGAACTGGTGGTTCTCATTTCCTGGACTGCTCTACATCAAGGTTTTCCTGGCCTTTCATTATTCTGGCCCCATTCGAATGTCCCTTTTCTGGTACATCCTTCCCTAACCATGTAGTCACTGTCTATCATATGTCCCTATTTTATTTTCTTCATGACACTTACCACTTTATGAAATTATATCACTCATTTGTTTACTTCCCATCTTATTAAAAGTTGTCTTCTCCTCATGCATACCCCAGCATAAGCATCTGAGAAGAAGGACTTCAGCTGTTATCTTCACTGATAAACCTCAACTCCTACAACTCTATTATTGGTTAAAACCTTGTGAATAAAATAAATGACCCAGATATTCCCTCCAATCCCTCTTGCCCAGTGTTTCATAATGCACTGGGTCACTGCAGGGCTGTTGTTTCAGACTAGAACGGCCCTTCATCTTTCCTTTACCTGCTTCAATTTCTACCTGTTCTGAAGATCTCACTGGGGCTCAAGCATCAACTTCCTCTGGAAGCTTTCTCTGATATTGTCAAATCTCTCTTGTGGAAACCCATGTCTCCTTCAGAGCACTCACGACAGTTACCATTTTCCATTGGCTTGTATGATTACTTGATTCATGTGTGTTTCTCCAAGAGCAGAGACACTCTGTTTTGGCTCAGATCTTATTATCAGTTTAAATACACAGTAAGTGCTCAATAAAAGTGCTGACAAGTATATCTAGGAGTTTGTAACATGAATGTGTGTCCTGGCTTTCCCAGGACAGTCCTGGTGAATACCTCTTGTCCTAATTGTAAATAAAAGGGTCCCAGTTTGGGTGACTCCAGTTACATGACATTGGGGGTGTCACTGAAAAATCTATTACAATTAAAAATCTAATTAAATCACTTGAACATTAACTTTTAAATAGTATTTAATAGTTTTAAATATAAATCAGTGCTTTTCAGACTGCAGCTCACCACTTAATAGTGGGCCATGAATACTATTTTTTAATGAATTAGGATAGAGTAGAATAAATTACATATTGTTCTAATTAAACCAAATTCCTATTTCAATGTATAGCTCTATGTATGTGTCATATATATGTATAGATCACCATGTAAGATCCTTAGTTTTACTAGGGGCTGTGGTGGCACTGTTGGTCTCCACTTAGACACCATTTTCCAGGTTGATGTGGTCATTTCCCAGCAGCTGAGAGTGCACATGCTAATGGTTTGCAGCTGCCAGTACTCAGGAGACTTGCTCTCTTGAGAACCCCTTCTTTACACACGTGGAGGTTTACCCCTCTCCTCAGGGCAGGTGATGGCGGATTAACAGTCCCTGACCTCAAGGGGAGTGAGCAATTATGTGGTAACCTTTCTGTTCCAGAACTTTCTGGTGAGATCAGGCCAAAGCTAGATTCCATGTGAGCCCATATCCCTTTTTGGCTTCTTCCCCTCACCTCTCCTACTTTCCTCAGTCCTTTACAGTTTCCCCCTAAGAACCTTCTCTCAATCAACACTTGTCCAAAAATCCTCATTTCAGGTTCCATTTCTAAGAACTCAGCTAAGGCATTTGTTATTTGAAATGCTTGACTCCTCAATAAGCTGTATAATTTAATCAGTTCATATAAATCTACTGTTTTTAAATTATAATACTTTATGCTTACAGGATTTTGTTTCATCTTTTTGCATAGTCTCTAGGAAAAATGCAATATCTCACACCAAAATCCTGAATACAAGCGTAGTGCTGCTGTATGGGTTTCTGAACCGAGACTCAGGAAAACAGGTGCACTAGCCATCTGCTGTCATGCTAGGCCTGCTCTTCCTAAATTGTGTCCATCCAGACAACAATTCACATAAGACTCGAGACCTAAAATGCATTGAGGGAACAGAGAAGGAAGGTGAAGCCTTATTTCCCTCTGGAAACAAAGGCAGGTAAATGTAGTCAAATGCCAAGGTCACTTTGGAAAATGCCAATTTGGAGCCAGCTGTGTTTCCCTTTGAAGAATCCTCTCACCTTATCCCCGGACAGAAGGCGGCCGGGCATCAAGGCAGATACTGAAACTTCCCAAGTCGTCGGGGCCACCTGACAGCCCACGACCAAGCAGTGCTGGCACCTGGGTCATTCCCGACTCCTGTGCCCCACGCTGCTCGCTTTTGACAAATGCCTGGGTCCCTGAGATGATGTGCCCCTCCGAGGCTTATGGAAGCCCCTTTGTGGATTTCTATTGAGCTCAACAGCGTCCAGTCTAGAGAAACTACACCACAGACTCTGAGCACGAGG
The DNA here is from genome assembly GCF_015220235.1 of Choloepus didactylus. Lineage (NCBI taxonomy): Eukaryota > Metazoa > Chordata > Mammalia > Pilosa > Megalonychidae > Choloepus > Choloepus didactylus. The sequence goes on along the minus strand of NC_051325.1, from coordinate 23,054,406 downwards.
AGCAAATGGGAGATTTTTGTACCAGTCAAAAAGCAGGTCCTGGGAAATGTGAACCAGGGAAAGAAACACATCTTAAACAATCACGGTATTTCATTTGGAGATTTCTTTATTTATTGAGGACTCACCCTTGAAAGGCATTGCAAACTGTTTTTACCAATATTACCAGGCACACATCACTGAGATTGGCTGAAGGTTTGTTAAGAGAAAAGGCAGAGGCTGACTGAACCAAAAATAGAATTCCTAGAAACTCAAAAAATAGCCACCAAGTAACCAAAGAATAATCTACCTGATATTCTGTACAGAAAAAGAACTCCTTCTTCTCCCTGTGTCCCTTGCTAATTGGAAACCAGTTACCAGGATTTGTTAAATAAATTCTGGTTAATCCAGGTAATGTAATGTGTCAGAGCCATTGATGAAAAAATGACACAGAATGTTCTCTAAGATATATTGTTTAATGGAAAAAAAAAAAAGGAAGCAAGGTGCAAAACATCTGTGGTAAATAAAAAGGAAGAATCATTTTATATTTGTGCATGTATATAAATGTGGATATGTATTTATGTGATGTAATATTATTTATTTATACATATACACAGACACACACAAACATATATTTGGAAGGAGACTGGGAGAAAGATGTAGAAGGTAGACTCTTTTCACTATTTACCCTTGTCCTAGATTTTTTTTTTTACTATGAACATCTATAATCTATTCAGAACATTTTAAAAGAATGCAACCCCCTAATCAAAACAGCTAATAACATGCTAAATAATATGGTTTTGTTGTGTAGGAAGGGTAGTTGAGTCCTGCTATTTGTATTTGCAAAGTCAAATTTTTATTCATTATGTATACTTTATTCCTTGGAATTTAGGTGTTTTGAAAAGATCTTTATGATTTGCACTTCCTGTGGTGCCATGTTGTGCTCTTAACCCATAATTGCCATGTCTTAATGCAGTGGTCTTAAAGAAATATCTGTATTTACTGATTCCAGATTGAACCCTTAGGAAAGATTGTACAGTGGGAGAATCCAGACTCCTTTACTCCAAACATAATTCCCAAGGTTGCCTGGGAGGGAGACAGCCTGGAATGATGGGACAAGGTCATTGCTGATCACAGGAGAAGACGACTAAGTAAATCTGAGCAATAGGGTATTTATACCTGTTCCGGTTTGCTAATGCTGCCATCCTGCAAAAAACTAGGAATGGATTGGCTTCTACAAAGGGGGTTTACCTGGTTACATAGTTACGGTCCCAAGGCCATAAAGTGTCCAAGGTAAGGCATCAACAATCAGGTACCTTCACTGGAGGATGGCCAATGGTGTCTGGAAAACCCCTGTCAGCTGGAAAGGCACGTGGCTGGTGTCTGCTCCGGAGTTCTGGTCCCAAAATGGCTTTCTCCAAAATGTCAGTGACAGCTTCCAATGGCCATCTTCAAAATGTGTCTCTCAGCTGCAGCAAGCTCCTTCTGTCTGAGCTCTTATATAGGGCTCCAGTAAACCAACCAAGGCCCACACTGAATGGGCAGAGCCGCACCTCCATGGAAATTATCCAATCAGAGTTATCACCTACAGTTGGGTGGATCACATCTCCATGGAAACAACCCAACTCAAAGGTCCCAACCTGATCAACACTAATATGTCTGCCCCCACAAGATTGCATCAAAGAACACGGCCTTTGGGGGACATAATACATCCAAACCGGCACAATACCCTTGTAAGAAAGAGGAATTCCAAGGTAAATAACAACTTCAAAGCCCAGATTGATTCTTTAGGCACCTGTATGAGGGAGCAGCATTCTTAATCTTTTCGAAAACATTAGGAATGAAAACCCGAAACTCTAAAATGTTTATTTGAGAGCATAGTGTAGCACCCGCCTAGTAATTCTCAGGGATGTAACTGCTAAGAGCTAAAAATATCATCCGGGGGAGGGCTGTGCAGATGGGAGCTGAAAGCAGAGGGGGGCACAGCAACCCCAGAAGAGCAGCCTTCTGAGCAGATTTCACACGATTAATAGGGAGTTTGTTGGCTAGTGGACTTTAAAAATAGCGCCTCACTTCTGAGGGGTGGGTGCCCTGCTCCAGAGCCCTGGAAGGAGCCTGCTGAGAGGGATGATTAAAATGAAAGATTGTGCAGCATTAAGGAAATGTTGACATAAAGAAATGGCACCGATTACTGATGCTCCAGCCACCTTCTAAAAGATTTCTGCAAATTGCTTTCTTTGGATGAAATACCTAATATCTGTTCCCAAATGTTATGAAGCAAAATAAATCACATTCCATTGACACATCCAATATGTCGCATCGGAGACCCTGAATCCAAACAAAGAAAAGCTGCCTTTACCCCATGCTATTACATTTCTTTCTCCTGCTTTTGTATTAAGCCTGCAAGATGAAAACATGCTCCCTGTAAACAAAAATACTATTTCTGCCTCCTTCCTGTTCGAAATGAGGAATCAAGTCAACCACTGGCGAGTTTTCGGAGTTCAAAAAACCTCAGAAATCATCTGCTCTGACCCTCTCCTTTTAGAGAAGAAGATAGTGGCACCCAGAAAGGTTAAATCTTTTTCCAAAGCTACATGGCTGGAGAACAAAACAGGCAGAACTAGAAACCAGATTTCTCAACCCTCAGTTTGAAGATTAAAGCTTTCAAGGTATTGTTCATTTCCAGGACTTTGCATTTTCACTAGGATCAAAGTTTTAATTAGGTGATTTTTCAAGCAGTATGCAGTGAATGAGGAAAATATTTCTCCATGTATACAAAGAAACAAATAGGGTTCAAATATCTTGACCAAAGAAAATAATTCTATCTTATAATTCTGTGCACTTAGGGAATATCATCTGTTGCATTTTGTAGATGGAAATACCGAGGCACAGGGCAACCAACAATGTTTTCCCAGGGGTAGAAGTTGCTGTTGGGTTCCTACTTGGATCACCTGACCCAGCTGGTGCCACCATCCTCCAGCTGCTTGAGTGTTGACGACTAAGAGCTCTTGGCTCCCTCTTCTCCAGAGAATTGACCCCCTCCCCTGGAAATGCCTGGGAGATTACCAATTGTTGTCGGGGTACAAAAAGCCAGCCCCCTTGCCTCAACTCTGTGGTTCTCTGCAACTCTAGAGCTTCTTGCTGGATCAGGCTGAGGGTAGACTCCAGCTGAGACCAAATCCTATTCAGCTCCTTCTCCTGCCCTATTCGGCTTATTCACTCCCCTCTAATTTCTCCTGAAAGCCCACCCTCAATAAATCCAGTGGTTCTAAGGAGCCTGACCTAGAAATGAGACACCAAGTGGGTGTGTAGGAAAAATAATAATGTCAGATAGCTGCTTGTAACAGCCTACATCTTTTTCACCCTATTTTCAGTTTTTGAGACAGAGACTTCTGCATGCTTTTGCTATAAGCAGATGCTTGGGTCCTCCTTGTCCAGTAATATGAAATGTTTCCCAGTTTCTTTGATTCATCATATGCTTTCTGAACTTGTCCATCCAATCATGCAGCACTCTTTCTGTCATCTTCACATTTTTCGTAAAAACAAACAAAATTGATTTTTAGGAATGGTCATAACCCAATGAGCAAAGAAACAGACTTGAAGTTGCAAATGTGAATTTTGAGTCACTCTCCTGTAATAGGAATTTGGGTGGTTCTCTCGCCTTCTGTCTTCACAGTTTTCCTCCTCTGTAGTAAGGGGCACAGTACCAGTCTGGAGACCAGGAGCAAGCAGCTCAGCAGGTTGAGGGCACTCCACAGATATACAGAGCAATGAAATGTTGAGGAGTTCTCTCGATTGAGATTCTTTGGCTGTAATCAACAGAAACTGACTCTGCCCAGCTTAAGCAAAGGGGGTATTTATTGAGAAGGTATGGAGGAGCTCAAAATACAGAACAGGGGATGCCAAATGGCCTTGTTTGAGTGCAAACTGCATAATGGTTTTTCCATCTGCTCTCAAGATGCAGGATTCAGGGAAAGAGTCAAGCTGGCCAGGCTGAGGTCATAGCCTCATCCCTTGAGTCTACTGAGTCGGTGAGAATAATGATCTAGGGATGGCGTTATCAACTTTGGCTTCACAATAAAGTCACTTAGGGACTTTATAAAAACCTGATACCTAGGCCACACCGTAGAACAATTAAATCAGAACATCTAGAGGTGGGCCCAAGGTTTTTGGTATTCTTAAAGCTCCCCTAGTAATTTCATTGTATAGCCAAGTTAGTGAGGCACTGATCAAGAGGAAAAGCTTTTAGGGGCCCTTTCAGGTTCTTTTGTAGGAAGATAGGATACAATTCTTACCACCCTTACCTTCCACCTAAATTGGGAAGAAGGCAACTTCCCCCAAAGAAAGTTGGGTTACATTTAAGAAGAGTGGGAATGGATGCCAAATGACAAATAAATAAATTAATTAATAGACAAAGATCCAAAGCACATGCTATCCAGTCAAATATTTGTCTAATTCTTCCAACACTTAGAGTATGGTCTGGCACACAATGCTGAATAAATAGTTGTTGAGTAAACAAATAAATAAAAAAATGAGAGGTTCTTGAAATAGCATGTATAATATCAGTCTATCAAATAAATTACCCATTTTTCTTTTGTAATCCAATAATCCCTCTATCACAAATTAAAAGGGTAAGCCTTTATCAAGTAAGGTTGAAACAAAGCGCTGGGGTAAAAAACAAGTGATACACCCGTAAGAAAGTGTTCTGCAACTTCTGGAATCTTATTAGGTTGCATACTCTTCTAACTAGATCCTTATCCTTTGTTCACCAGCACCTTTGATGATCAGATTCCAGTGTTTGAAAACTTGCTATACAATATTTTTTGTTTTTTTGTGTGTTTAAATATTCAATAACACAACCGTCTGCCTTGGTTGATCAGATAAAGGCCATTTGTTTCATAGCATTGAGACCTTGGTATGCAAAGTGTAGTTGGTAGACCAGCAGTGCTTCTCCTGGGAGTTCGTTAGAAATGCAGAATTTGGGGTGCCATCCCAGACTTACTGAATCAGCATCAGCACGTTAATCAAATTCCCAGTATTGTCAAATGTAAGTTGAATTTAAGAAGAACTGGCCTAGCCTATGTGGCCTCATTATGCCTAAAACAGCTTGCTGTATGGGTCATCCAAATCAGAAAGGAGTAAGTCTGGGAACATGGGAATCTGAAAGTGACTCCCTTAATCATTGCTCCTAACTCGAATCCATCTGCCTCTCCCAGGCTGAAAGCAAGTGGAGGAATTCTGTGAGGTCCTGATTTATGTGGAGTCCCTGGGTCCTAGAGAATGGTGTGGGCCTTCTGAATGCGTAATCTGGACAAGCGTATCATAGTCCACTCAAGGACCTAAAACTTGGGAAAACTTGGCATACAGAGATCTGTAGTCCTCTAAGGGAACGTTGATGTCAACTTAGTATGAATGTGCCAAATCCCCAATAGGCAAGGTGGGAGATGAACAAGTAAGGTGGGTCTTTCCTCCCTGGAGATGGGCCACCACAGGGAGATGGCAGTGGAAGAGGTGCCAGCGGGCCTCCATTGACACTGCAGCCCATGAGACTAGAGACTCCTTCACCTTCCCTGCCTGTGGGATCCCTGCTAGGATACTCTAGCTACCATCCCAGAGGGCCTCCAATTTATGGAATCCCATTATTCAGCGAGAAGATCAGGCAGGGCATCAGAATTTGCATTCAGTGAAATGGAATCATTAGAGCAGAGAAAGGAAGACCTGAATTAGAAAGGAAAACAAAAGCACTCAAGGACAATCAAGCATATCATATTCAGTAGACTTATTCAAGGAGACAATGGTGACTGTTGCAATCCAAGTTAGTAGACTGGAAGGTCAAGTACAAAAACTTCTCAAGGAAGACACTAAAATTATCTGAGATGTCATGAAAGACATGTTGAATGGAGCCAGTGGCCTAAAATGCAAATAATAATAAAGGAATGCATAGAGGAAAACCAATAATAAACATTAGAAGAATATTTCCTAGAGCTGATAAAGACCTGAAGCAGCAAATTGAAAGTGCTCATTAAGATTTAGGGGGTATAAGAATTTAGACGCATCTGTAGGCACATTGTGGGGAAAATACTGATCTCTAAGGAAAAGAACATCTAGCACTCTTAAAGGCAGAAATATAATTCCCATAAAAGAATGTCTTATCACCAACATTGGAAGAAAGACGATGGTAGAACAGCATCAACTTATATCCACCCAAAATATCATTAATCTGTCAGGATGGGCAAAAGCTATTTGCAGAGGCGAGGATGTGGAAAGAATATTGCTTAAGAATTGCATCTGGGTTAAATACTGAGAAGAGACCTTAGCCCAGCAACAAATGAGAAAACTCAGAAACCTCAAAATTGGGAAAGATAAAAGGAGTGAGCAATGATTATATATAATATGCATGTTGCATATACATATGCATATCTGTATATGTATACATATATTTATATATATGTGCAAGATCATATATAGTTATCTGGATAAATATAAACAAATTTCAAAATGAATAATAGTAGATTATCTAGCAATGTGTAATATGAAATTAAAGGCACTTAGTTCAGAAGTTTAATACAAAAGGAATATAATGTAAGGAAAAGTTCATAAATACCAGACCTTATCTGGCAAGCTTAGGAAAAAGGTTTACCAGGGAGGCCATGAAAACACTTCAAAATCTCTTTAGAGGAAGAATCAAAGGAAGGGCAGAGAGTGGAAATGGGTTTTTAAAATCTCATTTTATTGGAATGTATTCAAGTAGGAGAAAAGAAATGAATTTGCTGGAGGGTGAGCCTTAATTTTAAAGAAGAGTAGATATTGGCATCTGATCATATACAGCAAGTGAATAAAAATTAGCCATCAATGACACGGGAAAATACTATAGACCTTCCAAATTAGCCAAGGCAAAGGAGAATAAATAGGAAAATTAAGACAAGATAAAGAGGAAACAAGGATATATACAGCATAGTAGTTAATATAAAATAAAAGGAAAGTAATACATCAGGTATGTCAGTCACTGTATTAAATGTACAAGGACAGGATTCTAGCATGAAATACAGAGACAGCACATTTCTTTATAAAACAAAACACAACTAGATATTATATATAAGGAACACTCAATTCAAAATAATTTTTAAGTAATTTAAAAATAAATGGAGTAAACAAAAAGGTACCAGACAAACTGAAACAAAAGTAAAACAAAAGTGGCAAAGTGGAATTTAAGGATAAGAACCAAATAGGATCAAAAGGGATATCATATAATGATAAATTGCACAATTTTAGAAGATGTAACAGTCATAACTGACATGAACCAAACAAGGAGAACTTGCTAAAAATGTAATGATGGTGGAAATATCGATATGCTTCTCTTACAACTTGATATTCCAGTTCAATAAATAAAGAAGGACATAGAGAAGCTGGAAAATACAATTAATAAGCAAGTTAATATGCATAACACCTTATGTTTTGAATACATTTTTTCAAATACTGATGAAACACTTTCAAAAATTGGTCATATGTGTGGCCACTGAGGGGGAAAAAACAGAAAGGTGTATAAGTGGAGAGCTTTTATAAGCTACATTCTCTGATCATAATCCAATAAAATGGAAATACATCATTAAATGGTAAACAAAAGAATCTCAATGACTTGAACATTAAGAATCATAAAGAATCTTTAAGAATCAAAAAGTAAATTAAAAAGGAAATTAAAAACTGCCTAGAATGCAATGAAAAAGGACACTATAACAAAATCTGCAGAACACATCAAAAGCTATGTTCAGAGGAAAATTTATAGTCTCAATTGCCTTCATTATTAAAGAGAAAGCTGGTGAATAATTGTTCACTTAAAACTGAAATAGGAACAGCAAAATTAAACAGCTAAGAAAATGAAATTGAAAAATCTTTTAAAATGGGGGAAAAATGAAGAAAGGACAAATGACTACAGAGCTTGTTTTTGAAAAAACCAATAAAATAGATACAAATCTTATGGCTCTGATAAAGGAGATGAAAGAAAGCAAAAATAGATGAAACAGAAGGAGAGGGAGACATAGCCATGATGCAAAAGAGATTAAAAGCATGATGAGAAAATAATACATGCAACTCCATGGCAACAGATGAAAATGAATAAGTTTTTAGCAAAATATCTCTAACTCACCAACTTTTCTTATTCAATGCCCCTATTTCACCTCTTGTTCTCTCTTATTCTCTCCTTTTTATGTATCTCTCTCCTCCATGCCTGACTCCCCAACCCTTGGCTGGTATATCTTCCTTCAGTCAAGCATCGTTCTAGTTTTGTTGACCTACCCTGTACCTGGGAGGATTCTGTTTATTCCAGCTTGAATTCAGCCTGAATTGATTTGGTTCTTTTACTTTCATACCTTATTTCCAAATTCTCGGAGTAGCTCCTTCCTGTCCCCCAGGTATGCCAATACATGGCAGCTATCTCATCTCTTTTAATATTTCAAATCACTTTCACATTCATTATGGTACCCTCTCACAGGGTTTGTAGGTTTATTTTTCCATTTTTTAGCAGAATTTTTAAAATTTTAGATAGTGAAAAAAATGTTACTACTTCGGGTAATAGTTTTACATGAAAAGTAAAAGGAAGTGTTTTGACAAGATAAATGAGAGAAAGTAGTTCTTCAGTGGATTTTAATTATCAAAGGCACTTGACAAACAGACACATGCACACATATATAGCCATACATATAGTTATATTATCTCACCAGGAAGTTTGATCAGTTATGATCTCCAGCCTCAAAAGATCAAGTAAAAGTACTTAGAAATTAGTGAGATTCTAGAAATTGTAGAATGGTTTTACATAACTGGTGGGAATGTAACTGCTAAGAGTGAACATCCAAATCTGTGGTGCCTCCCTCCCAAAATTTGGAGACTCTCTTAGGCAGAACACATACTTTTCCAATCATTCTCAGCAACCAGAACATAGTCTCATTTTCCAGATGGAAAAAATCCAGTAGGATCAACAATAAAATGTCACTGTCTATATCAGTAAGCACTTGCTGTGTAACAAATGACCCCCAAATTACTATCTTATAACAACAAACAACTATTTAGCCCTCAATTCTGTGGATCAGCAATTTACGCTGGATTTGGATGGGCTCTCTCACATGTCCAAGGTCAGCTGAAGGTCAGCTATGCTGATATTCGGTGGGTTCTCTTACATGACTAAGGCCTTGGCTAGGACAACTGGGCTGACTCAACTCTGGCCTTAGTGGTTGCAAATCTTCCAGCAGGCTCAGTCTTGTCCACATGGTTTCTGGGAATGGTTCCATGAAAGAGTTGAAGTGCATGAAGCCTCTTGAGGTATAAGTTTTCCAACAGGCATGTCGTCATTCCTGCCAAATTCTATTGGCTAAGGGAAATAACAAGGCCTGCCCTGATGCAAGAGATGGGGAAATAGGCCCCACTCACTGATATGAGAAGATGTGCAGGCACAGGTATGAATACAAGGAGGAGAAGAAATGGGGTCACTTTGCAAGCCCAGCAACCTACATCTGGCGTCTTTCCTGTGGATGCATGCCTGGGCTACAGGAAACTTCCACTCTTGTCTCTTAGTCTCCTGCTCCCACCCAGTTAAGTTCTATTCCACTGCTCACCCTCTTGCTTCTGCAGGTGAGCCTTAGGCATCAATCCTTGTGCCCCTCATCTTTGAACGCCATGGAATGCATGTCAGGTTTCCAATGGTGTTCCAAAGCCTCCTCACTTAACCTGGAATGGGAGACAGTCAACCTTACCTCCCCATTGGATTGGGGGGTGGTGCACAGTCTCCAACATCTCTCTCCACAGGAGTCCTTCCCTGGCCTTTCTTATCTCCTGTCTCATTCATGGGTGATCAGCCAAGGATTGAAAAACTGGTTTTGTGTTTTTCTTAGTTTTGATTTCCCTAGAAGCAGACCCTGAGACAAGGAAGTGAGTGCAAGAAGATTGGTAGAGACGGGATCCCAGACACAGATTGGGAAATGCAGAAGTGAGTCAGGGAGGAGAAGGAAGCCAGTGCAAGACGTATGTTTTTCAATCCAGTTACCACTGTGGGCAAAATCTCTGGGAGTCAGCAAACAATACACACCTCTGGGTTATCCTACCCAGGGAGTGAGGGGGCTGGGGCGTTTATACACCAGCTGTCATGCAAACTCCCAGCCTGCAATGCACGTGTGCAGACAGAGGAGGCACCAGCAGCCAGGGAAAATTATCACGCAAAGGAGGGCAGAAGCTGGCAGTTAGGAAGTTGGGCCAGTTTTCATTGAAGTATAAAGATGAGGGAAGGGGTAGGGGAGGACCAGGAGTGTTTGCCCCCTGGTTGTCTTATTTGCCCCCTGTAGACAGTGTGACAACTCCAGCAAACTCCAAAACAACAGGAAACACTGAGGTATAGCACCCTGTTACAAATGCAATACTCAAAATGCCTTTCTTTCCCTTGGTCTCACCCTCTCTCAGAAACGTGTTTTCCCGTTCTAACCAGTCTCTATGATTTTTATAAGTTATACATATTTCCATTCTTGTTTTTCAGAACACCTTTAATCCCAAGATTAAGAGTCATTGTTCCGCTCCCTTTTCCTTTCCCTATAAGACTCTATAAATTCTCCCCTGCCAATATCTTCTCAGACATATATCCTACATCTGCTGTAGGGTCTGACCCATAGCAGAGGCTCAATATGTCTTTCTGGAATAAATGAATTAATCAGTAGGATCCATTATTCTTGAAAATGAAGCATCAAGGATATTTTCCATGACAATACCAGATACAAAATATTCTTGTAGCTGCTCTTCTTGGCTCCCTTAAGAGGGGCAGCCACTCATTACCTAAAACTTTCTGTTAGTTTTAACCAGTGGTTTATCACGGAAGAAATTCAACACGACACATTCCGTTTGTCATAGTTATTCTATTTCCTGCAACTTTTTAATGTTTTTTTCTGAAGGCCTATGCCTATCATTTTCCATTTGGTAAGCTTAGATTGCCATTAATTTTATGCATTATGTTTTAGAAATAAAGAACTGCATTTATCCCAGTCTCTCCCTCCCTCCCTCCCCCACCCCTCTCTCTCTCCTCTCTCTCCCCTTTCTCTCTCTCTCTCTCCCCTCTCTCTCTCTCTAAATGGCTCTGTCTCCCTCCCTCCCTTCCTCCAGCCCTTCTTCACCCACCTCCATCCCTCCCTCTCTCCATCCGCTCTCAGACACACGTTCAAACACAGCAGTTTGTGCTTTTCGTGTTGTTCTCTCTGCCAAGCATTTCATCCCTCTCTCATCATCATCCATATACCTCCGTTGTTTTTTTGTAAGCTTCCTATTAAAATCAAACACACAAATGGAAAATGCACAAATCACAGGCACACAGCTCAGTGTGTTTTCACACATGTACATGCATGTGCAGGCAGCACTCCTCCCTCAGACCTTGGGAATCCAGCAGGACACCTGAGCCTCTGTCTGTTGCAGTCTCCTTTTTCTTCCAGGAGGACCAGTGACAACTGCACTCAGGCTCTCTCTCCACCATCGTCCGCACCCAGTGTGTGGGAATCCCAGGCACCCCTGCCCTCCAGAAGGCCGTGCCAGTCTCAGGTCTCTACTCAGACTTTCCTTCCTGACTTGGTCTTAATTTTATGTTTGTTTTTGAGTGCTGCTAGCTCATTCTCTAGCTTCTTCTTTAGTCTTATCATCTCGTTTGGCTTCTTAAATGTGAGTTCCATTTTCAAGTGCCCTTGTTCTCTGTAATTTCTAGGAGTGAGTAGAAAGGAACTGATTTGAAGGGACCCTCTCTTTCATGGAGTAAGTTTCCCATAAGCATTCTTCGCCTGTCTTTTGTTTACAGCATTTATCTCACCCTCTTGGAGCATCAGGGCTACAACTCCTCTGTCACCTTTGTGCTATAGTCTCAGTGCCTGGTACATTGTCTGTGCTCAACTATTTTCTCAGTAGATATGCAATGACTCTCTCCCTGGGTTCCATGTGGGAGGTCTTTGAATTCTCTATTCATTTCCTTTTGTGCTGTAACAAATTTCCACAAATGCAGTAGCTTAAGATAGCCGCAATTTACTACCTTATGGTTCTATAGATCAGAAGTCTGGCACAGGTCTCACTGGGCTCACATCAGCATATCATCCTGTCCACATTGCTTCTGGAAGCTCCAGGAGAGGATCTGTTCTCTTGCTTTATCCAGCTTCTAGAGGCCACCTGTGTTCTTCATTTCAGGACCCTTCCTCTATCTTCAAAGCCAGTGGCAAAGCATCTTCAAATCTCTCTCACACTCAGACACTCCTGCCTCCCTCTTACAAGGGCCCTTGTGATTACGCTGGGCCCACCTGGATAATCCAGGATAATCTCCCCATTCTGAGATCCTTAACTTAATCACATCTGCAAAGTCCCTTTTGCCATGAACATCGCATAGTCACAGGTTTTGCGGTTTAAGATGTGGACGTTTGGTGGGGGCTGGGTGTTGGCGACTTCCTCCCAACATTCATTTTACTGGAAAGCAGCACGATAGGTTTGCAGGATTGGGATTGTGCAGTGGCTGATTAGGTGGGTTCATACTGAATTGGGCCAGTCAGCAGTGTCAAAATAAATATATTGCTTTGGATTAACTTCCTACTAATTTTCAACAATTTATGTCTGATGAATTTCTATCAGCTTTAAATATCCCCCTCCAACACATGTGCACAGCTATGCACAAATCCAGTAAACATCATTCCGATAAGTTGACTCTAATGAAGAGTTTCGATACTGTTGGCCACTTCCTCTCAAGAAAACAGGCTGCCTAATTTCCAGGCCAGTTCTCTAGAGTAGGAATGCAAGGCCACACAAAGGAACAACAATAAAGACGGCCATCCAAGCTATCTTTCCTTCAGTCATCTGCTCCCACTGCCATGCCAAGCCAAAGAGCACATCTCAGGGATCTAACCTCTTCTCCCTCCCGGTCCCCTTCCATGATCCATTTCTTTATCGTTCCCACAGAGCAATTCCAATGTATTTTCAGAGGACACTGCATCCTGCTTCAAATCTGAGTGACACTGGATTCCTCTGGGCATCTTCCCTTGAACAATTCCAAATTTCTCCATGTTTAGTTAATATTCTTTATAGTCTGTTACCATGGGCTTTGGTGATGACCAGTGTCTAGTAGCATCTCCTAATTTTCTATCCTTTCTTCCTCACCCCCATGTCAGCAAGTTTCAGGGGTAAAAATGGAAAGAAGCCATTGCTCCATCCCCTTTTCCTGGAAGTCTTGTTTTATATTTTAAAAGACCTTTCTAAATACTAAACTACTCTGGCCCAAATGCTCTCACATCACAACCGAATGCTATTTTCATTGCTTGGAAATAAAAAGAGTAAATCAGTAAATAAATAAATTTCACAGGACTACTATTTTCAAAGGAGATTTTGGAATTAACTTTCTGTTATCCTCAGCCATGTTCTTTGGACAATTCCTAAACCAGTGTCCCAGAAGTGGCTGAGTGGTAGCTCATGAGCTTCGAAATGCTGTTTGGTTACTTTTGACCTTTCATTGCTAATCTTCTCTGTCCATAGTCATGTCTTCTCAAGGTGTGATTCCTCATCCACTAACAGCAAATCCAAAATGGGAGAAAAGAGAAACTGAGTTGGCAGCTAATCAGAGATCTATTCTAGAATCTAGAAAGGATGCAAGAAAATCATATTACTGGATGTCAGAAGTGACACAGGCCATGTCACCTCCAGGAGCCACCTTTACCATAGATGTTCTGGAGCACTCAGAAGAATCCTTTGTCTGATGAGGACCAATTACATAAGTGGGTCCAATGTGACATGCATGTATTCCAACCCCTGCCATAGAACCAGTCAATGGTGATGATGGTGACATATGGGCACACTCCCTCTGCCCTCTCTCTGCCTCCATTTCTACATTAGACCTGCATGTTCACTGCTGCCCCACCTGGATACCAGGATCTTTAACCAAAGGGTTCAATAGGTTAATTGTTTCTCAAACTGGGTTCTCTAGAGCCCTGAGGTCCCACAAAGTGTTTTGGAGGGAGGGGCACTCTAGGGAAAAGCTGAGTATATGAGCTTCCAGATGCTTTACCGTCAGATCAACCAGTGTAACATGTGAGATTCCTTACACAATTTTTTAATTCAACTTTATTGAGATACATTCATAAACCAGATAATCATCCAAAGCGTACATTTAATGGTTCACAGTATCATCATATAGTTGTGCATTCATCACCACAATCAATTTTTGAACTGTTTCATTACTCTTAACACAATTTTGATATAAAGAAAGTTTCATTGATAAGAAGAAGTTGAAAAACTTCTGTATCCCAAATGATGCTGATGTATCAGTCTTCCATATCACCAAACTCTTAAGTTGGAGAATTCTATCCTTATCAAGTACTCCATAATTATTAATGGACTATAATTAGAAATCAAATAGAGCAATTTTGTCTTCCTTCTACCCTCCCATCATGAAGTAACCAAATAAATATTTTCTCCCTACCCCAGAATTTGGGCACCTTTTCTTTTGAGCACATACATAGGTGGAAGGGGCGTGGGAATGGGAGAGGATGCATGTTCACAGGCTATAACGTAAGGGCTGGGTGGGACCATACTCACTGGTTGCGTTGGCAGCAGTTGGCCAAAATCATGATAAAAGTCACCTTTGTACCAGCTTCAGCAAAAGGATCAAAGGTGACTGTCTATAGCCAATGATTCTGAGAATACTCAGGCTGAGTTGCTAGCTGGTGGAAAGACATCTTTGGCCCGAGTCTCTGAAAACAACACAGAGACAAGAACCTAAACATCCAACTTCCTGCTCTCCTGCTTTGATTTACTCTAGGAGCTACAGTAGTTTTTGTCACCTTCACAACACACACCCTGCACTCAATGTTACTGAATATTATTACTTGTTCCCCCTTCTAAATACAAGTATCAGTAATACTTCCTGGTAGATGAAGTGCTACTATGTTTCTTGAAGAAAATGCTCCAAATCCTATGGTTAAGTAATAATTAAATGGTCTAAAATAGCTTCCATGGTGTTAAAAAAAAAAAAAAAACAAAACAACAACAAAAACAGCTGAAGTCAAGTGTTCAGTATTAGCCAGAACCTAATAAATCTTTTTTTAATTGGGAATGAGGAGGTATTGTAGATATGTGTTTATTACGGCCATTAAACTAAATTTGGTGCTCTGCAAATTGTAAAATAAATGAAGAATTGCTCTGCACTATTCTTGTCAGTCAAATGCTGAGATGTTAAAAATCACCTGAGATCTATTTGAAAAAGTGCACAAGGGATTTTTCCAGCAAGCGCCTGGGTCTGCCAGCAACAAAATTTTGTTTCTTTTCCCTAGTTCTAGCTAGAGGGACTGTGTTTGTTAGATCCTTTACTTCAGCTCAAAAGTGAGTATAGGGTTCTTGGGCTTGATCTGCAGAGATGGCTGAGCAAAGAGGCTGAATTATGTAGACTTACACTCACACACACCTAGAAGAATCCAGGAATAAATCAGGTGTCACCTCACAGGACCTGAGTCCTGATCCCATATTTTTAGCTGTACAAGAGGGGAGGAAGAGAGAAAAAGAGTATAGTTTCCTATAATCTACTTTCAAATAGAACCACAAATTCTTAACCACAGTGGAAAAGGCTTCCATAAATGAAGCTTCTGTGAGTGGTTTGTGGCTTTCTTAAGTATATAAACCCAAAAATGGAATATATATTTTTGTTTTATATTTCTGTGTACATACAAAAATATTTTTAAATGCAGACATATGTATATTTTCAGCAGGAAATGGAATATCACTCTGGTTTTTAAGTTCTTCCCAGTGGTACCAAGTTGTAAAGAAGATGATTGAAGATGCAAAACTTAGGTCATCCCAGAAGCAGGGAGATTTGTTACAACCGTTGTGGAAACTCTAGGTCCAGGGCTGGGGTGACTTAAAGGACTCCCCCATTTGAGACAGGAGGCCCCAAATAGAACCAGAATTAATGTCCTTTTCAAAGACTCTGAAAGTGGTCTCTCTGTTGTATGAATTGAGGGCCATCTTCCCCCAAATACTCAAAGCACTGTTGGCGTATTTTTCTGGGTTAATCTCTTTAAATGAGGTATGCTTTTCTCTTATAATTCTCTTTTAAAGGGCAATGCCCATATAGAAACATAATACATTGTGGCACAAGTTAGTTCTACAGACCCATTTTCCCCTTCCCTGAGGTCAAGATGGAAGAATGGAATTGAAGGAAGAAGGTACTGACAAGAGAAAGGTGATAAGAAAAAGTACCAGGCCACTAACAACCATTTCTCCATTTCAGTGTTGCTCAATTCTGGCCACAGGCTATCTAAACCAGCCTTTTGACCCCAGGGATGTTGTCCAACTTTAAAATTCATTAATAAACTTAGAAGCTATGAGGACCCAAACCACCGGACAACAGGACTATTTGAAAAGATAAATAGCAAAGTCTTATTCATCACCAGGTCCATTGAATTCATGACTGTCTACTTCTACTTCTTCCCATCTCCAGAACCCTTTTCTGAGGCACTAGCACTCCACTAGGGCCTCCCAAAAGGCCTTTCCACATTCATTCTTGACCCCAACCCCATCGTAATTTCACAATGCAGCCAGAGTGATTTTTTCAAGATATAAATCTGACCAGGTCATCCTTGCTCCTTAAAATTCCTCTACAGGTTTGCCTTGTCCTTGGGAGAGGGCTCAACCCCTAAATGGTCCACAAGACCCTCAGGTTTGGCTTCTCCAGTCTCCTCTAACCTCTTCTTGCCTTCTCTTTTCTCTGTCCCACCTGCCCACCATGAACTCTCCTGCCACCAGGCCTTTGAACTCTTCCCTCCTTTCTTTCCCCACCTGTCCTAGAGATCCAAGTCTTGCTACCTTGGAGACTCCTTTCTGGTTTCTCTAATTAGGTCAAAACCAGCTATAAATATTCCTCCTCTTAAGGATAAGCACCACCACTGAAGTTGCCCATTGGTTCTATATACAATATAGTTAATGACCATCTCCCTCACCAGATGGTCAGTGACAATCAAGCAGAGAGAAAGTCTGTTTTATGACTCTTGGGGCTCATATCTACATTTCTCAGCCTCTCTTTTGGTTAGTGTGGCCATATGAATGAGGTCCGGCCAGGGGAATGTGGGCAGAAGCAATGTGGGCCGTTTCAAGAACAAGTACATATAAAATGTCCATATGCAATGCTCTATACTTCCCCCTCCTTAAGCTGGGTGAAGTGGAACAAGGATAAAGATCTCGAGAAACTATAAAAGAAAAAGAGCCCGAGTCACAAACGGGACAAATTTACCCAAAACAGAACACACGTATTAACTTTTATTGTGTTAAGCTCTGAGTTTTGGGAGTTTATTTGTTATAGCAACCAGCACTGCTCTAATAAAATGCCATTCTATCCCCCAATTCAGTGGTTAGCACAGTACCTAAGACATAGCAGATATTCAACAAATATTTGTTGATTAGATGGAAGTGCCAGTTTTTGGTATATGGGCCAACTTTGGAATTGATAGAGGAGATTGGGCATCTGCATTTGATTAAAACTTTGGGAAGCAATGTCATTTTTTTTAACATTATCTGAAGAAGAAAAGGAAGATGCACAGATACCTCGGAGAGAATGAATTTTCATATCGAGAAAAAGAATTCATCCTTAATTTTTAAATGTATATTAAATAAGATGATTGTATATACATTCAAATTTAATGAATACCAAAGAGGTATTAAAAACTAGTTTTTTCCTCTGAAGTTTCCATTTGAGCTCAACTGGAAGTTCCGTGAATCCCCACATTGCAGAAGGGAAGTACAGTCTGCAGAGCTGACCAGACCTGCACATAACCTTGTATGTGCTGTGTGACCCTGAGCAAAATCCTTCATCTCTCCAGGCTTTGGTTGATCTTCTGTAAAATGAGGATAATAATTAAAAGAATAACTGATATAATGTATGTAAAGCACCTGCCAGATATGGAACATTTTTGGAACTCAAATTATGTGAGTGATGCTAATGGTGATGCTAATGATGGTAGCCACTGTGAAAATAAAATGGGGCATTAATTTATTGATCTAGAGAACAGAAGAGCAAAATGATACAAATTTGGTAAGCATGCTGAACTCTGCTTCAAGGAGATATCACCAGGCTGAAGTCACCTTTGAAAAAGTACTTACTATAATTATAAGAGGAATGTTTGCTGCATAATTTTTTAAAAAACTTTTAGGTATAAAGAAGAAAATTCTCAAGAGAGAACTGCTGCTAATTTATTAGTGCATCTATGTCAAGACTTCAACCCTCTACTTAGAAATACTTACAGAATATCTGTGTGTATGTGGAATTACAGTTTAATCCAAAGAAAATGGGTTCTGATGCCAGAGTGTCTGTGTTTGCAACCTGATGTCATCATCGCTATTTGTGGGTTTGTTACTGTGACTTTCCAAGTCTGAGTTTCTTGATCTGTAAATTGCGGAAAATAATTGCACCGATTTTCTCAAGTTGTTTCATTGATTAAGGAATTAATACATGTAATGTGCTAAAACAGATCCTGGCATAACAGAAGCAATAAATAAATGTTAGTTGCTGTTGTAATTGCTAATGTTATTATATTTATTTGAGTTTATCTGTTCGTTGAGAAGAAAAAAATGCAAAAAGGAGTATAAGAGACAAACAGACAGGATATCGGCACTTTGGTTTTACATATTCAGTCTAACACAATACTAAGCCAATCCAAACCTGAAGGAAATCACTTGATTTTTTACAGTTTCAATTTTGAAGTCTGTTCTAGATTTCTTTTTTATTTTACTATTTGAGGGTACATATTCCCTAACACTGTTTTAATTTTCTTAGCTTTCTTTTTCGACTATTTGTGTAAGTATATTTTTTATTTGTATATTCCAAAATATTCTTGGAGTTAGTATCTTTTCACGCTTGCCAATACATTTCAGAATTTTTAATCATGGTTTAATCTGATTTGGAATCATTTTGCAATTGCATTAACTTTGAGAATTAGTTTGGGAAGAATTGAAAACTTTATGATACTAATTCTTTCCATATAGAATATGGTATTTCTCTCCATTTGTTTATTACTCTTTTGTTGTATGACTTAATCAGGTTTTATACTTTTCAGGTTTTGAAATAGAACTTCCATGTTTCTTGTTTATGTCTAGATAGTTTTCATTTTTATTGCCATTGTGCATGGGGTCTTTTTTTTTTCTTTCCATTTTCTTTCCTAACTAGTTATTTTTGCTGTGGAAGAAAGCTATTGATTTTGATCTATTAATTTTGTACCCTGGTAAATTACTGAACTCTTATAAGTTTAATAGTTAAATTCATCAATACTCTTGGATTTGTAATATGGACAATCAATTCCTTTACAAATAATAAATTGGGTCTCCTTTTCACCAGTGGTTTATCTTAACTGCCCTGACTGGAATATCTTCTTTTAAATGGGCATTATGACAGCAATAAAAAAATACCTTAGTTTTTTGCCATATGCTTAAATCTAAAGGAGGTGCTGCAAGTGCTTTAACATTAAGAAGAACGAATGCCAACATTGTTGGTTTGATAGAGATTTTTAAAACTCAAGTTAATCTTAGCCTCTAGAGTATATTTAAAAAAAAAATCAAGCTAAAGCTGAACTTTATCAAGTGAATGTTGTTAAATATCAAAATAATGGTAGTTTTGGCTTCTTTGACTATTGAAGAGATAGACTATATTCATCAGTTTCTTGATATTGATATTAATCAATTTTTTTTAATACTGAAATGTTTTCACATTCCTGAAATAAAACCTACTGAGTTATTTTGTATTCTTACTTTGATATTTTCCTGGATTTGATTCACTAGGATTTCTTGAGAGTTTCTACACCTTTATTTTAAAAATAAAATAAAGAGTTGTGATATGGCTGTGTGTGTGTGTGTGTGTGTGTGTGTGTGTGTGTTTAATAAGGTTTTAGCAACATGGGTGTGCTCAGTATATAAATTGTTATGGACTGTGTTCCCACTTTTTCTCTGAAAATTTCAATATGCACCAAAACATCTGGGGTTGATACCAAATATGTATCTAATTTGTTCTATGAATATTGATCTATTCAAGGTTTCCACATCTCTTGAGCATATCTGAGCATACAATTACCCAGATAATCATATATCCCATTGAGATTACCATGTTTCTTAGAAAAAGCCTACTTGTTATTATTTTAGTTTATTAACCAAATTCTATTTGTTGTTCTATAATTTTTAAGTATTCTCTATTATTTTTAGTATATTATTCCCATTATGAAAATTGATTAAATTTTCCATGCACAAAATGTCAATAGTTTTATTTTCAAGAACCAGCTATCGAATGTATTCTTTCACTCTACCCATTTTTCTATTTCTTAATTTCTATTTTTCTTTATTATTTCATTCTTTCTACTTTCTTAAGGAAAGTTTTTTTTTTTTTTTCAATTTCTTATATTGAATGCCTTCTTGATTTAGTGTCACTTTTAATGACCATAGAGAAATTACTCTATGACTATGCCTCAGTTTTGGTTAAAACACATTTATTTCAATAAGTAGTCTTATCGTCTCTATTTTCTAAACAGTTGCCTAATTTTTTAATTTTCATTTTTCTCTTTGACTTGGAATATTTCACTGATTTTGGTTTTTATATGTCTAACTTTTGTTAGTAATTTGCAGTTTTATTTCAGTTTGGTGAGAGAATGTATCCTTTAGGAGTTCTTGTTTTTTTAATGCATTGAGATTTTTTTCTATCTAGTGTGATGTTAAAAAGGCCACATATTCTCAACTTTGGAGGAAAAAGATCAGTCTCAAACTATGAATTCAACTACATCAATGAACTCACTCAAATCTATATTCAGATTTACTTTTTTGTTTAATTCATCTGAGAAAGACTGACTTGTATGTTAAAATTGCTCACTCTAAATTTTTCAATTATTTTCTTGTATTTGTAATAAAAATTTTGTTTCATATGTTTTTAGTCTATAATATTGGACTGCTATACCGTTATTGGGAACTATGTCTTTTATCAGTGATGCTGTTAATGATTTACTTGATCTTTGTGAATGCTTTTTAACTTTGAATTTTTCTTTGATATTAATATTACTTCCCTTGCTTGCCTGCTTTTATTTGTGTTTTTCTAATATATCTTTTTCCCATATTTTTATATTCAGATCTGTACAGCTTTTTTTTTACTTGGTTTACGTTGATTTAATTTTTAGCTCAATATTTCCCATATACACCTTCTTATAAAGTTTTAAGGAGGTTGAAGTGAGATAATTTATGTAAGATACTTAGTATATAGTAAGTTATCTGCAACTTTTAATTCCTTCTTTCCTCTAAGATCAGTGAAAGTTATTTAAATGGGTAGATGGAACACTCTTTATGGTTAATTTTCATATTTTCTAAAGTGAAGCAGACTTCACTAGGTTATTTGTTTTAGCCAATGCTAGTAGCAAAGTCTAGCAGCAAAAGTCTTACTCAAAAAGAGAAGAGCTAACTGACTCAAATGAAGGCATGGTGAAACCCTGCTGATTTCAGCCCAGCCAACATTCATTTTAAAAAAAAAACACAACTTTTTATTGTACAACTCAAGATTTACTATTTTAACCACTGTCAAGTATATAATTCAGTGGAATTAATTACATTTGCAATATTGTGCTACCATCACCAACATCCATTACTCCAGTAGAAACTCTGCACCCATTAAGTACTCCCCTCTCCCCTGGTGCCTGGTAAACTGTAATCTACTGTCTTGATGAATTTGCTTATTTTAGGTCTTTAGTATAGGCAAGATCATAAAATATCTGTGGGTTTTTTTTTTTTTTCTGGATTATGTCACTCAACATGATGTCTTCAAAGTTCATCCATGACATAGCATGTATTAGAGCTTCATTCCTTTTAACACCCAGACAACATTCTTATCTGTCTATGGTGGGTGTATGGAATTCCATGGTCTCTAAATAGGTATTCAGAATTTTCCTAGACTATGAGAGTAGATGAGATTTTTAAGCAGATTTTTAGAATTTGTGTTTAGGGATTTGAAAGCGGGAAGATGCGGAAAGAAATGCTTGGCGTTACTAAATTGCAAAGGGAAATGGGAGAAGGAACCACAAGACAAAGGGGAGTATACTGAAGACAAAGAAAACATTTCCTATTCCATAAATTTGCCAGATTTGATCCTTAATTCCAATGCAGGGGTCACCTCCACGATGCATTTGAGATGTCTGGGTGGGTTTCATCCCAGAGAGAGAAGCACAAGCTTTCTTCCCTGTTTTTTTGCTGCTAATTCAAGCTGAGAAATCAGTGACCCAAGAGAAGGCTCTGCTAGCTCTTTAATTCTTTTCTCATCTTGTTGGAGAATCCTGGATAATTTTATGTGAAATGTTCTTCAAGGAAGATGGGACCAAAATACATGCTGTTTCAGATGTTCCCAAATGAAAGATGATATTTCCTCATAGCGTCAGCTAGTGATTTCATAGAACAGATCCCCAAGAACGGACAAGGAAGAGATAAAAAGAAAAGAGAAATCCACTTAACTTTAAAAACTTTTCCATTTGAACAATTAACCCCAAAGACATCAGAAAAGGTATTTTTGAGTGAGATTCTTTTAGAACATGCTCACACGCTCACACATCCTCCCATGATACCCATAGCATTGCACAAAGTAGCAGGATTGTTGAAAGTCCAGGTAAAGAAGTCAAAATTCAAAGCAAACAACAATAAGATAGAAAAATCTTTCTTAAGTTTTCAGATATAAATTGTCTATCCTTTTTTAAAAATTGAAACATAAGATATTTAATTCTATGTTTATGTATCAATGTGCAGCAGGGAGGCACGTACGTCTCTCCAGGCGTAACCACATATATAACCACAATCTAATTCCTCTTATAATATGTCTAAGGAATAATGAATGAGATTTATATTCTTTAGATTCAGTCATTTCTTCAGTTTCTCCATGTTACTGAAATCTCATTGTCACACTCAGGATTTGTCTTCATCTAGGGATCTCTTTCAAAGCATTTCACTGCCTGTGACAAGACAGAGTCAGTAAAATGCTGATGAGTTTGGATTTCTTTCTCCAGTCTCCCAGCTTTTCCATCTTGTAGTCTGGCATCTCATTCTTCTCTTACATAAGATGCTATATTAGAAATTCCTGCTTGATCTTGAGATATATGAAAGTGCTGACTGATAAGGTATCAGGTACAGCTCAAACTCAGCCTTTAATCACTTCCACTGTTAAAACATTTAATAGTGTAATTAGGAAAAATTCA
This sequence comes from Choloepus didactylus, assembly GCF_015220235.1. Classification (NCBI taxonomy): domain Eukaryota; kingdom Metazoa; phylum Chordata; class Mammalia; order Pilosa; family Megalonychidae; genus Choloepus; species Choloepus didactylus. The sequence continues at coordinate 23,031,199 of NC_051325.1, read as the reverse complement.
GAAAGCACTTCAAAGCCTCACATAATGATAGACCTAGAAATTAGCAAGCCCACCAGGAGTTTTTACTCTACTCTTGATCCCAGTACCACAAGGATGAGACAATTTCTCAGTATTTTGAGAAACATTTCAGACTAAAATATGAAATAGATGCCCTATTTTGTCTGCTCTTTCTCTTTTTTTGCATCTCATGTTCCCTTCTCTTTTTCTTGAAAGATGTGTCCCTGAATAGAAAAATGTAATAATGTTTCAAATTCTCTCTTACAAGCAATGATCTCATTTTTTTTTTTTTTAATTATCTGGGAGAAAATTTGGGAAAGTAGAATCATTTTCTAGAGCAAATGATTAATGAATTTTTGTCAAAGTCTATTGAATCTGTACTAACTAGTGCCACATTTGATTTATTATACTAAAACTAAATCATCAGTAAGGACTCCAACATTTTTTTAAGAAGTCCCAGATGACGAAGCTCTTCAGAGGAGTCATTACAGGGTGCATATTTATTCTTTGATTAGTAAGTTCCCTACACAAACCAATCTGTATATTGGGCTTTTCATTTCAGTGAGGAAGATGCCATAATTAGCTGTTTTCATTTCAGTACCAAATCAGAACATGTTCTTTGAAACAAATTGATGGCACATTAAATACAAATATAATGATAATATTCACTAGATAACTATGATGTTTCTCCTGCAGGGTGAAAGAGATTCAGAATGCCCACTTTCCATAAAAAAAAATTATGCTTCCCATGCCTGCTATAAATAGTTAATTTTACATTAAAACAGATGTTGTAGTCTATGCTCCTGCAAGGAAAAAACCTGACTTCATAAGCTGAGGCGCATGACATGAGATACATTCAAAATATTTTGCAAATAGAATATGCCAGAGTTAGCAGAAAAGTCTGCTTTGGAAGGAAGGAAACTTTTATTATGAATAAAATTGTTGTTTGTCACTTTTATTTTACCAGGAGTCAAAGCCTGCTCCTTTTTTTTTTTTTTATTTTTCCTTGAAATCAGGTCACTTAATCCCTTCTGGGATGTATTCAGAATGAGTGTCTATATTTTCCTCTCAGATTAATCTGGAGAGAATTTCAAGTCGCAGATCTTCATGTAATAGGACACATGGAAATGGAGTCTAAAGTGCCTGACACTTCTAATGATATAGCTTCATTCAAAATGGCATTACTTGTGAATATAATTTACATGAAAATGTAGGCAAACCAAATTCCCACATGACCTTAGCAACACTAGCATTATATTCTTGCAATGAGCTTTATGCCTGTCGTATCCCACATACATGTGGTATCCTCTAGGTGCCAGCATTTGTGGATGGAAACCTATTTCTGAGCATGATATCTTACCTTTTCCTAGGATATTCTGTAAGAGTTATTATTAGTTTTGCTGGAACAAGAACCCGTAGTTAAAAATATTTGTCAGTTAAAGTTAGAACTAGCTAAATACAGGAAATTCAAAAGTTTAGGTGGACAGTCATTTCTATATTCATCAGCCACTGGGTTTTCTTCCTGTTTCTAAATACAGTGGCACACCCTGAGGACAGAGGGTGAGTTTTCATTCTCTGACTTAAAAGCTGAACAATATTACATGATTACTGAACTGACATTACCTCTATGCGAAATTTGTAAGGTACAGTATTTCCTTAAAAGACCCAAAATAAGCCTTTGAATGCTGGTTATATTCCTAATTACATAAGAAGAGTGATCCAGAAAAAAAAAGTTTATAAATTTATATAGAGCAATAATTCTCAAGATTTCTATATTGCAGGAACAATTTCTTTTTTTTTTAATTTCCAATCCATCAAGGATGGATACTTTTATAAAATAAAATAGAAATGACAATAGAAAATGAAATTAAAGAAAATAAGCAAAGGCATAAAAAATACAAGGGTAGATGTTTATTATTGGATGAAACAAAGAAATTGCATTGTAGTGAATATGATCAGAAAAAACATCACATAGGAAAATTGCTATAAAACTTTCTAAATGCTTACTCCCAACTTCTGTATTTATCTCATCACAGACTGGCACCCATCTTCAGGCCGTTCTTTGAGAATCACTGAGATACAGTGAATATTCTTAGCTTGTCTTTCTCCTTATTTATTAGATAATTGGTGCCTATCTCAGCATTTCTAAACAGGGTAGTAGCAGCAACATTTTGATGAAACAGCCTTATTTTTCCTGTATCTGTCTATCTATCCATCCTTGAATTTGTAGCTGAGGGTAATGCTGGAAGGCCGGGGAAGGTAAACAAAATTATAAGATGTGGTTTCTACTCTGTGAGAGTTAATTTTACATGTCAACTTGGCTAGGTTATGGTATCCAGTTGTTTGATCAAATACTGGCCTATTTTTTACTGTGGAGGTATTTTGTAGATAGGATTAGCATCCACAATCAGTTGATTTTAAGTAAAGGAGATGACCCTCCATAAGGTGGGTGGGCCTCATCCAATCACTTGGAGATCTTGACAGCAAGAACTGAGAATTCCAGAGGTCAGAATTTTTGCTGCAAGACTTTAATATCAACTCTCACCAGAATTTCCCTGTGGCCTTGTAAGCCCCCATAATCACATGAGCCAATCCAATAGCTTATAAAATACACATATGAAAATGAATATGAATATGAATATGAATATAAATATAAATACAAGTCCTGTTGGTTCTGTTTCTCTGGAGAACCCTGACTGATAGGTAAGTACACTAAAGAAATATAATGCTTTAAGAAAGGAAAACATCATGAGCATCCTAAGAGAGTTTTTCTCCACTGGTGGTCATGGATTAGTAGAATGTTATAGACTTCTTTTAAGGTACACTCCCTATGTGGATCAAATACTGTTAGCAGACTGAATAAATTCTTCATGTATATGGATTCTTCAACTTTTCCCATGAAAGGATGGGAAATAAGGTGTTTGTTCATTTAAAAATGCTATCTGAATGGATAATAACTATATGCCAATATACGTTTACCCTGTCAGTAAATTCAGAGATACAACTACAATTGTGGGGGCAAGTGGTGAGACACTCAGAAACATGGAAATACCAGTGGAAATGCTTAGAGGAAAGGTAGCAACAAGGAGAGCTAAAATGGTCAGAGAAGTTGTTGGGCATAATAAAAATTTGAGCGAGTACTAGAAGAATGGTTGACTTTTTTTTTCCATAGAAGTCATTCTAGGTGGGGGAAATAACTCAAGTGAAGACAACCAGACAGAAATAACCCTCCTAAAGGAAATGAAATAGACTGTGGGGGTGAGTTGGTCAAGAAGAAAATATATAGATTGTAGAGGGCCTGGAGCACCAGACAAAGGTGAACTTTATCCACAAGAACAGTGTGGTGGCTTTGATCTACGGATCCCAGAAAAACATGTTCTTAATCTCCATCCATTCCTGTGGGTGTGAGCCCACTGTAAACAGGACTTTTTGATGAGGTTACTTCAGTCAAGGTGTGGCCCAAATGAATCAGGGTTGTCATTAATCTTATTACTGTCATCCTGTATAAGCAGAATGAAATTCAGAACAGAGGGGGGAAAAAAACCACAGGGAGCAGCCAGAAACCAAACTTCAACAGAACCCAGAAGAGAAGGGAAAATCCAAAAGAGGCTGCCATGTATTGCCATGTGACAGAAAAGCCAAGGACCAAAGATTGCCAGCAGCCAGCAACAGAACACCATAGTCTTCTAGGAGAAAGCATTGCCTTGATGACATCTTGATTTTGAACTTCTCATATCCTCAAAACCATGAGCCAGAATATTCTCATTGTTTAAGCCAACCCATTACATGATATTTGCATTAGCAGACAGGAAACTAAACAATCAGAAATAGCAAAGTCATTTCAACATAAAAATTCCTCAAAGAGGAAAAATGCCGTAATTGTTTACTGATATCCGTCACAAGCACCTACCAAAGAAGTGGTGGCAGATATTTATTACTTCTGCCTTGGAGTTGTGGTTTCCAAAGCTGCATGAAGGTTGAAAATATGGAGCATCTTTTACAAATTCGGTGCTCCAGGCCCCACAGCATTTAGGAACTGGGCTAAATAGTGAAAGGGGACTAAAGACTTTCAAGTGCATGAAAGTGAAGTATAAGACGGAAGGAAAACTGTGTCATGAATACAGAATGGGCAAGGGTCCAAAATATGAGCTGATATAGTGCTGTGAAAAAGTAACTTCAAAGGACAAAACAAAACAAAGCATTTCATTTGAGAAATATTTCAGAAAGTCACAGAACATTAAAGCTGAAAAGTAACTTTAAAATGTCCTCGTCAAACTCTTTTCATTTTAAAAATACAGAAACAGAGACACCCAGAAATTAAGTATTTTGCTCAAAAACATCCCATTAACAACTTAAAGAACAGGAATTAGAACCATAATATCTTGTTTCCCAGTTTTTCCACTCTTTATTACTGACATCAGAATTTAGCAAATCATTAAATGTGATGACCAAGATTGAAGAATTACGAGTTTTTCAGATCGAATTACCTGCAAGATTGACAGATTCAATATTAGAGGAATTCTTTTAATTTTCCCCAATAAACAAATGTTTGTCAATGAAATGAGTTATTAGAATACATCTTTATCAGATAATTAAAACAGAACTACTTTATAATATCTCTACTTGAGGGTATTTCTCCCTCAAGTAGAATAGTGGTGAATTAGTCAGGATAGACTAAGTTAGGCTGCAACAACAAATATCTCTAAGATCTCAGCAATTTAACACAACAGAAGCTGGTTTCTTGCTTTCATGAAGCACATTTATGGGTCCAGGTGAATCTCCAGGACAACTGTCCTGCAGGTGTTAGCTAAACATTCCAGGGTCCTTATCATTATCTGACTGTGGGCAGGAAAGAGGAATTTAAGCACTGGCAATTAAATGTTTCTACCCAGAAAGGACACATATCACTTAGCTCACATTTCTTTGTCCAAAGCAAGTTAAGTGGCCATGCCATCTTGAAGGGAGTGGGATGGTGTAATCTCCCTCTGTGCTTGAAAGTGGAGATGCTAATAAACGGTTATAATGCTACTACTAATAACACTTGCAATAAGATTTAGAAGGAGATAGAGAAGAATGAGCCCCAAATACGAAGCATATGACATGTATGTGAATGCATTTTACTGACGTTTTTCTGGCCAAAGGCCTTGCACAATTTCTATGTGATCCCCAAAGGGATTCTATTCCTTAAGAATGTAAATAATCAGTAAAGCTGTGTTTTTCTACTTCTCCATATGGTGCTTCGCTCAAAGGGAAATGCTGTAAAGGAAAAGTAAGTTTCAGACCAAGACCAGGATATATTTTATGATAACATTATGACAAATAAACAAACATGAATTTAAAAGACACCCATTTTAACAGAATAAAATTCTAATTTATGTATGAAGTGGAAACATAAAGATTTACTGATCTTCCAATTTATGGAGCAAAACATTAGGATGTCTGGTTAAATATGTGTGTATGTGCATGTCCTTTTTTGGGTCTGATAAAATGCTGGTGTTTTCAAGCTGTCTTACTGAAAGATTTTTTTCAAGGGTTCTTTAACAAAATGGTGGACGTACTATGCCTCCACATCAGCTCCATTATGTCTAAGACATAACCTCTCAGGACAATTTTGAAAAGGAAAATTGAAACAAAAAAAGATGTGAGGCTTGAATTCTCAGATCCCTGATATGGAATATGGATTGGGTTGCCACAACGGCAAAGCAAATGATTGAAAAATTGAGAAAATCCTGCTCATCTGTTGCCATGATGCCAAAGAGCCCTACTTTGTATTTTCTAGAAAGTTAACTGGATATAGTGGTACATCTTTAATTTTTTATTTCCATGACTCAAAAACATTGGAAACTGTAAGGTCAACAGGGAAAAGTTGATGTCTGGTTATTACGTAGGCTCTGTATGAGATTCACAGTTTGTGAATTTCATGCCCAAAAGTTAGATACTTGATGGCCAATGTGAGAAGCCATAAAAAGGCCCTTCCCAAATCTCTGCCAGCAGAGGGTGGGACCTGGGCATGAATCCTCATCCCACTGGCTTCTAGAATGGCAGAGAAAGGGGCCCTTCAGTATACTTCTGCAAGTTTGTCTGGAGTGAGATTTCCTGGACATGCGTGATAGAAATGTGGAAGGTGAAGAGCAATGCCAACTAGTTTTCCAAAGTGATCGTGCCAATTTCCACTCCCTCCATCAAAGTGTGACGGTCTGTTGGCTCCATGAAGTACAAACAAAGGCAACTGACCTAGCAGTACTTCCACCAGGCCTACTGAAGTTTTTATTGGGGAAACTCTTGGAGGCAGAGAAGTAGTAGGCATTTGGGCCCCCTCAAATGCTGTGTGTACTCTGGGGCAGCACACAGCAAACTGACAGGGCCTCAATTTAATAACCCTTGATCTTGGGGTTTTCCCTTATGAAACTTATTCCTGCAGAGAATCAGCTAAGCCTACTTAGAATTATGCCTAAGAGTCACCCCCAGAGAGCCTCCTTTGTAGTTTAGATGTGGCCTCTCTCTCAGTCAACTCTGCAAATAAACTCATTGCCCTCCACCGTATGTGGGGCATGACTCCCAGGGGTGTAAATCTCCCTGGCAATGTGGGACATGACTCCCACAGATGAGCCTTCTCTGGCATTGCAGGATTGAGAAAGCCTTCTTGATCAAAAGGGGGAAAAGAAATGAAACAAAATGAAGTTTCAGTAGCTCAGAGTTTTCAAATAGAGTTGAGAGGTCATTCTGAAGGGTATTCTTATGCATTATATAGATATTCCTTTTTAGCTTCGAGTGTATTAGAATAGCTAGAAGGAAAACTTGAATCTGTTGAACTGTAATCCAGTAGACTTGATTCTTGATGATGATCATATAACTATATACCTTTTATCGTGTGACCATGTGATTGTGAAAACCTTGTGACTGACACTGCCTTTATCCAGTATATGGGCAGATAATAGAGGGAGATAAAGGGTAGGGGATGGTTTGGGTACTCTTTTTTTTTATTTTTCTCTTTATTTTGGAATAAAGAAAATGTTCTAAAATTGATTGTGGTAATGAATGCACAACTATATGATGAAACTGTGAGCCGTGGATTGCATACTTTGGATGGATTATATGGTGTGTGAATGCATCTCAATAAAATTGCATTTAAAAAAAAAGAAATGAGTACAATACATATTTAGGTTGTTTCCAGATTTGGCTAAATTATGATACTACAATAAACAGTTTGTACATGAAAAAAAAACAAAAAAAAACCCTGAGAGCCAGAAGTCAGGTCTTGGGAGTGGACCCCCCCCCACACACTTAGTGGTCTGGGGGTTTTTTAGCATCAGCACTTGGGAAGTGCCAGTCTCTTCCTTTACATAACCAGAGTCGAAGACGCAACAAACATAAGATGTGGCAGAATCTTGGCTCCAGCCCTCCTGTGACAGCTCCGCATTCATAGCTGAGAGTGTAGCAGCTGCCCCTCCCCTGGCATGATCCCAGAGTTGGAGTTCAGCCTTACAGTTGAACCTTTAAGCATGAAATCATAACCCGTTTCCTTGGAGATTTGAAGGAGGCCATTTCCTTTTTTGGAAGACCAGTCTTCGGAGTACCAGTTTGGGACAAATGAACCCTTACATCTCACTCCACATCGTTACTTTTCCATATGTTTTTGTTATTAATTTCTAATTTAATTGTGATGAAGTTTGAGATGTAGCATGCATGAAAACAAATCTTTAAAAATTAAGACTTTCTTTCTGGCCCAGAACATCATTCTTTTTTAGACATTTTCTAAGTCTTCCAGGAACAATATTTTAAAAATACCAATTATAACAAACTTGTTAATTATGTGGTTCAAAACTTCTATGGCCTTATTTTTTGCTTGATTAACCTATCAATTTCTTAGAGAGATATGCTGAAATTTTCTGATATGCTGGCAGATTCTTTTAGCTTCTATGTCATTTTGGAATTTTTGGTTTATTTATTTAGACCTATTTTGTATGGTACATACAGGTTTATTACATCTCTTTTTGCTGAATAAAAACTTTGTTAATATGGAAATGAACCTCTATCGCTTATACTGCTTTTTACCTTGTCCTTTTTTTCCTTGTGTTGTTACACCGTAACAACTTTTAAATTAGTATTTGGCTGGAATTTTTTTCTATACTTTCACTTTCAACCTTTCTGTGTTATCTGTTTTAGGTGATTGTTTTTTAAAGAGAATTTATTTATTTTTTAGTGGGTAGTTTAATCCTTTATGTTATTGTAAAGAATATGAGTGCTGATACACTTATTTTTATCTCTCTCATGTTTTGTACCCACTTGTGCTATTTATTGTGTGTTTGCTTACTCTTTCTTGATGCCATTTGAAATGAGGTTTACTTTCCCACATTCTATTTGCTTACATCTACTAGTTAGGAAGTTTTTCATTCTATTTCTATTCTGTAGGGATTTCTCTGGAAATCTTAGCTTAAGATGTCTAAAGTTCATCAATATTTTAACTCTTCTCCTAAACAGTACACGGGCATTACAATTAGCTCCAACCACCCCTCTTTACAAATTAGATTCTATTGCTGTCTGGAATTTAGGTCAACCTTGATGTTTTTTAACTTCCCAAAGTAGATATTCCTGTTATATCTAGTAAATAATTGTTTAGATTTACCATGATCATTATTTTAATTGTTTTGTTTTCATCTCAGATGTACCTTCTAGAATAATCTTCTATCTACCAGAATATAGTCTTAAGTTCCTTTAGTGAGGGATCTTCTGCTTATAAACTCTCTGTTTTCTGTCTTGATGTCTTTATTTCGCCCTTGCTTGCTCTTTCTCAAGGTATAGTTTTTAAAATTGGCAGGTATTTTCTTTCAGGGCTTTATGTCTCTTACCCTCTGACTCCTGTCTTCCATAATTGTCACAGGAAACCAGCTGTCAGTCAAATAGTTTTTTTGCTGTATATATTTGTCCTCTTTTTTTCTATAACTGATTGTAAGATCTCTGTCGTCAGTATACTGCAATTTCACTACAATGCATTTAGATGTGAGTTTCTTTTTATTTATGTTTCTTAAGATTCATTGGGGTTTTTGTTCTGAGAACTGGTGTCTTTGATCAATTCTGGAAACATTTTAGGCATTATCTTTATAAGCATTCCCACTCTCCCTTCTACCTTTTGATTCTGTTCAGGCATATGTAACTCTATCCTCTGTGGGCCTTAATCATACTTTGATATTTTCCCTTCCTTTATCTCTGTGCTGCATTCTGGGTAATTTCTTCAGCTCTGTTTTCCAGTTCACTAAATAGCTCTTCAGTTGTGTCTATTCTGCTGTTAAAACCATCTGTTGTTAAAACCAAGTTGATACCTAAAACTCTATGGCTTGAAAATACACAAATACACATAGGTTTTGTATAAAGGATGTTTCTCAAAGCCTTGTAGAAATGGGAAAAAAAAATCTAAATATATCACAGTAGGGAAATGGTTCAATAAATTAGGTTCATCTGTTCTATTTAATCAACACTACATAAGCATGTAAAATCAAGGGTGTGGCTTCATATATTTGACCTTGGACCAATGCCTGCCTATGTATTAGGAAAGAATAAGTTCCATTGTATGTGTACATGTGTGTGTGCATAGACAATATTCTAAACATGACTACTCCAAATTTAGATGTTTTGCTAGATTGGATATATTATGTCCCGCCTAAAGCCATATTCTTTGACGCAATCTTGTGGGGGCAGATGTATTAGTGTTGATTAGGTTGGAATCCTTTGATTGAGTGTTTCCATGGAGATGTGACTCAATCAACTGTGGGTGACACATCTGATGAAATTATTTCCGCCCACTCATGGTGGGTCTTGATTTAATCACTGGAGTCCTATAAAAGAGCTCACAAACAGAAGGACCTCAGAGCAGCTGAGAGTGAAATTTTGGGGAGCAGCTGAGAGAGACATTTTGGAGATGGCTGCTGAAAGCAGACTTTTGCTGAAACTTTGGAGATTCTATCCCAGAGTTTTCTTTGGAGAAGCTAAGAGAGAACAAACACCCAAGATCAACATTTTGAAGAATGCACAGGAGTTGAGAGAGGAGCTGGAACACAACCTGGGATCAGCAAATGCCATCTACACGCCTACCCAGCTAACAGAGGTTTTCCAGACGCCATTGGCCTTCCTTCGGTGAAGGTATACTCACGTAATGCCTTAATTTGGACATTTTCATGGCCTTCAGACTGTGAATTTATAACCAAATAAACCCCCTGTATAAAAGCCAATCCATTTCTGGTATTTTGAATAATGGCAGCATTAGCAAACCAGAATAGATGTGCTATCATTGTAAAACACACCAGATTTCAAAGATTTAGTATGAAAAAAATAATGCAAATTATCTCAATAATTTATATTGATTGCACATTGAAATGATAATGCCTTAAACATATCAGGTTAAATAAAATATATTGTTAAAATTAATTTCACTTGTTTCTTTCTGCTTTTTTATGTGGCTAGTAGACATTTTAAAATTCCATATTATAAAAAATCCATTAATTTCTAATTTTACATTTCAAGAATTACTATTTGGTTCTTTTACAGATCAGCTCAATTTTTATATTTTCCATTTCTATTCACACTTCAATACTCTCTCACCTCTGCACATATCCAACATTACTTATTTCATATTCATTTTCTGGTCATTCCAATATTGACTGTCATTGTAAGTCTGTTTCTGAAATGTGTTTTCTGCTGACTCTCTCCTATGGTGGCTCATGTTCTCTGATATCTATTAACTCTCAGAACTTTGTGAAAATTCTCTGAATTTCATTTACATTTCTCCAAAATAGATTTGCATTTTCTTCTGCCTGGTATGTGGGAGTCTACCACCCCAGAATAAATTAAAACAAATATGTATCTGTGATTTGTTAAGCCACATGGGTAAGGTGATTTTAAAAATCTTTTTATCAAAGTGTAATACACATGCACAGAAATTGACACATATATTTGTGGATTTTTACAAACTAAAAACATGCCTGAAAAGAGCAACTAAAGCAAGAAACACAATATTATAAATACTTAGAAGCCCTTTGCAGGCTCTAAACTATAGGGTCTTTGCTGTTTTTAAGCTTCTTGGTACCAAGATATCCTCAAGGTATTCTCTGTGGGTATATTTCAGCTTTCCTGGGCTTGGCTCTGCTCCTTCACTCTGTTGGGATCCTAGGCTTTGTACTTTGTCCCCTTTTGAATGACCTATTTAAACCCTAGCTCTAGGAAATTAGGTTTATGGAAAAATAAAATAAAACAGGGCAAACATTATTTCTAGTACTTTAATATTCCTCCAGGTTTGAGATTTTCCCTTGTTTCTGACCTTAGACAAATTTCTTATTTTCCCACCAGCTCAGAAATGTATGTGTGTATGAGAGAGGGCAGGGGAGGGAGAGAGGAAGAAAGAGAGAGGAAAAGAGAAAGAGATATTTTGTGGGGATTTTTAAAATATTTAATCCAGCATTTTTAGTTGTTCTATTTTGGGAGGGATGTCTCAACATTTAGTCTGTCACATTGCCAGAAACAGAGTGAAAAATTAGAAACAACCTAATTTCCAACAATAGTCAATTCATTTAATAAATTATTGTGAATAATGATGAAAAATTCTACAGTCATGAAAACCCTTATTTTTAGGGAGTATTTAATGATATGCAAACTGTCCATGGTGTTATAGAAACATGACTCAATACTGTAAACTATGATCCCAATTCTGTAAAAACATCTATGTATTTGTACAGACCTAAAAATATAGGAAAGAAATGAATTAAAATATTAACAGTGATTTTCTCTGGGGCATGGACCCATGCATTTTTTTATCCTTGTGCTTTTCTGTATTTTCTACATTGTGCACCTTGTCATTTTATAACATGGACAAAAATTAAGAGGAATTAGAAAGAAAGAGCAGGAGCCAGAAAATGCATTTCACCACCTACCTGCATGCACTTCTTGTCACACACTCAGGCTTTGTCAGTGACATGAGAGGTGGAGGAAAAAACTGAATAGCCCCAATAATGCCCTACAAGAGAAACCTGCAGCAAAGTGGGCACGACACTGCTCAGCCTTGTATAAATGCTGATTACCTGCAGACGGAAAGTGCGACTTCATCAGGAGAAAGCTTTTGACTCTTTCCATCCATGGCTTTTCTTTCATGTTGCTGCATTAAGCCGCCTCCCTCCAAGCAGCAAACAGCAGGTGTGGAAGGGATATAACAAACCCTTCATGTCCTCTAATTTAAGACTCATAACCTTTTTTGGTCCCTCAGCTTGACTGATTCTGTGAAATACTGTAAGGCACAGGATTCAGGGAAGGAGGGGGAAACAATACTACATTTTTAGCAATTCACATTCTTTGCAAAGAAAATGTCAGGAAAGAATAGCATCTTTTATTTCAACCAGGATTTCTGGGCAATAATTAGAAAGCAGGGGTAGTTACTTAGCACCACTCTTAGATGAGGCAAAAAAAAAAAAAAAAAAAAAAAGAAAAAGAAAAAGAAAAAGAAAAAGATGGAGATAATTTGCCTACAAGGAAGAATGATTTTAGATTCTCTCTCTTTGGGGTTGTGACTAGGGATACCTCATTCTCGTGGTATGCCACTCAAAGTGTGGACCTCAGACCTGGAGCATCATATCAGCTGGGAGCTTGCCAGAAATGCAGATTCTCAGGCCCCACCCCAGACCTGCTGGATCCGAATCTCCAGGGATCTATGGTTTAGCAGCATCTCCAATGATTGCTAGGCACATTAATCTTTCAAAACCACTTAAGAACAGCCAAAATAATATCAAGTAATCATAGTTTAAATAAAAAAGAAAAGATCATAGTTCAAATCAAAAAGAAGAGCCATTTTTATGCCTACTAATATTGGTTTCTCACCTATGAGGTAAACTTGCTGTAAACCCTCACCCCAGAGGCATCAATTAAGTGTAGGACATTTTTTGTGCATCAATAAACATAGGTCAGGACCTCATTTTAGCAGCTGGGTCTATAACCTACTTCCCATCCATCCATAGTCTACCCCCCAGGAATGAACTTTTTGTTCAATTTCTCCTTTCATTCTCTTTGAAGAGATGCAACTTTGAACTGACAATACCCCTGTTGGGAACTGTTTTGTTCGCGTCACAAATTGCTCCTTCCTCTCTGTGACTCTGATGAGCCAGTCCAAAAACAGGATGAAACTGAGAAAAAAAAAAAAAAATGCAAAGAAACAGGAAATTCTCCAGTCCACAGAAGGTTTGACAACAATTATACGCCACATTATGAGAAATCTGCAAAAAAAATCTAAAAGTGCCTTCAGAATCTTTTATCTTCTACTGAGGCTCAACATTCTCATCAACTCAACTTTGAAAAATGTTGATCCATTACTCACTATGTGTTAGGAAGATGTCAGGGTAACAGTTTCCTCCCATCAAAACTTATCCTATTTCTCATTCCTTCCAAACTCTGCAGCATGATAACCTATTAAACTCTATTATGATAGAAATGTGTGCTGATGACTGTGATCTAAATGTTTTTCTCCCTTGCTCCTGTATTAGTTATCTATTGCCACAATAATGTTGCATAACAAACAACCCTGAAAGCTCAGTGGCATACAAGAAGAAGTCTGTGCTCATACATCTGGGGATCTGCTAGGTGGCTGTGTCTCTTTCAGCTGGGCTTGATCACTTGGCTTTGTGCCAGTAGCCTGTCCCTTGATTCAGACCAAGCTTAGCTGGGCAGATTGGGCATCTGGTATCTACTCGATGGACTGCCACATTCCTGCAGGCCATCTCATGGAGATGGCAGAGAAACACAAAAGATCAAGGCATCTTGAGTCCTAGACTTGGAACCACCAAAATGTCACTTCTGCCTCATTCTATTGACCAAAGCAAGTAACACAGTTGAGTCCAGGGTCAGAGACAAAGGACACTTCAAAGTTACAAGGCAAAGGGAGTAGAGGCAAAGAGGGTAAAGAATTGGAGTCATGTTTGCAATAAATCTACTATACCTCCTCATCCAACCCATTAACAAGACCTGCCAGTTTGACTTTAGAAATAGTTCCCACAACTGTCCAATTGTCTCTATCCTGTTTTATCACCACCACCATTTCAGGCCACCATTATCTCTTGCCTCCTAACTGTTCTAGCCAGGTCTTTCTGGTCTTTTTCTCCCCAGTCGATTCTCAACACAGCAGCCAGAATCATCTTTTTATAAATAAAATCTGCTCTTACCACTCATTTTCTTGAATCCGCTCAATGGTTTCCTGTTGCTCTCAGGATAAAGACTAAAATCCCTAATATGGCTCATGTGAATGTGGAGCCTCTCTCTCTCTCTCCAGCCTTATTTAGCTCCCTATATCATCTGAGCTCCAACTGCTCGAGCCTTCCTTCACTTTCTCCAGTGCCAGGCTTTCCCACACTGTGTGCAGGCCTCTATGCTGCTAGTTTTTGTCTGGTTCAATCCCAAGCCTCTGTCAGATCACCACTCAAACATCACTTCCTCAACTCCACTGACACTAGAACATGGTGCTATAGTTTCATGCTTTCAAAGCTGCTTGCAAATTTCCATTGTCCTTACCAGTCTGCAACTAACAATTATCCGTGTCATTAATCGATTAACATCTCCTCCCCACTAAACTATAAAACTCCATGATGTCAGGAGGTCATGAATGTACATTCAATTTCCTAAAACATTTACCAAACTACAAATGAAAACTAAATTAGAGGTTTCTTCATTTTGAATACAAGATTTCTTATATCTTGAACTGAAATGAAATGACCTATTTGCAATGGTGTTAGGTAATTTTAAAATGCATTCCAAATAAATGCTGCAAAATGTCAATTATTTATCTGCCTCTCAGATTTATCAGGCAAATTCTCTCTTTAATTTGAGTACATATGCCTTGCTCACGGGAATAAAACCTTGCAACTATTAACCAGATTGCTGATAAAATTTTTCTTGAAGGGTTTGAGCTTATTTTTTTGGTCATTTTCTTTAATGATCCCCAACTTCATCTGTTGTAGGAAAGTATCATTTAAAGCCTGTACAAAAAAAAAGCTGTGAAGCAAGTATTGAATTTTTATTCTGATGACTGAGAAACACTATCTACATGTTCAACTTAAATAGTATTTCTGTCTTTTACAAAAGGCTTAATTATAATGAAAATGTAAAAACATATCCATGCAATAGTAGTTAACAGTGATTTGATGTAATCCGATTTTAACGATTTCAGAAACTTGGTCGAAGCATTTTTATGATATGTTTTGATCTGACAAGCCAATGTCAGTATAAAAGACTTTTCTAGAAAAGTCACTCCTTACATCCAGGGATCATTTTCCCCCAACCCCACACTTTGTTTTTTGTGAATCTGTCCAACAGGCAGCCACAGAAGGGACAGCTCTATGGAAAACGTGACCTCTCCCACGTTCTGAATCCAGATGATTGGACCCGGTTTGTGTGTCGAATTCCAGCTGGACAAATCAGAATCCTCCTCTTTGCAGTTTGCAATTGGGATTCCAATGCTAGGAAGCTTTATGTGACTGGAAGTTCAAGTAAGTTCCAGGAATGCATCTTGCCCCTTTTTGTGGGGGGTTGGAGGCTGGGGTTAGGCTAATGAGTAAGCAGAGGAAGGCATCTGAGTAAAGGAAGGAAAGAGAATGAAGGATATGCACAGGGAATGAGGGAATTCTTGTGGTGAGGGGAGCAAGGAGAAAGAGAAAGGTTATGGAAGGAAGCGAAACATCTCCGTTATAATGCTGTCCCCTTCCATGTCCACACATGGTGAAGCTTGGCTGTACTTTCAGCCGTACGTTCTAAGAGAATTCCACACATCTGTGGAATAGATTCCCTTCTTTATTTAGTGAGTTTCTCTTTCCTGCAATAAAATTATTTCTGGTCAAGGCAGAGATTTTCAAGAGGAAAGAAGAGGCTGGCAAATATGCTTGGGGCCCAGGGTATGTCCCCTTTCCAAGAGTTTCACTATACAGCCTGGGGCCCTTCATTCTTGGGGTGGCCTATTGTGATTCTGACTTCACTGGGTGTTTACTTCTCATATGCCTTTATGGTGGATTATGATTCCAAAAGGGGATTAATTCCCGCAGGACTATCACTCACTTTTAGTGCCATAAGGAAACCCTCAAGGAATTCTTTTCATTCTGGCTATGGTCAGGGCACTGTGAAATGTATAAGAGCATAGAAGTTGGGGCACAGCCACCCTGCTTCAGTAAGTCTGGAATAGAGACAGAGCAGCTAGATTGGCTTCCAGGTGCTTCTTATGCACAACCTCAGTTAAAAATCAACCCACCAACTATTTCTTTAAGAGGAAGTATTCGAGAGCATTATCAGTTAACTAGTACTATGTGACAAATAACCACTAAACTCAGAGGCATAAAGTAATAAGCACTCTTGCTCTCGAGTCTGTGGGCCAACTGAGCAGCTTTCCTGATCTTGGCTGGATCTGTTCATGCATATTGGGTCAGAGAGGCAGCTCTGCTGTCCTGGCTGAGATCTCTCCCATGTTTGGGCTCAGCAGGTCAGCTGTCTGGAATAGCCTGGACCAGAACAGCTGGGCTCTCTGCCACATGATTTCTCCGTGTTCTAAGAGAGGTGAGCATGAGTGTGTGTTGTGGGTGGAATCGTGTCTCCTGCAAAGGCATGTTTAAATCCTAATTCCCTGTCCTGTGAATGTGAATCCATCCATAAACAGGATCTTTGAAGATCCTATTAGTTTAGGTGACCCCAAAATGAATCAGTCTGGGCCTTAATCCAATATGACTGGAGTCCTATAAGCAGAGGGAATTTGGACACAGGCAGAAGAGACAAAAGTAGAAGGAGGCATCCATGGGATGGAAGCAGAGACTGAGTTATGGATTGCTGGCAAGACACCGCCAGAATGCTACAGGCTTCAGAGAAAACATGAGCCTACTGACAACTGACAACTGACAACTGACAACTGATTCTGGACTTCTAGCTTCCAAACCTGAGAGACAATAAATTCCTCTTGGTTAAGTCTCTGGCATTTGTTACAGCAGCCCTGGCAAACTAAGACGGTGTACAAGGCCTGCTGAGGGAAAGTTCAGAATGCTACATTATATCCACTGAATTCTAGTAGTCCTAGCAGCCACAGGCCAGCCTGGATTCAAGAGAAGGGGAAATCAACTCCATTTCTGGATAGGAGATGCTGCCAGTCCCATTGCAAGTGATGTGGATGAACGGAGGGGTGAATAATAATGGTAAGATTGTGCAATCAATCTACTAGAGATCTAGAAAGATTTGAGTAAAACCCAAAGTGGCAGAAAAACAAATTCACTGATTTTTCCTATCACCCATGCTTTAGATCCCTTTATAAGGTTATTAATATAGGCTCTCATTTCCAGCTCCCCATGGGAAAACACCTGAGAAGACTAATGACAAAGGTTGGCTTCATTTCTCTTTTTTTTCAAGGCTCCATGTCAGCTTGTACCCTCTAGCATTGCCTGAAGAGTGTCACTGAATTGCCAGGTGGTTCATAAGGACTCAGAACACAAAGCTGAGAATGCTTTTCAAGTTCAGCCTAAATGGCTCAGTCATCTCTGATGGGATGAAAGTATCTTGGATGGTGCAAATGGGGAAGATTTCATTATGCTTTCAAATGCAATTCCTGGGAGTGATTGCTGTGTCTACTAAATGGCCAAATAAGCTCATTTCAGCAAAGGCAGAACTGGATGCAAATCAAAGAAAGCTAGAAGCAGGTACTGGATGAAAGTGGCAAAGAGAAGTAAGAAAAGAGTGGCCAAACCCAATGGAATAAATATCCATTTATGTGACAGCAATGCTTCTTGAAAACGGTGTGGTCAGAAAAAGGCCATAGTTGACATTCCAGCTCTTCCTACATCTGTGATCTCATAGCAGTTGCTACTTCCTACATCCCAATTCCCATATCATAGAAATGCAAATATATATGTTAAGCAGAACCAACAAATATTAGGAACTGCTTCTCTCAGAGCAGTGATTCATAACCTAGGTAGCACAGTGGAATCGTCTGATGAGCTTTGGAAATACTACATCAGTGATGTTCATTTAATTGGTCCAGGATGTGGTTTGAGCACTGGGACATATTTTTAAATCCCCAGTTGGTTTTAGCATACAACTAAGGTTGAGAACTTAACTGACAATAAATAGTTGTGGAAGGAAGGAAGGAAGGAAGGAAGGAAGGAAGGAAAAGTCTATATTTCCTCTAAAAATACTATTTTTTTTAATCTTCATTTTATTGAGATATATTCACATACCACGCAGTCATACAAAACAAATCGTACTTTCGATTGTTTACAGTATCATTACATAGTGGTACATTCATCACCCAAATCAATCCCTGACACCTTCATTAGCACACACACAAAAATAACAAGAATAATAATTAGAGTGAAAAAGAGCAATTGAAGTAAAAAAGAACACTGGGTACCTTTGTCTGTTTGTTTCCTTCCCCTATTTTTCTACTCATCCATCCATAAACTAGACAAAGTGGAGTGTGGTCCTTATGGCTTTCCCACTCCCATTGTCACCCCTCATAAGCTACATTTTTATACAATTGTCTTCGAGATTCATGGGTTCTGGGTTGTAGTTTGATAGTTTCAGGTATCCACCACCAGCTACCCCAATTCTTTGAACCTAAAAAGGGTTGTCTAAAGTGTGCATAAGAGTGCCCACCAGAGTGACCTCTCGGCTCCTTTTGGAATCTCTCTGCCACTGAAGCTTCTTTCATTTCCTTTCACATCCCCCTTTTGGTCAAGAAGATGTTCTCTGTCCCACGATGCCAGGTCTACATTCCTCCCCGGGAGTCATATTCCACATTGCCAGGGAGATTCACTCCCCTGGGTGTCTGATCCCACGTAGCGGGGAGGGCAGTGATTTTACCTTTCAAGTTGGCTTAGCCAGAGAGAGAGGGCCACATCTGTAAAAATACTATTTTAAAATTAATTTCTCATCTTTGGATACTTTATACAACAAAAGGCCAATTCTACCTGTACCAGCAAATTCTGCTCCTCTGATCCAGCATTGTTCAATAGGAGTATAATACAAACCACCAATGCAAGCCCTGCATGTAATTTTAATTTTCTAATTGCCACACTAAAAATAAAAAGAAACAAGTGAAATGAAATTGAATATTAATACAATTTTTCATATTTTATTTAATGCAACATGTCCCCAAATTATCAACAGGTATCAAATAGTATTGACTAGCTATGCTACATTCTTTTTTTTTTTTTTTTTTGTATGCAATCTTCAAAATCCTTTGTGAGACTTCCAGTTTCAACTCTGGCATGTAAAGAACTTGGAAGTCATTATTCCAGTACTTACAAGAAAAAAGCTCAATACACTGAAAATCAGTTACTTTTCTTAAAATTATTTTAAAAGAAGTATAATTGATATGCTAAAAAGAGAAAATAGAATTGTATAAATGCTCAACTAAATCCAAAAAATGGTAGAATAATGGGGGATTATTTAAAAAAAAAAAGGAAACTAGATAAATGCAATGAATAGAAAAAAGTTACAAAAATAGTAGATATTAATCCAACGATATCAATAATCAATTTAAATGTGGTTCAATTTAAATGTGAATAATCAATTTAAATGTGAATGGTCTAAATACACCAATTAAAAGCTAGAGATTGAGACTTCCGTCGGAGATAGCTGAGGAGGGAGCTCCAGTTCTCAGTTCCTCCTCAGCTGTAAAAAGGAAACAAGTCCTGATGCAAGAACATGGATTAACCCTGAGGACATTATGTTGAATAAAATAAGCCAGATACAATAGGCCAATTATTGTATGAGTTTACTGTTATGAACTAATCATAATAAGCAAATTCATAGACTTAGAATCTAAAATATAGGTTACCAGGAGACAGACTGAAGTCAGCAAATGGGGAGTTGATGCTTAATTTCTACAGATTTTCTATTTAGGCTGATGGCAAAGGTTTGGAAATGGATGGTGATGATAGTAGCACATTATTGTGGATGTAATCAATAGCACTGAACTGTATAGGTGAATGTGGTTAAAGGAGGAAACTTTAAGATGTATGTATTACTAGAATAAAAATTAAAAGGCAAAACATAGGATTGTACAAAACAGTGAATCCTATTGTAGATGGTAGACTATAGCTAATAGTACAAGTATACAAATGTTCTTTAATGAATTCTAATAAATATATGATACTAATACAAGGTGGTAATAATAAGGTGGTATATGGGGGAAAATACACCTGATGTAAATAATGGAGAATAGACTATTATAATAATACCTTTAAAAAATAGTACAATTATTTTTTAAAAGTGCTATCATCAATTGTAACAAATATTCCACACCCATGTAAGGTGTTAGTGCTGGAGCAGTGCATGGGAATCCTGCATTTTATGCATGATTGTTTTTTAAACTCGAGACTTCTCTAATTTAATAAAAGCTATATACATCTAACAAAGGTTATTTGAAAATTGATCCATGGGATTTTTCAGGTTCAGTTATACTAGAAGACAAAATAATAAAGTATGCTTTTAAAAGGATTTTCTCAGAATGCAACAGCAAAATTATTTTTACTTGAAGTTAGAAAAACAAGGTTGCAGCTTGTGGTGGGCAGAATAGTCCTCTCCATTCCAATCCCCAGAGATGCCTATGCCTTAATCTCTAGAACCTGTGAACCCCTTTGCAGGGGTGATTAAAATTAAGGATTATGAGATGGGAACAATTATCCTGGAGTATCTGGGTGGGCCCAATCTGATCACATGAGACCTTAAAATTGGAGAATCATTCTAAGCTCTGAAGAGAGAGGGAGATATGACTTTGGAAGAGGAGTCAGAGAGGTGTGATGTCAATAGGACTTTACCTGCCAGGGCTGGCTTTGAAGATGGAGAAACTGCGGCATCAGACAAGGAAATTAAAGAAAGCAAGAAAATGGCTTCTCCCAAAGAGAATCCAGAATGGAATACAGCCCTGTGGACATTTTGATTTTAGCCCAATGAGACCCTTGTCAAGTTTCTGACTACAAAACTGTTAAGATAATAAATCTGCATTGTTTTAAGTCACCAAGTTTGTGGTAATTTGTTACCACTGTGATAAAATTAAGTGGCTCCTTCCTCTCTTTGTAATTCTTAGACTGTTGAATTATGGACATTTTTATTTCAGTATTTATACACAGTGCTATAACCAAGCACACCCTAAGATACATAAAATATTTAGGCAATATCAACATTCAAATTATTTTTTACATTTGCATATTTGCTAATAATTTATTGATGTTGAAAACCAACCAGTTGGTAAATTAATATTGCAAAAATAAATTCAACCTATAATTATTTCAACTACATGTGTTTGTAAATGTGTTAATAAATTGTTTTAAATGAAATAAAGGGATAGATTGTCAGAGTGGATACAAAAAAAAAGACCCAAGTAAATGTGGTCTATGACAGACTATCTTTAAATATAAAGATACAGATAGATTAAAAGTAAAGGTATAGAGAAAAGTATACCATGCCAACACCAGTCAAGAGAAAGCTGGATTAGCTATAGTTCATCTGAACAGTACCAACAATCAGTTGGATTTAATTAATATTTACAGAAGACTTAATCCAACAATATCAGAATACAAATATTATTCAAGCTTACATGGAACATTCATCAAGACGGACCTTACTCTGGGACATAAAACATACTTTAACAAATTAAAAATAATAGAAATCAGACAATGTATGCTCTCAGCTCACAATGGAATTAAACTAGAAATCGATAAGAGAAAAATATTTGGAAAATCCAAAATATTAGGAGATTAGACAACTCCCTTTTAAATAAACTCATAGGTCAAAGAAGGCCCAAGAGAAAGAAAAAAATTTATTAAGCTAAATGAAAATAAAAATAGAACTTATCAAAATGTGTGAGATGTAGCAAAAAGAGTGCTGAGAAAGAAATCTATAACACTGAATGCATAGATTAAAAAATAAGAAAGATGTAACATTAATAATTTAAGTATCCATTTTATGAAACTAGAGAAAGCAGGGCAATTTAAGCTTAAAGCAAGAAGAAAAGAAATAATAAAAATTAGGCCACAAATCATTGACATTGACAACGGGAAAACAATAGAGCAAATCAACAAAAGCAAAAGCTGGTTGTTTGAAAAGATCAATAAAATTGAAAAACCTTTAGCTAGGATAACCAAGATAAAAGAAAGCAAGAAAACTCAAATTGCTAATATCCAAAATTAAAGAAAGGCCATAGACATAAAAGGATAATAAGAAATAATACAAACACCTCTATACCCACAAATTTGATAATTTAGTTTAAATGCACCAATTCCTTGAAAGATACACTCAAAAATCAATTAATTTAACCCATCATATCAACAGAGTAGAGAAGAAAAATGATATGATCATGATAATACCAATTGATACAGAAAAAAATATTTGACAAAATCCAACACCTATTTATGATTTTTAAAAACCTTCAGCAAACTAGGAATAGAAAGGAACTTCCTCAAATTTATAAAGAACATCTACAAAAAATCTACAGCTGATAATATACATAATGTTGAGAAACTGGATGCTTTCCCTCTAAGGTTTGGAACAAGGCAAGGTCTTCCTCTCTCATCACCACTACTCAACATCATACTGGACATCCTGGAACAGGAAGGAGTAAAGAAAACTGTCTTGATTCACAGAAGATATGATTATCCATGTAGAAAACCCTAAAGAATTGAAAAGAAACCTGATGGAAATAATTAGCAATTATAGCAAGATCTCAAGAAAGAAAGTTAATAGTCAAAAGCAAATTGCTTTCCTTTACATCAACAATGAATGATTGGAATTTAAAATTAAAGATACAATGCCATAAAATTATCACAAAAAGTGAAATAGGGATAAATCTAACAAAATAATGTAGTGGGCCTATGTATAACTACAAAATTCTGATGAAAGAAATAAAAATAAAAGATCTAAATAAACAGAGAGATATTCCATGTTCATGGATAGTAAGGCACAATGTTAAGATATCAGTTCTTCCCAACCCAATATGTAGATTTTACTCAACCCCAATCAAATGCTCAGAAGCCATTCTGTGAATATTGACAAACTGATTCTAAAGTTTATGTGGAAAGGCAAAAGACTGAGAATGGTCAACAAAATGCTGAAGTAGAAGAACAAAGTTGGGGGATTGATGTTACCCAACTTCAAGACTTACTATAAAGGTACAGTAATCAAGACGACATAGCATTAGTGGAAGAATAAATGCATAGATCAGTGGAACAGAAGAAAACCTAGAAATAGATCCACATGAAGAAATGGAGATGTCCTTATATGGATAGTGGTGATGGTGGTGACTACATAAATACGTGACTATATAGGGAACCATCAATTGTTTACTTAGGACGGACTGTATGGTGTGTGAACAAAACCATCTTAAAAAAAATGGGTTGAAGAAGAAACCTTCAGGGCACTATATTGAGTGAAATAGACACATAAGGACAAATATTGCAGGGTCTCACTGATATGGACTAATTATAATATGTAAACTCATAGATGTGAAATATAAGTTACCAGGATATAGAACAAGGCTAAAGAATGGGCAGCAGTTGCTTATTATGAGCAGAATGTTCAACGAGGGTGAACTTAAATGTTTGGAAATGGACAGAGGTGATGGTAGCAGGTTGTGAGAATAACTAATAGTGCTAAATGGTGTGCAAAGGTAGTGTGCGGGACACTGATTACGTGCTTTGACTTGGCGGGCCTGGGCTGGGGGACCTGATCAGCCCCTGGGGAGGGTGGTGGGCACGGGCGACAGCGCCCTCCACAGCCCCCCGGGCCTGGGAAAGTGAGGCCGGAGGCAGGCCCCATTTCCTCACCCAAAATACCACCGTTAGGGGAGGCTTGCCGGAGGGAACCGCCTTTTCCCCACCCCCTTATCTCGCCTGGACACTCCCCGTTGCCAGAGCAGCTCCCCCACCGCCAGTGCGCATGCACAGTCACCGGAACTACTCCCGCCCCTTGTTTATCAACCTCCGCGCCCTCTCTGAACCAATCCAAGCCTTTGACCTCTACAGCTACCCCGCCCCCTAAGCGCCCAATATAAGCTGGTGCTCTCCCCTAATAAAGCTCTCTCTCTCTTGGTTTCATCATCCCTCAAAGTACCGTGTCCTGCCTGTTCCTTCTCGCCGCCCTCCACACCTTGCACGCCCCCCCGCCGGGGACCTGGCCAAATCCCCCGCCTCGCCTTCGCCTCCGGGAAAGAGCCCCCGCCGCCGGTACCCTCAGAGCAAGCCTGGGAGCCTAGGATTTAGCTACCGGCCGCCACCCCCCCCCCCAGACGAATCAACTGCCACCGCAGTAGTGGAAAGGGTAAGCTCAGAGTCACATGTCATCAGAAGGGAAGTTGAAAGTTAAAAGATGGGACTGTATAAAACAGTAAATCTTGCGGTGGACAATGTCCGTGACTAACTGTACAAATATTAGAAATCTCTCTCATGAACTAGAGCAAATGTTTGACACTATAACTAGAAAGTTAATAATAGAGGGGCATGTAGGAAAAATATATACCTATTGCAAACTATATACTACAGTTAGTAGTATTTTAACATTCTTTCATCAACAGTAACAAATGTACTATACCAATACTATGAATCAATAACGGTGGGGTGGTTAGGGGTATGGGAGGATTTGAGATTCCTTTCTGTGTCTTTATTTCTTTTCTGGAATTACAAAAATGTTCTAAAAATTGAAAAAAATTAATTAATTGTGGTGATGGATGCACAGCTGTACGATGGTACCGTGGGAAACCGATTGTACACTTTGGATCTTTGGATAATTGTATGGTATGTGAACAATCTCAATAAAAAAAACACAATGAGATAGAATGTCACACCCACTCTGATGTATAAAATAAAAGACAATACTAGTGTTGGAAAGGATGTGGAAAAACTGGACCACTCATGTACTGTTGGTGGGAAAGTAAATTGGTGTAGCCACTTGGAAAACAATTTGGTAACTCCTCAAAAAGTTACCACATAATGGAGTTACCATACAATCCAACGATTCCATTCTTAAGTATATAGCCAAGAGAATTGAAAACATATGTTTACACAAAAGCTTGTATAAGAATATTCATAGCAGCATTATTCATAATAGCCAAAAAGTGGAAACAACCAAAGTTTCTGTCAATGGATGAATGGATAATTGAAATGTGGTGCATCCAAACAATGGAATATGATTCTATTTATAATGAATTTATGTTGGTTCATTAATCATAACAAATGTATCATACTGATATAATATGTTAATAGGGAAATGTCCAGAGGCAAATCCATAGAGAAAGAAAGTAGATTAGTCTTTGCCACAGGCTGGAGGGAAGTAGTAATAGGGAGTGACAGCTAAATAGTAAAAGGTTTCTTTTGGAGGGTAATAAAAATGTTCCAGAATTAGATATTTGTGATGGTTGCAGAACCTTGTGACTATACTAAATACCACTGAATGATACACTTTAAAAGGGCAAATTTTACGGTGTGTGAGTAGGATGTACCTGTTGAATACTGTATTAGATAATGCCACTCTAGACCTCACTATTCAGATCAGAGTGTTCTTCTAGGACCAGCAGGCATCAGCATCACCTGGGGACTTTGTTAGAAACACCGCGTCTCAAGACCCATCCCACAGACGCTGCATCAGAATCTGCATTTTAACAAGATCCCCAGTTGATACGCATGCCCACTCGAGTTTGAGAAGAGCTGACTGTGATAACGTTGCAGACAGATGACCCTGCTGAGTAACTCTTTGATCAGCAAAGAAGAAATCATTCCTTAGTTACATTGTAAATTATCTGACATCACCCATTCAGCCTTTTAATTCCTTTCTACTCACCTCTAACCCCAACAGGTCACAATCTAATCTTGTTAGTTACCCCTAATTGCTCCTTAGACTTTAGTCCATCCCTGGCTGAATGTGCCAGTTCGGGATTATTCCAAGCTCAGAGCCATTGACTAAATTTAATGACAATCTCTTTGTGGCTGTAAATCTAGTAGGGATGACAGTTTTGAAAACCATCCAACTTTCCTTAAACAGAGGTTTGTTCCCTGTCATCAGGATGCTGTGGGGGAACAGATACGTTATCCATAGTGCATCAACAATGCTGGGCAAACTGGAACAACTGGGGAGAGACAGATATTTTCCACATTGGTGGAAAGAGTGAGTGTGTGCTACTTTTAAAAACAACAATTCCTGACATTCTGCATCTCTCTTTCTCCCAAGGAGAAAAAAAGGGGAGGTGGAAAGAGAGTCCCAAGCATTTGTTTTTATTTATATTTTAGTTTTGCTTAGAATAAACTGCAGTGTACGGTTACAAGAGCATACATTATTTATTTTTAAAATACTCTAAAGATGTTTCTAATATATTTTTATATTTTCCAGGAAGCGATTCTATCTGTAAAAGACTCAGCTCTAGTCCTTTTCCTGTTACTATGGAGAAGGAAATTTCCAACGAACAAAACATGATTGATATTTATGGCATTAGGGAGTTTCCTTTTTCCTTTGTGTGTCCTGAACTCACTTTCTCTATGTCACCGGGATATTTGTGTCTTTTCTTCGCATTGGAAATACAGCATATTGAGACTATAGTAATATGGTTTTAATTAAAAATCTTGACATCTCTCCTGCCTCCTATCCCCCAGTGTATTGGTATGCACAAAATAAAAATATATCATGAGTACTGCAAAAATGTTCATTCTTTATCCACATACTGAGGGCTTCCTTTACACAGTGAACTTTGTTGAATGGAATGGAGAATACAAAAATACATGAGGCAGTTGGCCTGCCTTCAGAGGTATGCAATGTACTAAGAGTATGCACGTCAACAAATAGAGCCACAAAATTTGGGAGAAAACTAGAGGTATAGGAGAAGCATTTTGAAAGTTCTATGTGGTTCACAGTGGAAGAGCAGCAAGTCACTTCCAGCTTGAGGGAAGGAATGGATGGCCAAGAGAAGCTGCTGCTGGGATAGAGTGGCTTTTAAGGATGGGTGGAATTTGGAAAGAAGACAATGGGAGACACAGCACTCTAGGAAAAGGGGAGAACAATGGCTTAAAGAGCCATGGAAGAGAGTAAATAAAATACTAGTCCACTCTGCCCTGGGAAAAATCTTATTAACATCATCCTGCCGGTATTGTGACCAGATCAATTGCATGCTCTGAGGGCCAGAGAGGGGGGAAAATAAAGCTGAAATGTAAGGCATTAGTCCCTCCAACTGAGACAGCTGGGGAAGAAGACAGATTCTATTTAGCAATTTTATTTTCAGAAGGTAAAATAGTCTCTTAGCATTGAACAACCTCCTGACCAACTAAATATAAATAGACGACTTTTACATGTTTTCACTTATGTTACATTGGGGTAGAGTCTGCTATAGGAGACTTTGTAGGCAATCAGTATTAATTAATTGAATAGGAGAATTTGTAGGCAATCAGTATGAATTCATTAAATCAGCATTAAGTAGCTAGAGCTCTGATATATATTAATAAAACAGTTATATTTTAAGAGAATTTCAAAATTGTTTCTTAGTTAAGTTAAAAAAATAAAGGAGAAGGAAGCTATCGGTCAAGAAAGAAATTGAAGGCGTATCTTAATAAATATGCAAATACATATAATATATAGTACAGATAATAAACTATGTTCTTATAATAGTAAAAGTAGTAATTTCGTGAAGCACTTAGAACTTTTAGGGGCCATCAGAGTCCAATTAAGAGACTGACAAAGACATTCATTGAAGAGTTTTCTGGAGATCTAGGGGCCTACACATTTTCCAAGAGAAACTAACTTTTGGCTAAGGCACAATTCAGGAACTGAAATAAGCAAACATTTTACATTTTAATATTCATGGTTGTGATTTACACACAAAGTACAAGCATTTTCTTTGGCCGTTTTTCCTCATAAAAAATCATGTAATGCTGAAGCAAATTATTTTTCTCAAATCTGCTAATGTATTCATCATTTTTCCTCTCATAATGTCGGACATTATTTTTGGCAGATGATGTTGAAAACAGAAAGTGTTTAGTTTAACCACTTGGGCAGCTGTGTGTTCTTTCCTTTTCTTTCCAATTAATGAACAAGCACTTCCCTGCAGCAAAAAATGGGACTGAAGTTAGTGTTTAACTGACAGTGTAAAAATCTTGAATAAAAACAAGTATGTGAAGGGGAAGAAAAGAGTCCTTGAGAAGTGTATTATATTTATGCATCCGCACCTGTTTTCGGAAGGGAAGACTTCCAGGGCATATACAATGAAGAAACTTCTCTTTTCAAGTTGATTGTTTATAAATGTAGCTCAACATAATGGAGGTTCAAAGTTTTCTTTTTCCTTTCCACAAAGCACAAAATCTGTACTGGTTTTGTTTCACACACATACCCGCAGCCACTGCAGAACATCTTTCCTCTTGAATTTTCATTATTAACAACAATGGCTATCTATCTCCTCATTACCCCGTCTAGTTAACAATTTCCTGTCGAAACCATAAGTTATTTTCTTTAAAGATTATGTGGTATGTGGTGGGGAAGACCCTCTTTACTTAAGCAAATGGCAATTTCAGCAATATTTTCAAGATCACCCTTGCTGTGTTCCTTTGGGATACAAATTGAAGGCTCCTTGAATTTTCAAAATGCTGTATCCACAGAAAGGAATGCTGTCAAAAAAGGAAACTACCTTATTTTCCTTAAAGCTTGATTAGTTTGAAACGTCTGCCCTTGGCAGTTTGAAAGATGTTGCCAGTAATGAGGAGTTCCAAGCTCTCCTCTGAAATGTGCCTACGGCTGAGGACTTTTAATATTTATGGGGCATGACCTCTAACTGTCAATGATCACTTAATTCCCAAAAAGCTATTTTGGGGGCAAATGCCGATTGCCTGAGGAGCCAGGGAAACGTTAAGCTTCAGGCTCAATATTGTACTCACAATAGACAGTGGCTTCACCTTTATGAAGACAATCATCAGTACTGAGTGCCAATGGATCACTAAAGTGTTGTCACAAAGTGGTTGCGCTATCAGGCTTTATAACCCTCCAACAACAGTCAGAGCTTGTACCATCCAAAAGAAGAACCAGGACACTTGTAGAAATGTGGCTTTCCGGGAATTTATGAAAGACAAAACTTCACAGCCATGTAAGAGGCTGGAAAAAGTATAACTCAGGAGGGATGAGTGTTCAGAATGGGATATTTTAGGGATATTTCAGGTGGTATGGCCTTCCCTAAATTGAAAGAATATTAAAGTTTTGAGAAAGCATCCTTACTTTTTAAAAGGAAGGACTTGTGAAGGTGACCAAACTTTTTGTTCAACTAAATGCAAAATGTTCTGGAACCTGTAGAAATCTCAGGAAAGGAGTGCACAGGAGATCAATATTAATTCCCCAGAGTCCTGCCCCTTACAGACTATAGTATGATATTTTCAGATGTTTCTCTCCAGTCTTTTTACCTACATACACATGCTTGCATGTTTTATTGTGAATTTGAAGATGGTTTATTCTAATACTGTCCCCTTCTTAGCAGTTTGATACTAGACTAATGAGCAAAATAAGTGTAAATTTTGCAAAGGGTATAATGCTTTAAAATAAAGCATTTTATTCATATGAAATTATGAATTTCATAGCACCCCATGAAGTATATATCTCATTTTGTGTAGGAAGGACAAAATGTCCTTCGACAGAGCAATAAATGGTAACCTAAAAAAAAAATTAAATTGTTGACTGTTAACTCCTCTTAAAACCGACCACCTGAAATGTTTCATGTGAAATTTCATAAGATTTTCTATTGTGCTCTTGTTTAGCCACTAATCAAATAAAGGAGAATTTGCTGAAGTCTCTGATTCATATGTGATACAGTTCCTCAATATCTCAGTGATGAAGCAGCTATCTCAAAGAGAAATTCTCATGGAAGAGGGAACAAAGAAGACATCTTGATAACAAGAGCAGAGAATCGTGTGTGTATGTGTGTATGTGTTGTGTATTATACACTTTAGTGAATTCAATCATGAAATCAAATACTCTGGAAGTTACTGCATGTTATTTTACTACGATTCTCTCTAAATTTATCATTTTGTACTGCTTCCATTTTTGATCAAAAGACAGATGCTCAAATTGAAACAGGGAAGTTTCATTTATTCATTTAACAAATACTTATGGAATGCCTAATATGAACCAGTCTGTTCTAGGCATATGAAATATATCAGCAATCTAGAACAGAAAAAGTTCTCTGCCCTTATAGGGTTATGTTCTAGTGGTGGAGAGGGATGAAAGTAAGAAAATAAATAACTTTGAATGTTAGAAGATGGTGAAGGTTATTTATTAAAAAAAAAAAAAAAAGGAAAAGCAGGGTAGGATAAAGGACATTTCTAATTTGGGGTTGAGCCACAACTTGAAGGCATCTGGGTAGGGGTGTCATGCAGGGGAAGCCACATGGATATCTTGAGAAATAGTGTTGCAAGCAGAGGGAGTAGCCAGTGCAAGGGCCCTACTGCAGAAGCGTGCCTGGCTGGTGTGTTTGAGGAGCAACAAGGGGGTCAGTGCACCAGGAGGGAAGGGAGTGAGGGTGAAAGACCAGTAGGAAAGAAGTCAGAGAGGTTGTGAGGGTGGGGCAGGAATATTGCATAAGATCTTGTTCGGCCATGTTAAGCCTTGGCTTTTACACTGAAGGAAGCGAGGAGTCGGAGCAGAACTCTAACTTATACAGATTAAAATGTAATTTTAGATATGACTCCCAGAGATGAATCTAGACCCAGCATCATGGGAAGGAGAACATCTTCTTGACCAAAAGGAGGATGCGAAATGAAACAAAATAAAGTTTCAGTGGCTGAGAGATTTCAAATGGAGTTGAGAGGTCACTCTGGTGGACATTCTTACACACTATATAGATAACACTTTTTAGGTTTTAATATATTGGAATAGCTAGAAGTAAATACCTGAAACTACCAAACTCCAATCCACTAGCCTTGACTAGTGAAGACGATTGCATAGCAATGTAGCTTATAAGGGGTGACAGTGTGATTGTGAAAACCCTGTGGATCGCACTCCCTTTATCTAGTGTATGGATGGATGAGTAGAAAAATGGGGACAAAACCCAAATGAAAAATAGGGTGGGTTGGGGGGGTGATTTGGGTGTTCTTTTTTAATTTTTATTTTTTATTCTTATTATGATTCTTTCTGGTGTAAGGGAAATGTTCAAAATAGATTGGGTGATGAATGCACAACTATAAGATGGTACTGTGAGCAGTTGATTGTACACCATGGATGACTGTATGGTATGTGACTATATCTCAATAAAACTGAATTTGAAAAGATGTAATTTTAATTGGGTTGTGTTGAGAATAAGCTGTAAAGAGGCAAGGAGAGAGGTAGGGTAGCCAGTTAACAGGCTCTTGTGCCAATCCAGATGTAGGGTAATGGCAGGTCAGACTGGAGTGGTAGTTGTGCAAGTAGGGAGAAGGGTCCAGATCCTGACTATGTTTTCAAAGTAGAGAAAACAGGACCGATTCCCCAATAGATTGGAAGTAGGATGTGAAAGAACGAGAGCAATCAAGAGTGACTCCAAAGCTCTTGGCCTGGGCAACTAGAAAGATGGAGTTGCCATCACTGAAACAGAGCAGGCTACAAGAAGGGCAGCTGTGGGTGGGGTGGGGGTAGGGATGGGATAAGGTATTCAGTTTAGATGTGTGGGCATCCAAGTAGAGATATTGATGACCTCGAGCCAGCAATTCTGGTTCTTAATTCACAGTCACCAGCACAACACAGAAGGTGGAAGAGCAGTCTTCCTTACAAGTACACGAGCTGTTTTGGTACTGAGACAGAGAGGGGAAAAATAAGTGTTTTAATTACCTAAGCTATAAACTTTCAATAAAAATTTTATTAAGAAACAGCTTGGTAAAGTTAGAAAAGCTGAGATTTGAACCTCTGGGTTAGCCTTGATAAGTTTCTAATCTCTGAGTTCCCGTGGTCCCACCAGTAACATGGAATGTCTTGAGTCAGGTTCCCAAGAAGCAGAGCCTGAGATGAGGAATTTTGTGTCAGCTGTTCATTGAGAGAAATGGAGGGGACAAAGCAGGACAAGGCAGGAGAAGGAGCTAAGAAAGGCTGTGGGTTCAGCTGGAGTCTAACCTCAGCCTGATCCCACAGGCAACTCTGGAGCTTGAATTACACCACGGAGCTGGTTGCACCTCAAGGCAAATGACCCAAGAGCATCTGTTACATGGAGACTGTAATAAATACCACACAAGTTTGAAGTTCAGGGGCGCATAGTAAATGACACATTTTAGGTCTTCTGTGACAATCTGGTGCCTTCCTCTCATTAAAGCTTTATGTCAATTCTAAATATTTATAAACAGGCATATTCTTTTCTCTCTTGATCAACAAATCGTTCGGTGGTTTAGCTTCTGATTATAAACAAATCTATTGCCTTCCCTTCTATTAGAATACTGGTTTAGTGCTAATTATTCACGTATTTTGAAACGCAGCCTGTTTCTTCCTTAATGAAGCTACAGACCTGTTTCCCTTTGACAGCCACTGTGAAAACAAAGGCTGGCAAAGAATTCTCTCCACCAGTGCTGGGTAGAACACTTTCATTCCAGAAGCAAACATCTGTTGCCTATCAAAAGCATTCTGTTTTCTTATGAGAATTCTGAGTTGTAGCAAAGAGAAGAAAAAGTGGGTAGAGGAATGGGGGAATGGATCCTAAGACAGTTTTAGGTTTATTGCTAATCCGGAAACCCAGGCATTTGGCCGTTACATCAGAAAAGGACTCAAGGGAACATGTCAACAGTCAGGACAAAGTAATTTGACCAGTAGAGTCAGTCTTGATTTAAAAATAAAAATGTCATAATGCTGGAGATGAGCTTTGTACATTGCCTATCCCTCTTCTATGGTAGCAGTGGAATGCTGTGTGGTGTGGTTAACAGCGTGAGTGTTTATCAGAAAACAGTTTTTCTCCCCCAACTTTTGTTGTCAAAAATCATTCCAGAATCACCCCAGTCTGTGCCTTTGCACATCTGCAAATGGGCTGTTGGAATATTTATACTCTCAGCACCAAGATTGTGCTGAGTGGGGTGTGCATCGAGTAGAGCTCTAACATCTATGAACCTCAAGCCGTGGGCAGCCTTATCCCTTTCCCACTGTGAGTCACAGAAATACCAGTTTTTCCTGGGAGTCAAAGTGCAAAAGATAGAGGCAGCACTGGCTGAAGACTGCATATGAAGAAGTAAGAAGAGGAATTCGTCTTGACTCAGTGCCTTGGGTTGGTTTCTTACAAAATAGTACAAGTATCTATCCTAGGGTATTACTGTGAGAAGAACTCAGCCAATATACAGAAATCACTTAAAATGGTGGCATATAAGAGTTCAGGATTTTTATTATCTTTGACAAAGTACTTGGCACATAATAGAAACTTTGTATATGAGCCGTTGTAAAAATCATTCAGGCACCTAGAAATCAGAAATGTTACAGAAGGAGACTCGCACAGAAGAGTAAGAGGAAACTAAACTGCACCCTAGTGGGAATTATACAAGGTACTTTACATTCCTCACTGCATTTAACATCTTAGGTAGCCCAGGAAGGGAGATATTCTGGTCTCCATTTTATGGATATGGAAATCAAAGCTTAGAGAAGTGAAGTGACTTGCCCTTTTCACACACTTGCAGATCCCTATATTTAGCTGGACATATGCTCCATAGCATATAATTGTAACTTCTTATGTTTTCAGATTGTCTGGCTGTCTTGGGAACTAGTCATTCACAAATGCTGAGAACTCACTGGCCACTCTGATCTGATCTAAACTGTGGCCACAAGTTAAGATGCCCTTGTAGCAACTGTGTGGCTCCTTGATAAGCATGTGGCTGAGGGGAAGGGCAGTCCATGGAGTAAAGGAACAGATGCACTGACCAAACCAAAGGTGTCTGCATCCCTAGGAGAGCACATATGAATTACTCTTACATGATGAAGACGGTCCAGTGATTATCAGATTCTGGCCTTCGTTCAGTCACTCGGCAAACATGTGAGAGTCGGGTATGTTCACAATGTTTTGCCTAAAGATAAAGAATAGTTAGGGGAAGGATATTGGAAAGCTCCCAAAATTGAGGGAAGATTTACAGAACCAGGTTCCAAGAAATCAAGGAACCTCAGCTTCAACCCCATTCCCTCCTTATATGAATCTGCCCAGATTCAAATTTTTGAAAGAAAGAACTTCATGGACCTAGCCTGAATTCTGTTACTTGGCCAGCTACTTGGTCTAGGGTACCCAACAGAGAACCCCTTTAACCCACTAGGGTCACATAGGATGGGGTGAGGAAGAAAACCAAAGGTCAAGCAAAAAGATGCTGTGAGGGCAAAACCACTAAGTGTCCATTCTAAATACTGCCGTTAGTGCTGGGATACAAGATGATAAAATATTACTTTACCTTCAAGAAGATTTCAGACTGGTAGAGAGAAAGCACATACATAAACATGTTATATATGATAGATTAATTGCTAGAAGTCCTCAACTCTCCACCCTTCTCTGAACCATGTTCTCTGTGATGTGGTTTTGCCATTTTCCCATCATGAGGTGGAATCTATTTCTCACCCTGGCTTCTGGTCTGCCTTGGGATTTGCGTTAACTAGCAGCATGTAGCAGAAGTGGCAATGTGCCAATTTCAAGTCTGAGCCTCCAGAGCCCCTGCACACTTGGACTCCTCAGAATTCTGCCCAGCTACCATATGAACAAGCCCAGGATAGCCTGTGAAAGCATAAGCGATGACACAAAAGAGAGCCCAGATTTTCTAGCCATGGCCATCCTAAACCATCCAAAGCCTGCTGGGTCCCAAACACGTGAGAGCCCAGCAAAGAAGAGCAGAGCCAACGCCCCATCTACAGCTGACCACAAACACATGCATCAGCCCAGATGAGACCAGAAGAGCCACCCAACTGGCCCATTGTCTCTGAGGCAAAACTAAATGTGTTTGGGGATGGTTTGTTATGCAGCAATAGCTAATTGATACAATATATTTATGTAGTTATTATCGAAGAGAGAATTCAATGGCAAATTAAAAGGGTCTAAACTAAATGCTAAAGGATTCAGAGGAAGAATTAGCTTCTGAATTGAAAAAGCAGAGATGAAAGTTATCTCCCTCAGCCCCTTTCTCTTAGAGGAAGTGATGTTCAAACTTAGCTTTCAAGGTCAAGCACAATTTCTCGAGTGGAGATAAAAGCAAAGCATAGCATCTTTACTTTTACTGAGTTATTTTTCCTTTACAGTTTGCAATGGCTTTCTTATGTGTTTAATGTCTTAATAAAGATGTATTCCCTTCCTCTCTGACCAAGAAGAAATTGTATAAATCCACGAATTTCTCAAACTCACTTGGAAAAGATCAAGACTAGAGTTTCAGTTTTGGAAAGGCAATTATATTTCCAGTGTATAGAGTAGCACTCTATATAACAAACACCTAAATCACCCCAGCACAGTTGACTGAAAACGTGCATATTTTATTCATAAAGGTCAACTAATTAGCAAGACTGAATTTTTACAAAACAGAACTTAAAAGGCAATTACTCGAAGTGGTAGAAGCCTGTTATACATGTAACATATTGAGTTATCTAGCAGTGAGGAAGAAAGAGGAAAGAAAGAAAGGGGGGAGGGGTAGAGGAAAAAGTGAAAGAAACCTTATAACATTATAACCTAACAGGACCATACATGAGGGTTGATCATCACCAATGATTAATTATTAAAACTCTAATTCTAATAACATTGTGAAATAATAAACTATAGAATAAGACTGTTTTTCAAACAAAGTGCACAGAAATGAG
Source organism: Choloepus didactylus (assembly GCF_015220235.1). Classification (NCBI taxonomy): domain Eukaryota; kingdom Metazoa; phylum Chordata; class Mammalia; order Pilosa; family Megalonychidae; genus Choloepus; species Choloepus didactylus. The sequence continues at coordinate 22,995,442 of NC_051325.1, read as the reverse complement.
AATTAGTTACTGCTATGAGATGTGATAAAATCACTATCAGAGAACAGATGTGATAAAATCACTATCAGCAAACAAAAAAATTTATGGGGAAATTCTGGAGTGCAATTAAAATAAAATAATAAACACATAAAAGGGAAAACTCCCTTTCCATTTTTCCTACTTGCAATTACATACTCCTCACAGAATTAAAATCACGCACACAGAAACACCCCTCCTCAAATTGGGCATCAAAAGTTAAAGCAGAGCAGTATTTAAAAGCAGTACATTCCTACATTAAAAATAAACCTGGGGAATTATTTTCAAATTCACACTCTAAATCATGACAATGTTAACTTGACAAAATGCAAATCTGATTGAGTCACTCTACTGGTTTGAAAGCTTTAAGGCTTCCTGTTATTTACAGATACAGTCAGGCTCCCTAAAAGCAGAGCCTGAGAAAGGGATTCTTGTGCACACAATTTGGTGAGGTATGCCCTTGGATGCAGGAGAGGGAGGCAAACAAGCTAGGACAGGAGGCAGAATCTAAGAAAGGACGTGGTTGCAGCTGGAGTCTAGACTCAGCCTGATGCCACAGAGAGCTCTGGAGCATGATTGGCACTGCACAGTTGCCCCAGCTTGAGGAAAGAGGGCAGGCTTTTACATCATTAAGTCAGTCAGTTATCGGCTGCCTGGTGTCCCCAGGAGGTGAGGGCCATATGCTCTCAGGCATTTCTGGGTAAAGCTTTCCTACAGACTGATGGAGAATCGCTGGAGAAGGGAGAAGCCATGAGCTGTTAATAGCCAACACTTACAGCAGCTGGAAAAAAAAAGCACTGGCACAGGGGATCTGGCTGAGGCACCAACAGCATCTTCTTTCCTTTTATAATCCATCCCCAAGTTATTTGCCTTCCAAGCACCTGAGACTCAGTCATGCACTGAAGCATCTCACAGCATACACCTTTCCAGCGGTGACTTTGCAAAGTCTGTTCCCTTTTTCCTCTTTGAAAGCCCCAGCTTATTCTTCACAACCTAGTGCATTTGTTATCCTCTCTCTGAAGTCTCTTTTGATCCCTCAAACAGCATTAAATACTCATTTTTTTTATTATTTCAAGGCCCTTTGTATAATTCACTCTGATGTTACAGCACATCATTTTAGATATTTGCTAAATAGGCTAGATTATTAGTTCCTTGGGACAGGGATTGCATGTTGCCTTTTTTCAGTCCCAGCATTCAATACAGGTCCTGGAGTCCATTCGATGCTCTGTGATGAGTGGTGAATAAACCGATGTCTCCTTGAAAACACTGCTATTCTTTGGGGGAAAACAAAGTCTTTCATTCAGATCGTGCTCTCTGTTTAAATGAAACAATCCCAGTGAGCTTTGTTACTGAAATATCCAGTCTAAGAAGCCCTGTTCACTCATAACTGGGAGGATTTCAGCTAAAAGCCTTCATTGTCCATTTCCCTGACATAGGGCATGCAAACAATTAAAAGAGGACAATAGAAGGACCTTGTTCAAGGGAACACTGATTTAATGACTAGAGCTTCCTGGCATTAGCCACTGGATTCAATTATCCCTAAAAGCAAAGGCTGAAAATCAAGGGATTAAAAGAAGATACTGAGATTTATACTTAAAGGTCAGATTCACTCACTTTTGCCCTGTAGATCTTTTCAGATGCAATGATCCTAATGAACTTGATGATCTTCTCGCGTGGACTCCTTGAACAGTTCTCCTCACTTCTCATGCCCCTCCTGCTTGTTATAAGAAAGCCTTACATTTTGGGGAAAATTTTTATTGATGTATAACATACTTACCTTAATGGTACAAATCCTAAGTGTGCAGTTCAATTATGTTTTACAAATGGAACATACTTTTTTAACCAGTGCCCAGATCAAGAAATAGAACATCACCAGCAGCCCAGGATTCCCTAAAGTCATCTCTCAGTTACTGCCCCTGCAAGGGTTATCACTATCCTGGCTTCTGAGAGTCTCCTTAGGAATTAGGAGACTCATAAAGGAGAAACTTGGGTAATCTGGCTTCTTTCACTCAACATTATGCTTGTGTGATCCACCCATGGTGTTGTGTAGAGCTGTAGGACATTTATGCTCATTGCGGTGTCATAATCCATTGTGAGAATATGCTAGAAACGATCAACCATTCTACTATCAGAGGGCATTTGGATTGTTTCCAGTTTGGGGCTATTAAAAGCAGGGGTGCCATGAAAATTCTTACACATGTCATCTGGTGAATATTATTTGCATTTCTTTTGAATTCATATTAGGAATAGAATTACTAGGTCAGAGGGTATGTACGTGGTTAGGTTTGTTAGATACTGCCAAAGATTATTCCAAAGTAACAATATTCATTTGAGCCTGAATTTTTATAATCTAAAATTTCATCATGTAGATCAACCAAGGCATTCCTGGTAATAGACCCAGTCTAGGTCACCAGGTGACCAAGATGTACAATGATTATGCCTAGGCTTATTGATTCTCCATCATTAAAGATAAATTGCTCAATATGAGGGAGGAGAACACATCCTAGGGCAGATTATTCACTACATACATTTACCCTGGGTCAACCAGGCCACACCAATTTCTATTACTCTTCACTTTTTTTTTCCTTTGCTCAAAAATCTTCACTCCTGTTACTGAACCATTATTTGGCAATAGAGCACTACATACTAATACAAAAATATGGACTTGGAGGCTTATTACATTAGCAAGAAATAGCTAGTTGTCCTATAATTGAGAATCAGGCACTAAGATTAGTCTAAGTTTTCATAGGAAGAAAGAAGAGTTTAAAAAAAACAAACAACAACTATGAAAGGAGCTTGTAAGTATTTTCAAATTTCAGTTTCCCTGTGGTACTGTAAATTCCATGAAGTCCAGGACAATGACTATCTTTTTCCTTGCTGTTATCTGGACATCTTTAAAGTTCCTGATACAGAGTAGTTGTCAGTAAACCTTTCTTGACTTACTTGCCCATGATTTCACCAGAGTAAGGGATTCTTAAGCATTTAGCAGAGAGTCTTAGGTCTGGGTGAGCTGCTGAAGGAAGCAGTCTCACTTCTTGGGTCTCACTATTTGGGTGGATGGACAATCTTGCCCTCATCTAGTGATGTCATGACCTTCATTAGAATTAGAACCAAGGCAAACATGTCTAGCACCAATTTTCACATGATCTGATCCCAACTAGTTTGGATCTACTTTGGGCTGAGGTCACAATTCAATCCACACTGAAATGTAGAAACTACAACTGGGTGACAAAAGGGTCAATTCCATGTCAAAACTGGATGATAATAAATGAGTGTTGACTCTGTGCTAGGTGTATTTCTGGATTCTAAGATATATTATTGCTAACTCCCATGTCAATGCCACAAGAAATCCCAATGATTCTCACCATTGAAGTGAAAATGAGAGGGATGAAGTGACTTTCCAAGATCATCTAGTCAGCAAATGGCAGAGTCCAATGCAAACCTGGGCCTGTTTGAGTCCAAGCTTCTTCCAATTTCTGTCAAATCACTATTCCCCAAAATTGTTTATTTGGTGTCAGTAAGGAAAATTAGGGGAAAAACAAAACAAAATAGAATGTCAAGACTCCTAAGACTGAGAAATTATGGTTGATGCCATGGAAAGTGCCTTGCAGGTGGATATACCAACTAGAAATCCCATGTACAGTGCCATGGCTACAAGTGGGTAGCTTTAACAGAGGCAACTTAGATGATGAGAAACCTATTTTTTTGGCTTGTGTGGGTATTATTATTATTATTAAACCAGATATCAAAGGAACAAAAAGATTCATTATCCATGTCTTTATTTCAAAATCACTCTGCACCATACGTCTTGAGATATGCTGCCCCATCTTTCAAAGGCAAATTTACATTTTCATACCTAGAAAGAGGGTTTTTTTGGTGTATATGTGTGATTTGCTTTTCAATGGGAGCTCTCCAAAGCCCTATCCTTATTTCAAGTTTTAAAATGTTATGATTTTGCATCTCATCAAATATAATAGAAAAGTTCGAGTTTAAGATATCTTATAAAAATTGCCTCTCTGTAGATTATGCCCTTCAGCTATCGTTTTAAATTGTAATTTACAGTTTTGAAATTCTCCTGTAAAAGAAGATGTTTCCTTTAGTCAAAATAAAAGTAACTAAATTTTTACTGTCTGGCTAAATTGTTCAATTGTTCTACTTTCCTCTTCTTTTGTTTGAAGGACTTAATCATGCATTTCTAGTATTGCCCCATTTTCTAGGGAATGGATGTATTCTTTGGCTCACAGCGAATGAAAGAAATGTGCCTGTAAAATGCACTCAGGGTAAAAAAGCCATGAGTCTGTTGTATTTTAATTAGTAAACCTAGCTTATAAGGGACAAAAGATGCTAGTTCAGGTAGACTTCAATGCAACTCAATGAATATATTTTTTTATTAGAGACTTTGTAAATTTACAGAAAAATCATGCAGAAAACACAGAATTTCCATAGCCCCACCACACACACACAAACAGGCACACAGTTTTCCCATTATTAACCCTTTTGATTAATGTGGCACTTTTGCTACAATTGATGAAACAATATTAAAATTACACTATTAACCATAGTCCATAGTTTACATTAGGGTTTACTGATTACGTTATACAGTCCTATGGGGTTTACAAAAATTTTTATCTAGCAATAAATACATATAACCTAAAATTTCCTGTTATAATTACATTTAAATATATAATTCAGTGGTGTTAGTTATGTTCAAAATGTTGAGTATGTTGGAGTGTATAATAAGTATGAGGCATTGTGGGGGTCCCTGGAGACACTGAGGTAAGGTGAGACAAAACAGGCCATTCCCTTAAAGAACTGAAAAAGAAGTAGGATTATTTTTGAAAGCAATTTAAAAAAAGTAAGGGGTCTGGAGAGGAAGGCCTAGGACTGATTAGCTGAGTACTCTGGAAATTGCACAAGTTGCCTGCTATGTTCCTTAATTCAAGATCACTGCTCAAAAATTATGTTAAAAGAATGTTGAGCCCTAGTGATAGATATTTAGAGTTTATTTTATTTTACCCATGCCTTTAGTGAGCTCTGCAAAATTTGAAAGCTATGCATCTCTTATCTACACTTTCCAAAGACAACTTCTCCTTCCGGGATGAATTGACTTTCAAAGGCAAATTGGAATTTAAAAGCTAACGCTTTTCCTGAGATATTGCAAAAGTCCTTGTAAAAATATTTTTAGGCAGTGATCAAGTAGCAAGTTTAAAGGTAACAAAATTATTTACCGTCTAAAGAAAAGTAAGGCAGATAGAAATTTCATATAGATCAATGCAAAGGGGATGCAATAAAATTAGAGGGGGAGGGGAAGGATACATGTCAGATACAACTCACATCATTCATTTTCAAATCCACCCAGAGTAGCTGTTACAACAACCTGAGAATTCCTGCCATTACTCACTTCTCTTGAAACATTTTCTATCGATTGACAGAAGAATGGTAAGTGATACTGACATAATATGATGGCGCACATGAAATAGCCACAGCCAAATTTGAAAATTGTTGCTGTGTGGGCCTCACGATGCATCTCACCCCTGAAAGCTCTAACACTTATAAAATCGACTCCATACATTAGCCAAGGTGCCTGGGTCCAGATCCTTGGAATAGAAAACTTTCCATAGAAAAATGGTAACCCAAAAAACTAGCCCTTCTTGTGCACCAGCATGAACTTGATTGGAACAGTAACATCTTGCTGGCTAATTTGTTGAATAATTCTGTACTTACTCCACCAAGCAAGAATTGGTTTAATTTATATTTAGAGAGTTAGGCTTAGCAACTAAGGTTTTCTTTTCCTTCTTCTTCATCATCATCATCCAATTCTTAAAATTCACCCAAAATGTTCCAGTATTGACCACCTTTCACCAGAACAATTCCAGCTTCAGCAATGCTTTTCTCTTTAAAATAGAAGTTCATGTTAGCAATTATCAGTATTCAGCTTTTGAAAGTAACTTTCTTTTCCCGACTTGGGTAAATGAATAGGAAGCAATTGTTACACCAGTTACTGTACAGTAAATTACCTCAGTAATAGCCTTATGAGTCAGGTTCTTTTTCCAATCCTGCCTGCCCTTTCCCTGCAAAAGATTTTTCATCCTTTCAGTTTTGTCTTCGTGATTTTGTAGCACTCAGTAACATGCTCACAGCGAAAGAAACTTTTCTTATTTCTTTGACACTTTCCTTTAAGTTGTTGTTGTTGTTGTAATATTGGTTTCCTTTACTCACTCTAAATTAGTATCCAGACATCTTAAGGTACAAATAAGAAGTGTGCTTCTACAGATGGCATGAGACATAGTATAATGGAATGAGAATCATCTTTTGAATGAAGATTTGAGCTCCCATTCTAGTTCTGCCACATACTGTAATGGAGCACTAACAAATATAATTACAGTTTCTGAATCATTATCTAAATGCTTTCTAACTTTCTAATGTATTGTAAGGTAGCCAAAAGCAAATATTAGTAACTGTTGTAACCTACTGAACTGTAACCCAGATGCCTTGTTTTTTTAACACTGATGCTATATTTTGAAACTGTATAATTTTTACCCTGTAACGAGAGAGAAACAAGACAACTCATGACTGGCCTTGCTTGTATCCCCTTATCTTGTTTTGCAACCTTGAAGTCAAGTGCCCTTGCACGTAACCCCCTGAAATATGGTGCCCCGGCACGTAGCCCCTTTAATGATTATTAATGAAGCAACATGAGTCAGCCCGGAACTGACCACCTTGCTCATTATCCTAAGACTGTGTGCCTTTGTTTGAATGCTATAAAACACTAACAGTTTCTCCAGTTCAGGAAGACAGATTTATGGCCCATAAACCTTCTTATCTCTTTGCTTTCTGCTTAGCAATAAACTCTTTCTCTTCTAAATATTCCGGTATCTACTGATTCAACTCTGTGTGCATCGGGCGAGGACTCACTTTTGAGCCAGGACAATACCATAGATAAAGAATATAGTACATTGCTGGGCATATAGGAGAGGCTCAATAAACAGGAGCTTTTCCTGTTTCTTTGATACTCATCTACTTGTAGATATTAGAGCAGCCACATTAATAGTAATGATCAAATTTCCCTGATCCAAACATAAGGGCATAAGGTGGAACCTCAAGTTCTTCACACAATTATTTTCAGGAGCCCCCAGGGGATGTCTCACTTGAGATCACATACAACCGTTTTGCTTTTCCCCCTCTATTTCCCTTAGTGATGACTTGAGAAGCAGCTGCTGTCATCGTCCTTGATGACACAAGGACATCTCTACCTGCAAGCTGCCTCCTCAAACTTCCAAAACTTCTCCATGGGGTCACTGCAGAGCCTGGAGCCTCACAGCTTGCACAAGGGAGGAGAATGCTCCTCATCGAGGGTGTTGTCACCTGGCCACCTACACAGGGCACCTTGGGCAAGAGAATACCTGGCCCAGTCCCTTTTCTCTAGATGTCCATTTTGTGTGTCTATGTGTGTGTGTGTGTGTGCATGTATGTGTGGGTGCACATGCTTCTCTCCAAAAAAAATAAAAAATAAAAATCCATTATTCACATGCTTCCGGCAGCATAGCCCACTGATTTACCTCTCATGCCTAATTCTTGTTCCAGCCAAAAGTGAGACATGCATTCCACTGATAAACCTATGCACCTATCCTTATTTAATCTTCAAGACCGTTAGATATATCACTCATAGACTTCAGGACAATTTGTTCATGGATTATCTAGAGCTGTTGTTATTTCAGGTAAATTTATTCTTTTAAACATCAAGACATTCTGTTTCTACATCCTGCCCCCAACGGGCACTTCTGTCTACCTCCCTACAGGCACTTCCGCTAGCAGGGAGAATGCTACCCTATTTTAAACATTTCTATTCCATACAGATTGGGGGTTGTTTTCCATTTACAAGATGCATAGGGATGGAAAATAGTGCAGTCACTTTTTGGCGGTTCCTCAAAAAGTAAAATATAAGATTACCATTTGACTTGGCAATTCCACTAATACCCTCAAAGAAACTCAAAACAGGGACTCAAACAGGTATTTGTACACCAGCGTTCATAGCAGGATTATTCACAGTAGCCAAAACGTAGAAGCAACTCAAGTATCCCTCAGCAGATGAACAGATAAACAAAATGTGGTACGTACCCACAATGGAATATTATTTGGCTGTATGAAGGTGTGAAGTTTTGAGGTATGCTGCAACATGGATGAACACTGAAAACATTATGCTAAGTGAATTAAGCAAGGCATATAAGAAAAAATACTGTATGACTTCACTTATATGAAATATTTAGAAACAGGAAATTCATAGAGACAGAAAGTAGATTAGTGTTTATCAGGGGATGGGGGAAGGAGGAAGGGGGCATCGTTGCTTGGTGAGCACAGAGTGTTTAAAAAAAAATGCAACAAAGGGAAAAAAGATGCAGGTAAAATGACATCATTCAGGGGCCTTCCAATTTCCTCCTATATTTCTCACTTCTAATTAGGATTTGTTCCTATTAGCAACTTGTCTATGGACAGCCACAGTTCTCAGAAATAGAATTTGGAAAGAGAGAAAGAGTATTTTTTCCATTCAGTTAGGTTTTTTGAAGAAAAATAACTTTTTTACTTTAAAAAGGTTAAATTGCCCCTAAGCACAATTTAGTGCCTTTGTCATTACACTAAATTTCTCTTTAGTTTCTGCTTAAGCTAATGCTAGTTTTACTCCCAGGCTTGGGTAGAATTTATCCAATGCAATATGTTAGTCTGGAGTCTAAAACCTTTGCTTGGGTTGTAGCTATTGGGTTAACTCTGAAAGTACAACTTAAATGCTTTCCTGGACTATCAGTGGCTTCACAGACATGCATGCAACACTGAAACAGAAGAGAGAAGCAGCTCATGGAGAGGAGAAGAGAATAACAATAGTAGCGAATGCTCCATATTCTTATATGCTTATAATCCTGACATTGTATGCCTGGAACTCTTCTAAGGACTTTATATTCATGAAGTGATTTATCGGCTAACATAGGAATCAACTGCACAGGTGTCGAGCTTTATTAAGACTTTCCAACTCAACTAATGACATGAGGACTTAAGGGAAACTGCTTCCCCCAGAAAACAATGAAAATACAGGCAAAACCATCAAATCCAACCATTTCAGAACTCTGGAATTTAACCAAAGGCATAGAATGAACCAAAAAGTGTCTATTCAAGAAAGACTACTGATCTCTTATTAAAAACAGTGAGGTGTGTGGCATTTCAACTTGGGACTCTCCCCTTTACTTCTCCTCCCCAGCTCAGAGGTCGGTGGCCTTGAAAAGCCTTCAGCCTCACAGCCAAAGCAGGGAACTGACCTCTTTTTTGAGCTCCATTAAAAGCCCCATCTCTAGAGAGCCAGTAATTGGTTGATCAAATTAGCAGCTCCTTGAAAAACCTGCATTCCCAGGTTATTATTTCCATTTGATTTGATTTGGAGCTCAGCTCCCTAGAAAAAAGTCCTCTCCCCCAGACATGCACAGAAAGAAAACAATAGCAGTCTACTTAAAACAAGTATCATCACACCTGCCTGAGGCTGTAATTTCAGTTGGGGCAAACAAGAACCTGCTCAAAATTTAAAAGGGAGAAACTTGGAGAATTTTGAAAAGCTGGGATAAATTCTTGGGGATGTAGTGGGCTTTACATACCCAGGGAAGACCAGGGAAAGGAGAAAGCCCTAGCCAGTCACCCCTGACTGATCTTGAAGCCTACACAAGTCAGAAGTGAAAGTTAAGCCTGGCTCACATACAGCCTGAAGTTTAAAGGTGTGCCCCTACGCAGATGCCCTTGACAAAAGGTGGGAGACTTACTGGCCCAAGGCATTTAAAGGACATCTTCTCACCAATCATTGGCTGACCACTAAATTATTCTGACCCAGGGATGACCCCTAGGTCCCAGGTTTAAAAATAAAAACAAGATTTTTTTTTTTTTTGTAACGCTATCAGAGAATTTACAGTCACACATTTCAGGGATACAGAATCTACAGATTTAGTCCAGGGAAGTTTCTAAATAAATAAGCAACAATAAGAAAAACAATAACAGCTACAAAAAAAAATGTGTGGGGGGAGCAGAGGGACCTAAAACTTGAGTTGTTACAATATATTATACACAATATCCAGATTCCAGCAACAAATTATGAGAAATGCAAAGAAACAGGGAGCTATGACTCACACAAAGGACAAAAGCCGCCAATAGAAAATGTCCCCAAGATGGCCCAGATGTTGGCTTAGCAGACAAGAATTTTAAATCAGCTGTTGTAAATATGGTCAAAGAGTTAAAGGAAACAATATAGAATATATATCAATAAGGAGAAAGAATTATAAAAAGAAACCAAATAGAAATTCTAAAGCTGAAAATTAGAATAACTGAAATGAAAAATTCATAGGTTTGAACTGGCAGAGGAAAGAATTGATAAACTTGAAGATAGGTCAATTGAGATTATCCAGTCTGGAGAACACAGTTTGGTAGTTTCTCAAAAGTTTAAATTAGAGTTACCACATGACCCAGCAATTCCACTCCTAGTTGTATGCTCAAGAGAATTGGAAATACATGTCCACACAGAAACTTGTGAACAAATGTTCATAGCAGCATTATTCAAAAACAGCCCAAAAGTGGAAACAACCCAAACGTCCATCAACTGATGAATGGGTAACCAACTGTGGTGTACCCGTATATTGGAATATTATTCAGCCATAGAAAGGAATGTCTTAATGATACATGTTACAACATTGATGAAGTTTGACAGCATTAAACTAAATGACAGAGGTCAGTCACAAAAGACCGCATCTTGTATAATTCCATGTATTTGCAATGTCTAGAATAGGCAAATCCAAAGAGATAGAATGTAGACTCGTGGATGCTGGGACTGTCGGGGCAGAGTGAACGGGATTGAGTGCTAAAGGGTATAGGGTTTCTTTCTGGTTGATAAAAGTGCTTTAAAGTTACATTGCAGTGATAGTTGCACAATTGTATGAATATACAAAAAAACACCGAATTGTACACTTTAAATGGGAAAACATTATGGTATTTGTATTTTATCTAAATAAAGCTAGTTAAAAGAAAAAGTCTTATTCGCTGTATGATTTGGAAACAGGGATCCCACGTCTCTATAATACTACACTGTGTGGTGAGGATTAATACAGTGTATAAAGTGACACAGTGAATGAGAAGCAGTGAATAAAGTGTTGGATACATGCCCAGGACACAGGAAACACTCAAATGCTACCTGTTGATCCTAGAAATGTAACTCAGCAAGACATGTTCTACCAATGTTTCCTTGGAAACGTAAAAAGAAGAAACAGCAGTACGGTGGGTATGTTTTTATTTTTGTTTTGTTCTTTTTCTGTTGCATCCAATTAGAAGTTACAGCTCCTGCTCCAATGAGAAAGGATCCCTGTTTCATGGATATTAAAGACTGATATTTAGCTAAAATCATTCACATGCTAAAATAGCTCTCTTCCTTCATATAAACAGTCTTCTTTAAGATAAACAAGTTTCTTTAAGAATTTGCAGTAGTAATTGTTAAAAATATATCTAAATGAGACAAAAAAATATGGCTTTAGATTTACAACGTATTTGCACAATGCACCAACAATATATCTGCATTGAGAGTTGTAGTCTGGTAATTTTTTTCTATCAAGCAAATTTGGTTAAAACCTTTTAAGATTTAAAAAATAGAGTGATGTGTATTAAAAATCTCCAAAAGTGTATATAATCTATTTCCCAATATTTCAACATGGAATCCTTTCCCTCTTAGAGATGCTTATGTTTCTACAAAACACACTTTGGGAAACAGGTATGCAAGCAACGAATGAAATCACTCTTTTCCACGTATGGACTTTTATGTATCTGCTAAGACAGAAGCTGATCTCTTTGAGATGAAAGATATATTCCTTCTCTCCAGGACAAAAACACATTTGTACACACATAAATTTTGGCTGCAATTTCGGGGTACTTAAGTACCCCTCTAAGGGGCATAATTGGTTTTAAATTCTTCCCCAAAGTGAAAAATCTCCTTGAAACCAAGTGGAGCAACTTTTGCAATGGAAGTTAACTACCTTCACAATTCCTTCCAATTGTCTGTATTCCAGACATTAAGAATGAAAGTATTTTGCAATGCAATCTGAATAGGAGCAACTTTGTCTCTCCTTTTGTAAACAGAAAACATGAAATTTCTTGCCTCTTCTGGAGTATATATAACACTTTGAAAAATCACTTGATTAAAAATAGCACACAGGTAAAAGTGAAGTTTCTGAGTTCAGAAAACTATGCAAAGTAATTATGTTTCGTATCAGCAGTACCTTTCATCCAAAACACTCACCACACTCCTTGAAGATAGCCAAAGCTTTATATTTTCTATGACCATCTGTGTTGGTCAGAACCAACAGGAGATAGCTATAAATAGGACATTTTATAAAAGGGTCTCACACAACTGTGGGGATGCGGGAGTCCAAATTCCATTGGGCAGGATGCACAAGTCCAAATTCCATAGAGCAGGCCGCAAGCTGGCAACTTCGATGAACTCTGCGAGGAGAGGCTGGCTGACTGGAGGAGAAAAAGAAAGTTCTCTCTCTTCTCCCTTAAAAGCTTTCAACTGATTGGATTAAATCCAGCTGATTGACTTCTCTCATTGTAGAAGACACTCCCTTCATTGATGTAATCAGCCACGGATGACTGATGATTTAATAAACCAGTCTTCTGGTTTATTAACCAGCCAAAATGTCCTTGAAGTAATGGTTAGGCCAGTGCTTGCTTGATCAGACAACTAGGCACCATCACCTGGGCAAGTTGACACATGAACCTAACCATCACACCATCCATATTTCAAAGGTTCTGTATCTAAAGTATACTGGTATTTGTCTGTGTGCACTAAACTTTCATTTGGAAAACAGTCCCTGTGTTGCACAGATTCATTTTAAAACAAAGGACTCACCTACCTGCAACTTCCTTGTCTCTAAAAAGGAACAAGATAGGAGGAGAATGTATCAGAGAGAACCTTGGGGGACACCCATGTTTCCAGAGAGCTGGAGGAAATATTTAAAAAGAAAAGTAGAGCACAGTGCCAGCCAACTTTCTAATTCATATATGAGTTTAACGTATGTTTGATAACCATGATATTTCACATCAGATACTGTGCTAGATACTCAGGATACTTTCAAGTTGCTCCATATCAGCACTGTCCAATAGAAATATAATATGAGTCACAAATGTAATTTTTAATGTCTTGAGTTTATTGTTTTTTAATTCACATGAAGTCAAGTTCACTTCTTTTGATACAAGATTCTATACGTTTTGACAATGAATGCTATATTAATTTGCTATTACAAATTACCACATACTTAATGGCTTAAACAAACACAAATACATTCTCTTACAGTTCTTTAGGTTGAAAGTCTGATGTGAGTCTTACCAGGCTAAAATCAAGGCATTGGCAGTGTCCAGTTCCTTTCTGTGGGCTCTAGATAGATTCATTTCCTTGCCTTTTCCAGCTTCCAGAAGCTGCCACATTCCTTGACTCATGGTCCCTTTCCTCTATCTTCTAAGCTAGAAAAGGCAAGCTGAGTCCTCACATGGCATCACTCTGATCTCTTCTGCCTCTCATTTCCACTTTTAAGCGTATTTGAAATTACATTGGGCTCCCTCATTTAATCCAGTACAATTTCCCTATCTTACAGACAGCTAATCAGCAAACTTAACTCCATCTGCTACCTTAATTCCCCTTCACCGGTGTCTGGGATCAAGATATCTTTGTGGGCCATTATCATGCCCACCACAGATTAGCATAGTCATGTACCCACTACCATAGTTAAGATACTGAACAGTTCCATCCTCCCAAAACAACTCCCTCCTGCTCCCACTTAATTCTCTACCCTAACCCCTGGCAAACACTGATCTGTTATCTGTCCCTTCTGTTTGCCTTTTGCAGAATATTATATAAATGGAATCATACAGTATTTAGCCTTTTGAATCTGGGCTTCTTTGCATCAGCACGATTACTTTGGGATTCATCCATGCTGTTGCAAATATCAATTGCCCATTCCTTTTTATTGCTGAGTAATATTTCTTTGTAGCAATGTACCAGTGTGTTTATTCCAGTTAAAGGACATTTGGTGGTTTACAATTTTGGAGATTACGCGAAAGCTGCTATAGACATCTGTGCACACGTTTTTATGTAAACATAAATTTTCATTTCTTTTGAGAGATATCCATGAATGGGATGGCTGTGTTATATGGTATTTGTATGGTTTATAAGAAACTGCCAAGCTATTTTCCCAAGTGACTGTACCATTTTGTAATTCCGCAAGCAATGTATCTGTTCCAGTTGATTGACATCCTCCTCAGCAATGAATATGTTATTTTTATTTATTATAGTCATCCTAACAGGTGTGTAGTGGTATCATATTGTGGTTTCAATTTGGATATCCCTGATGTTGCATATCTTTTCATGTGCTTATTTTCCATTAGTATATCTTCTTTAGTGAGGGATCTGTTCAAATATTTTATTATTGTGTTGTTTGATTTCTTATTAAAAAGTTTTGACTATTCTTCATATATTATGGATAAAGGTTCTTTGTGGGATACTTGATTTGTAAATATTTTCTGCTACTCTTTGGTTTTTCCTTGCATTTCCTAACTAAGTTTTTCACAGAGCCCAAGTTTTAACATTGACGAAGTTCCACTTAGCAATTTCTCTCACAGATTGAGCTATTGATGATGTATTTGATAAATCTTAGCCCAACCAAAAGTTAGGCTAAAATTTTTGTTTTCAACACAGTGAATTAACTTGACTGATTTTTTAATGTTAAATTAACGTTTTTTCCTGAGATACACCCCACACATGGTAATGTATTATTTTTTTGGGCAGATGAGAATTGCTAAAATTTTATTTAGAATTTCTAAATCTATGTTTATAAGGGCTATGAGTCTGTAGCTTTCTTTTCTTTTAATGTCTTTATATGGTTTTGACCTAAGGGTAATGGTGGCTTTAGAGAATGTGTTGGAAAGTATTGCTTCTCTTCAATTTTCTGGAAAAGTTTGCCTAGAATTAGTATTATGCCTTCCGTAGGATGTTTGGTAGAATTCACCAATAAAGCCATATGGGTTTGGAGTTGTCTTTCTAGGAAGGTTTTTGACTTCTTAAGCAGAGTATATTCTTAAGCAGATATAGGACTTCACATTATCTATTTCTAATTGAGATAGCTTTAGTAGTTTGGGTCTTTTAAGACATTTGTCCATTTAATCTAGGTTGTCATAAATTGATTGGCATAAAGTTGTTCATAATACTCTCTTATTATCCTTTAACTATATATAGACTCTGTAGTGATGTCACCTTTCTCATTCCTGTTATCGATAGATTGAAGCTTTCCTGTTTTATTTTATTTTTATTTATTTTACAAAATATTTCAAAATATTTAGGGATTTCCCTAATATCTTTCTGTTACTGATTTCTAACTTAATTGTATGGTCAGAGAACCCACACTGCATAATTTGAATTCTTATAAATTTGTTAAGATTCAATTTTATAGCCCAGAATATGGTCTATCTTTGGGAATGCCCCATGAGCACTTGAAAAGAATGAATATTCTTCTGCTGTTGTTGGAGAATTCTATATGTGTCAAAGAGGTGAAGTTGACTGGGTATTTTTCAGTCTTCTCTACCCTTGCAGATTTTTTTTCCTAGTTGTTCTATGAAATCCTTAGTGAGGAGTGTTAAAATTGCTTAGTCCAATTGTGAGTTTGTCTTTTTCTCCTTTCAGTTTTATCTTTTTTTTTTTTTTTTCTGCAGATATTTTGGCACTCTCTTGTTAGATGCAGACACATTTAAGATTCTTATGTCTTCTTGGTGAATTGATCCTTTTATATTATTTAATGTCCTTGTTTATCCCTGGTTATTTTCTTCATTCTGAAAATACTTTGTCTAATATGAAAACAACCCTTTAGAATTCTTACAAATAGGGTTTGTATAGTACCTCTTTTCTCATTATTTTATAATAGCTATATCATTATATTTAAAGTGAGCTTCTTGTATACAGCATTTAGTTAGGTCTTAATCTTTTATCCAATCTTACTCTATCTGGTTGGATTTAGGCCTCCCATTTTATCATTTGTTTTCTATTTGTCCCCTTTGTTGTTGTTTTTTTTTAAATTATTTGGTTCCCTTTTCCTGCTTCATTTTGGATTACTTCAGTCTTTTTAATATTCCACTTTAATTTATCTACTGACATTTGACTACATCTCTTTGTATCAACTCTAAGTGGTTGCTCTAGGGATTGCAATTTATAGACACCTAACTTTTCAAAGTCTGGTTAGGGTTAATACTTTACTACTTCAATAAAATAAAGAAACCTTATATCTGTATAGGTCCTGTACCATCCTCCCTCTATTTTAGAATTTCCATATGTATTACATCTGACTGCATTTAAAACCTTCCAGACAATGTTATAATTTTGCTTTCATCAGTCACGCACATTTTAAAGAATTTTAAGAAGAGACAATGGTCTTTAATGTTTACCCAGGTATTAGCCATTTCCGTTCCTCTTTGTTCCTTCCTAAGGTTCCAACTCCCCTTCTGGTATCATTTCTTTTGAGCCTGAAGACTCTCCTCTGGCACTACTTTACAATAAACTATCGGTGATAAATTGTGCTCGTTTCCCTTCATCTGAGTATGTATTTATTTTGTCTTTATTCCTGAAGGTATTTTCTCTGGATATAGAATTCAAGGTAAACAGTATTTTCTTTCATCACTTTCAAGATATTATTCCACTGTGTTCTGGCCTGGGAGATTTCTGATGAATATTTGCAGTCATTCATTGCGGTGTTGCTTTTCTCTGGCTGCTTTCACGTTTCTTCTTCACTTTGGTTTTCAGCAGCTTGATTATTGTGTATCTGAGCATGTTTTTCTCTGATCTTGCCTTGTTTGGATTCATTGAACTTCTTGCATTTTTATATTTATGAATTTCACAAATGTAGGATGTTTTCATTCATTATTTCTTTGAATATTTTTTTCTGCTTCAAACTCTCCTTTCTGGGACTCTGGTGGCATGAATGTTAAACTTTCTGATGTGGTTTCACAAGATGCTGCAGCTCTGCCATTTTTTAAAAATCTTTTTCCTCTGTGCTCTTCAGATTCTGTAATTTCTATTGCACTCCTTCCTCTTTCACCTCCATTCTGTTATTGAGCCTGTCCAATGTATTTTTTTAATTTCAGATTTGTATTTTTCAGTTCTAAAATTTCCCTTTGATCCTTCTCTATTTTATTTATTTTCTGAGAACTTCTTTCAAGAGTGTTAGCTTTATCTCATAGGGGATACTAATAATGCTACTTTAAAATCTGACTGACATTTCCAACATTTAGTTCATCTTGTGTTTGGCATCTACCTATTGTCTTTTCCCTTGAGTATTTGTCAGATTTTACTAGTTCTTAGTATGTCACATACTTTTGGATCCTATCCAGAGCATTTTAATTTTATCTCACAAGTTTCTATGTATTATTAACATCCTCTGAAGAATTATAAAACAAAAACCACTGGAAATCAATTGGTTGGTGAGATGTTTCACTTTGATGGTGGTAGTCCTCATGTCAGTTTGATTTGAAAGCCTTTGCTTTGCTATTTGACTCTCCCTGGTAAATGCTCCAGTCAAGAGAGACTGGACCTTGGTCCACAGTTTATATTGTAGTTAAGTCCTTAAAGCCTTTGCCATGCTTTGCTGGAGCTGTTCCACACACCCAGCTCCTGGGTGAGTCCAAGTGTCATGTCAGTACATATCCAGAATTTGGGAATGCATGTTTTCAGCTCTCTCCTCTCCAGGACTTCTCCCACACCCTCCAACTCCCAGAGGCCTCTTTCCTGGTTCCTCTCACCAGAAATATAGAAACTTCTCAGATATCTCAGCTGTTTAGCCTCCCACACTGTTGTGTATTTCTGTGTGAATGGAGCTAACTTTGGGGTTGAGTTGTAAAAGGAAAGAGAGAGAAAAATAGCAGGGATTGTCCACACTCGTTGGACAACAGGAGCTCCTTTTCCTGGTTCCTCTGAGTAGAGAGAAGAGCCTTCTCTCGGAGTTTTAGGTACCATCACCATCCATGCAACTCGCCTCCCAGGGCTGGACTCTGGACAGGCTTGGGGAAGAAGAGAGAGAAAGATGAGATGGAAGGATTCTGCCCATAATCTCCAGCATGTGGGGGTCCCTTTTTCCGGGGCTTTGATCAAAATGAGGTGCTTTACCCTTCAGTTTTTGCTATCAATATCTGCTCTGCAGTTCCAGGATTCAGCCTGTCCTGGGGTCAAAGCTGGGAGGCAAAGGGAACAAAGAATACACAAAACTCACTTTGTGACCCATTCCTCGGTTCAACCACCCTCATGAGTCACTCAGCTTTTTACTTCAGCCTTGAATCTAGCTGCTATGGTTACTTTTCAGAATTCTTGAGTATTAGTTACTTTTTTTATTCGGTTCAGAGTTTTTAGCTGTAATAAGTAGAAGAGACAGGCTTGGCCATGTAACATAAGTAATATCAAATTTTCTAGTAGCCACATTAAAATCAGAAATAAGGAACAGGTAAAATTATTTTCATGAGATGTGTTTTATTTAACCCAATATATTCAAATATTATCATTACCACAAATAACATAAAAACTATTAATGGGGTCTTTCACATTCTTTTTCTCATACTAAGTCTTCAAAGTTCAGTGTGTATTTTTCACTTACAGTATATTTCAGTTCAGGCTAACCACACCTCATCTGCTTAAATTGCAACATGTGGCTGGAGGCCAGTGCATTGGAAGTTGCAGGTCTAAATTCAAGGGCAATGCTTCTCTAACTTTAGGGTGCATATGAATCACCAGCTATCTTGTTAAATTGCAAATTATGATTCAATGGATCTGAGGAGGGTTCCAGGTGATCTTAATGATGCCGGTGGGACACTTTGAGTCACAAGGCTCTAGAGCCAAATCTGTTTCTGCTTTAACTCATTCTATATTCCAGCTACCTATGTAGGATATGTCCTATGTGAGGATTTGTTTCTACATTTCTGTCCAGATGACTTTTCTTATCTTCTCTATCCCAAGGCCTTCCCTGTCATAGGGAACATACTACTCTTTTTTATGCGCCACATGTATTTAATTTTGTACTTTTCTATTCCATATAAAGCTACTTCCGAAGTGATAATGAGAGAAATGGCCTCTGTGGGTTCCTGTCATAGTTTGTCTGAGCTGCTATCAGATATACCACACACTGGTTTTGGCAAAATCAATGGGAATTTACTGTCTCAGCTTTGGAGGATCAAAGGCTTGCTTCCTCCAGGGGTTGGTTGCCTTCTGGTGCTGGTTGCTGGTGATCCATGGGGATCCTTGGGTTCCCATCCCTTGGCGATGTCCTCTTCCTTTCCTTTGATCTTCCTGTTGTCCAATGACTTCTGGCTTTTGGCTCATTATAAGGCCTCCAGTAATCTGGATTAAGACCTATCCTTACTCAGTTGGGCCACACCTTAATTAAAAATCACATCTTCAAGAGGTCCTATTTACAATGGGTTCACATCCACAGGAATGTGTATTAAGATTAAGAACATGTCCAAATAGGGGCACCTAATTCAATACAACACAGTCTCTATCATTCATCTTTGGCAATTTTATCTCCATGGGCCTGGCAACCACTGGAAACTAAGCAGAAGGAAATGAAAACCTAATATTTAGATTCTGTAAGGCCTGTAAATACTCATTGTGTTGGAAGTATTTCTAGAAACGAGGAGTTCATTATCTTTCTTCTTTTTCTATTTTATGGATGATCACTGAGAATCATTTTGGAATGTTTGTTAGGTAAACACATATGGGGGTGGGGGTGCATACAATGAGACCTAAAAGTGAGCTCTATTTTGATAAGGGCTTGGCTTCCCTATGAATCCTCTTATCCATCTCCCAAGCTGTGTTACTTGGATGTGGCAGTCACTTCTGCAAAGCCCATAATGCAAGGAAACGTCTAGCAGAAGGAAACAAGCCCTTCCCCAGAATGTAGTAAGTATCCCCAGTCCTCAGCTTTGGTGGGGCTCTATCATGCATGGCAGGCAGCGGGGACAGTTTTCAAAACATGTACATTGTAGGATCCAAATAGTTATTTCTGTGAAGGAAGAA
Organism: Choloepus didactylus; assembly: GCF_015220235.1. Classification (NCBI taxonomy): domain Eukaryota; kingdom Metazoa; phylum Chordata; class Mammalia; order Pilosa; family Megalonychidae; genus Choloepus; species Choloepus didactylus. Next base: position 22,975,317 of record NC_051325.1, on the reverse strand, counting down.
AGCATGGATTATGCATTCTGTTGACCCGAGTATGCATGTGTCAATATCCTGGCTATTTCAGAGGACAAGAAAACTTATTGAAGTGCTAGCAGATGTGATGCCTTCAAATTTAAGGTTAAAAGTAAAGTTTTCTTGATATTCTTCCAGGTCTTTTTAAGCAATTAAGGAAAGATCTGGCCTGGCTGTGGACATTGCTTTGAGGGAAAAAGGAAAGTGCATATGTAAAGCCAAAGAGCTCCTCTATATCTTCATAGTGGCAATAGCACTAAGAAGTGAGTACAAGTAGTCAATTTGGGGGTGACTCCAGGAAACATAAGCAGCATACTGGAGTAGTAAGACAGGGCAAAGAAGGCAGCCAGTAGTGGATGCGTTAAAAGGCAGGTTATCATTGTGAGCAATTAGGGTGCCATCCAGCTGCGGACCCCTGGGACAGTGTGTGGCACACCTTCACTCAGAGTCATCCTACCCAAGGAGAGGTGATTGAAGATTGCCCCCATGGACGTGAACTCACCAGCATCTCCAGCGTGCTGTATGAATGGGCCAAGCATGTTTCCCATCACAAGGGAACACACTGAGGCAGCTGGAGGTGCTCTCAGTAAGAAGCAGTCAGCTTGCAAGGATGCTGAGTGCCAGGGGAGCTGGGTGGGCACCATCAGCTTTGCACTGTCCTCTTGACTTAAGTGTGCATGACAATTAGAGGAAGCAGATATGGGCCTCAATGGAGACCACAAAGAGCCTGCTGGAAGGAAAGGAGAGGAAGGACCATCATGACATCACTATGTAATCTTGTTGAGTATGAACTCAACCCTTAAGAATTGGATTGCATGTCCTTTCTGTTTTAATATGTTCATTGCCAATAATGAACACAGTTAACCAATGGTCCTTTCCTTTTGTGTCCTTCTTTTTCCTTTGTCAGCGGAAATTTTTCCTGTGATTCGGTTAAGAGTATTATTTACAACATTTCTATCTATCTCAGACAAGAAAAGAAACAATTTGTTCCATCTTTTATCTCCATTGTATTGGGTAAAATGAATATCTCTCCCTACATCCTACAATTTCCCTTAGTTCTACATTTCACAGAAGCAACAAACTTCAGTGGTGGCCTATTTAACACCAGTACAAAACCTAGAAGGTTTAACTGAAAGCACTGGCATTTGAACTGTGCTTAGTAGCTTTCAAAAAAAAAAAAAAAAAAAAAAAGCTGTGTACTTAAGACCAGTATTGAACGGAATCCCATGGATTTCAGGGCACAGAGCCCAGGAAGCAAGATTTGAAAGAATTGAGAGAGGATGCCCAGACATCAAGGGCTACAATTGCTGATTTAACTTAATGCAGAAATAAAGGAATTGTTAATCGTTTAGGTAAGGGACTGTCAAAATAAGATTAAAATATTCTCTCTTCCAATTATTAACAGAAAAAAGATTATGGCACCAACCTGTTTCTTTCTGATAACTGGTAATTATTCAAAGAAACAAAGGAGATTAGCAAGGAGACTTTTCTGTCACTGTACTGCTTGACAGCACCTCTCAATTATATGTCATTGCATAGGATTAATGTCATTTTTCTCCCCATAATACACAGTTACAAGGTTTTTATTGCTATAATTTCTGCCACCATGAAACTGAAACAAAACCAGATAATTTCTATTTAATTATGCCTTCAATGCTTAGAATGTCCATTGCTTAACTGCTGAAGAGATATTATGCAAGAAAAAATAAAATCAAATGCATTAGATAATAGTCTCATGAGATAAGTAGGAAGAGATATCACTGTGTACCTTCAGTCAACTAGGAGATTTTTTCTGTGTTGATCTTTCCATTTTCAGGCTAATGTTTATAAAATTGCACACACACACCCCTTCTTTCTCAAACTAATTCTCCAGAACGATTACAAATTAGCTCTAATTGATGTATTTTCTGAGCTCTACATAAAACATATGGAGCTACTAAATGTCCTTAGTGTGTAAATAAACAAGCCATTTAAAAAACAAGCCTTTAAAATAAGAAGAGAAGCAAATGCTCAGCAGAGATCCAGTACAATCATTGGATGGCCACTGATAGATATTAAACATTCAGTAAATAATAATGTGAATAGTTATGCTCTCTGTATTTCTACATTTGGTCCGGACGATGACAAATATTCATTGAACCCTCAACTTTGTATGCAAAAAGCTTGTTGGGACTAAAAAGAATTATCCTACTTCTTTATTTTTCTCCATTGCACGTATCACCATTGGATATACTATATGCTGTATTTATCTATTTTTTAGATTGTTGGTTTTCCCAATAAAGTGTAGGCTCTTAAAGCAGAAACTGTATTACTACCAATACTCTACCTTTATCTCCTCAGCAATTATCATTTAAGTCCACATTGGTTCACCCTCTTATTTTATTATCTGCATTTCTTTGCCTGAGTTCTTTCTCTGGCTACTAGAGCTCATTTTTTCCAGAGAGACCCAGGAATTATCACTGCCCCCTCTCTGATATCAGCCTTGCTGGGAGTCGATGGGAGTATAAACACTCCAGCTCTCTCACCCTTCCTGTAGGATAATGCTAAGGAATGTGCTCAACGTTGCTCCCCAGGGTTCCCCAGCAGGATTGAGCTCCGGTTGCCCACAGTGGTTAAGTTGCTGGATAGCACATCCCTTTTGGGCTCCTTCCTTTGCTGTCTCACTCCCTCGTTCCCTTCCTCTGGTTTCCTGACATCATCTCTCAAATCAACCACTAGCAAGTGAAACCATGTCCTAGGGGGAGCAGGGATTTTGTGTAACTCACTGCAAATTCCCAGGGCTGACTACAGTGCCTGGCCAGGGGTGGGTGTTACATATATATTTATTGATGAAAGAATGAATGAAGTTGAACATGCATCCCTTGCCCTCGATGATTCTGCAATCCAGCCATGAACTCCAGACTTAGAGAGTAAGAGCAGAGGGAGAGCCGAAGACAACTGTGTGTGAGAGGCCACGGGAGAGTTGGAGGCCATCTGCTAAATGAAGAGCTGAGCCAATGAGCACCGCACCTGGAAGGAGAGAATGGAGGGCACTGGTGGGCCCACAAGGCTTCACCATACGGTGAGGTCTCCCACTGGAGGGCATATGCCACAGACTCACGAACTATGGCGAAAGAGGCTTTGGGCAATGATCCTAACCAATAGAACTTTAACAGTGGGAAGAGACCCACCCTAAAGCCATGTTATAGTTGTAAAAAATGTACAAAACTGGCCAGTCCTTGTCTTAGTTTGCTAAAGCTGCTATAAAAAAATACAATAGACGAGTTGTCTTAAACCATGGGAATTTATTATCTGACAGTTCGGAAGGCTAGAAATCCAAAATCAAGTGTTGGCAGGGCCATGAGTCTTCTGAAGCCTGTTGGGTTCCAGTGGTGGCTTGACAGCAGTCTCTGCCCCCATCACATGGCCAGGTCTCTCATTCTCTCTCCCTCTTCACACCCCCACCCCCAAATCAGGCATCAGTGTCTGTCCAAATGTCTTCTCCTTATAAGGACTCTAGTCATATTGGACTAGGACCCACCCCAATCCAGTTTGGCATCATCTTAACTAACATCCTCAAAGATCCTATTCACAAATGAGTTCACATTCACCAGACCAGGGGTTAGGACTTGAGTGTGTCTTTTGGGGGGACACAAATCAGTCCATAACAAGTCACAAGTTCCACTGGGATTCACTGGCTGAACCAAGAACAAAACGGAGGTATTATTTTTAGAAAGAACTTGATTTACATCTGGTTAATTCAAATCAATGTGCATTCATTAGATACACATAAATTTCTATGCACTCATGGACTTGGGTGGTTTAAAACCCAAAGAAGTCTTTGTATTATGGAATTTATGGGAGCTGCAGAAGAAAATCTATTGAGTTGGTCATTTGAAATAGACCTTTTTATTTTAGAGCTGCTCTGCTCTTTCTACTATAAATTTGTCTCCATCACCACCACTCTCTTATTGAAACCGGTAGCTGTATGAGCAGATATTCTGCTCGGTGTTTACATGAACCTTCTTATTTAATCACCGTAAGAACCCTGAGGTAGGAAATCCATACCCTTTTGCAGATGAAGAACCTCAAGGTGAAAATAGCGGAGCTGAGATTCAACTTGGTTTCATCTGATTCCAATGCCCATGTACAAAAATTGGGGATAAGGTAGGTATGTAGTATGGATGTTTTCTTAATTGTTTTATTATTTCCAGCTGTTCTGGATAAGGGGTCAGACTCTGACCTTGAAAGCTGCAAGTTTCTTTGCCTAATAGCAAGAGAGAATTCATAGGTCTGCAATTCAGCACATATTAGACAAAGCAAAAATATGGCCGACAGTGTTTCCTAAAGATGGTCACACCAATATTTATCATATCCCACAAGCTCTTCTTACACTGGGACACTGACACTCCAACAAGAGTTGGGGTCTATGTTCCCTCCCCTTGAACCTGGCCAAAGTGACACTGTGTGACTTCTGATGCTAGGCAATAAAAGGCAACATGGATGGCCTTCCCTGGCACTCTATCCTTTAGGACGTGCACCTCGACAACCCTGAGATGACATGTAAGCAGTTCAGCTACCCTGAAGCGGTCATGCTGAGGAAACCTCGTGGAACACACCGTAGAGCTAGAGCACTCCAGCCTTGCCAGCCCCAGCATCAACCGCCGGACATTCCTAAGGGAATGGGCCTTAGGTGATTCCAGCTCCCAGCCCTTGGGCCATCCCAGCTGAGGCAGAGTGAAGCAGACATGAGCAATTCCCTACCAACCCTGCCTGAATTGAACATTTATAAGCAAAATAAATTCTGCCATTGTTTTAAGGCACTACAGTTTGGGGTCTTTTGTTATGCAAACCAAATAACAGGAACACAAAACAAAACAAAGGTGTGTAACTAAGAGTAAACTTGCCTAATGCAAATAAATTATCCCTCAAATATTTTTCCTGGAAATACATATAAGGAAGATACCAAGATGGGCTTACAGTGCTCATCTTTCTTTTCTTTGTTCACAGCATCACTCAAATCCTGAAAGTCTTCCTTTGCTCAGAAGCAAAATGGATTTGGAGACCCTCAACTTGGCCTCCAGGGAACCTTCTCTTCCTTAAAGTTACTGAGTCATACAGACTTTGATCAATTCTGAGATAGATGGCAATGTCTCAGGTCAAGAATGAGAATCTATTTTTTTTTTTTTTTTTTTTTAACTCTGCAAAAAAGTTTCACTGATACTGCTGATTTGGGTCAATGCTCTTACCCCTGGTTTGGGGAGGATTTACATTGAGATTTAGGTTCCTTCGTCTTTGAGATTAATAAATAAGAATGCAGCCCAAGAGAGTTCTAACCAAAATGCAATGCCTGTTGTCTCCCAGTCTGAAAATGGGTAGTATCACAGATTATCATTTTGACCCCTCCACACTACCTAACCCAACAACATGTGCTGCCTTTGCATCTGTTTAATAAACAATATCTGGAGCCTTGACAATGCATCCAATTTTCTATTTAACAGAAAGATCTTAAGGTTTCTAATTAGTTTTATTATGTGTATTAATAACATTAAAATACCAGGATAAGTGGCCTGTGTGCACTGATAAAATATTTAAGATCCATTTAGACACCGATTACATTAATGAGAAATACTGCATTTCTAAAATGATTAGGCCATAAAAATTCTGTTCAGCCCATTTGATCTCATGTCCAACCTTGTTCCCTATTTGAAGAAGGGGAAAGATGGAACTTTTCCTACATGAACTCATCCCCAGCTCTAATCATTCTTACCCTTGCTGGCTTTGCTCCAGTCTTACTGGCATCTGATTGTTCCTTGAACATGCCAAGAATCCATTTGCTTCACAGCCTTTGACTTGCTGTTCTTTCTGCCAGAATAACCTCTTGGTTTATGCTCTCACTCTCTTTCTCTCTCTCTCCCTCTCTCTCTTCTTCTCTCTCCTGCCTGCAAAGAGCTTTCTGCTTAGTAGGAAAGATTGTGGCTATGTGGGTTACTATTAGTCATGGCAGAAGGTGGTACTAGCTTTTGAATTCCCCAAAAGCAGAAACTGAGACAATTATTCGGGAGAAGACATCAGAAAATATCAGTGGAAAAATAGATAAGGGAGACAGAGAGGGGAAGGCAGCTAATAAAAGATGTGATCTCAGGCCAGCTACCTGTGGGCACCTGGGGCTCAATTCCACTGGGAAACTCTGGACAATCCATTACCCCACCCAAGGGGCAAGGGAGCTGGAGCATGTACTCACCATTTTTTGAGGGCTACTCCTACTACTTCTCTTTGGGCAGAGCAGCCTCTAGAAACCAGAGAAAGCCTCAGAGAGAGAGTAGCAGCTGCTGGCACCCAAGTCAGGCCTGTGTGCAAGGAAATGGCACGTGACACATAGGTAGGGTGCCATGGTCTTTGCCATGAGGCTGCTGAGAAATAATTTTAAAAGTATTGTGCAACTGGTGTTTATGGTGGCAGTATTCACGACTTGCAATGGATGGAGGTGGTCTAAGGGTACATCAACTGATGAATGGAAGGGCTAACTATGGTCATACCTACAATGCAATATTGAGTAGCTGCAAGAAGAAATGAAGTTGTGAGGTATGCAACTAGGCGAGTGGATCTTGAGGACAGTATGTTGAGTTAAATAAACCAGGAACAAAAAGACAAATATTATAATGCCTCACTAATATGGACTAACTATAATGTACAAACTCTGAGAATTGAATTCAAGAGCATAGATTATCAGGGGAATGCTTATTGTAATGGTTCCTAGATTGTAAGCTCTTACAGCGGTCACATCTATTCCTGAGTTGTTACAGTTATTTCTAAATTCTGAGATGCTGAGCTCCTTGTGTATAACCTGGTCATTCCCTGGAACATCACATATCTGTGTGACACCTGAGACCTAGAGTTCTGCAGTTATGAAAGTCAGCATTACACCATACAGCAACTGAAAAAGAGATCAGGCTTCAATTAGAGATATGAATGAAGCTGATCTGGTTAGGACTAAGGCAAATCAGACTAAAGGGTATGGGATGATATTGACTGTGTTTTAAAACTTCAACTTCTGTGTGAGACCAAAGGAAAGGATGTTTATTTGGTGCAAAATTTATATTTTCTGTAGCACACTATCTAATTTAACTTGTATATTCAGTTTACTCGAATACCATAATTACATGGAAACTTGACGGGAGTGAGATCTTGTATAGGTTAGCATGAAACCCCAATACATCCCAGAGTAATATGGGCAGAGAATGAAAATTATTTGCAAAGCCCCCTTGAGGGACTGTGGAAAATTTGCAAGTATTAAACTTCCCCACTTGAGGTATTCTTGATATTCTCACAAGAATTAGGGACTACCAATTTAATAGGCCAAGCCCTCCGTCTTGGGGCTTGCCCTTATGAAACTTATCCCTGCAAAGGAGAAGCTAAGCCTACTTAAATTATGCCTAAGAGTCACCCCCAGAGAACCTCTTTTGTTGCTCAGATGTGGCCTCTCTCTCTAAGCCAACTCTGCAAGTAAACTCACTGCCTTCCCCCCTAGGTGGAACATGACTCCCAGGGGTATAAGTCTCTCTGGCAACATGGAACATGACTCCTGGGGATGAGCCTGCCCCTGGCATCATGGGATTGAGGACATCTTCTTGACCAAAATGGGGAAAAGAAATGAAACAAAATAAAGGTTCAGTGGCTAAGAGATATCAAATAGACTCAAGAGTTCATTCTGGAGATTATTCTTATGCATTATATAGATATTCTTTTTTAGTTTTTCCTGTATTAGAATAGCTAGAAGGAAATATTTGAAACTGTTGAACTGTAATCCAGCTAGCCTTGATTCTTGAAGACAATTGTAAAACTATGTAGCTTATATGGTGTGACTGTGTAATTGTGAAGACCTTGGGACTGCCACTCCTTTTATCCAGTATATGGACAGATGAGTAAGAAAACAAAGACAAAAAATAAATAAATAATAGGGGGGAAGAAGGGGTATGGATTGTTTGGGGTTTTCTTTTTTATTTTTATTTTTATTCCTATTTTTATTTTTTTGGAGTAATGAAAAGTTTCAAAAATAGATTGTGTTGATAAATGCACAACCATATGATCATTCCATGAACCACTGATTGTACACTTTGGATGATTATCTGGTATGTGGATATATCTCAATAAAATTGCATTTAAAAAAAAGGATTGTGCAAGCTTAAAGGACAAGGGATTATGTAGCTTTGGTAGGAAAAGCCATGATCTCCTGGATGAGCTGCCATTTGACTGGAGTCCTACCAGATATTCTGAATGTCCAACAGTAACCATAGCATAAGGGAGGCAAAGAGGTTAGGAAGTGGTTTTCCAGACAGAAAGATGGAAGTGAGAAGCAAAAAGAAGGTGAGAAAGCAAGTGTAGTTTTGGAAATGAGTCGGAGGAACTGTTCATCACTACTGGAAATAACATGTAGATACCGAAATAGAGGAAAATCATTTTGATTACTTTGAAAGAAGCTGAAAAATTGAGGGTACTAATTAGGCAAAATAGCTAAATTCATAGTAATAAAATGAGGTAAAAAATATGACGAGGTATTTCACTGAAGAGTGGCAAATAAGCACATGAAAAGTGTTTCAACACTGCTAGCCATTAGAGAGGTGCAAATGAAGACCATGATTAGATATTACTGCTAATCCATTAGAACAGCCAAAATTTTGTTTAAGTGATAATATCAAATGCTGGTAAGAACACAGAGAAACTGAATCTCTCACACGTTGTTGGTAGGAAAGTAAAATGGTCCAGCCACTCTGGAAAAATTGTTTGGCAATTTCTTAAATAAACTAAACATTTATTTCCCATACAACCCAGCAATTACACTCCTGGCATTTATCTCAGAGAAATGAAAACTTATGTCTGCACAAAAAATCCTGTACAAGATTGCTTATAGCAGCTTTATTTGTAATTGTCAAAACTCCAAAATAACCAAAATGCCCCTTAATAAATAAAAGGCTAAACAAACTGTGGTGCCTCATATCATGGAATACTTCTCCACAATAAAAAGGCATGAACCATTGATCTGTGCAACAACTTGGATGATCTCAAGGGCATTACATGCATGACAAAAAAAAAGCCATCTGAAAAAGTCACATCTGTATGATTCCATTTATATCACGTTCTTAAAATGGCAAAATTGTAGAGGTGGAGAATCAATTTGTCATTGCCAGAAGTTAGGAATGGTAGGGAAGAGGAGGTTGAGTGTGACTATAAAGAAGTAGCTCAGCAGAGATCTCTGTGGTAATGGCATGGTTCTCTATCTGTGCCGACAGTTACAGGGATCTATCCACGTGACCAGCTGGCACCCAACTATACACACACATTGTCCCTATGTCAATTTCTTGATTTGAGTGTTGTAATATAGTTACGTAACCATTTGGAGAAACTGGGCGAAGTCTATATAGGAATTCTCTGTACTATCTTGGCATAGAATTCATAATCATCTTGAAATAAAGTTTTAAAAGAAATGATACCAAGAGTTATTGGCCAGTTCATACAACTAATCTGAAAAGTGAACAGCATTTCTTGGACATGCCTGCGAATTTTCTACTGTCATTATTGAGTAGAAAGACAGGTTTCAAGAGCTCACCTATGAGACATACAGAGCTTGCTGAATCTTCACAAAGCACGTACAGGCAAGCAGCACCCAATCAAGAAACAGAATGTTACCTTCATCCTCGAAGTGCCCCCACCTACTGCATGCTCCCATCCCCATGAGGGTTTCCCACTATCCTTACTTCTAACAGTATAGATGAGCTTTGCCTGATTGTGTATTTCATAAAAAATAGAGCAATTGATTTTTAAGTGAGGGTTCCAGTTCTTTTCAATGTACCGTACTGCATTTTGGCATAACACACTCTTCCTCCTCACCCTAAACTCGTATCTTAAAAAAAGAAACCAGATGCCCACTCCAGGACTGTGTGATTCAATTGCCCTCAATGATGCAGAACTCTTGTGCACTCCTGAATGCACGTCAGAGGCTTCCTACCCACCTCCCATATGGAAGGAGCGGAAAAGGGGTTAGGGGAGGGGGGTTCAGGTCATGGCGGGGTAATTCTGCGAAACTCGGTTCTAGAAAGGACTTTCAAATCAGGAGAAATTCTGCTTCTTGAGATAATTATGTGTGAAGTTTGGTTATTTGTGCCTTCACTTTTTCAGTTCAGTGACAGGAAGTGAATCACTGAAGATGTTTTGATTGCCCAAACAAGATCCAATTTCAAGCTCATCTTGGTAATGTGTATATTCTAGAGGCAGACATGATTTCTTTTCGAGAAATGACTACTAATGGCAGTTTCCGAAATCGACAGAAGGGAATGTTCAGTGAAAATGGAAGTTGATGCAGTCCCTTGTCTGACCCAGTGACCCAGAGTTGTCAAACCCTCAATAGGCTCTTGTCAGCTTTCACTGGGTAGACATGTAACTCATTCTGAGATTAAAGACCCAAAAAAGAATCTTTATTGGTCTTAAGACCTTTCACATTCAGCAGAAAGGATCCCTTCCTTTGGAGCTCACATTAAATCAGTGTGATTTTGTGATCTTGTGACCATAAAATATTTCCAAGCACATTGGAAATTTTCATAAAGAATTCTGTGTTTAACTCATGTATGCAAATAGCTACTGGTGAAATCTAAACCCAAACAGGTGGGAGAATTTTGATTTTTTTTTCCTGCCATAGTCTATAATTAGATAGATAGCTTTTTATTCCTATTATAACTCTTTTCATGTTTGGGTTGCATTTGTTTCACAGGGAATAAAGAATAACAGGAAATTGTAACTCAAGGTATGTACCCATATGGGAGTGTGTGCATTGGCGAGATAAGCTTCCAACTGAATCTCAGTCATGAAATCAAAACATCGCTGATGATTCACTTCCCCTCCCTGTGTTATAAATAGACACATTTGTGTATAACAAGGTTGACACTCCAGTGTCAAGTTTATATTTTTATTTTAAGTTTTCGGGTATCACTTTGGTGTGCTCAGATAAAATAATTAGGACTTATGTTTTGCTACTTACAGTCTCTTTTCAAATCTGTAACAGATCAAAATATTTTATATATATGTAAATACATATATGAGCATAATTTGGGGCACTCCCTCTCCGACCATGTGAGAATTCACTGTGCTTAATCTGATTCTGAAAGACATATTCTTTGCAGTTCACAAGCCTAGATTCCTGTCTTTGCATTTTCCTTATTTTCCTTCCTTGGTGTTTTGAAATAAATTGAATGAAAACCAGAAAAAGAAATACTAGAATAAAGGAGTAATTTATATGAAACTTTTCCAATTATCAAGAAGTTCGCCAAGAGTACATTAGGAACAATGCTGCACAGTCTGAAGAAAAATGGTCCTGTAGAATACATTTTTTTCATTGCTTATCGAAGAAAGAAATCTATTTTCAAAAAAAGGAGAAAGGAAAATCAATGTCGGTTTTCCTTTTTACCGATGTACTTTAATTGGAAAGATGGCAAAGACAAGTTGGCCTTTCAGGACCATTGATTTCATTCGTTTATATGTATTAGCCAATTCCTATTCAATGAAAGTGATAGTCAGTGGGATGGATATTTGTGATCCAAAATGTTTTCCAATTAAGAAAATACAGTAGTTTTGTAACTACTACTACAACTGCTGCTGCTGCTGTATATGCTTAATCATTGCTTTGTGGGGGAAAAAAATCCCACACCATCTAAAGATTCCTCATGGCTGCTTTCGTCTAATGGAGCTCTAAGGCAGATTGGGGTTCCACACAGGCAGGAAAACACCGGGGTCAAACAGTGACATAAAATCCAAGGCTCTTTCAGGACAAATTTTCAATTAAATGCAGGAATGTTGCTATTTCAATTTTGTTTCCATTCAATAGATTTGGAGAATATATACTTTGTTCCTTCATTTTCTGTCCTGTTAAACATATTAGGGTTTCATTTCAAATTCAATTAGAGCACTTTCCATCATGTTTGGCTGATATTTTGGCTTCATGAGTTATCTGTTTAAATACTAAATTCAAATGCCCTTTCCCAAGGTTTGCATTTTCATAAGCATCTGAAGGGGAAGTTTTATTTACGTTAAGCAAGCCATCATTGAAGCATGTGAGTGTGTGTGTGCACACACTTGTGTGTGTATGTGTGTGGAACCAGAATGTGTATGAAAATTTTTTATTGGGGAAAACTAATGTATTTTAGATAATATCAGTCAGAGTCAGGTTCCATCTTAAAATATTATGGTTTCAAGAACTTTATTTTAATCAGTTCGATTTTATAGTTTATTTATATACTTAGGAACATATTCTCTTCCATACATAGCTGTAAGAACAAAAGAATCACCACCACAACAAAAATGGCTAGATCCTCCTTGTGTACAAAGAAGAAATCTGTAATCCTCCCACGCAGCCCTGAAAGAGTACTTAGCTTTATACAAAATGATGGCATTTTGAGGTTTCTTGAAATGTTTTGGTAACTTTTCAACTTTCCTTTCCCTTTTCCCTGTTTATCCCTCTATTAATGGACCATTCCATTTAGTAACATGAAGGAAAATTGAAGTCTTGAGCTTTGTGACACGCAGCTCACCTCAAAATAGCCTTTCTACTTTTAAATGATATATACAGGTTTATTTTATTTTTGACAAGATTTTGCAAACATTCTCGCACCTATTTAGCTGTGTAACATTGGATTTGAGGACTTTCTTCTGGAGGTTAGGTTAGGACAGAACACAGCATGTGAAAATAAGCTGAAGTCAAGATTTTATGCCCCAATCTTTTATGGTACTGTAACAATGTTCTTAACATTTAAAAACATTTCATAATCTAAACTTATTTTTTAAGCATGCAAAATGATTCTTTACTAAGTTGATCACAAAATCATATGTCAAAATTTTTTTAAGTTTTGTTTTCCTTTGGAACAGAAGTGCTTCTCTTAAGGAGAATGTTGCTTTTTGATGAAGCAGTTAGAAAGTGGAATATTGACTGTGACTCGTTTAATGGGGATAGTTCATTAACCACTTAATAAAGCCAATAATCCTTAGCATATAAGGCTCTTTTTTTAAAGAAAAATCAATTGAGTGTCTTGTACATGAGAATGTTATGCTTTAATATTTATTGATTGATAAAATGGAGAATGACAAAAAAGATGTGGCTTGATTCATTCAACAGAATCATTTGTGTTTTATTGATTACAATAAAACATGGAACCTAACACACAAGCAGTATTATTTTTTTCATTTTGCAAATAATGTTTGTGGTACCCAAGTACTTGAAAAGTCTTAGCAATGATTTTTCAGCTCCCTGAGGATCCACTGCTTAACCGACTTCACAAATGCATGACGTAAAATCCTCCTAACAAATATATATACAGTTACATATTTGTTGCAGATATATATGCACTATATGTATTTGTTTTACATATTTTTATATGTAAAACATATATATATGTAATATATATACCTATAGCAAGAGAGAGAATCTCCCCTTGGTTCTGCTCCTCTGATTGAACCAAACCCCAACTAAATCAGCCAGGGTTTCCCATATGTATTTAAAAATATCATTCTGAGAAGGGCCTCTGGGCTTGACCAGTCCAGCAAAGAAAGCCATGGCACCAAAAATGTTAAGACAACCTGGTCTAGCGCACATAGTAAATTTAAACCTCTCCAAACATACCCAAACCTTATGTAGCCCATTTTGTCAAGGATGCATCTGAGTGTATGACTGATGTGTTACTATAGACATAGACAAATTAAAAATGGGATGAACCAGTAAGGCAAGAATAAACAAGTGATCTTCTACCACTCCAGTTTACAAGTCAAAATTGAAACAGGAAGACTGATGAGAGAATGAGGATCCACTAACTTCTTTATTTTCAAATCTCAAGCAAGTTAAACAACTCTCCTCGGAGTACAATTGTTTTCAATTTCAATGAGCAGTAGTAATTAATAATTACTTACTCACAAGATATGGAAATCCTTTAGCATCTGACTCATTGTTTAGCTCCTTAAATTGCCCAGCAGCAGGTTTTCAATTAGATAGCCAAACTACACTTACTTGGGTAGCAGCTAACACTGCAGAGGCTAACTCTGGGTCTTCCCTGGCTAAGCAAACACTTTTATTAAGTCAGAGATACAAACAATATTGGAAAGCAGTTTCCAAACAGTCTTAAGAAAGCATCAAAAGGCCAGATCAGCTTCCATATCTCTTTCATAGTGAATACAAAGAAATTGACAGATTTTTCTAGAAAGCTAAAAAAGGAATATTTTTTTTTAGACTGATTGGACATGAAAACTGAATGTGATGTGTTATCCAGGACTGGATCCTGGACCTGGGAAAAAAGTTATTACAAAGGACATTATTGATATGATGGAGAAATTTGGATAAAATCTATTGATTGGGAATTAGTTTTCTATCAATATTATATATTTCCTGAATTATACCAAATACTGTAGTTACTGAAGTGAATGCCCCTGTTCATAGGAAATATACACCAAAGATTTAGAGGTAATCAGGCATAACTTCCACAATTTTTTCTCAGTGATTCAGAAGAAAAATGTGTGTGTACGTGTGTGCACGTGTGGAGAGAGAGAATTATAAAGCAAATGTGGCGAAATATTGACAATTTGTGAATCTGGATGAAGGATATATGGGATTTCTCTGTACTATTCTTGCAACTTTTCTCTAAATTTGTAATCATTTCAAAATCATATACTCTACTATTCAGTTGTTCCAGCTGGCAAGAACAGCCATTCTTATTTCCAAACTTTCAAAAAAAAAAATACTTTAAATAATTAACTGCTGCCCTGGTGAGCTGCAAGTCTTTCCTTATTCTCGAAATAGGAGATAAAACTGGCAGTCTACCTGTATAAAGGGAAGTGCATGGATTAAACAGCTCTTTTGTTCCAATTACTACCTTCATAACAAATCATTCTAAAATTGAGCGTCTTAAAACAGCAACAATTTATTGTCTCTCATGGTTTCTGTGTTCAGGATATTGGGAAGCACTCAGCTGATGTTTCTAGCTTGGGATCTCTGGAACAGCAAGTGGCTGGAACAGCGGGGGGTGGGTAGATTTCTCTCTGGAAGGGTGTCACTCTTTCTTCCCAGTTTAAGGTCTTTCCATGTGATCTCTCCATATGGGCTCCCCTGGGCTTCCTTACACCATGGCGGCTACAAGGTAATAGCACTCCTTACATGGTGGCTCAGGACTCTAAAAAGCTGTTCCAAGGGAAACAGGCAGAAGCTGACTCACCTGTCATAAAACAGCCTCGGAAACCCATAGCCTTCCTTCTGACATTGTCACATTCCTGAATAGATTCAAGAGGAGGGAATTTAGACCCCATCTTTTGATGGCAGGCGTGTCAAACTCACATTGTAAGAAGAGGTGTGATGAGAGACCTTTTGATGGTCTCTCTAAAATTATAATCTGTCACAGGTTTCTTATGTACATTTGTGAAACCAGATGACTACAGATGACTTCATGAGGCTGTCTCTCATAGAAGCAGCCCCAGAAAACTAAGACCTATTCCTAGGTTTTCTGCAGCTCAAGGCATTTAGAAAGAAAGAAAGAAGAAGAAGAAGAAGGAAAAAAAAAAAAAAAAATATATATATATATATATAAATTGTTCTTTTGCCAGAGAGTTTCTAAACTATCTATGGCTTTTTTGGTCTGTTTTGTTTCTACAGTTTCTAAATTGCAAGCCATAAATACCACAGTATTTCTGTTTAAAAATTGTGTGTGCATGCTCCAATTGCTGATGGTACCCTTGAATAACATAAGCTAGTTAAGTGGTGCTAGGACATATGGATGCTCAAAGTCTTAAGCCAAAGTCTTACTAAAAGCAGAGCCTGAGACAAGGGTTTGGGTGCAGGTAGTCTGTTGGGAGGTTTTCTCAGATATCAGGAGTGAAGGAAGGAGGAAATTCAAGCCAAATGTCCATTATGGAGTCAGCCCAGCTGTTGGAAATTGGGGCTTGTTGTAAGTGAAGCTCAGTAGAGAGAAATATTGACCCATCACCTTCTTCCCTCATCGGTTAAGAGTGCCCCAGTGGTTGTAGGCTACCGCACACTTCCACATTAGGCAAACAAATAAAAGGCCCTGGCACTTAATCAAAAGGCGAGATGAGCCACAGAAGCTCGAAAAAACAGCTGTATCAGAGGTGAGGCTAAAAGGATGTGGGGTAGGACTCCGGGTTATTTAAAACAATAATGCTGAAAGACTCATGCAACACCCTGAGAAAGTAAAGACTGCCTTCTTTGGTATCAAAAAAACAGTTGTAAAATAATAACAACTGCATTTAAAATATGAACAACTGAGGTGCACTGAGAGCCAATTGCCAAAGTATCAGGAATTTAGTGAGCTGGATAAAAACGTAACCACTATTAAAAATGTAATTATATAATCTTACATTTAAATGTACTATATTTCCAACAAAGCTAGTAAGTATTCATACTCCATCAATTTCTAATTATTTTACTACATTTACTCTTACATATGCTCTTGGGATAAGTAAGTTATGTCTATTGTAGCTATATGGTGAACATATTACAAAACGGTGCGCTAAGGCCCATCTTCTGGGTTTAATGATGTAACGTTGATAACTTGAAATCAACTCTGGTAGGACTCTTTACACTACAGAAATCAGCAAACACTGTGAATTAGGGCTTTGGTTTTTTTGTTTGTTTGCTTACTTATTATTTATTTATTTATTTAATGATTGTTAAACATTTCCCAGGACACTATCAACCATTTTCACTGGTAGCTTTTATTCCTGCTACTTCCTGTTAAATCACATCGCTTCCCCTCACCCCCATTCAGGTAGCAGCATGTTTACGTTCATTGCCTCAAGGAATGGAAAATATAACAAAGGGCAGAAATAACCACTGTTTTCCAGGCTTTTAAGTTTTAAAAGCTTAGGTCCTGTGGGAAGAAAAAGAGCTCAAGCACACAGATAATAAAACAGATTTGGGAAAAGGTAAGATGTGTAAAAGCCAAGTTACAAAGCTTACCCACCCCTCAAGCGAAATAAAGCTTCTCTAGACTTGAGTGAAGGAGGAGCAAGGAGTGGTTGCCTAAGAGAGGAAAACCCTGAAGACTCTGGCCCAGCTCCTTGGCACAGGATTGATTGGAAACCAGGATAGGTTTGGAGGAATGAAGTAAGGAAAATGGTAGGTCCCCTTTGGTGAAGTGCCAAGAAGGAAATGGGTGAGCAAATTGCATCCAAGTAGTTGGGTCTGATCAATCCCACGAAGACCCTCCCTCAACCCCAGCATGGTGTGGGGACAGTAGACTAAATCCTACATGACCCAGGCCAGTATGTCAGTAGAGAATGGCTGCGGGCATCTGCTCCAGGCTGCCCCTGCTCATGTGACACAGGGCTCATGAGGTCAGAGTACCTGATGTGGGAGAGAAAGAACCACATCTGGAATCTTACAGACAGAACCTTAGGACTATGCAATAATAATCTGTAGGACCAAAGATGAGAACCCAGACGAAGGATGTCTCAACAGGTGTCGATGTGTCAGAGGACTGACTCCGTATCCCTGGCCCCACTCAAGCCACAACACTGTGAAAACCCCCAGAACTGATACCCGGTCCTGGGCAGAAACCCTGAATGGACTGAAATCAAGATTCCACTTTATTGTTGTGTGGGGTCTCATAAGAAAACTAGAGTTACAGGAAATGAAGACTTCCGAATTTCTTTCATAGCTGGGTTTGTGAAACGGGTTTGGTACCTGATACACCTTGACTCGATGTGAAACTAAGTTTTGAAAATGTACCCATTTTAAGGATTCTTTGGGGGTTTGATGTACTTTTCGCCCCATCAATGCTCAAGCGATGTGCCTGCTGCTTCCCAGGGTCAGAATGATAATTAGGAGGTATAGAATGAACTAGATGTTTTGACAGTGGTCAGTCCTTAAGTGCCTCAGAGACTTTCAAGTGACAATCTTTTGGAAACCTGCAAGGGTATCGTCGGCCTTCTCTTGTCTTGCCTAATGTCTGGGACACCTGGTTATGCCAAAGTAACACCCACTCCATGCGGCAACACACTTGAGGGAACCTAATTTTTCCCTCTCTCTTTAACTTCTGTGGAAGACTGTATTATTGTTTACAAATATTCAGTGCCCTTCTATGACAGAGGATTCTATTACCCTACTCTGTTATATCTGGCTTGGCCGTACAACTTGCTCTGACAATGAAATGTGAGACAAGCTATGTGTCACTTGTAAGAGAATATTTTACCATGTTTACATTTCCTTGGCCATGATGACAGCAATACTCTAGATTTTAGGGGACTAATTGCAAAAATGATTGTAATTCTTCACCTTTACCTTTGAAATATGATGTTGTGGCAACTCCCATTAAAGGTGGAGTTCCCATCCCTAGGTTCTGGGATGGCCTGTGATGTGACATGGCCAATAGAATGTGATAAAAGCAATGATGTGCCATTTCACAATTCGGTTCCCAGCAGGATGTGTCCTCTTCCACTCACCATCTGGGATCTCTGATTCTATCACATGAGCTAGCCTGGGCTAGCCTCCTGAAGAATGAGTGACCAGTGTATCAGGGATGAGTTATCTCAACTGAAGAAATCCTAGACCAGCCTACAGCCAGACAACTCTCCATATGGGAGTGAGCCAAGCTGAGATCAGCTGAGCCTCACCCAGATCAGCTGGGCTGTCTGGCTGCAGGCATGTAGACTCCTGGGCAAAAATAAATGTTTATTCCTGTATGCCACTGAGGTTTTGTGGTAGTTTGAAATTGCAGCCTTACTGTGGTAAGAGATACCAAATATACAGGTTGAGTCTATATTCCAGAGTGTAGAAGATATGGGGCAGGACAGAGGCAGCATACGAAGGGTATGAAGGAATGACAAGAAAGAAACTTTTTTATTCCAAGCCGCTGAGATAGGGGTCTGTTTGCTGCCAGAATAGTCCAGCCCATGCTCATGGATGCACCAATAAATATTCCTAATTGTACCTGGTTTGTCAACTTCTCATTTCTCCTTCCCAGTGGTTGGTTTCTATGCTTTCTTGGTTATTCATCCTGAATTTTCCCTGACTTTGGGCCTTAAGATTTATCCCTTTCCCTTGTGTTCTGGAGACCCTGGACCATAAGACTGGGTTTTACAAACTGGAAATTTGTGCATTTGTTTAATGAGGAGAGTTTGTAAGACAAAGGCTAAGGTTATTCATCTTGGAGTCATCTGCACATTACCTTTAGAATTCACTTATTTTCATTCTTATTCACAAGAGTATTTAAGGTGCAGTGCCACAAACACCCAAAAAGCCATAACTTTACTTCGACTTTTCAAGTGGCAGGAAAACTGCTGAACTCAGCCTGCAATATTTCAAATAGCTACCGAGAAAAATTCAAAAAAGCCCATCCATCTTCCCCTGAGATAATATAGATCCCATCAGAGCGCTGTAAAAGATTCTTTATTTCTACCATTTGAGACACATTTGGACATTCTGCCAGTAAAGAGTAGTAGAAACAGGAAGTTAAAGAAATTGTCACCCCACTATATTTGTAAATGTGAAGTGTGATTATTGCTTTGGGAAATTTGCTTTGATCATAACTCTTTCCTCACTCTGCCTTTAATCTGGAGTATTTCGAGCCAGAGAAAAGCGTCTATTGTCTTCTGAATTCTCCTACCACAACTTTCCAAAGTCAAGAAGGAAATTAGATGCCAAGACTTTGAGCAACGTGACCTAGTGGTCTCTAGTGCTGAGGAGAAGGCCAAGGTCAAGCACAGGGATGCTCCTGGTGAGAAACCACCACTGGCCGGCACTGCCATGCGCTGCTGGCGGGAGTGGACATTGGTACAACCACTTTGGAAAACTGGTGGTATCCACTGATGTTCAACAGCCACATGCCCTAAGACCCAGCAGTCTTATTCCTAGGTATACACTCAACAAAAATGTGCATATTTCTTTACCAAAAGACATGTAAAAGAATATTTATAGCAGCATTATTTGTAATAGCTCAAAATTGGAAACTACTCAAATTCCCCATGAATAGAATGGAAAAATAAATTGTGGTATATTTCTGCAATAGAATATTCTCCAGCAATGGCAGGAATGTTATCCAACTACTTGAAAAACATTATAGATGGATCTCCATTAGAATGTTGAGGGAAAAAAATACCTAGATTCAAAAGATCTTATACTCTATGAGTCCGTTTAAATGAAGTTTTTTTTTTTTAATTTATTGAACAGTTATCCATTGGACACCCCTCATGTTCTACATTACGTTAGGAATACAGAAGGAAACCAGACATGTTTGTTTGCTATCCATATGGACCTCCAAGGGGAGAACAGACATAAAACAGATAGTTAAAAGCTTGACGAATGTTTTTAAAAAGGCAGGGTGTGAGGGCAGACAAGGGAATATACGAAGTTTTTTTAAAAAAGCAAATTAATCCATGGTATTAAAGGTCAAGATGTTTGTGACTTCTGGAGGGGACACAAGGAGGCTTTCTGTGATGCTGATAATATTCTGTTTCTTAATCTAAGTGCTGGTAACATGGGTGATTTCACTTCTAAAAATTCCTTGAGCTTTACTCACATGGTTTGTATACACTTATCTGTGTGTGTGTGTATGTGTGTGTGTTATCCTACATTAGAAAGTTAAAGGGGAAAAAAGACGAATGAAAACAAGAATAAACTTTTACTGCAAACTCTTACTTTCTCTTGGGTAATTCTCACAATCTTCCCAAGAATCCCTATTATAAAGCCCCCTAGCTCCACTGACTTCTCTTTGGAGTACTGGTTCTGCTAAAATGTTATAGCTATTTGTGTGACCTTGTCTGCCATGAATCTGCCAAGACCAGTGCCTGGCACATTGCAGATATTCAATAAATATTTGTTAAATGAATGAATGAATGTGTATGATCCCAAGCATAAGTGAGGGCCACAAGGCCAGGGTCTGTACTCATTATGCTCACCAATGAAACTGAATACTGGACAGTACCTAGAATGTTCTGAGCACTCAGTATATATTTTTATTTTAGAAGACAAGAAGGAAGGAAGGAAGGAAAAACCTTGGTTTCTCCAACGAAGAGGTACAAGCCCAGAGAATGTCATTTCCACCATCTGGCCTATGAATATTTCAAGGAGAATTTCTGATGCATTTGTGGTACCTTTATTGTTAATATTTTTTTTTTTTTTGCTATAGAACTCCCAAGTAGGAAACAATGTACTGACCGGATAATTTTCTTATCTCTCAGCTGGGGGCACTCAAGCCAAATGAATTATGACATTCCCCACACTGCTATCTGTCCCCCAAACATGCATCCCCAAAACATGGACTGTAGTTAGCATTTTATGATTGTAAATAGTATTAATATAATGGCTAACATTGGGTGCTATATCCCAGACACCATGCTGAACCCTTGATATTCTCACGTCATCCCCTCCAGATAGAAGCTAGCATCATTCCCATTTTAGAGATCTGGAAGCTGAACACTTAAGCAATTTGCCTCAGGCATTAGAGCTCATATGGATTGAGCTCTTAACCACACTGGATTGACCATCCTGACTCATGAGAAAATAACCACTATTTAGCAAGCTAAGTAGTTTAATAATGATGACAGATGATATTTCTTAAGCACTTGCAAGTTACCGGGCCTTGTTCTGAGTGCATACCTTCTAAAGTACTATCCACCTTTGTACAGGTGAGGAAATAGACACTGAGGTTCATGAAACCCAAGCTTGTCCAACTAGCAGATAGTGGATCCGGCCTGGCTCCACCATCTGCATTCTTAGTCACTCTACTATGCCACATCGCAAATGTGATCTCATTTAATCCGGTGCTTCTCAGACTTGAACCTGCATTAGAATCATCTGGAGAGCGCATTAAACACAGATTCCAAGACCCTGCCCTTAGAGCTTCTGATTCAGCAAGACTGGGCTAGAGCCAAGAATCTGCATTTTCAGTGAGTCTAAGTGTTGCAGAGGCTGCTGTCCAGGAATCACACTTGGGGGGCACTAACTTGATCCTCACATCAACCTCTTGAGGAAGGTGCTATCACCTCCATGTTTTAAAGGGAGGCTTAAAGCTTACATTATCTGCAGAGCTGCTTGGCACAGAGAAGTAGAAATCAATGGTTTTTGAATAAAGCAATGAAATGACTTGCCTGAGATCTCATTGCTTAATGTCATGGTGAGGATTTAAATTTACACTGTCTTATTCCAGAGACAAAGCATGTTAGGACTTTGCAGTTTGATTATAAGAATATAGTGCTCGTACACTAGACTTTTGGGCAGCCAGGGAGCCAAGTCTCAAGAATTCCCCAGCTCCCACAAGATCCAGATCATTTCCTACATATAATGAGCACCCAGGAATTGTTTGCTAGATTGAACTGAAGTTAGAATACTGTACCCTCCACCCCTGGGAGTTAAGATTCAAGTAATTATGTTAGATTAGAAAATATTTGTTTGTTATTTTCTTCAATCACCAGTTTCTTTCTCTCATCTGTCACCATTTAGTTTGCTTGCTACAGATTGCACTTGTGTATAGTTTAACAGACAGCAGTTATTTTTCTCATTATGCTAACCCTGGAGGCCACAGAAATGCATAATGGTTTCTTGTTCATTCCTATTTAACTTGAATGATATACTAACGTGATCAATATCTAGTTTGACTTTAATTGTTAGTAGCAATAAAACAATGCCACCCAATCATGTTTCTTCAAAGTAAGTGAAGGCATTTAATAATGTTTCATTTTGAATACCCTCATGTGAGAAAATTAGGTAGATATTTTTGAAAAATAAAAATAAGTCAATGCACTGAGTGCCACCATCACGGAGCTCTGAGTTCACACTTTAGAAAGTTTTAGGGCTTGCATCACTTAGAAACTTAACTGAGCCTCTGATGGTCTTAACAATGGGTTTATGGAAAATACATGCCCCACAGTGGCTAAAATATTTATGATCTGGCCCTTTCCAGTCAAAGTTTGCTGACCACAGCTCTGACTTCCTGGATCTCAAACTTTAATACACCTAAAAATTACCTGGGGAACATGTTAAAACACCTGATTCTTGAGTCCAGGTGAGGCCTGAGAATTTGCATTTCTAACAAACACCCGAATAATGCCAATGCTGTTGGTTCAGGAATCACACTTTAAGTAGTACTGCTGTAACCATCAGAGGTAACCTGATTGCATTAAATCCTTATTTTTAAAAAAGCAAGGTATTAATAAATTAGAAACTCACACAAACAAACTGAATCCACCTTGTGAAATAGCTCAAAATTGTGCCAAAGGGATAGACTGATTAACAACTGCAAGCCATTTTAAATACAAGGCTTCTTATAGATAATTCATACTTATTCATAGGATGACAATGTTAATCTAGGCCAAGGACAGTAACCACCAGCTAAAGTCAGAAACGAAACCTCAAACAAAATAAAGAATAGATATTAGTCTTTAATTATCAGCCTGTGCACAAAATGGAAAAATCCATCTCAAGATTTTTTTTTAATTAGAAGGTTTTAGTCCTGCTAATTGTGCCATTTGTCCAATTCTTTCTAATATATATAATAATGGTGTACTCAGTGACAACCACATACTCTGTGTCTCAAAATAATTTATATTTTTACCGGCTAATAACAGATTGCAGATTCTGTTCTGACAGTCTTCGAGATTTCAGACTGATCACTAACAAAGCAGCTTACTTAAGACATACCAGGTCAGACTTGTTGTGATCCAATGAACAATATTTGAAAATCATCCTATAATGAGCCTTTATAAATTATTATAATTAAGCTGGTTGTTATTAGCCTGCCCTTCCTTGGTCCCTAATTTAATTTCCTTCACAGAGTTCTTTCTTCTACCCATCTTTCTACTTAAATGCTTAAAATAAAAAGAGCAAATCACTCCCTTTTAAAATTGCATAATGTGCCTTCATTTTATCTTGATCATTTAGATCACACTACTTTTATTAGTAGAGAAATGATCTGAATATTATTTTGAGTCTATTTTAAGCATAGAATGAGCCTGAGAGCAAGAGACTCTTTGAAGGCTTATGGGAATGTTTACAGTCACATCTGTGTCCAGTCCAAAGTAACATACGAAAGTTAAAAGTAAATGCCAGTAATGTGGGACTTTAAAGAGGGAAGACCTGGAACAAAAAGCTCACACACTATTATGTGCAGATTCAAAGATTTATGAGCTGTTACAACTAAACACACACTCACGCATGCTAATGAAATTGTATTTAGATCTCATAATGTGTTCCCGAAATAAAATCCCTAAGCCAACTAGAGTATTAGAATAAAGAAAAAGTACTTTGGATGGAGAAAATCTTGGTTCTACCTCACTCTTCTTTCCTTCTTTTTTTTGCCCTCCCTTCCTAAGTTCCCTCCTTCTTCCCTTCCTCCCTTCCTTCCTTTTTTGAGGCAATTCCTTGAGAAGTGCTCCTAATTTATTAGAGGTATAGCTTTTTCTCTTGTAAAACAGAGACTGAAAATTCCTACTTCATAGGGTGTTTTAGTTTCCTAGCTGCTAAAACAAACACCATAAGTGCTGGTTTGAAGCAGTTATGTGCCCCAGAAAATGCCATGTTCTTTTAATCCATTCCTGTGGGTGCAGACCTTTTGTGGGTGTGATCTTTTGGTTAGGTTATTTCAATTGCAATGTGACATATCCCATCCAAGGTGGGTCTTAATCTTGACAGAATTAACCCACAGAGCTTACAGAGAGAAAAGCCTTGGAGAATAAACCCAGTACCTATTTCTTATTGACAGTGACCTTTGTTATCCTGGACATTCACATTCACTTTCTTTTCATAATGCAAATGGATTTGGGTTTGATGAATTATCCAGATGTGGCGAGAGTGTAGACTACATTATTGGTTACCACAGTTCCAATAGGTGAATACTTTGGATGCAGTGAAAATGTCCCATTACCCATAATGCTAAGCAGGAGAGGTCATCTTTAGTTCAGAGCCCCAATCTGGAAGTTATTCTTCCTGCCAAAAAGAGCAGACTATAAAACCACCTTCCCAAAATAGTGGCAGAGAAGTATATGGAGGCAGCTGGTTCTTTTCTTGGAGTGGGTGGGGGCACTGAAGCCCTGTGCTGGTGGAGAAGATACATGCAAGGGTTACACGTAACTGGCAGCTGGCTTTTGCAAAAGTAGATCAATTACCTATTGCCACAATACTGCTGCATAACAAATATCCCCAAATCTCAGAGGCACTTATTTAGCTCACAGGTCTACAGGTCAGTGAATTAGGCTGGGCTTGGCTGGACAGTTTTTTCTGGCCTCAGCTGAGCTCACTCACATGTCTGTGGTCAGTTGGCTGCTGTCTAGAACAATAGGGGTAGCCAAGCCATATATGTATGATCCTCCAGCAGGCTAATCTAGCTTTCTGGGATCAGGTGTCAAGTTTATACATGCCCTTCAATTCTTGTCACATGGTCTGGTTCTGCGGGAGGTCAAACAAAGACATATATTTAGTGCTGAGAATGTTCGATTGAAGGAAACACTAATTAGCCTAAAATTCATAGCAGACCACCTAGA
Source organism: Choloepus didactylus (assembly GCF_015220235.1). Lineage (NCBI taxonomy): Eukaryota > Metazoa > Chordata > Mammalia > Pilosa > Megalonychidae > Choloepus > Choloepus didactylus. Next base: position 22,949,814 of record NC_051325.1, on the reverse strand, counting down.
AAGTAGATGAGAATCCAGTGGCATCAAACAAATACTACTGAATTCTGAAAAGCAAGGGTTGAAGGCAAGAATGGGCTTGTTCAATAAGTCCCTGCATGCAGGAAAATGTGGGGGTGGAGTGAATTTTGATCTTACCAGTAGTTCTGGGATGTACCACAGACACAGAGAGTGGAAATACTGTCAAGATTTTTTCTTGGAGTACACTTGGTGCTAATGCCCAATTGAAAAAAAAAAAAATGAAAGCAAGAGATATGAATAGGGGCAAATAAATAAGTAAGCAAATAAATAAGTGGCTAAAAATATTACTTAAATATTCAACACAAGATTCATCAAAAAATAAAATTAAAATAACCATGAGATACACTTTTTAAAGCAATATAAATAAGCAAATAAATAAGTGGCTAAAAATATTACTTAAATATTCAACACAAGATTCATCAAAAAATAAAATTAAAATAACCATGAGATACACTTTTTAAAGCAATATAAATAAGCAAATAAATAAGTGGCTAAAAATATTACTTAAATAATCAACACAAGATTCATCAAAAAATAAAATTAAAATAACCATGAGATACACTTTTTCCTTTTCTTAAATTGAGAAAAATAATATGAGGAAATAAAAGCACAGTGACGTTCTCATCATTTCCCTGGAAATGAGTTAATCTTTAGAAGTCATGAGAAACCCATAAATTTATCATAAATTTAAATGCTTTTAAAAACAAATGCCCAGTTCTTTTCCTGGCAGTACTGAAAATTATAAAACCAGACTGACCCTCCTACGTAAAACAATTTAAAATGCTAGATAAAATATAAATAACATTTTAAAATGTAAGCATGAGTCGGTGAGAAAGTTAAGACTTCTCAGAGGCTTAAGCTCAACTGAGAGCAGGAATCCAGACAGGCCAGCAGACGGTCAAGGCTGACCTCAGGCCAAGGGCATTGCCAAGTCCAAAGGAACCGTGAGATTTGGGGGTTTTTCACAGCCTCCTTGGAAGGTGGGAATGATTGGGGCCAGGAGACAAAACCAGGGCTCCCCATATAAAATTGGGTTCACAGAGAGCTACAGTCCAAAGATAAACGAAGGAGAACATTGTCCTCATTGCCTGTCCTCCCTGAGGCAGGCGAGGTAGATCAGCTGAGGCAGAGAGACACATTGGGCCTAGGTGCAGGGCCGGACATCTGAGATAACATCAAAACTTGCAACAGTGCTAGGAAATAGCTTCACTGCAAGGCAAGAATGTCCTGAAAAACACATTGCCCCATTTCCCCCCATTAACCTAACCCTTGTTCCTTGGTTGCTGTCAAAAACAATCAGGGAAAAGGAGGGGCAGGGTGAAAAAGAAGGGAAGTGGGGAATTTCCATACCCAGCTTCAGCTTGCAGCATAGCAACAACCAGCATACAAAACCCTAAACACAAACCAAATGGGGGAGCGTCTCTCTCTTGAGCAGGCCGGTGCCAATTTCTCTAGTGTGTACTGTCTGCTCAATAAACTTCACTACTTGCTGCTACTAGCCTTTCTCTTCCTTGAATTCTTTACTGTGACGAGACCCCAATCCTGGAGCAGAGCTCAGCTCTGGTGTCAGCAGATTTCCCATAACCCTCCCTAGACCATCCCATTACCCACACCACAGGGATCAGCAAGAAAAGTTTCACGTCGGGTGGAAAAGAAAAATCATCCACTGGGTGATCTAGGCACAAGATGTTCCTCTCTTAGATTTGCAAACCAATTTATATTACTGCTCTCATCTGAAAACCTCAAGCTGAGAATTTTGGTTAAAGTTGTTTTTTTTTACAGTAAAAATAGATGCTTTAATAAATAAATCCTGAAATACCAGTAGTTTAAGCAACACAAACTTGTTTCTTGCTCAGGCTGCATCCAGTTGCCCCAGGGCAGGGGTTGGAAGTGAGGCGTTCTCTAACAGAGACCTGTCGTCTTCATTACATGGCTCATAAGACATCCCTGAGCATCTCATCCACCTTCAGTCATGGGAAGAGGGAAAGGATAAAATGTTGGAACATTTAGGGGTGAAGTGACAGAACGTTAATCTTCCTGAGTTCATGCCCCTTTGCACTGTGACTTTGAAGCTCCCCCCATCAAGAGGTGGAATCTACTCCCTCTCCCCACTGAATCAGGTTCAGCCTTAGGAATTGGGTCAGCCTATAGATTGCTGTCCATGTGACATTCTGGGGTTTCAGAGCCCATGCCTTAAGATGACTGGCAGCTTCCACATTTTCCCTCTTGCAGCCCAAATGCCATTCTGCAATCCTGCTGGAGAGGCAGCCACAAAGAGGAGAATCACAGGGTCCCAGCGCTCAATGAGCACCACCACCCATGACCCATGGGAGAGGCCATCTTGGGCTTTTCAACTTACAGCTTAATACAGTCACGTGACCAAGCCGTCAAGAAGAGCAAAAGCACTGCCCAGTCAACTGACAAAATCATGACAACCAATAAAATAGTTGTTTTATCCACTAGGTCTTGGGGGTTGCTTGTGACAGAGCAATAGGTAACCAAAGTGGTGACTGTTCAGTGGCAAGGTCTTTATGGGCCAAGCCGGAAGTGGGATCTCACCCCACTTGTGCTCTGACAGCCAGAATTAGGGCTCATGCACACCCAGCTTCAAGGGATGCAGGGAAATGGAATCTAGCTCTGTACTTAGGATGAAGAAAACAATGCTGGTGGACAACTAGCCTGTTTCTACCACATAAGTGGTCCCAGTTCGATAATTCCAAGCACTTAGAATAGGCAAAAACAGTTACTGTCTGAAGGCATTTACCTTTACTCCAGACTTCAAAGAATTAGCATGAATTCTAAATAAACCTAAAAAAAATAGAAAGAAGAAAACATTATACGTAAAAGTGGGGATTAATGAAATAGGTGATAAAATATAAGTAGAGAATCAACAAAGTCAACAGTTATTCTTTATTTTAACAAGACTGATAAACCTCTAGCACATTTGATCCAGAAAAAATCGAGAGAAGAGAAAAAGAGCAATACTGGGAAAGAAGATGGAGCAATAACTCCAGCTCTTACAGCTATTTTAAAAGAACATATGAGAATTTATGCCAAAAAAGTATAAAATAAACAAATTCCCCAAATATGGCATATCAACTCAAGAGTAATAAAAAATCCAAATGGCCCCATAACCACTGAGATAAGGGATCAGCATTTCAAACCTTCTCAACAAAGCAAATACCAGATTCTGGAAGATTTGCAGGCAAGTTCTAGCAAACATTCAAAGAGATTATAATTTCAATATTACTCATACTCTTCTAGAAGACAGAAAAAGAATATTTCCCAACTTTTTATGAGGCTAGTGTAATCAAGACACAGAAACCAAACAAGAAGATCAGGGAATGGAAATTTACAAGAAATTTTCACCCATGAAGATATGTATAATAATCCCAAAGAAGATTTTTTCAGACTGAATTAAGCATAGCATAAAAAATATAACACATTGTGACCAAGTTGTATTTGTTGTGATGTTAGTTTTAAACTAATTAACTAAAATAACAAAATTAACTACATTAACATATTAAAATATTGAAATCATCTCAATAAATGTAGAAAGGATTTAGGACGAAATTCAACTTACAATCATTATATTGAAAAAAACTGGGCAAATTAGTATAGAAAGGAATTGTCTTAACTTAGTAAACAGGATCTTAAGGAGAAAAAGGGAGAAGAAAGAATGAGAAAGGAAAGAAGGAAGGGAGGGAGGAAGGGAGGGAAAAAGACAAACTATGATAAACATCTAATTTTATGGTGAAATTTTAAAACTGTTTAAGAACAGGAAAAAGGGAGAATAAGCCTACTATGACCACCTCTATTCAATATTAACCTGGGGAGTCTAATAATTGAAGTAAGGCAAGAAAGAGAAATATCAGGATTGGAAGGTCAAAAATAATGCTGTCATAACTCATAGCTGATATGATTGTTTCTATAGAAAACCATCCTCAAAATCTATAAGAATACTATTAGAATGAATAAAAGAATTTAGCAAGTTTTCTGGAAAAAATCAATGTAAGAGATGCAACATCAATACAAGACAGAAAACGTAATTAACAAACAAACAAAATGAAACAAAGAATGGTAATATAAGCACTACCAACATACATTTGTGAAAGATTTAATTTGGGCAGAAGGGTTCATTTTATTTTTCAAAATGATACAAGCCACACTGAAAATAGAGTAGTCATGAATCAGCCAATTAGTAATTGCAATATTTAAAGCACAAAATCACAATCATAAAACATAAGATGTCTGAGAATTCAAAAAACCAAGTAGATAAATTTAATCAAAATGTATACAATCTGGGTAATATGTCCAATAAGCTTGTTTGGCCTTATAAGTTTCATTTCCACCTAAAGTCCTACAGCATTGTCCGCACAGATGAACTCTCCAAAATGTGAGCCCCGCCCCCAGATTCTTACCTCTTCATCGCCAATGTCTTTTTCTCCAGTCCAATTCAGCCACTCTTTCAAAAGTTGGATTCTAAATTTGGGTCCTGAAGGAGCTCAGGTGAGACACAATGGGAGACGGAGGCCATAATGCATGAGGAAGATACGGTATCACACGTCCCAGAAGGGGCGGAGGGGGAGGCGGCAGGGCACCACGAGGGGTCCCCGGGAAGCACAGTTGGCTGGGGTGGCTCCTCCAGCAGGCCCGGAGCACACACGCAGAGTGGGAGGAATCGGTGGGCTTTTGTAAAGAAGGTGAGTAGATTTCCCTCAGAGTAGGGATCGGCTAGTTTAAAGCAAAGGCGCAGGAAAAGAGAAATGATCAGCAAATGCACATGAAAAATGGTGAGCTTATCATTTGGGACCAACTGTGGGTTTGGCGTGTGCATATAGGGGTGTGGGTGGTGGCTGCAGATACGGATTTGGGCTTTGGGGAAATTTACACTCCAGAGCTGGAAAGCTGCATATTTACCAGGCCACAGGGCAGCGTCGAGACAAGTGGCTACACAAAGTAAGATGGATGACCAGTCAGCACACAAAACAGCATGATAATTATAAACAGCCACCCATATATTAGATATTGGCATCTTCAGAAACTGCACTGCCTCTAAAATCTTGATTTTCAGTATCTCACTTGTTACCTACCACTTTGATCCTAGCTCAGTACCTCACAAACCCCCCACTACCCCACTATTTCAACTTTTGCGATTACCAAAATACTGGTCCCATAACTTTCTCACTGCCCATGTATTCCTCTCCCCTCCCTGTCCAACAATGTCCATGACCTATCGTAATCATTCCTTGCAAGTGCCCTCAGCCCCCTTGGTTCTCTCTCAGTTTTGCTCCCAGAATGCTCTCCCTCCAAACTTCACTTGGTCAGCTGCTTGTAATCCTTTAGGAATCCATCTGGGCCTCAGTTCTGGGGTGGCGTCTCCTTACTCCCTACCCAAACCGAGTGTGCTCTCCTATCGCTACCTCAATTCCTTGCTTCTTTCATAGCACTTATATCAGCTTGTAATATTTTATTTATGTGCTTTCCCCTCTGCCTCTTGCATGAGAATGTAAGTTTCTTGACAATAGGGCTCCTAGTTTTCTTGTTCTCCATAAAATCCCAGTACTTAATGTGATGCCCTGTGCGTATTAGGAACTCGAAAAATACTCATGTAAAAGAATGGTATCAACATTTGAATCCTATAAAAATATACATTATTTTAAATATCTGTGGAATGTTTATAAAATTTAATTATATGCAAGACCATAAATATAACCTTAATGAATTCCATAAGGTGAAAATTATGCCACTTCTTTCACCATAATGTAATAAAGTAACCCTAACCAATTGGAAATCTAAAAACCTTTTTTTTTCAGTAACTCTTGGGAGAAAAAAAAATAAAGTGTACAATTACAAACATGTTACAAATTTAAGAACATTATATATCAAAATCAATTGTATAAAATGTTAATTATAGGGAAAACTGCATGTGAGGGGGTATATGATAACTCTGTACTTTCTGAATGATTTTTCTATAAATCTATAACTGCTCTAATTAAAAAAAAATGAAAATAAAAATAAATTCCATGGTCCCAAAGCTAATCTCAGAATAATTTATAGTCTTAAATACTTTTTTTATCATTAAGCAAGAAAAAAATGAAAATAAATTAATTATTCACCAAAAGAAGTTGGGGGAAAAAAAAGTATTGAAATGAACAAAAATCAATGAGATTGAGATTTAAATTAATCCAGATAAAAACAAATCAAGGTACAAGGTAAAAGAAAAAAAAGAATTATTTGAATATATCCATGAAATAGTCTACTCAATAAAAAGGAGATTAAACATAAACAAGCATTAGAAATAAAATTGGGTGTCTACCAGCAGGGGGAAAACTAATTGTAAGAAACTCTTGTTTTATGTGAACCTACCTTTTTGTTTACCCTAGATGTACACCTGAGAGTAGAGCTCAGCAGCAGAGTTCACACTATGGTTTTCTCATAAAGGTATCATTGTCAATTTCAAAAGGCCTCAGCAATGCCCCCCAAACCTGTCAACTGTTTTCATACAATCCTAGATGACAACTTCCACATTTTTTCATTTTCCTTTGGGCCTACCCAATTCTCTGCCAGCTTCCTCCCATCAATAGCCTAACCTTTAACACTTCAGAGAAAATTGCAGCCACATTACTCTTTAATGCATAGCTCTATAAGATCTTTGTCTGAGTCACTGATGTATTTCTAAGCACATAAGAAAGTGCCTGGCTCAAAGCCGTTGCTCAAAATACATTTGGGGAGCAAATGGAGACCAGATATACACGTCTACACTCATCTGCACTCGTTCTCTCTCTACCCTCCCCTGTTTCAATGGAGGAAGTGACCCTCCTCCCATCCAAGCCAAGTGTTCAACCTATGCTTGAAATCCTATCTCCTCCCAGCTTCTCAGGAGACTATTATCAGTTATCCTTTTTCTCTTTCTTGTTCATACTCTAAAGCATATTCTCTTCCATAGCTATCCAACATACTCAAATAACTCTCTCCCTTCTAGCTCTCTTGAGAATTGTTTACATTTGTCTTTATATGCCTTGGAGAGTTTCCTCACAGCCCAGTGGTACCAGCATCTCATTTTGAAGACCAAGGCCTTAATTGACTCAACAACTTGGCTTTCTTCCCCATGACCTCACTGAAATAGTACTCGTGAAAGTCACAAATGCCTCCTTGAGCACAAAACCAATGATTATTTTTTCACACTTCATCACACATAAACCCTCAGCTCCATTTGGTCATTTCCTTCTTCTTAAAATACTGTCTTCCCTTTGTTCCCAGAAAACCACACTTCTCTGGTTTTCCACCTACCTCTTAGGAAACTCCTTTTCTGCCTTTATTGCAGGTTCATTCTCTTTTCCCAGTGAGTATATATTACAATCCACCAGGTGCTAGCCTGGCCCATTTTAGTCTTGCTAAGTCTTGCACCCACAGCTTTAATGGCTACCTACAAGCAAATGGCTCACAGAGAGGTTTAATGCCAGCTTAGGTTACCTGTCTGACTTCCAGATCTATATATACAAGTGCCTTCCTGGCATGCCCATTCGGATGTCTCCAGATCACCTCCAAACTTAAAATCTTTGAGAATTGTGTTGTAGCCAGGTCAGTTCTAAATCAAATAATATACAGTTAGATTAAAAGGGCCTATCCCTCCTCAGAGTGCACTGAATTTTGCCAACAAAATATTGCATATAACTTCCGTAGATCACACACCAGGGAATTGTGCAACAGGGAAAATTGAACCAATATTAGTGCGGTTGATGAGTTAATGTTAACAGATTTCTTCATTACAAAGTGAACCCAGCGACATCACATTTGGGAAATATCACCATCAGAGGCATGAAATATTCAGTGCAAATCTATGCAACCCTCATCCCCATGTTTAATCCATCATGAAGTTTTGTAGTTGTTCTATGTCCATTGGGTCCTCACTCCTCAAATCTCCAGCAGATGCCTTCCACTGGGACAAAAGAGAAACACCCTGAATCACACCTGGTTCTCGCCAATTAAAACATCCAGTAGAACAAGGCCCATGTATCCTGCTCTCCTTTCTGTTAATTCTGAATTAAGCTTCTCTTGCTCCTGTCTAAGGTAAATCCTCCTCTCATGCACTGAGGGCCCCAAATTTTCACTCTCCCTCCTGCATCTTGCTTCCCCACCCGTCTCTACTGAATCATTTCTGTCAGCAATGAAATATGCTGCAATTTCTCCAAACTTAAAAATGCCTCCTTGATCCCATTTTCCCCTGCAGATAGCACCCCACTTTTGTTTCCCTTTATAGCAAAACTTTATGGAAGAATTATCTACTTTTTGTTCATACTGACTCTGATTTCTTTCTCACTCGAACCATCAAAATAAAATATTGACCCCCACCATGCCAACAACACTACTGTTATAAAAGTCATCTCTAATGTAGAATTTAGGAACTGGAGAAACATGGAGCTTAGGAGATTGAAAAGGACATGCCATAAAATAGGAGGAAAACTAGGACAATGTGCTGTCCTGGAAACCAAGGAAAGAAAATAATTCAAGAGGAAAGAAGTGATGACCTGATTCAAAAGCTACTGAGAGGTAGAAGGAGATGAGGCCTGAGTAAAGGCCTCTGGATTGGACAACTTGAAGGTCATTGGGGACCTTGACAAGAGTGGATTCATTGAAGACACCAGAATGGAAATCTTAATGGAACAGTTTCAAAAGAGAATCAGAAGCGAGGAGGTTTTTAGAGGGTCTCCAAGACCATCCCCAGGTTTGATGATTCAGTAGGAGGACTCACAGGACTCAGCATATAGTTGTACTCAGAGCTATGAGTTATTACAGTGAAGGATACAAAGCGAAATCAGCAAAAGAAAAAGGCACATGGGGCAAAGTCCAGAAGAAACCAGGTGGAAGCTTCCAAGGGTCTTCTCCCAGTGGAGTCACACAGGACATACTCAGCTCCTCCAGCGACAAGTTGTGACGATATGAAATGTTGCCAACCAAGGAAGCTTGTTAGAGACCCAGCACCCAGGGTTTTTATGTTGGGCTGTATTTTAGTTTCCTGGTTGCCAAAACAAATATCATACACAGGGTTGCCTTAAAAACAGGAATTCACTGGCTCATGTTTTCAGAGACTAGAAGGTTGGCTTCTTCCAGAAGTAGGTACCTTCTGGCTGGCTGACAATCTTTGGTGTTCCTTGGCTTTTCAAGTACATGGCAACACATGGGTTCCATTGACTTCTACCTTCTGACTGTTCCCCAGGGCTTCTCTTTCATGTCCAATTTCCTTTGCTTACAAGGACTTTAGCCATATTGTTTTAAGACCCACCCTCATTCAGTTTGAGCACACCTTAACTAGTAACACCTTCAATAGGACCCATTTACAAATGGGTTCATACCACAGGACCAGGGGTTGGGACCTGAATATGCCTTTTATGGGGAATGTGATTCAGTCCCCAACAGACTGGTTATATAGACACCCTATGCCCAGCATGTACCAGAAGTCCAGACTCCCAGAGGGAAAGCAGATGTTCAGCATAAACTACTTGTTTACAAAAACAGTTTAGACACAGTGAGACACTTATAAATAATGGTGGTGGGAACCTTTCCCAAATCCAAGTTCCCAGGCCCAGCCCAGGGCCAGCCTTGTAAGCAGGTCTTTTAACGGACAGTACTCAGGCCTGCTGTACTAACTTTTTTCTGCACAAGGAGAGAGAGTCAGCAAGGAGACACTGTTCCTTCGATGACCTCTCCTAAAAGGGGGATAAGAGAAATTGTATGGCAGCTGGAGGGAAAGTAGGCTGTTAAAGAGCATTTTATTTTATTTTTTCATTTTATTTTATAGATGAGTGAGATTACAAAATGCTTGAATGCTGATGAGAATGATCCAGTAAGGAGAAATAATTCAAGAGAGGATACTTGAGTGGGAAAGGAGAATGAGTTTCAGGACACAATTGAAAGATCAGACTTATAATGGAACATGGGAAGCTCACTGATCATGCAAATAACCATGATTGTCAATAGATATAATAAATATATTTCTCAGTTATAAATGTAATTAAAAAGTGAGTTCAGTACTGTGAATAATTTCTATGATTAAATATACAAAATTAATAACTGTCCTATTTCAAAAATCTAAGGAGAAAGGGAAGGTCCCCCAATGCAGGAGTGTTGGGCTTCCCCACCTCGATGGTTGCTGATGTGCTCACAACATTGGGGACTAGTGGTTTGATGGACTGAGCCCTCAATCACGGGACTTGCCCTTGGGAAGACGGTTGCAGCAAAGGGGAGGCTAGGCCTGCTTTTAATTGTGTCTAAGTGTCTCCTCCTGAATGCCTCTTTGTTGCTCAGATGTGGCCCTCTCTCTCTAGCTAAGCCAACTTGGTAGGTGAAATCACTGCCCTTCCCCCTACGTGGAATCCTGGCAACGTGGCATATGACTGCCGGGGAGGAATCTAGACCCGGCATCATGGAATGGAGAACATCTTCTTGACCAAAAGGGGTTATGAAATGAAATGAAATAAGTTTCAGTAGCTGAGAGATTCCAAAAGGAGCCGAGAGGTCACTCTGGCGGGCACTCTTAGGCACAATATAGATAACCCTTTTTAGGTCCTAATGACTTGGAATAGCTAGGAGTAAATACCTGAAACTATCAAAGTACAACCCAGAACCTTTAAATCTTGAAGACGATTGTATAACAATGTAGCTTATGAGGGGTGACAATGTGATTGGGAAAGCCATAAGGACCACACTCCCCTTTGTCCAGTGTATGGATGGATGAGTAGAAAAATGGGGGGGGAAAAAAGGCACCCAGTGTTCTTTTTCACTTTAATTGTTCTTTTTCACTTTAGTTTATATTCTTGTTGTGTGTGTGGTAATGAAAATGTTCAAAAATTAATTTTGGTGATGAATGCACAACTATATAATGGTACTGTGAACAACTCATTGTACGCTTTGTATGACTGCATGGTATGTGAATATATCTCAATAAAATTGAATTTAAACAAATTTAAAAAAAGTAAGGGAAGGTCCCCATTCACAGTATCATTAGGAAAAAATACCTAGATAAAAATAGAATATATGAAGGATTTTATGAAAATCACTATTAAATGTTACTGATGAGTGTAAAATTAGCAAGAATAAGTGGAGAGACACATCATGTTCTTGGAAAGACTAAATTGTAATAGTATATTTTCTCCACAAATTAATATAATCAAATTTCCTCATTCAAATCAAAACCAATTGGAGGGTGGAATTTAAAAGAATAATTTTAAAACTTTTTATTAACTAAATCATCTTGAAGTTATCTGAATCAAATTAATTTTATTGATTCACATAAAACCTAATTAGATATTATAGGAGTAAAAAGTAAGCACTACATCTTTTCTTTATTGTTTATTTTTGCATTGTAGAAGCAATATGTCAGTATATGTGCTTCAACAAATACAGGACCATAAGAATGTTGTTTTGAATGCTCTTTTTTCCCTTCACAGATAACACAGTTCCATGTCAATATATATAAATACACAGCATTATTATAGTGAATGCAGAATATCCCATTGACTACATGTGCCAACATTTATTTGACTCTTCTCCTATTAATGAACATTTAAGTTGTTGCTTTTGTTTTCCTATTATGAACAATGATAAAACAAGCTTCCTAGAAGTGGAATTGCTGAATCAAAGTGTATCTATCTATATTTTTCATTTGGGCACATATTGCTGAACTGAATTTTCAAAAGTCATACCAATTTACCCTCCCTCTCAGAGTGAAAAAGAACGCTCTACCCCAAATCCACATCAAAACTTGGTATTTGTAATCTTTCTAATCTTGGCTAATCTGACAAGTAAAATAAGATATTTCATTGTTACTCTGATTTTGATTTGCTTCTTTTAACTGAATTTTTTGACTGAATAGAATTTGTATTGGAGCAAAATTAAGAGCTTATACAAATCTCTGTTTTACATTAGGAAACATAAAATGCAAGTCAAACAGTTGAGAGATATTCATATTCAAAGGGTTTCCTTGAAGTTCTCCTAAGACTTAAGCGCTGTTGTATAGAAAGTAATCTTATCTCAGTCTTCACGGACTTGAAAATAAAGGGAACACTAGGAACAAAATGCAAGTTTGGGATTCTGTTTACTGTTCTTTTTACTGGCCTATTGGTCATAGATTCAAAGATTGCCATAGCTATCCACCTGGATAACTTTGCTTTCTAACGATGGTTCCAGATTAGTAATCCCCAGAAAAAGGAGCAGGTGCTAACAGATATTTATTAAAGATGGGCTTTATATCAAGACCATAAACAGAATTTGACACCAAAAATGGACAGAGGTGAGAGAAAATCAAGTGAAAATAAGTTTAAATTAAGCAATAAATCAAATGAATTTTAATAACAAAGAGTTAATGCAAACCTTCATAAAATAATTTCAAAGTTTAGCAATAACTGAATAGCTTATTCTGTTGTGAAACCAAGTCCTTGCTATTTATGAGACTGTGTTTGCATAGTAGTTTTTTGTAGTTGATGAAATTTTAATCTGGGAGTGTTCCATAATATCTAGATTTCCAATTTTTGTCAAGTCCTTAGAAGTCTGCTAACATAGGACCTCTCATTCTCACATGTCAACTGTAGTCAGAGGATGAAAAGTAGCTGTTTCCTTTACAAAGGAGCAGGTTTTATAGTCTCTAGCCAGACTTCTTCTATTGTCTGTCTATTCTCCTGCATAAGAAAATAAATCAATCTTGAATTTCCTTATAAATTTATATTACTAGAGAAAGAAATGAAAACTCATTATGGTCTCTGATTAGCATATCAATTATACCTCAAAGGGATAGAAAATCATTTTTTTGCTCCCTTTAGACATCTTATTTCAGGAAATGATTTTTTTTTCTTTAATATTGTTCTACTATGTTCTTTCTGACTACCTGCCCCAACAGATGACTGTGTACAGAAATACTCTGAGTTAATGCACCATTTAGGGGTTGCATAGATTTCCACTGAATTTTCCATAGTCCAGACAGAAGCATTTATCAAACTTGAAGTCAGTGGGATCTGCTTTGTAGCTGAGAAATCCAATCCTTGTATTTACCTCCTCCACTAGTATTGGTTCACTTTTCCCTATGAAAATTGTATAATCTGCTCAAAGTCACTCACAATAGTTTATAGGCAAGTTTCAACGCACTCTGAGAAGACAGGTTAGGCCCTTCTACTCTAACTGTAAATTATTTGCTTCAGAATTGACATGGCTAGAACAAAATTCTCAAAATATATGTTTTTGGTAAGTAAACTTGTAGCCTTTATTCTTTTCTATCTAAAAAATACCCTTCAAATCCCCAAGAGAGAGTAATAAAGAAAAAGTAAAAATATACAATCAGAAATTGGGAGAATTATTCTTCTCCAAATGTCTCCCCTTGATGTTGTTGGGACTAGACCCTCCAAAGTCCAGACATGGAAGATAAAGCTCTGTTGTCTGTTGACATTCCCCAGGATACTTTTACTAGTTCATTCCACAACTTCTGTGTGCATTGATTTTTTTTTTTTTAAATGAGGACTATGCTGGTTTGGATGTATTATGTCCCCCAAAAAGCCATGTTCTTTAAGACAACCTTGTGGGTGCCCATGTATTAGTATTGATTAAGTTGGAATCTTTGAATTAGGCTGTTTCCATGGAGATGTGACCCACTCAACTGTGGATAATACCTTTGATTGGATTATTTTCATGGAGGTGTCATCCCGCCCATTCAGCATGGGTCTTGGTTGGTTACTGCAGTACTTTAAAAATGGCCAACAGGCCCAGATGTTGCTGCATCTAAGAGAGACATTTTGCAGAAGGCCATTGAAAGTAGAGTTTGCGAGTCCAGAGTTTGCCTGGGAGAAACTAAGAGAACACCCTCAGACGCCTAGAGAGAAACGTCCTGGGAGAAAGCCATTTTGAAACGCAACCTAGGAGCAAGCAGATGCCAGCCATGTGCCTTGCCAGCTAACAGAGTTTCTGGTTGCCATCAGCCATCCTTCAGTGAAGGTACCCTATTGTTGAAGCCATAGCTTGGACACTTTATGGCCTTAAGACTGTAACTTTGTAACCAAATAAACCCCCTTTATAAAAGCCAATCCATTTCTGGTATTTTGCATAATGGCAGCATTGACAAACCAGAACAAGGACCAAATAAGCTTATCACTACCCACTTACAAAAATAAGCATGAATTCCAAAAATGTATCGATACTTAAATATCCCAAGATGCCATTGCTGTCAGTATCATGATTTTCCAAAAGGGCAAATGATTCTTGGTAAAGCTCTGGAAAAATCACAGTACAATATTCCCTTGACTCACATGATTATTCCATTCCTAGAAAAGTCATTCTACATTAAAACTCCACAAGGCATATAATTTGTGTTTGTTCATAGAATGGAGTGAGAGTCTAGGCTAAGATGATTATAAGTGGCTTTTTCACCTCAGTGACTATCTGGTGGGTTACTTGCGTGTCATGTTATTTGGGACATTTGTTGCTGTGTGGGTATGTTCTATTCAACCTTGACCCTCGCCCATTAAATGACAGTATTGTCTCCAACCTGTCGACAAACAGAAATGTCCCACAAATTTCCAAAATGCACTAGCAGTATCCTAGTATCCCTCTATCGAAGATTATTGCTCCACACTTTTTCATGAACAACGACTGAAGACCCTCCATCGTCTCAATTTCAAGCTTTCCACTCTCCCAATAGGAACTTCCTTTCTTCAGTTCATTTCCTTAAATTCCCTGCCACTGAACGTCTTAGTCTGCCAGGCTGCTATGACAGATAACAAACAAGGGGTTGACTTAAAGGACAGGAATTTTATTGGCTCACAGTTTTGAGGCTAGAAGAGATCCAAAATCAAGGCATCAGCAAGGCAATGCATTCTCCCCACAATGGAACATTCAGGTGCTGGCTTGCAGCAGTCCTTGGGGTTCCTTCATTTGGATCTCTGCCTCACGTCCATTGACTCATCTGTGGCTTTCTCTATGTCTGAATTTCTTTTGCTTATAAAGGAATCCAGTAATCTGGATTAAGACCCAACCTTATTCAGTCAGGCAACACATTAACTAAAATAACACCTTCAGGAATGCAGGATCAAGATTAAAACACACATACACACACACACACACACAACTAAATTTGTGTATATAATTCAGTCCACCACACTGAGAATTCTTTATCTCCAACAGGACCTACAATCCAGTGATCACTCAACTTCCTACTATCTTCACTTCCATCCTCCCCCAGTTTAAATTCCATGAGTTGCTTTGCTTCTTACAGCTTACAACTGGGAATTTCTTCCAAGGGCCTCTCCTGGGCTCTGCAGGCCCTTTGCACGCTCACAGAGAGCCAGAAGTGCCTCGAAGCTAATGCCCTGAGTATAAAAGTCTGTTTTCCTTGTTTCGAGGCTTGACAAAGTCTAAGGAGTAATTTATCCTCTAGGGCTCCCATGGGATCAAGCTGAAGCAGGGACCTCACCTTGTAATCACACCCTTGCTTGGCTTCGTCTCCTTCTCCGCCTTGTTTCTTTCCCTCCCTTGTGGTCCCTCCTGTGGAAAATGTCCTATATAATGTGGACAAGACTGTTCATCTTGGGATCTGGCTTTTGGAGAATCCAAGATACTAGGAACAATAAAACAAAAGCTGATTTCCGCAGGTGAATGACAGGACTTCTGGACAATGTTTCCAGAACTGGCTGCCCTCCCACTTCTCTGTGGAATCATCTTACACTGTTTTAGAAAGCTGACAGAATGAGTTAGGTACCTGGAATTGTATCTCAGGCTCTTCCAGATCCAGTCTTCTCAGAGTTAGACATACTGTCCTAATCTTTGGGAGACAAGCATGCCCCTCAAAGCAACTGCCCCCAAGCAAAGATGGGTATACTGCTGGCTCAAACATTCTGGAAGATGATTCTAGAAGAATTCTAATTTTGAGTCTTGTTCCATGTTACACATATTAGACAAAGGGAATGAAAAGCATTTTGCTGGCTTTTCATCAAGGAAATAGAATCCATTATAGCAATGAATAGAGGCAAGAAGAATCTAGGCCAAGAATGATATCTTCCAGCTCTCTAAAATGAAAATGATTAATCAGGCTCAGTCACCCCTTTCTGGATGGTCTCGTAGCACGTTGCTTGTTCCTTGATGGAGGCTCTTATTCTTTTCTGTGACTTACTACATCTACTTGTTTACTAATTGTCAGGGGTCTGTATCTTCATCCTCTGTGTAGATGCTCTATAGCAGTATATCCAAATAAGCTCTCGTAAATGGCAATCTGTTGACTGGCTCACACAGTGACTGACTACTCTGTTCCTGCATCTGCTGTGGGTTCATATACTTCTTTTATGCCTCAAGAAGACTTTACCCCTGCATCCAGTCAACCACAATGCCCCATTAGCACTTGTGACTGTCTACCATAAGAATCCTCTCTGCTCATGCCTCCTGCCATGGCCCAGGACCAAGGACAGGGCACCTCTCACCCAGCCTCTTGCCTTCCTTATTTGTCCTCCCTTGACACAGGACATTACCCCCTCCAGTCTTTCCTCCCCGTGGTGGTCTTTCTAAAACTAAAATTTGAGCATGCCACTCCCTTGTAAACTCTTTAATATCTCACTTCCCCTATTGCCTTCAGAATGGAAACTCTTGATATGACATAAAAGGCCCTTCAGGAATGTTCTAACACCTGCTCACCTGTCTAACATAATTTCCCATTACACTATGGTCCTATAATAAATTCCATCATTTCTAAACAACATCCAAACCTGCCACTCTTTCAGACCCTTTATTGACATAGACCATTGCCCCAGTCTGGAATGTGCACCCCCTGCCCTCATGCCTGAGCATTGCCCACTCATTTCTCTCAGCTGCAAAGTGCCCTCTCTGAAACATTCCCTCACCTCTCTAAGGAGACCCAGAAGCTCCCACTTTACCTGGCTCATGCCTCCAACAAAGCACTCCACATCTTGTAATACAGTTTCTGTTTGGCAAAGATTCTCACCCCAGACTGTGAATTCCTTTGGGGATATGGTTGTCTCTGTTCTTATTTGTTTTCCTGGTACTTGAGGTTGAGGAAAATGTGCACAGAGAAGGCACTAGATTTGTTTTGCTTGAATGAAAGAATGGACCAGAGTTGACTATCCATTTCCTTGAAAGGTCATTCATTCACTTAATTGTCCATACATCCATTCCTCATTTCATTCATTCATTGAATGATTCTTAAAAATGAGTAGTCTCCTGTAACGGAAGCTTCTGGGGCTGGTAAAACATGAAGGCACTTGTCAGGGCCAGGGGCATGGAAAGCCAAAGTCACTCACCTCGAATTGTTGCTTAGGGCAAATCACATAAATTTAATAAAAAGAATAATAGGGAGGTGTTTTTGTTATAATCTCCCCATTTTATTGAGAACAGAACTCAGACTTAGAAAGATTAAGTGACATGTGTAAGTTTACTGAGTGTGCTAGATTGCAAAAGTAGCCCCAATTCCTTACTTTTCCTGTATCCATGCCCTTAGCCATACAACTCTGCAGTGCCTCTCACAGTAGCTAGGGCTCTAGCTGCATGACTTGTGTTGGCCAATGGGATGTCAGCAAGCATGAACAGTAGCAGAGATTTGAAAAGCCCCTGCACAACTGGGCTTGCTTGCTCTTGCCCTCTGCTGTTACCATGAGAAGGACCTGCTGAGTCTAGTCTGCTCCCAGAGGAAGGAGGAAAGACACCTAAAGCAGAGTTGAGCCACCTCAGTCATCCCAGCCATGGCCCTATAGACAGCTAAGAGTCCTGACATGTGAAACTCAACCAAGCACCGGAAAACTGCCCAGCTTAGCCCAGACCACATCTCCAATTCTCAGACTCATGAGCTAACTACACGCTTATGTTTTAAGCCTTTGAATTTGGGGATTTTTAAAGTAAAGCATTTATTTGACAATATATCTGATTAATAAAAGCAAAGCTAGGACTAGAGAAGATAATGAGCAAATTATTCTTGTTATAGCTTTTTAATAGGTATTGGCAACTCTGTAAGAGATTAGGGCCTAGGTAAGTAGAGCATATCCAATTTTAAGGGCCCAGACTCCCCAGCATTTCCTGGAATTATTCATCTTGAGCAACTCTGTGACTTTTCAGTGGGATAGTGCAGAGAAATTTATTTATATTCTGGCAACTCATGATTTTCTAACTTCCAAATTATTATTCTTACTAGGAAAAAAAGTTATAGCACATTATTCTACCATCCTAAACTGAGACTGAGAGTCTGGTTGTGACTGGTGAGCTGTTGACACAAGGGTACTCACTCATGGAGATAGGGAGTGTGCTAGGCAGAAGCTGTATACAAATGTTCCTGGCCCTGTATTTTATGCATGGAATTTTAAAAAGTTCCTGGGTCAGAAACTGGAGGAATAAAGAGATGGATGGAAAAATCAGTAGGGGATGTTTCTTCCAAGCCTCCTCCAGGAATCAGGTATGATGGCCATTGAGAGAGACAGAAGGGTCATGAGATAGGAACTGAAATATGGGATTTTGATGGGATTTGACCAGGTGGATCAGGACAGGGGCTGGGGACAGAGGCTTTGGGGCCAGGTAATGAAGAACCCAGGTAGTGAAGAACCTTTCTTAGTGGAACACTTCACTCTTAAAATGAGAGGGAAAAAAAGGAACACAGTGTTCACTCTTCATTAGCCTTGGACTTGGCAGTGTTTGGAATACTGTGAAAAATCCCTCTTGGAAATATTGTACCCAGAGGGCTTGGCAACCACAGTTCTGATCAAACTACTTGCCCACCTGCTTTGTAGACACAAACACCATTGATGTGGCCAGAGACAAACTCCAGAAGAAGGTCCTTATGGGTTAAATGAACAATCAGAAATAATTAGTGGGTTTTGAAGAGGATGTTGAGGTCCTGCATTTATTATGTAAGTGGGAGCTAGGAACAACAAATTTTAGTGTAGACATCAGTATTCAACTTATTGTCTAGTAATACTGAAACTTGGGTTCCAACGATTAAAGTTAAAATTGAAACTAAATATCTTCATGATGATGTGATACTCCATCTAACACAATGACTAAAGAAAGATAATACCAAGTGTTAGTAAAGATGAGAAGCAGTAGGAACTCTCACACAATTCTAGTGGAAGTGTAAATTGGTAGGACTATTGGGCAAAACTACTAAAGTTGAATAGATAAATATCCTCTGACTCAACAATTCTACTCCTAGATATAGCCCCATGTAAATGTGTACTTGTGTTCACCAAAAGACACGGAGAAAGGAATCTCACAGCCCTACTATCTGTTTAAAAAAAAAAAAAAGCCTGGAACAACTTAAATAAGCATTACTGATAGAATGGGTGAATACATTTTGAAATACTCACAAATGGAATACTATACAACAACGAGAATGAGCAACCTGCGTCCACACTCAATAATCTGAATGGACCTCACAAACCTAATGTTGAGCAAAAGAAGGAAGACACAGAAGAGTGCATTCTATTTGATTCTATTTATATAACATTCCAAAATAGGCAAAATAAATCAATGCTGCCAAAAGTCTGGATAGTGGTTACCCTGGGAGAGTTGGGCAGTAGTGTCTCAAAGCAGAACAAGGGTGTTTGGGGGTTGATAGTCATGCTCTGTTTCTTGATCTGGGTGCAGCTACATGGATGTATGAGTTGTATACTTCTGATTTGTGTGCTTTTCTGTATATTATACTCCAATAAAAAGTTTAAAAATGGAAATTAAGCATAGAATCAAAGTAATATGACATGATGAAAAACGTGGTCGTCTTACAGATAGTGGACACTGTCTTCACAGCTGAATTGGTAAATTATGATCTCTGACTTTCAGCTTCCTCATTTTGAAAATGAGGATAATCATATCTGTTCTGTCTATTCGTAGAGTTGATCTGAAAATCAAGTGAGTTAATGGGCATTTAAAAAAGAAGCTTTGTAAACGGTGAAAATGTATGCATGTGAAAGTTATGGTTTTTGGAACAAAAGCAAAAGGGGATTTTACTTTTAATTTCTAAACTATTTTGCACTGTTAAGGAATAACTCCCTTTGGCAAATGATAGTAATTTTAAGTGTTTTGGATCAAATTTTCAAAAGCAGGTTTGCCAATTACAGAATGGTCTTTAATGTACCTAGATTGTTGCTTTTGTTTCAGAAAAAAGAAAATTACATGATAGCTTGTAAATGGCACATTTAGTTTCACACACTGAGAAAGCCTGAAAAGCAAAAGGTCCACATATAAAGCAGGAACTCAAATTTAATGGCATCAAATGATACATAATTTGATTCGTTCAACCATATTTCCAGAAATTAATCACTGACTGTCAATATCTTTTCGTCCTCTATGATGTGGTGCATCGAAAGAAAACTGTCCTTTCTGCCATAGCACTACTAACCTGTAATAGTTGGTTCATGGGATACAGCATTTCAATCTGAGGCTCAGCATCTGGAAACATTTTAAAAGGTTAGATTGCTATTCCCTTTTTCAATTTAGTTACGTTTTACAGAATGTAATGAGTTTCCTTTCTATGCCTCCCAACCTGCTTAGAAACACCTTTAGAAATCAAGAGAAACTTTGCTTGTTAGAATAAAATTTGGGAGTAAAGGTTGGGAAAGGGAATTGGGATGCACAACCTGCAGCTTCTTTCTCTTCCACTGATGTTGATTCTCTGGATCAAAGTCTCTCAACAGTCATAATCGATCTCTGGAAATGCCTAATTTTTTTTTTTTTGGGGGGGGCGGTGTCCTGGGCATTGTAATATATTTAGCAGCATTCCTGGCTTCTAACCATCTGATGCTGGTAGCACCTCCCCTCCCCAGGTGAGACAACCAAAAATGTTACCAGCCATTGCGAAATATCTCCTGGGCCAGGATGGGGTGGGGGTGGGGGGTAAATTTTCCTCCTGTTGAGAACCACTGCTCTAGACGGATCTCTGCTAATACCTTTGTTCTCAAGTCTTCTCCAAGATGTCTATGTTTTCGTACAATTTCTTCCAAATTTTCTGGTAATAGTTTGGATGTCAGATGTCCTGTTCGGAGGATGGGCAAGTAGTCTGGTACACTGGCAATTGAAATACTTTGCTTTTTTTCTTACCCAACCACATTCAGCTTATTAGCAGGGACTAACTGACCGTGCTGGGAAATTAACTTCCCTGGAAGCAGTCTCACCCCTTGATGAATGAGAGCGAGCGGACCATCCCAGCTCCCTTGATCTTCAATTGGGATAGCTCCCAGGTGTGTGTTCTACACTAGCTCTCAGAGGTCCCCAACAGGATTGAACTCCATTTGCCCACAGTGATAACCTGTCATATACACACCTTCATTTGTTCCCTCCCCTTTGTTATTTAACTTCCCCCACTTTACCACCAGTGCTTTCTTGAACTGCCTCCAACTAAGTAAACTACTTGAACGCAAATCCTTGGTTGGGGTTTTGGTTCTAGGAAAAACCAAAGGAAGAGGGTCTGGTGGGCTAGGGCACCATGCTGTCATATGAGGTTCCTGTATATCCCAAACCTGTAAAGGTAAATGGGAGAATCAGAATGCACAGGGCTTCGCCTAGTCCAAGTTATTATTTGATCAGAAAGAATACCTTCTCGGGCTAAACCCAAGAGGATGTGGTCTTCCCCTCCTTATGGGGATTTGTACAACAATAAAACTTTTTTAAAGAGCAGAGAGAAAAACATAACCAGGTGGTGTTTTCTCAGTCTATTTTTTATCATTTACTCATCTAGGCAGAAAATGTTCCATGGTAATTCAGAGCTGTGTGAACTGTAATTTACTATTATAAGGTTATAATCTAGTAACAAATAATTTCAGTGCCTGTTTAAATGGAAAAAGAAAAAAATAATTCTATAGAACTCTGAAATGCTGCAGATGCCAAATGAGTAACCCCAGAGAAGGAAATGTACTTGTTTTATTTCTTAAAACATAGCTTAGTCATATTCCCAGTTGGTAAAATACAATGTCTTTAACTTTAATGTCTTGTTTTAAGAATCTTTCTATGCATAACTTTTCAGTATATTTTCCTCAAAATTCAACCAGGAACGGTTTTGCATGATGAATCGATACATTGATTGTGAAAAAATGCAATGAAAACACCAGTATGAATTACAAATGTTGAATGGACAATTGACAGGTAGAAAATGAGCATGTATAAACATTGTATATATATGAGCATATAGCTACTTAATCTTTTTGAACTTAGGTTTAGCATTTCCACAAAATGAATAACATTTAAACCTTTTTGGAACTCAGTACAATACATACACATTACATCTGTTTACTGATTAATTGATCAAATATTTAATTGATCAAATAAATTGTTAAATTGATTGTTTAACTGATCAAATATTTTTTCCATTTCTATCATTCATCCATATAATCAATTTTTTATAAGGTTTTAAAAGTGTAAAAATGACTGAACCATAAAGAATAGTTCTAATAAACTAAAGGCTAATAAAACTTAGAGAAAGAAGATCCAATTTGCAAAAGTTGGAGTATCAATAATGCAGTGGCTAAGAGAGATAAATAATATTGCAGAGTGAGAACAAATGGAAATGAACAGAATAAAACATGATAAAACTAATTAACTGAAACACTAGTCATGGTAGATGGAATACACTAATATCTGTACCCAGGCCCTTCTGTAATGTCCTCCTACAAGACTCTGAGATTACCCATGTGACTTATTTTGACCATGGAACCATGGCAAGTTGATGCAATCAGAGATTTTAAAATGTGCTTGCACATTTTTACACCATTTTGAAAACTCGCCATTCCTCTAAGAACAAGCCTGAGCTAGCCTGCTGAAGGATGAGAAACCATATGGGGCAGAGATGAGGTGTTCTGTCCAGCTGAGGCTATCCCAGACCAATCAGCCCCCAGGCCACCCACCAGCTAAATGTAGATGACTGGGAGAGACCAGGCAAGATTAGAGATTAGCAGAACCCAGCTGCCCGGGAAAGCTGTAGAGTTGATGGAAGTCATAAAAGTTGTTTTAATGCCACTAGAACTTCAGTTTGGGGTGGTTTGTTACTCAGTGATAAATAACTGATGTGTTAGGTGCAGAAAATCTATAATTAGTAGAGTTGAAAACGAAATGGGAAATATTTGTCATGAATGTGGGTTAACTCCCAATCTCAGCAACTGGATATTGGACACAAGAGTTAAATGTGACAAGTAAATGCAAGCATGATAGAAAGGTTTCATGACCTCATTGCCGGAGACACTTTATTACTAAACAAATGTGCAGTAAAAAAAATCCCAAGAATATATACAGAAGTACCACTGTTCAACAGTTCACATAAAATGCCGAGATTTCGTCCTTACGTGGAATGATCCATGTTGCATTTGAGCCCATGGCAAATTCGTCCAAGGCACTGGAATTTCATTAGCAACTATTAAATGTATTAAGAAATACTAGTGGTATACACATGCCATACATGCTATAGATGCTATAGCACTAGTGTATTGCAGCATGATTTTAAAAAGCTGTTGGTTTTAAGTAGAGCAAATAGAGAACAATTGCCACTGATATCATAATGTTAAAGTTTTGTTAGTGCTTTTCGTAACAATTTATGAAAGCAAGACTTGTGATTCTCAAACTTTGCTACATATTAGAACACCTGGGGAGCTTTAAAATCATACCAGTTGTCCTGGCTGCATCCCAAGCACCAAACACCATAATCTTGGGACTGTGACCTGGCATCAGTAAGTTTTTCAAGTTTCTCAGGTGGATTCCAATGTGCATCCAAGTTTGAGAACCAGTGACCTAGTCCTAGAATTGTAATGTCTAATATGATGGCCATGAGCCATATGCGGATATTGGCTATTTGAATTGTGGCTAGTCTAAATTGAGATATGCTGTAAGTGCAAAACATACACCAGATTCCAAAGACGAAGTATAAAAAATGTAAAATATCTCATTATAAATTTTTATACTGATTTTCCATGTTGAAATGATATTTTGGATTTATTGGATTAAATAAAATATATTATTAAAGTTATTTTCACCTGTTTGTTTTTACTTTTTTTTAATGTGACTTCAAGAAAATTCAAAATTATACATGTGGCTCACATTTCTTTCTATTGGACAATGCTGGCCCAGACTTCCTACTACACTAGAATATTATTTACAGAAATGATTATTTTAAAATTCACGATTGTTAAAAAAAAAAAACTTGCTTAATGAGGCGTTTGTTTACATTTTAGAAAACTGGATATAATGTTTTGTGGGAGATTTATTTTTAAAGAAGACATCCTCCATAATTCAATGCTGGGTTTTTGGCACTATTTTTGTTGTTGCTTATGCAAAAAAAATTTATATGCATTTAATTTTTATGATTAGATTCAATTTAATATTTTAAATGTTACACTGATGTAAAGTTCATTTAGGATTCATGATACAGGCATATTTAAAAGGTGCAAAAGCCTATCTTATTGAGAAGTTTGTGTCAACCCATCACATTTTCCATGGAATAAAATATTAAAAGCAGCAGGGGAGGGGTAGAGGAATGGAGGAGGTTAAACCTGTAAAGAATAACAGATACTGTGCCTGTGAGCCATGTTGTTAAATTTTGATTTTTCATGATCAAATATTCTTAGAGTAAGAATTACATATACAGCCATCTTCATTACTGAGTGGGCAATATTCTACTTGTGATTCTTTTCAGGTTGAATTCTTTTGAATAGCATTAATAAAAAGACAGACTATGGAAAGGAGAGTGCTGCATATGAACAGAAAGGGTAACGCTAATTGTGTTTTATGTCTAATTTTAAACCATTTAGTGCTAGCACATTGGTTAAATTGTAAGGCATCATTCCAGGGTTTGTAATTTTTTAGAAATCTGGCCCAGGATGTATTTTAACTTATTTCACATCTCCTATTATCACCATTATTATTCATCAGATGATAATTATCATCCGTGGCTTGCGGCCATTCCTTTGAATTTTGTTAAAGCTCTTCTGTTTCTAGCACAGGGTTTCCTTTAATCCCAGATTAATTTACTTCCCAGTCACTGTGACAAAGCTCATGAAATGAATATATTCAAATTCTCATAATAGAGTATCATCCTGATTATTCAAAGGTTACTAAAATGCTGTGTACTCTCCCCCCAAATCTCTTGTCTTTGTCAGTCCTAGAGTTAGTTTACTCTCATCCATTGTGGGGTATTTCATTTTCAGCCAGAGGGAAAAAAGAGGTCACTTTGTGTCAGTTAGCACTGGTCACAGGACAAACCAGATGGTTATCTCTGTCCAACCTCATTAATGTTTCCAACTTAACCCTCCTTGTCCTTTTAGAAACCAAAACCACCACCTTTTGTTATTTTCAGGTTGAGATTTTACGTATTTTCCCCATACATCTCCTTTATGCCAGGGAAATTTATCTTACTAGGTTTTTTTTTTTTTTTTGAATTCTAAAAATTCTCCTTTAAACAAAACAGTCATGGCAATAGAGAAAGAGAAAACAAAGGAAAGAGGAGCTTTTGCCTCTGATGGGATTGTAAATGTCTCTCCTATCACACCCTCTCTTAATGGCTTTCCTGCAAAATCTGACAAATGAGGCAGTAAAATGAAAATGTTAATTTATTTGATATCAGGGTTTCAATAGATTGAACATTGATTCAATTCATCAACACATTGACTAGGTGCTTTATCATGCACCTACTATGTGAGGTCAGGAATTATTTCAAAATAAGGTCCTCCTGGGTCTCTCCTTCCTAGTAGCAAATTGAGTGAATTGAACTGGGATTTAAATTGGAACAAATGTTCAGATGTGCATTTGTGACCAAAAGTTAAGAAGTAACAAACAATTATGATTACTGAAGCATTATATAGATGCTTTCCTTACTTTCCCGTATATTGTAAAATGACCAAAAGGAAATGCCTGAGGTTGCAGAACTGTGGCCCATCTGCCTTGATCTTCTATAATGATTGTATAACTTACATAGACTTTATCTTGTGATTGTAAAAACCTTGCAGCTGGACCCACTTGTTCCCCTTATCCTGTTTTTCAACTTTAGAGTCTTATGATTACAGAAGACAGCCCCTAATATTTATTAATGAAGGAACTTGAGTCAACCCAGAACTAACCCACTCCAATTCCCAAACTACCTTACTAGATGAAGCTGGATCTAACCAAAATTGGCCTGCCTGACATGTGCAGTAGCTTCAACTTTAACCTATAAGTGACCTATATCTCATTATAATACTAAAAATCACACCCATCAGCATATTAAGGTCGCCATTTTCTTACATACATTCTATGACTAAGCATGAAATCAGTCTGTGCATGCTCAATAATTAGATCCCCTCTAACTTTGCCATCTTGAGCCATGATATCATTATCCCAAAACCTGCCCATTCTTGATACTATAAAACTGAGACTGCAGTTGTGGGAGACAGATTTTTAGACTCATAGGCCATCTGATCTCCTGCTTCATGCTTAGCAACAAACTCTTTCTCTTTTTGAAACGCCGGTGTCTCAGGAATTGGCATTTGAGCATATTGGGCAGAGACCCCCCGACCCCCCCCCACTTTTGATGGGTATCAAATTCATCTCTCTGCTTTGCATGTTCAATGTTTTAGGATACAGCTTGGGTCTATCTTTAATTCATGGCCTGCTGGGGCATTTTTTGCATGTAATTAAAATATACTGTCTTTTTAGTGTGTGTCAGTGCTAGGAAGACCCAAATTTTCTTTTACCTCCTTAATCTGTTATTTTAAATTTACTATTATTATCTAATGAACTGGGAAAATGCTTTCCAAGTGCCAGTGTCCAACCTCTCCCCTCTTTGTTTTTGCCTCTGGTGTTCACATAATGGCTGCCATTTATTCAGACCCTATTGTGCTGGATGCTTTACTCACTTTTATTTACATTTTTCATTACTTTACAAATTAAAGGTTATAATCCTGATTTCTTTAGATGGGAATTAATTTATTTAATTTTCATGACTTTATAAGGTAAGTATTATGATCCCATGTTACAGATAAGCTCACTAAGGCTCAAGGGTATTATGTAATTTGCCCAAGATCACAAAGCTTATTATCTTTTAAAGGAGTTTTTGTTTTCCAAAGCCCATGTGTCTTTCACTGTATCATACTGTTTCTCACATCAATGGTTTTTCTATTGAGCAGAAATAAGCTCTTCTGGGGCCAAACCCAGGCTAAAAGAAATATTTAGTGACCACAGTGTTGTATTTTACAGAGCTAGTTTACCCAGTAGTAAATTCTCACCAAGTAGGAAGATCTAATGAAGTGTCATGGTAAACAGCTCTATTCTGAAAGAGGCAGTGACAAAAGATACCAATCATCCTGCCCCTCACAATCTCAGGAAACTTTTCCATTCTTTGCATTCCCCATGACAACACCTGAATTTAGGATCCAACCACTGCTTACTTAGAATACTTAAACATTTCTAGCGTCCCCAGTTGTCTCTTCATATTCCTATATTCTGCTTTCAATCAAATCATTAACCTAATCCCCATATCTTCGGTGCTAATTACTCACTGAATAAAGCTGAAATTTTGGGCTAAGGATTAAAGATCATTCCGAGACAGGCTTCAACCATCCTTCCAGCCATCGTTTTCACTCTTCACTAAGAATAATACATTCGGGTAAAAGTGGCCCCTTAAAATGTTCATGGGCTCATATATTCTCTGATCTTTTTGTATTATGCCGTTGTGTTCTTCTTTCTTCCCAGGTGAACTTATCTTTTCACTCCAACTCGGCCTATCCTTCCAGGTTTCTCAAAGAAGCATCTGTCCTTCCCCAAATCCCCTAAGAATGTGGTTAAGGTTTGCAGTTTAAGTACTGCCGGATGTTTATGTTTGCATTCTCCTCATCTGTTCAAAGACAGGGCTGGAATCAGTGCCGGAAAAGGAGTCCCAAAGTCAAACTCCATTCCAGGAGGATGCCCTGTATCCCGCACAGCGGCTCTGCCAAAGTAGGTGCTCAGTAAGTGTTTAATACATTAATTGATGAATGCACCAGAGAAGAAAACTGCACTTTGTGGGACAGGGAGTAGGTGCCTCCCAGAGGGAAATTCTTAACCCTCCTCCATCTTCCTCTCTGCCAGCGGTCCAAGATCCCTCGTGCACTCTGCAGCCGGGCCGCGGGGAAAGGCAGCCACCGCGCATGCCCCGTATCCAAGGCCGCCTCTGGGCGCGCTTCTAGGGCGGCCCCTCCCCTCCCGGCGCTCGGGCGCGCGCGCGCGCGGCCCCGCGGAGCGTACCCTGCGTGCGGGTGCCCGCCGAGCCCGCCGGGCGCTGGATCTCCGAGTGTCCGGGCCGGGGTTCGAAGAGCGGGCACCAGGCCGGGGCGGCGAGCGGCGCGAGTGGCTGCGGCGCCCGAGGCGACCAGGAGCGCGGGCGGTGAGTGAGGGCGCCGCGGGCGAGCAGGAGGGAGCCTCCGCGCGTGCGCAGCGCCGGGACGACGGGCCAGGGGCGCGCTCCCGGCCGCGGGCCAGAGGGGCCGAGCGCCGCCAGGCTAGC
The DNA here is from genome assembly GCF_015220235.1 of Choloepus didactylus. Taxonomy (NCBI): domain Eukaryota; kingdom Metazoa; phylum Chordata; class Mammalia; order Pilosa; family Megalonychidae; genus Choloepus; species Choloepus didactylus. Next base: position 22,921,334 of record NC_051325.1, on the reverse strand, counting down.
ACTGGGTGGTGGGCCGTGGGCCCCCGGGGATGCGAGGGCACCCGGGTTTCCAGCTCAGGCTCGGGAGGCGCTGGCGCCGCTCTGGCGGCTTACCAGGGCGCTCCAGGCGGAGCGTGCCGGGCCCTCCCGGTGCCCCGGGCCGAGAAGCGGGGCGAGAGATGGCCGTGGGGTCCCGGGGAAGGCCGGGGAGAGTCCACCGGGGCTCCGGCCGTTCCATAGGGCGGCCGAGCCCTGCGCGACCCCAGAGTTGGCGGGGTCTGGGGAGGGGGCGCGGCCGGGGAGTCTTTCTGTGGAGCAGGTGGCCGGGGCCGCGCCCCTTACCCGGGGAGGCGCGTGGTTGGAAACCCGAGCAAACTTCCTTCAAGTAACTTTATTGGGATGCTGCCGGCGGGACCCCGGGGACGGGATCCGGTTTGGGGGCTCCTGGGCCAGAAAGCCCAGGCTTGTCCAGCCCTGGCTCCTGCAGGACTCCGGGAATGATGCTGGACGATTGCGAGGTCGGTTTCCTTCTGGTCCTGGAGCTTGTCCTTCAAGTTCTGTGTGGCATTCGTGGCCCAATCGCTCCTAAAATAGATGTAGAAGTTTGGTGTTTTGGTAAGAAGGATGTTAGGAAGAAAAGGTTTATACTGCCTGGCTTTTTACCTTAAAGAAAGTATTATTAGGGCATGCTGGGGATCCCTATTTATCAAGCAACCTATTGTCCTGTGTGTGCTTGGAGCAAGCCAGCTAATTCTATTATTAGCCTTAAAAAGACAAAGGGAGATAATTATGCTTTTTCTCTCCTTGTTTTATACTCCCCGCTGCCTCGCCAAATCATGAAATACAGTAGTTCCCAAACTTGTCTACCCATGCCCAATTTGCACTCCAGACCAATTAAATCAGAATGTCGTTTTTAAAAGACTCCCCAGGTGGTTCCAGTGTGCGGCAGAGTTTGGAACCTCTGGTCTAATATAAGAAAGTGAAGAGTTAGTTTTACGAGGTAGCATTCACTTTGCAATCGATGGGATAAAACTCCAGCTTCAGTTTTCCATTGACAGGAACTCACAAGAGTGGTCTGTTTCCCACCGGCGAGGGAGGGAAGCGTCTCAAATGGTTGGAACTGTAGCTGAACCGTAATATGACTCTAGCACCCAGAACATTGTTCTAAGGGTATTTTGGATTTCTGTTGGGATTCCCAAGACTGTCTTTTCTGACCCCCTGCCACAGCAAGGGAGTTATTACCATTCTCCCACTCCCCGCACCCCCTTTACGAATCTTTCTTAATCCCCGCTTTTGTCCTTCCCCCAGATTCGGGGAGGATACCCTTCTCCCAAGTTGTACTGTGTAAAATTGTACGCTCTAAAAGGTTACAGCCGGTTCCCATAGCAACGGGTCCTCCAGGGGAAGTGGGCGGGTTCTCCCACCCTGGGTTTCTAAATGGGACTCTTCCTTTTCTGAAGATAGTAAATCACTCATTTCAGTTCTTGGCTTCAGCGCAGGTAAGAGTGAGCTCATTCAGTTTCAGATTTTCTTTCCACAGAATCATTTTATTAGTGTGGTTGTATAGGGTGATACTGCTAGCGACAATATCGTTCTCACCTGATCATTCATTCCCAGTCTTTGCGCTGAAAATTTGTTTAACGAAGTTTCAAAATGAGTTGGAAAAGTGGCTTCTAAGCAGTTTTCCTTTGGGGCACATAAACTTAAGAGTTGTATGCGTCATTTCTCTCAAGTTCTGCGACGTTTCATATTTAAGAAATTTACAAAGTGAAATATAATCCTTCTACAGCCATGCAGAAAAAACCTTCGATAATTTGTGGCAAAATGTCATTGTCAGCATTTTAAATTGCGGTATTCCTGGAAAGTACCTTGCCAGAACTCTTCACAAAAAGTTAAATCACTTGAAATGTTGCACTTTGAAATAATAGTCGTAGTTGGTCTGCAAATTCACCTACACCCTCCTTCCTCCAAGGTACACATCCAAACAGATCAATTTTAAAAATGGTTCATTCTTTTATGCTCAAAACAAGTATGCTGTAGCCATCTAATTCCAGTTTGTCTAACAAGAACCTGTTAAAACTGTTCAGAACAAAACAGTATAGGTATGTGTCCATTTAAATAATCTTGGGTTTTAATTAAATTTTTTGAAATCTTTCACATTTTACTGTGTAATAATAATCAGAATTCAGTCAGTCAAGTCCAAAATGCCTTTAGGGTTCCAGTGATTCTGAGGGTGTATTGATAGTTGATGAGGTTTTCTTGTCCAAATATTCCTCATTTTTTGTGCTAGTTAAATTTCGATTATCTGGGCTATCCAGCAAATTCTGTAAGGCTAATTCTTTATCTCATTCAGTCTGTTAGAATGGAATAATGGTGGTAGAGAACTCCATCATACGATGGACCTTGCAAGTCTACGGTAATGCTGTTTTGCTAACCTAGTAACCTCTTGCCTTTTCTTTGCTTTTTCTATCACACATTTAAAAATTTTGTTAGACCTTCTCAGTTTAGTGTCTTTCAGTCTTGCCACCCAGAAATAAATTCCCTTGAAAGTGTGCCTTAATGTGTAATTATTGATACCTCCTTTTTTTTTTTTTCAAATTAAGCAACTACAATAGAAAATTTTTGTTCTATCTATGGTTTTTAAACATTTAGAAATAAAAAGTAGTTGTTCCTGTTGTAGATATCGTCAAAATTACTGACAAATATTAAGAAAATAAAAATCACAATCACCTCTTCAGAAGTAAACACTTGTTAACGCAATGATGTGCTTCCGTTCGGTGCTTTTTACTTGTCTTCATAGGCACATTTTAAAATAACATTGGTGCTTTAATTTTATCAGCAATTTTAAATACTGCCCTTTCACTTAACATTATATCATGAACATTTCCTGTGCCCTTAAATCTTTGAAATAGTTTTAATGATGAATACCCCAAAGTTGGTTTAACCTAGTTTTCAGTTGACGTATTACTTCCAATTTTATGAGAATGGAGCTATTAAACTTAAGTGCAAATCCTAGCTTAGCCACTTCCTAGTTAAGGGACCTTAACTAATTAGTTTGGTAAACTAATTCTTTAATTGCTTTTCTTTTACCTGTAAAATGGGGGGTAATAATGATGACTGTACCATAGAATTTTGGCTAGAAGAAATGAACCAAATTGAGGAAGGCCCCGGTGCTGGCCCAGAAAGTAGTAGGCTTAGTAAGTAATAGCAGGCACAAGCAGAGCTGAGATGAATGTCTTTGTCTGAAAGGCTCTATAGCTCTTACTTGCCAAAGCTAAATTTATAGCAGTAGAGTTCCTGGTGCAGAAATGAACTCTTTTATGACTTGAGGGATGTTGCCAAATTGCTGATCCCCTGACAAAGCCCCTTACACACTGTCTGATCTTCCCTTAGTGTGTCAGTGCTCCCGGTGTTAAATATTTGCTAATTTTCTACAAAAATGTGATCTTATTTTAATTTATATTTTTTGGTTACCAGTGAGATTAGCAATTTGCACTGTTTGTTTTTCCTTTTGGGAGTTGTCAGTTTTAAGTACTTTCTCCACTTTACCCTTAATTGATGATTTTTTTTAATGATTTGTAATATCTGTTTTATATAAAGAACATTGTGCCTTTATCATCATTTGTAGTGATTTTTTTTCTGTACGTCATTATTTGTCTTTTAATTCTCTTTATGTTTTCCAGCCAACATGTTTTCATTTTTATGTGATTAAGTCTGTTTTGTCCTTTATAATTTTTCCTTGTAAACATTTATGCTTAAAAGCCCGAAGTTGAGGTACATGAAACAACAAATTTGGAAATATAATTGATTTTATTATAATCATATGATATGAATTGATCTTGTGCAACGCTCCCCCTTTCTCCCCTTAGCCAATTCTGCTAGCACCACTTGTTAAATAAATAGTCCATCCTTTTCTTATTGGCTTGTGATCTTTCCTTTATTACATTTTAAGGTCTTGGCTACTTTGGGGTCTGTTTTTGTTTTAGGTCTTATCTAGACACTGAGTTCTATTCTTAAAGCCATATCTTTTTCATTGTAGATTTAGAATATATCAAAATATCTGGTAGAGCAAGTCCCACTATTCTTTTTTAAAAAACCATAATTATATTTACCTATCCTTTCAAATAAAGATTTTTATTTTAAACTTAATACACACACACAGTGTTAACAGTCTAAGAGAACAGAAAATATAAGTGGTTCCCCATTCCCTTTCCTCCCAGGCCCCTCAGTCTCCACAGCCACTCTTCCCTGTTTAGTGTTCCTTCTGAGTTTTTCACTGGGGTCATGTGGAGGATCTTTCCTTTTGGGCTGGTGGTCAGATTCTTCAGAATGATCTTCCAGTGTCCAGCCCTGTTTGCAGAGGAATCTGGCTGGGGTCTTAGCTTCCTCTTGCTATAGAGTCACTTTGGGAAGGGTTCCCATGCTCTCAATCCAAAGACTTACCTGTTTCATCTTCCTCCTAGAACAGGTCTCCATGGCCAGTATTGTATGGTAAGGAGGTGGAGAGAGCATCTAGGCATTTAACTGCCTGTCAAACAGCCTTTGCTAACCTTATTTTAGCCTGCCACCCTTTGCCCCCACTTTCTGAGCCTTTTATGAATTATACTATGTAAATTGGAGCGTTTTCTCCACTGCTGGTTTAGCAATCTGCTTTTTCAAATCTGCTAAGACATTTGCCACTTGTTCATCTTCTTTATACTTTCTTTATTTTGTTGTAGCCTCCTCTCCAGTTTTTCGTGTCCTTGGGTCTCTAGTTCTTCTAGAAAGATCTCTTTTCTGTCACTTTAGTTTAAGGAGAGAGTGTAATTGGCCTCCTAACGAATAATTGTTCTCCTGTCTCCTTGTCTGGCTGCTCTGTATGTTAAATATGCCTTAACCTGGAAGACTCTATATGAGTCCTTAGAACAAGAATACCAATTAGGTCTTTTGGCAAGGACTGCCATCTATAGTGTAGTCAGTGTTCCTATTGAGGGCCATAAAAGGTTTTTAGACCTTTCATCTCTCATAGCTGAATTTTGTTATTTTCATCTAAGTCCTAACATTTCCCATTAGGTTCCTTCTTAAGTATTGCTGTTTTTGTTGCTGTTGAGATGGGCACTTCAAATTGGTTATTGTTGTTATAAGTTGGTTGTTTATTTTTGTATATTTATTTTATAGCTGGCTCTTAATCTAAGAACTTTACAGTTTATTCTCTTGGGTTTCCTAGTTATGTAATCAGTTGCAGATTATGACACTTGTGTCTCCTTTCTAATATGCCTTTTGTTTTATCTTTGTGGCATGTAGCACTGGAGGTAGCATTCTGTAATGTTATAAAATGCTTCTGGAACATTATCAAATAGGAATGGCAATAAAATACAAACTTGTATTCTTTATTTTAATAGGAAGAACAGTGGTACAATATTGGCTATTGGTTTATGATAGTTCTTCAACAGGACAAAGGAAATCCATTGTATTTCCAGTTTACCTAGAGGTATATTTATTTTTTAAGGGATGAAAATTGGCTATTAGCAAATGACCTTCAGCATCTGCATTGAGTTTTCTTATCAAATCTACTGATGTGATTCCCAAATATTAAGTTGGAGTTAAACCCTTCCTTGTGGGTAATTTTTAGAAAAACAAATTCAGTTCATTAGAAGATAGAACGTCATATTCATTGCATGTCATGCCTTCTTGGGTGGGGTGGGGAGAGACAAGTCAGCAGGACTTTTTCAAAAGAAATATTCACCTGTTGGCAGCACTTGATATAATTGGTCGTTCTCTCTTCGTTTGTACACTTTCTTTATTTGATTTTGAATATATCACAGTCTTTTTTATTTTTTATTTTTTGAAATTTGTGCTGGTTTTCTCTTCTCACTATTGTATTCATTTGGAGTGCTCAGGGCTCAGTCCTTGTCAGACTCATGTCACAAACAGTCACAAGGCTTTAATAAGATTCCATGTAGCTGCTGAAGACTCCCATTCTATATTTCCAGCTTGGACATCTTTCTTAAATTCCCAACTTGTATATCCAACTGTTTGTTTGACGTATTCACTTGAATGTGTAAAAGACACATCCATTTTAACAGGACCTAGCCGAATTTCTGATCTCCCCCTATGTACTGGCTCCATCTATTCCTTCCCCATTTTGGTTGGTAGCAGCTTCATTTTTAGGTTTATCAAGCCAAAACCTTGGAGTCATCTTGATTCTTCTCTTTCTCTTCCAGCCTGCTTCCAGGCTGTCAACAAATCCTGTTGCTGTATTTTCATAAGGTACTCAGAATCCTGCCTTCAAAATAAGTCTCAAGTTGTACTGCTTTTCCCACTTCTCGTATTGCACCCTTGTCCAACTCTCTAGCATCTCCTGCCTAAATTTGTGCAGTGACCTCCTAACGAATAATTATTCTCCTGTCTCCTTGTCTGGCTGCCCTGTAATTTGTTGTAAACCTAACAACCAGAGCGATCTTTATAAAACAAGTCAGATCATGTTTAAAATCCTCCAATGGCTTAAAATTAAAGCAGATTTCTTAGAATGATTCACAAAACAGTCTGGTTCTCACTAACTGACCTCTTCTACTTATTCTCTTCCTCTCCTCTCCATGAGAGCATCCTTACGTCCTTTCACTTCTTTGAACATGAACATGGCAGGCACATTCCCACTTTTAGGCCTTTGTACTGTTTTCCCTCTGCCTATAACATGCCCCCACCATCCCCCAAATTTTCATGGCCAAGTCTCTCACCTCTTTCAAGTCTTTACTAAAATACTACCTTGTCATTGAAGTCCACCCTCTTTATAATTGCAGGCTGCACCCTGTATCCCTCCTACGTTATTCTACTTTTTCTTTTTCCATAGCATCAGTATTGCCCTTTCTTAGTTACTACATAACGTATTTATTTTGCTTTTTGTAAATTTCTCCTTTCTCCCCCACCCCTATTAGTATATAAGTTCCAAGAGGGCAAATACTTTGTTTGTTCAGTAATGTGTCCCATGCATTCAGTGAGTATTTTTTGAATGTGGTCTATCTTTCTTTTTTTTTAAGTGAGTTTCTCATAAAGCAGCATATGCATAGTGCTTTGGCATTTGTGAGTCCAACACTGATGTTGTGTACCCACAAGTAATAGAGAAGTTCCAGCATATGTAATAATTGATAATGGAGATAATAAAATATAGAGTGGGTATGAGGATTAAATAAGATACTATCAATAAAGTGCTTAACTGGGCCAGTGTGTAGGACCAGGTCACTTAACTGTCAGAAAAGACTAGCCAGCTGCCTCTATTCACATCTGAATGATGTGAATTGTATTTTAGAATCTGTGCTCTTTTGATTACTGTTTTTAGCTAGGGGTAGACAGTGGCATACTGGGGAACTTTTCAAAATACTTATTCCTGGTAAATATCAGTGATGTACTGTTCTGTATTTTGTTCTTCAACCAAATCTGCAAATGTCAGTTTCTTAAAGTAGAATACAACCATTTGTTTTCTTCTTTTTATATGTTCTTGTTATTTCCTTTCTTTTCTGTTTTTGCTTTCACCTTCTCTAATGATTTGAAAGGTAACCTATTTTTAATTCTGCTAGTTATTGGTAAGCTGTTCAAAAAAGTTTTCTTTACTCTGTAATTCTCTGATCAATGGAGTGCAAAAAAGAATTGGTGTCCTATTAAGTAGACAAGGAGTTGAGTATAAACTGATTTCTTCTCCCAAGCTCTTTTCACCCTACTTTTATTCTTCTCGTCTGGAATTTGGCTTAGAGACTATTATATTATTAATTTTTTCACACTTAAAATTGTCCTTCTAAAATAATGCCATTTGCCTCAGTCTTGTATACATATTTACAACAATTTGAAATTAACTAATTTTAGTGCCACATTCCCCTTTCTCGTGACTTTAATTTTATTGCTTGTTCCAGTGCATATGATGTTCTCAAGTACTTTGTTTCAAGAATGCGTGGGATGTTCTGCTTTGCAGAGTTCTAGACCAACTAGATAGAGGCTTCTCTGTATCTTCATGTGTGGGAGGGAGATGGGGTAAATGGAAAAGATTTAGATTACTACTTTCTTTCCTCAAATTTTTGTAGCAGTTTGTTTCCTGGCATTTCATGTTTTAGAGGAGATATCTAAGGCCATCTTGATTTCTTTTCCTCTGTGGATAACCTCTTCTACCCCCATTCTTTGCCCACTTGGTGGTAAAATCTCAAATTTTTTGTTACATGGTACAAGCATTATTTTCACCAAATAGCTGTCTGACTTGGCTTAAACATCTTCAACAATGCAGGACTCACTATCAACTTGAATCAGCTTATTCCATCCTTGGACAGTTCTCATTATTGGAAATCTTCTTGCATATATTGAACTGCAAATAGTCAATTCTTCTGGAGGGTCCACCTATTGAGACTTTTTCTGGTTTGGTTGTCACATAGCACGTATCTTACTAGTCTCTATCATATCACCTTGTATGTTCGGGGCATCTTTCATGTCCTTCTTGAGCCTTTTCCTCTGAGGGTGATTTTGCCACCCTTCAGAGCCAAAGAGAGGCACATAATTGAATGTGGTACTAAATCCAGAAAATCAGAGGATCTCAGTGCTTTACCCTAAGTTTCCAGAGCAAGAGTACCTTGCTGTCATCCCAGTAGTAATCCTTGTATCAGTTATTTTATTAAGTTTTGTTTACTGTATTTCTGGAGTCTACTTGTGTGCCCTTCAAATCCAAGAATAGCTCAAAAACATCAGACCTGTCTTTTTTAATAAAGTAAGGAAGATTTGTATGATTTGTACTGGTGGCAGTTGCTGTGCAAATGAACAAGATAATTCTTTGCAAGAAGAAGATAAGTATTTTAGAAAGAATAGAAAATAAACCCAAACCCTGATGTATATGCCTCTAGAAATGCATAAACACCAGTATCTGGTACCTAAACACACAAAAATGCAACATTTTTTTTCAATTTCAACTATTTTTCCCTCAAGGCCTATATAGTTCAGTATGTATGTTTTATCTCTACTTAATTTTTCTGTACTAATAGTATATGAACAAGAGTGGTCCTGTTTTCAATTAGAGTATAAACTTTTTAACCACGATTACCATATATTTTAGAAATAAAATTTCATAAGCATGATCATTCTAAATGCATTCACATGATGAATTTGTCTTGCCTTTGAAACTCTGATTAGCTTTGTATCTGCAGTTTGTTATTGTAAAGACTCTTGCTTTTGAAAATACCACTCTTCCAAATTTATTTTATATAGAACCCTAAACAGTCAGAACTGTTGGTCAAGGCTGAATGGAAAGCACTGACCTACCTTTCTGCTGCTGAATCACAAAATTTCTGTCAGTTTAGGCAATTAATGGGTAGCCCAGTAGGAAAACACACCTTGTTTATACAGTTCTATGCCTGGTTTGGGGACCTGTGGAAGGTTGAAATTGTTTTGTTCTGGTTTTTGTTTTTTTTTTTAATCATTGCCTCATTACCTCTCTTCATCCAGGTATTTAAATGTGGTGATGTGGTCTCACTTACAGGCACCAGCAAACTTATCTACTCTATAGTGAAGGACTGATTTTGGTCCTTAGCTATTGGTATGCTTTAGGTTTCTGTGGCTAGACAAGGGCTTATATACAGACCATCACCTATATTCATACACTTGATCATGGAAAACGTAGTGAAAAGTCGAGTGTAATATGTCAAACCACACTTACATGTGTTATTGGGGGAATGCATCTACATTCCTAGAAAATCTGAGAAATGATAGAATTCTTAATTAGGGTTACAGCAGGCAACTTATCCCAAAATAAACCAATTAATGGTGAGAAGCTACTCATAAGTACCTCCTTCTGCTTAAGACACAGGCTCTGGCAGCCTCTAGACAGCTGTGTTACTAGCTCCTGCTTTCTACTGCCCACTCCTATCCTTCCCTCCCGTCCCCACCCCACATGGATGCAGATAGGGTGCATCCCAGAGTGCTCCCTTCCTTCCTGGGATTTCTTCGCTCACCCTCTGGTGGCCTTGAGCAATGGAGAAGCTGCCTCTCAGTGGGATGCGGTCAGCCGAGAGGGCTGGACAGTGGACAGTGCCCATGTGAAGGCACGTCGATCTCTGTGCAGCCAGTCCATCTCTCATGGAAGACTTCCCCACCCCTCTCCCAGATGATTCCAACGCCTGTTTTAATTGATACATGCTATATAACTTCTTTATTTGCATTAATAGATTTTCAAGTCAATACCATTTTTGTGGGACCTGTGAGATCAGCCCATGCTCACCTGAAATTGTGGGTTACTTTGTTAGTTCCTTTCTCTTTACCATTACCATGAGAGACTCCAAATGCCGAAATTGATCCTGAACTCATGTTGGTAAACAGCCCCTGGTATGTACTCAGAGTCATCACAGGCAATGATGAACTTGACTAGGTGGGTGTGGGTTGGGAATGTCAATGGATGATGGTGTTTGGGTTATATGGGATGTTCAAAATGGGGACGATGTGTATTTTGACTTTATAATCTTCCTGTAAAAACATACAGTTGAGTGTGAAGTAATTATGAGACTCAAAATCCTACTAACATGTAGAGCCTCTAATTACTTTTATTTTTTTCTTTTTTAAAGAATGAAGCCATGAAAGTGTTTGGACACTAGCTCTTTAGGAAAAGGCTATTTTTAAAAGAAAAGTTGCTGCTGGTAGATTAAAGACTTCCTTCATCTGGACTTCTGCAACGTCCTAATCTAAACTTTATTTCCAACAAACTTTTTTCTATTATATATGTTATAGTATATAGGCAGGTTTCGATATTGCATAATATCACATACTAAACTACATAGATAATAGTATATAGGAAAGCTTTAAAATGGGTGTGAGGGGCAGCAGATTCTGCCTAATGTGAATTTCTAAATGAATGATAAAGATGAACAACAGATTCTCTTAAACATTGATAACCATTCTTCCTTTGGGCAAAGAGCAAAGGTTGCTACTTCTAATTGCCCTAAGGAAATGTGATATAAGGGAACCCAGATTTTCAGAGAGAAACGCTCACTTCATTCTTGTGGGTTTACGTGAAGTTTCTAGGACAGTCATCAACTCAAAGTACATTTAAATTTTTCTCTTAAGGTTTACAAAGAGGGTATCAGTTATAATGATCTTGCCCCTTGTATTCTATGAATTTTCTGGGGTCAGGCAATGCCAAACAAGGTCAGGAACAATGAGTATTAGCTCCTTGACTGCTGTTAATTTTTTGTGGTAGAGATTATCATGTTGCTCTTGTGTCCCCCTTGTGTCTACCTAATGCTCAGGAAAAAAAAAAAATCAGAAGTGAATGGTTGGGAATTATGCTCTGAGAATTAGTTACTATTTCCTAAGGGAGTGAACTTAAAAAACAGATATGTGTAAAAACCTGGCCTTGATCATTTATAGATTCTCTTTTAAGAACCTTTTTGAAAATCTTTTAATGCCTTACCATCACACTTCCAATAAAATCCATACTCCTTATAATGCTGTGCATCGCTGTTTATACACACTATTTTGGTCTTTTTGGACCCTTGTACACTCTTAAAAATTATTGAGGAGCCCAGAGAGCTTTTGTTTTTGGTGGTTATATCTATTGATATTTATTGGAGTAGAAATTAAAACAAAGAAAACGTTTAAATATTTTTAAATAAATAAATGTTTTGGGTTGATGCATATCAAGAATGTCTGGTCTCACATAGATATGTAGCTGTAAAAGAAAGGAACATTTTAATATCCTTTTCAGATAATTGAGGCTATTCTTTGCTGCCACATCAAAATTTATTAAGGCTAATTGCCATGTGAAATCTAAAACTTTATCTGTGAACTTTTCATACTTCTGTTATATTAAAATCCTCTGGTTTTGAATGGATCATTTTACCCATGCATGATTTTGTAACGTAATGCTTTGTCATTAGAAAATATTGGTGCATTGAATTATACAAATCTTCAAATGTTGACATGTTTCATTATACAAATATGAAAAACCACATTCATCTAATATTACTTCCAGTCCTATCAGAACAGTCTTTTAAGTATTGGGAGGCTGTCATGTTCATGGTGGCATAATCATGGTTTCCAAAATTCTAATTTTTGTTTGAAGACTTGAATTTTATCATTGGCAATAAACACTGTCAGTTTTCCTTGAAGTGACAGGTTCGTTTCATTTGTTTTTGAGAAAATGTCTATCAGATACTTAAGTGTGGACAAACACATTTTGCCCTCTTTCTTTCAAGTAACAGTAGTGTTCCGTGAAAAAAGTGGAAGGTTTGCCTCCTAATTCAAATAGTTGCACAGTGTATTTTTCTCAAGGTACCATCTATTTTGGTTTCACCAGGAATGTTTCATGCATACTTCCCATTTCATCCACAAAATATTAAAAAAGATGTATACTCAAGGATTAAGGTTTAATAAAATCAACAATTTTTGCTGCTAGATCTCCCAGAGATTGTCCTTGAAGCAATACGTTGGTTATGGCAAAGGACTGCACAATAGCTAATCTGCATTCACCCAAGCTGTTTCACTGCCATTCCCAAATCCCTAAATCACACTGATTGGGGTCAGGGGGAGATAAAGTGACTTGACTTGTTCTTCAGTGACATGTTCTCTTGGACCGCCCAGAGTCCAATGGGGTAACCTTCAAACAACTAGCAACAACTGTGAAAAGAAAAAAAAAAATTACAGAGCCAGGCTATGGGCCAGTCTATCTGTTGTGGCGCTTCTGGAGAAAACCCTCACTTTCCTGGTTTGAGCAAATGGTCCTTCCTGTGAGGGCTTTTGGTTGTAAGTCACCACCACCAGATGTTGCTGGGTGGGCAGGAGGTTTCTGAGGGATTCAGTCCCTTGTGCCTACTTCAAATAGATACTTTCTTAACCAGAGCAATTCAAAATTCGGCTTTTCAGATATTAGTATTTCTGTCTTCATTTTTGCTCATTCTGGTATTTTAAAGGAATACTTGGAGATGGAATTTGAGAAATATTTATTTTTCAAAAATAAAAACAGCACTTGATTACTTAATGCTCTGGTTCTTCATGGTAAGAGTGAAAGCAGAGTCTTACACATTTAAGAAGTGCACTTAGAAAATTTCTACTTGTGCTCATGCTCTGCAGTCATCTGAAATTGGTCCTCACCAATCCCTAGCAGTGTGGTTTGTGCGGTGGGCGGGAGTTTCTCTGCTACTCATACTCAGCCCTGTACACACAAGCCTGTTTTGTTACTTTATTTGAAGATGGGGAGTGTCTAATGTAGTGGAAATTCATCTATTCAGTGGTAAGTACAGATGAAACACATTTCAAAGCCACATGTAAAAGTCTTTTTAATTATCCTTTTTTTTTTTATTATTCATATGACTGCTCTCCTCCTTTCTTGTGAATTACTGAGAATTTCTCATACTTTCCAGTTCATTAAATCACTAAAGTTCTCTACTGGTGCTATAAATAAATATGCCAGACCATGAATTGAGGCTGTTTGATAAAGGCACCTTTGTCCTGGTAACCAAGTCTTGCTCCTGGTTAGCCCACACTTCTCTTTGAGTATGTGAATATCAATATTATATTACATTTTAGACTTCTAGTGAAGCAAAGCCTTGCTTTGAGCACATGTAGGATCTTGTTTTATGGAGAGCTTTAGTATTTTTCAGTTGGACTAGCTGCAAGACGAATGCAATATTATAATACCACATCTGTGCTTAGACATGTTCTGGAGAGCCCCAGGACACACTTAGTGGATATCTAGGTCCTTAGCACTGTATCTGGTCGAAACCTTATCTGAGTTTCAGAGCATTTTACCCAAGGACCAGTTGTGTTTCACAAATGCAGTAGAGGGTTCTAGATGGATTTGGCATGCTGGTTTAACGGGAGAGACCATCCTCAATTTGCATTGTAACTTCTCTGGAAAGAATAGCACAGAGTGGTTGGTTAAGACTTGGCCACATGCCATCGGATAAACACCCCTTCTCATCTCCCTTTTGAAGCTGTATTTTAAATTTTACAAAAGGGTGTTACCTTGTCAGTATTAGTGCATACAGCCACTGTGAAAAAAAAAAAAAAAAAAAAGAGCTGAAAAAGAGCCCAGACTTCAATTAGTGATATGAATGAAGCAGGTCTGGTTAAGACCAGGGCAAGCCAGGCCAAAGGATAAAGGTTGAAACTGATTGTGTTTTAAAACTTCAACTTTCATATGAGACCAAGGGAATGGATATCTATTTGGTACAGGATCTAAATTTTCTAAACGGTATAACTCTACAGTCGATTTGTTCAAACACCACAATTGCATGGAACTTTGAATAGGAAGTGAGATACAGTAGGTTAGTATAGGCTGGAGTGAAATAGTGACACATCCTAGAGTAATTTGGGCAGATAATAAAAAATATATTTACAGCCTCCCCCTCCCCAGCCCCGAGGATCTGGGGGAAGGTGCGGATGTGTTGGACATCCTCACCTGGACTGGTGTTGATGTTGTCACAAACATTGGGACTGGCGGTTTGATGTGCTGAGCCCTCAAGCATGGGACTTGCCCTTATGAAGCTCATTACCACAAAGGAGAGTCTAAAGTTGTATGTAATGGTGCCTAAGAGCCTCCCCCTGAGTACCTCTTTGTTGCTCAGATGTGGCCCTCTCTCTCTCTAACTGAGCCATCTTGACATGTGAACTCGCTGCCCTCCCCCCTATGTGGGACTTGACTCCCAGGGGTGTAAATCTCCCTGGCAACGCGGAGTATGACTCCTGGGGATGAATGTGGACCCGTCATCATGGGACTGAGAGTATCTTCTTGACCAGAAGGGGGATGCAAAATGATACGAAATAGTTTCAGTGGCTGAGAGATTCCAAATGGAGTCGAGAGGTCACTCTGGTGGACATTCTTATGCACTGTATAGATAACACCTCTTAGGCTTTAATGTATTGGAATAGCTAGAAGTAAATACCTGAAACTACCAAACTCCAACCCAGCAGTCTGGACTCCTGAAGACAATTATATAATAATGTAGATTACAAGGGGTGACAGTGTGATTGTGAAGACCTTGTGGATCACACCCCCTTTATCTAGTGTATGGATGAGTGGAGGAATGGGGATAAAAACTAAAGGACAAACGGGGTGGGATGGGGGGATGATTTGGGTGTTCTTTTCTCACTTTTATTTTTTATTCTTGTTCTGGTTCTTTCTGATGTAAGGAAAATGTTCAGAGATAGATTGTGGTGATGAACGCATAACTGTGTTATCATACTGTGGACAGTGGATTGTATATCATGGATGATTGTATGGTGTGTGAATGTATTTCAATAAAACTGAATTTAATAAAAAAAAAAAAGGCAAAAAAAAAAAAAGGTGTTACCTTCACTAAATACTGACATCAGCCTGGTCTCCTATACTAGAACATCCCTATAGCTGACCAGTAAAATCCTTATGCTCTGAGAGACCTGCCTCAGATATAAATTTTGATCACCATTTTTGAGACACTGTTCTGCACTTCCTCAGTCTCGTTCCAGTCATCATCATTGCCATAGATCTTAGATGAGACTCTGTAGTTGTTAACTTTGGTGAAATGGGTGCTTCTCTGCATGTTATTTAAAGGAAAAGAAAAAGTACTGATAGTTGAGTCCCTACTCATTGAAAATATATTTTGACTTTAATGCTTTTAATTTGCACATTGTATTTAAGGTACACATGTAAATACTACCTACCTATTGTTTCACGATGCAGGGAAATCCAAATTTAAGAATATATTTCTATGAACAATTAAATATTTTATTCTATACCACTTGGCAGTAGAAGTACTGACCTACTTAGATAGTGGCTCTTAATTTAAACAAAAGAAGATGACAACCTGAATATATTATTAGAATTGAATTTTTGTTTAGATTACCTTATTTTCTTAGTTCTGACACATAGGATCTAGCTAAGTATAGAATGTCCCCAACTTTTATTCCTATTACAACAGCATGCGAGATGGAAGCAACAAAGGAGTGCTTTATCAGTGCCAAATAATTATCTCCTGAAGCAAATGGAGGGAGTCGCTGACTGTTACTTGGTGCTGATATAGTTAAGGTTATGCCAACATTTACAGTACAATGAACTTTTATATTGCGTCCTTCACAACAGTCATGGAGAATTGTATACTTTAAAGCTAATTAAAACTAGCATAAAACATATTTTTAAATTTGGACTTAAAACAGATTTTCCTTTGAGTTTTTGCCAGAAGTTGGTTTCTGTAATAACCTTCTGTCACAGGCTTCTAATTGTACTTGAATTTTTTATTAGCAAATTTTATTGTGACTCAGTTTAGAAATGTATGTGCTTTCTTCATTTACATTTGGTGGTATCTATTCCAGAAGAAGGTATGTTAGAAACTAGGTGTGTTTTCCCATAACAGAATTTCTCACACTTCACTTAGTGTAGCAGGCCTCTCTCTTATTTTTAGATCTTGCATCGTTTGCCTAAAATAACTGTATATTATTCTAGTCACAGGCATTGTAAAAATGAAATAAAGCATTTGATTCAGTAGTATAATTGAGGTCCTTGTGCATATGTATATAATGATGGTCAAAATGTAAATTGGCAACTGTTTTTTTCTTTGTGATTTCGCTAAAATAAAAACTAGCGTGAAGAGTCTTTTTCTGGCCTTGCTTTTAAAAAACCTGTCCTTTTCATTTTACAATAATAAAAATTTAAAATCAAAGGTAATTTGTATCATTATTTTACATTTTCTTTTTTTTTTTTTTTGAGGGGGGAAGGTGGCAAATTGAAGGATAGGAGAGAAACATTTATTTTAAATTAAATTCATTTTTCTTGAAATATATTCACATACCATATGGTCATGGTGTACAATCAACTGTTCACAGTACCATCATATAGTTATGCATTCATCACCCCAATCTATTTTTTTCTCCCCCAATCTATTTTTGAACATTTTCCTTACACCAGAAAGAATCAGAATAAGAATAAAAAATAAAAGTAAAAAAGAACACCCAAATCATCCCCCCCACCCCACCCTATTTTTCATTTAGTTTTTGTCCCCATTTTTCTGCTCATCCTTCCATACACTGGATAAAGGGAGTGTGATCCACAAGGTTTTCACAATTACACTGTCACCTCTTGTAAGCCACATTGTTATACAACCGTCTTCAAGAATCCAGACTACTGGGTTGGAGTTTGATAGTTTCAGGTATTTACTTCTAGCTATTCCAGTACATTAAAACCTAGGAGGTGTTATCTATATAGTGCATAAGAATGTCCACCAGAGTGACCTCTCGACTTCATTTGAAATCTCTCAGCCACTGAAACTTTATTTCGTTTCATTTCACATCCCCCTTTTGGTCAAGAAGATGTTCTCAATCTTACGGTGCCAGGTCCAGATTCATCCCCGGGAGAGAAGCATTTATTTTTATGCTCCCTTTTAGTGACTAAAGGTACAATGCACATTTTTATTTCTTATAGAGTTTTTTCACTGAGTTGTAGATGTTGAGGAAATTCCGTCATGGCACCAGGAATACCGTTAATGATTGATACGGAGTATCCGGTGATTTGTGGGTTGATCTGAATTTTTTCTTCCTAGTCCATGTGCTCATTGACCAATTATTATCTTCCTATCAGAAAAAGATATATCACCAAGCAATGTAAAAAAAAAAAACCTGTGAGTTTTTTATTTTTAAACTGATCATAATACACATTTTCCTTCCATATCAACTAAAGCAAACAAATGACCAGAGATAACCACAGAAATGGTTGGGTGAGGTTATTCCGGTGCAACCTTTTCAGTAGGATTGATGTCCCATGTTGGATCAGAACACCCCCAATCATAACAGCCCCCATTTTCAGAAGAAACCTCCTGGAGGACTGGTTTTACTTTTCTTTGAATAAATTGTTTTCAAGTACCTAGGGGAGATCAGATACCTAGGGGAGAGTAATACATATAATGGGATCATTGTAACATGGCAATGTTTCTCCTAGTTAAACTAACATTTTAGTATAGATTCTATTTTAATAAGCTGTAACTCAAAAGGAATCATTTAGCTCAAGGTTTAACCTATTAGTATAAAGTTGTAGTTTAATAATCTTAGATCGCTTGATAAAATATCTTAAGCAAATATTACTCAGGTAGTAATAGGTTTCTACTAATCGATTTTATGTACATACATTACTGTGAGCCTTGAGAAAATATTAGAAATACTTTGTGTTAATACAGGCAGTCATACCAATTCAGGCTACGGAAATTCCCACTTTGGGATTTCCATCTAGACTTTCTACCTTATCAACCGTTGCCATAGTAGCAGTCTTAATTGAGAATTGTGATTATATACTTTATCAAATTGATGAAAACTCAATTATTCTAATGTAGTTCAGCCAGAACTCTGAGCTGTCATCTTGCTGGTTAACAGAACAAACTTAAAGAATAGATTCCTTTCTTTCTGTAGAATTATAAATATTTCCTTATTTCACTGATTGCAAGGTGCTATTAGTTGTAAGACATGCATTATTTTGGGTACCACTAAGAAAGGAAAAAAAAATCTGACAATTATAGTTATGAGATACTATCAATTATAAGGTACAGTCCAATTTCATAGATTTTAAAATGTGGAGGGAATATTTTATATTTGATAAAATATGTCACATAATATACACATACAGAATTTTAGTTGGATGTTAGTGTAATCATATATTAAAATGTAAAGAAGACTACATTAAAGAAACCATTTTCTGCCAAACATTATATGGGCTCTTGAATCCTAGAAATCTAGATTTGGGAAAGGTGAGAGATCATGTAATCCACACTTTACACGTGAGGAAACTTATACCCAGATTATATAAAAATTAGTAATTGATTTTACCTGGTTTACTAAAGTATCTTGAACTTTATGAAAGATTTCATGGTAGTATTCCTTTAAATAGCTATTTTGAGAGTTTTGTGTACTCCTTTTTGAGATCACCACACTTAATGAATGATAGAGAATTGTTTAGCATTCAAAACAAGGTACAGAATCAGACACAGTATTTGTAAGAGCCATAATCATCAAATGTAGTCAGGTATTGTGTTAAATGGCATATGGAATTTTAAAAAGAACCCTGTTCCTTCCCTCTAAGAATTGTATCTCACCTTTGGGCATTTTTCTAAAATTAAAATACAATTCAAGGTTAACTGGAGCTCTATGTGGTAAAAAGAAGGTGACTTTGGAAAATTGTTCATGAGCCTCATCCTTCTAGACAGCACAGATGCTTGTCTTAGTTCTAACTCTTTCTGCTAGAATTTAAATTGGGTCATTGTTGAGAGGGACAAAATTGAGTTGCTAGTGTAGACCTTGCTGGCTGTCTCAGGAAGTGAGTACAGTTGGGGTGTCAGTGAACAGATGGCCTCATAGAGGTTTACAGTTCATGGTAGAGACCCAACCTGGTGGGGTTATCAAGGGATAGGAGTTTGAAACAGTGCTGCAGGTTTCAGGCATTGGATGGTGTATTAGGGTTCTCTAGGAAAACAGAACTGACAGGAGATATACACACACGCACACACACACACACGTATACACATATATATGTAAATATAAAGTAAATAGAGATACACATACATACACATTTATGTGTGTGTGTGTATATATATATATACACACACATAGTAAATATTGTGAGATTTTTAAAAATAGGGATTGGCTCACACAGCTGGGGGTATGGGGGGATGGGGGGATGGGCAAGTCCTTAATTCCATAGGGCAGGCACAAGCTGGGAACTCTTATGAAGGTTTTCGGTGAATTCCCCAGGAGAAGTTGGATGGCTGAAGTAGAGATGGAAATTCTCTCTTCTGACTGCTGAATCGTCCCTTCTCCTATAAAGGCCTTCAACTGATTGGATGAGACTTTAAGACTTCACTCATCGTTGAAGGCAGTCTCTTCAGTTGATTGTAGATGTAGTCAGCCTTAGATGCCATCAACTTACTGATGATTTAAATCCATTTACTGAGGATTTAAATCCATGAAATATCCTTACAGTAACAATTGGGCCAGTGCTTGCTTGACCAAACAGCTGGACACCATAACCTGGCCAAGTTGACACATGAACTTAACCATCACAGATGGGGACTTGATCACAGTGAACAACACATATCTTAATTATTCAACCTTGCCTACAAAATCTGAGCAAGAGCCACAGCTGGTGGGACCTGCTTGACTTGTGGGTAAGGCTAGAGCAAGCCTGCAGATGGGATGAAATATCAGTATTTTGAAGCCTGGAAGAGTGCAGGGATCCAGAACTTGGCTAATCTTTGGGTTTTTGTGTTTTGGAAGATTGCATTCCAGATGACATTTCCTGCTTTGGGTGCAATTTCTACTAATAGAGAGGGGGCTTACCTTTTTAGGGTGCTTTCAACTTTTATCAAAGTGCTTTCACAAGCATCCAGTCTCACCTTCACAATAAGCCCGAGATAATTGAGCCAGGTTTAATCATCCCATTTAGCAGAAGAGGAAAATGAGGCTCAAAGATACTGAGTATCTAGCCTTCAGTTCATTTGTTATTGTCTCTTGCCTTTTTCACTCTACCATGCTTACTCCATGTTTATTTCCAAATTCTGAAAGCATATAGTCTTTTCCAGCAGCAGCTGCTGCTGTCTTTGCCAACTACCAACATTTGAGTGCTTATCTTTTTACCTCCCAAATGACAAGCATAACTTTTGCTTAGTAAAGAAAGGGAAAATAAGCCAAAAAAAAAATCCCCCCAAAACCTGACAATTCCACCAGGACTTCAGGTTAAACTACTCTGTTATTTTGTATGAGTAATTTTTGGAAGTGATAAATGAATTTCTTCTGTCCACTGTGCCTTATTTAACCTCAGTTAACCTCATTGTGTTGTAGCTGTTTAGGTGTTTTGTAGTAAACCATGTACAAGTCCAGGCAAGGAGTCCAGAGTTATAACAGGTTAAACAAGAGTTGCCAGCATTGTAATGACAAATGGGCCTCGATTGTTGGCTTAGAACTTGTTGGTTTTAACCATGAATGGTTGGTTTTCTAACTTTCATTTTACCTGGAGAGCCTCTTCTGTTTTTGAGCCTCTTCCTCATGGCTGTTAATGCTTTTATGTTCCTTGCTGTTAAAGTTCCTCTCCATTTCCTTCCAGAAAGGGCCGTTTCAGCATTCTTTCCTACAGGGTGCCTCCTCTAGGGATGTGGTCTTAATGATTTTCATCTCTAAATTTTACACATATATTTTTCTTTTAAAGTAGATTAGAAGCCTGAAAATAGAGCACTATATAAGGATGTGGGGTAATTACTAGGGGTAAAAGTTGGAGTGAGTGGAACAAATATAACTGAGCATGCAGTCAGGGAATCTGCAGTCTAATCCAGATGTTGTCCCATTAGTTAACTGTGGACTTTTCACAAATCTCTCAATCTCCTGGATACCCAGTTGCCTTATCTGTGAGACAGAGTTGCATTAAAAGCTTTCTTAAGGCCCTTTCAGTTGCAAACCTCATTCAAGTCCCCAAATAGAACCCACAAGACTGTAGTAAATAAAAGTAGGTTGGCTTCCAGCAGTGAAAAGGATGATGTATGTGGCCTCAAATTCTGCTAATAATTTTGTTATTATTGGGAATTTAGGCAATTATAAAAATCATCTGAAACACACTATTATTAGCTAGCTTTTTATGCTCGGTTCCTTATCTTGCTCAGCATTATATCCCCACCACCTCATAAACTACACTGTGTGATCAGCATGTTGTATTTTGGAAATACTTTCATAAAGGATTGATAAGCTTCTTGACCCATTTACCTCATTAGGGCTGATGAACCATACATCAAAACAGCTTTAAAATTCAGGAAGTATAGGAACAAGTGCTAGAATGCTAGCTTGAAGGGAATTCTAGAGGTAAAACTTTCACAGTAGATATTGGGCTGACATCCCTTGTCACCCTTCAAGGTGATGTTTTTGGGTTAGAGAATTGATAAGTGGAGTTTTAACTATTTATATTTAATTTCAAGGGGAAAAAGAAGCTGTAATTTGGATTTAATGTAGTAGATTCAGGAAATGAAGGCAGGGACCAAAGTGACACTTAATATTTTCCAGGTTCAAATCAATCTTAGATTTTCATATTGTATTTTAGGTCGTGGCTTACTCTGAAAAGCAGACAAATGCTATGACTTCTTTTTCCAGAGAAATAAATGCACACTCCCAGTAACAGTGACTTTTTAAAATATAACTTTAAAACTGTAAGCAAGCAGGACGTTGTAATTAACCTTAAAATGTAACCTAAAGCAGGTTTTAAATGTAATCTTAAAAATGGGAAGTAGGCAGTGGGTGAAAAACCTTTAGTCTCACTAAAGAGCAAGATGTAAATGTAAAGTGTTTCTGGTTTGCTAATGCTGCTGTTATGCAAAATATCAGAAATGGGTTGGCTTTTATAAAGGGGGTTTATTTGGTTACAAAGTTACAGTCTGGATGCCATGAAAATGTCCAAATGAAGGCATCAATACAAGTATACCTTCACTGAAGGAAGGCCAGTGGCATCCGGAAAACCTCTGTTAGCTGGGAAGGCACGTGGCTGGCATCTGCTGATCCCAGGTTGTGTTCCAGCTCCATTCACAGCTCCTATGGAGCCTTCTTCAAAGTGTCTCTCTTGGCTGTAGTACCTCCTTCTGTCTGTGAACTCTTTTATCGGACTCCAGGGATTCAATTAAGACCCACCCTGAATGGGCTGGGTAACACCTCCATGGTAATTATCCAATCAAAGGTCTTTCCCATGTTTGATTGTGTTATATCTCCATGGAAACACTCAATCAAAGAATTCCAACCTAGTCAACACTAATATGTTTGCCCCTACAAGATTGCATCAAAGAACACGGCATTTTGAGGCACATAAAGTTTGCAGCTAAAACCTAAATAAGCTTTCATCTATGGTCCCCAGACCTCCTAAGTATGAATAAAACCTTTTCATCTATCTCCCTAGACACCTGGGGGTGGGGCACTTTCATAGGTGTTACCTAGTTCCTAAAGGAAATAGGAAATAACTAAATTACTGAAATTCTCCAAACCTTTGTTACATGTTAAATAAAATGATTTTCAACTCTTCGCTCAGCTCTAATGGGATTAGCCAATTAAAGAATCACTTTGGGGAGATTGCCCCAAACCTCCCAGATATAGAGAGCCTTTTGTCTATTAGTCTTGTTGCATAGTAACTAAATGAGTAACTTTCTTTATCTCCAATGGGTATAAAAACCAATTGAAAATTCATAGAGGCAGATTTGTGACAGCTACCCCCCCCCCGTTCTCCCGCTGGTGTAAATAAACCCTCTTTTCCTCTTCAGCCTGGTTCAGTATAACTTCTATTGGCTGGGCCGAGCAACGAACCCATATTTGGGAAGTGCCTCTTCTACAGTCACATGCAGTTTGAGTAGTTTTATGGACACTATTAAGTTAATGCAGCCTTGCCTTCCTCCTCTTCTGTGGATGTTGATTCAAATTTTTTGATAGAAAAGAACCCTAGAATGTTAAATCTTAAAGGCACTTAGAAATAATCTAGACTGGTGTTTCTCAAATTGTGGTCATGAAATCAATTGAATGACTCAAGGCTGCCATTAAAAAGAAAATAAAAAAGTAGAAAATATAAGACTATGTCATACATGCTAAGAGTCAGGTTTGATTTGTGAACCTCCTCTTTCTATTCCTATGTACTGGGCCAGACTATAAAATGCATTTTCTACTATGAGTTGAGGTTAACGCTTGAGAAACACTCCTCTATTCTGGACAAACCTCTTCATTTTATAGATGAGGAAATAGGTACTTAAAGGGTCAATGATTTGTTTAAAGGCCCCTGCCCATCTTTCATTTTAAGTGGCCTGGCCAGAACTGAACGTGTGAAAGGGGCCCTTCCCAAATCTGGGTTCGTCACCCAGTGCGGCCAATAGAAGTCACAGCAAACCAGGCTGAGAAGGAAAAGGGGTTTTTTTATGCCGGTGGGAGGACAGGGGGAAGCTTTCCCAAATCTGCCTCCCCCAAGTGATTTTTCAGTTGGCTTTTATGCAGGTTCCAAGACAAAGAGATATAATCATTTAATTAACATGCAACAAGAGTGACAGAAGGAAGGCTTAGCTACATCTGGAAGGTTTGGGGATGTCTTAAGTGGTTAAACCCATTAGAGACAAAGCGAGTTAATCATTTTAGTTAACATGTAACAGAGGTTTGGAAAACCTCAGTAATTTAGTTATTTCCTGTTTTCTTCAGGAACTGGGTGACACCTGGGAAAGGTGCCTCCTGGTGTCTAGGGAGATTGATGAAAACTCTTAATTCATATCTGGGTGGTCTGGGGACCATAGATGAATGTTTATTCAAATTTGGGTGCAGACTTTACATTTACATACTACTTCAAGACTTTATATATACATACTGCTCCTTTGTGAGATTGACAGCTTCTATTATAGTCTGTGTCCGGCTTTGAAGGTTACATTTTAAGGCTACTTTACAATTTCCTGCTTGCTTATGGTTTTAAGATTATATTTAAAAAGTCACTGTTACAGTTGTGACTTGATTGCTAATTAGCAGGGTTTTTTTTAATGGCATACTGCCAATTTTTTTTTTTTAGGGAATTATTTAAAAATATTAAATGTGACATCTGCTTCACACATTTCATTTTTTAATCCTTTATTTTCCCTGCTAAAATCATCTCAGTCATCATCCTTGACATAGTCTGTTCTTGACTTCTTTCCGAGAGAATGTACAAAATATCTTGGGCTTCTCAGATGCCTGCCTGAATCCTAGACAGTTAGGACCTAGTCAGAAGAATTTCAGGACCAGGCATGAAAGGATGTTATGTTTTATGTCCAAAACCAAATTAAATTGTTTTGAACTCTTTTTCCATTGACTCGATAATTTGATAATTGAATATAAAATGTGATGCCAGGTGTTAATACTGCATCATTGGGAAGAACTACAGAATTCTTTAGTTATCTATACTGGGTTTTCTCAAACTTGAATGTTGCCTGAATTACCTAGAGGGTCTTAAAATGCAGATTATGATCCAGAATCAGGAACTGGGGTGGGCCAATTATGCGTTTCTAACAGGCTTCCAAGTGATGCTGATGCTACTTCTGATCTTTGGACTGTACTTTGAGTAGGAAGGACCTATATTGCCTGCCTTATTGCTATGAGAAGAAAAGGTTAAAGGTAGCTCTCAAATAAGTTTTTCATTGTCTTGATTTTATTAAAAATTTTCATGGCTGTTCACATTAATTCCAAAAAAGTCATTTTACCTTCAAAAAATTGGTTTGCTTCATATAGGTAAGAGCTTACTTTAAAAACATTCATGCTCATCATCCCTCCACACATGTGAGTGATAATGTCCCTCTTTGCAGCACAGTTCTGGGTGATTTAGATTTAGCACTATTTCATTTAACTAGTATTTTTTAAGCTTTTCCACAAAAGACAGTTTTTCAGATAACTGAAATATTTAATTTTGGAAGGAGCATTTTCTAAAATATTATATAATGTTTCTTCCTTAAAACTATTACATGTACTTCACTTCTTTAACCTAGAGCTGTAAGAACCATGTTTTTTGAAGGCTTTCATGGTGAAAGGCATTGAACTGTATGTGAAATGAATAAAAATCACAAAGCCTTCTGAGTTCTTGTGTCTGCTTTTTATGCTTTTTAAACTTTTGTCCCTGTCCAACTGGGACAAAATAGTAGTTTGTCTGCCTCCAAGTGACTCGGTTCCCTTTCCATTCTTCTGGATTACTTCTAACCTGAAAAGCCAGATAACTAGGTTTGATAGAGATATGTTTGGGATTGATCCCAGTCACAAGAGCCTGCATGGTGTGGTCTTTCCTAGGAGCATCGTGGTCAGGAAGTTCTGTGACATTTGAGCAGGAATGCTACTTTGGTTTTAACCATATTCTGAATAGTTAAGGAGCTCATTTGTTTCTTCATGCCTTTCTCCGTGTGCTGTTGAAAAACAGTTTCTAAATCTTTCTCTCTAACATTGAGTGTTTAAGTTTGTTTGAAGGCAATTAAGAAGTGTGTTTGTGGTGTATATGTAAGTATGTGGTCGCTTTGCAACTGAGAATACAATAATTGTAACAAATTGTACATCAGTGTCCATCTAAAGTGGAGATAGATAACCTTATGCTGAAGTCGTACACACAGTACATCATGCGGTAGCTTTACAAACTGCTTTAAGGAGAATAATGATGACAATAAAGAGGATATGCCTTGGTTCAATTTACTGATTTAGAGTCCTAGGGAGATAAAGGCTGATTTCTGGTGTATTATCTCTAGTAGATTTCTAGTTACAATAATAACAATAGTAACTCCCATTTTTTGAGCCCTCACTTTGTCAGGCACTCATTATTCAGACTATTGTTGGGCAACAAACAGGGCCTTGGCAATGAAGGGTAAATTTGATTGGGGGAGGGGTAGCAAATGGCTGCTACACTTTGGACAAATGAAAATCATCCAATAGACTTAAATCTTATTAATCCCTCTTTACAAATAAATAAGTACATGTGGAACCTACAGCAGGTGTTTTTGTTTTTTTCTTATTCACCAAAGCTGGATATAAATTGCTGGAGTAGTCACATCTGTGAAAACCACATAGTAGCTTTACTCCTCCCATTCAGAGCAGAGGGAACCTGATGCATTTTCAGCAGGCAGCATCAGAACAGTTATCACTTTGAAAAGCCTTATTATTGCTTTGTGTTAAAGTTGTGGATTATATTCTTTAAAATTATGCCAAGGCTAAATGCAACCATAACATTTAAGTTGACATTTGAGAGATCCTGCACAGGGCTCCATCGGACATATTTTTAGTGAATTGCAGCCTTTAAACACTGATTACCAGTTTTGTTTCATTTGAATCTTATTTTTGCATTTAGAATTTGTCTTCTGTTTCAATGCAGCTATGCATACTCGTATAAATGTTTGTTTAACAATATTTTGTGATCTGGGACTGTTGTCAAAGATCAGTATAGGAGCTAGAAACATGGGGAGGTAAACTTGAATGCATGACCTTATTTCTCTTGTTTTGCACTAGAATATACTTGTATTCAAAGAGACTGAAAAAAGAGAAACATAGCCTCCCTCCCTTTTAAGCTATAATAAATGTGTTTAGTATGATTTTGCTATTAATCATCGCTTTTAGCTTTTAAACTGGGGTCTACTGAAGTATTCAAAACTAGATGCTACCAGGAAAAAGATTATATTAGAAATGCAGAGTAGATACCAGTTCCTACCCTTTGTTAACTGATCTTGCTTGTTTCACTGGGGGAAAAAAATGAACTGAAGAGAAATCTGTGAACATAAACTCTTCCTTTCCTGTTTTCAAGTATGTTTCATATGTTGTTTATCTATTTTAAATATACAGCAGGCAAGGGAATGCAACTGCTGTTCCTTTAATATCCGAACTGTGCACGTTACAATAGGTGTCACTGTTTTGCTCGGTCCAATCGTGATTGGTGACTTCAGCCATTGGCTCCCGGCACTGGCTGTCTGACTCCATCTGCAGGGCTGTAATACCTACTGGATCCATTCACCACACAACTTCAGCCGGCTCCACAGACCCGCGCAGCTCCAGCCCAGCTTGCTTACCTAATTCAGAAAGCCAGTGCTGCGTCTCTGTATCTGTCATCTTTGCTCAGTGTAGCATTTTCAGGTGATCTAGAAAACTGGGTGATTTTTATGAGCAAATAAGAGAAACAGGAATCATGATGGGGATGTATTTAACAGACCAAGTACTGGACAAAACTTAAAGCCAGTTTCTATTCAACATAGTGAAAAGGTCACCTTGCCTGGCTGAGAAAAGAAGCAAAATCCAGTTTGTTGGTTTCTGTTAACTTCTTAGCTTGTGCTAGCCTCTTTTTCCTTAATGTTTGCACCAATTTGGGATATCTATCTATAAAGAGATATACTGTACTCATGGTAGATGACAAGGAAAAGAACATGAAATGTCTCACCTTCTTCTTGATGCTTCCAGAGACGGTAAAGAACAGGTCCAAGAAAAGCTCGAAGAAAGCTAATACCAGCAGCAGCAGCAGCAGCAAGTTGCCCCCAGTTTGCTATGAAATTATTACCTTGAAGACTAAAAAGAAGAAGAAGATGGCTGCTGATATATTTCCCCGTAAAAAACCTGCCAACCCCAGCACTGCCACTGTCCCGCAGTACCACCAGCAGAATCTCAGTAACAACAACCTTATCCCAGCCCCAAATTGGCAAGGTCTTTATCCCACCATTAGAGAAAGGTAAGTACCGGGCCAGCATATTTACCTTAAAAGTTTTCCTGTGTTGAAGTTTCTGCTTTCTACAATCTGTGATGTATTTTTAACACAAATCTGTGTTTCCTCTTCTCAGAAGCTTTATTGGTAATGGGAAACTGCCTTGTATCTTTTCCAAAACAGTACAGCTGTTTTCCTCTTAGAAAAAAAAATGTTTTTACAAGCTGTACCTTTTTAACCACAGGGTTGTATCTGGGCCTTAGAAGATAGAAACCTTTTATTTGTCCTTCAGCCTTATGGAAAGTTTGGAGAACTTTTTTCCCTTTTAAGTTGCTTATTTCCCTTGCATTTGCAAAGATTACAAACACGATTGTTTAGTTAGATCTTTTATTTGTTGTTTTGCCCTGACGTTATTAAGGCGTTGCTTAATTTTCAAGTCTTTTGCGGGTTTTCTTTGTGGGGGGGGGGGGGGGGGCGGGTATTAAAATACCGGCTACTATGAATTAATGAATTGCTTCTGTATTTATAGAAATGCGGTGATGTTCAATAATGATTTGATGGCAGATGTACATTTTGTGGTTGGGCCACCAGGTGGGACTCAGCGGTTGCCAGGACACAAAGTAAGCAACAGCTGCATTACCGGTTTAGACCCAAGATTTACAAAGAGGGACTCTCCCCGGGAGCTTGGAAGTTGGTGTGGGCAGCTTGCCGATGGCAGGCAGTGCATGTTTTGCCTGATCACAGGGAAAGCACAGCCTTGTCCAGGGAACCTCGGCTATGCTAAATGTTTTCTTTGTCTCCTTCTACCTTGCTTTATGTATCCCACAAAAAAAACATGCTGTCTTAACTCTCCAGTCGTAGGCTAAGATCTCTGGAAGTTGTGACAGGCTAGAAAAGTAGTATGTTTACCCTTCCCCTAGAAATCAGTTGGATAAGCTTTTTATTTTATCTGTTTATTTTTGTAATGAGGGACTTTGCATATTAATCTCTTAAAGCCTCAAGGTAATTAGCATCGTAGAGACTATTTGACATGAACATCTTAGGCTTCCACGGTAAGATATACCAGACCTTGACTTCGCAAAGGAGCAAGTTTAGGTGCTCTGTGTCCACCAAACCCAGTTGCCTGGAGTTGGTTGTCTAGATTGATTTTCTGAAAATGCTTTCAAGTTAGCACATGAAATAAGATTTCCCTTTCTCCACAGTATGTTTTAGCTGTTGGGAGCTCTGTGTTCCATGCAATGTTTTACGGAGAACTTGCTGAGGACAAAGATGAAATCCGTATACCAGATGTCGAACCTGCTGCTTTTCTTGCTATGCTGAAGTAAGCATCGTTCGTGTGGGAATGTGTTTATGCTATATTTATACTCTGCTGGTTTTACAGTTAAATGGAAGTTCTGTGTAACAGAAAAGGAAAGCACCAGTGAAGAAAGAGGGTGCTGCTTACCTTGTAAATGATTTTGGAGAAAACTACTATGCATCTTTCAGTGGAAAGTGTGCGGAATACTGCAGGCATTTATAACCACACGTTGACATGGGATTTGGGGACAAGTGGCAAGTTTAGTGATTTGCTTTTTAATGACTTAGGATGGAAGAAAAATAACTTTCCAGTGTAGACATAATCTAATAGAGCATGTTTTCTGTGAAGGCACCGTGAAGAAATCTTTCAGGAAATGTTACATTTTTACTTCACAATTCCAGAAATTACTTTGTGTAAGTAGCACCAGTTAGGAGATTTTTGAGTTTTCTAAGAGTTATTGTCTCTCTGTCAGCAAATGCAAAATGTATTGTCTGTTGAAATAATCTGGTCTTCATGCACACATACACAACAGTCTCATATAAAATCAGACATCCTTTCTGAAGGGTAAGCATTTGTGTTTGATAGTAGAGGAGAGATTTTTGAAAGATATGAATAGGTAGTTACCTGTAGTTTTATATGATCTTATGCAGGAAAACTTTTAAGTGCAAATGTAGAAATGGAAAGCTCTAAGATACATTATGTATTTATGAAAAAATAGCTTTATATTTTCCAGAATCCAATAAATGTTAACCAGGTAAATAGAATCGGCTTCTTTACCAGGTACTGGTGTTATGCAAATTGATCATCTCCAATGTGATTAAAATTGAATAATTTTTCTAAATAATATTTATATGATTTTTCTAATTCTTTATTATACCACACCAAAGTATATCAGAGTCCACAGTTCCCTGGAATCAATACAATGTTTGTTGAAAAAATTACTCAGTGGGTCAAGAAGCTGGACAATAATCCCACAAATGGTGAAAATGTAAATATATGTTGTCCCGTGCCTACTGAACAAAAAAAGCATCATAGTTAGTCCTAGAACTTAAAAGTATTTAATTCTTTATTCATATTCTAGTTTTGCAGTCTAATTGCAGCTGATTAGAACTCGTGTGTTAGGAGGTGGGGAAATTAAAGGCAAGGGAGCATGTGAAGTACCAAAGCGTAAACTAAATCGCCACTTTAGCGCATCCAGCACTTTGTGACCTTTGTGATCTTTTAGAAATATATGTGCAGAAACCAATTTTACTAACAAGGATCTTGTGTGTGCGTGTGTTTTCCCAGTGAAGCCACAGCTTTGTGATTTTGATGATGTTATCTCTGGCTGAGGAGAATACTAGCACTAGTTCAGCATTTTGGCTTCACGGCAGTCAAGTAGAGTGTTGTGTCATTCCAGATATATACGTAATTAGGAAACATGAGCAAGAATCCCAAAGAATTACATTTCACCGAGTCACTTGATTTGTCCTTTGACAAGCATCGTATCTCAGAAATGTTTTGCCTACAATATATATTAATACAGCTTTTTAAAATTATACATATCATTCATATAATGTAAAAATCAGAAATATAGTAATGTGCCATTTATCGGGTTGTAGTTGATCAGTGCCACGTTATCATCTGATATAGTAGCGGCTAGACTTTCCTCACCCCAGTATTGTGGGTGATTAACCAGTGTCCCTGAAAAGGGGGTTGTCAGGAAAACTGTTGCCCACTTGACAGTTACAGGGTAAGAACTATGAAGTGCTGCCAGGCTCTGGGGCCCCCCACCCACACCAGGGCCTTTCAGAGCATCACTGAGCCGCAGTCAGAGCGTCAGGCAGCCTGGCCAGTGGTAGCTGACTTCACCCACTGGAGAAGAGAAGGGGCTTCCTGGGAGTAAAAACACAGGGTCTGTATATGATTGTGGAAGTTTTTCTCATTGCCATTCTTGTGTTTTTGCATTTTCTTACAGAAGGTTTTGCTAATTTCTCAAGTTATGTGTTTCACTAAGGTGAAATATGATAACTAAAAGGAAAACTTCAGAGCAAGTAATTACACCCCTTAGCTAGAAAAATTTTAAAATTGTTGTCATTGTATGTTTTTCATCCATATGTAGGCCTTTCGGTTTATCTCTTATATCATCTATAGCAATCTAAAAGAAGCAGGTGATTTCTACCTTTACCTACCATTTTGGGAGTCTGCCACAGTCCCGCATGCCAAGAAGTGTTTCCTCTCCAGAAATAGAAACAGTTCATACTAGCAAAGAAATAAGTGCACATTTAAGTTTTCCTACTTTGTCTTTTAATAAAGTTTATCTGGAAATAATATTTTCTTTCATTCTGAAGGTAGACAGAATGTGTGGGGAGAGAAGGAAGAGTTTAGAGTTAAAAAAACAAAGGCCAGTTCTAAAACCTGTGTTGAGTTTTCTCCCAAGTGAACTAGACTATAGCATCAGAGTCCATATTTGATAATTCACTGAACTCAGAAATACTTGAGCAATGTTTTATTCAATCTCAGGTTTTGTTTTGTATTTAGGAAAAAATCCAAATCAGTCTTAGTTTCTACCTGAACACAGAAAAATTTTAAGATTAAAACATGTATATTGTTCCTAAACATAGGGGGACATTCTCTGATTAAATATATTATAGGTAATAGAATTTGGAATTTTTTCCCTTAATATTGACTTTCTGATATACAGTTCTTTCTCAAACAATTCTAGTGTCTTCTGTTTTTGCTGAGAAGCCACCAAATGCAGCTTATAAAACAGGCAAGAATGGTAACACAAAGTTAATGTCTTTAATTATAATACAAACTTACTACTGAGTTCAGATGTTAATAATTTATGAATAATATTTCAGATGTTTCTTTAATCCCTAAAAAACTTTGTAGTAATTGTCACATAAGAAAGATAATTTTCTTGGAACTAATTTGCAAGTCACTGCAACTCTTCATGCTGGATGCTCTCATTTTTTTATGGGCTCTGTGCTTTCTTTCAGATATATCTATTGTGATGAGATTGACTTGGCTGCTGACACAGTGTTGGCCACTCTTTATGCTGCCAAAAAGTACATTGTCCCGCACCTTGCCAGAGCTTGCGTTAATTTTCTGGAGACCAGCCTGAGTGCCAAAAATGCCTGCGTGCTCCTCTCCCAGAGCTGCCTGTTCGAGGAGCCAGACCTGACCCAGCGCTGCTGGGAGGTGATCGACGCCCAGGCCGAGTTAGCACTCAAATCCGAAGGGTTCTGTGACATTGACTTCCAGACACTAGAAAGTATCCTCCGCAGGGAAACTCTGAATGCCAAAGAAATTGTAGTTTTTGAGGCAGCTCTCAACTGGGCTGAAGTCGAATGCCAGCGACAAGATCTAGCCTTGAGCATTGAAAATAAACGCAAGGTCCTTGGCAAGGCGCTTTACTTGATCCGGATACCCACGATGGCCCTCGATGATTTTGCCAATGGTGCTGCACAGTCCGGAGTTTTAACTCTCAATGAGACCAATGACATCTTCCTCTGGTACACTGCGGCCAAAAAGCCTGAGTTGCAGTTTGTGAGTAAAGCCCGCAAGGGCCTAGTCCCCCAGCGCTGTCACCGTTTCCAGTCTTGTGCCTATCGGAGCAACCAGTGGCGCTACCGGGGTCGCTGTGACAGCATCCAGTTTGCGGTTGATAAAAGAGTGTTCATCGCCGGCTTTGGGCTGTATGGCTCCAGCTGCGGCTCTGCAGAATACAGTGCTAAGATTGAACTCAAGAGGCAGGGCGTGGTGCTGGGGCAGACCCTGAGCAAGTACTTCTCAGATGGCTCCAGCAACACCTTCCCCGTGTGGTTCGAGTACCCCGTGCAGATTGAGCCGGACACGTTCTACACAGCTAGCGTGATCCTGGATGGCAATGAACTCAGCTACTTTGGGCAGGAAGGCATGACCGAGGTTCAGTGTGGCAAAGTGACCGTCCAGTTTCAGTGCTCCTCGGACAGCACCAATGGCACTGGAGTGCAGGGAGGGCAGATCCCCGAACTCATATTCTATGCTTGAAAACCCTCTTCCTGAAGCAGAGGTTGCTGTGAGGGTCACATCTGGTTCCTACTTGCTCGATGCTTAGCTCATCTGCAAATATGTGATCAGCGCAGGTAATTTGTAATCTGTGAAGCTGTAGGCAGTTTCTGATTTCTTTTAACCTTTTAATTATGTACAGGCAAAAAAGCAGCTTTCAGCTTTTAACTGTATGCTTAACAGAGCCAGGTTCTTAAGGCTTCATTATTTTCAGAGTCGCGTCTATACACCTAGAGAGATTTTGTGCTCTTCCAGCCTCCTCACTGACCTCCCAAGTTTTGTTCCTTTTAAGAAAAATTTTGGATCTCCAATTTTGTTTTGGGCTTTATTTTGATGAGTAGAAATAAATAGCCAAAAATAATAATGAGAAGAGTTATTTTTAAACAGAAGCCAATCCCCCCTCCCCCCCAAAAATGATAAACCTCAGTTTACAATTTTGAAAGAAGTTTTGCTTCATACTAAGTAATATACAGAAAGTAGATTTGTAAAAGAAAAAAAAAGTCATGTTTGGCCTTTATTTTGTTCTTTTTAACTTTTTTGCTTTGGGCCTTTTTTTAAAATCCTAAACTCATGCTATTTTTGCATATTAAATGCTACAGTTTCAATGGAAACTAGGAAAAAGAAGATAAGAAATTGGATGTTTGTTTAGGCCATGACTTCTGCAATAAGCAGATTTATATTCTTTTAGTTTAGGAGACAAAATATTAAAGTCAGAAACTTCCTTTACAAGTAACTAAATTACAAAATTGTATTGTTAGTAGAAAAAAGTTGCTGGCTGTTAATCTCAACTAAAACAGTTTTAAAAAGAAGCCTATTTCAGTGCCCATAAATAAAGTTTTATTAGAACACACAGTCAAAACTGTAATTCTTTTTGACACAATGAATTGTATGAAGCACTCAATTTCAATCCCTTGGGACAAGAGGTTTGAAAAAATAATTTGTGTTTCACCCATGTGAAGGACTAGTAAATCATTTTCAAATTGGGGGGAAAAGAAGGACCATAAAAAAGTCCCATACTACAAATATTTTACTTGATGACACATTATAATACATAGTTTGAAAAAGCCAAACTATTTTCTCCCCATTTAGCTTCTTGATCCCCACTATTTGGTTGTTTTTATAAGTCGTACTGTATAGAATTCCTATTCCCTTTATCCCTTTAAGAAAGGACCAAACAGTTCTTTGGATGAGTGGAATAACAGTTTTGTAGCACTGTATGTTAATGTAATAAGATACTTTTATTCATTGATTTTTTTTTTTTTTTTTTTTTTAATCTGAAGTGTACTTTACCTGATCTACTTTGACCACATACTATCTTCTTGGTTAATTATAATTCTGTCCTGTTCCTAGACTGCTAGAATTGGTCCTCTAGCTATTTCAAAGTGCCAGTATATGCCTGCAGGGTTTAAAAAATAATGGTCTGGAGTGATACACTTCATTATACCTAATATTCACTGCGTCAACATCACATCCAGCTTTCATTTGTCCATGGATGATGTAAGCAAAGGAGGGAAACGTTCATCAAAAAATTCTCCTTCAGGAATGGCTTGAGATGGTTTAGTGCCTATGACCCTGGCAGTGTCCAGATGTTCACTTCTAGGTGAAGTATCCATGTGTTTTCTGGGCAGCTTTTCTGCTCAGCATGATCCTGAGGTCGCTTCCCCCACCACCCAAGAGTGTGGTCCCTGGCCGCCTCCTTCTCCCGCTCTGCAAGCCTGAAGCTGGCTTGTCTGGAGCCAGGAGCTAGTCCCGGGGTGTGTGTGTGCGTGTGCGTGCCCATGAGCACGCAAGAGCGTTTGCCGACTCAGGAATTGTCTCCTCCCTGCCTGGCTGGTGAGAGATGGGGCAGAAATGGTTCCCCTGTGGCCCCAAAGGCCCCAGGGAGTGGCTGCCCTTCCCTTACTCACTGTGCTTCAGGGCCACTTCTTCCTCTGTAGATGTGGGCTCGTTGCCTTTGGCTTGAAGGTGGAGAACACTGGTTCATGGAACATTTTTCTAATCACCTTTGCCATTACCTAGGTCTGTTAGCATAGATGTTCAAAAACTGTTCCTGGTGATTATAGAGGAGTAGTTCCAGGATAACTTTACAAAATGATCTAGCAATGACTTCATATTAATAGTTTTGGCAAAGCATTGATGCAATAAAGGTACATTTTCAATTAAAAAAAAATAATTCCACAAAGGATTTTGTTTTTAAAGCGTAAACGTTTCAGTAACTCATAACTACCATGCAAATTGGTAGACTGTATACCTGATTAGAAGACACTCATATTTAAGCCAGAGGAGAAGAAACTTAGCACTAATTTCATCGTATCAGTGTCTTGAGGTGAGTGTGATGACCTTAGATGGGGGTTGTTCCCTCAGGAACACTCCCTGTCAGTGCTCCCATTAGCTGGCTGCTTTCCATGTGGCCGGGGATGCGATCCTGTACCCTGGGCATAGACGAACTTAATGCTGTCTCAATTACTATCACTTGAAAAGGGAGGGCGCCTCCACCGCCTGATTGGCTGGTGCCGAGAGCTGTGTGTTAAATTTGAAAATTAAATTTAGAACAAGAATTTTTCTATTTCAAACCCTGTTCTCCCTTCTGCATTTTTGACAAAATGAAATGAAGACTGATGTATTTGCTTTATTTTGGGGGGTACTCTCCAATTTTGTAGCTTTTAAAACTAGAAACCATTTTTCTGAGAAGGCAGGCAATTCTAGCATATAAACACAATTTATTATTAAACAGAATACGCTGTAGATGCTTTTCTCAATTTATCTGGCTGTCTCTGTCATTCTTAATACTGGGGGTAAAGGATAGCTAGGCTAGCAGGTCTAATGTAACATTCTTTAAGTATATCTTAAAATAGTATTTAAGTAAATGGTCTAATTTCTGCATAATTATTGCACTGAACTGTCTCTTTGTTGTTAATGTTTTTTAAGGTGTTTAAATAAGCTCAGCTAATTTCAGGATCCTGTAGCCACTTGTGCATCAGGGTGCTTGAATTTAGTAGCTTACAGCATTATTTATGAAGGAAAAATATATAAATATGAAGTACCTCATGTTGAATGTTATTGTACTGTATTTTTAATGTAACAGTGCAGATCTTGTTAGACACATGAATGTGTATAATCACATTAAATACAAATAAAATTAAACTGGTTCATAGATTTGTTTTCCTTAGCATTTTTGTGGCTCCCTTGAAAAATAAAAAAGGATTAATTCTGCCACTACATTTTACATTGATGGTTTCACAAGAGCATTTGTTAACTAAGTATTCAGGTATCTTTGATCCCTAAAACAGTAAACAAAAAAAAAAAAAAAAAAAAAATTGAGGCAAAGCATAAGAGAACAATGAATATGTTAATCAATTGCATTGTTCAAAGCCTGACTGTTAAGCTAATGAGAGGAAGTGAATGGATGCATTTATATTCCTTTTATGGAATTTGTGGTTGGCTGGCCTTCTAATGCTATGGCTGCCGAGTTGTCTGTGCCTATCACTATACTAAGGGGGTGTTGATAATGAATAACCTCTAGATTTAGACGTGACAACTGCTGCTTGTTCCTGCTGTTTTTTAATAGCTTATGTATAGGAATAAACAAATAAAGAAATAAAATACCTTATGAAAATTTTGAATATAAGTTTTTCAACTAGTTTTCCATTATGTTTCCCCATATCGAGTATATATGTATGTGTGTACACACATCTACACACATGCATGCACACATGTAATTATATACTTACATGTACATACTTTTTTTCTCTGCAGCTTTCTGGTGCTTTTCTACTGGAGTGTGTTGTGAACCTCTTGTATATTTGCTTACCCACTTCACCTACTCAGAGTTCAGTTTCTATAGTATACTCAAAAGATTTTGTTAATTTTGCAAAGAATAAGGGAAATGTAACCATGTATTCTCAACTTAGTCAGAGATACAACCTGAATCTCAAAGATCTTTAATCCAGGAAAGTCTTAAGCATTGTCTCTTCTCTGTTACTATTGAAACTTAATTCATACATGTTTCTTTTCAGGATCCCAACACAATTGGGAATGATCTTCTCTTGTTGGGACTTATGAGTCAACTTGTCACTGAAATTACACTTTCGTCCCAGTTGACTATATGGCATGCCTGTGAATGCCACAGACTTAACCTTGGGAGAATACTGGAAGGGGGAAAGCATTCCTGAGGAATTAAATGATATAAAACTTAGAGGCAGAACCCAGCAAATGGCCCTCAAAACCTGTGGTTATTTAAAGTGTTGTTAGAGCAGAGCTTTGAGTGCCTTGGAGATGTTTCAGTGGAGGATTATCACACTTTTGGATTCCTAAATAATAATTTCAACTATTTTGTGGAGCCATTTACATTTATTGACCGACTTACTCCCTTTGCACAACACTTCATGTTACCTTCCACTTTGCAGAGTGTATTACTTAGCACAACTAATACTGAGGAAAGTTTTCAAAATTAGATATTTGCCATTTATTTTATAAGTACTTGTGAAAAAAGTTTCTCAACGAAGAATTGCTAAGTAGTTGGAAATTTTGTGAGGATGTGATGAAGATGGTGGTTGGTGCCATCATTTGCCAAGCAGTGTTAGATGCTAGCAACTCTAGACTGATCTCTGAAGAATGCTGGGGTACATTTTCCATCTTAAGCCTTTCCCCTCTGCTGCATCTTCTGAAGCTGTTTTTTTTTTGGGGGGGGGGAGCAGGGGAAAGTGTGTAATTCCAATTTTGCAGACCCTAAATATCCTTATGATTGTTTTTTATTTGCCTGTTTATTTAAATCACCAATGGACAGCAGTTTTTACTAGCAGATGCTGCTATTTTACATTCTGCGATCTAAAAAGTCCCTAATTTCAAGATACCCAGATAAGCAAGACAGCCCACTCTTTTACTTTGTCAAAACTGTGCTTTAAATAAATCTGTGTATAGGACATTAGGACATAAAGTGAAGTTACCTGTTAGACTTCTATCACTTAAACATTAGTTTACTCTTTATGTACTGATTTCCCTAACGCTTAAACACTAGTTTACTCTTTAGTTACTGATTTCCCTTTAAGCTGTTGTTGTTAGTATCTAGGTGAAGTGGTATAAACAGAAGGTGTGTGTAAAAAGTTACTTTAAGGAGTAAGTCCCTTTTTATGTCATGTAATAACAGTATGGAAACTCATTTAAAAATTAAGGCATACTCTTGTTTGTGTAACTTTGTCGAACAGTTTTATATTTAATAGACAATATCTTTTACTTCATTTTGTTTTAGAGAAGTGAATTACACCTGGAAAAAATTAAAAATAAATCATACTAGTGGACTTGTTAATTTTAACAGGATGTGCTATAATAAATCTTGATGAGTAACATATAGCATAAAGACTGTTTTGTGAGAAACAAGAGAAGTCTGAGATGTTTTGATATGTAGCAGTCTTTATTGTGGCTGTACAATTTGCATTTTCCTTCCTAAACTACTGTGTTCAAAAAGTAGTCAAAAGAAACATAATGACTGTTTAAGGAAGCTGCAGATATTCCAAGCTTGAAGCAGAGTACCACCTTTTGCTTTACAGTAGACTACGTAGAAATGTATATTGAAAGGCATTCTATGCATCTGACATAAGATTTTTGGTTTGGGGCTTGTCTTAACCAGCTCTCAACTTCTAAATTATTTCAGCACCCCTTATGATACTGTAGAAACACTCAAAGTCTATGAACTTTAACCAATTTAAAATTAAAAGTTGTCATAGTTCTTCATTCATAAAGAAAATTTCCAATTCTAAGAATATTTGGAGGCATTAATGGGCTAAAGAATATGTATAGTATTTCTTAGATTATTTGGCTCCCCAGATAAGACTAGGAGAAGGTTTAAATGAATCATTCAATTAATTCAAAGGATTAACCCAATGTTCATTCACTCAGTGACCATTTACTGATCCCTTGCTTCATCCTGACAGTAAGCAAGGTGCTGGGGAGGCTGAGATGGTGATCCGTGGTGTGTGGTGGTCGTATTTGGTAGGTGGGGCCTGAGAACTTGTCCGTCTGATGGACTTCTGGATGATGTGGATGCTGTCTGTGTGCCGATCACACTTTTGAGTTCCACTGTCTCCGGTGCGTGGTGTGTTGAGGAGGGAGCTGTACAGGGAGAAATCACTAGTACTAAGGGGTAGCAGAGAAAGGCCCTTGGTTATTCCAGGAGCACTGAACAAGAGCATCTAGGTCAGCCTTGTGGGCAGGGTGGGAAACAGCAAGTTTCCTAGAAGAAATGATGCTTGAGCTGGGTTTGAAGAACACGTTAGAATTACTGGGTGAGATTGAGATGTGAGTTGTGGGGGGAAACAGAGTGTAGGGAATTCCAGAAGAGGAATGGAATGGCAGAGCTCAGTAAGGTTCAAATAAAGGGTGTATGTAGGAGAATGAGGCCACCTACCCACTGAGGCCAGGCAGGGGGCAGGGTAAGGAACTGGGCAGGTGCGTGAAGCCCTTCGTGGATTAGGCTAAGTTATCTTTCCTTCACCTTGAAGAAACAGGAACTTTGTGGTTTATAAATATCCTTTCTGCCAAGGATCAATTGGATCAGGCTGGAGACGAGAGGAGCAGTCAGGACTGTGAGAACAAAGCAAGCAAGGACTAAATGAGACCACTGAATGGAGAGAAGGATGAAGACTCTGGAAACATGGAGAAAAGATCTAACAGCCGGTTTAAAGCGAGCTTGCTGAAGTTGGAATGAAAACTCTTGCCTTACATTTATCCCTATGGAGGGGGAAAAAAACAGTATTTACTCCACCATCCTCTGCAGAGAGCCAGTTTATAGATACCCACCCTTGATTCTATCCTTAAATTTAAAAAAAAGTTAACACACTGTAGTGGTTAATAGCTCAGAATCTGGAGCAAGGCTACCTGGATTTGAAGCTTGGCTCTAGCCGCATGTGGCACCAGGCGAGTTCTTTAACCTCTCCAAGCCTCAAGAAAGATGGCATTAAAAAAAAAAAAGATGACGTTAATAATGGTGGCTTCATAGGATTTTTATAACAGACAACTAATATTTCTTAAGCACTTTAACAGTACCTAGCAAATGGGAAATGCCCAGTAACTACTAAGTGAAATAGAAGATAAAAGGCCACAAATTAAACTCATGCACTTTCCTCAGGTGCATTTATTAGAACCAGTTTACTTTTAGTTTACACATACTTTTAACAAGGTGTTAATGCAAACAATTAAAAAGCAAAATAGAAGAGTCATTTTGTTGCTTTTTTTTAACTCTCTGATCAATAGCTAGAGAGTATATAAAGTTATACAAAGAAATGTATTGTTGAGGAACTCTCATATTCTAATCCAGTTTCTAATAAGTATTTCAATTTTGTCATGTTAATGAGAGATAATTTATTCTAATGTGGATGGATTCTAGCACATCAGATGCCTTTTATGCCAGGGAATTATCTGGGATTTTTAAAAGCTGAATGTGTGTGTGCATACTGAGTTTTTCAGACTCTTCAAAGATGTTTTCCAAGAGTAGTCTATTTTGCAGGAAAGGAATATTCTCTTCACTAGTTCTGCTAGAGTATGAATAAGCTCCTTTTTCTTTACCTACAGTCTTAGATGCTTTTGGATATAGCCTCTTCTAAAAGTATTATGGAATTAAAATCAGTGTTAACAATGAAATGATTTGGTGTGTGTTGGAAGTAGGTTTGACCTTTATAATGAGTGACGTGAATAGTACAGGGAATATTTTTATTCAAGAAATATATTTATTTCTCAGTCCACAACCCCATTGTTGTTGGCCCTTGACCTCCTGCTGGGGATTGAATCATGTCCCCCACCATGTTCTAACATCTAATCCCGTGGGCATGAAGCCATTTGTAAATAGGATCCTTGAAGATATTATTAGTTCAGGTGTGGACTCATTCCTGAATAGGATCTTCCAAGATCCTGTTTAGAAGAGGCCAAATTGAATCAGGGAAAGCCTTAATCCATGTGACTGGAATCTCATAAGGCAGGGAAAATTCAGCAGAGCCAGAAGTCAGTGACAACCAGAGGAACAGACAGAGAGAGAGAGATTGCCATGTGACAGGATTGCTAGAACGCGACAGACTCCAGGAGAAGGCAAGTCCTGTGATTACTTTGATCTTGGATTGTAGCCTCCAACTATGAGACAGATTCCTCTCATGAGACTGGGTAATGGTGATGAGAACTTAAACTGGTGGCATGATCAAGTGGACGAGAGTGTAACCAAGAGCTTTGCCTACATCAGGGGTTCTCAACCTTTCAAGTGCATCAGAATCAGCCCCCCACTCCCTCAAGCTTCATATGAATGAAG
The DNA here is from genome assembly GCF_015220235.1 of Choloepus didactylus. Classification (NCBI taxonomy): domain Eukaryota; kingdom Metazoa; phylum Chordata; class Mammalia; order Pilosa; family Megalonychidae; genus Choloepus; species Choloepus didactylus. The sequence goes on along the minus strand of NC_051325.1, from coordinate 22,879,607 downwards.
GTGACTGACCCCATCCTCAGACCTCCTCAATGAGAATTTGGAGGCTGAGGCTGCTGAAGGTTTATTTTGCGAAACAGGAGAATCAGCAAGAAAAAGGGAAAAGGGACTAGAAATTAACATCCAGGGTGTCAGAGAACTTGTCAGCTAAGGTTCCAGAATTGGTTCAAGACCTGGGTGAGCCTGCAGATGGACATCTGTGGGGAAAGCAACAGAAGGGATGTGTCTTAGTGTTCCAGGGCTGCTATGACAACTTTGGGACTCACAGGGCACCTACTTGCAAAAGCATTTGTGATCCTCAAACTCAAAGCATAAACTTCCCAAATATACATTCAGTGGGTGTGATGGTTCTAAACTGTGTGTATCCCAGAAAAGGATGTTCTTAAAGTTAATCCGTTCCTGTCGGTGTGGACCCATTGTAATTGCGAACTTTTGATGAGACTACCTCAGTTAAGATGTGGCTGATCTCAATCAGAATGGGTCTTAATCCTTTTACTGGAGTCCTTTATAAGAAGATGAAATTCAGACAGGAAAATAAAAAGTCACAGAGGAAGTAGCCAGAAGCTGAAATCAGTGGAACCCAGAAGAGAAGAGAGAGACCAGGAGATGCAACCAGGTGTCTTGCCATGTGACAAACTAAGGACCAAGGATCATTGGCAGCCAGCCACAGAACACTGGTCCTCAGGAAGAAAGCATCGCCATGATGACTCCTTGAATTGTACTTTCTTTTAGCCTCAAAATCCTAAGCTAATAAATTCCCATTGTTGGTATTTTCTTGAGCAGCCTAGGAAACTAAAACAAGAAATCAAGAAATTAAATTAACTCTTTTCTGTAATTGCAAAGAAATATCTGCCTTTTCAGTTAAAGTTATTCAATTGATAAAACCAAGTCACACTCCGTAATGAGCTTTTGTGGGTTTGCCAAGCCTTTTGCCAGAGTCCCATGAATGATGGTCTCTGGTCTGTTCCTTGGGGCTCTTTGGCCTCTGGACTTCCAGGACAGCACAGAGTGCAGGGCAAACCTGCATGGTCCATGGATGAACAGTGACGTGAGAATCCAGGCCATCCCTGACCGCTCTCCCTGGAGTGCTGCCTTTAGGACTTGCAGTAGCTGGAAAAATGTGCAGGCTTTGTCCTTCACCAGAAAGAACACAGGCCCACTCACGGTGTCCACTGACATACCTGGAGTCCGGAGGATGGTCTGGAGCTTTCCTCACTGTTCCGCTGTGGCCACACCTCAGGCCGGGTGAAGTAGGCTTCCTATGGGAGCCTGAGGTCCTCTCGGCTTGCCCTCTTCCCTCCTTCCATTTCTTCCCTTCCTTCCTCGATGGCGTCATCCCATGGCTGCTCACTGGGCTCCAGCTATAGCCCCAGAGCTTGAGCAGCCTGTCCTGTTTCCTGCCCCACCTTTCTCTTGCTAAAAGGCTTTCAGCTCTCACAGCTAGAAGACCACAACAGATGGGAAAACTGGGAGGAACAGAAGGGTTGCAAGAGCCCCTGGATGCCATGTTGTCACACCAATGGCAATGGGTGGGAACAGAGAGGCAAATATGGCCAGTTCACCCCGGCCATGACCCATCAACAATAATCAGAAAGGACAAGAAAAGTGGCTTCTGGCAGCCTAAATAAATAAAGCGAGCCAGTTGTCAGGGCTCTGCCACATGACTGCCACTTACCCAAGTGCCTTGCAGTCTTTCCAAACACTTCCTAAGATGCACATTCTGGTGTGCCCAGAATGAAGTCTTCTGTAGGTCATTATCGAAATGGTTTCTTGTCAATACTGTGCCTGATTGGGAGTAGCTCTCAGAATCATCGACTTCTCTTTTCAGGGGAAGCTTTGTAACCACTTTCTGCTGCCCTGTCCTTTCGTACCTACCCCAAAAGGCTGTGTTAAATTGGTGTCCCTTTCCAGTTTCTTCCCTGAAGTGTTTTCCATGCTGGTTAACACTGAAAACATTTGCACAATAATTGAGGGAATAGAGTGCTCAAACGTGAAATAGTGAAAACCAATAACTTAATAAACAGAATGAATTTATCTTCAGATGTCCATTGTGGATGATACAAAGAAGGATGGACCTCATTAAAGTAGCAAAATAAATGAATACAACTAAGGAAATAAAAGAAAAGTAAACTCAAAACTAGAAAAGAAGAGGATTTGGGATTATTGTAAAATTACCACCCAACAAAAAATTGAAGGAAATGATGATAAACATTTAACTGTGTGAGGAGTGCACAGGGTTTCATTCCACAATCTTTGTTTGTATATGCTTGAAAATTTCCATTATATATGTGTATGTATGCAGAGATTGTATCAGAGTTCATGTATGGCATGTAGTTCCTGGGTAGAGACAATTTCCCTCTAAATTTCATTTAAAGTGCTAGTAGGACACACAGCTGAAATTTTTTTGAAAGTAAAACCTAGCCTGTTTTATACACATGTGGACAACATGTTCTTTGTGATCAACTCACCTGTAGCCTTGTAACATAGACTAAGGTTTTCAAAAACACTGGACTCAAATTTTAAAACAGATTATATATTCCCTTAAATGTAGGGATTGATATCTACACTTAGCTGCTTAAATGAAGACTACTTCATAAAATTCACTATTGAATGAACAAGCGTTCTAAATTCTTGATCTTTGTTAATCGTATCTGGGAGAAGCCTGGAAGTTTAGATCATGATTTCATTAGGGCTTTTTCACAGGATCTCTGGTGGCAACATAATCTAATTTTAGGAAATTTTAATTGTGAGTGCTGTGAAGGTTTATGCTGGACTGGAGCTGAGTTTCAGATACTCTGGGTTCTGGAGTGAGTGCCCTGCCCCTCCACCTCAGAACATCTTTCTAACCATGCCTGACCCTAAGGGTTATAGTGCCCAGGACAACATATATATCTACATATTGGATGTTATAAATCACGCTAATAAACTGCTAAATATCTTGACAGATATGGCTTTGTAGTGCCTTGGAAGGTCAGGTTCAAATGACAAACTCTCACCCCCTCTCAGTTCTGCACCAGGGAATGTGGTGGTTGAGGAGAGCTGGTCCCTGACTTCCAGGCTCCTGCCCATGACCCACTTCTTTTCTTCACCACCCCTGTCTCTATCCCTCGGTACAAAGGGAATTGCTTGCTAGTGTGTGGTCTCCCCAGTCCATACATTCAACTCCGTCCACGCCAATCCAACACCAGAGCTGCCTGTTGGCCACTCCTAAGTTCTAAGGGTGGACACACTGGTGGCATGGCTTGCCCTGGGCTCGAGGCCATGTGGGCAGAAAATTCCAGGGTCCCGGACACCTGCATGATGCGGTGGTGGAAGCAAGTTTCTAGATGGGCATGTCTTTTTTTTTTTTTTAATTCAATTTTATTGAGATATATTCACATACCATAGAATCATCCAAAGTGTACAATCAGTTGTTCACAGTACCATCATATAGTTGTGCATTCATTACCCCAATCTATTTTTTGAACATTTTCCTTGTACCAGAAAAAGTAAAAATAAGAATAAAAAATAAAAGTAAAAAAGAACACCCAAATCACCCCCCCCACCCTATTTTTCATTTAGTTTTTTGTCCCCATTCTCCTACTCATCCATCCATAAACTGGATAAAGGGAGTGTGATCCACAAGGCTTTCACAATCACACTGCCATCCCTTGTACACTACATTGCTATACAATCATCTTCAAGAGTTAAGGCTATTAGGTTGCAGTTTGTTAGTTTTAGGTATTTACTTCTAGCTATTCCAATGCATTAAAACCTAAAAAGGGTTATCTATATAGTGCATAAGAATGTCCACCAGAGTGACCTCTTGACTCCATTTGGAATCTCTCAGCTACTGAAACTTTATGTCATTTCATTTCGCATCCCCCTTTTGGTCAAGAAGATGTTCTCAATCCCAGGATGTCGGATCCAGATTCATTGATGGACATGTATATTCGACCCATTTGTGACCCATCTCCTCTATCAGATCCCTAAATGTTAGAGTGCCCCAGGGCTTGATACTGTAATCTTTCCTCTAGTCCTTTCTTCCTAAGAGAGCTCATCTGGTTCTTATGGTTTTATATCCTTACTCCCTTCTTGTGGTAGTTAAGTTCATGTACCGACTTGGCCAGGTTATGGTGTCCAGTTGTCTGGTCAAGCAAGCACTGGCCTAATTGTTACTGTGAGGCTAATTCATGGATTTAAATCATCGGTAAGTTGATTACATCTACAATCAGCTAAGGAGCTTGCCTTCAACTATGAGAGATGTCTCATCCAATCAGTTGAGGGCCTTGAAAGGAGAACTGATGATTTCAGCAGTCAGAAGGAAGAATTTCCACCTCTACTTTAGCCAGCCAGCTTCTCCTGGGGAGTTCATCAAAAACCTTCTTTGGAGTTCCCAGCTTAAGTCCTGCCCTATGGTATTCAATAATCTTTCCATCCCTACAGTCATGTGAGCCAATCCTTATAGTAAATCTCATTACATATATATATAAAATCTGCTCATTCTATTTCCCTAGAGAACCCTAATTCCCTCCCTCCCTCCCTCCATTCCTTCCTTCTTTTCTTCCTTCCTTCCATAACAAATATTCCAATTTCTTAGTTCTAGGGATACAACAGTGAAAAAAACAGACAAAAATCCCTGTGTTACAGACCTTATGTAGTGGTGGGAAAGAATGGTGATGAATAAGATGTGGCAATTTTAAGTATGGCTTAAATTTTGGGGCACTTCCCCTATTACAAGATGGGGTCAATGTCTTCTCTCCTTGAACCTAGGTGGGCTTGTAACTGTTTCCACCAGCAGTGTCCAGTGGAAGTGATGCCATGTGACTTCCAAGGCTAAGTCATCGAAGGCCATGCAGCCCCCAACTTGGTCACCAGCAGCTCTTGCTCTTGGATCCCTGAGTGGCCGTGTAAGAAATCTGAATTCCCTGAGACTGCCATGCTGGAGATTTCATGTGTAGGTGTTCTGGTCGGCATTCTGAGTTAGCTGCCTTCCCACAATTTCATCTGGATCTCCAACTAGGCATCTCAAAATTTCCATTTCCAAAACAACTCTTGATTACCACTACTTCCCTCCAACAAAAAATAAAATTAGGGAAAAACAACTTATTCGTCTTACCATTTTCCAATCTTAGTAAAAGATGTAGTTGCTTAAGCCAGAGTCATCTTTGTTTCTTTTAACCATCATTTCCCATACCTATCTAATCCATTAGCTTGTCCTGCTGTTTTGACATTGAAACTGTATCTCTAATCCATCCATTTCTCTTCAACTCTTTTGCCTGCATGCAAGCCCAAATCACTACCCTCTCTTGTGTGAAAAAGCCTCTTAACACATTTTCCTCATCCAAGCCTAGCTCCCTCTAGTCTGTTTTTCACACAGAAGGCAGAGAGTTCTTTTAAAAACATAAATCAGAATTTCTAGGTCAGGATAATGCAGAAAGTCTTCCCAACCTTCTCTGGCCTCAAATTCTCTAAACAAATAGTAATGAAGGATATATGTTAAAAAAGAAATTGAAAATACAAAGCTGGGATTAAATACAAAATGAATATGTGCAGAAAAAGAGGGAAAGGAAATGGAACAAACACACACATACACACACACACACACACACACACACACAGAGTGAATGGGATGGGAGCCCAGCCGTGCTGTTTTCAGGTCTCAAAGCAAGCAGCAGGTCCTGGAAAGTCATCCCTGAAAGGTGCAAAACCAGCATGAGGACGTTCCTCTAAAGAGCAACCTGCTTGAAGCCATTGGCTGGGAGTAGTTCCCCAAATTCAAAAGAAGAGACAAGAAAGAACCACCCCAATATTGCCACTGACTGTCTCCCTGACAAGCTGCAGGCCTGGGTTGCTGGAAGACCAAGACACTGCTGAAGATCAAGAGCTGAGCCAAGCCCCCACGGGCTCTGCACCACATATGAGCTCTGGTTCAGAATCGTGGGTCTGGAGTTCCAGGGGGAGGCAACTGCAAAAAGCCCAAGGCAGGGAGGGACATGCACAAAAGGAAGTGGGGATCTTCCACTCAAAACTAGCCTGCAAACTAAAAGTCTCAAAAACATGAAAGAATCTAATGCTAAGAAAGACAATAAAATGAAAAATCAGTATGTAAATTCACTCTGGTTGAAATTAATTTTATAAAAGTGTCTAGCAAAGACTTTCGGTAATATAGAGATGCTCAAATAGATATACTTACTTTGCATTAAAAATAGAGTAAGATTTTGTGAACCACAATTAGGGTCCAGACATAGAGATACATCTGATAGACTTGGGGGGTGGAGGCAGGTGAAGCCAGATTGCAGGGAGTGGTGTCGAGTGAGGAAAACAAAATTGCCGTAAGTAAAGAATGATGCTGGCCATACCCAGAAATTGGGCTGGAGAAGGCAACAGAAGTGTTAAGTTTAGTGTGAGAGCCCCAACAGGTGGCAGTTCCTTTGCACCATGATATGGAGAGCCGTGTAGAGTAAATGCGGAAATGTGCTTCATTAATGGACCAGGCAGCTTCTTCTACACACAAGGACACACACATGTCTACATGTATGTACACACGTGGTGAGAAAGGGAGTTCCTTCCACTCACCCAGAATGGTGTGCCAGGCGCAAGTTGGGCCTGGTGGCTCCAAAAGGAAAACGTGGTATAAGCCACTTTGCCACCAGGACATCTGGAAGCATCTGGGGATGGAGGTTCAGGTGCCAATGGCATCAACAGGATCATGTATATGTATACATATATGTATATATATATATATATGTATATGTATATGTATATGTATGTACATGTATATATGTGTGTATGTGCGTGTGTGTGGGGCGGACGAAGAGAGAGAGAAAGAGAGAGGCAGGAATTGGCTCACGTGATTGTGAGGGCTGATAAGTTGAAATTTGTAAGACAGGCCGGAGGCTGAAAATTCCAGTGAGAGTGATGTTGAATTCTTGAGTCTGAATTCCATAGGTTGGAACTCAGGAAGGAGTGGAGGGTGTAGTTTTGAGGCAGAATTCCTTTGATCCCTGGAGCCCTCTTTGTTGCTGTTAAGGCCTCCAACTAACTGAGAGATCATCTCCTTCACTTTAGGTCAACTGATTTTAGATACTAAATCACACCTACAAAGTACCTTCAAAGTAAGAAGTAGGCCAGTGTTTGACCAAACCACCGGACACCATCATCTAACCAAGTTGACATATAAAATTAACCATCACACAGAGGTAGGAAGAATTAAACATGAGACAAAATAAGACCACACCCTGCCACCTCTGGTGTCTATTAGAAGCACAAGGCTAGAGATGGGGTGAGATCCTGCCATTTGACTATGGCACCCAATGAGTCCATAGATTTTAGGACAAACTTTTGAAGTAACATTCCCTGGGAGCCACAAGCTGGTGAGGCCTAGAGGACATTGAGGTAATACAAGAGACTGTTCTGGAAGGAAATACATAGCTTTTTGAACACTATGCTTGTAGGTCTAAATCTACAGTATTATTTGTGGTAGCCAGTCCCCAAGATGGCTTCCAGTGACCCCCATGTCCTAGAATCCACTCCACTGCATGGCTCCACATCACAATGAGTGGGCTGACCTGGGGGACTAAGACATTGTGGAAAGCATGGAGTGTGACTTTAGCCGCTGAGTTGCTTTCTCGAATCACTCACTCTATGGGAAGCTTGCTGCCATGTTGTGAGGATACGCAAGCCACACCGTGGAAACGTCCAAGCGCTGTGGAATTGAGACCTCCACCAACAGCCAGCAAGCCCCTGGGTCTGCTGATATCAGCCTCATGAGTTAGCCATCTCGGAAGCACGTCTTCCAGCCCAGTCAAGCCTCAGCCTGCATCTTGATTTCAACCTCACGAGAGACCTCAATCCAGAACCACCCAGCTAAGTCACATCCAGATTTCTGACCCCCAGAGACTGTGCAAAATAATAAATTTTTATTGGTATTTAAGCTCTTACATTTTAGGGTAATTCTCCTATAGCAATAAATAACGAATACAGATTTTGGTGTCAGAAATGACATCAGACGTAAGGCCATCTGTGGATTTTAAGGATGTGTCTTCTCACAAATTTTGATGGATTCAATATCCTTTGAGTTTGAACACAACTAGGTTCAGATGATAACTCAGTTCTGCTTCATTTGACTCCAGCAGGCTAGCCGGGGCTTGGAAACATGATGGTGGTAAATCCAAGAGAGAAATAGAAAGTATGCCAGCACTTTGCAAGCTTCTCCCTGTGTCAAGTTTGCTACTACCCCCTTGGCCAAAGGAAATCACGTGGCTTGCCGGGTCACCTGGAGCATGATACTCAAGGGCATGGATGCAGGAAGTTGTGATAAATTGGGGCCATTAATACAGTTAATGCACCACAACAATCTACTAAGGTCTTCTCATATATGAAATATTATAGGAAAATGTATGTGATAACAAACTCCTTATTCACATGTCCCTGTTTTCCACAGCTGTTGCATCTAATCCAATTTTCCTTAAATTTTAATGGGTGATTCCTTAAAGGCACACAGTTAAATCCTCTCCAATCTATCTTGCCAGTTTTCATGTGAAAATCCCCTGGAGCTACCCTCTTTCATCTATTGCAGAAGCTCCCCCTTAAGCTTTGACACGGTGTCTAGAAATGACAACCTGGCTCCTTACAAATACTGTTTTTTAAATGCCATTAAATTATTTTCTTGGGACTGCACATCACTTCTCCCAGCACACACGTTACTTACCTCTCTTTCTTCCAAGAGCAGATGAAAGATTAAAAAAAGAAAATGCAGCTCATGGGATGTTTGCTAGCAGAAACCCCATGATTATCTCTTCCCCTGTTTGGAAGAAAATATTTCCCTTCTCTCCTTGCCTTTTGAAGTCCAATTCCCATTACTGATTTTGCATTGGATGATTCTTTAGCAATATTTATATCTGTGGGTCAGCATACTTCTAATTCATATGATTTCTTTTTTCTTTTTTTGGGGGGTGATTATAATCCCTTTCCAGTTATATTTCATTTAGAACATGAACTAAAAAATACCACACACATTTAAGCAAAACTTAACAGTATTTTCAAACAGAGTTACAAAGTAATTTCATTGCATCCATATGTATTGCAGGAGGAATTCCTTGTTACAGAAAGCACCTGAAGAAAAAGATATGTTGAGTTATGGGCTTTGAAAGCCACATTGTGTACTCTTAGGGAAATGTGTCCTACTTAGTGTAGTCAGCTCTTTTCTGCCTTTGGAAGCTTTCTGAGCTTAAAAGGTGTGGGATTTTGTCTATTAATATGTTTTATATGGAGTCTGAGAAACTCTTAGTACTTAACACATTGACATTAGTGAATTTGACACTGTGGTTTCAAGAATTATCAGGCAACCCCAAACTTCAGGGCAGATAGTAATTTGCACTTTTGTTGAGGCAGAGTGTTTCATCCGAATATGCTATGAAGGGGTTTTAAGGTAAGAGTCACTCAAGCCAGTTGGGCCACCCAATCAGCCTCATCTTAATCCATTACTCACCTGGAAACTCTCAGGAAGTGATGGTACAGGCAGAATGTTTGCTCACAATGACTGCATCCTTCCCTACTCCCCGCTTCCCACTCTCCACCCCCCACCCTTCTCCTTTTACCTTCTAATAGTCCATTATGTACATTCAGGTTTCTGCTTCTAGTTTTCCATTGCAGCTCAAGGTGGACCTTGACTGGCCACAGTTATTGTTTTAGGGGTAAACATGTGACTTAAAACAATGCAATCAAAGCAACCTCAGAAAGTCTGTGTATCAGTTAGCTATTGCTATATAACAAACCATGCTAAAACTCTGTTGCTATAAACAACACGCATTTGTTATACTTCATTACCCTATGGTACAGCTGGGTGGTTCTTCTGATCTCACCTGTGCTGGTGGTCAGCTGTGGGTCAGGAGGTGGCTCTGCTACCCCAGGCTGGGCTCTCTGTGTTTGGAGGTTTGCTCGCTGTAGGCTAGTCTAGAATAGGCTCAGCTGATTGGGCTTTTCTCTGTACCATGTAGTCTCTCATTCTCCAGTAGATAGCCTAGGCTTGTCCTTATTTGGAGGCAGGATTTCAGTGCAAATGGAAGTATGCCATTCTCTTGAGACTTAGACTTACAACTAGTCAACTTGCACCTTGTCCCTTCCACCATGTTCTATTGACCCAAGCAAGTCACAGGCCAGCCCAAATTCAAGGAGTGGAGAAATGGATGCCACTTCACGATAAGAGGAACTACAAGATTCCGTTGCAAAGAACATGGATTCAGAGAGGAGCAGAGAATTGGGGATCATTTTGCAATCAAAAACTTTCAGTGTAAAATGTTCAAGTGTCTCTCTCTCTCTCTGTCTCTCGCGACTTGCTTCTGGACACAAATGAGGAAGTAGATGGTAGCCCCAGAACTGCTGGCTGTCTTCCTGCTTTTACAAGGGAAGCTAGCCTGAGGATAAGGCCAACATGGAAGAGAAGATGGAAAGGAAAGAACTGCAGGAGATGAGTCCCATAGCCCTTCTGATAGTGTGGACATCAAAATCAAGGCAGCTCTCCTCCTGGAGTTTACAGATCCTTAAGCCGTGTTATTCAAGCCAGTATCATTGGGATTTTCTGTTACTTGGATCCTGAATAATATTGCAATTTAACAAAATTATAGCTTTGCTTCTCCTTTAAAATTGATCCTCCCCCAAGAAATGCAGCTGCTGGTGTTTCTGTGGAAGTGAAGAGAAGTCAAGGAGATGTATGAGACAGTTTTTAGAAAGTCAAGTTTTCATATGAATTAAAGTGTGAAATATCTTATTCAACGTAAGTTCACATTTGTGACTTTAATCCTATATTTATTTCAAGAGTCTGAAAGGGTCACTTAAATTTTTCAGTTATAATTAACTGTCTGTTATGGGAAAAATTACATGTTTCAGTAGGCAGTTACTCAAGTTTTTTTTTTTTAAATACATGACTTGAGAAATGCTCTACAGTTTATTTTCTCTGTATTCCCACCAGCAAGATTTTGTTGACCGTTATGTTCCATGTTTTACATTAAAAATTCTTTGGGTATGTTGAATATACTTTTCTCAAACTATGCACAATCCTTTAAAACTCCAGTAAATTTTTGGGGGGATGGGGAATTGAGTGCTCACTCACTCCCTATGCAGTGTGAGAATTATAGCTTTATCAGTATGTAAAAATTTGTAGATTCATGAAGGACTCGGGGCACATCTTTCTCAAGTGTTGAGGGTCTACTTTATTCACTATTCATTCAGTTAAACGACAGATGATATGTAATGCTTAATACTTAATGTAGTCACAGTTGCCCTAAATAACTTTTGGATAGTGTCAAGTTCCAGGGAAAAGAACCCTGTGTAGAAGCCCAGGCAGATGACTGCTTAATCCAGTTGTACCACTGGATAGCTGTGAAATCACAGACAAGTCACATAATGGCTCCCTACAACAACTCCCTTGTTGATGAAATAAAAATTACTTACTCTAGTCTACTCACAGACCACAGCACGTTCAAGTGAAGAATGCAAGAAGTCAATTTTGGTAGACTTGAACTCAAGATGTAAATTCAGAGTACAACATTAGCATTAATAGTAGCAGTAAAGCCATGTGTAGTACAACTCTGGAAATAAAGGGCGTCATTTTCACTCTGCCATGATGGGAAATCCAACAGGAAAGAGACACTCTGAAAGAGCATGGGAAATTAGATGCAATTTCAGACCCATCCTAATTCTCAGGAAGGAAAATTAGGTGGTTAGAAAGATCATTCCCTAACTTGGCATTAAGGTTGCATTAGACCTAGTTTAGAGAAAATTGTCAGTGTTTCAAAGGCAAATGGCTAAATATCAAAGGATGTCTGAGATATTTTACTAGTGCATACCTAAGCAGGGCAGCCATGTACAGCTGTGCAGTTTGTAAACTGCACAATGCTGGTGAGAACTTTTTCCATAGACTTCTTTGTGAGTAGTTCCCCCTGGATTATGCAGGCACGACATAGATACCTAAATGTGGCAGCCATGACTCAAATCCTTTGTATCATTTGCTATTTGGGTTGGCACAAGTCCTATCCAATTTCTGAAGCTGTGCATTACCTTCTTTGGCTCTTCAGTGTTTGGACCAAGGCAAAAGTGGGCCTGTTTTGTCATTACCTCTTAGCTGCTCCAAGCCCAAGGGCCCCAATATCTGGATCTTTTCTCATCAAGCCTCTCCCAAGGGGCAGGACAACCAATCAGCAATTTAGATCATAGACTGACATCAGCCAGGTACATGGGGTTCATCTTCTCCCTGAGAACAGTGTTTCTTTCTTCATCCCCATAAAAGCTATTGCTTAAATATTCATCAAACCCCTGCCACTGTTGATGAATTAGCTCCACTAATACCTGTCGCTGCTAATGGCGCCTGCCATCCACATTCTCTCCTTGTTGCATCCACTCTTAAAGAGCATTAATGTTTTCCTCTCAGCTAATAATAATAATAATGGTAAGTGCTATAATTTATTGATCACTTACTCAGTGCCAGGCCTTGCGCTAAATGCTTTACCCATTATCCAGTCCCTTTCTCCCAGGGAGATAGTGCTTTCCCTCCAACCTCCTTTGAAAGAGAAGGGGATTGAAGCTTGAAGACATGAAGTCTGTTTGGTCAGAACTGGCAGAGGATCCTGGGGATTCTGTCTCCAAAACCTTTGCTCGCAGTCATGCCATGGGGATTTCATGACTCTGTCTTGGCCTTGGGCTGTGAGCAGAACCAGCACTGGACCAAATCATGTGGGCACCTGGGGCAAGCACATCATCTTCAACATGATTTTCTTTAAATATTGGGTTAATGTTGATTAAAGGAGAGTCTGGTGTAAGGAGAAAGGGCAGTGTGGGAGGCCACTGGTGGAGGTGCTCAACCTCCCCTTTATCGTCTCAAGTCATTCACCTCCAGCCTCACCTGACCCCCATTCAGCAGAGCTGAGACCCCACGGCAGCCGGGAAGGCAGGTGAGTGACAGTGGTGGTTTGATCGCATCAGTTGCCCACACTGCTTCAGGGCTTGGCCGTGTGGTCTGCTATGGCCAACGGGACAGCAGCAAATGAGACACAGGCAGAGATTCAGAAAGCACAGGTACGTTTCTACTTCCTTTTTGCAATACCCACTACCCCGGCTATCCTGCTGGGGGCATCTGAGAGACACACACGAAGCAGAGGCAAGTCCTGCCAGCTGAGGCTTCTGTATCAGCCAGGGTTCTCCAGAGAAACAGAGCCAACATATGCGTGTATATGTGCCAATTTGAAACTGTTATGTACCCCAGGAAAGGCCAGGTTCTTTTAGTCCAGTCTTGTGGGTACAGACTTATTATGGGTGGGATCTTTTGATAAGGTTGTTTCCATGGAGATGTGACGCACCCAACTGTGGGTGAGACCTTGTGATTAGATTATTTCCATGGAGGTGTGACCCTGCCCGTTCACGGTGGATTTGGATTAGTTTACTGGAGTCCTTAAGAGAGCTCAGTGGCTGACACAGACCCAGATGCTGGGAGATGCAGAAAGAAGAAAGTTTGGAGATGCTAAGCTAAGAGAAGAAGCCCAGAGCTTGCCCCAGAGAAGTTAAGAAAGGACCCCCAGATGCTTAGAGAGAAAAGCTCTGGGAGAACAAGCAAGGATGCACAGGATCTGAGAGAGGGAAGCTAAGAGAGACAGAAACCCAGAGACATTTTGGAGAAAGCCGTTTTGAAATCAGAACCCAGGAGCAAGGACCAGCAGATGCCAGCCACGTGCCTTCGCAGCTGACAGAGGTGTTCCGGACGCCACTGGCCATTCTTCAGTGAAGGTATCATCTTGTTGATGCCTTAGTTTGTACACTTTCATGGCCTTAGAACTATAAGTTTGTAACCTAATAAATCCCCTTTATAAAAGTCAATCCATTTCTGGTATTTTGCATTATGGAACATACTGGAACAGTATATATAAAGATATTTATTGTAAAAAATTGGTTTCTGTGACTATGGCACATCTTAATTTCATGGGGCAGGCTGTAGGCTGAAAACTCCAGTAAAAGTGATGTCGAAATCCTGAGTCCAAATTCCTTAGGGGAAGCTAGGAGGCTGGAAATTTCAGCAAGAGTTGATGTTGAAGTCTCGAGGCAGAAATTCCTCAGACCTCTGGAACACTCAGATATTGCTGTTAAAACCTCCAACTGATTAGGTGAGGCCCTCCCACACTGTCAAGGGTCATCTCCTTTACTTAAGGACAACTGCTTATAGACGCTGATCCCATCTATGAAATACCACTACAGTAAAATCTGTACCAGTATTTGATCAAATAACTGGCTGCTATAACCTAGCCAAGATGACACATAAAATTAACCATCATACCACCCTAGACGAGCTGCTGAGTTAACAGAAAGTGGATGCACAAGCAAGCCCAGCCAAGATCAGCAAAACTGCCCATAAATTCATAAATAATAATAAAATTTTTTTAAGCCACAGATTTTAGATATGTTATATAGCAACAGTTAACTGATACAGTGACCATGGGTTGTTTCTTGACCTTGGCCATCAGAGTTCTCTTTCCCAGGTGGCCCTGGGATATGTGCTGAGGCTAGTACAGATACTCTTTGAGAACAAGCTATAGCAGCCTGCACCATACAACTCTTAGCATTCATCTAAGGCCACCCATCTAAGGCCTTTACCAATGTGCTCCTTGCTGAGGCCAGCAGAGAACTTGCTCCACAGACCCCTGAGACTGACATTCGCTGTCCACTTGGCATGTGATTAAGGTTGTGCCTTGATGAGACCCAAAAGTCAGCATCTCTGCTGAGGCATTCCTTTTTGCTCACAGCCTTGACTCTGTGAATACATCCATTCACCCACGGACAAAGTCTCCACCAAGGTAAAAAGCCCCTCAAGGCTGGCACCTTAGGCTAATGTTACTTGCCCAGATCATAGCAGTTAAGGACCTAAGCACAAAAGTTTAAAACCAAGCCCCACAGTCAATGTAAGCATCTGTAACTTGCTGTGTTCAAAGGTTCTTCACATTTCTGTGTTGCAGACATACCCGAAGCTTTTCCATTTGTGACGATAATCTGCCAGTTACACTCCCTCTACGTTCTTCAAGGTTCCTGGGTCCATCCTCTCCTTGGTTCAGTTTTTGAGGGGAGGGCAGTACCAATAAAGAATATCATCTCTCTTCCCCCACCCAAGTTCTAAACCAAGAAGTAAGGTACGAAAAAGGGCAGATGGAGATGGATTATCTTTAAAGAGTGGATATTGGAGAATGTGGCTTGTAACAGTGTGAAAGTGGGTTTCTGAATTCTGGGTCTCAAACTAAGATGGTCGTAATTGCCCAGATGTGGTGGGCTGCACTGGGTAAGCCCCCTACCCCAGGGGCTGGGGAAAACGTCTTCATCTCATAAGCAGCCTGATCCCAAGAGAGATGGAGAGGAAAGGACTCAGCCAGGCATTCCCAAATTCCTGAACTACAGAATCCCTGAGCATAACAAAATGGTCATTTTCATAGTTTCATACTCTTTATCAATGTCATATATTATATTGCTTATTTATTGATGTTCTTAGAGCTGATCATCCTCACTAGAATGCAGGTTTGTTCGTTTCACTAGTGTAGGGACTTGTATGTCTCAGACCTAGAACGGTTGTGGCACGGAGCAGGCAGGCAGTAAATATTTGTTGACGGAATGAGCAAACAAATGGCTTTTCCCTTGTGGAATAGAAATAAGAGTTTCTAAGAGAGTATTTCAATATTTTTTCATTCTTCCTCTCCAGGCCCTGGGCAACAAAACCAAGATTGTCTGTGTAAAATATAAAGCAGGCTCTTCTTTTATGAGATGCAGATGAACTGCCCTGTCAGTGATTCAATTACTCATTCAATAAATATATGCTTAGCACCTGCCACCCTGCAAGCCAGCCACTGTCGTTCTCACAGAGACAAGTAAGACTTAGTGTTCAGGGAGTTCATTGTCTAGGAGGGGTATGGAGAAGTTAAAGGATGGGGAAGCATGTTTAACAGATCACAGCCCCAAAGGCAAGCTCCTTACAAGGGCAGGGGCAGGGACTGCCATCTGTCCACCACCGTATCCCCAGCTAAGATCCTGGCACATAGCAGTTGCTCAATAAGTACTGGCAACTGTGAAATGAATGAAAGAGAGATTTTCCGAGCTGTGCAAACAGCAAATGAAGGAACTATGGGAGAGGAAACTTTTGGTAAATGCCTAAGTAACATTTAGTTCCCAATTCACTTATTCTGTGATCATAGACATTAGAGAAGCCAATGTAAAATACCAAGACCCCAGCACAAACATACCACTGTCTTTTTGAAACCAGCCCATTAAATTTACATGAAGAAATAATGGCATCTGCCTCAGGTTTCTGCTTAGAGATGGATTTCTGCAATCTCAGCATTTTATCCTGGGCAGCTTCCCCAGAAAAGATGCATGGGAGAAGCAATTTGTATCTCCTTACACTAAGCCAGGAAGCCTTGAAGTCTACGGGTTGTCCATTTTTGTACGACTCCAATCCGATGGCTGGGAGAGGTGTCAGATCTGAAGATTTTGTGTGCTGTTAGCTGCCTGCCATTTTTCCTCCTGGTATTTATATTGAAGATAATACAAAGCCTTCAATTTCACAAACCAGTTAGGTTGCTTTGAACACTTCTGAGTAGAATTGCCTGAAATTGATTAAGATGTGGAGAAAATTTTGGCATATCATCAGGAAGGCAAGAGGCACCAAATCATTGCTTATTGAATGAACAATTAATAAGACTGATTTATGTTTTTTTTTTTGGTTTTATACATTTCAAGTTCAATCTCATCCAGCCCCCACAATTCCGGGATAGGGATTGGAATGGGCTTGCCAAGACTACTTCATAGATGGGAAAGTTTGTTTTTTTAAATAAAAGGTAATGTATAGAGCAGCCACCCAGAGAAGAAGAGATGCGGTAGTTATGGATTTTTGTGTTAGGACTTAGTAAATCCATCTGGGTGGTTAATGTGGACCTTTCTGATCCCCAAAGTGTCACCACCAGAGAAGACATGGATGGGTCTCGGTCAGAGCACAGACAGACAGAGCACAGACAGACACACTGGGGAAAGTGTGAATAAGATATCAAAATAGTTACTGATCTCTGAACATCCTCAGCATCTGAGCATTGTTCTCATGTGTCATTTAATCCTTGGATACTTGTCTAACAGTTATTCTCTGTGAATCTTATCTCCCATCTCAGAAGCAGTATAATGCAGTAGAAAAACAGGTGTTAAAGTCAGAAAGCTCTATGTTCCCCCAGATTTTGTGAGTCTCAGGTTCCTCATCTATAAATTAGGGGCTATCACATCTTTATTGTAGAATTACTGTGAAGATCAAATATTATAATGTATGTAGAGTGACCTGTATATGGCATGGCACATAGTAAGGCAAACAAACGTTAGCAACCTGTCCTTACTTTCATGCCAGTGTACGAGATCCTTGAAGGCAGAAAGCTGGCACAGTGCCTTGCAAATGAGAGGGCTTTATGAATATTTATTGAATGAGCAAATGCATGAATAACCATAGGATGAAATAGCATATTAATCAGGGTAACTCGAGCAGCAGAAACAAATATATTTCAGTGGCTTATTCATAATAGAATGTTCTTACTTGCTCACTTAAAAATCCAATTTGGGTGTTCTCATCAGCAGATGGCTTTCCACCACATGTTGATTCATGGATCAATATTCCATCCATTGCTTGGGATGTGGAGTCTTTGGAAATCAGCCCAATCGGTCTGCTTCTTAACCCTGGGTCTGGAAGGGAAGGCACATTCATCATTTCCACTATATTCCATTGGAGGCACCTCATCATGTGGCCACACCTGGATGCAAGGGAGGCTGGGAAATAAGATCCCTCGGTAAGCAGCTACCTCCCAACTCCATACTTAAGGAAGAGGGGGCCAATTGTTTCTGCCAATAAAATACAATAAAAATAGTCAAGAGGGAAAGAGCCAGAAACTTAGGGGTAGAAGAACACATAGTAGTTATCAGAGTAGAAGGCACATCCATAGCATGCTTTAACAAGAAACATCCTTTAATGATTGGTAAATTCAATGCCCACAGGAATGAGGTTGTTTGGTGGGGATAAAGGTGGCTTGTGGCAAACTGTTGCGCACTTAGTGCTCCTTTTTATTCTCAGGCTTCTGTAACAGAAAGTCAAATTCACCTTACCCCTTGATTCATGCCATGCCATTGTCACAGTTCCAGAATGAACCAGAGTCTATTTTACCTTATATCATTTCAACTTTTAATTGAAGTATAACATACCACAGAAAATCTTGTGTACAACTGGATGAACTTTCACAAACTAGGCACACTCAACTCAGCCATGCCTAGGTCAAGGCTCAAAACATCCTCAGCACCTCAGAAGGCCTTCTCAAGCGTCCTTCCCAGATGGTCTTCTAATATTTCAAGATAAGCTAGAAATCTGAAGTTAAAAGTGATTTCTCCCTGATTTCTAATGTATTGTGGTGACCATATAAAGGATGTTTGCAAGCTAGACCTAGCTTAAGGCAACCAGTACTCCCAACCCTCCCTCCACTGAAGGTGAGTATCTATTATCCATTATGCCTAAGAAACCACCCTAAAGACCTAGCAGCTTAAAACAATAACAATCCATTACTTCTCATAAGTCTGGTTGGGCTCTCACGCAAGCCTTTGTGGTCCTTTGGCAGGCCGTCTGGGGCTGGCCGGCCTATGATGACCTCAGCTCAGTGGTCTCACATGCTCCAACAGGCTAGCCCAGGCTTGTTCACACGGTGGCTGGGCAAAGTTTGAAGAGCAAAAGTAGAAACACAAACAGCCTCTGAGGCCTATACTTAGAAAGATCACAGCATCACTTCTGACACATTCTATGTCACAAGGTCAGCCCAGACGCAAAGTGTGGAGAAGTAGATTCCACCTCTGGATGGAAGGAGCTGCAAAGTCCCATAACAAAAGGTGTAGATACAGAGCAGGAAAGAATGGAGCAATGGTTGCCAACAGTGTATCATGGAGGAGTACCCCAAGCTACTTGGAAAACAGCAATAACCTAGGAACCTCAGCCTGGAAAGGACACTGCACAAAACTTTTCCGATAATGTTCCTGACCAATCTACAAGTATTTATCAAGTGCCAGCTGTGCCGGCATTGGATTGGGGAGGATGCAAAGGAGCAAGAGCCTGTTGTCTCTGCCTTAAACAACTTGCAGCTCAGTACAGAGTTAACACCAGGATAGATGAAGTCAGGAGAGAGTTAGTATCTCCTTGGTGTTGGTTCTGGTTGGAAATCCTGTTAGGAGAGACCCAGAGGCTTTTAGAGCTAGAGATAAATTCCATCATCAGCAATATGGAGGGAGAAAGGGTGGGAAACAAGGAGCCATAAGTACCTCCAAGTTCTGTCTACTGTAAAAGTGATTAGATGGTGTATGGAGAGTGGCCTGGGCATCTGAAAGCATTTGAAAGGGTGGTGCATTATTTTATAAAGGACGAGGTCTGACAGTGTGTGGTAGATGGAATAATGGCCCTCAAAGATGGCCATGGCCTAATCTCCAGAACCTATGAATGTATTAGCTTACATGGCAAAAGGAACTTTGCAGATACGATTGAAGTAAGGATGTTGAGATGCTGAGATCATCTTGGATTATCCAGGTAGGCCCAGTGTCATCACTAAGGTCGCTGGAGGCAGGGGAGTCAGAGTCAGAGAAGGAGATGTGAAGACAGAAGCAGAGGTCAGAGTGATGTGGCCAGGAGCCAAGGGATGCCAGCAACTCCTAGAAGCTGGAAAAGGCAAAGAACAGATTCCCCCATGAAGCCCCCGGAAGAAAAGCAACCTTTGATTTTAGTCTCGTAAAACCCATTTCACACTGCTGACCTTTAGTACTATAAGGTAAAACGTTTGTGTTGTTTTAAGCCACTATGTTTGTGATCATTTGTCACAGAAGTCAATAGGAAACTAATCCACCCGCCTGGCCATCGTACAGCCCCTGCCTTTCACGTCCCTGGGATACCTGTGGATATTCCTGCATTGCTGTGAACAGGTGCACCCAAGAGCTAGGCACACCTGGCTGGTGTTCCCGGGTTACTGTGCTATGACACCCTCCAGCCATGCTCTCCCCATAGAGTCAAGAGCCTTCTAGACCAGGGCTACTCTATTCGGGTCTGCAGAACAACAGTGGCAGTACCACATAGGGGTTTATTGGATATGCCAATCATGAGCTCCACTCCAGACCTACTGAGTCAGAATCTCTGAGAACAAGGACAGAGAATCTGTGTTTTAACCAGCCCTCCAGGAGATTCTGATGTAGGCTCAAGTTTTAACCAATGTCCAGGTCTGTAAGAGTTGTCCCCCGGAGTTCATACTTCTCAGGATAGACTATGCCTGGGATATGCAGCCTGGGGTCCATGAGATGGCTGTTTGGAAGTGGATTGAGGCAGGATCAAGCTTAGTTCCACAGCTGGGAATCTGTCCCCATCGTTCCCATGCACAGGGGTTCCTGGAAGGAACGGGGGTGAGGAGAGAAGTGGGGAATGGATCATAATTTTCATTTAATCTCTTGCCCCATGAGGGCCTGATCATGACAATGAACTAAAACATGGAAAAGGGAAAGTGCTTTGAAAAGTGTTGTGTTCTGTACACTTAGAAGAAATTGGATCATTACCTCATTTAGGCCAAATATCACTTTTTATGATGCGACTGCAAAATAATAATGGTTATTATAATAATAATTATTATAATTATGATAGTTACCATGTTCAGTCTGGTTCCCCAGAAGCAGAGTCTGAAACAAGAATTCGTGTGCAAACAAGTGATTTATTGAGGAAGTGTTCTCCAAAAGAGAGGAGTGGGGGAAGCAGGACAGAAAAGGGAAAGAAGCCAAACAAGGGAGGAATAAACAGGCCAGGTCCCAGTATGAATCCGATCCTGAGAGGAGCTCTGGAGTGTAAACTACACTGTCTGCCCACAGGCAAGGGAGCTGGGCTTTCCTACTCAGCACAGGGGGCTCCCTGCCTGTGCAGGTCCAGTGGTTCCAGTAGACCAAGGGCAGACCTCTCACAAAGGTCTCAAGTGCAAGCCTTCAGCAGCAAAGCACACAGGAGCTGGGGGCTCCCAGGGGATCTGCACAGGGTGCTGACAATGTCTGCTGTGACTTCCCTGGGTTCTTATGCCACACCAGGCATTGCTCTCAGGGCCATTCCATCATCTAATCCTACCCCAGGTAGGTGCAGTTGCCATCTCCCTTTTCCAAACAAGAAGCCCCAGGCACACAAAGATTAAGTCATTCTACCCGGAATCCGCCAGTGGTAGGTGGTGAGCTAGGGTTCAAACCCCGGCAGTGCAGCTCTCCTGCCCCAATCTCCTTGCAGGAACAATGCTTCAAGGGGCAGCAGTATGTGGTTCTCCAAGTCTCCTTTCTCCAGGAGATCCGAATGAGGCTGTGAAGAAAAGGGAATTTTTCATCAACCAAAAGCGAAAATTTCAGTGTATGTGCCTAATTAGGTCAGATACCCATTTTCCTCTGAGTCTTTTCTATTTCTTTGAAGTCAGAGGAAGCCGTGGGCATTGGAGAGGGGAAACAAAGTGTAAAGAGAATTGAGAAGAAATCTCCTAAGTAAACATTAAAAAAAAAAAATCAATCCATCAAACCTCTTTAAGGATGAATGCAGATAAAGTTAGCTATCAACCTTATCAACATGGAAAAAATGCTTAAAATAAAAACTAGGGTAATTCCCTAAAGGAGGAAAGGCTTGGATCAATCTGAAGATTTTACCTAACTTGTTAAGAGCCTCATTTCACGCCCCCACCCTTCCTTCCAACTGAAATACTGATGTTGCTTGCCATGAATCCAAAGACTCCTTGGTGATTTAGATATTTCAGGTAAACCAGAAGACTCAAAACATAGATTTGAAATTTTCAAAGGAGATGTGAAAGAGTAGCCACTGTGGAGCCAGGTGTGCTGGGGAAGGAGCAGTGAAGTGATAAGTTAGGAGGTCTGGCTTTGTCCTTTCAGCCCTGAGGCTGGCTAGCATGGTGGCTCCAGCAGAACTTTCTGTGAACTTGGGAATATTCTCTAGATGCACTGCCCTAGGAAGTAGCCACTAGCCAGGCACGACCCTTGAGCATTTGCAGTGTGACTAGTGAGAATGAAGAACTGCATTTCAATTTTGATTTAATTGCAATTAATGAAACTTAAATTTAAATAGCTGTATTTGACTGGTAGGTGTCATATTGGACAGCTCTTATCTAGGCCTTAACCTTCTGTGACTTGGTATATCAAAAGGAACCTAAAAATGGGATATTTATTTTACACCCCTTTGCTGTACAGATAAAGGCACTGAATATGTCAGCTGAATTTTTCTGCTTAACATACCACCTCAAAACAGTGGCTTGAAATCGCAATCATTTATTTAGCTCACGATTCATCAAGTTGGGATCAGCTTAGCTGCACAGCTTGCATTTCTCGGCCTGGTCTTGATTGTACATTCGGGGTCAGCTCCAGCGCAGCTGGGAACGGGCTGCTTTGGCATGGCTGCAGGTAGGATGGCTCTCCTCGGCTCCCTGTGGTCTTGCATCCTCTGGAAGGCTAGCCTGAGTTTGTCACCTGATGGCTGGGCAGGCTTTCAAGAAAGGGAGCCTCCATGGGCAATGCCTCTTGAGGCCTCGTCTCAGCTCTGGCACACTATCATTTCCGCTGCATTCCACTGGCCAGGGTCAACGACAGTTTCAGCCCAGATTAAGGGGCAGGGGACCAGACCACACCCTGGTGGAAGGAGGGCAAGGCCACTTTGCAGGGTATGGATACAGGGAGCTGTGGACATTGTGGTGACTTTTGAAAATACCATACTGAGCATAAATACCATGCCAAAGGGTAAAATGACTGGTTGAGAGTCATGAATGAAACTTTTCGTAGAACTGGGACTGGACCTAGGTTTTTTTGACTCTCAGACCAGTGCTGGCCTTTAGTTTATTTCTTGGATTCTCTTTATAACCATTGCCTTCATAAGCCTCAATTTCTTTATCTGCTGGAGAGACAGAATGATTCCTCTGACTTCCTCCGGCTCTCAATTAGAGTAAGTTTTGGATTTGATGGCTGCCCTTGGTGGGGGGGGGGGGAGGGCTGGGGAGGGGACAGAACATGGGTGGGGCAGGCCCAGAGAAGCCCACTTGGAATTCCCGAAAGATGCCTCTTTGCCCAGGGGCTATTTGGAGGCCAGGAATTAAAGCATACTTGACAAAAGTTAGGTGTTTACAGTTGAGCTTAGCCTTTCGGAAAGAAGTTCATAAAAGATTTAGTTTGGGAACAATAGAGTTTTTCTTCTAGGGTTTTCTAATTTATAATCTACCCGATTCCCTTTCCTTTCATAAATATGATGTACATGAGTGGAGTGATCTAAATACCTTCTTAGTTGCAGAAGCTTGACAGTATTTTCACATCGATCTCCCATTCGATAAATCAAGCCGTGCGGATCTGTGAACTGCAATGCCAATAAAATTCCTCTGGAGGAGAAGGGTTGCTGCTGAGGCATTTCCAGTGTCCCGACTCATGAATCCTGGTGGCGGCGTTCCCTCTGATGGAGAGGCCTGGGAGCGGCTTCCTCACAACTGTCAGCCCAAATCTGTGTGTTTTGTCAAATCACTGGCTCACGAACCTTCACTTGTGAAAATAAATAGAATGAGTGCAAGGGAAAATATTCTGAGCAAAGGGATTGTGGAGAAGATGGAGATGACAGTGGAGATAAGCAGGAGTTGGAGAGAGAGGGAGAGAAAGGGAAGTGCAAGAATAGAAGAGGAGAAGGAAGTAGAGGGGAAGAGGGAAAGGAGGAGAAGGGAGGGTTAGAGGAGAGAGAGAAGGGGGTGAGGGGAGGAAAGGAGGAAGGGAGGAAAGGTAGCCAGAGGAAGAGGGAGGGATAGGAGAGGAGAAGGAAACAGAGACAAGGAGGAGGCCAGGGAGAAAGAAGAGGAGGAAGAGGGTTTGGTGGGAAGGAGGAGGTAGAGCAAGGGCTGAGCCAGCCCCACTGAAGGCCAACCATCCCACGATGCAGACCCACCAGGCCCTGGGAGTCCACAGTTCAGTCATCGAACTGAACTCAAGTCACAAAGAAGGAGCCCTGAATTTATCCTGCCATCCTGAGCTATGTGACTTTCAACTAGTGGCTTCACTGAATGAAGTATTATACTTGTCTGTTCACCTACATAAAAAGCCTGGACTTTATGAATGTTTTTAAACTCCTTTTGGTTAGAAACCCTTAATTCATGTGAACTTTTATGAAGAAATGATGCACATCCCACAGATAAACAGGGCTGCTCTGTGCTCAGTTTGAAAACACTTGGATTAGAACATCTTTCTTAGGTTGGTATCTCTAGATACAGACTCTGAGACAAGGGTGGATGAAGAAATGATCCATTCAGGATGTGCTCCTGGGAGAAACGGGAGTAGAGAAAGCCGGACAGGGAAGGGAAGAAGCCGAGCAAGGGGGCAGCTTCAGGCAAATTCCCAGCTTCAGCCTGATCCCATGGTGGTTCTGGAGCATACATTATACCTCAGTATTTATCTTCATCAAAACAAGGGAGGTGGGCTTTCATGCTCTTGTCTACAGGTCACCCAGGGGGATAATAACTTTCAGACACTTCCAGCTATCCATACTGTTGCAGAAGCTCAGGTAGCCCAAGGTCAGGCCTCTTAAGCAGGTCTAAGGCACCAGTCCTTAGTGGCAGAGAACCCCTAACTAGCAGTTGGGCAGCCAGAGCAGGCAGAAGGGATCCCAGATGACCTGGGCAGGCAGTCATAGTGTCTGCCAAATTGTCTCTCTGAGTCTCCCAAAAAGCTAGGGTCTGTGTAGGCATCTGTGGCCCACAGAGAGTGAGGCCATCCTAGACCAGGGAGCCCCAGCCAACCTTCCAACTGACCAAAGACACATGATCGAGCCCAGTGCAGATCAGCCCAGCCCAGCCCAGCCCAGCCCAGCCCAGCTCTGCCCAGCCAAGCCCAGATCAGCCCAGCACAATCCAGATCAGCCCAGCCCAGTCCAGCCCAGCCCAGCCCAGATCAGCCCAGCTCAGCCCAGCCCAACCCAGCCCAGCCCTGCCCAGATCGATCCAGATCAGCCCAGCCCAGCCCAGCCCAGTCCAGCCCAGCTCTGCCCAGCCCAGCCCAGATCAGCCCAGCCCAGTCAAGCCCAGTCCAGCCCAGCCCAGATCAACCCAGCCCAGTCCAACCCAATCCAGCCCAGCCCAGCCCAGCCCAGTCCAGCCCAGCCCAGCCCAGCCCAGATCAGCAGAACTGCCTTGCACCACCAAAGAATGGTGAGCTAGATAAACAGTGGTTGTTTTAAGTCATTACATTTTGGGATGTTTTGTTTGCAGCAACAGCCACCTGATACAGAGGGAAGGAAATTATCAGGACCCTGAGTCTAATTTCTAGCCCACAAAAGATTGCTAATTAGAATCTGACCGTAAGGTCAGTGTTGGAATCAAAATTGGCCTCTCCCTAGTTTTTATTTTACTCTCCCTTGCAGTGGTATTGAATTTCATGAGCTACCAGGTCATTCTGCCTGGAAGCAGTCAATAAAAATAACATCTCTCCAGTTATTACTGATTTAATATTAGACAATTGACCCCCCTCTTTCAAACCATCCTCAGCATTGCAAGCTACTACTGGGTTTTAATGGAATTTGTTCTTGAAATATAACTCAGATTCTTTAAAAAGAAGGCAGTAAATAATATAAAGAATTTGGTAAGAATAAAATAAAATTACATGGCTCAGTGAAAAATGGGAGGGAATAAAAGAAGAAAGAAGGAGAAATTAATTGAACTGTGCTTTGAATGATTGGGCTTGGTGGGCAGTTTCTTAGAAAAGATTATAGTAGGGAGGTTAGATCAATATCTACTTTGTATATATCTCAGATATCTCTTACAGCTTTAATTGAAGTTATTTTTAAGTTTCAGAGGAACCCAGATACAAAAGCCAAGTTCAACATGACCTTTCTGGAGTTTTTGCCAATTGGGCTTCTGGGATGCATCCTATTGTGACTCCAGGAAAGTACCTATCACTTTCCTGAATCACCACATTTGTACAAAAAATTATTATTAAAAGTGTGGTGGGCTGCTGGGCAGATGGAATCCTTTGACTAATTTGTTCAGAGCTGTGACAAGTTTGGAGACAGGCTTCAGAACAGATTTAGTGCTGACAATGCTCTGCAAATATCGGAACACAGTGTCACTTTCCCGGGAATTGGGAGGAGAGGAGAGTGTGGTGTCCTGGTTTTGGTGCAGGAATAACTGAGACACTGTACAAGTCCCCTTGGGGCTCCGTGGGTGGCAATCTTGTTTGCAGAACTCCCAGAAATGCCTTTTCAGCTCCTGTCACCAGCCCTCTGATACTCTCAGCTTCTCCCTGACCCTGATGATTGGAGAGCTTCCTCTGCCACACCGCAGACCCTGTCCTTGACCTCCATCAGTTTTTGCAAATCTTGCACTTGCCCCTTATAGACCACTCATACCTTGGTGTGTGGACAGATCCTCTGGAGGGCTTGTTAAAACACAGGTCCCTGGGTGTTATGCCCAGAGATTCTGATTCAGGACATTCGTGGTGGGGCCTGAGAGTCTGCATTTCTAACCAGCTCCCAGGTGATGTTAATGTTACTGGTGCAAGGCTCAAGTATGAAAATGATAGATTGTTCTAAGCATAGAGTTGCAAACTGGCCTCTTGCAGGCTGATTCTAGCACTCAGTTTAGTTTTTTTCCTTGTAGTATTTTAAAGAGAAACTACACATAAATATCAAGATGTTTTGTCTTCTCTTATAAAATAAAAACATCTGCTATAGTCAGTGGTAACAATTGCCTAGAAATTAGTATCAGCCTCCCCATTTAGAGGGGCAGACCCCTCAGTTAGCCACAGGCCCCACCCCCCACCCCCCCTCTTTTATTGCATCGGTTCCCTTGCACATCTGGTCTCTGTTGGCCCCTAAATTTATGTCCTCTGATCTAATTTTGTATAATACAAATTAATTAATATCAACTTTCACATTTGCATTTTTACTGAGAGAATGCCTTAATTCAGAGATACTGATGGTGGAAACCTCAGGCTGCAATGGCTGGCTTCTGTAGGGAACTGGGGGGTTTTTCAAATCATCCCAGAGAATGGATCATCTGCCATGTCTCCGTGAGGAGGTTATCCTAATTTCCCAACAGTTGACATGTAATAATGTAGAAATAGATGGGAAAATGTCCTCTTGGGAAGGAAGAACATTTATAAATAACCAGGATTATTACTACAATGAATCTGGAGTAAAAGAGACTTGTCAGGTTAAGAGATGCAAAATGTTTACTAGGGTTCCGCTTATGGAAAACTGTTCTCACTGTTTAAAAGCAAATCTTTTTTTTTTTTCTCAATTCCCTGAAAGATGACAGGTGTAGCTGACTGCAGTTCCTGCAGCCCTGCCTCGGTTCGAATTCTGGCTTAGCAGTTTACTTTCTGTGATACCTTGGTCAAATTACTGAGCTTTGGAGGGCTTCAGGCTCCCCATCTGTAAATCACACCAAACTTACAGGATTGTACATGCTGATTAAATGAGATAAAGCATGTACAGGTCTTAGAACAGACTGGGACCCTGTGAATGCTTGATACACGTTAGTCACTGTCATTACCATCTACTTCCCATTATAGAAAGTATATTGGCAGAGGAATTAAACCAATTTAAGCTCAAATTCTTGTCCCACCAGGCACTGGCCCTGTGACTTTGAGAAATGTGACCCTTTCTTTTATTCATTCCTTCAATAGATATTTATTGAGCCTATATTTCCTCATTTGCTAAATGGAGATAGTAATATCTACTTCATAGAGTTGATGCAAAGATTAAATGTGATAATCCATGTAAAATATTTTACATAGTGCTTAACACATGAGAAGTGCCTAATAATATTAGATTGGATTTAGGAAATTGCTATTTTTGTGAGTCAAAATTGGTTGAACGTTGACAATTTTTGATACAAGCAGTACCATCACTGCTTTTAATGTATTATTATTATTATTTTTGGTTGTTTTCAATATTGTATTTCTACCAACTCTCTAGGGGGTATACCAGTCAGCTACTTCTGTGAAACAAATCACTTAAAAATCAAGAGGCATACAACAGTGAACTCCTCCTACTTCTCATGAGTCCACGGATCAGCAGGGTGGTTCTGCTGTTCTGGGCCAGACCTGACGATCTTGATGGGCCTGTCATGAGTCTATGATTATCTGATGGGAGGGAGGGGCCTGGCTCTACGATGTGCTTATTCACATGTCTGGGGCAATGGGGGTGACTGGACCATGCGACTCATCCTCCGGCAGGCTAGCCAGGGTTTATTCACGAGGTGATGGCCAAGTTCCAAGAGAAGGAGCAGAAGAGTACAAGGCCTCTTGGGTCCAGGCTTGGTATTTCCATAGAGTCACCTCTGTGGCATCCTATTGGCCAAAACAAGTCCCACAGCCAAGTCCAGATTCAAGGGTTGAAGCAGTGGACTCTACCTCTTGATGGGAGGAAATGCAAAGTTGAATTGCCAAGGCAAGGATACAGGGAGGAGAGGAGAAGTGGGGCCTTTCCCCCCAAACAATCTAACACAGGAGGAATAAATAATACTCGTGTTCTTTTGCCTCACCGTTTATATTATTATTATTATTATTTTAGTTTCAAAAATGAGAAGTGAAAAGTTCTCCAGCCTTTTATGGTCAGGTAATTTTTCCCCCCCTCTTTTGGCTCTTCTGAAGAAGACTGGGACATACAGGATGAACTCAGCAACCTTGAACAACTCCATCTCTCTAACTTAAAGAAGCAGAATCACTTCTGCAAGGAAACAGAGGAACTATATAGCAACTTGGTTGGTTTAACCCAGCCTTCTCACTGGTGAAATGCATGGTTGCCTTTGATATTCTTTTCATCCACCACTTTCGATGGCTTGCAAAAGAAACACTGCTAAAAATACACTGTATTCATACAATGAGGAAAACTGTCCTCTCCATTTTTTTAGACCTACAGTTAGAGTTAGGCAGACTCCACAAAGATATTAGGGATTGAAATAATAACAGCTGAAATTGCTCTGTCACTCTGTACATGCATTAACCCATTTTCTCCTCTCGATGACATTCTGATGTAGGTTCTACTGCTATTCCCATCTGTTAGTTTCCTAGGGCTGCCACACAAAACGGGTTGCTTAAGACACCAGAAACGTGTTCTCTTACAGTTCAGGAGGCCAGATGTCTGAAATCTAAGTGTCGGCAGTGTTCGTTCCCTGTGGGGGCTCTGAGGGAGAATTTGTTCCGTGACTCCAAAGTTCTGGTGCTTGCTGGCAATCTTTGATGTACTCTGGCCTGTAGATGCCTCACTCCAATCTCTGCCTCCATCTCCTCATTGCCTTCTTCTCTGTGTTTCTGTGTTTCCTTTTCTGTCCCTTAGAAGGACACTCTCATTGGATTTAGGCCTCCCCAATCCAGTATGATCTCATCTCAATCCTTACCTTAATTACATCTGCAAAACTTATTTCCAAATAAGTTCACATTCTGAGGTTCCAGTTGGATAGGAATTGGGGGGGGGGGCATTATTCAACCTGCCTGCACCATTTTACAGGTTTTAGAAAATGGATGCACAGAAACATTAGCAACTTGCCCCAAATCACACAGCCACACCCTGGCTTCAGGATTTGAACCCAGGAACTATAGGTCAGGAGCTATGCACTTAACCATTATGCCACATTGCAATAAAGTAAATGATCACCCTCTCTTTCACCAGATGATATTAAGGCCTTTTTAATTCTATCGACGATCCAGAAGCCATTACTAGGATGAATGCATAGAAGATACATGAAAGTAGATTGCAGCTCAGTATAAAAACAAATATTCTAACTTTTAAGAGTTGCCCAACAATGAAATATGGTGTGAGGTATGGATTCTCAGATGCAACTGAGCATCATTCTTCCAAGAACTCGGGCTTTGGAGACTGGGTCTAAATTCTGATTCTGTGATTTCTTGCTGTGTGTCGGTAGTCAAGGCACTTAAGTTATCTTTAGCCTCGTTTTCATCAACTTAAGCAAAAGCCAGGGACAATAGCAAGGAACTCCATAAGTTACTGTGAGGATAAAGTAATGTATTTAAAGCACATGACTCATTTCAGGTCACCAGCAAGCATTCATTTCCTTTCTTCTGCTAACCTAGGAGTTGCCTAACAGAGCTTGCAGGTAACTTTACAGGAATAAGAGGGGTGAGAAGAGGGTTTCTTGCATCAGGAAAGAGGTTGGTTTATCTAATTGGCACAGAAAGCATCACCTGGGAGCTTGTTAGATATGGAAACTCATGAGTTCTACCTCTGACCTACTGAATCTGATCATCGTGGGGTAGATTCCAGCAGTCTGTGCTCTCTGGGGATTCTTACGCTCAGGAAAGTTTGCAATGCACTGATCAGGTGTTCTATAGGGACTCTTCTAGCATTAATTCTGTTGTTCTGGCTCATTGCTCTCTCACCACTCCCATCTAATAATTGGTACCATTTGTTGAATAACTACCTCCTCTGCTCAACCATGTGACTAAATAATTTGCACGCATTACCTCATTTAATCCTTACACGAGTGGGGTTGCTACTATTATCCTCTCCATGGTACAGTTGAGAAAACTGAGGAGTTGAGGAACTGGCAAGCTTGGGATTCCAAGCTGAGCCCATTTGGACTTCTAGCAACTGAGAATTCTGTTAAACTGACCCCCTCATAGGGTCTCTTCTAACTCCAAGCAGGACCCAACAGGAACTATTTGTCTTTCAGGTCTATTCTTATGAATAATGCAATGAGATTAATCTAATTCTCCCAGGCAAGTCACAGAGAGGGCCTGTGTGGGATATATACCTGAGCCCTTGCAAGACTGGAAAACACTGGGAGGTCACAGGTTTGAGAAGGGGACAGACAGGTTCTAACCAGGGAAATTGTCAGTGAGGAGCCATCTCATGGGTGGAAGTACTACCTTGAGCTCTCCCCAACTGAGAAAGCCCATTGTAGGTGAGTGGTTTTCTTTTCTGGCTATAAATTCAGTGCTCCGTAAGAAGAACAAGGGAGAAGGAACAACTGGGGGACCTTCAGATGTGCATTCCCCACCAGCCACCCTGGATGATAAAGCAATGAGTCGGTTTGAACCACTTGCACTGTGTGATACATTTTCTGCTAGTGAGGTCTCTGCAGGGAAGTCTTAAAGCAGCACTTGTGGTCAGCTAAGCCTGGAGAAGAGGTGGTCACATGTGTCTTCCTCCTCTATGGTCCTGATGCAGGGAAACCAACAGCACAGACCCAAATCATTTCTTGTATGGAAGTAGAGAGGTTTCTGTTTGTCCCTTCACTCTGGGAACCTTGTGTCCCCTCTGCAGTCCCTTTAGCCACACAGATGTATGTCTCCAGGATGTGCCTCATGCTTGGGCATTGCTTCATCCAAGTGGGGCCTCAAGATACAGATAATGATCAGGATTTCAGATGACTGGAGAAGGATGCCCCCTGGTCTCAATTCAAACCATCTCCACCCCTGGGATTCCACAGGAGCATCGTCACTCCTTTTGACAAAGCATTCTTGTCCTTGTCAAATGACACATTCTCCTGAGAATGGAAACACACCAAGCCTCCCTTGTATTTGAAACATCATGGCCAAAAAGTCACCTTCAAAGATCAAATTGTGATGATGGGTTTGCAAGGTGAGGATATAGAAGCTCTAGATATTTTGCTACTCAACATGGGGTTATGGGTCAGCAGTATTGTATTCCCCAGAGCTTGTGGGAAATGCAGAGTCTCGGTTGCTGTCTAAGATCTACTGACTCAGAATCTGCATTTAGTAGGATTCCTAGGAACTTGTGTGCATATTAAAGTTGGAGAAGCACTGATCCAGGTTTCTGAGACTGAGATGGGACCACAAGCTGGCATGTGGGGGAGAGGGAAGAGTGCCAAAGGGAGATAGCTTAGCCTGGCAGGCAAAGCACACAAATTCAGGAAATGCAGGGAAAGGCGTTAAAAACATGCAGAGTGGAAGGCAGCTGAAAGATCAAGTCCTAATCTCTGACCATGGGTCAAATTTTAGATCAACAGCGGCATCTCCTGGTGGCCTCTTGGGGACAGAATCCTGGACCGCCAGTGGACAATAACCACAGTAACAATGAGATTACCTTGCTGATATCTGCCAAGAGACCCTCACAGCAAAATTCCGGTTAACATAAGACTTCAGAATGTGATATCCAGAGTTATCAGCCATCATGGCATTTGTTCAGAACACATTTGGATTTGCAGCCCTTGTTGCTGGTTGTTCATGAGGCGCTGGCCTTAATAGATGCAACCTGTGAGCTTCTCAGAGCCTTGCCTTGACACCCCAGGGTCCATGGGTCTCTGGGTTCTTGGGTTCAAAGGTGCAGGATCATTGTCCTGGCCATCATGGGTGGAGGAGAGTAGGGGGGATGGGAGCTGAAGGCCTGTACCAAGGCCAGGGGACCCTCAATTCAAATTCTTTGATTAATTCAGTCAAACCTGCCACAAACCTTTAAGAAGGGACTATTCTCCTTTCCCAAGTGGGGTGTTGTCTCTTATTATGATTGATCGGAGATAAGTGTGTAAATTAAGTTACATACTTGTTCCCAAAACATTATTAAGTCTATATTTTAGTAATTTCAGTGAAAACTCAGACACTTGTACTCTCAGACTCTTTGTTATCTCCAGTGGACCTTCAGCTGACATTTGCTTTAAGTTCTCCAGTCCCAATTTCACTGTCAGCTACTTTGCAGCTCTGATCCGGAATGGGTATGAGTGGGGGCTTAATATCTAGGAATGCACAGTTCATCTTTCTGTCAAAGGAAGTGACTGCAATTTGAATCACACTCTGGATGACTTGGGGTTCCAAATTTGGATATATCATCTTCGAGGAAATGGAACACACCTATGTGAGATTTAAGGATGATTAACACAAATGGAATTATCTACTTCCTATGAGAAGCACAGGGATTCCTTTTGTCCATGGAGAATCTTATTGCTGTTCACCACCATGATTTCTATATAAGAAGTAAACCTCTTCACCACCCTTGATATGGTCCTCATTTATTTCATCCTGTTTAAAATTCAAGATTATTCCCTCATACCCAAATAGTGAGTGAGAACTGGGGACCCTAGTGGGAGGCGGGCAGCAATTTGTAGAAATGAAAATAGATAATAAAAATTTAATTATCTATTTTCATAAATACAATAGGTATGAGCTGCTTACTAAAATGAAATGAGAGAATTCAAATGAGGCAATTATCTGCCGTGCACCTTGTCAGGGCCAGATTTTTAGGGAGGGGCCACCTTTCTTGTTTACAAGAGAGTTTCTTGTTACACAAGGTATAATTGGGGATGCTAACAAAAACACCCCTTCCCAGGCATAATGTCTCACCCACAATAAAGCCCCTGGTTGTTATCTGCATCATGAGCAGTTGGTGGCCTTGGGAGAGAGTCTCTGTCTGAAAACATGGGCCAAATCTTTCCCTTAACGTCTGCTTGAGAACTGGTGAGGAATTAGAGAGTTAGATACACCCAGTCTTTCCTTCACTGGACACATGTTTAGTCAGGCACTGTTGTTGAGATAGGGCAGATCCTGCTCTCATGTGGCTTTTATTTTAGTGGAGAAGACAACCAAAAGCTATGCAATAAATGCACACCTATAAAGATATAAAAGCATTAAAAAAGAGGGCTCAGTTAGAGTGCAGTTAGGGTGGGTGGGCTACTTCTTGGCCATGACAGTTAGAAAGGGTGAAGTCCAGGCAGTGAGAACAGCCAAAGCAAAGGCCCTGAGCTGGAATGAGCTTGGTGCGTGTTCTTTTTTTAACAAACTTTTATAACACCAAGTATCAGGAACCCGTCTAAGCACTTTGCAAATAATACCTCATTTAATCTCTAAGAACCCTATGAGGTAAATACTATGATTATTTGTAAAATACTACATTTTACAAATGAGGAAGTTGAGGCACAGGGATTTTAAGGAACTCACAGAAGGTCACACACCTGGGAAGTCCTGGAGCCAAGATGCAAACGCAGGTCTGACCCCCGCGTCTGTGCTTATGACCAATTCCCAGTCTCCACTGCACATTGCGATTGCCTGGGGAGCCTTAAAAAATACTGATGCCTGACTGTTTCCCCCAGCCCATTCAGACGTAATTGGTGTGGGTTGAAATTTGGGCATTGGGATTTTTGAAAGCTTCCCAGGTGATTAAAATTTGCAGCAGTTTGGGGAACAAGGGCACCAGGTCATGCCAAGTAGTGTCTGAATGTTTGAGGATCTGAAAGAATCCACAGTAGCACGTCTAGGCTTGGTGAACAAGGAAGAGAGGGGCATCGTCTCGTCTTCTGCTGCTGTTTGTTGATTTTTGCCTGTTAATACATTTGCCCAAATCACAAGCACCCATCCCAACCATTTCTCACTTAAAGAAGAGATGGGCTACTTTGAATCAAGAGGACCTGATGACAGCAGGAATATCCTCATCGGCTGTGCTCATCAGCTCGTCTGTGGCCTCTTGCTCTTCCTCCATTCCTGGTGCAGAGGCATCTTGCTGCCTGACCTTGGGAGAGCACCCCACAAAGGCAGCCAGAGGGCAGGCCAGGGGCAGGGGCAGGTGGAGCCATTCCCTGACCCCAGAGACATCAGCCCGTCACCTGTGAGTGGGCCAGCTTCCTGTATTCTAGAGATTGGTGCTCACTCAAAGTGGCTCCTCGTTCTTCCTCATCCTGCCAATGGCCCAGCCTATGCTACAAATTACTTCTCTATTCACCAGAAAGTTGGCTGAATCTAGTTGGTGGTGGCCTTCAGGAAAAGTGGGGGAAAGTCTGAGTTGTGTCCATGTTTGTATCACAGATAGTGTGGAAACTTAGGGAGACACCAGGGAATTTATGTTGCCTTATAGGGACTATGGAACTGGGTAGGGACAAGAATTATATCATTACTCTGGTTTTCGACCAGGACACATACCTAATATGTCTTCAGGACTGGGAACTGGGGCTGTTTTCCTTGTGCCAAGGTTCTACTGGTCGAACTCAGAGCAGGTTTAGTGGTCACTATGGCTTTTAGCTCAAGTTTTGCTTGATGTGTTGGTTTGAGCATCTGCAACAGGCCTTCCAGAGGATTCCATACCCAAGTGATGGAAATGTTGACTCTTCTGGAGACCGAGGAAATGTCCATTTCTTTGTTGATTAATTATGAGCACAGGGAAGTTGAGAGACTTTCCCAATACCACCTCTGGTGGGTTGTAGAACTGGAACTGGAAATGGTAGTGTTTTTACAAAGTGTGGCTGCTTAAGCTCCACACCCCAGTTCCTGTGGACGGAAGCCTTCCAAGGACTTCCAAACGAGCAGTGAAGCGATGAAAAGCGTGATTAAGGCACAGATGCCAAGGGCAGGCTCCGTGTTACTTACAATCCTACCACATAACATTTTATGTGATTATAATGTTTCATGAGGATAGCAAAGGCTGTGCTGTAAAATGCCCTATCAGAGTCCCAGCTGGCAAACCAGGGATTATGAAACAAAGCTGCAGGTCAGGAAGCCCACGTCATCCACGCTCTCCATGAATGTTGTGTACAATTAACATTCGCAAGTAATGGCTCAGAGCTGACTCCAAGTGTAAGGCTGTGTGGGGCCTTCTGCAGAGCAGACAAGTCCAAAGAATGGCAAAGCCACTTGATTAAGTTGTCTCTCTCTCTCTAATATCCTAAAATTATATCATAATTAGAAACCAGAGTTTTATTTGCTCCTAATTTTAAACACTTTGGAGATTTCATGAAAGGCACTATGGTAAAGTAAAGTTGAAACATTTTGGTGATGTGTGATGAGTATTAACTAAGTTAGTTAAGGAATAGGCATCTGTGGGTCCCAGCCTGGGGGCTGTGGAGTGGGGATTGTGGTGAGGGGGCTGTGGGAGGATTTGCACTCTGAGCAGCCTGGCAGAGCCAGGGGTCTACTAAAGGGAGTCTGAATCTGTATATGTATCAAGCATTGTATATAGACTACATAACATATATATATAATTGAATATAAATGCTAGTCAATTGAATACAAAGTTTACTGATTCCACACTAGCATTTTCCTATTTTCTTAAGCAATGGTCACTGAAATTTTCATGATAACTGCCCTGCTCCTTTTCATGAGATTAAAGGAATTGATTCCTTAGATTCATGATGTGGCAATAAGTAACAAAACAAAGCACAGATAACATGGGGGAATGTTCACCTGCCCTCTCTTCCCACTGTTTGCGAGAATTCTAGATCTGCCTCCAGATCTTTGACCAAATCAGGCCAATGGGCAGAGCGACAGAACAGAGAGGGCTGGATCCAGCTGGTCTGTTTCACCCTGGAGAGAGAGGAAAGCTACTGTTTCAAGGCTTTGGCAGAGCAAAACCAATGAGGGAAAAGGGGATCTGGCTTGAGGGACAGTTGGGAGAGTTTGAAGAGGTGGGCATTGAGGCTTTGAGGTAGACATGTGATATTGAAAAGGAGAACTATCAGAAAACAGGACTTGAAGTTGTCCTGTGTAGACAAATAGAATCCCTTTCAGGAGATTTGGAGAAAGATTCAATTTGCATTTTAGATTCTTTTTAGCCAATGGATTATTATTTCCTTGAATGTGACACCATACAGAAGTGGACTTTAAGGGAAGAACCTATGGAAAGTCTCTTCTTACACAGGTTACAGTCATTGCACAATTTCCATGCCCCTTCTCTTTTTCTTGCTCCTTGATATCTGGGAGATGGGGAAGGACAACCAGCGATAGCAGCTGGAGAAGATTTCTGAGCCTCAGGAGGCCGGGGGCTCCGATCTAGCAAGTGAATTTGGACCTTGTTGTGGATGTGTTAAACTGAAAGTTAGGAAATGAATGAATCTTAAGACCTTGGTGTTAATCACTAGTAACTTT
Organism: Choloepus didactylus; assembly: GCF_015220235.1. Classification (NCBI taxonomy): domain Eukaryota; kingdom Metazoa; phylum Chordata; class Mammalia; order Pilosa; family Megalonychidae; genus Choloepus; species Choloepus didactylus. The sequence continues at coordinate 22,842,746 of NC_051325.1, read as the reverse complement.
CTGGCAGTAGCCAAGGTCATGGTTCTAAGCAGTAGAATAGCAAAAGAGAGATCATGATAGGGAGGAAATTGGGGCATTATAATTGCTGTCATTTTTAAGCAGAGTGGAAGTGTTGACCAGAATTTGGGAGGCATAAGCTTGACATCACAGATGGCCAGGGCCATTATCAAGGGGAGCCAGGAAACAAGAATCACATGAAGAAATTCAGTCCTGATTTGGAGAAATGGAAGCCTCAGGACTCGCCTGCCAGCTGTCGCACTGTGCCATGCCCATCTTCCCGCCAAGGTGAGTGCCACCGTGCCACACCAAATGCACGCTGGTGACCATGGCCAAGGGGAACGTAAAGGGCCAGGAGGGAAAGCACTCATGCTTGGCCTCACCATTGAGAGCCCTGAGTTTATACAAAACCAGAGGAAATCACACGAGGTGGAAATCCCAGGGACCTAAGAGACTCTATTGGGTTTCCCCCTGTTATTTGTTCTCAAAGCATCTTGTAATTTTCATTCCTAGCACTCCTTACAATTAAAATTAATTCTTGAGTAATTATTTGTCTAGTGTTTTCCTCTTTAGAGTATAAGTTCCATATGAATAGGGATAATCAAGGTATTGTATTATCCATGGCTGTATCTCCTGGGCCCAGCATGGTATGTAGCTCATGGAGGACGCTCAATGATGACTGGTTCACTGAATGAGTAAAATCAGTGAGATCAGGCGGTGTGGTAAGGGGAGTCTAGGGATGGATGATGAAGGGATGTGATCCAGAGTAGAAAGGCAAAAAGAAACTGTACAAATAGAGCTTTAGGAAAAGCAAATAACATCTGTTGAGGGTGAGGAGACTTCCATTGGGTCTTTTAGAACCTTGCTACTCAAAGTGTGGTCCATGGACCGGCAGCCTCAGCACCACTTGCAAGCTTCTTAGGAATGGAGGCTCTGGGCCTCACCTGATGAAACAGAATCTGCATTTAACCAGATCCCTAGGTGACTGTGTACATCTGGGCGTCTGAGAAGCACCGCTCTAGTGAATAAGCAAACACCCAGCTTTCTCACGTAACAATGAGACTGCTGAGGGAACTCAGAACAACAGCAGCTTTGGAGACTGGAGGAAAGGAGGGAAACCTGCTCACTGAAACCATTACACAATAGGTCCAATGCCTGCTCCTCAGTAGAGGAAGTCTCCCAATATTAGCACAAGGAAGATGAAGCAATTTAATGTACATATATCATGGCCATTCCAGAAGTTGGTACGTGCGAGGTGACTGAGAGCTAGCTAAGTCATCCATAACCACTATTGACTCACAAGGGGAAAAATCACACTTCCAAACAGGGAAGTGGAAAGGCTCGAGTATAGGGACAGTTTGTACACTATTTCTTCAAACCAATTGGTTGAATTGTGGGAGGGAATAGAGTGAATGAGCACAAACAAGCAAGCCTTGAGAGATAAACAGTTGGCTATACCATGGTTTAGATGAGTGATATTCAAACTGTGTCGTGCAGAATTCCGGGATTCTTCAGGAATCCCTCAAGGGCTGACATAGGGTTGGGAGTGGTGAAGACAAGACAGAGCAGGAGGCCAGATTCCACCAGAGCAGCTGTTTGATATATCTGGGTTCTACACAGCACTGGAGCTGTGCAAAAGGATGTGGATTGGCTTGCATGGCATTTCAATTAGATGAATAAAAGTTTTCGTCAGTGGGAATAGTTTTGACCTAAAGAATTATAAGCGGTCATGGCATATTTTCATAACTTCCTTGCAGGAAATGAAACAGAGACTGAGGCTGTTAATCTTTATAGGTGCCTGTTCTAGTTTGCTAATGCTTCCAGAATGCAAAACACCAGGAATGGATTGGCTTTTATAAAGTGGGTTTATTTGGTTACACAGTTACAGTCTTAAGGCCATAAAGTGTCCAAGAACACATCAGCAATTGGGTACCTTCACTGGAGGATGGCCAATGGTGTCCGGAAAACCTCTGTTAGCTGGGAAGGCCCATGGCTGGCGTCTGCTCCAAAGTTCTGGTTTCAAAATGGCTTTCTCCCAGGATGTTCCTCTCTAGGCTGCAGTTCCTCAAAAATGTCACTCTTAGTTGCACTTGATATATTTGTCCTCTCTCAGCTTCTCCGGAGCAAGAGTCTGCTTTCAACGGCCGTCTTCAAAATGTCTCTCATCTGTAGCTCCTGTGCTTTCTTCAAAGTGCCCCTCTTGGCTGTAGCTCCTCTTCAGAATGCCACTCACAGCTGCACTGAGTTCCTTCTGTTTGTCAGCTCATTTATATGGCTCCACTGATCAACTTAGACCCACCCTGAATGGGCGGAGCAACACCTCTGTGGAAATTATCCAATCAGAGTCATCACCCACAGCTGGGTGGGGCACATCTCCAAAGAAACACTCAAAGAATTACAATCTAATCAACACTGATTATGTCTGCCCACACAAGATTACATCAAAGATAATGAGGTTTGGGGGACACAATATATTCAAACTGGCACAGTGCCTATTATTTAATATAAATATGTAGCATCTGTGACAGTCATCACAACTTGATCCCAGAAGTCTTTCCAACTGAGCTTAGATGCAACCTCAGAATTCTTAACATATAACTTTAGGAACTTATTAGCAAATAATTGGGAAATGGCTCTAGAGATGAAATTCACTTAACAATTTGGGTTCCAGGAAGTAGAAAGACATGCCTATAATTTCTCCGATTACCTATAATTTTAATAGTGTAATGATAATTTTGTATGGGGACAAGAAAGGAACACTTGACAATTTTCCCAGCTACTCAGCACCCTTTGAATACTTGCCTAAGACTGGGGTATTTCCTGCCTTATGAATAACATTTCCCCAAGGATGAAGCCCACAACTCATTTTTTTCCAGCCTCCCTTGCAGATAGACCCCACCCCACCAATAACACATACCTATGCAAGATTTCTGATTGGGAGAAAGCATCAAGAGGAGCTGCCATTTCACAGAATCCATTTGAGGGTGAAGGGGGTGATGAAGGCATCGAGCTTGCCAGGGCTTCAATGGTGGAGATTCCAGCATCTGGTTACCAACTTCAGAAGTGCAAGATGAGGTGTCTTTAACCACCTGCAGCAGGAATGGGGTCTTGCAGCAGACGTGGCATGTAGAGATTTGAAAAGCGCTTGCATACTTTCACTTGTTCTCTTGTATCTCTGCTATCACCACAGGAACATGCCCAGGCTACCCTTTTGAAGTATGAGAGATACATGGCACAGAGTCAAGTGTACTAGTCATCTCTGACTATGTAACAAATGATCCCAAAACTTAGCTGCTTAAATCAATAAACTTTTATTCTCTTTCACAGTTTCTGTGGGTCAGGTATTTAGGAGCATTTAGCTGATTGCTCCTGGCTTGGGGCTTACAGTCATCTGAAGGCTTGACTGGGGCTGGAGAATCAACTGCCATGATGGCCTACTCATGTGTCTGGTAAATTGATGCTGGATGTTGAGACCTTGGTTCATCATTATGGAGTCTCTCCATAGATCTGATTATGTTTCTTCATGACATGGCAACTGGCTTCCACCAGATGGACTGATCCAAGACAGCAAGACAAAAGGCAAAATATCTTTTATGACCAAGATTTGGAATGACTGTATCTTCTTTGGCATATCCTATTAGTTACACAGGACAGCCTTATTTTGTCGGGGTGCTGTGGGGCTACTTGGGGCCATGAATACCAGGAAGTGAGCATCACTGGGTACCACCTTGGAGGCTCACTATCTTACTAAGTTGCCCCAATCATCTCATTTGAGGTCAACATCCAACAGCCAGCAGCTAGGCTGATACTGGACATGGAAGTGAGCTTACCAGACAACCCCAATGGACACCAGAGACATGACCAATAAATAAGTTTTTGTGGTTGCCTTGCGGTATTATCATGTGCAGCCAAGGTAATGCACTGATACAAGTGCATTTGTGACAAGAGAAGAAATTTAGAGGATTTTGAATTAGAATTACAAGAATCTCTGGCCTCAGTTTTCCAATTGCCTAAAACTAAGGTTCAAATATAAACAGGAACTCTGCCTGCAAAGATTTATACTCTAATAATTTATATGCATTTAAACATTTGGACCATTGAGTTGTTTCTCCTGCAAAATAAAGCTGAGGAATAAATGCATGCCCTTGTGTTCATTTTGAATTGTTTTCAAATTGCTTTGGTAAGTAGAGAGTAGAATCATTTTTCTAAACTCTTTGAAGATTTAAAAAAATCACTTTTATTAAAATATAGCTCACATATGATCAAATTCATCAATTTTAGCTGCAGTTTGATGAGTTTTAATGAATGCATACAGTCATGTAACCAATACCGCATAAGACACGGCTCATTTTCATCACCCCAGAGAATTTGCTCATTTCATATGCATTTTTAAGTAACTTTTATTGAAGTAAGACATATACGCAGAAAAAGCACAATTTATACATTTGCAGCTTCTTTACTTTTCACAATGTGTATCCATCACTCAAATCAAGAAATAGAAGATGATGAACACTCCAGCAATGCTTGTGTGACCCTTTCCCCAAACACCATTAACCTATTTTTTTATCACTATAAAGATAAAATGGTGATATCTTATCACTTGTTTAAAGTTCAGAAAAAATGCCTGCTTTCGACTTTAATACAGATGGAATCATACAATAAGCGTCCCATTGTGTCTTACTGTCAACATTATGCTGGAGAGATTTTGCCATATTGTTGCAGGCATTTGAAATTTGTTCATTCTCATTGCTGTCTAGTATTCTGTCGCATGAATATACCACAGCTTGCTTTTCCATTCTACTCTTGATGAACATTTGGGTTAGTTCCAGTTTTGGGCTGTTATGAATAATGCTATTGTAAACATTCTGGTACGTATTCACTCACATTTCTTGATGGCTTTGTTTTTTTAGGGGATAGTAGAAATATAATTGAATGAAAATACATCCATTCATTTTGATCCAATTTGTTATTTATATTTGGGTACTTGCCAAAAACAACAGACATTTCAGGGGAGTTTTTCTCTGCTAGAAGATTAGGCCTCAGGTTTATATTTGCTTTATTTTATGAGAAGGAAAAATAGTGTCTTTTAGAATTTGAGGGGCAGGTTGCCGAGACGCTTGAATTGCTTTCATGTTCTAGCTCTGATGTACTAACTTTTTCTCCCTCCCTCCTTCCTTTCCCTCTCTCCTTCCTTTCCCTCTTCTCTCCTTTTCTTCCTTCCTATAATTTTTAAATGTATATGAATTTCAAAGACTGAGCTTGGATAAGGAATTTTTTTTTTCATGAAAGTAAAGATTAAATCAAGTGATTTTCAATTTGATTGAAATGGCTCTTTTCCTTGGGAAATGGTGTTAGGCTTTTATAAACACTGAGATATTTTTGTTGTCTCATATTTTGTTCTGTTTGTTTTATGCTGTCATTGGGTCTTGATACGCTGTAATGAAAGCCGCCGCAGCCGTCATAACCCACATCCTCTCCGTCACTGAGGCCCTCGTAGCCTTGCCATTAGATGCACCCTAACATTTCATCTGCCACTGATGATGCAAGTTTCAATTTGGGCTAGCCAGGCTGCAAAATCATCTACAAATGGCCGGTTGCAGCCTGTTATTTCATAGCCTATAGGCTAGTTTGAAAGTCATCCGTTCAAAACTGAAATTATGTTTGTACAAGGACTAGTAGAGGACAACCCCCCTAGATCCCACATATGACACAATTAAGGAAAAACAACAACAGCAGCTATGGATTATAGTTTCTTCTAGTTCTTTTCTTGGACAGGCTACTAGTTAACCCATTTTAGAAAGATAACTTCTAATCATGGGATCTGTAGTAAGCATATGGGGTGGGGACAGCTCCCCAGAGCCCACTCCCGTTGACCTTTACTCAAAGGACCCTTAATGTCCCCGCCAGACTGAGCTCTACCTACAATTTCAAAGTGGACCCTAGTTATGTCAAGTGCACTTCAGCCTCTGTGATTAGATCTTTGTTGGCTACATGTTGCATTGGCCAATCAGGCCAGCACTATTCCCTTCTAGCCTTTCGGTTTGAGCTGCTGGAGGGTAGACTGTGTCCATTCTAGCTGGGAGAACGGAGCCCAGTGACCGCAAGGCTGGGGTCCGTCATGAATGGAAGAAACACCAAAAGAGCGTTTGTCTTATTCAGGCTCTGTCATTTTTCCATTCTTTTGAGTTAAACTGGAGGAATAAAGCCTCTTCTTTGCTCTCAGTTGTGTCCATTTCAGTAAACTCAGACCCATTTGGAACAACTGCACTGAGGGACCGGGAGTGCCCGGGAAGCTGACTCAGGATTCATTTAGGATGACTTCAAACCACATTTGCAAAAGAGGTCTACAAATAGCCCCTTGGCTTGGGGTTTGTGTTTCTCCCTCTCAATGCAGATTGGACTCTGTGGAGTATTCAGGGCTTAGTGTTACAATCTCATACTCTTTGAGGCAGAAAACTCACTCCATAGGAGTCATTTGCATTTCTAGTTGAGCAGCCTGGAGACAAAAATAGTGAAATGAATAGCCTTTTAATTTAATTGGCTTCCCAGTGCGAATCCCAAAATAGAAGGCACAATCCTTGGAGTTACTGTAGAAATCACTGAGGTCCAAAGCCTAGCATATAACCCCTGTAGAGTAAACATCTTTCTCACCCCTGCAAGACCACTCGAGGAAACTGGCAAGAGCTGGAGGGCAGGGGGGATCTAGTCCCAAATAGAGACCTGTGTGTTAATAGATGGCTAGTTGTGATTAGCTTCTCTTTTCTCCTTAAAATATGTATTAGGAATGATAGAAATAAGAAAAAAAAAAACCCAAATATTACATATTTGTGTACTTTTCAAAAGCAAAATAGAGCCAAAGAAGAGAAAACTCTAAAAGATTTTGATTTTTTTTTAATGAAAATAGAAGAGGGTATCATAGTGTGGCTAGAAGTGAAAGCCTGGTTAAAATGCTTCCAAAAAATCCCTCTGATGTCTCTATCTTACAGCTTACAGCTACAACTCTGTTGGAAATACCTGGGTGAACCTGCAGTTCAGGATGGATGGGAGGAAAAGGAGGAGATAGATGTTATCTGAGGACAGGCCAACACTCTACACTCTTTATACAGCTGAAAAACTTCCAAGCAAAGTACCGGCATCTTATGGTCACCCCAGAGAAGGACGTCACTGGGAAGATATTGTGCAGATGTTGCCTGATGTTGCTAGAGAGGGAAGGAGAAGGTGATGGGGACAGCAATGGTTAATATTTTGTGTCAACATGGCAAGGTTATGGTGTACAGCTGTTCTTTCAAAAACTGGCCTACTTGTTGTTGTGGAGGTATTCTGTAAATGTGATTAGCATTTACATTCACTTAATTTTAAGGAGATTGCCCTCCAAAATGTGGGTGGGCCTTACCCAATCAGTTGAAGACCTTAAAAGTAAAGAACTGAAGTTTCCAGAAGAAATCCTGCCTCAAGTCTACATCAGCTTTTCTCTTAGTTTGTCAGTCTGCTGTCCTCCCCATGGGTTTCAGACTCAAGACTTCAATGTCAGCTCTTACCAGGATTTCCAGACTGCTGTCTGCCCTACAGATTTCAGACTTGCCAGCCCCCACAAATGTGTGAGGTCATTCCTCAAAATAAATCCCTTAGTATATTTACATATATTTGTTTCTCTAGAGAACTCTGACTGATACAAGGATCAATGCTCACCATCTGAGAAGAGCAGATATTTTCTTGTCTTGTTCACCATCTAAAAGAACCACTCATGTCTTGCTTCCCTGAAATTTTTATTTTTCTCCTCTTACTAAGGAAAACAATTCTTTAGGTTGAGTAATGTGTTTTCTAGAATTTTGGTGGAATTCAAATGCTGTGGGAAAAACAAATGAAATCAACACCATTAAAAAAGTTCTTTTGTTTAAAATAAGAGAATATGTTGCATGATTTGGCTGAACCAGAGGGTTCCAGAGAAGAGAAAAACCAGTGCCCTCTTTCTAGAATAAGCTTGCCCCTTGCTTCAACTCTTTCCCTCCCAGTTGGCCTAGGCCAGCCTCACAAACTCACCTTCCTTGACCTCCTGATAAGCAGGGGTGGTTTCCTCAATGAGGAAGGATCATTTCTCAAACAAGTTCTGTGTTTCCCTTTCTACTTACTCCACCGAAACTAGGGTGTTTGGCAAAAGTGCCTTGGAGGCTACGGTGAATTTTGGTTTGCTCACAACCTCCTTGTCATCTCCTGGCGTCCTGGGTGCCTCTTCCCTCCCAGTCTTCCATCTAGCTCCCAGTCAGCCTCAACCAATGCCCCTACCTGTGTTTCGAGCTTTAGTGCATCATCCCATTTAATCTTCACAACAACCCGATGAGGCAGGTAATACTCTCAGCCCCATTTTACAGATGCAGAAAGTGAGCCTCAGAGAAGAAACTGTCCCAAGTTCCCACAGCACTCATCCTAATTGGGGATTTCTAAAGACCAAGGAATCTCTACACCCTTACGGAATACATTTCCACTAGTGATCCCAGGTGCTGGGAGGGGTTGAGGAAGTGGATGATTTTCAGGGTAAATCACTGTTAGGTCAGTCCCCACCTGTGCAGGCAGCATCTTGGTTTCCAGTGTCTAGTGGAGGAGAGAGTGGTTCTCTGTGGACTGGAGCAGTGCCAATGAACTTTGCAACAAAACAAGTAGGGACTGATTCCCAGGCTTTGCAAAAAAATGAGTCACTTGATTTTGGAAAATGCTTATGGTCCTCCCTCGGTATCGAGTGGCATTAAAAGAGGCAGTGTTATTTGGAGAAAAAGACTGGCAGTAAGATGAAACATGTTTTGTCATTAATTCTGGCACTAGCTGTCTTATAACATGGGGCAGGCCTTGCTTTGGGCTTTGGGCTTTTTATCCATGGCAGAAGGGCTTTTCATTAGATGATTGCTAGCTTAGCTAAACTTCTGCTTGCTTCCGGAGCAAAAGAATTAAATACCCATTTAATATGCATGTGACAAATTGGAAACCTTCAGGCTGAAAGGTTTCTAATCAATTTTTTTTGTTGTTGCAGTTTTTTTGTGTGTGTGTGTGTGAACTCATACCTTTATCTCTCTCACCTTTGGGATAATTTCTGACTTCGTTCTTGGACTGTTAATAATTAATAGCACTGGCATTTATAAGCCAGTGGTAATATGTTTTGATTCTATCGTTTCTTTCCATGAATTATGGATATCATTAAGAAGTGATTTTTTAAAAGTCCAAAAAGGGAACGGAAGTTATGGGAGGTCAGAGGAGATGAGAAGTTGCAGGATCTTGCTCCGTCATCGTCTGTCAGGTTTAATAAATAGTTTTCAACTGGAAGGGATTTGAAACTGCTGGTGGCTCTTTGTCTTTCTCCACATCTCCCTTTGTGGGTGTGGGTACACAGCAGCAGCTGGAATACAAATTTATATTAGAGCTTTGAAACAAACACTCTGTCTACCTGGGAGTAGATTACCACATAAGATAGGTCTCTCTTGGATCCCATTCAAGAGGGCAACCCCCTGAATTGCTCCTGAATTGACAAACTCAACTTCCATACAGATCTGGAACTGACAATGCCTCTGACCCATGGTGTGGCTTTGAACAAGGAAATGAAACTCTGTGGGCTCCTTATCTCTAAACTGTTAAAACAATACCAGACTTACTGAGTTAACAAGATTGTTTTGAGAGTAAAATGAAATTGTGAACATAAAAACAAGCCAACACTTCTTTGAAAGACACAACTAAGAAAATGAAAAGGCAAGCCACAAACTGAGAGAAATAAATCTCACAGAAGACTTGTATCTAGTCTATATAAAGAGCACATACAACTAAATAAGAATAAAACATCTAATGTAAAAATAGGTAAAAGATTTTAGTAAATGCTTTACAAAAGAATATATGCAATAGCCAATAAGCACATGAAAAGATGCTCAGCATCATTAGTCATCACAGAAATGCAAATTAAAACCACAACCCAGTACTACTACATATCCATTAGAATGTTTAAAATATTTGAAAAGATTGAAAATACCAAGTACTGCTGATGATGTGGAACAAATGAAACTCTCATATCTGCTGGTGGGAATGTAAAACAATAAAGCCACTTTGGAAAACAGTTTGGCAGTTTCTCACTAAAGTTAAACATATATTTACCATATGATCCAACCATTCCATTCCTAGGTATTTACCCTAGATAAATGAAAACTTATCCACACAAAGATCTGTTTGAATGTTCAGTGCACCATTATTCATAGTCACCCCAAATTGGAAACAACCCAGATATTCATCAGCCGATGAATGGATAAACTAATTATGATGAAAACATACAGTTGATTAATACTCAGCAATAAAAAGAGACATACTGCAATAAACAACAATGTTGTTGAATATAAATATCGTTATGATAAACAAAAAAAGTCTGACTCAAAGTATTTATGATTTCATTTATGTAAAACACTAGAAAAGACAAATCTAATATATACTGGCAGAAAGCAGATCAGGAGTTGCCTGGGACCAGAAGGAGTGGGATGGTGACTGCAAAGGGGCACGGTGGAATTTTTTGGAGTGATGGAAATGTTCTATATCTTGACTGTGGTAGTGGTTACAAAGATGTATACATTTGTCAAAATGTATCAATGTCAACACGTAAAATGCACATTTTTGCTCTGGGTTTCAATTGAATAGTTTCTATTATGTCTTCAAATTCACTTACCTTTTCTTCTGCAGTGTCTTTTTTGCTGTTAATCCTTTTTTGCTATTATTTTTCATCACACTTATTGTGTTTCATTGTGTTTGACATCTCTAGAAGTTAGATTTAGTCTTTTTTACCTTCTATGTTTCTCCCGAAGTGCTCATGTTTTCTTTTACCTGCTTGAGTATATAGGGTATATTTATAATAGGTGTTTCAATGTCCTTGTCCATTAATTCTATCATCTGTGTCATTTCTCAGTCTATATCTATAGGTTGATTATTCTCCTTTTTATGTCTTATTTCCCTGCTTCTTTGCATGCCTGGTAATTTTTTATTGGATGTGAGCCATTGTAACTTTTACATTGTTAGGTGCTGGATTTTTTATTACTCCTTTAAATATATTTGAGTTTCATACTTAGAAACAGTTTGATTTCTTTGAGGCTTGTCTTTAAGTTTTGTCAGGTGGGACCAGGGTCTTTATTCCAGGGCTAGTTTGGTTCCACTGCTGAGGCAAAAATCCTTCTGAGTATTCAACCTGGCACCATGTGTTTCATGAGGTGTCTCCATTCTGCTATTGGAAAAATGAGCTCTGAGAATTTTTCCATCCGCTCCTTTTCAATGGTTCTTTCTCTGGCCTTGGATAATTTCTTCCTATGCATGAATTGATCAGAATTTAGTTGAAGACCCAATGCAAGCCTACTGTAATCTCTAGAGCCCTCTCTCTGTGCAGCTTTCTCCTCTCTGGTATTCTATCCTGCAGAGTCCAGCTTTCCTGGCACCCCCTTCCCCTGAGCTCAGCATGGTTCATTCTCCAGGTACACCGTACTGAGGCCTGTACAGTAACACTGTACAGGAACACATGTACTGAGGCCTGAGCACTCTCTCCTGGTAGTAAGTTGGGCCAATCATAAATTTCATCTTGTCTGCTTTCCTTCTCAAAGGGATCACTGTCTTCCACTGACTGTTATCCAATGTCTGAAGAGCCTTATTTCCTGCATTTTGTCCATCTGTTCAGTTGCTTCAGGAGGGAGTACAAACTGGGTCCTCGTTGCTCCATCATGGCTGGAAGCAGACATTCCAAATGGATGCATTTTACTGCATGTAAATTACACTGCGATGGCTGTCATGAGGGATTGTCATCAATGAGGCTGCACCACAGCCTGGACACTGAGGATGGGTTTGTAAAACTGCCATGATGTGCAGGGGCTGAAAAGTGACAGAGGAGACTGTGAGAAACTACAGAGCAGTATGCCTTTGCCCTACTTGGCTCTACCTTGCATCCATCACCCACATGATTCCCGCAGCTCTACTGCCCTCACCATTTCAGATTTCACGGGCTCTGCTGCTCTTTGCCTGGCTATGCTTGCAGCAGGCTGGAAGTGCCAGACAATTAATTCTCCCAGAGCAGCTTTGAATCAATGGCTGGTGGAAGTGGTGTATAAACACCCTTGACCTTGGAGAGATAGTTCTCATGAGCATCTTCTACACTGTTTCCAGATTTTCCCAGTGGGGTCAGTCTCCAATCTCCAGTTTCCCATGGTGGCAAGTTGCTTGATAGCATCCCCTTTATTCACTGCCTTTCATACCTTATCTCACATTTCTACCCACCACTCCCCACCCCCAGTAGTATTTCTTGGGATCATCTCTCAAATAAACCACTTGTAGTTGAAGCCTTGTCTCAAAATCTTCTTCTGGCAATTTCCTAATTGTGACTAATCAATGGAGCAGGCCACTCAGTGATCACTCATTGCCCATTGGTGAAGAACCTGGGTCCACTAGCTTAGTGAGTCCCCAGTTCCCTTCTTTTCCTTACCTGTGATCTCATGCTTGAATAATACAGCACGTCTTTTGGTGGTAGACATAGCAAATGATAATCTAATTCTAAAGGACAATTGTGGCAATAAATATGGTCTCAAAAATGCCTACCATTTTTGGCTTAATAATTGCCTCTCTTGAAATGTACTTAAAGAAAATAAATGAGGATCAGTGCAAGATTTGGCTCTGAGATTTGCATGGGAGCTCTGTCTATAATATCAGAGAAATGGAAGTAGCTTGGATATATATAATGGAACATAATGCAGCCATTAAAAATGATAGTAAAGATAGATATATTTTGATAGAGGATGATATTTATAGACTATTTTTAGGTGTAAAATAGAGGCTATAAAACAATAAGTATAGTGTGATTTTATTTGTAGCAGACAAAGGAAATCTCTACTTAACTTTGACCATACACAGAAAGATCTGACCCCTGTACAACCCAAAGCTTGCTTGAGCCTTCAACAACTCATCCCAGATGCTGTTAAAAACTGGATTCCAGTTAAATGCTTGTCCATATGGCATCATACTGCAAAAATAACCAACCCCAATAGAGACTTTTAATCCCCTTCTATAAGCAATCACAAAACGCCTTTCAAATCCTCCCTTATTTGCAAGAGACTTCCTTCTTCTTTCCCTCTTTCCAGCCTTCACCTTACTTTAGGAAAGGCCTGCTCAGCTCCTTCCAGAAGGATGTGACTTTCCTTGCCTGACATACTAATTTCAGCCTCAGCGGAGCCTATTTTTGGGCTTTGGTTATTTTTCAACATATTTGAGATGTGGTTGTTCACTAGTGATATTCAAACAAAATCCTCCTACCAGTCTTCTCCAAACACCTTTTGTGTGCATAGCACGTTTGCACTGGTAAACATAGAATGACTTTGAGTTCCTGACCTATGGGAACAGAGAACCTTGAGGAAAAGATTTGAACCAGAGGTGAAAATTCTTTTACCTCCTACCTGCTCTCCTCTCCCTTCCCTCTTTGTCTTTTTTTTTTTCCCCCGTCCCTATAAGGTAGCAGTCAAGTGATAAGGATGAGAGTGGAGGAGATGGTTCATCCATCACCAATGATAAAGTTTCCAAAGTGGCAGGGTTTTGGGTAAGAGCAGGGAGATAAATGAAAATAAATAGTCCAGAGTTTATTTCAGGACTAGGTATTTGGGAGATATATAGTCAGAGAACTTCCGAGCCACCTAAACTAAACTTGGCAATAAAAAGCTGAGAGATAAAGCCCAGAGAGTTTAAATGGTTTTCTACCATCTACCAGCTAACAAGTAACAAATAAAGACAACTGAACATTTTCATTGAGTAGATCCTCATATCTCTTCTATTTATTTATTGGAGGGAGAACCTGCCTCTCATCACATTCCCTCCTTTTTAAAACAGGCAAGAGAAGGTAGATTTGCATTAAAGTCATTTATGAACATGTTTCATCTTTTAGAGGAGTGATTCTAAAATCAGGCCAGGGACTGGAGCTACATGAAGAATGTCTTTAAAAATATGGAGACTCACACTTCACCCTTGGGTGTGAATGTCTGAGAAGGGGTCCAAAGAATGGAAGAGGAGAAGAGAAAACAGGAGATTTACTCATAGGATGCAGATCACTTCTTCTTCCAGAGAAAATTAATTTCCTTCTCTGGTTGGTATATGTGCTCTCAAATGTACAACTGGAATCCACCCCTTCACAGGAATTTGCCAGTTTTGGTGGAGATGCATTTGGGGCCTGATAAGCAGCCTCTTAGCTCCTCTATTACAATAATGAAAATCGAACTATAGGCGAAAACATGTCTCTGCTGGGAATGAACAGTACATACAACTTCATTCTTCATCTCATTGTAGAACAAGTTTTTCATGTACCATTTTATTTAAAAGCCTTTTCCATCCCCTTCTCTCCAATATAGCTTCAAATAACAATATTTTGTTCCTTTTTTGATCAAAAAACAAGGCTATAGGGGCTGTGGCTTTTACTATTTGGTAAGATTGACTGATGGTCTTTATCCTTTGTTTGATTAAAGACTCAGAAACTTTCAGGAATCCTGCTGATGGTTTCTTCCCACATTTGAATGAAATGCAAAACAAAAGCCTTAAAGTGCCAAGGAGTAGGCAGGTGTGTTTATATTGATTCTATCTATAGCTGTTGTTTATCTTGCTGTTAGGGAATGGGTTTCTTCATGCTGCTTTAAGATCTCTTCAGGTCAAAACACTCTTTCACTGCCTTCTTCTCTTTCCAAGTTTGCCCAGTTTGGAACTCGAGGCAATCATGTTTCTGATGGACACCCCTTCCTGGCATGATAGTGCCCCTGAATTAGAGGTCCCATAATGGGGAGGCTGGAGACCTTATCCTGGAGTCCTTGTGGTTACTATTAGAAGAAGGAAGACCTCCAGGACAGGGATCAGCAAGCTTTTCCCACAAAGAGCCAGACAGCAAATATGTTTAGCTTTGTCAGTCATATAGTATCTGTCACCAATAGTTAACTCTGCCATTGTAGCAAGAAAGCAGCCATGGACCACATGTAAATGAATACGTGTGGCTGTGTTCCAACACAACTTCATTTACCAAAATAGGTGTCAGGGCTGGATTTATCCCATGGGTCATAGTTTGCTGACGTCTGGTCTCAGACGTTGAAAATATTCATGGTTAACCTCCAGAGGTGATAAGGGTCTAGTAAGTGTGGCTACCAGATGGGTCTGAGTTTGAATCCTAGCTTGTCTATTAACTAGCAGTGTGACCTTGGAGAAGTTACTGACATTCTCTGAAATTTCATGACTTCTGCAGCAAAATGGCAATAAAATCACCACTTTGTTGTTGTACTGGAAAGAGGCTGGGTTCAAGTCTTAGGCTGATCTTCAACCACTTGCAAGGACCTGGCCAAGGCATTGACATCACTGAGTCTAGAGACTGAACTAGAAGTCAGAGTTTGGAAACTGGGAACCACAGGCCATATTTGGCTAACAGATGGATTTTGTTTGGCTCGTACAGAGTTTCGAAGATTCTTTCAGCACCGAAAATGAATGCTTTCAGATGGATTGTATACTTTTGGTTCATCAGTCACTATTACCGTCTGTTGCCTATGGCTGCTACCTTCACATTTTTTCCCCCTAATTTCTGCCTGGCTCCTATAGGCATTTAAGTTTGTGACCCCTTGGTTGGAAAGAGTCTAATGAGTCTTCCAACTCAGAAAGTATATGATTTGACAAATCCCAGGTGAGGTTGCCAAAATGTTGCTTCGGTATGTATTCCTGAGGAACAAGCCACCCAAAACAAAGTGGCTTAAAACAGCAATCATTTACTATTTCTCATGAGTTTAGTAGCTGGCTTGGCCATTCTGCTGGGATGGGCTGGGCCCAGCTGATCTTGCTGGGCTCTCTTGCATTTGTTGTTAGCTGGTGGCTCAGTTGGGGAGTGGCTGGTCTAGATTGGCCTCAGCTGAGATGAACTTTTTCTTTCTTCTCCATTTCTCCATTTTGTTGGGTCTTTCCACTTTCCCCTCCCATGTCTGCTTATGCCTCGCCTTGCCTTTGTTTATTGTTTAAAGTGAATTTTTTCTCAACTTTGTGCTTGTTGTTTTCTCAGTGTCTTCAAGTTCTAGCAAAAGAATAAAAGGCTCTTATTCTTAAAGTAAATTCAAATTTGTTGGTATTTCTGGAATGGCCCTTATTTATTTATCATCTTCTAGTGCACCACAGCATTAGAAAAATGCTCATAAATTTCCATTTGTAAAGTTCTCCCATTCTTCTCAATTTTGTGGTAGACAATTTCGTGGGACAAGCAAGGAAGTCAGCTCAGGGTGCAGTGAGAAAAATATGGGGGTGGAGATGAAAAACAACAGCAAAATGAAAACAAGGATTTTGTCTGAAACCAGCCCCCACCAACACCCCTCTGCCCCTCCCTCTGCCTGACACAAAGAGCTTTTTCAGACGGCCTGGTGAACAAGCAGGAGCCCTCTCCCAAAGCCACTAAGTCTGTTTATGTATATGCTATTTTCCTTTGAAATCTGCCTGAAGTGGAGCCTTGTGAAGCGTTTCTCAAGCGCTGCCCCGAACCATTCCCAAGCTTAGGTGGCAATGCAGGTGGAGGAGAAACGAAGGGCAGGGGCAGGAATATTCTCTTCTTGCTTGCATGGTGAAGAGGAAAGAAAAAGAGGGTAGGATGGAATAGACTGATGGTTCTTAAAGGGTGGTCTCTGAACCAACAGTGTCAGCATTATCCTGGAACTTATCAGAAATTCAGAGTCTCAGGCACCACCCCAGACCTACTCAGAAACTCTGGGAGTGGAGACCAGAAATCTGCATTTTAACAAGTCCCCCAGTTGATTCTAATGTACCCTAAAGTTTGAGAACCACCAGGGTAGACAGTTTTACTTCTTCACCCTCAGTAAGAACATCTCATGTCTGCTGCCTAATGGTGTCGTTTTGGGGGGACACGGATTACCTGGGTGTGCAAGGCTGGGCTGTAGAGGCACAGTGGAACAGGGTCGGTCCTTTTCGCCTAGAGAAACTTTTTCTTTAGTTGCATGATCAAAATCATCCAGAATAAGTAAGGATGGAGACTTACTCTTTCCATCATCTTTACAAAGCCAACAACATCACACAGGAAACATTCCCATTAATTAGTCAGTCATACAGGGTATAAGAAAACTTTATATCCAGTGCAAAAATTAGTTTAAACAGAGTCTTAAATTTTTATTTAAATATTTCATGTGTCTATAGTAATGATGGCTAACATTTTAGTATTCATATGTGACCTGCACTTTACTAAACATGCTTTAAAAATTATGTCATTTGATGAGGACAGCTCTACTCTGTAGTACTATGCAATATCCCCACATAACTGATGGAGTGAAAGTACTTTACCAGAGGCCAACTCTTAACCCACTGGTTCTCAGCCTTGGCTGTACATTGAACTCACCCAGGGAGCTTTAAAAAATACCTGTGTTGAGGTTTCTGAATACCAGACCCAGAGTCTCTTTGTGCAATGGGGAAAAAAAAAAAAAAAAAAAAATACCTGTGAGTGACTTCCAGCCCAAGAGAGTCTAACATATTAGGTCTGGGGTGCAGTTTGAACACTGGGATTTTTATAAGCTTCTCCAGGATTCTGATGAGAAGCCAGGGCCACCATCTAATCAAGTCTGTCACTTACCTCCTTGTGCCTTCGGCTCAACAGTTCTCAACCCTGGATGTAAATTATAATCACCCATGCCTCCTTTAAAATGTACTGGTGCTCAGGTCCCATCCCCTGAGATTCAGGTTGAACTGATGTGGGGTGGGGCTCAAGCATTACTTCCTTCTCAGGTGCAGCCAGGATTGGGAATTGCTGCTATAACCCTATGCTGAGAGTGAGGGGTTAGAGAATCCGTGTTTGTGATATGGCTCTTAGCCTGACGTTATCATGGCAGAGATACAGTCATTACTGGGAATAAGACTGGCTTCCTCATCAAGAAACAAAGCTTGGATCAGATCCCCAAGTTTCAGACTATTTAGTGCAGGATTATTGTGGATTCAAGTAAGTGCTGCTTGTGGGTGTTGGGCAAGGACTGAGTTCACTGTTTCCCAACCCACCCCCTCCAACTCACCTCCCTGTGCCATTTCTGCATCTTAGATCACTATTTCATTTTGGTTTTCCTTGAAAGTTTTATTTGAGGAAAGTGTTTGCCCTGCTTTTTAAGAAAAAAAAATCTTGGAGACAAGTGAATTTAGTATCTCTGGGGGTCTCCTCCAGCTCTGATATTCAAGGAATCTATGGCTCAAGCTAGGACCACAGCCCTCACCCTCCTGGAATTCACTGATATATCGGAGTCCCACCTATGGACAGAGGGAACTGGGAAATGACCACCCAGAGGAAGGGGGGCTCTGGAATTGCTCATGGTACTGGTGGTAGTGGTAGGTATATCTAAAGGGCAGAGAACAGACACAAAGTAGACACTGGATGGGGAGCAGAGAGGCTAAAGTGGAGAACTGGAGAATGATGTTTCCTTTAAGAACAGCTCTATGTCACCTGGAGGCCTGTAGCAGGAAGTTCTATCCTCACTTACTGTAGCTTTCCACTGGCCAAGGGGTAAATAGACTAGAACTATATTTGAGTTGCTGAGAACGGACATGGTGGAGGTTGCCTTTTAATAAAGGCTGAGTTTGGCTAGATATGGGGGCCTCTGGAACAGCTTCTGATGGACTCAGTAGAGGTACAAGGAGATCTCTAGAGTTGATGAGTGCTTTATTTTCTCTTTTCACTTTTCGCCATCACTACCACAATTTTAGTGCCTCATTTGGAATCTGTGGTGGAGAGAGTGACTGAACAACAGACCTTCCAGCTTCTCCCTCCACCCCTCACCCACCACCCCAACAAAAAGCCACATTGTGCTCACTGAACCTTGGCACCATGAATGGGACTTTTATTCTAGCCCATTGCTGAGTATGCTGCAAATTTCCTCAAGTGCAATGGCTTTGACGTCAACTTATATTTTATAAAATCACAAAATAGGAGAGCTGAAGGAATTTCAGAAACGGCTTGCTCCAACTTCATTCTTTTCCCCTTTCTTTCTTTTTTTAACAGAAAAGCAGATAGGACCAGAAAAGTCAAGGGACTTGTCCAAAATAAAGCAGTTGGTTGGCCACAGAGTTGATCTGCTGCCAACACTTGGCCCAAAACTCCACAGGTTATTTTTTCAATTTCATCCTGTCGACATTCCCATAAGAAAGCTGATGGATGTATAGTCCTATTAAATGATGAATGATTTGCTCCTATTTACATACCAGGGAATATTTTAGAGCTAGAACCCAGTACTCCTCCCCAGTCTCTTGTCTCACACCTACAAACTCTCAGGCCAGGATGAGGTTTGCTGTAGAATGTGTCTCCTCAAATGTTGGATTTCCAACTCAAAAGATTCTTGTCTCTTTATCACTGCCAAGGCAAATGGAAAGATTTAGGGGGAGAGAAGTTGGAATCCTTGCTAGTTAGAAGCGTGCATTACTTTTATTTGGGTCTCTGATTTACATGTTTCTGTTTGCCTTGGTCTGTAGACCAAAGTGAAGTATCATATCCATTTTAGTCGCTTCTCTGTTAAGGTAGGAAATTCTTTTGTTTTGAAGTCTTTAGGTCTTTGGGCAAGCTATTTGCTCCATCTGGAAAGCTCTTTCCTTATCTTTAGAGTTGGTGCTTAGCTTCTTGATTTTTAAGAATACAGACAAGAACTTCTTCCTCTAAGTCTTCTGGGACCTCCTGGCGATGTTTGTGGGCATGTCTATGGCTCTTGGGATACACGTTGCGATGGCCCTGGAATTGTTAGCCAGACTGTGGAAAAATGAAACTGAAATTTTCACTGTTAACTGAAATTCATTATGCTAAGTGAAAGACAGCAGACTAAAAAGACCGTATACAATATGATTCCATTTATATGACATTCTGGAAAAGGGGGAATGATTGGGAGGGAAAACAGATCAGTGGTTGCCTGGGGAAAGGGGAAGGGGCTGACAGCAAAGCAATGTGGGGAATATTTTGCTGTGATGGAACTGTTCTTTATCTTACAAGGGTGTTTACACAACTGTATGTGTTTGTTCATATTCGTAGAAGCATACTGGAAAGGCTGAATGTTACTGTATATAATTTATGTCTTAATGAACCTTATCGTAAAAAAAACAAAAACAAGGACACAAAGATACCAGCTCCTCAAAAAGAAAAAAAAAGAGAGAAGAAAAAAGAAAAAGTCCAAACCAATCAAAATTTCTAATTCTCACTAATAATTGGACTATAAATAACATCCTTGTTAATTCTGGGAGCCCAGTTGTAATGCCGTATTAGAAATAAATGTCCACTTAGCCTCAAAAATGGTCTAAGTGCTTTTGAGAGTTACTTCTGGAGGGCCCCCCATGGGAAGATACCTACTGGGATCAACTCCTGGGGTCACACTGGAACTGGCTGCCTCTCTCCTTTAGGAGGGCTGGCCCATGGTCCAATTTTACCCAATGCAAACGGATATACTGAGAAGAAGGTGGATGGCTCAGAATGTTAGAAATCTGGGGTGATGAGTGGGCCACACTGCTATCAATGTCCAGATATTGTCCGCATTTTGGTGGAGGAACAGCACCAGGCAGAAGCAGAGACTGGGGCCCTATGGAGATCCCATGCAAGTAGGCTGCTGCTCAAAGCTCCAGGCTCGGCAGAGATGAGAAGACAGGGTGAAAACCAAGGCAGCAGCTCAGTCACACCGGCAGGGCAAACACAGTGGGGGCTCAGATCGAGTCTGCAGCTCAACAGGCACCTGGCAGAACCTCTGACTTGACAAGCTGGAAGATGAGATTTTTGCCCATCTTGGTCAGATGGATTCAGGAATGGGACTAGCCAGCATCAAAAGGCTGATGAAACTGGGGACAGGAGCAAGGAGAGACCAGCCCACCAGGTGCCCCTGTCCTACCTCAGGAGGACCACATCCCAGGATGTTGGTTGGAGGTGACACTGAGAAGAGATGAGACTGGCTATTCAAGAAACTTACCAGAAATTTAGTATCAAAAATGGACTCTTCAGGAAGCCATTTCAGTAGGTGCATAGCCTAAAGAGCTGAGCCAGTCACACCAAAAAACCACACTTTGTTCTCTTAACTATTATCCCAATACTTATTTTCATTCATCCCGATCGAATTCTGACTGTTCGAAACCTCAAATTCGCTAGAACTGCATTGCCCTATATGATAGCCACTAGCCACAGTTGGCCATATAAATTCAAATTTATAGTTCCTGAAATTAAATGCAATTTAAAATTCAAAATCGGAGTTGCATTAGTCACATTTCAAGCGCTTAACAGCCAGATGAAATGGCTGCTGTTTGGGGCAATGCCTATTGATAGGATGTTTCCACCATCACAGAAAGTTCTTTTAGACAAGACTGCACTAGAGATTATTTCTTCAAAAACCCCAAACCTGAAATAGGTCCAAACTGTAAAGTAAATGAAAACATTTAATCCTGAAAAATAAAGTTCACCTCATGAATGCTAGCATCCACAACTGCCTATCTTGCCTCCCACCCCAAACCCCACACTAAGGTGAACTAAATCATCCTTGAGATAATAGAGTTTCGTTCTCACGTAGTCTGTGTGTGGATTATATCAGATTCACAGACAGTTGAGTTTATTTCTGTCTTAACAACCATCTAGACTTCTCCACTAGTGTCATGTGAGAGGCGGCTGCTCGTCTGTTCTGGGTTGTACGTCTTGGGATATCTGGGAGACCTCCAGTGATGAAGTCCCCTCCGCTCCTGCCCCAAGTCACCTCCTGCACCACTGGTACTAGAAGGAATCTTCATGTTGTCTTGTCTGCATCTGTCTTCCCTGTAGGTTTGTTCACAGCCACGTCTGTGTCTATATTTGCTTTGGACCTGTGGTTACCATTACGCTGCCTGCAATTTCCTGAGAGATAAAACCTCTTCCTCAGTGCTGTGCCAACAAATGTTTTACAACTGGCTCATTGGGAGGAAAGAAGCCCAGATATGTAGCATTTGCTGAATAACATCATATAAATACTCCCACTATGGTGGATTTCAACTTACTGACATGATGTCACTGAACAGAGTTAAGAAGTTTTTCTACCATACCAATACAACAGCTGTAAATAACCTCAAAAGCAAGGGTGATTGTAAATTGTAGTTAAATCATGGGGCAGGGATGAGTTTTGAGTATTGGTCACTTTGATTTTTATTATAACTTATTTAACTTTAAGTTATAATTTAATTTTTAATAATGGCTCACCAAATTCCTAAAAATTTAGCAATTAGCTCATGAGCCTGATAGGAGCTAGTCTAGCACACCACTTCGTCCAGGAATTATTAAGGGCTAGCTAAGAACCAGACAGATTCCAGGCTTGGGGATGGCCAAGACAGAGGATATAAAAGAACAGAAAGAGCCTGAAAGACAGATTTCAGCTGCTTATGAGTCTACCCCAGGCGAACCCAGCTACACATGTCGAAGCCAATGGTCCCTGAGGTGTGGTCAGCACAGAACAGCATCAGATTTCATA
The DNA here is from genome assembly GCF_015220235.1 of Choloepus didactylus. Classification (NCBI taxonomy): domain Eukaryota; kingdom Metazoa; phylum Chordata; class Mammalia; order Pilosa; family Megalonychidae; genus Choloepus; species Choloepus didactylus. Next base: position 22,820,265 of record NC_051325.1, on the reverse strand, counting down.
GGGTTGCGTAGAAGTGCAGAATCATGGGCCACTCCAGACCAGCTGACTCAGAATCCCTGGGGGTGGGGTCCCCAAATCTGTGTCATCAATCCCCCCCGCCCAGGTGATCCTGAATCTAAATTTGAGTTGCACTGTTCTAGGTCACTGATTCATACCCACTTTTCCGCATACGTAGCATAAGTAGACTTTGATATGTGTACCCCATTGCTCGACACACTTACAATGTCGATGCTGGAAACCTACAATGATTCCAGTTCTCATTGTGCTGTGGTGTTCCCCTTCCTTGCCCTTCTTACCAAAGATCAACTTTTGAGACAAGCCTTATGAATGACAATGACAAGTGCTGCTGGAGAGAATTTCCCATCATTCTCTTGGATCCAGAAGATTCAAGACGGATCATGTGAACTTTCAAACCCCTCACAGGTTTGTGTATAGAACAGAACACCTGTCTGAGTAGGAATACCAAATATGAAGAAAAATATATGTTGGACTAAAAAGAGGAATGATTATTGAATATCTGAGAATTATTTGCTTTTTTTGGCTATTAAGGTAATAGAAGAAGAGATTTCACCCCACCATCCCAGATTTCTGGTGATAAGCACTTTTTTGTGGGTTTTGAAAGTGTGTAAACCAAACTCCAGTTTCAAAAAAACCCCACTGTGGTGAGATTAGACATGGGGAATTTTAAATTCCTGGCACAGATGTCAGAACACTTGACCCCTTGTTCTGTCCTTGTGACTCACTAGCCATATGACCTTAGATAAGTCATCCCCATTCTGAGTCTCTATCCCTCCTCTGTATGGTGAGGTTGTAGCCCCCCACCCCACCCTGCCACACACACTCTATTTCAAAGATTGTCATTAGGATAAAATGAAAACCATATATACGGATGCCATTGTAACAATGGCATACAAATATGCAGTATGCCAGAAAGGTGGTAGCTTGGGACCATGTAGGAGGATTTCTCTCTATACCCCCACCCCCTCTGCTTCCTCTATGGAAAAATAAAACAGTCTGTGAGCCAGAGGGGAGCATTTGAGGCTACACATGCTCCTTGAGCTCTTTAGAGGGGCCAGTGGAAGGAGAGGCCAGGGATGAGTTCTAGAGGTAGCTGGTTGCTTTTTGAGGTCCAGAGTCAAGTCCATATGTTTTACTGCTACCTGAAGAGGCTCATCAGCAGAGGCCCTGGGGAAGAGATACACCTATCTACTTGGGGCATACAGGCCGTGCCAGTTTGTACATATTATGTCCATGAGAAATACCCATATTCTTTGATGAATTCTTGTGGGGGCATATTGATTAATCTTTTTGATTTAGGGTGTGACTTCTTGATTGGATGCTTCCATGGAGATGTGACCCACCCAACGTTGGGTAATACCTTTGATTAGATTATTTCCATGGAGATATGGACCCCGCCCATTCAGAGTGGGTCTTGATTTAATCACTGGAATCCTATAAAAGAGCTCACAAACAGAAGGACCTCAAAGCACTAAGAGTGACATTTTGGAGAGCAGCTTAGAGAGACATTTTGGAGATGACCGTTGAAAGCAGACTTTTGCTGGTGCTTTGGAGATACAGGCCCAGTGTTTGCTCTGGAGAAACTAAGAGACAAAATGCCCCAAGAGCAACAATTTGAGGAGCACACAGGCACTGAGAGAGGGGCTGGAACACAACCCAGGATCAGCAGACACTAGCCATGTCCCTTCCCAGCTAACAGAGGTTTTCTGGACGCCATTGGCCTTCCTTCGGTGAAGGTATCCTTGTGCTGATGCCTTAATTTGCACAATTTCATAGCCTTTGGCATTAGCAAACCAGAACTCTGGCCTTGGAGGGGCTCTCTGCACTTGTGACCCTGGTTGATCTGGAGGGGAAACATCAGTGGGCTGGGCTGCTAGTGGTCCTTCTTGGGGAAAGGATTGGCACTTGCACCTGGAGAGGCCAACATCTGATTTCTCATTAGTGTAAGCAGTTTACAGAGAAGGACTGAGATCCTGTAATACTGTAACCTGTCTAGAGATCACTTGCCTGTCCAGGCATTGGGCATCAGTTTTCAGAGTTGCAAGTCCTCAGAGAGTAGTATAGAGAGAGTATATATAGAAAAATGAAACTTTATGAATCCCGAGGAAAATATTCAAGGAGGTAGTCCAACAAGAGTTGATTCAGGATATGGATCCCGAGATAGTGGAATGTGAAAAGTACAGAAAAGAGAGAACAGAAATGGCTCTTGCTTTATATATGTGAAACTGTAAGGAAAAGAAAAGGAAAAAAAAAACACAACAGAACAAAACAAAGAACAAATGCAAAATAATTTGGACAAATAAAACTGCATTTCAATTATTAAAATAAATATAAGAGTCAGCTGAATTCTCCTAACAAAGTAGAAAGATTATAAGATTGGACAAATAAAAAAATTCAGTTATGTGCTGTTTTGAATTATCGTACATAAAACAATGTGGCAATAAAATATGGATAATAAAAGATTTACCAAAATATGCCAGGAAATCAAATGAAATGAGCATAATTAACAGCACTGAATTATATATTTGAATGTGGTAAAAAGGGGAAATTTTAGGTAACATACATATTATTAGAATACAAATTTTAAAAATGTAGGACTATACAACTTACACAGCAAACCCTATTGTAAATGATGGACTGTAATTAATAGTACAATATAAAAATGTTTTTCATGAATTGTAACAAATGTACCGCACTAACACTAGGTGTTAATAATGGGGTAGTATATGGGAACTCTGTATTTTATGCATGATTTTTCTGAAATCCTACAACTTCTCTAATTAAAACAAGAAGAAATAATTAAAACAAATAAATGAAGCCAAGGTAGGAACACTGTCAGACAAAATGAAATACAAATGCAAAAATATCAAAGAGAAAAAAGAATAATAGTAGATAATGATAAAAATTTTATTTGAAAAAGATAATACAACAATTGCAAAAATTTATGCATCAAACATCGTATCTGCTAAATACAAACAAACAAACAAAAGAACTCCCAGAAATACCAGGAAACTTTGACAAAGCACAATTATAACTGTTTATAAATAGTTTTTGAATTCCAAAGTTCAAATAAACAACAAATAGGAAACAATATTGTGCCAGTTTGGATGTATTGTGTCCCCCCAAATGCCATGTTCTTTAATGCAATCTTGTCAGGGCACACTTATTAGTGTTGATTAGGTTGGAACCTTTGGATAATGTTTCCATGGAGATGTGACCCACCCAACTGTGGGTAATATCTTTGATTAGATTATTTCCATGGTGATATGGACCTCACCCATTCAGCATGGGTCTTGATTTAACCACTGGAGTCCTATATAAAAAGCTCACAAACAGTAGGATCTCAGAGCAGCTGCATCTTGGAGAGACATTTTGGAGAAGGCCATTTTGAAATGCAACCTAGGAGCAAGCAGATGCCAGCCACATGCCTTCCCAATTAACAGAGGTTTTCCAGATGCCATCGGTGTTCTTCAGAGAAGTTACCCTACAGTTGATGCCTTTGTCTGGACATGTGCATGGCCCTAAGACTATAACTTTGTAACCAAATAAACCCCCTTTATAAAAGCCAATCCATTTTTGGTATTTTGCATTCTGGCAGCATTAGCAAACCAGAACAAATATATTGAAGAATACAAACTCAGTTAAGAAGAAACCTATTAGTCTCTGGACATGACTAACAGTGAACATACACCTTTCTCTTCGTTAATTAGAAACAGAAAATATGCATTCTTCCATATTTTGATGGAGCATCCACTAGTAATCATCTATTTAGCCAAAAAGAAAATCTTTACAAAATATCCTAAATAGAGATTTTTATAGAACATAGTCTACGATTAAACTCATTTAAGCCAGAAATCAGCAGTGAAAAGGCCAGAAAAAAACAGTAATTACCTGGAAGTTAAAGGTATTCTTATAAGTAATTACTGGATCAATAAAGACAGATAATGGTAAAAAGTTTTATTCAATAAAGAGGATACAACAGTTGCAAGAATTTATGCATCAAACATTATCTGCTAAATACAAACACAAATGAACTCCCAGAAATACAAGGAAACTTTGACAAAACACAATTATAATATAGCTGAAGTTCAATACCACTGAAATTATATACTATTTGGAAAATAGTGAAAAAATAGAATACTTTTCACAAAAACCTATGAGATACAGTTAAAGCTATGTTATGTAAAAATATATCACTTTTATTATTTAAAAATTACTATAAGTAAGTGAACTTAGTTTTCAAATTCAGCAGTTAGGAGGACAAACAAAATGAACCAAAAGCAACTAGGAAGAAAAATGCAATGGTAAAATCTCAAAAAAGAGAAATAGAAAAAAATGACAAGAAGGAAACGTCAAACAAAATTTATTTACTGAAAAGAAGAAGATAGACTAGCAAGCTTGGTAAAAACAGAAGGTAAAACTGTGTAATATGTTGCTTGAGGAAGGAGAGAAACCACATACCTGTAAGAGACTTTAAAAATGTATTGCAAAAACCTGCACATGAATGTTTATAGCAGCTTTATTCAATATTGCCCCAAATCGTAAGTAACCCAGATGCCCTTCAGTAGGTGAATGGATAAAAAAGTTGTGGTACATCCATACAAAGTAATATTGTTCATCAAATATAAAATACAATGAACTGTCAAGCCAGGGAAAGGCAGGGAAGAAACTTAAGTGCATATTGCTAAGTGAAAGAGGCTAGTCTGAAAGGATGCATACTGTAGATTCCAACTATATGACATTCTGGAAAGGCAAAAAACCATAGAGAGAGTAAAAAGATCTGTGGTTGCCTGGAATTCAGGGTTAGAGGGAATGAATAGGTGGAGCAGAGGACATTTTTACAGCAGGGAAACTATTCTGTATGATATTGTAATGGTGGATGCATGACATTATTCACCTGTCAAAATGCACAGAACTCTGCAACACAAGGAATGAGTCTAATGTAAACCATGGACTTTAGTCACTAATAACATTGCTTCATCAATTATAACAAATTTAATCACATTGATGCAAAATATTAATAATGGGTAATTATATGTGTGAGGAGGTATATTGGAATACTCTTTACTTTCTGTGCAATTTTTCTGCAAATCTACAAATGCTGTAAAAACAAAGTTTATTAAAAGTTAATGGAGAAATATTATATGTGGACTTTTTGCAAAATGTTTTGACCCCCTAGAAAAGTATAATCAGATAAAATAGTCTCAGAAAGAACTAAAGTATTCTGCTTATGCAAATGAGCAGAAAATTGATAGGAAGCTAATTAAATAGGTGAAAATAATAGGTCCAAATTTTATAGTCAAATTTGATCTAATCTTCAAAAATATGAAAATTTCTCTGGATTTAAGTGATTAGGGACTGTAGGAGAATGATGGAAAGCTATATAATTCATTTTAATAAACTTAGACAATTTTTTGTTATGTCCACAATAATCCAACCGTATCTCACATTATCATCACTTAGTTTTACAGTCCTCATCACTCTCCATTTTAAACAATTCTCATGACCCAAAACACCTCTTAGCTCTTTTCAGCCTTTAATTATTTGTCCCTACTATTTGAGTGGTACTAGTAAGGTATTCCTATTAATTATAGTCCCTAGTATGCAACAGGTAGATTTTTCCCATATAGCATTCTGTTGTATGGTATATTATTGTTTTAGTTTGCTAATGCTGCAGAATGCAAAACACCAGAGATGGATAGGCTTTTATAAAATGGGGGTTTATTTCACTACACAGTTACAGTCTTAAGGCCACAAAACGTCCAAGGTAACACATCAGTAATCGGGTACCTTCACTGGAGATGGCCAATGGCGTCCGGAAAACCTTTCTTAGCTGGGAAGGCACATGGCTGGCGTCTGCTCCAAAGTTCTGGTTTCAAAATGGCTTTCTCCCAGGATGTTCCTCTCTAGCAAGCTTGCTCCTCTTAAAAACGTCACTCATAGCTGCACTGCGTTCAGTCTCTTTGAGTCAGCATGTTTTATATGGCTCCACTGATCAAGGCCCACCCTGAATGGGTGGGGTCACACCTCCATGGGAGTATCCCACCAAAGTCACCACCCACAGCTGGGTGGGGCACATTCCAAGCAAATCTAACCATCACCAAAACGTCTGCCCCACAAGACCACAAAGATAATGGCATTTGCGGGACACAATACATTCAAACCGGCACAATTATCTAAACTCAGATAATATTAATATTAATAATATTATCTAAACTTAGATTATCTGATAAGGTTCCTATACAAAATAAAGCTCTGAAATAATTTACTCATGGATATAGGTGCATATTTTGTAAAATAGATATTTAGCAAAGAGATTTCAGCCAAATGGTAAAAGATTAAAAATGCCACACCCAGACAATTCTTAGTCAATTAATTCAAAGAGATTTCAAATTTTGAAGTATACCAACAAAGTTCCTTACCTCAACTAATTAAATAGTGGGAAATCCATATGATTTTATGTTAAATACCGAAGGGGTACTTTATAAAATTCGGCATCTGTTCCTCTTAAAAATTCTCACTGCAATTTAAATAGAAGGAAAGAAGTAGCCATAATAAAGACTATTTACTTAACAGAAAATATGAAAATGGATAGCAAAACCCTAAAACCAGTTCCATTAAAGTAAGGAAAAATTAGGGATAACTTCTATTGCTTTTAAAATTGAACAATGCTTCACAAGTGCTAATTGATACAATAAAAGTAGTAAATAAAATAACCAGTGTAAATACAACAAAGGAAGGAGACAATTATTATATCCTTACAAAATTCAAGAGACTCCATGGAAGCAACTATTAAAATCAATAAGAGAACATGGAAATTGGGGATGACAGGGACAGGATTAATATAAAAAATCAGTAGCCTTTTTCCAGCACAGAAATATCGGTTAGAAATGGAACAAAATTACTATTTATAATAGTGACAAAAATAACCAATAACTAAAATGAGAATGAAATAGGTCAAATATGGAGAAAACTATAAATTCTTACTCAAGGATATAAAATAAGATATAAATAAATTGAGAAAAAGACTATATTCCTGGATGGGGAGACTAATATTACAAAAACACCTGTTCATCCCAACTTACTATTATAAATTTAACAAAATTCCCATCTGAGTTGGAACTGATCAAAATAATTTTAAATTCCACTGGATGACTAAATGATTGAGAAAAGTCAATAAATTTTTGATAAAGAATGATGATATGGACTTGACTTTGCATTTATTAAAAATGCAAAGAGCCACTGTATTGATGTCCTCTAGCTGTTGTAACAAATTATCACAAACTGGGTGGGCTTAAAACAACAGAAATGTAGTCTCTCACAGTTCTGGAGGCCCAATGATACTCATCCCAGGCTTCTGGACTCACTCCCTCCAGAAGCTCTTGGGGAGAATCCATTCCTTGCCTCTCCCAGCCTCCAGTGGCTGCTGCCATTCCTTGGCTTGTGGATGCACCCCTCCTTCTTTGCCTTCGTACAAAATCTCATGTTGTCCCTCCTCTTCTGCTGTAATTTCCCTCTGCCTCTGTCTTATAAGGACACTGTACTATCTATCATTTAGTGCCCACCTGGAAAACCCAGGATAATTGCCTCATCTCAAATTTATTAATTTAATAAAATCTGCAAAGATCCCTTTTCCAAATAGGGTAACATTTAGTGTCCTGGTGTTAGAACATGGATATCTTTTGGGGAAGGGAATTTTTCAAACTACCACAGTCACTGTAATCAAAACATATTGTTTCTACTAGAGTAGGCAATGGACAGAATAGTCTAGAAACAAAACTAAGCACAAATAGGGACTGGAAATATGGCAGAAGTGAGATTTCAATTCACTCAGAAAGTGAATTATGTTATTTGATAAATGGTTATATACAGAAGAAAATAAAATCAGATACCTACCTTACTCCATATACAAGAGAAGTCCCAAGTATATCAAATGTGTTAAGGTAAAAGAAGAAAAATTAACAGAAAGTCGAGGAAAATGTCCTGATAAGTTTGACCAGTAAGAGACAGACATATGTGACTATATAAAAATAAAAGACTTCAATGTGTCATAAATACCTTTCAAAAGGTCAAGAGTTAAAGTTGGACCATGATTATATCTCTCCATTGTTTACTGTGTTGCAATGAGCATTACTGTTTACGTAATAAATAAATTTTTAAAAACTAATAACATTTCAGGGAGATAAATATTACCTATATTTTGGAGCCACATCAACATAAGTTAGAGTCCTTGCTGCCATTGTTACTTAATATTTCTGAGCCTTTTCCCAATCTGGGAAAGATGTGTAACATCTATTTCTGTATTATCTGTTCAGGACTCTTATATTGAAGAGTTCTAGGTATAGCAAATGATGGGAAAACAAGGGATGGGCTGAGGGCTAGGGTATTTGTACGAAAAGCAATTTACATACAAATAAGAAATCTGATAATGCAAGTCTCCACATTAAAGAATGGGGAGATCAGTGATTAAGGATGGATTTGAAGCCCCACCTGCTCCCCACCTCCTCTCATTGCCACCACTAGTGGGTACTGGGGCTCAAAAATTAGGAGTCATATTTATTCTCAAGTGGCATAATGTTTAAATAGAGCACACTTTATTTCAAAATGAGCATTTCTAACTTTATCATCTGACTTCCAATCCTTTACAAAGTCTTGGCCATTGTTTTCCTTTTCATTTTATGTTTCTGTATTCTGGATTTATCGTGCTGAAAGAAAGAGGTATTTTCTGAATTCTACCAGAAAGGCTATTAAGAGACTATTATGAGAATTTCTTTAAAAGTTTAGGTTAAGGGGTCTTTGAATTACAGAAATCACGATTTTCCAAGCCAATATCCATCAGTTAGGACACATTAAAGCTTTAGGAGATTATCACAGCTTTTTTCTTTTTAACAATTACTATCACTGACTTGAATAGTAAATTAGCATTGCTCTCAGAACAGACACTTAAAGAGCTGAGGAAGAGAGGAAGGAACCAAGGCCAATGAAAGGTCAGGTTGACCTACCAATGTCATGCAGCTTCTGACTGCTAGGGTGGGAAAAGCTAGTTCTCCTAACTCCCATTCCAGGCTCCTTTCCACACACCTGTCACCGCCTCAGTCAGACTGTGAAAACTCAGCCTCCTGTTCTGTCTCTTGGAGTCCTGAATAGCTGCTGTTTTCTTCTTTGAAGATGATGTCCTAGTTTGCTAGGGCTGCTATGACAAATACCACACACTGGTCAGCTTAAACAACAGGAATTCATTGTCTTGAGGTTTTGGAGGCTAGAATTCTAACATTGAGGTATTGGCGAGGCTCCTTTCTCCCAGAATCTGTAGCATTCTGGCAATCCTCTGTCACATGGTGATCTCCTTCCTTGTGTCGGCTGCTCTGATTTCCACTGGCTTCTGGCTTCTAATGACTGACCGCTTCCGCATTTCCTCTGCATATGAGGACTCCATTCACGTGGATTAAGGCAGACCCTGATTCACTTTGGCCTCATCTAATAAGGATCTTTGAAGACCCTGTCCACAAATGAGACCCTAACTTAACTAACATCTTCAGAGGTCCTATTTACAAATGGGTTCACATGCACGGACTGGGGTTAAGACTTGAATGTGTCTTTTATGGGGGACATGATACAATCCCCTAGAGGTGAATAATAATGCTAGAACTACATTGCCCACCTCTACACTCCACTATGAGTATTAGTGGATTCCAGAGAGTCGCAAATACTTTCATATACTAGTGGAGAGTCTTCACTAGAAATCTATTGATGGGTTAAATGGGCACGTAGACCTGATATGCTAGCTAACAGGGACAGGAATGGCAAAAAGGATCCCGATGGAGGTTTGCTATTTATAAATAACCCCAACAGAGACAGGACAAAGAACTGACTTCATCCTGCCATGCCACATATCTCTTCCTAACCAAGTAGGGCTCACAATTGGAGGGAAAAACATTTTTTTTTGTACATATAGTTGAGGGGAAATAATTTCTCAACTCTTTCCAAACTTAATGTCAGACAACCAGGCGGTCTCGTAAAATCCCCTGTAATTAGAATGCCAGCTCATGACCTCTCCCTTTTGGGTCTATCACAGGAGCAGATTATCCTTACTGGAAGTCGGTGGGGAAGCCCTCTTTTACTTATTCTGAATCACAGAGAGCTTTTGCCCAGATCTGGCAGCTAGGCTCTGATCTAACCACAATCATGTTATAAAGTCCTAAGCTTAGGTTCCCCCAGGGGCAGATTCTGAGACTAGAATTTGAGTGCAAGTCAATGACATGGATGGTGGTTGCCAGAAGCACCTAGAGGGGAGTGAAAAGTTGACACAGGGAAGGGAAGGAAGTCAGCACAGTGTGTGTTAACGCCAGGTTACAGCCTGGGCAACTAAAGCTCAATACCACCAGGGACCTCCAGGGGATAGCGTAGAACACAATTCCCACCTAAGCGGTAAGAAGCTGGGGTATGTACTCACCAACTCCCACCCTTCATTGGCAGACACCTGCTTCTGGCAGCATTAACTCCCTAGCATTTCAGGCCAGCCTGTGTGGTGGAAGGAGAGAGAAGGTCCCCAGGCAAGGAACTGGCAGCTGCTTGCAGCAAGTCATTAGTGGGGCAACACCACTGTCTGCTACAATGGCCTTTTGGGAAGACAGTTCACATCATAATTTTCAACAACTTTATTTCATAAATAGGTTAGGGCTTCTAGCTTGACCTCATAAAGATAATTTAGGCATAAATACTTGAGCAGAGGGCAAATATTAAATTCAATCATTGATTAGCACCTATTTTTAGTTCTAATATGAAGGAAAATAATATTTTTAAATTAAGAGTATGAGTCTTTTTGCTGTTACCTGACAATATTGAGAGTGGCTAGGTCCTGATCAGAAAGTTCAAAACCTATGAATTCATTCCAATTACGACATTTAAGCCCATATTATTTCAATGGCAGGAAATGAGGCTCCGACAAACATTCATTTTCCAAACCGACAAGTAATTAGAGCTCAAAAAGAAATAAAAATGAATACATTCAGTGCGTTTGCATCTGGCACTAAAAATCACCATAGTTATCTTGTTCCCAAAAACCTGGCCAAGGGGGACAGGCATAGTCCCTCAGGTCTGTGATTCTCTGGATTTTTCTCTAGCTCTGTCCCTTCTATGCTTTTTACGTTTCAAGGGGCTGGATTCAGTAATGGAGGCATTGAAATCAATCCTATTTTGTCTTGTGTGAGAACATACTTTGTCAATAAAAGTACTTTTTAAAAAAACAAGTTGAGATGATTTTCTTCACATCTGGACTTGCTCTTATATAATTAAGGCTGGCACCATAACAGGCTGCATTGCCGTCTGAGAGCTTTTCTCATTGGCAGCAGGTCTCAAAGCCTGGTTTTCTCTCTGAGATATAAAGGCAGAAATGTCATTTATGGGTAATTATAAAATCACCTTGCTCATTTGATTTATTGGAGATATTTCCATCAAGGTTTAGAGCTCATCCTAAGCATACAGCCATGCTGATAGCATTTAATGATTTATTGAATGGTGCCAGCTTTGGCTCTTTATCTCTTTCAGTTTTGGCTTGGTAGATTCGGGGAGTGTTTCAGAGGCCCTCAGTGCTGCGGTAATAGTTGGTAGATCTCACAGCCCACAGTCCCTTCCCATTTCCTTCTAGTTGATTTGGTTGGTTGAGTTTTCTGCTAGGTTGTGCAGTTGGAAGGGACTGGGCTATCATCTATTGTTCTGTAGCTCCTCCTGATCGTAGAATCTACTCACAAGAAGCAGGGATGTGTGATGGTTAAGTTCATGTGTTCAACTTGGCTAGGTTATGGTGTTCAGTTGTTTGGTCAAGCAAGCACTGGCCTGATTGTTACTGTAAGGGTGCTTCATAGACTTAAATCATTTGTCAGTTGATTGCATCTATAGCTGATTGAATGTATGATCAACAGGGGAGATTGCCTGTAGTCTTGTCCAATCGGTTGAAGGCCCTAAAGGGAGAACTGATGATTTTGGCAGTCAGAAGGAAGAATTTCTATCTCGACTTCATCCAGCCAGCAGCTATTCCTGGGAAATTCACTAAAGCTTTATCGGAAGTTCATAGCTTGCGGACTGTGGCCTGCCCAACACAATTCCGACTTGTCGATCCCCACGGCTGCGTAAGCCAATTCCTACAGTAAACCTCATTACACACACCCACACACACATCACTTGTCAATTTCCCTGGAGAACCCTGACTAATATAGGATGCTAGTTATTGTTTAACAACACAACAGGTAAACAATAGATTGTTAAAAACCTATTTGGGTTATGGACTATATTATACTGATATTATATCATTTTAAAAGGCAAGATGGAACTTAACAAAGGATTATGAATACTGAATCTCTACATAATTTTCTTCTTCTTGGTTGCTAGGGTATTAGAATAGCTAGAAGGAAAGATCTGAAATGGTGGAACTGTAACCCATAGCATCCTATGAAATTTGTTCTATAGCTACTTGTTAAATTGTAATTTGAAAGCTATCACTTTTTGTATATATGTTATTCTTCATAAGGAAATAACTGAAACTATGGTACTGTAACTCATAAAAACTTTGGAAATTCCCTATATAACTACTTGTTAAATCATAATTTGAAAGATATTATCTTTTTGTATATATGTTATATTTCACAATAAGAAACTAACTGAAACTGGGGACTATAACCTATAATATTCTTTGAAATTTGCTCTCTAGCTACTTGTTACATTGCACTTGGAACGGTATCACTTCTATGTATATGTGTTATATTCTACAATAAAAAATATGATTTAAAAAAATCTCTTTAATCATTTATGTATAATTGGCCTAGAGTGAAATGCATAAATCTTAAGTGCAGAGATCAGTGAGTACATATATCCACACCTCAATCAAGATACAGAACATTTTCATCACCCCAGAAACTCCTGATCTTCCATTTGGGTTCCCTTAATCTTCAGTCAATCACTCTTAGGCTTTCTATCACTGTAGAACAGGTTCACTTTTCTTGAATTTCATATAAATAGAATCACACAAGATGAAATTTTTGTGTCTAGCTTCTTTCACACAACATTGCATTTTCAAGATTCATCTATGTAGTTGCATATATCAAGTATTTTGTTGCATATATCAAGTATTTTACTTTGTACTGCTGAATAGTATTCTATTGTATGAATATATCACAATTTCTTTCTCAAATCTATTGATGATTATTTGGGTTGTTTCCAATTTGGGACTAGTATGAATAAAGCTCCTATATATATTCCTGTATAAGACTTTTTGTGGATATTTGTTTTCATTTCTCTTGGGTAAAACCTAGGAGTGAAATTACTGGATCATAGGAAACATCTGTGTGAAAATTCATGTTGTTTTTATGGTGTTGAAATGTTCATTTAAGGTTGCGTGATTAAATGTAATAGATTTCCATCAACCACTCCTAAAATTTAGAGTACATTTTTACCTATATGTTGCTTCTCAGTTGCTTTTTAAGAATTTATTTTTATTTATATATTTTTTATCCCATCCATTTTAAAATCTCTAACATAATGTTCAGCAACCTGGGGTGTACTTTGTCTGCTTTATTGACAGGAAAGTATGTGGCCTAAAGGCCGTTTTGAGGAGTATAGTCAACCTGGGATATACCCAAAATTCAAATTACCCTCTTGAGCAAGAATCAATTAATGCTTATTGATGGCATATTTTGGTCTTCCCTAGGAAAGGGGGCACTCTTGGGACCAGTTTCTGCATTAGCTAGAATAAACGACGGCATGTGTCGAGGGTGCAGGTTAGACCTTCCCAAAGACAAAGACAAAGACAAAGTCAAAGGGCTTTTGGAGGAACAACTGAGAATGGCACAGGATTACATTATAGACAATGGTGATAGAACTTCAAGAATTGTATAAAGGGCTTGTTTACTTAATTTGGTTTGGGTTTTCTCTGCATGCATTCTCTGCAGTGATTTCTAAGTTAAGTAAGTAAGTTTCTCAATGGGATGGGAGTGGGGATCTTCTGGGGAAACCAGAATCCATTTTGAGGGGTAGAAAGACACCCTATATGACAGAATGGGTTGCAACAGAAAGGGAACCATTCATGCACATCAGCCTGTAGGAGCTTGTAAATCCGTGGTTGACAGACTGATGGACTGACTGAGACTGTACGCAGTCTTTGGTTCCTAGAGGCTCAGGCTAGGAGCAGTATGGAAAACTCTCATCCATTACTATGAGCTCAGTCCAATTAGTCTGCGCAGCTGTCTCTCTCATTATTATGTCATTGTGTGACCCTGACACGTCCACATAACCTTGGATTTTAGCAGGTTCCTTTGGGCAGTTTTGCTTGGTGAGTGCAATGCTAGAGTTTTCTGCTATTATCCAGGCGAATGTAAAATAACTCCTAAATGAAATGATTGGATTTCAATCTGGGCTCGGTTTTGGCCTAGGTATTTCCTACATGAAGATTGTGAAATTTGATGGCACGGGAATTTTGTTATTTGGCCTGGATTTCTCGTTGGCCGTTCAATGTGAGTAAAATGGCTGGAGAGCATCTTCAGATAGAGAGGCCCCGGGTGTCTTGTTGTAATCAGATCCTTGAATGGGCATCTGTATCTCCTGGTCTTGTCCTCAAACTTGAACTTTACATCATTTATGGGCTACTGCCAGGCTGAGAACGCAGCCTCACCGGGAAGATTTGGAGAGATTAATTAATGCCTTCATTGTTTGGAGGCTGGAGGCCTGCGAAGCTCCCCTTGCGGGAGTGCCAGCTTGTGGCATTTGCAGAATGTCTGTTACCCACAGAGCAGGGACCATGTTCTGAAAAAGTATTAGATGTCAAGACCCGTCCTCTCCATCGCTGGGGAATTACGGTTTTTAAAATTCGACATTGGCTCCTAGGTTTCTTTAACACTTTTTTTTTTTTTTAAATCAGGAATCCAACTCAATGTATTTGCTTGATCTTTGTTACCACATGTCCCCAGTAACCCAGTGACAATGGAAGCAGCGGCAATTTAATTTGTTCACAGTCTAATCTCTGGTCTCTTAGAGTAGGAGCTTTTAGCAGCTTTGTTCCCTAATTGTGGAATTTCTCGTCAATTTCTTGTCACAGTGCCCTGCCTGTCTCTGCTTAAAGGAACTAAAGCTTTCAGGGTTGGTTGGAGGGTTTGAAACCCTTGGGTAGCAGTGGGAGAGGGCCTGAAGCAGGCACAGAGAAACCTTGCTGTCTAGTGCCAGGTTTTGTCCGGGAAAGGAGAGTACACAAATCCACACTCATTTTACGCTTGTTTCTTTTTCAAGAGTCTGGGAGAGGAAAATAAGAGTAATGAGGACAAAAACAAAGAAAACATTCAAGGAGAGACATGGAAAAGGAAAAGAGCAAAAAAGCAGAAGGGAAAGCAAAGATCTTGCAGGAGCCAAGGAAGGAATGAATCAACCTATTCTCTTGTGTCTTTTCCTCCCACTTCTCTGTAACTGCACTGAATTTAGTGGCTTTCTTAATGCAGTGACACGCACATATATCATGGGGCAGTTCTTTTTGCTGAAATATTTATTTGCCTTGAGTTGGGCTCTATGAAACATTAAATGCAGACTTGGTAGCTGACACACAATACGGACATTCCCTTGCTTTGCTGGAAGCCTTTGCCCAGGAAATCAAGACAAGAGGAGGCTTGAACCCCTTTCACAAACCCTGTCTCCCCACTAGTTGCCAAAGCCATACAATCGGAGGGCAGCGGCCAGCAGGAGTTAGCGCTAAATCTACCACCTTCTTAAATCTCTGGGATGTTCTCTAAGAACCAGTATTTTCCCTTTTTACTTATTCATTTAATTTATTGAGAGAGAGAGAAAGAGGCAGGAGGGAGGTAAGGAGGGGGGAGGGAGGGAGAGGGAGAGAGAGAGAGAGAGAGAAAGGGCAGCACATTTACAAGCATTCTGGTGGAAGCCAGTGGTGGAAAAGGTAGACAAATTTATGAATACAACTTCATTATAGGCTTCTCAGGGGGGAGGTGGAAATCATTTCCCATTGCTGTACAAGGGGCCATATAAAGACTCACTGGAAATTGATGTCAGAGTATAGGGTGCAGGATATATTGTAAATCCCAGGGCCCCCAACGACCTGCGTTAGGGACATAAAATGACATGTCAGGCAAAAGATTTCAGCTTTCAAGGAGGAAGGAAATGGTTGCTGGCACTTAAGCGTACATAAGGGTGTGTGTGTGTGTGTGTGTGTGTGTGTGTGTGTGTGTGTATAAAATCCTGACATCAGTGAGTTAACACCTGGCATCTTTTCACAGGAGGCTAAGCAGATACTTGGGGTTCTGAGGCTCTCTACCCCAACCTCTCTTGGCATCTGATTATTTATGGGACTTTGGGAATCAGGGGCTGCATCTCTTCTCCCAGCTGAGCAGAAGCCCTTTGGCCCCTTTTATAATGTGTGAAGAAAATCTGATACAGAGCTCTCCACTTTGCCCAGAGAGCACGGTACTTGGTGATGAAGGTGTTTCCTCATTTATAATTAAATTCAGGAAGCAGACTCGTGTGTTCTTTCTAAGAGGAAGAGATTACCTTTCTGCTGAGAAAACCTAACCCTCCACTGCCATGAGGTGTCAGAGTCCTTTTGAGATGAGAAGGGCCAGGTGAAATGCGGAAGTGTCTGAGGGCTGGACAGATGTGGAGGACGGGATGGTCACAGAAGGGTGAAGGACTTGGGGTCATCATGGTTACCCTCAGGAGAAGCAGAGACGTGAGTCAAGGGACTGCGGGCTGATCGCACAGGAGGTAGAATTCCAGTCCCCAAACTGGACAGTAACTCAGGGACAGTGGACAATGCTATCGTTTTTCTCCCTGATCCCACCTCTCAGCTTAGCCCAGAGTCCAACATACAGTTGATGTTTGATATATATATATATATATATATTTACTACTTAACTGAATGAATAAATGAATGAAGGCAGGCAAGTGAGGGAACTGGAAAGTATATCAAAATATGTTCAGGGAAGCCAAGGAAAAAAAAGCAAGCAATACAGTGAGGAGAACAGCAGCATTGTGTCACTGCTGGCCCCAGGAATAGGCAAGGATGTCTTTCTAGAACCGGGTGCTGGTTCTAATCAAATGTGTTTAGATTAGAATGAGCCGCAAGCCTGGCTTGTTGTTGAGTGGCTCACCTTTGGGCCGTTGGCTTTTGCATTTCTGCTGATGATGTGCGGGGCTCTTTCCTGAGCCTGGCATTTAGGAATCTACAGCACAGGTGCAGAAGGCCCAGCTAAAGGGACCTGGAAGGCCTATGGGGAGCCAGCTCTCCTGGAGTCACCTGGCTCCAGAAAAACTCACATTTCAAGGCCACTTTTAATGGCACAAGCAGAGAAGAGCTTTGATATTAGGGTTTGTTCCTTCAAATCTTAAGTGGGTACTTGTGAGTGTGTGTGTGTGAGTGTGTGTGAGTAGGGGTGAATGTATGTTTATGAGAGTATTTGAGTTACAGAATGACAGGCATGCACAGAAAGAAGCATTAGAGATACACTGATGCTCAGGGATACACAGAGATAGAGAGAGAGTGAGAAAGAGGCACAGGAAGAATAAATAAATACACAGATACAAGAGAGAGTAAGAGAAACAAAGGTATAGGAAGAGTCAGAGATGAGCCTATTTGAATTTCTTCCCCATCCACCCACCCAATTAATCCCGTTGGTTGTTGTGATTGAGGATGGAGTAGATCCTACTTCAATAACGTGTTTTGAAACTCTATGTGTCTACTTTAGTTAGATCTTGAAATGATTAGAGGAGTTGAGATTTTAAAAAAAGAAGAAGAAAAGTCACCCTCAGAGTAGACAGAAGGCACTCCTAAAGAGAAAGTCATGTCACTATGAAATTATAAAACTGTTCAGAATATGCAGAATTATCTAAGTTCAAAAATATGGAAAGCGAATTGAAAGGGATCCCAGTCCAAGTAGCAGGGCTTTATGGGCAGACTGTTTTGCTGGGGCCGGATATTCTGATTCAAGCTCTTTGCTGAGATTCTCCCACTTATCAAAATCCATGAAGATAGCAGACACTGGATGACTGGGAAAAAATATTTACAGATCAAAACACTAATAAGCAGGTGCCCCTTTCATTGTTCTTACTCATATACAGGTGAGCACTGGACCAGTTTTCTTCCTGGTTCTTCAGCTCCACCTTGCTCATAAACAGAAATAATTATAAATTATACCACAGGCTGGTCAATAGGAAGCCTTCCAAGCCCAGGCCTGAACTCATCTTGGGCAATAGTTCATCTCACGTGGGCCCACCAGACAGGAATAACTTAGTTTAATTGGCCATCATTCATGAACCACAGCATGGTCTATGTTAGAAATGACATACCCACTTTATTGTAACTGTATTTCTCTGACTTGTGGTTATCTTACCAAAGGGAGTAGATCAATTTCTCATAAATCATAAAAGTATGTAGAAAAAGAACACAGACTTTGTTCCTTAGCCCTTTCTATTGCCCCCCAACAATGCCAAAAATTAAAAGACCGTCAAATCCAGGAACAACCCAGCTCTACTTGGAATTTCCTCAGTGAAGATGACCTCAAGAAGTAAGGGTCAGAGGGACAAAGGACACAACCTGTGGTTGAAGAAGGGTCCCTATGGACATTCTCCAGGTTCCTTTAGGCCTTGGGTGATGGGTTGACCCAGTCGAAATCAGTACAGCCCCAATGAGAGTGAGGCTTTGTCCCCACAAAGTCTTTGTTCTTTATAGAGAGAGTCACTTAATGATTCTTAGGGGTGGGAGAGGATCTCCTATGGAATGCTGTTAGGGCTCTGATACCTTCAAAGGCCAGAAGGACAGCAGTGAAGTGCAGCTACCAGAAGAGTGTGACAGGACAAGTAGGGGCATTAAGTCTCTGTGCCACTGCCAGAGGATTTGGTGACTCCTTTGCCATGTGGACAGAAGAGACCCCTCCGCCAACTGCAGGGCTGTTTTCTCTCTCTCCTTGCAGCCAAGGCCCATCTTTAAAGAGGTTGGGAGGGGATGGAGTGAGGGCACACTCACTCTGTTGTCAAGAATTGCTATCCTAAAAGAGACAAGATCACAATGGGCAAATAAATCTAAATAGGACAACTGAATCATGTAAATTCCACCCATGATGATACTCACCTCTTATCTAGGTGCCCCGCGGTGGGCATGGCCTGGCTTCCCGAATCCCCTGTGCTTTTCCTCTCTCCAACAGAGGTCTCTATAAAAATAGCTCTGTGGCACGGGTTTAGAAACCAACACCTTCTCCCCATGCAAGGCAGACCCTTTTGTTTCCACTAAAGCACTTTAGTTACATGCTTCTAGATAATAGAAGTAAGAGGTCCCATGGATAGTCAGTAAGGACTTTTACAACTGCAGAACATAGTTTTTAAGAAAAGGGGGACTACAATTGTGAAGGGGATGTAGGCATGCCTGTGGATATGGATATATGCACAAATGGCTTCTATCTTATCTGGAATTAAATCATGAATTAAATATTATTGCTATTAAATTAATATTAATTATCTTTTAAATAAAGATAGAGGTTTAACCAATGCCCAGGGACTGATAAGTCTCTACTCACACACATGGTTTGGGAGTGTGTGCATGTGTGTGGTATGTGCATATGTATACATGCATCTCTGTGTAGGTCTGTGTACATGTATATGTGATGTGTGTGTGTGGTATGTGCGTACGTATACACGCATCTCTGTGTAGGTCTGTGTACACGTGTATGTGATGTGTGTGTGTGGTATGCATATGTGTGTGTGGTAATACAAATTACTACAGTTATTCAACATGTGTTCCAGAACCTCACTTTGGGGAATAAAGTCAACTGGGCAGAAAATTCTGCGTCTCTGTGAGTGTGGTGTGTATATTTGTGGGGGTGTGTGTGGTGTGTGCAAATACAGGCAATTCCCAGTACACAAACAGTCTGAAACTGTATTTTTTAGCCCAGTGTTTAAACTTGGAACATGTTTCCCTACAGAAAGAACATTATAAAAGGTAGATTCCCTGGCTTACCCCATGAAAAAATAAACAAGCCCATGATACAAGTGAACTGTTGAACATTTACTAAAAGAAGGAGTAAAATAAAATAAAATAAAAAATAATGTGGCCTCACATTTTCTTTTGAACCTCAGAGGGTACATTTGGAGGCACTGAGTCACTTCTTTGGACATACTCGGGCCCCACTTTCCTTTCCTGCCGTGTTTCTGGGAAGGGGAACTTCCCCATTCTCTCCTAGCAAAGGCACGATGTCAGTTCCCTATGTATGTAGTAAGTGATAAATTAATGGAGGTGCTGACGTCTGTCATACTCAGGGGCATCTCTCCAAGTGTTTGCATAAAACAGATTCATGTATGTGGTGTAATTGCATACATACATGTTCAGAACTGCACACAAATGTACTTTGGGGGTTTTAGATAAATATATTTCAGACACAGTGTAACTGTTATCTGTAAACTTTTCAAGAATAGCCATCCTTCTGTAAAACTGGGGTACTTTGATTTGAAATACGTTAGTAGGCAAATTTTTCTTAAGAATTATTGACGTGGAAATATTTTTACGTGATTAATTCCCAACCATATATTTTGTATCTATTTATTCTCCCCTTTCTTCTTAATGAATAAAAACGTCAGTAATAGATAATTGATGCAACGAGACATATAGGGGTTGGAGCCTTCTGAATTCTAATTTTGAAAAGAAATTCAGCTCTTTGCTAGAGCCTTCCTGTTCTAGAACTGCTAGTTCTGTATTCTGGAATCATTTGTTTGGTGGGCTTCTCTGTTTGCACCCCTCTGGCTACAGTCTATAAATAAAGTGAGTTTGGGTCATTTGGGTCTTGTCATCTTCCAGTGTTTCAATTTAGTTTTTGAATGCTGCTCTGTGAGTCTTCCTTTAAAAAATGGGTTGCCAACAGACAGGGACCCAATTACCCAGCTAAGAATGCCAGAAGACGTCTCTGAGCTGTTATGAAGACGAGAATGTCTGGAAGTTTATCGCCTTTAATTTGCACAGCGTGCCTCCTCCCACCCCATCCCATCTGTAGGTGTTGGGAGATCTCTCAGGGAACTTGACATTTAGCTTTGAAATGAATACACTCTTGTTGTTGTTCTTTTTCTTCTTAACAACCAGGGTAAGTTTTCATAGGTAATATAGCAAACATCAGACTTCTTGATAGCGTAGATTCAATTTATACTGCCAAGCTCGTCATTCTTATTACCAAGAAGCCTCAGAGCTTGGTTGAATTTCAAACCAAGGCAGCCCCCCTCACCACTCACCCTCAAATGCCCACTGCTGCCCAGGAAGCCCTGGGCCTTGCTTGCTCTCCTTCTCAGCATTTCTGCTGCAGCATCTTTACTTCTTCTGAATTCACTCTAGCTCTGCTAGCTGGGATGTCAGTGGATACAAATATAGCTGTTTCTTTTGCTTTCTGATTCCCTCCTTATTACATAAACAAAAACTACTTCTCTTGATAATGACACACTTTCCTGTCTTTCAACGGTGAGAACAAAGTAGGCAATGTGACTCTCGAAGCCAAGAAATCAGGACTTATTTATCAAATGCCCACTGCACTGATTCCTATTTGCTCACTGTTTTAGTTTCCTGGCTGAAAAAGCAAATGCCATGCAATGGGTTGGCTTAAACAATGGGGATTAATTGGCTCATGGTTCTGAGGCTAGGAAAAGTCCAAAGTCAAGGCATCATCAAGGCGATGCTGTCTCCCACGAGACTGTGGCATTCTGAGGCTGGCTGCTGGCGATCCTTGGTCCTTGGCTTTGCTGTCACACTGGTCCTCTCCTGGCATCTGTGTTCTGTTCACTTCCAGCTTCTGGCTGCTCCCTGTCTGGCTTTCTCTCTCTGTGGGGGTCTGAATTTCACTCTGCATATAAAGGACTCCAGTAATAACTTTAAGACCCATCCTCATTCAGTTGGGTCATAACTAAAGTAACCTTATTGAAAGGTCCTATTTATTTGCAAGGGTCCTCACCCACATGAATGGGTTAAGTTTAAGAACGTTTTTCTGGGGTCCAACCCACCACACTTAACCACTGTCAACTTCCTATTTTCCTGGTAGTAGCCCCTGGTTTATTTTGGTGAAACTTCTTTTCTTTATGTTTGTGTGAGTTGGGGGAAGCTAATTATTCCCACCTTCTCATCGCATTACTCAGCCTGGTCAGTTGAAGCCTAGCATCCCCTAAATCTTGGCAACTAGTTTGAGATAGACCAGATGAGAGCCAACCAGAACTGTGAATAAACATGAATGAAGGTTGCTGACAAAATTAAATTGTAGGTCTGGAAATGTGTGTCCCCATCTTTGAGAACAGCTGCCTGAGAATGAAGCCACCTCACTGAAAACCAGAGTCAAGAAATAGACAGAGACACCTTTTGAGCCTGTGGATCCATCACGCATAAACCCAGAATCTACCCTTGGCCTTTCCTTTATTTTTCCTTAAGATGATTTGAGTTGAGTTTCCTGTTTTTTGCAATGGAAAGAGTTCTTACCTCCCAACCTATAAAGAATTCAGTATGAGAAATATCCTTGTCCTCCAAGAGATAGTGTGGGGAGATAATTAGTAACACCAGGCTGGGATTGGTATATGCTGATGGGGTGAAAGATACAAGTGTGGGGTGTGGGGTAGTCCCATAAGTCAGGGGTATCTGTGAAGGTGCCACATCATGGGGGATGTGGAATTTTATCCAGGCCTTGGAGGATGAAGAGGATTTGGGGAGGCAAAGAGAGTCCTTGTGTGAGCATTTATTTCTGCCTCTACTTCACTTCCTTGACATACCTGGGTCTCTATTGCATGTCTTCTCCCTCCATTGCTCTTTTAATTCTCTCTTTTCTCAGAATTCTGTCCTTGGCTGACGTCTCATTCTGCTCTCCAGCTCTTGAGTATTGGTTAACTCCATGGCATGCAAACTTCTCCCGAATCAATTTCTCCTAACGGTCATCACTTTTAAATTCAAGACCACATATCCAAATGGCAACAATTAAGTCTTAGAGTCGTCTCATCCTTAGTATATTAAAACTTAAACTCATCACCTTCCATTTTCCTACCTCTTACCTCCCTTCCTTGTTTTATTGCTAATTTTTCATTAATGACACTGTGACACTGTGCTGTCCAGTTCAGGGAACAAACCCTGGTCACTCCAGGTTCCTCCCCTCTTTAACTTTCATCAGATGTGGTTTATTCTACACCCCCAATATCTCAGATATTGGTACCTCCCATCTCCATTCTCCTGTCTGTAGTCTAATATCTCATTGTTTCTCAGCAGATTCTTGCAAGAGCTTCCCAGCTGGTTTACCTGAGAACATTGCCTTTCTACTGTCAGAAAGATTTTTTAAATCTATTTTTACCAGGTCATACCTGTATCTTGGGTTTCCCTTTGCCTAACAATATTACATCCAAATTCCTTGGATGTAATCTTGACCCTGGATTTCTTTTCTGGCATCATCTTTTACAAATCCCCAATGTACTCCCAGCCATATCAAGCTAATTTTAGTATCCCAAATACACAGTATTCTGTGCACAATTGATGAATAATGTTTGTAGGCTTAGGTGGACAGACAGAACCGGGCACCAGTACCATTTGAGCACACAGTCAGCATTTAAGGCAAGGAGATGAACTGCCTTCTTCAAGATGGACAGAGGTATAATTTTGGGGGACTACAAAATCCTCGCCATGGGGGTACACAGTGAAAGGTAGTGTCTGAATAAGTAGGGATCACACTAGACCTTCAGGAAACCTAACTACCCCTTGCCAGGACCAACCTTATGTACAGAAGATGGGGGAAGTTCTCCCTTTAAGTTTGGATGTAAATATGTCAGCAATCACCTCCCCTGGGCCAGGTGCCTCACATCAATCTCAGGGTTAAACAATGTAAGTTCCAGAATAATCAGGCATGAATTCAGACCTCATATATCACTCTTGTGATCCCAGGTTAGTGCCGCCTGGTTCAAAATCATTCCTGAACTTGGGTTGGTTATCCAGTCATGCCAACCAGACAGATCCTTAGACCAGCTATAGGGACCATACTGCAAGATGCAGAGGTCCTACCTTTATACCTTTGCATGTTCCCCGTGTCTGATCTACTCTTCCCCTCATCCTTGACTGGTGAACCACTACTCATCCCTCAAAACTTGGTATGGATGTGACACCTTTGTAAAAAGGATTTGCCCTTCCATTGTTAGGAGAACTAGCGTCTGCACTCTTATTTCACTTTGTGTACCCTCTCTTCCTGAGCTCATTATGCTGCTCTGATTGTCTTTTCTCTGATGTTCTGTCCATCTTGGCAACTCAAGGACATGGATAGTGTCTGGCACATAGCAGGCACTCACAAATGGTTTTTTAATAAAGGATTTAATGATACGAGGATGGTTTGCACAAAGGTTACAAATCCAGAGAGTCAAACATGAACAGCTTGCTGGTGAGATGGAAAATAGGTGTGGTGGAAAATAGGTTGCAGAGATAGTTTGGAGGGGTCAGCTTTGTTCTGCTAGTGAAATGTTGTTCTAAATGTACGCAAGGGTGGATTTGGTTGAATAAACTGTGAAATATCCAGACAAGTACTTTAATATGTTCCCCTTAACATCATGTTCAGATAAAATTTAAAATATTCAATTTAAATATATCAATTTAAAGTATTGGTGGATGATAATGTCTCACAGGACTGACTGTATAGTTCAATGTATCATTCAGGTTAGGTTAGCTCCTGTAACAAACCAACCCTCAAATCTTGACCCAATGGAAGTTTAACTCACTCATGCAAAGTGCAGTGAGGATATTCTTGGACCAAGCTGTTTCTATCTTGTGACTGAACCAACTTGTGCTTCAAGGTTGCCTTTTTAATCATCCATCTGGCAGCAGGGGTGGTGAGAAGGGTATGGAACTTCATAGAGGAAGTTCACTCTCTCTACTGACCAGAGCTCAGTTATGTGGGACCCACCTAGATTAAAGGGGGCTAAGAAATGTAGCCTCCTGCAAAGTCAGGAGAAAAATGAAGTGTTTTCATGACCACAGAACATGTCTCTTCTGCACTGGAGAATCAAAGAGAGGAGAGTATGCATTTAAAACAAACTGTGGCTCAGTGAAAAATAATACCAACAGCTCTATTTTTTTCTATCATATGAATTCTACCTTAAAAGAATCCTTAAAATATTACAAAAGGCATGTGCAATTATTTTTCAACTTTGTAGATGATTGCTTGGTACTTACTCAAGTAGACAGGATAATTTAACAGCAGTGATTCTATCAGCATCACCGTTACCATCATCATCATCATTATCAAATCTTCACTGAAAGCTTAATATGATGTATAGGTCACTGCATCCTGTAATGGTGTTTCAAGGAGTCATAAAGGCCTTGAGGATCTTATAATCGAGCTGGGAAGTCAGGGTAACTTCATTTATAAGGTAAATCATAATGTAAGCCTGCATGTGCTTAGTGCTAAATGAGTAGCAGTGATATTACAGAGAAATGGGTTCCCCAAGACAGATGTAATGGACTCTAAGAAATATTGGTATTATCTGTGTCAGAGAATCATAGGCTTTAAAAACCTTGAAGCCTTTTAGGAATGCAGGCCATCTCTTTCATTTTTAAAGTGAGTGTGGTAGCTAGTCTCTCAAGATGCATCCCCCATTCCCTTCCCCATGTAATCCCATCCTATCCTTGAATCTGTCCTTAAAATGGACAGCAGTGTAATTTTGAATCTGGGCTGGCCCTGTGACCCAGAGAATATGGAGAAATGGTGTTGTGTCAGATCCAGGCCTGAGCCTTCAAAAGATGTGGCAGGTTTTGCCTTGGTTCCTGAGAAGGCACCCTCTGGGGGAAGTTAGCCACTATGTAAGAGGGCTGTCTTAGTTTGCCAGAGCCACTGTGACAAATACCGCACAATGGATTGGCTTAAACAACAAGCATCTATCATGCTATGGTTTTGAAGACCCAAAATCAAGATGTCAGCAAGGCCATGCTTTCCCCCAGGATTGGCAGTGTTCTGGTGATGACAGTTCTCCATCCTATGGCCATCTCGCCCTCTCTTCTCCCTAGCTGCTTCTGACTTCTGCCTTCTACTGACTAACTGGGTCTCAATTTCCTTTCTCTAAGGCCTTGAGACTTAAGGATTAAAACCCACCCTGTGAAATCACTGCCCTCCCCCCTACGTGGGATCAGACACCCAGGGGAGTGAATCTCCCTGGCAATGTGGAATATGACTCCCGGGGAGGAATGTAGACCTGGCATCGTGGGACGGAGAACATCTTCTTGACCAAAAGGGGGATGTGAAAGGAAATGAAATAAGCTTCAGTGACAGAGAGATTCCAAAAGGAGCCGAGAGGTCACTCTGGTGGGCGCTCTTATGCACACTTTAGACAACCCTTTTTAGGTTCTAAAGAATTGGGGTAGCTAGTGGTGGATACCTGAAACTATCAAACTACAACCCAGAACCCATGAATCTCGAAGACAGTTGTATAAAAATGTAGCTTATGAGGGGTGACAATGGGATTGGGAAAGCCATAAGGACCACACTCCACTTTGTTTAGTTTATGGATGGATGAGTAGAAAAATAGGGGAAGGAAACAAACAGACAAAGGTACCCAGTGTTCTTTTTTACTTCAATTGCTCTTTTTCACTCTAATTATTATTCTTGTTATTTTTGTGTGTGTGCTAATGAAGGTGTCAGGGATTGATTTAGGTGATGAATGTACAACTATGTAATGGTACTGTAAACAATCGAAAGTACGATTTGTTTTGTATGACTGCGTGGTATGTGAATATATCTCAATAAAATGAAGATAAAAAAAAAACCCACCCTGATTCAATTTGGCCTAATAATAACATCTTCAAAAGGTCCTATTTGCAAATGGGTTCACACCCACAGAAGGCAGATTGAGATGTGAATATGCCTTTGTGGGGACATGTTTCGATCTCCAGCTACTCCGAGACCACCATGCAGTTAGGAAGTCCAAGCTAGCCACCTGGAGAGGCTGAGTGGAGAGAGAAATATGCCCAGCCAGCTGTAGGCCATTTCAGTTCAGATGCCAGACAAGAGTGAAGAAACCATGCTGGGTGTCCAGTCAAGTCCACCATCCACCCAGGTGCCATCTGAATGAAACCACATGGGAGACCTCAGGTGAAAACTGTCCAGCTGAGCCCAGGCAATACACGGAACCTGGAAAGATAATAATATGTGTTGCTTTAAGCCATGAAGTTTTGGGGAGGGGTTGTGTTATTACACAACAATAGATAACCAGAACAAGGAAACTGAGAACCTGGAGGTTAAGAAGTGACCGCCCAGGCACAAACACTCTTTATGACAGAGCCAGGCAAAGAGCCTTGCGCCTTGATTCCTAATCTAGTGTACTAGAAACGGGCTTTTCAATTCTCAAAAAAAAAAAAAAAAGAAAAGTTCTCAAACTTTCGTGGGTGTCAGAATAATCTGATTCAGTATGTCTGTGGTGGGGTCTGAGGATTTGCATTTCTAACAATCCCCCAGGTCGTAGTGAAGCTGCCAGTATGTTCACCAGCCCAGAGCTAATGGCCTAGCGCAGGTTAGGCAAAATGTATCCATTGGTTGGTTTCTGTTGCATTTCTTCCCAACTGCCTGCTTGCTGCATTTCCAGGTTAAGTAATTCCAAAGTGTGAAGTGAGAGGCCTGGTTCAGGACGTGCCCAGTTGCAGCTGAGTTTGATTTTAGCCTCTTCAACTGCAGGCTGAGGAAACCCACATTGTCTGTAAGAGTAGGCACCCTTATCTGAGCTCTGCTTTTTCTGGGTATGACAGCCAGGGTTTCATAAGCTTGTTACGAGAAGCAATTAGGAGCATCATCTGGATTTTCAGATCCGTTTCCCATGGAGACAGACACTGGGAATCTCCCACTGTGTATTTAATTAGCAGAAAACAGGCTCGGCCAGCAACCTGCAGTGCAGATAACAGTCATGGCTGCCCAAGCAATAGCGGCTACCTTTTCTTAAAAATGACAAGTTTCCTAAAAGGTTGTTATGAGGTCCAAGCCAGACATCAGGTGGGACTTTGTGCAGCCTGATTTCCTGTAACCAAGCAACTCACACATCTTGCCTCTTTGCAATTTAAAGAACTCACCTAGGCGAGAGGCTGGAGAGAATGGATAACAGTTTGCAAATGACAGCATTAGGCTTATGTCCCCAGCGTACCCGGGCCTCTGCCGGCCACTGGTGTCTCCCTGCAGATGTTTTGGAGGTGATACAGTAATCGTATTTGCTTCCGGGATTGTTATTAAAGGTTATCTAATGAGTATTTACATCCTAAATTAATGGCAGGTACACTATGAATTTGCTCTAGGTATCTGCACATAAAAAGCCTTGGGTTTATAATCTCCTTCCATTGTGTGCTGGAGTTTGACATGACCTTTTAACGCATTAATAGGAGTCCTAGGGAAACATTTGCCATGTATCAGTCATGCATCAGTGGGTGAAGAGGCCCCTCGTATGCAGAATATACATGCCTTCTATGATGCCTGTTCAGGATGTGAGAAATTGATTGAATATGCTCCTTGTAATATAATCCTATATGAGGATTAATGAATATATTAAGTACCAGATGGTATAATCTGGTGTTGAACTAAAGTTATTGGTAAACGGAGAATTGTTAACGTCCCCAGGGTTTCTAGTTGGGACTAATTGACAGATGATGAGAATTTAGCAGCGGTTTTTGCATTCATGGAGCCCCATGGCTTAGGATAGTGGCCATGGTGCCACTTGACTTGGCACCTGGCACAGTGACACTCTGACATCTGAGGGGAGGATTTAGTTATGCAAGGTGAGCTGCTGGGTTAGTTGGTGAGTGCTCTTTATTTCCAATGGTGATGCCAGCTCACACCATCCCAAACAGCAATATTCGCCCATTTTTCTTCATCATTGCTAAAATGAGACAGTGTGGTTAAAAAAATAAAAATCTTAGTTAATATCACAGCTAAAAATGGTACTCAAATATTCATTTTAATTTGTGTGTTTTTGATTACTAGTGAAAGGTATGTTTTTTCCTGATGTTTTTAGAGCATTTGTTTCTCCCTCCCTTTAAAAAAATTTTTTTTAACCTACTCATGAATTCTAACTTTTTATTCCATCAGTACTTTTGCCTTTCTCATTGAGACTAAAAAGAGATTTTCATATACAAAATATGGCTGCCCCTTTGTCCTTGAGTGATGCCAGCAGCTGGGGTTTTGCAGAGACACAGCAGTGTGTATCAGCAATGTGGCCAGCTCAGTTGATTATATATTGGTGGTGGTGGTGGTGGGGGGTAGGTGGGTTTCTGTGAAACCCACCCAAAGTTTTGCATGGGGAGTAAATAAAGAATATTTGTTAAAGTGGGGCTAGCAAGCAGTTCGCTGAAGAAGTTGAGGTTTGGGGTAATGTGTTGCTTTAATTTAAATTCACTTTACAGCCTGTGCACATGAGAATTATTTGGAAGAGGTTTAATTTTACTAGCTGCTGAATGCAGTAAGGTCGCTAGCAACAGAGCAGAAAGAGCTGGGCTGTTTGTTAATGCACTTGGACTCTAGTGTTACTATACCAAGCAGGGCCAAGGAGTCAATAAACATGCAGTTCTCTGGCTTTGACGGTTATTTGTTTTACTGAGCCAATATGTTTCTTCTAGTTAACACGTTCTGGAGTGTTCTGTCTTTGCCTGTGTTTGAAAGATTTGCAAATATCTCTTCGAAGTGCCGTGGAAGGAAAAGGTGTTACCAAATCATCTTGGCTAAATTCACTGCGTCACTTTCTTCTGTAAAACCTAAACATGCTGAGCTTGCATATTTTTGAAATACGGCGGAACTGGACTTAAAACCTGGAAGTTTTTCAAGTGGGAGGGCTCTCATCTTCAGTAGCCCCTGAAGAACTGTGGCCAGAAAATAGAATTTTTTTTTCTGATGACCTACCCAAATTTTGTCACAGTTATTATGCTTGGAGTGAGATGAATGTTTGGCTATTTTAATCAGCAAGGAAAACTATATTTGATTTTAAATTTGGTTTGTTAGTACTGGAGAATTTGATTTATCTGTTTTAAGCAACCATCTGGAGTAAGTTGGTTTGTATTATGTGTCATGCATCTATTTATGCTGCAAGATCACAATTCTTAAATTGCATCCTTTTGAAATTTTATATATTGTATAATGACAATTGCCAATACTACAATGAAGTGATTACATGGCTTTCAAAAATGGAAACATTATGGAACAAAAAGATTACAATGTATAATGAACAAGTTCATTTACTAGAATACAAATGTGTGGTGCATAATGAAATGCATACACTATGAGCTGAGATGAATCTTCTGTCATTAGAAATACAATTACACTGTATTGAAATTCCCAAAGCCTAACAAGAGTAAATAGATATATTGTTATCCAGCCCCAAACAGCTCTAATCTATTTGTGAAAGTTTTCCTTAATTATGCCATAAATATATCAAGTAACTTATAGTTAATAGGACTACACAAAAATATTGGTAATGTGTGCGTGCATGCTTGCACATGTGTATTTTTTCAATCAAAGTTGAGGTGTTTATCTGGGTCTGCCGTGAATAAAATTGCATCTTCCAAGGTAGCTTTTGGTGACCTACTATTGTGTCTTCCCCTCCTGTCACCCTTCTAATCTTCCTAAAGCATCCTCCATCGGTCAGACTCTCCCTAGCAAAGTCATTTCCCAAGAAAGGATGTGAGGAACACATTCATTTTCAAAAGGACAAACTAATATCTTGCTCCTCATGGGAGGAACGTCAACTCTGCATGCATGTGGTGTGAAGATACCTCTGACATTGGGGTCTGTGGTCAATTGGGTCATGCACCCCCTCAAACGACATCTTAATCTTAGTCTGCATTCCTATTGGTGGAAAACCATTTGTAATTAGGACCTTTTGAATATTAGTCTTAGTTAAGGTGTGGCCAACCGAATCAAGGTGGGTCTTGCTCCGTATCACTGAAGTCCCTATGAAAAGAAAAAGAAAATAGAAGCCAGAAGTTAGAGAATGTCATAGAGGGAGGAGCTGGAAGTCAGCAGAAACAGGAAGATTAGACCCTAGGAGAGAGACAGAGAGTGCCCTCTGACAGGAGAAAGAGACAGACAAGCAAAGGAATGTCAAGGATAGTGGTGAGTCTGAGCAGAACACCACAGATTTTGGGAAGAAAGCAAGTCCTGCCAATTCCTTCATTTTGGACTTCCACCCTTCCAAACCATGAGCCAATAAATTCCTGTTGTTCAGCCAATCCATGCTGTGGTATTTGTCATAGCAGCTTGGCAAACTAAGGCAGATTCATAACCAGCTTAGGATGGAGTACCAAAACGACCACCTGGTATTTGACCTTGGGTAGGTTACTTAACCCTTCTGAGTGTTTCTGAGTGTTTTTTTGTTTTGTTTTTGTTTTGTTTTGTTTTTTAATAAAATGGAATTTCAAACACATCTTCCTAAGGTTTTGGTGAGGATTAAGTGATGTATTTTATGCATTGCTCTTGATAGAGTGTGTTGCTCATGATGGGCTAATAATGTTAGTTTCTTTCCTTTGCTATAAATTTAGTTCTTTTCTTTAGTTGACAGCAATGTGGTATTCTTGGCCAAGTTAATTAGCTTCTCATGTCCTCTTCCCTGTTGTATCAGGTTGTTTTGCAAACCTGGCCAAATAACGTAATACCCACCTGATAGTAGCTTAAACAATGAGACAAGCCTAGAGATAAGTGGCTCCAGGGCTGGGATAGTGGCTCAATGGTGTCATCAAGGATGCAGCATTTTGTTCCCCCCCTCACGACATTGGATTGGCTCCTTATCTCTCTCTCCTCATGGTTACCAGATGGCTGCGGCAGCTCCAGGCATCACATGTAATCATGACAATGTCCAGCTGAAGAAAAATGGTGTTTCTTACATCTCCTTTTATCAAGGTGGAAAATCTTTGCCTATCCTTCCTACTGCCCAAGAAGACTTCCTTTCAGGTTCGATGTGTCAAAATTGGGGTACACTCTTACACCGTAGCTTCAGTAGACAGTTGGGGAAGTGAATATCTAGGATTTTTCTATGTATTTTTTTTTTTTAGGAGAAAGGGAAAGATAATTGGGAAGACTCCTAGGAGCATCTGCTCCATTCCTAAATCATGTGAAGGACTTATCTCAACAAGGAAGTATGAAGATGAGGTGAAGTATGTAGGCACATGTAAGGTTATCAGTAATAGTTTATTTTAAGGAAACCCAAATGAATATTTCTCAGACAATGAAGTTGTAGTTATTCTCTAGGTACCATGTGCAGCAGAGATTAGCTTGAACAGCAGAGATACCCTCTAGATATTCTTCCTTTACTCCAGTTGGGGGGCTCTACCTCACACAAGTTCTTTGCAGAAAAGGTGTGGGGGCTGTGGGAGAGCCCATGCTTTAATCTTAACCTTAGTTATGAGCATGAAACAGCTATCTGAGGGTCCAGACTGTCGGGCCAGGGATGGCTAAGGAGCCGCAGAGAAGACAGTGAGTGATAATGCCTCCATTCCACCATACACTGACCCTACAGAGGTTTTAGGAAAGCAACCAGTCATTTCTAGGAGGACTGGCCCCAAATGTTTAATGTTCATTTATTTGACAAATATTCATTGAGAACCTTTTATGAGCAGCCAGTGTGAGTTATAACGGGGAACAAGATAGAGTCCCTGACATTGGGGACCTTATAGTCAAGTGACAGGAGCAGCTACGCACAGCCAACTTTATTTGATTCTGTTTATTGGGTTGCTTCAGTAATGTGTGCTGTGTATGCTAGTGGTGAGCTATGGCCACCCAGACCTTGGGCATGCAGCTCTATGTGGAAGGGGGGACGCCAAGAGGGTTGAGTGTGGGTGTATGTTGGTGAAGGAGGAAGAAGGTGGATGACCATCACAAATCACAGTATGATAGGTTCCATCATCAGCATCATACCCCGGGCTTCACGGACATCCTCTCTAATTCTCACAACAGTCAGGCAGGAAGGGATGACTTTAGAAAAACCTTTTTGTCCATTTTACAGATGAGTTGAGTGAGGTTTAGGGAGGTGAAGTGCTGTGTCTGAAGTCACAGAGTAATTGGAGAAGTTGGCATGGGAATCCAGGGGGTTTCACAGATCATTTCTCTGGGCCAGACTCCTCAGGGAAAAGGTTCAAGGCTGGACCAGCCATGGGGTTGGGGCTGAAGGTGGGGATTCTACCCCACTGAGCCCCCAAAGGTGAAATGGGCTCTGCAGTCTATTGCAGCATGAGAAAGGCTTCCTGCACATCTTCAGCCATTTGGTTTCCAGGCTGTGAAGGTGCTCTGTTGTTCACAGCATGTACCTCCTTGTCGGGGGCTGAGGGGCTACCCTCGGTGGCTGCTTATTTACAACCACTGAGCCTTCTTGTATCCTACAGGATGACCTTCCTAAAGCTGGAGACATGAAGAAGCAGCAATTTCCCCTAGAACCTCAAAAAAGCTCTTGAGAGGCAGACACATTAGGATGCTGATATGCAGAGGCACACCTTTTTATGTTTTCTGTAATTGAACTTGACTTGCATGTCAGCCATGCATTTAGGTAACTCACTGTCTGGTATACAATGTCACCTTTCTGGGGTAGATGTTCAGGTGAATCAGGCTTCCAAGAATCCCTTTCTGAGGTTCAAGTTGTTTTCCCTTTCCACCTCTGTGCTTCCCAGGAGGAGAGCTGGGTTCAGACAGGAGCGGATCCACTAGGTACTTATTTTTCAGTCCTCTTTGCCTTCTCCAAGGGTGTTCTGGGGGCTCGGTCCTCCTTTCTCATCAGCTCTGGTCACCAGGTGTGCTCTGGTGTCCATCACTGGTGGCCCTGCCAGGGCTTCCAGCTGCAAGGCCTGCTGCCTTCCTTGCTTGGTGGGAGTAGGGGCTTGGACACTCAGTGCCCAGACCATTTGCTCAGGGCTTTCTGGGCCTCTCGGTGCCATGGCCAGGGGGAGTAGGGTAGGCTGAGGCAGGAGCTCAGGATATTTTTGCCTAAACAGGACCTGCCTGGGACCCCTGAAGCTGCCCCACAAACGGTGGCATCTCCTAGGAGACTCTCCCCCCAGAATTCCAAGGAAATTATCCTTCTAGAGTCCCAAATGGGAAGCCGGCCCCCTCTTCTGCTGACCAAGTCTGTCTGTCCAGCTGCTCCTCACCAGCCCCGGGAGGCTCGCTTCAGTCCCCACTGTTCAGAAAGTGCCTCTAAGTCACGTTGGGTCCAACATCCTCCCTACTTTATGACTTTTGGTAAATGAAACAAGGAAAAATAAAATTTTAAAAACCCTCTTTATCCTTTGAGCCCTCTGAACTATTTTTTTTTTTTTTTTCATTTCTGGTTTTACAAATGAAAGCATTGATTTCACAACTACTCATTTCTCTCTCCAAAACGGGTGTCCAGAGGATCCTTTAGAATGAGGACGTGACCACTGAGGCCTTCACTCCTGGCAAGGTTCAGCCCAACTTCCAGGCAATGAATGCCTCCGCTTCAGCGGGAGAGATGCTGGGGGCACGGGACGGTGAGAATCACCGGGAATGGAAGCCATATCGGATGATATTCCAAAGCATCACGCTCCTGCGCTCTCGAGCCCCATGTGAGTCCTCTCTACCATCCCTTTGCACAGGACCCAATTGCTGTGTTCCTCCTCACTCTCCTTTCTCCTTCCCTTTCTCCTCCTCTTCCCTCTCCTTCCTTTTTATTCTGCATTCCCTGAGTAACGATCGCTCTGCAGCAGGAGCAATGGGACTGAGCAAGATAGGTCAAGTCAATGTATTTCACCCTGACTCTTCCAAATTCAAAGAAATGGCTTTATCAGAGAATCCATTGTCTTTTGTTTTTATTGCCCCCCTTTCAATTGGAAATAGCACCTAAAAGTTTCTCTTTCCTTTTTTTTTCTTTAAATTGGTTTTAAGCTAGAGCAAAAGTAAAAAGATAGGGAGGTTTCTATTCCCTACAAAACATTTCTCTTACATGTGGTTTCAGATGTCAAGCTTGCAAGGACATTATCGTGACTTTAATAGAGAATGTTTACGTTCGAAACTAGTGTATGAAAGTAGGAAGCATGTGCATGCATAGAAAGCCACCCTCTGGAACTCAGCATGTAGGTATGTTTAAAAGATAATGATGCAGCCAGGAAGGAAGCTCCAGTTCAGTGTGCTGACCGCCATTGCCAAATGCACGCAGGTCTATCTGTAGGGAAAATCTTTCCACCCGACAGTCAGGGCAAAGCGCTGCAAATCTGAGAAGCAAACTGTAAAAATGCAAGCAGCTGGCTGGAGCACAGTCAGGCCCCAGGGAGGGTCCTCATGAAACCAACAGTGGTAATGGTTATTTAAGGAAATGGGGCTTATTCTGAAGAGCATATTGCATTTGGAATTTTTCCAGGTGGCCAAATTAATATGGACACAAAATGATCTTAGAAATTAGCTTTTGTGGTAGGTATCCATATGGATATTATTTAACTTGATCCATCGATTTATTTTTCCCATCCAGAATGCTTTTTAATCTAATTACCTTTTCTTAACTTCTATTTTGTTGTTGTTGTCATTATTGCTTTAATTAGAAGCAAACCCTCTATATTAACAGTTCCTTATATGTACTTAACAGAAATACTCTATGAATATAAAATAGAGCATAATAATATGAGACTTTGGGGTCCTGGTCAAATTCGTTTCGTGATATCAATACAATTACACAGGTTGCATTTTGGGAAAATCTTGATTTGTCATTTTGCTGTTTGTATGTTTTATTTCAATAAAATAACTTACTTTAGGAATTCATAAAAGAAGGAAACACACACATGTACAATCCTCTGTAGAGAGTTCATTTTATAGTTAATTTCAAAGGCAGAAAAGTCTCAGGATAGTTGGTAGGGGTATGGGTATACAAAATATTTGAGATGAAAGGAATTTAAGAAACTTATAACCTGCCCTCTTCGTTTTGCCAGAGAGGAAATAGATAATTAGAGAGTCAAGTGGCTTAATCAAGAAATCCTGGCTAATAAGAGGCAGAGACAGAATTGAATCCAGGACTCTTTCTCTCAAAGGAATGACTATGTTTTCCACTACGCCATTCATGTAACAACATGAGGACTGGCACTAGATAATACAAGAGTTATCACCCATCAAGTGCTGCAGTAGATTGAATTATGTCCAACTTTCCCCCTACCCCTGCCACCACATATTCTTAATCTTAACCTGCACTCCTATGTGTGTGAACCCATTTATAAATAGGACCTCTCCAAGATATTAGTTTTTAGTCAGGGCAAGGCCAATTGAAGCAAGGTGGACCTTAAACCGCATTACTGGAGGCCTTGTAAAGAGAACCCAGAAGTCACAGAAGCTAGAAAGAAGAGGACATTGCCATGGGCAGGAAGCAAAAATACAAGCCAAGGAACCCCAAGGATTGCTGGCAGCCAGCCCCCAAAATGCCACAGTTTTGGGGGAGAGAGCAAGACTTGCCCATATTTTGATTTTGAACTTCTAGCCTCAAAATCGTGAGCCAATAAATTGCTGTTGTTGAAGCCAACCCCAGTGGGTGGTATTCGTGATAGCAGCTTTGGCAAACTAAAACAAGTGCTAACCCTGCATCAGAATCATCTCATTTAACCAGAACACATTCCTGATGGTACATGGGGCTTTTGTTTCCATTTTTCAGATCAAGAAACTGAGGCTTCTTGAGATAAGCGACTTTAGTTGAGGCCATGCAGTGAGTATCAGAGCTCTTTGACCCCAAGCTCATCTTTGTTATCACTCTGCTCTTGCATCTTTCTTCTACAGTTAAAATTTCTTGTTTTGACTTTGAATATTTATTAAATTTTACTTTTTCCTTTTCTTGAAGAGCATGAACAGGGTAGGGTAAAAGGCAGGGTTTTGGAGGAAGACTATAAATACTTCATCAATACCTTTCTTTACACATTTAAAATTTTTTACCAACTTTTTCCCCCTTAGTATTAGAGCCAATAGTCTATCTAATTAAACCTGATTGCTCCAAATCTGGTTCTGTTTGACTGCAATATGAAGCCAGTGAGCACAGAGCTTGCTAGAAAGGACTTGCTCAGCCCTTGAATGGAACTTACCAAGTTTTTGCAGTAAAGTAAATGAGTTTGGCTTCCCTTTCTAATGATCCGTCCCTTACCCGCATCACTTTAAAGAAGCAAATAGTTCTGCCTTAGGGATGCCAACAACTGCCTTGCATGAAAGCCAGATACTCCCACTCCTCAATTATGGGCCTAGCTCAATGCTCTGTGATAAAAGGTACTTTCAGGATGATGTTGTGATCGCCTTGATGTTGGGGTATACAATAAGTGCTGTCATTACTGAGCTATAATGGCCAGAAGTAATTTTCTCTCTGCATCAGGGACCACAAAGTTACTTGTTCTGTGGCTGTTATTAGTCTACATTGGAGAGAAATTCATTTGCCAGAGGAACATTATTAAAACACTCTAATTCAATATTTGTGTTAGAAACAATAAAATTGATGAATCACAGGTGAGCAGGACCAGCCAGCTATTTTGTTTCTTCCTTCTGGGATCCATTGCAGATTTCCAGTGTTTACTGTGCTGAAGCCTCTTAGATGGATGAGTTGTCTATTTGGCTGTGGGGATTAAAGACTTGTGGTTCTTGGCATAAAAGTCAAAATGCGGCTAAAAGAATATTGCCTTTCATAATGCCGCCACTAGTGTTGTTTACCCAAAGGTGACCAAAGCCCCATTTTGGAGAAAACAGTCTTGATTTTTGATTTGTCAACAGTAAGTAAGAGATTTTCTCAGAGCTACTGATGCTTATTCTACCCCTAACTGATATTTCAACTCAAAGAGTTTAAATGTTTACCAGGAAGCCTCAAATAAATGCACAAGTAATTTTGTTTTTCCTTGATTTTCACTTTGAAATCCATCACAATTTTCCTCCTATCCAATGGGTCTCTTTCTGATGTGTTGTTTTGTCTTCTACTTTTTGGCCCTTACTGAAATCCCCCCATGTTCAAACTTCTTTTCCTTGAGCTGAATATTTTCTCCTTTAATAAGCTCGTCCACTCTCTAGCCCGTTGCTTCTCAAACTTTAGTGGACATAGAATCATCTGGAGAGTTTGTTGAAGTATAAATGGCTGGACCCCATCACAGAGATCCTGATTCAGTAGGTCCAGGGTAAAGCCAATAAAACACATTTCCAACAAGCTTCCAGATGATGCTTCTGGTCTGTGAACCACACTTTGAGTGATGCTGCTCTATAACTCAGAGGGTCATGTCTAAGCAGATGACGCCAAGTCTAGGGCCTTCTCAAGAGCTCCGAATTGATATTTTAAACTGCATACTAGAAGGCTCTACTGTCTGACCTCCCAGGTCTCAAGTGTAAAACTGACCTCATCACTACCACCTAGTCTTCTTATCTATATAAGAAGAAATCTTCCTGTGTCTACTAACGGTGCTGCTTTATCCCAGTCATACAAGCTCAAGACCTCAAAGTCCACATGCCTATCTCTCTCATCCTTTTCACTTTTGCCCAGTTGGGTACCAAATCCACCAAAGCCCATCTTATCAATGACCCTCATGCACTTCTGTAGTGCGGGACATCTTTGCCCATAAATGCCTTACTTAGGAATATCCCTGATTTAGCTGTAACTATACCCAGCATACATGAGTCTTTGTATCTTTCAAGGTACTGTTTATTCAACCTATAATGACCCTCTCCTATTTTTTTCACTAAGAAATGTCTAAAACTCATGGGTTGTGGATGGCTAGAGAGCAAGGTTGTATTATTTTAGAGACTCTGAAAATTTACATTTACGAAGAAGACCAGAAAAAGTTTAATTCAGACAAAAAAAAATTGTTGGGGTAACTTTTTTTTGTTAGAGAAGCTGTAGGTCTACAGAAAAATCATGCAGAAAATACGGAGCTCCCACATATACACTCCATTATTAACATCTTGCACTAGTGTGGTACATTTGTTACAACTGATGAAAGAATATTATTATAATTATACTTTTAACTATAGTTCATGGTTTACATTAGCATTTCCTGTTTGTGTTGTACAGTCCTATGGTTTGCTTTTTAAAAAAACTTTTATTCTATAACATATTCAATTATATATTTGGACATATTTAAAAGGGGAATTTGGGGGTAAGCTTTTATAGGATATAGTCTTTATTTTCTCAGCCCTGTTAGACTGCCTCTGAGACCCGTCTCACTCAGTTTGGACTACTGAAAATAGAACAACATCCTACTGAATAATTTTAGTCTTTCTTATATTGCACCTTTTGCCCACCCTCTCTGAGTAATAAACTATTCTAAACAATTTATGATGACCTTGTTTTCCAAGTAAAAACTTAGTGTACATGGTTTTGCAAAGGATTTTTGGCTTTCCCTATGTCTAATAGGAAGTATAGGCATTGGGGGGACATTTCTTTGGTCCATGAGGACATAGAATACCTGAAATATAAACTGACCCATAGTATCAAGGTCACTCTATATATTAATGACTTTTTAAATTTCCTAAAGTTTTCCTTTTAAAACATGAGAGATTTTTGAATTTTTTGCCAAAAGTCTTTCAAAAACATATTAGCTATTTCCATGCCTTATTAAGCAAAGATTCAGAACTAAACCTGTCTTTTCTTGATGATTCATAACCATCATAGCAAATGTCACTTTTTGTGTCATGCAGTGATTGTCTATCTTTTTTCCAGCTTCAAGTTGTGGCTTTATAGTTGGTTGGCTAGCCTCCTGCAGCTCTGCTACCTTTCACAACATGCTGATTTTAATCTGCAGGGGTGCTGGCAAGCTTGATAACCAAGGATGTGAGAACTCTATGCAAAATGAATCAATAGTCTCAGAGAGCTGAACTGAGGGCCCAGCTATTAAACTGTGACCCTTAGGCTTGTACTTTATCACAGCTGTTTCAATAACCAAGGGTGACGATGATGTGATGATGTCATCAGTCATTGTCATCATTTCTTCTCCTTCTCTTCCTCCTCCTCCCTCTTCTTCTTCCTCTTCTTTTTCCTATTCCTCCTTTTGTTCCCCCTCCCCTTTCTTCTTCCTTGTTTATTGACTTTGAGGTGCTCAGCTCTGTCTGCTATTTTTTCGACAGTGAAGTTTGCTGGTGGAAGGCTGACCTTCAGATGAATGTAGTATAACTCAGTTATATTTCTACTCTGTTGCTAATTCAATGTGTCTTCATTTATGAGAAATGTTTTAAGTTCAAGGTAAGAATGCTCATTGGAAATTAATTGCTATCATTTAAAACTCTACAGCATAAGAATTCTGGCATGGGAAAAAATGAAAGCCTCCATTTTATACAATGGCCACATTTGTATATTTTGTTCTTCACCAAACCTAAGTTGAAATTTTTAATCATTTTGCATAATGTGGATTTAGAGTACATGGTATGAAAATAGCCTTTACCCTGATCGTATAAATTGTGTTAATTACAAAAGATTTTGAATTTAATTGTGAAAGAGAGGAATTATAATATAGGAATAAAACTGTAGTGTTAACTACCAATCTCTGTTGCTGTTTATGTTCTACATTGACAAAATTAAGTTGCTGAGGGCTAGAAATTGATTTGTCCAGTCTCATTCCCATTATAGTTAAAGCCATTATGTGAAACAAAAGCAGCTTTTGCAAAGGAGAAAAATGTATCCATCTTCACAATTAACTAGTAAACTGGCACTTCAGTATTTCAGTCTACTGGGTCCTTATTGGACAGAATATAATTGTTAAAGATGTGACATTCTGAAATGGCAAATCCCAGCTACTTAGTTAACCTTTTTTGTACTCTGACAGTAAGGTTAGATCGTGTACCGTTTGTACCATGGAACCTAAATGTAACTCTAGACATCTTCTTTTAGCTGATCAGTTAGTAAATATCTATTGTACAAGGAACTATGGGATACAAAATTACAAGAAAGATGCAGTCAGTATCCACAAGCACCTGGCTGTTTAGCTGGAGAGGTAAGACATATAAATAAAACAAATGGTGAAAGCAAATATTTTGCATAAATACAGCACATGGGTTTTTTTTTTTTCAGGGCTAAATTGCTTGGGTAAATGTTAAGTGAAGAAGGAGGTGAAAGAGATCAGCGTGGGCTGGAGTTGGGAGAAAAGTTTTTCTGGAGGAAGTCCTTGAGTCCTTTCTAGAAAGGAGTAGAGCACTGAGTCAGAGACAGTTCAATAGGGTCCAAGACCCCCCTGCTCAAGATGGAGGTTCCCTAGGGATGCACGAAGTCAGAGGAAGGGTTAGCAGAAAAAGAAAGCTTTAAGACGCTGAGGGGAAGGATGCAGTGGTGGTGTAGCAGCAAGCCCTGAGATTCGAAAAGAGGGAATTTAAAGTGTAGATAAGCAATTAATATTGGAGTAGAAGAGGAATAGCTTTTCATTAGATCTGGTGGGAAGGCAGAAGTGATGGATACAGAGTGTGATGGTTAAGCTCAGGTGTCAACTTAGCAAGGTTATGGTGTCCAGTTATTTGGTCAAGCAAACACTGGCCTGATTGTTGCTCTGAGAATATTTGGGGGATTTATGTCATTAGTCAGTTGATTGCATCTAAGGCTGATTACATCTACAATCAACAAAGAAGATTGCCCACAGCAGTGAGAGAAGTCTCATCCAATCAGTGGAAGGCCTTAAAGGGAGAACTGATGATTTGGGCAATCAGAAAGAAGAATTTCTATCTCTATCTCAGCCAGCTAGCAGCTTCTCTTGGGGAGTTCATCAGAAAACTTCATCAGAGTTCCTAGACTGTGACCTGCAGTTTGCCCTCCAAAATTCAGACTTGCAGATCCCCATGGCTGCACTAGCCAATTTCTAGAATAAATCTCTTAATATTATATATCTGTATCTCCTGTTGGTTCTGTTTCTCTGGAGAACATGAACAATGTTGAAAGAGATCCTGGTGGATGGCTTGAGACTTTCAAGAAAACAAATTTTCTTTAATGGGGTTCCCTAGTAGCTGAGCCTGAGATGGGGATGTGGGCACAGCGATTTCTTGAGTGAGAGCTCTCAGGAGATAGGGAGTGAGGGAAGCAGGATGGGGCAAGGGAAGAAGTAAGCATATAAAGGCTTTCAGCTAAAGTTGAGCCTCAGCTTGATCCCACGGGGAACTTCAGAGTGTGAAGGCTCTAGAAGGTTGTCCCACCTTGAGGAAAAGGGGCTAGGC
Organism: Choloepus didactylus; assembly: GCF_015220235.1. Lineage (NCBI taxonomy): Eukaryota > Metazoa > Chordata > Mammalia > Pilosa > Megalonychidae > Choloepus > Choloepus didactylus. Next base: position 22,778,137 of record NC_051325.1, on the reverse strand, counting down.
TTTTGTACCCAGTGTCCATTAGTCATTAGCTAGCTACCGGCTGCCACTGGGTGGGGTGGGGGGCATAATGTCCCACGTATTTCCAGGCAGGTGGCCTCTGTCTGCTGAAGGCCATTCAATGGCAAAGTGGGGAGCTGGGAGCCATGGCAGCCTACACTCTCATTGGCTGGGGGAGGGATGCACCTGCCCAGGAAAGGGGATCTGGGTGGGGCACCAACGGAATCTACCATCCAGATCTTATTAATCTCAAATATTAAGTACCTTTTCAAGGTGCCTCCTTCCCAGCTGATCATACACTCTTAGAGATCAACTCTCAGACTTATTGTTCTCATACCCCTGTGTGCTGTGTCTGTTTTTGCCAAATTCATGGCCTAACCTAAATATTAAGCAGAAAACCAGGTTATTTTTATCCATTATAGACAGCATCCAGAGGGGAGGGAAAGGGTTCTTCGGGGACAAGTTTTTTCACCCATCCCATAAGGGATAACCTCATTTATTGGCTTTGGGGGCAGAAATCACAATCTTTTTGGCTGGACAAACTGATGGGCAATTAGGGGCTCATCCTGCAAGTAGGAAGACATATTCATCTTATTCTAGTCAGTGAACCAAGTGCAAAAGCAAGCACACTTTAGTATTATCCAGACCCAAGACAACAAATGCCACACTCTTCTAGAATTTTAATATTTGGAGGAGTCAGTGGAGGGGAGGGGGGCAGTCTCTAGATTAGGAATTTTTAACTCTACACATTAGAATCACCTGGGAAACTTAAACAAAACAAAACAAAACAAAAACAATACACATACAGATTCGGTAGGATCTCAGAATATACGGTGGGAGTGGGGGAGGGGAAAGGTAATGATATGTTTTAAAACTTCCAGGGGACTGTAATGTACAGCCAGGATCTAGTCTTGATCAGTTAGCTGTTGTTATGCAACAAACTCCTCCAAAACTCAGAGGTTCAAGGCAGCAAGCATTTCTTACTATTCACAAGTCTGAGGATCAGCTGGACAGCGGGTAGACTGGGGTTATTTGTGCATCTAGAGGCAGCTGTGGGTTGAGAAGGTGGTTCTGCTCATCTTGGCTAGGTTCTAGCATGGTTGGGGACAGTTGGCCCTAACCTGATCTAGGGTGGTCATGGCTGAGACAATGGGCTCTGCTCCACTTGGTGTCTCATCCTCCAACAGGCGGCCAGGCATGTTCACAAGGTAGCTGAGCAGGGTACCAAGGGATAGAGCAGAAGCACACAGAGCCTCTTGAGTCTGAGGCTCAGAACTGGCAGGGTGTTACTTCTGCCACATCCTATTGGCCAAAGCCAATCCCCAAGCTGTCCAGGTATCCAGGCAGGAAGGGACTCCAAAGTTAGAAGGTCAAGGGCATTGATAGAAAGAGGTCAATAAATGAGGCCAACGGTGCAATCACTGTACTAGTTACACCCAAGCCCTGACTCATCCAAGTAGTTAGTTTAAGACTAGACATTTCATCCACAAATCTGTTCATTATTCCCTCATCCCCAGTCTCACTCCCGGCCCTGCTCCCCTATTATGGGCAATATTTGAAATTTGCCCCATAGCCATGGTAGAGACATATTTACATAAAATATATAAGTACCTGTATTTTTAAAGTCTGTTTCTAATATGTTTGTACTCCAGACTCAATTTACAGTGAGTGGATGGGTAGATAGTAGTCAGGCAAGTGAAAGTACATTTTTGAAATTCATTTTCTGAAATCCTAACTCTGGAGTATTATTTTAAAGAATTAGTAGGTGGAATATGCACTGAGAATGTGATTAGGGACATTTAATCTCTCACATCTTGACATTCCATATCAGAAGAGCATTATTGTTTTCAGTGAGTTTTAATAAGTACTTTTTGAATTGGCCTTTCAGCAACAAGAACAAACAAAAATGTTAACATTTTGAATGTGTTTGGAATCCAACGTTTGTCCATTTATTTAAATAAAATGAGCCTCTATTACATGGGAGGCAATTTGCTAGGCATTGGGGGAGTTGAGAGTCAGCAAAACAGCTCTGTACTCAGAGCATTTACAGGTTTGTGTGAGGAGGCCGCCATTACTGAGCGACGTCTGTATAACAGTGCTGCTGAGAGTGACGTTGGAGAGACTGGCTTGGGTTCTCAGCTACTGCAGTAAATAGTATTAAAAGGCCCTTTCTCTAGTTTGCTAATGCTGCCGGAATGCAAAACACCAGAGATGGACTGGCTTTTATAAAGGGGGTTTATTTGGTTACAAAGTTACAGTCTTAAGGCCATAAAGTGTCCAAGGTAACACATCAACAATTGGATACCTTCACTGGAGGATGGCCAATGGTGTCTGGAAAGTCTCTGTTAGCTGGGAAAGCATATGGCTGGTGCTTGCTCCAAAGTTCTGGTTTCAAAATGGCTTTCTCCCAGGGCCTTCCTTTCTAGGCTGCAGTTCCTCAAAAATATCACTCTTAGTTACCCTTGGGGTGTTCGTCCTCTCTTAGCTTCTCTGGAACAAGAGTCTGCCTTCAACAGCCATCTTCAAACTGTCTCTCATTTGCAGCTACTCTCTCAGTTTCTGTGCAGTCTTCAAAGTGTCCGTCTTGGCTGTAGCAAGCTCTGGGCCTGTGTGGCTCTTTTAAAAGTATTCCAGTAAATCAATCAAGACTCACCCTGAATGGGAGGGGCCACACCTCCATGGAAACTATCCAATCAGAGTCATCACCCACAGTTGGGTGGGGCACATCTCCATGGAAACACTCAAAAAATTACAATCTAATTAACACTGATATATCTGCCCACAGAAGATTACATCAAAGATAATGGCGTTTTGGGGGACACAATGCATTCAAACTGGCACAGCCCTTAACTCTTGGACTTAAGCTTTACACTTATTGGTCCCCAAAGTGCTGAGGGCTTTGGATAAGTTATTTAATCATCCTGAGCCGAGTGTTCTCATCCAGGAAATGAGAAGAACATTTTGAAGGAGCCCTCTGGTTGTTAAGTTCTTTGGATTATTTTAAGAAAGACTGACCATCCCTCTGAAGGAAACACATGATCTTAAATCTAGGGAAACTAATCCAAAACCGAACAGCCTGCCATTATTCTTTCACTCGTCTGGCATGTCTTTTGGTGCCCAGGACGACCCTCATCTAATGTGATTGAGAATGCTAGCGGTTCTTGAGGCAACTCCATACGACATTTCCCAGAAACGTGATTCTACATGTCACCTTCTGTTCAGATGGTCCACAGTCCTTAGTTTGTTTTAAAAACAAAACAAGAACAGAGGTGTTTATTTCTTCCTGACTGGGCCAAATCAAAGGTATACTTTGTCACCTCCTCTTGCCGATCCACCGTCCCAGATTTTCCCCTTGAATCTGCCCAGGAACATAACGTAACATTTGGGAATTTATCACTGTCAATATTTCCCTCAAACTGAGTAACTGTGCAGTAGAGTGCTTGCCCTGGCTTATCCTACACTTTTACTCCAAACCCTTGCTGTTGACCCCAGAGGTGACTGGACATTTTCCTAAATCTTCGATGGCTCTGAGGAGCAGGAAAGATCAGTGCCTTTCTCCCTCCAGACATACCCTAGCCCCGTCTCCCGGGGCTTCATCTCAGCTGGTTTTGTGGAAGCTGTCCAGCTTTACAGACCTCCAAATCAAGCACTGTTTTAAACTTGGGCCCAAGGGGTGGGCTTATACTGCACCCTCATGCACTAAACTGTTTCAAACCTTAGTGGTGATCGATGCTTTTAATGTCTTTGTGAGCCTCTCAGCATTGAAAAATGCTTTGTTTCTGGGACTGTGTTTGCCTGTCCACCCACACAATGAAGCAAATGTCTCCATGATGAATGGGCCACACTGCCCATCCCTAATCATCGGCAATCGAGAGGCTCAGTCAACCAGAGGAAAACCATGTCCAGAAGGCTCCGTGGAAAGCACCCTTTCCCCAACCCCATTTGGCCACTATTAGGTCTAAACTGGATGCAACCCAAGGACAAATCGGAAGCAGCAAGTCTCCCAGGCACCCAGGCAGTGGCCTGCCAACACTCAGTTGAGACCTTAGTGCTTATTACCTTAAAAGCGAATATTAAAATTTTGTGACAGAAAATGGTCTGGTCTGACCAGCCTGTGAGTGAGTTTGTCACCACAGGTGCACAGTGATGCCTGTGGGGAAGTAGTAATACAGTTTCTTCTATTGGAAAATTCTCTGCCAAAAGGTGTTTAAGGATGTGTGCCTGCCAGAGGCTGTCTTCCTGATGCAGCCCTGGATCTGGAGAGGGGTCAGCATTTAATCGGTTGCCTGGTGGCTTTCCCACTGAGTGAAAGCCCAAGTACTTGCCACGGCCTGTAAAGCCCTCCAGGATCTGGCCTGCTTGTTTCTTCCCACTATTCCCCAAATTGGCTCCTGGTCACAATGCCGCTCTCACTTGTTTTGGGTACTCAGTCCCATGGCCAGCCCCAAACTTAGTGGCTTAAAATAACAGCAATCATTTGTTTTGCTCACAAACCTGCAATCTCCTTTCTGATCTACCTGGTGTCAGTTGGTGTTTTGGTTTGCTAAAGTTGCTGAAATGCTTATATACCAGAAATGGGTTGGCTTTTTCAATGGGGTTTTATTAGGTTACACATTTTCAGTTCTATAGCCATGAAAATGTCCAAAATAAGGCATGGAGAGGAAGATACCTTCTCTGAGGAAAGGCTGCTGGCATCTGGGGTTCCTCTGTCACATGGGAAGGCACATGATGATGTCGGCTGGTCCTTCTCTGCTGGTTCTGGTTTCAGTGGCCATCTCCAAATGTCTCTGGGCATTTCTCTCTATGCTCTCCTGCTTTACCTACCTGTTATCCTCTCATAGAGGATTCTAGTGAAGGACTTAAGGCCCACCTTGAATGGCTGGGTCACATCTCAACTGAAATAATCTAACCAAAAAGTCCCACCCACAACAAGTCTACCACCACAAGAATGGATTAAAAGAACATGGTCCTTTGTGGGGTACATAATAGCTCCAAACCAGCACAGTTGGGGATCCTCTTCCAAGAGGACTTATTTACATGGCTGTCTGTCAGCTGGGGCCTTAGCCCCAGTTCCTGTCTACATGGGCCTCTCCATGTGGCCTGGGCTTCTTCATCACATGGTGACCAAGTACCCAAGGAGAACCTCCAAGAGGGTCAGGTGGAAGCTGTATGGCCTTTTATGACCTGGCCCTAGAAGTCACATGGGGTCACTCCCAGCCCCTTGTCAGACTAAGTCAAAGCAATGACCAAGGTCTGTCCAGGTCCAAGGGGAGGAGATGTGGACTCCTTCTCTTGATGGAGGTTGGGGAATGGCAAGACTCTGGAAGGTCATGAGGGATGGGAAATATTATGGGTGGCCAAGTTGGGGATTTGCATTCTACATCACTGTTCCTTCAATAAGCCAAGCATGTTCCCTCTCAGGGCTTGGCCTTTGCTTTCTCTTGGTCTAGAATATGTCTGTCCCTCAACTCCTTCAGGTCTTTATCTAGATATTTCTTTTCTGGGAGGTCTTCCCTGAATGACCTATGAAAAATTAAATTTAAAATCCTGCCCCATGTCCTAAATTTTTCCCTGCTTCATTTTTCTCCACAGCATTTAACCATATCTTCTACACACTTTGCTTTATTCTAATTTCTTTACTGTTACCTCCATTAAAATGTAAGCATCCATGAAAGCAGGGATTTTTGTCTGTTTTACTCATCACCATTTCCCGAGGGCTCAAAGAGTGCCTGTCCCATAGTGGGGACTCAATACATATTTGTTTGCACAAATCAATGACTATCTGCCCTCATACGATATAAGGAATGGAAGACATTATTTGTCCTCTTTTATTTTCATCCTCAAGTGCCCAGTCCAGGGACAGACATAGACAATGAGTAACTATTTAATCAGTGAATTGATTAAATGTAGTGATTTAAAACAACAGCAATCAGTTATCAATTTGGAAAATCTGACAATAAACACACAGTATTCCATTCACAGGCATCACTTCTTCACAATGCACCCTCCATCTACAAAATAACAGTGCCAACCACTATGGGTATTAAATTCTGCTCTAGCAATGCTTCTCCTGCCTCCAATAAGAGCCAGAGAATTGGAAGAACAGAAAGGAACATCCTTGGGGCTGCCCAGGAGCAAGATACAACTCTGACAGAGAACCCAGGAGTGTCTGCTCCCTCTTCCCTGTATTGTTTGTTGCCTGAAAGGGTTGATGTGTAAGTCAAATGGAAGGTGACTTTCCCCCAGTCTGGTTCAGTGTTCTCAATCCAAATAATAGATGTTTTAGAAAATAGGAAGAAAGTAGGAAAACAATTATTTCAAATATTATCATGCAAGTTCCTTGCTCTCCTCAAGGAATGACCTCTCATTTCATCATTATACTTCAAACAGATAGTCACTGCTTTACACTTATTAGCATCTGTGTGGATTTGGATATATCATGTCCCCCTCAAAAGCCATGTGCTTTGATGTAGTCTTGTGGGGGCAGACTTGTTAGTCTTTTGATTAGGGTGGGACCTTTGATTGAGTGTTTCCATGGAGATGTGACCCACCCAACTGTGGGTAAGACCTTTGCTTAGGTTATTTCCATGGAGATGCGGCCCTGCCCATTCCAGGTGGGTCTTAATTAGGTCACTGGAGTCCTTTAAAGAGAACTCACACAGAGGGCAGAGAGGACAAACACACTGCAAGGGAAGCTAAGAGCCTATACAGATGCTGACACTTGGAGATGCTTGGAGATGCAGGCAGAAGAACATTTGGAGATGCTAAGCTAAGAGATGAAGTTTAGAGGATGCCCCGGAGAAGCTAAGAGAGGACCCCCAGATGCTTAGAGAGAAAAGCCCTGGGAGAAAGAAGCAAGGATGCACAGGAGCTGAGAGAGAGGAGCCCAGAGACATTTTGGAGAAAGCCATTCTGAAACACAACCCAGGAGAAAAGGAACAGCAGATGCCAGCCATGTGCCTTCCCAGCTGACAGAGGTATTCCAGACACCATCAGCCTTTCTTCAGTAGAGGTATCCTCTTGTTGATGCCTTAGTTTGGACACTTTTATGGACTTAGAATAGTAAATTTGTGACCTAATAAATCCCCTTTTATAAAAGCCAATCCATTCCTGGTATTTTGCATAACAGAAGCTCTGGCAAACCTGAACGGCATATTCTCTGGAGGTATTTGGAGTAATGCAGTGATATTTGGCAATGGATTAATAAAGGGTATTTTAAATTGGATGTGTTCTTCAATTTCGCTTAAATAGTATTCACTATAGAATACAGCTTGGTATCAGACTGGTATGCTTTAGACTGCATCATCAGGTATATGGCTCCAGAAGCTCAAAAGGATTCTGTTCTGAGATGGGCTTATGATGACACTTCGATGTCTTTAGGTTTTGACAGATTTCTTTTTCCCTGCCAAAGTAACTTGAAACAAGAGTCATGCCCCAAACAACTTTGACAAGGTGGAAAGGATTGTAACGGTGACCTAGATGTGCCACTGAGTCCATTAAGGAGCACACAGGGGACTACCACTTTCTCCTGCAGCAGAATATTGAATGTGGAAACATCTAGGAGAGAGGCAGAGGGTAGCCTGTTCTCCATGTTTGGGGGGTGTTTGGGGTAAAGGGGATCCCAGGGCCCTACCACGATTGCTTCCTCCTCAAGCAGAGGTTATAAGGATGAAAGGACTTAACATGCTCTGAGCTCCTTCCACGACTAGGTAAGGAGATGATAAACTATTAATGTAATTTATGGGCAGAAGCACTTTGAATATAAATGAAGCAACCAATGGCCCTTTTGATTGGCATTTATATCTCCTTTTATGTTGATCACATAGAGCAGTGTTATAATTCTTGACAGTTTTGATTGTAAAATATATGGGGCTTTAAGCTCCCTGGAAGAAAGCAGAGATAGTTAATATTAATAATAGACAACTAAGTACACAACAGACATGGGTAATATGTTTGGTATTTATATGGCTATTGTTTTAACTCATTGGAAACACTATATGCTTTATTGTTAGAAATGCAACAATAATATGACACTATATTATCTAGGTCACATAAAAGAAGACATTCAAGCTAATCCCTAAATCCATTTAATTTTTTAATTCATATTACAGAAAAAACAATAGCCATTTGACTCTACTAATCAAAATAATGTATTCGATTAAAGACAGAGATCAAAATTCAAATAACTAGGTTCAAAGGCAGTCAGTTCCAGGGTCATTTGGAGGTGCCAAGAAAGAGTGTGGATGTCTAAAAAAATAAATAAAAGATCAGGCAAATCAAAGTATATTTATGTCAGAATAATGCACTTTTTGTGTTTTTATTTTTTTTCCTATATGCAGGATGCTGAGTGAAGCAACTCTGGGCTCTGTCAGCAAAAATACTGTTCTAATAAGAGTGTGCAACCTTATGGGGGAAACTACTTCAATAGGAAATGCACATATCTTAGATGATATCTAGCACTTGGAAAATTGCAAAATGTTTTACCACCGCTATTTTCCACTTCCTCCTACCATTCCATAACTCTATCCACGGCCATGCAGAACAAGTTAGAAGAAGAAGATGAGAAAGAACGGACATTGTGATCACGGTAAATTTAAGGTTCGCCTTTAAATCAAAATAGAACAACTCAATAAGTAAATTTTACATATTAAATTTTAATTCAAAAGGTACTTGGGGTGCTTTAAAGAAAAACATAATTCATATAAGATGATAAAAAGTAGCAGAATAAAGGTAAAAATTTGTATAATGCATGGCAAATGTGATGAAAATACAAATGGCTAATACACATCATGCTCTGGAAAGTCCTTATTTACTTTTTGGAGTTGGAAAATAAATTTGAGTCTGATTTTTCTAAGATAAAGACAAGAAAACACGAACAGCTGCACAGTTTCCATACCCTTAATTATTTTTCTCAGAAAAATTCATTTTCTAAGATTCAAGAAAAACTTTTATTTTTGTTTCGTTTTGTGTTTTGTTGTCATTGTTGTTTGTTTTGTCTTGCTTTCCCTGTTGACTTTTTAAAGAATACTCTGATACAAGAAATTGAAGCAAATTCTCCCATCCTATCACCTTTGCAATTTGCTATGGTTTGGAAAGCCCCATCTTGTATGAGGAGATGTCACGTCACCCCACGGCACCTTATACCCCTGATATTTTATACCTTTATGACATTTAGCCCTTGCTTCATAAACAAAACACCCCCCAAACATAGTGGCTTAAAACCAATGATCATTTACTTGCTCACAATTCTGTGCTAACTGGCTTTGGTTTGGGTGGGGAAAGATGGACCATGGGCTGGCAATTTGGGCTGAGCTAAACCGGGTCACGGGGCAGCTCAGCTGGAGCTGGATGAGCCGAATGGCCTCAATCCCATGTCTGTGGTTGGCAGGCTGAAGGCTGGGATGTCTTTGCTTCCCCCACTTGGCCTCTCCAGCAGGCTAGCTTGTAATCATTCAAATTGTTATTTCAAAGCTCCAAGTATGGCAGACAAAGACACGCCTCAACTCACAATCTCTTTTCACCTCTCTCCTTGAATTACAATTACTTATGTGCCTTTGGCCAAAGCAAGTCTTATGGCCAAGTCTAGATTCAAGGAGTGGAGAATTAGGAAATAGACTTTACTCTTAAAGGGTCTACAAAGGATTTGTGGCCAGCTTTTTTTTTTTTCCATTCTACTACAAGTGGTACATTTGATTTCACTGTAGCCCCTGAAGGGAAGGGATCACCTTTCCCTTTTTCACTCTATAACTTGAGAAACAGAACTGTGGCTGCTACTTCTTGCATAAAACCCTAGATCCCAGAGAGCGGTTAACTATAACATGCTCTTTCAGAAAGAAAGTTCACTTCTCCAGCTGTCATGGCAAAGATGAGAAACCATTTGATATAAGAGTAAGGAGATGATAGAAATGAGCAGAAATGAGGCAGGTGAAACTGTGTGTGTATGTGTGTGTGTGTGTGTGTGTGTTTGTGTGTGTGTGTGTGTGAATGTGTCGGCCGGCACAACACATGCAAGGAGAGAGATGAATGGTGAGAGCCAGTGTTGCAAAGCTAACCAGTTTCCGTTTTGGTGGGTAAAGGGGGACTATGGAAAGATTATAAATAGACATTGATAAGTCCTTTTCCCCAGGCCACATCAAGTCATGGGGTAAGATAGAGTTAAAAAACACTATCACAAAGCAATCATCCTCTGGCAGGACCTTTCAAGGTGCCTTTCTTTTATTTCTGGCAGTCCCCTGGAGGCATCTCAAATGTTCTCATAATCACAACCTTCTTAGCTACCATTTCGTTTGTCTGCCATTTTCGCTGCTTCAGTTCCCTGCAGGGAGGTCGGCTGCTAAGGCTGCTGATGCTGGCAAATGTCCTGTGAAGATGCTAGGGATGCTGAGGTGCTGATGCAAGCTTTGTCTCTCACCAGTGATGAAAACACCAGCACCAGTGCTGTTGGGTATGCAGGTGCCCCCTTCTGTTCTTAAAGTCTTGTAAAGATATTCCTGGCAATTGCTACCTATGGATTTTGTTGGCTTCTTGACCCAAATGGATAAATTTTCTTGCAATGATTTTTAGTTTCTCATGTAAATAAAGCTGTGATGAGCTACTTTGCAGGTCCTTTTTATAAACCTTGTGTCAGTTACTTGTGGCCATAAAATGCTGTGTAACAAACAAGCACAAAACCTCAGGGGTCTGTGGGTTAACTGGGAAATCCCTCTGTTGCAATCTGATATCAGCGGGGCTCACTCACACATCTGTAGTCAGCTGTGCATCAGTCAGGTAGTTTGCTGATCTTGGCGGTGCTCTCTCACATATCTGGGAGGGCTTAGCTTGAGAGACTTGGTGTGCCAGTTTGAATGTATTACGTCCCCCAAAATGCCATTATCTTTGAGGCAGTCGTTTGTGGGCAGGAAATGTATTGGTGTTGATTGGGTTGGAGACTTTTGATTGGATGTTTCCATGGAGATGTGATCACTCAACTGCAGCCGAGATCTTTCACTGGATAATTTCCATGGAGGTGTGGCCCCGCCCATTCAGCATGGGCCTTGATAAGTTCACTGGAGCCCTATATAAGCTCAGACAGAAGGAGCGAGCTTGCTACAGCCAAGAGGGACACTTTGAAGAATGCATGTAAGCTGAGAGAGGAGCTGAATCTTACAGAGACATTTTGGAGAAGGCCTTTGAATGCAGACTTTTGCTCCAGAGAGCTAATAGAGGACAAACATCCCAAGAGCAACTGAGAGTGACACTTTGAAGAGAAGCTGAAGCCTAGGGAGGAATGTCCTGGGAGAAAGCCATTTTGAAACCAGAACTTGGAGCAGATGCCAGCCACATGCCTTCCCAGCTAACAAAGGTTTTCCGGATGCCATTGGCCATCCTCCAGTTAAGGTACCTGATTGTTAATGCATTACCTTGGACACGTTATGGCCTTAAGACTGTAACTGTGTAACCAAATAAACCCCCCTTATAAAAGTCAATCCATTTCTGGTGTTTTGCATCCCAGCAGCATTAGCAAACTAGAACACTTGGCTTCACTCCATGTCTTCTTTCATCCTCTAGCAGGCCAGGCCAGGCTTGTTCTCATGGCAGTGAACAAGGGCTCAAGTCCTCTTGAGGCCTAGGTTTGGAATCTACAATGTCACCCATACTGTCCAAAGCAAGCCACCAGCTCAGCCCAGATGCAAGGGATGGGAAAATGAACTTTATATCTTGATGGGAGGATCTGCAAAGTCACATCACAAAGGACATGGATACAAAGAGGTGTAGAAAATTGGAGCCACCTTTGCAATCCATTTAACTACCACATACCTAGGCACCTTGAGTCCTGGAATGAGCACAGGTTGGCAGACTGGACAAGCCTAAATGCATTTTAGAGAGATGGATTTGGTAATACTTCTAAAACTGTGGAAGATAAGTGGATTTGGGTATTGGCAGGGGTGGTTGGCATAACCAGTTAAGTGGCTTTTGCCTTAATAAAAGTGATAAGTCAGGAGGGCCAAGAAACAGGGATAGCAAATGGGTTGCATACCATGTGATTGATTGATAGTAAATGCTTGAAGTGGGCTGTTGGGGAGAATTATGTGGCCACTTTCCTGGGTGACCTGAACACAGGGTTGTGATGTCTGCCATGGTCATTGAAAGGTAGTGACTGCACAGTGCCAGATATTTGCCATCTCTGTCCTAACAAGGACAGTGGCAGGGAGGCTAAAGAGTCTTTTGAAAGAATTATGTGGTAGAATTTAAAAGTAGTGGTGACAGTGTGCAAATGAAGGAAAACTACAAGTCTAGCTAGATTTTGTATTTCAGTGCTAGGTGAACGAGCATGCCATTTCTTGAGGTGGTTCATATTATATAAGGAATAGATTTGCATCTATATATATATATAGGTCAGTATTGTATTGCATTGTATTGCATTGCATTTCATTGTGTTGTGTAAGGAGTTATCTATTACTGCAGAACAAACTACCCAAAAGATCAAAACCATAAAACAGCCATTTATTTTATTTCTCACAGTTCTGCGGGTCAGAAGTTGGGACAGGGTGAAGTGGGGGGCATTCTGTTATATCAAAGGCCTTGGTTTGCCTCCCTGTGGCTTCTCCTTCTCAGCATGGTCTCATCAGTGGAAGTCTAGTCTGAGCTTTTTTTTAGTAGTTTGGCAGCTGCCCCTAAGAGCAAGCATTCCAAGAGGGCAAGCATTTCTCAACTTTCTGCTTGCATCTTATTTGATAATGTCCCATTGGCCAAAACAAGTGGCCAAGCCTGGAGCCAATGTAAGAGGGGACTACTACATAAGGATGCTTGGAGAAGTAGTTCACTGGGTCCCCAATTTAATAATCTGTCACCTCAGGAAGGTTTGATGGGTTCTGTATTATAAGTATGGACTCTATCAAAATAGCTAGAGTCAAATGGCAATGTGGATCTGAGGCTAAAATGAGATATTTGAGCTAGATAAATACATTTGGAAATCATGAATACATAAGCAGAGGTAATATAAAAATATTCAACAATCAGTGCAACATGGACACAAACCAATCAGAGCAAGTGCTGGCCCTAGCCCTGGAGCAGGGTCCTGGAGTTCCCTGTGATGCTGTGCACTTCGGCTTTAGTTATTGGATCACTGGCAAACCTCAGGAGTTCCAGGAAAGGAGGCAGGAAAGTCAGGGTAGTGGGAAGGCAAGGGTGGGAAGAGGGTAGTGGGCCACAACTATTTACCAAGTTAGGGAATGTTGCAATATTTTAACAATTTGAAGGCATGGGTAGTATGGCTAAGATTGTAAGGGGATAGGGCATTAGGTTAAACCACATGACATGACCAATATGTAGCCACTTTGGGACTACAAAAAGCCTAATGTCACATGCTTCAAGTTAATCCTCAATGAGATAAAACAATTGATCTAAGGACAGACACCAAAATTGAATTAGTGGGCAGGCAACAAGAAGAGTCCCCAAAAGAAAAATGAAAGGATCGACTAAATGGGAGGCAAAGTAGGAGCAGCACAAGAGAGAGGGACTTGGCAAAGGTCTTCAATATAATAGAGTTCAAGTCAGATGAGGATTGAGCATTCTGTATTTGTTAATTAGGAGACCGTCGGTGACCTTGATGAGCTCAGTTTCAGGAGAATGGTCAGGGCTGAAGCCCCGCTTCAGAGCTTATGAAGCACCTAAGAAGCAAGAACTTTATAAAGTTGAGTTTAGAATAATATTTCAAGAAGCTTTGCCCTGATAGTGAGGGGAGAGAGGGTAATTGCTTGGGAAGTAGAGTTAGGAGAAGACTTTATTATTATTTTTTAAAATGAGAAAGACTTGCCCATGTTTATATGAAGAAGGGAAAGAAAATTTTTAAATAGCCTTCCGCTTGATATGGTCTATGGAAAAAAGCAGAATCCTGGGGTTGGGAGCTCTTATCCCAGCTCTACCAGTCTGGTGGGACAATATGGCCACTTTGAAGCAAATTTTTCAACTTTTCTTTATAAATGGTAGTTCTGGTCTTGACTGCACAGTAGAATCACCTGGGGGAACTTTTAAATTTCCTTATGTCCAAGTTTCACTCCAGACAGATTAACAGATTACATCAGAATCTCTGGGGTGCACCCAGATATCCATATTCTTTTAAAGCTCTCTAGATTATTCCAATGTGAATCCAAGATTGAGGACCATTGAATGAGAAGCTAAGTTACTTTTCACCTATTGTCTTGGCTTTACTGCTTTAGCCAAAATTCTGAGACAGCAGATAAAGTCCCACTCAATATCCCCTTGCACTGCCTCAGTACCAGTAGCTCACCCTGACAACAACACTGGTGACAGCTTCTCCCAAGGCAGGGATTCTCAACCCTGGCCATGTATTAGATCTCCTGGGGCACTTATGATATACTGATGTCTGGGCCTTACTCCGGAGACCCTGATATAATTGGTCCAGGATGGGCTTGGGCACTGGTAATTTTTATAGCTCCCCAGGTGATTCTAATGTGCAACCAGAAAGAGACTTTCATAAACATTCAGGGATAAATGTATAGCTGGTGTAACCTGAGTAGAAAATAATGTCAAAATTGGTCCAAGAGCCATGCAAACACATTTATCAGAGGTATAATATTTAAAACTCAATAACCTGCTGAGTAATTCTAATATTTAGTTATATATCTCTTCTTAACATGGAGCTTTGCATAATAAAAAAGGCATTTACTGTCTTGCTCCTCTGCAATTTCTTGCCTGGGTGCTCTTTTTTTTAGCGTAATTTCGCACCTTGAGTGATGAGATTCTGGATTTCCACTCCTCTTGTGCGCCCCAGGTCTCTTCCAATTTCTCTTCGTGGTGTTTCCTCTATTTTTCATGCCTAAGGGCACTGTCTTGCAACTACCCCTGTTGGACCTTTTCCTGTTCATTTATAATGTAACATTTCTCCAATTTGTCAAAGTTGCTTAGAATTCCGATCCTGCAGTCCAACATTCTAATTCCTATTATTCAAGGAGAGTCCCCAGGACAATTGAATTAAGAATTATATGAACTCCAGAAGGAATCAATTTGGAGCAGATCAGATAATGGAAGTTTTATTATATTACGCACTGCATTAAAGTGTGGAGATGTATAAAAGATAAATGGTCAATGCATGAATTATACAAAGGGTTCCTTAAATGGGGCTGTGGGATTTGTTCTTGCCTGGGCACAGAGAAGGTTAGAAATGCAGATTCTCAGGCTCCCACCCCAGACCTACTGAATCTGAACCAGCATTTTCACAAGGTCTCCAGGTGAAGCATATGCACATTACATTTTGAGGCACATTGTTGGAGAAGACAGAGTTCCTGCCTTGAAGAGTTCACCATGTAGGTGGTTGAAGAGGTGGGATAGAAACCTGGTAGAAGCTATCAAATTGTGGACTGGGGGACCGCCTGCATTGGAGTGATATTAAATGCTTGGGAAAAGAGAAGTTACAGTTGGCCCCATCACAGACCCATTTAATTTGGATTTCTGGGGGTGGGCTTCTGAACTTACATTATTGATAAGTTCCCCAGATGATTCTGAGGAGTCACATTAAAGTTGTAGAAAAACTGTCTGTGCTGGTTTGGATGTATTATGTCCCCCCAAACTCCATGTTCTTCAATGCAATCTTGTGGGGGCAGACATATTAGTGTTGATTAGGTTGGAACCTTTTGATTGAGTGTTTCCATGGAGACGTGACACAATCAACTGTGGGCGAGAACTTTGATTGGATAATTTCCATGGTGGTGTTACCCCACCCATTCAGGGTGGGTCTGAATTAAATCACTGGAGCCATATAAAAGAGCTGACAAACAGAAGGAACTCAGAGCAGCTATGAGTGACATTTTGGAGAGCAACTGAGAGTGACATTTTGGAGAGCAGCTGCAGCTAAGAGAGGACAAAATGCCCCAAGAGCAACATTTTGGAGAATGCCATTTTGAAACGCCACCTGGGAGCAAGCAGATGCCAGCCACAGGCCTTCTGAGCTAACAGAGGTTTTCCAGATGCCAATGGCCATCCTTCAGTGAAGGTATCCTATTGTTGATGCCTTACCTTGGACACTTTATGGCCTTCAGACTGTAAATTTGTAACCAAATAAACCCCCTTTATAAAAGCCAATCCATTTCTGGTATTTTGCATAACAGCAGCATTAGCAAACTGGAACACTGTCCTAGAAAGAGAAAACTTTATTTGCCTCAACACACCTGAGGACTATGATACCATCTCCCATTAGTGACAGTGGCTCATAACCTCAGCATTATGGAGGAGATGGCTGCTCTCTCCTAGACCAGGGCTACTTAAAGGGTGGTCCACAGATAGGTGGCTTAGGTGTTACCTGTAAGTGCAACATTTCAGACTTCATCCCATACCTACTGAATTAGAATCTACATTTTTAACAAGACCCATAGGTGATTTATATGTATAAGAAAGTTTGAGAAGCACTAGTCTAGGACTGGTTCTCATACTTTTAGGGTGAATCAGATTTATCCTGAGAGCTAGTTAAAATACAGATTACTGGGCCCCATTTCCAGAGATTCTGATTCAGGAGAGCTAGGTGCAGCCAGGAAACCTGCATTTTTAACAAGCTCCCGGTGATGCTGACCCTGCTGGCCTATGGCCCACACTGAGGACTTCACTGTTAGAATCAGCAGTGACAGCATCACCTGGTAATTATTAGAAAAGCAAATTTAGAGGCCCACCCCAGACCTACCAAATTAGAGACTCGGGGGCAGAGGCCAGCAGGGTGATTCTGAAGCTCACATTTGAGGGCCACTAGTCTAGAGCTCAAATAAATGTGGGCAAAGGGGCCATGAGTAGTTTGCACAAACATACACACATACATGCCTATCCCCAGGTGTTTATTCTGATGTTTTTCTAGAAGGCATGCTCCCACCCTTCCAATGAAGAATGACTGCCAGGAAATGATGCTGAAACAATAGCTACGGAAGTGGTTCTCAAATTTGAACACGCGTCAGAATCGCCTGATTATTGGGCCCTACCTCCAAGTTTTGATTCAGTTTCTCTATTTTAGGGTCTCAGGACTCACATTTCTTAACAAATTCCCAGGTGATACTTCTGCTGCAAAGTGGTCACACTGAGAACCATTGAACTAAGAGCTTGGAAAACACTGTCTATTTCTGTATATGGCAGACACTACTGGTTGGCTAACAAAACACTCATTCCTGAACACATTTTCCCTTGCCTTTCTCCAATATAGAAGTTAAAAAAGTGAAATGTTCCCTTTCTCAGACTCCTCTGTAGCTAGGAGTGAGTAGGTGAGAGATTATGACACAATTTTAGCCAATGGAGCATAAACATCATCAGCAAGGTGTGGGAGGGAGCTCTGGGAAGCTTATTGCTATTCCTAACAGCACTTCTAACCCTGCATTTTCTCTTTCCTCTGGTATTGAATGCAGATATGATGCCCGGAACTAAGCAGCCTTCTTAGGATCATGAGTGCACATATATACAGGCAAGTGGCCAACAGAATAAAAATGGCAGGGTGGCCAGTTAGAAACACTGAATTAATGCCAATGATTCTCTGTGATGGTTTGGAGCCGTACGTACCCCAGAAAAACATGTTCTTAAACATAATCCATTTGTGTGGATATGAACCCATTGTAAGTAGGATCTGGTGATGAGGCTACTTCAGTTAAAGTGTGGCCCAGAATTACTGGAGTCCTTTATAAGCAGAATGAAGCTTAGAGAGAGAGAAAGCCAGAGTGAGCAGCCATGTGACCTGCCATGTGGCAAGCTAAGGAACAAGGATCACCAGCAGCCAGCCCCAGAACGCTACAGTCTTTGGGAAGAAAGCATTGCCCTGACAGTGCCTTATTTGGAACTTCTATCTGTCTCAAAACCATGAGCTAATAAATTCCCATTGTTTAAGCCACGTTTTTGCATGGTATTTGCTTGAGCAGCCTAGGAAGCTCTACCTTCGGGTGCTACATTTTGTGAAGCAGCAATCTTTATTGTTTAAACCACAGTAAATTGGGTTCTCTGTTACTTATAGTCAAGACCACTCCTAACGAATAACAAACCACCCGTATAAATTTTTTAAAATAGCAACCAATCTAAGGTTACCACACTTCATTGTCTTAAGTTAGCACACAAAAATGGAATAAAACAAAGCCCCAATAACATAAAAATGACAGCAACTACCTCCAAACTACCATCTACCATTATCGTCATTGTATAAAAGAAAGGATATTTAACCTATGCTAAAAAGGTAGAAATTTTAATTGACTATATCTAGCTTCTAAAAACATCTTTATGCCTCATTTTGATAAAAACAAGTGAAAACTTGTCAGAGATACACTCGTCTTCAGACCAGCATTTGGTAGCTGAGAGTAGACTTCATGTCTTATAATATCCCCTTGATGAGTTATAGTTAAGCCAAATAAACCTATTCAGTTACTGAATAGTCTGTTTTTCTTCTATCAGTAATCAGCAATAAAATGATGCTCACCTCACATTTCATAAGTATATCTGAACTTGTCTTTCTAGCTCACACCAGGCCTCTGAGTTTAGTCAACACATATCCAGAGAAATTCCTTTGATCATTCATAAATCACTCTTGCCTGATGCGACCCTGTACATTTGTCCATATCATCATACATGTGCACATTTAGCCATCGGTCACGGAAAAATAATACAGAGGCAGAGTCAGAGAAAGACCCAGAAAAAATGACAATTTGTATCTTAAAATATTCCTTACAGATTTGCTCATTGCAGAGCAACTGCTTTCCTGAAATTCCAAATCTAGCCTGACTTTTTTTTTGTTGTTATGCAATAATTCATCTCTGAGTCAGCTTTTAATCTTATGTTAATGAGACCCCCTATGGTCTTGGCTCATACCTTCAAATTAAAGATTGATCCATAATTAATAAGGCTTATAATGCCAGTAACTGAGGCAAAGGAGAGCTTTCGGTGGCTGGAAAGAGGGAGCAGGGAAGTCTAATTGCCCGGCATTTGCAATTGTGTTCCTGCTACATACCAAGTTGGATCTGGGGTGGCAGAAGCAGTTTTCTCTGGGCAGGGAGTCTTCAGGCTCAATCTCTTCTAACAAGGAAGCAGCTGCGCTGCATGTCTAAGGTCTCAAAATGGACAATGTGTGCTGCCTCTTGTTTCCGTCTTCGTAGAAGGCACGACTTTGGTCTGCTCCTGCTCTAGTTGCCACCTTAGATTGCTAAACTCTTGAAGAAAGCACAAGGCCACAGAATCATTTGTTTTTTATTTTTTTTACAGCTGTTTTGGAAGCCACGCTACTTCCCCACTCAATAACTTTACTGCTTCAAAATTCCCAGGGATGGGAGACGAGAGGAACACTGGCTGATTAATTAAAATCCAATTTTCTATTCTATCATAATTGCAGCAGTAGAGAGGAGGAAAAAAGTAAGACATTATTCCAAAAATGAAAATGATCCCTGGACTGTTCGGGCTTATTATGAGCTCTGTGTTACAAATTGTTTTAAATCGAATCAATAGAATCAACAAAGAAATGAGCTCTGTGAAATCATTTATTTTTAAATGATCTAAATGAAAGTCTGAATCATTGTGCTTAGAGCTTTCTAACTTTGTCTAGATAAATATCTCGATAAAGACAAAGGGAAAAAAGAGGGGCTTCAGGTTTTGTGCTAGATCTGGGACAATCCTACAGATCTTTGTTACTACAATTTCTAACCTTGTTTAGGACACTGCAGTGGATTCCCCCCTTAGCTAAAGGGATGTCATTAAATTCTCCCCAAATCATCTTGAAGCAAAAATTAATTTCAGTTCACCTTGAAGTTGTAGAATCTACGTAATACTAGAGAGCTGAGGTGGGTGAACTGAAGCCACCCATCAGCATCAGCGAGGTCGATGGGCCCCGTGTGGGATTTGGTGGTGAGCATGTGGGTTGGCCTGTGAAGGGTGTCCTGTGAGAGCTGGTGACTTCGCACTCTAAGATCAGAGCCTGCTCTCCCAAGTTTGATTACCTGGTTCACTGGTTCTAATAGGAAGGAAGAGTTGATTTTACCTCTTCACTTTCCACTGAGTCTTGGGTGTAATCAGCAAAGGTTTATAACCTCCAGTTGTGCTTGTGTGAGATGGGTAAGGGGTGGTTAGCAGCGGAAGACTGGGGAATTTAAAATTTGCACTTTGTGAAAGTCCTGCTTAAATGGGTGAAATACAATATAGTGGTACATATTAAAAGTAGGTTATAAAATCATATATTTATATTTACATTGTATTACATGTATATATATATTTATAAGGTTTTTATATGTTTTGCAGGGA
The DNA here is from genome assembly GCF_015220235.1 of Choloepus didactylus. Classification (NCBI taxonomy): domain Eukaryota; kingdom Metazoa; phylum Chordata; class Mammalia; order Pilosa; family Megalonychidae; genus Choloepus; species Choloepus didactylus. Next base: position 22,757,902 of record NC_051325.1, on the reverse strand, counting down.
TGTATATATGCATATATGTATTTTATGTAAAAAACATAAATTACCCATGCAAGTAAATATACACACATTTTTACAAACTGTTATATATGTACAATGTAAGTATATGCATATTTATATTTTCAAACTTTCTTATTTATGTAATGCATTACAAGTATGAGTATCTATGCATATAGCACATGTGTATGTATATTCACATCTCCAAAACACACTATATATGTGCATATTTATATATATATTATGTGTGTATATATTTGCATGTATATTTATATTTATAAAATCTTTCTTACTATATATAGCTGTATATATATTAAAAAACATACATATGCACATACACATACACACATATTGCTTGGATAGTATATAAAATATGCACCAAAATATCAGATGTATAAAATGATCATATGGGGGAAATGGAATTTTGGCTGAAATTTTTTTCTTCGAGTCTTTCTATATTTTCTAAAAATGCTCTGTGTGTACAAGTATTGCTTTTGCAATCACAGAAAAATCAGTAAAAATAAAAGGAGTCATAAAGCCTTCCTCTATGTCAGGCATGTCCTCAGGATGATCCCTTACTGGCATTTCCAGCCATAATGACTGAAGAATAAACTCAGAATCCTAGTGTATTAATTTATGGTGAAAAATAGAACGGGTGACAGACAGATGTGGATCAGCTGGGATGTTCTCTCCTGGGAAGCAGGCAACCTGGGAAATCCAATCAGACTCAGCAGGTGACTAGATGAGCAAGAAGTAGGCCCAGGAGTTAGGGATAAGCTTCTGGGGTTCCGGGGCTGCAGCTGGAGGGCCTCTGCCGAGAGAGAAGCCCCAGCTGCTTCAGAGGAGAGCCCAGGGCCTCTTGGCCACACTCTCCCATCATGGGCACAGGCAGTCTTTGTGGTCTGCTCCGTTGCCCCTGTTCTCATTTCCAAGGCTGAGCAATCAAAATATTTCCAATCCAAGTATACTTTAGAGAAGTTAATGCTTCAGTCAGATCTCATATTCTGCTTTTTTAGAACTTGTGTGTATTTCTGCTCTTATTCTGTTTCAAGGTCTAACTATTAGTAGACCATCCTGTTTCTCTTATTTCAAAGTTCCCTGGGGTTTACTGCAGAGTCGGCTGCACATAATCCTCACAGATCGTTCAATGATGTTTGGTGTAATTCAGGTTTTATTTTTTGACCCAAACCCATAGGATATAAATTATTGTTCCTAGTTTTCAAACGAGGCAACTGAGGCCGGAGAGGTTCTGTAGATCATCCAAGGTTACCCAGCTAACTGGGGACTGGGGCAGACACTGGCTAGGCCCCTCCTGCACCGGCTTGGTCTTCACCATTCAGTGTTTGCCCATCCGGTCAGGCCACATGCACCGTGCCTCTCCGCCTGAGGGCTTTCTCTTGGCCCTCGAGGGGAGCAGCTTGGAAGTGCGAACCAGTGAATATCTCCAGGAGAAGCCCTCAGTCAAGGATGGAACTGGCTTTTGGTCTGGCAGCTGGGACCACACTGAGGCGTGCTCTGCACCATCTCCCAGAGGTCCCCAGTGGAGCTGAGCCCCGGTTGCCCACAGCGGTGACCCTGTCACCCTGCACTGGCTTCCTCCCTTCTCAGTCTCACTTGCTCATTCCCTAATAGTGTTTCCTAGGGCCTCTCCAAAAAAAACAAAAACCAGAAAACAAACAAACAAAAAAATCCTGGTGTCTTTCCTTGGGGAATCTTCTGGGGTAACTTAACTCAGCTTAAAACAGACCTTCGGGCTCAAAAGTCTCTGTTCTTTCCACCCCAGCACTTTTAGGGTATAGGGAATGCCATTTTCCTTCTTCGTTTTTCCCCCAACACTGAGGCATAATATGCCAAATCCATAATAACAGAATAAAATCTCATTTGTCTGTGCTACCATAGATTTTGTTTTAAAACCTTCCAGGGGACAGGAGGTGAGAGTGGGGGTGGGGGCTGGGGATGATGTGCATCACGGAGTGAAGTAATATTTGTGGTGTCTGCTACACTCTAAGTGTCTTATCTATGCTATGTTACTAATTCTCCTACACAGCTTTGTGTTAGAGTTATTCTTGAACAAATTGACCTCTGACACAGAACAAAAGCTTTCTGAGGTCAAGCATCATGTCCAACTCATTCAAAAACACTGAGAAATCCCCATTTACATGACACTCTTCATGACAGGGTGGTAGCAGTGCCTTCAAGATGCTCCTATTTTCTTTGAGATACCAAGGTTTTTCTCTTCCTAAATGCTCCACAAATGTGTGACAGAAGGATTGAATGATTACCAAACAAGGTAAATGCAGTTTCATTGGGCTTGAAGCCGATAACATTTGGAGGTGTGGGGGGAGTGCTTTTAAGTTAAGAAATCAAAAGTATCTTACCTTTACACATATTACCAAAAGACCATTCCTCCATCTTCAGTCTGTGGTGACGTCTGCCCTCGTGGTCACAAGATGGCAGCCTCAGCACCATATGAACCAACTGCTGAGGTCTCCCCCAGAAACTGTGTAAGTGAGGGGGTTTGGTGCTTAAGCATCATTAGCTTCATGGTAACTCTACCTCTGCTGATTTGCTTCTAAGGGCAGAGCTTGGTCATTTGCTAAAAATTCCTGGAGTTCTGATCTTGTAAATAAAATGAAGTGAAAAGTGGAAGACTTATTTTTGGGGCTCCAGGGGACTCAACATCCCAACCTGGCTTTTGCATTTCAGGCTGGCTACCTGTGATGTTTGGGTTAATGTCTTCCATTAACAGGCTCTTCCTCCTTTTCAGCTTAGACTCAGTCAACAGGGCCCCTACTGTGAACCACCTGCCTGAGAGGGCTCTACTCTAGCCTTCCTTCTGCAATGTTCCAAAGACCAAGCCTTTTTTCTCTAAACTATTTTTCAGATACCCATGACTCTGGAATTTCTTGCTAAAAGTCCTTGGTTTGCTTTCAGGGCTTGCGTGTACTCTTCCCCAGGTTTGTCTTTCCAAAAGTGTGTATACCCTGAGGTCCAAGTGGTGGCCTCGGATGGCTGTCTGAAGTAAGGGAGAATGTGGTTGGAATTTGAACTTACAGGCTGCAGTGTCCAGAGTTGTTCTCTCAAGACGCCTTTACAGGCAGGATGGAGTAGGGGGATGGGAAGAGAAGGGGACCAAGCTGTGGTTCTGGGGACTGGAGTAAGCACTACCTACATTCCCCTGTTCCAGCATGGAGTTCCAAAAAGAGTCCAAGCATTCCAAATTGCCATCTGGCTTTTCAGGTCAATTTGAAGGCATATTTTTAAAGGCATGAGGGCAGAATGTATTTTAATTTATAACTTTTAAATACTTAGGCATATGATACGTAGGCTCTCGCTTCTACCCTTCCCTGAGTCCGTCAAGTGTTAGCAATGGTCTGGCTCCTCCTTTCTCTCCCCCAATTTGCTAAATGCAACTTCATCTGCCCAAATAAACTAAATGTGTACAATACCCACAAGGAGAGTTCTTGTTCACTTGAGAAGAATCCCGGAGCCAGGAAGTCTCAGGGTTGGTTGGGCAACAATCATCAAAGGCTCAGGCATTTTCCTGTCATCTTACAGAGGATCTCTTCTGTTGTCACGTTCACAGTGTGACTGTCTCAGCTCCAAACATCACATTGTCACCTGACAGTGCCCTGAACAAGAAGCAAGAGGACATCAAGAAGACTTTCTTTTCTTATGTCTCTTCTTCAGTGTAGAAAGAAAATCTTACCCTCAAACCCCAGGAGGATTCTCCTTCCATCTTATTGACCAGAACTAGGTTATAATAGCCACTTCTAGGCAAATCACAGGCAAAACGGAATGGGTTCTTTGATTGTCTTAGACCAATTAGGATTTGTCCTCTGGGGGTTGAGCACAGTGCTGCCTGAAAATAAAATATCCCAGGTTACTCTCAGCAAAGAGGAAGGGAGAACTTGCTTTAGGCTGGGAAGCCATAGCAACAGATAGCAGTTACTTTCCTTAGAATTGTAAAGGAGGATTAGTAATTAGGAAATATGGAAGGAAAGAGGATTTGTCACAGGATAGAAAAGGCACCCACAGCTAAGCTTGTAATAAGCAGATTGTGAGAAGAAAGTGTTCAAATGAAATCTATGGGCCTTCATTATAAATGGTGACTGAGTAATGACATTGCATTTCATTACATTTATGATGTGTATTTGTTATACAACACATCACTAATAAATAATGGCTGATAGATTAATATTGCTGCTCTCCATTAATATTTTCATGATGTCTTCTCAGAAGAATTAACTGGTGCCCATAAGAAAAATCAACCTTAAGCCTTCCAGAGCTCATGACACAAAATTACTTAATCGGCTCATCCTAGAATAGATGCAAAGGAATCTGGAGTCACCATTTAAATTCTGGATGAAGCACTCAACTTCTGACATTCCAAGTAGGAGAGGCAGTAGGACGTGACTTTCTGTTTATTTTATCCCAGGGACAAGCATAGATGTATTGTAGGAAAAGTATGCAGATGTCAACAGGCACAATACATCTGAAAGCTGTGCAAATGCTTGCCTGACCTCCAGATATTCTTATGTTGACCCATCATTTGCCTGCAACTCAAAGTTTCCATCCCAGAGGTAGCAGGGATATAGTGTTCTTTTTTTTTTTTTATGCAGAGACCAATGCATTCATACAGACCATGAATATTTTGCTCTATAGATGCCACATATATAATAAATGGACTGCAGATCAGGATTGAGTTCCAGGAGCTACATTTCTACATGGTCCCAATAGAAGCATTTCTGGGTAGGTAGGGGCTATCTACAATGATAGAGGAGATCCTCACTCTTGGAAGTGCCATGTAGCAGGAGACCACTGTGAGCCGCTTGGGCCTTCCTCCCAGCTCCATGGCTAGACCCAAAGAACAAGCATCACCCCTAGACACAGGAAGTAGAATCAGCCAGTTTCTTAAGTCCTGGGCCCAGAAACTGTCATAGCATCAATTCTGCTTTGTTCTATTTGTTGAACAATCAGAGAGCCCAGACTCAAGGGCTGGGGCCTAGACCCCACCTCTTGATGGCGAGAGTATTGAAGAATTTGGGGGCCACATTTAAAACTGTACATCAGTGTAAATGACACCTCCTGAGAGAGGCCTTCCTTGGCCACTTCCCCTTGAATAGCCTGTCCAATCCCTGTAATTATGATCTATATCATGATACTTCTGGTTTTCTCTGTGGCACCATGGCCTGAACAAACTTTGTGAATGCATTTATTTAATGGTATAATTTTGATCACTCTCCCTGCCCAGACTGTAATTTTCTTAAGAGCTGGGGCCTTAGGGATCCCCACATAGCGTAGTAGGAGCACAATAAACACATAGTTGGTACATCATCAATGTTGCTGAGCAAATGAGTTGTTTTTTTTTTTCTCATTTAACTCCATCAACAGCTCAGTACAGGGATGTAGCTAATACTCACCACTAATACTTCTCCCTTGGGCTTTTTATAGAATCTGGAGCTCTCATTAATAGGACTGCTACTGGACCCGAGAATCCAGCTAATTATCACAAACTTAACCTGTAAAGCTCTAACTTGAAGCTGCTAGAATGGTGGTGAGTGTAGCTGGGCTTGGCTTTATGGAAATGTACCAAATACCCTATCACACAAATTCCTAGCTCTGACATGAAAAAAAAAATTGGATTAGGAAATAGCTAAGGAAGAGATATTCATGAAAGTGCTGCTTTCTGAGGGGCAGAGAAGAAAATGTCTCTGCATATTTGTTACTGTCCGTGGTTATAGAGTTATCGGGAAGCAAACAGGAATGGTGTAGCGGTAATTCTGAGAAAATGGGCTGAGTGACTTATTGCCTGTTGGTTTGGAGCCTGCAAATCTGTTTTCTAAAGTGCAGCTGGGGTAAAGCTACAGCATAATGTGCTGCTTTTTACCTGTTCCCAACTTGTCTATTGGGTCCCAGGAGAGGGGTGCTGGGCAGGGAGAGGAATAAGGGAAGTTCACACAGCAGAATTAATTTATGTTGCAGGCTGGCTAGCTGCAAGATGGGTATTTACCAGACTTCAATTTTCATCTTAAATGAGTGACACTTCTCCATTAATGAGGGCAGACCTCACCATGAGGTTGCTTCTCTATTTCTTTTAGGAAGAAAATAAAGTCAATTAAAATCATTGCGTTTTTGAGAGGAAGTGGTTCACACACTCTTATTAGCAACACAATGGTGTTTTACTTTGTTACCAAGACAACAATGAACAGGTTTCTAAAGGGGCCAAGGTCTGTGACAATTACAACAGGCTAATAGGAAGGTGTTTGCCTTCAGCCCTCTAAATGGAGCAAGAGGCTTAAAGGATTTAAAAATTTAAAAAAAAAAAAAATGTGTTCTGTGCCATTGGTCTCTTAGTAGAACCTGCTTCCAGCCATCTGCTTTATACTTTCTGGTAGAAAGGTTTAAAGAATGGTATTTCTGGTGCATCTCTTATATTAAAATAATATAAAGCAAACATTTAAGTCATTTCCAGAAAATAAGGTGTGATTTTAGAAGAGTTGATTGCTGTAAGGTTCCAATTGGGAGTTTTGGTAATTATTTTTTTATGTTATATATTTTAATATTTATTCTATTCATTTATGATTCTATTTTCTGGATTAAGTATATGTATTAATTTCTCTGTTTTGTTTGTAAAAATGTAACAAGTTTGGCTATAGGAGAAAATGAAAAGAAATACTTTGTTGGAAGTTGGTGACATTTTCTTTAAGAAGTCACTTTGAGACTGAATCAAGGAGAAATCAAAGAGGTAATGCGTGATCAAGATCAGTGAGAAAAATAGGAAAGGGCCCTACATTTTCTGAAAGATAGAAAACTGAACAGGGAAAATACTCAGTACAGAAACCTAATATGATCAAAACAGAAGTCTTCATCTCTCCTTTTATCCTGAAATTGTTTTTCTCTTAACTTCCCCTAATCCCCTATAAAATGTCACCATTCTTCTAACTTACCAGGCTGGAATATTCTGCTAGATTTTTTCTGTCTCCCTATCTTTTATTTCCTTGTCTTTTCCTAAGATTGGACTTTAGATGGGCCATTTCTTTCTGTTGTAAATATACACACACACACATACACACACACATTTTACCTTATCATCTTTTTTGCTTTTTTTTTAAATATTTTTATTTCTAGTTTAGGGTGAATTTTTGGTTTAGTTTTGGATATACTGAGCTAAAAGCATGGATATATTGTCCAGGTGGGAATTTGCACCAAAAAGGTGTAAATGTGGAGTTGGAGGTTAGGAGAAACATTAGGGTTTCCAGAGAAATTCAGATTTGAAACACTCAAAAAAAGAGAAGGTGATAATTTCATGACACAGAACTTGATGGAGGTAGTACTGGGAGAGAGCAGATTCAAGAGTGATAGAAAGAGCAGAAGGGAGAACATTTGGAAAGGGAGGGAAAGAACACAGAAAGTACAGTACACTGGGAAGCGAGGAAGACACTGGCTTCAAAAAGAAGATTTCAAGTCATCATTGTCAAAGGGGTTGAAGAGGGATGGACAATGAGAGTAGCTTGTTGAATTTGACATCCAAGAGGGGACTGGCTGAATTTAGTCGAGTCTTAGGAAACCAATTTGAATAAGAGCAAAGAGTGACTAGCAGGGAGGAAATCTAAATGGGAATAAACATCTTCATAAATGGTCTAGAAGCTTGTCAGATCACACTCACCTCTACTCTTGCCCTAATCTGGGTTTCCCCCTTCCCCTCTCAAAACAAAGCCCAAAGCAAGGGGGGAAGGTAGTTTATTGTGGAAAGTGATCCTAAGGAACAAGAGTGGGGTATGGGAGCATGAAACAAGGAAGAGGAGGAAGCAAAATGAAGGTATACTATAGAGACGATCAAGCTGAGGCTGTTTGTACCTCAGTGCAGGAGGCTGAGTGAATGTTCAGCTGGCTCTCCATCTCTCCTCCCTCCTTCTGCCAAAGTCCAACTCTTTTACAGCTCTTGCTTCAGTGCTGTTGGATAACTATCTGGCGAGAATACCCTCTGCTCACCCTGATCACCTCTTAGGCACCCTCCCTAAATATAATGATGATTTTAGCTCCCAGATGCACCCACTCTCTTCTCTCCCCTCATTGATCAGGGAATATCTTTTATTTAACACATATGGAAAGGAAGCCCCCCTGTGTCTTTATATCACCCCATTTATTTCTTCTAATCCCATTCCCCTCTGTGGACTTAGGTCTTTGCAGACAAAGTCAGGAATTCTCTTCAACACTGTTGGCCATATTTCCCACCTAACATGCCTCCCAAAACACACACAAAGTCAGTGAATCTGGTGGATAAATATGCACCCCTTCTCTCTCTGGGACAGGCAGAGGTGCTTCTACCCTGCACCTCATGAGCTCCCTGGAAGAATGAAGCCCCAGTGTCCCACAGTGGGGATCAACTTGACAGCATGCCCTTGACCTGACCTTTCTCCCTTTTCCATCCTACTCAGGGAGTCCTTGAGTGGCAGAGGGGAAAGGGGGAAATACAGTGGAGAAAAACATAAGTTAGTATCTCCAAATATCATCCAGCCACAAATGTTTCCAATTTTTCTCCTTGGCTTGACTGTCATAGACTACAAATTCATTGGACTCAGGGACTATATACTATCTATATTTTATCCTCTTATATTGCTAAATGTGATGCAGAGCACATGGTCAGTGCTGAAATATTTGCTCATTGATTGGTCATGTTTATAGTCTATCTCATCAACTCTTTGAAACTTTATTAAATTTGAAGGATGCAGAGGTTTTCACTTAAAATATCTCCTAAGGCAGGTGAGCACCTTTATTCGGCTGCACATGTATGGGATCATTAGGTAAGCATCAAACATGAGAAAAAAACGAGTAGCAAATTGTGTGGAAGAAAATTGGCTGATACGCCATTGAGCTTAAATGTTGTGTTCTCAGTAGGACCTCAGAGGGTCACACATCAGTGTTTATGTGGTGGGCTTGCTTTTGCTTTCTAACCCCCTAAAGGAGTCAAGTAAAATCAGTGACCCCAATTTCTCATCTCAGCCTGCTCCTCTACTACTTTTCCTCTGGTGTAAAACCCTTGACCTTGTTTTCCTTTATTGTCCTTTCTTGGTAGATGTCCCTAGAATGATCAGTTCTACGTGTTCATGCTGCAAATTCTTCCCTGCCTGTAATGGCATAAAATAATATAACTTATTTTATATAATCTGGTGCCTAGTCATCCTGCCTGACTTAGTTGTAAGTTTCCCTTTGAGCCACCACCCCAGTTAGCCCTACCATGGGTATAACCGTAATCATAACTAGCAGGGCCTGTACCTCCATATGGTTTGGATAGTAAGAGCCGCCCTTAGCTTCTCTGAGTGGCTCCTGTTGCTTCTTCTCTGAAAGGCCCTCACCACTTTTCCAAATGGCCCCTTTCTCTTTCATGCCACGTAAGTTGCTAGCAAGGCCTGTATCTCCATATGGCTTGGATGACAAGCAGCTGCCCTCAGCTTCTCCAAATGGCCCACTGCTTCTGCTTTTCCCACTGTAAGGTTTGAAACTTCCAATCCCCAGTAGCCAAGGGAAAGCTCTACCCCTCTCTTCTGGGTCACAATAAAGGCAAGAACCCAGGATCCACATGTGCTCCATCCCCTACACACTTCCACCCCCATTCTCCATGGACCTTCGCAGGGACCTCTCCAACACCCTCATTCTCCCCTCTCCCCCTTCAGGGCCTTTGATCTAGCAGAGCTGTCCTCTCCTGCTTTCTCGGCTGGCTGGCTATCTGCGTTTATGCCTCATCACCCCAAGACCTTTGACATAACATTTAAAACACCACCATCCCCATCAGAGAGCCCCAGGTATTGTAGTGTTTAGGAAATGCCAGGATGTATCATCCTCAGTGTCTTCTTTTTATTCTCCCAAAGTTAGGATCACTTGCTAATCGTCTCAGAAAGCCTTTCTAATTTAAACTGAGATGTCGCTCAGCACTTCGTGGATTTGTGCCTAGTAGACGATTCTCAGCTACATTATAACTGGGCCAGACTGAGCATACTTGGTTATTTCCACTTTGTCTTTATTTCCAGAGATTAATGTCACTGGAATGGACATTGACTGATGACCAAGTCCAACCTTCTCTTTCCAATTGGACAACCAGTGAAGCACCCACACTGAACAATATTAATTTTTAGTAACAGGGAATATCTTCATTTTGTTAGTATGTAGTGCATTTTTTAAAAAAAAACATTCTTACCTAACCTAAAATCTGGACAGGATTTAGGAGAGTAACTATATGAAGAGGATCTTTGATATCATATTAGAAGCCTCAGATAAAGCTTCTACAGGCTCTCCTGGGGAACAGGTAGGGAAGGAAGAGAAGGCAGTCTGTTTTCTTCTCTGTCTGCTGAAGATTCAAGGGAGAATAAGAAGCAACTGGACATTTTACTTCCTAAGAAAATGCACTGGTACCTCCCAGTGCATCTCTCTGTCAAGGTGTGATACGAATGAGAAGTTGTTATGCAATGTTCTCAGGGTTCTGCTTCTGACAAACTCCCAGGTTCAAGGTCTCAGGTGGACTTGCCTTTTGCCTAATTTTTCCTAAGGGCAAAGGAGTCCTGTTTGTAGCATGACTTCTGGGTATCTAACTGGGAAATAATTTCTGGGGAGATGATATTCTACTTCAAATTTCCTAGAAAAGTGGCCTTCCATCAGAAAGCCTACTTAGCATCAAATGATGGCTCATTTCATGCTGGTGACAGGAGTGGTCTCAACTAAAATATCTTTGCCCTGAAATCTCTAATGTTCTCAAAAATTATTCTCATATAGTACATCTAAGACATACCAGGTTCCAATATAACCATGGAAACGGGCCCCATCATCCAAAGCAAACATTAATAATGCGTCTTTTGGGGAAGGTTATGTATTTCCTTCTCAGAGTCATAGGAGTAGGCTAGATCTTATAGAGAAGGTTAGGTAAAGGGAGACACGGGGGGTTGCAGGGGTTCACCACCTCAGACACTGAGAGACCTTCCCCCAAATCTCCCCTGACTCATGATAGCAACAGATTTTAGAACCCCTTCAGGAAAAAGTAAAAGTTTGAAAAATTATATTCCCCCATGATTCCTAGAATAGCATTTTTCATGTAGACACCCAACAAGTATCTCTGGGAATGGCAGAGTGAACACAAAGAAAGAATATATTACCCAGGGGGGTGATGACCATATTAAGTAGAAATTTCTTATATTAGTGAGACTTTGTTGGCTGGGAGTGACAGAAACCCAACTCAAGTTAGGAATTGATTGGTTCACTCAATTGGGCAGTGCAGGCGCAAGGCTGGCATTCAGAACCCCTGGGTGGAGCGAGGGGACACTCACGCATTGCTGGTAGAAACACAAAATGGTACAGCCACTTTGGAAAACAGTGTGACAAGTTTCTTACAAAGTTAAACATATCCTTACCATATAATCCAGCAATCTGCTTCTGGATATTTACCCTAGAAAAATGAAAACCTACGTATGCAAGTGTATATAATAGTGTTATTCATAATTGCCCCAAAGAGGAAACAAACAAAATGTCCCTCAACAGGGAAACGGATAAACAAACCCTAGTACATTCATAGACTGGAATAGAAAGGAACACCAATAAAAAGGAATGAACTTCTGGTGAGTGCAACAGGGTGGATGAATCTCAAATGCATTGTACTAACTGAAAGAAGTGTGATCCAAAATACAATGCACTGCGTGATTCCATTCATGTGACATTCTTGCAAAGGGCCAACTATAGGGACAGAAACAGATCAGGGATTGCCACGGAGAAACGTTATTGGATGATGAAACTATCCCATATCCTGATTGTGGTGGTAGATACACTGCTGCACATGCTTGCCAACCCCCAAAACTCTACACTAAAGGCAGCGACTTTTACTGCATGAAAACTATACCTTAATCAACTAAATGAAAGCGCACACACATACAAATACACACAAACTTAGACCCAACTGATGGAGTGCTATTTTCGGCAGCCATGGGAGCATTTCTTTAGCCAGCAAGATGGGGTATGGGGATGAGCAGCTTCATTAACATCACATGGAATGGGGGTGGGGGTGGGTCATCTGTTCCCCAAACTGGTTGGTGTTTTTATTAGAAAGGAGGAAGGAAAGCTGAGCAGAACGAAAAAGCAGAAACCACTCTAGTGCCTGTCTTCCATGTACAGGATGTAGGGAGGCCATTACTTGGGGCCTTCAGTGCAATCAATTGCCACAAATTGCTACAGTAAGACATCCAAATCTGCCCTTCCAAGCCAGTCTTTCAAACTGTATCAGAATCACTGGAGACCTTGGGACAAAGACAGGTTCCTGACAGTCTAGAATGATTGTGTTGTTGTTATTACTGTTGTTCTTCTTGGCGTTTTTGTGGGTTCTTTCTTTGTCTGGATCACAAACTCTGCTAAGAATCTACTGCAGCTTTAGATCAAATTCCTTAAAAAGGTAGGAGGTATGAGATCACGTGTCCCGTGCCTCCACGTTCCCCGCTCACCTCCCAGTTCTTGAATCTCTGATAAGAACCAGTAGTTCTCAAACCTTAGGTCACATTAGAATCCCCTGGAGAGCTTATTAAACACAGATCCCTGGGCCCCACCCGGTTTCTGATTCAGTAGGTCCAGGGTGGGGTGAGAGGTTCTACATCTCCAAGTTCTTGGGTGATGCTGCTGGCCCAGGGACCAGGCTTTCAAAACCGTTGCTCTAGGCCATAGACTAATGACTTCCCCACTAGCTGTCTTAAATCTCGGTTCTCCAATTCTGCTATTTCCAGAGGGTGACTTAGCCACTAATGAGTCTCCATTTGTATTTACAATAATTGCCACATTCTTGATGCCCCTGGTAGGGGCACTGCTGGGAACGAAGATTAAATAGTTATTCATGTATTGATTCGTATCTTACAATTTAGCTATTGAAAATATGGTCCGTGTTCTTCCAGGGCATCGAACGGTATGAGAAGTTGACCTTTTGACTTAAAACTTTTAATGTTTCTTGTAAAAAAACAAAAAGATTAAAAAAAAAAGCCTGCCCTTTTTAAATGAATTATCTGCATGTTCTAGCTTTCCCACTGTAAAAACAAACAAAAAATGAACAATGCATATTTGGGTATGTTTTACATAGTTAGGACCAAACTATAAAACTATTTTTTGCTTAACATCCTGTGGGTTTCCTCATGCCATTCCAAGCCCTTTAAAAACAGGATTTTTAATGGAGGCATAAAAGAGTGTTGTATGGGTATGTCAGAATTTGCATACATTTTCCATGTTTTCTTTTGGTCATTGAAATTGGTTCCAGTTTCCAAAAGTGGAGAACTATAAATAATATTTTGATCATACTGTCAACTATAAACCCTGATTATTTGCCTCAAATATATTCCTGGTACTACAATTCCTGGCTCAAGGGTTCTAAACTTTTTAAAGCACTTTTTATTTTTTCACAAATGCTGCAGCAGTTTAGACTATGATTTTCCAGGCACTCTGGCTAATTCTGAGGATGTTTGTGTGGGGTTGTCAGTTCCGAGAGGATGGAGACCTCATGGGCAAGTGGCTGAGATGAGATTACTCCCCAGTCTCTCCAAGCACTGCTCACCTTGTCTGCCCTTTCTGGCTATTTCGTTTTTGAGCATAACCTTAATGGACTGATCATTATGCAAGAACATAGAAATGCAGAGGCCCTGGGAGTGGTCGTGTGAGCCAAGGATGGGGGTGGCATGGGCAGGCCCGTAAAGAGACGTTATGGCTCCTGGGGACCATCCCCAGGATTTTCTTGCCCTCCAGTTCCACGGTCTGTAGCAATGCAAGCTGCTTTTTTATTTACGACTATTCGCCCGCTCCCACTTCCTTCTGATTCCAGGATCTCTGAGGTCATTTTGTTGTCTCTCTTTTCATCCCATTGTAGGCCAGTTCTCAAAGGAAGCTGACTCAGATTCTGAGATTTCTGTGTGGGAATTGTATCTGGGAGTGCTCTCAGGATCACCTGTGGCGAGGATGAGGCAAATGAAGAGTTCAGGCTGCTGTGCAGTTTAGCCCAGAGGCCTCCGCTTCCCCTAAGAGGGAGCCCTGAGCTGGAATAGCCATGCAGAGCTTGTCTCATGCTGGGTCACTTGACCTCATGTAGCGGTCACTAGATGCAGACTGGCCCCTGGATGGGCCATGACCTTGGCAAGGACATTTCTCAGGGAGGGGCTCAGATCTGGGCCATTGGCAGCTGACAGTCCCCAAAGGTAGGACTTAGATGATACATTCAGCAGCCCCTACCATCCCCTGCAAAGAGCTCCATCACTTGACCAGTTTCTACAAGAAATCCATCCAAATTAAGTATTTAGTGAGTATGATCTAACCAAACTATGGGGGTTGTGGGGTGTGCCAGTTTGGATGTATTATGTCCCCCAAAACACCGTTATCTTTGATGCAATCTTGTTTGGGCAGACGTATTAGTGTTGATTAGACTGTAATTCCTTGACTGAGTGTTTCCATGGAGTTGTGACCCAACCAACTGTGGGTGATGTCTCTGATTAGATAATATCCATGGAGGTGTGGCCCCACCCATTCAGCATGGGCCTTGATTAGTTCACTGGAGCCCTATATAAAAGCTCAGGCAGAAGGAGTGAGCTTGCTACAGCCAAGAGGGACACTTTGAAGAATGCACAGGAGCTGAGAGAGGAACGTCCTGGGAGAAAGTCGTTTTGAAACCAGAACATTGGAACTGATGCCAGCCACGTGCCTTCCCAGAATACAGAGGGTTTCTGGACGCCACTGGCCATCCTCCAGTGAAGGTACCGATTGTTGATGACTTACCTTGGACACTTTATGGCTTTAAGACTGTAACTGTGTAACCAAATAAACCCCCTTTTATAAAAGCCAATCCATTTTTGGTGTTTTGCAAAAAGGCAGCATTAGCAAACTGAAACATGGGGCGTGTTTGTCCCACCATTTCCTTGACTCAGTTCCTTCTTTTTACACTCCCCCAACTCTGTTCTCACCCATCCCTCCCAGAAGCCCCTTCCTCATGCTTATGTAAAGCAGGATATGTCTTCTCTAAGCCAAAAGCCCTGGAGGAAGCCAAACACTGGTCCTTACAGGGCAGGGCAGGAGGGCTTGTCTCCTTACGACAAACTGGCCTACCCAAGCCCTCCACGTTGCTAAGCAGACTTGGGCCTTCCCTTTAACATGGTCCCTATCTTCCCCTTTTGCAGCATTTTCCTGTTACACTGAAGCAATGCCTACTTCCTTTAGACAAGGCATTCCGGCCCGTGCATCCCTACTCTGGCTCACCTCTGCTATGCTCTTCCCCCAGTGCAATGAATCTGCAGAGCCAAGGGCTGCGCCCACCCAGAGCCTCACACCCCATTTGAGACCAAGCAACAGGCACCTGGCTGGATTAATTTCCTATCTCTGCTGTAACAAATTACCCGACTCAGGGGTTTAAAAAAACACAAAGACAATATATTTTCATAAATATATTATTTTTTCCATCAGAAGTCCAAAATGTGTATCACAGGGCTAAAATCAAGGTGTTAGCAGGGCCATGTTCCTTTCTGGAGGCTCTAAGGGAAGAACTTCATTTTCTTTTTGCCTTTTCCAGCTTCTAAAGGCAGCCTTTATTCCTTGGCTTGTGGCCCCCTTCCATCTTCAAGGTCAGCAACGGCTGGTCAAGCTGTTCTCACATTACCCATCACTCTGACTCCCTCTTCTGCATCCCTCTTCCACCTTTGAGGACTCTTGTGAGTACATTGGACCCACCTGAATAATCCAGGAGAGTCCCCTCATTTTAAGGCCAGCCGAGTAGCAACCTCGATTCCGTCGGCAGCATTAGCTCCCCTTTGACGTGTAACATAACAGTCTCATGGGTTCTGGGGATTAGGAAATGGACATCTTCGGGGGATCATTAGTCCACCTACTACCAGGACTCCAGGATTCTGAGTCCATTTGGTCCTGCCTCGGAGTGCGGGCCCACTGTCTGCAAGTGCCCCTAGGGGTGAGGGGCTGCCCCTAGGGGTGAGGTCGGGGGTGGTGAGGAAAGCACTTTGGGCATGCAGGCTGGGGTACCCCCCGTGCACACCAGGCCCCCCACAGTGCCAGATGGAAACATGGGCAGAAAGAGAAGCGGGCAGGCCACCAGCCCAGGCTGGGAAGCTCCCCATTCTGCTTGTCCAGGACCCCACAGAGTTAGGGGCTGGGCTACACCACTAAAATGGAAAAGGGAAAGGTGTGCTTCAATTTTCTGGTAAAAAGAAGGTTAAGTGGTATTTAAATCTAAGTCCTGTAAGTTTTTTGATACTTTTTAGAAATTAAATCACAATGTTTCTCTTCTCTTGATGCATTTTATATTATTTTACAGGTTGACAATTATTTCTGGAAACAGATGGGGAAATAAATAAAATAAATGAACTGTTATCAACTTTACTGGAAATCTGCTGCTTTTTGTTATGCACACAAGCTCAGAAATATAATATGGTATTAACTTAAGATTCCACTCAATCATATAAAGGATGACTTAAATTCTGGGGAAAAGAGAGCTCACACTTTGGTTACACTGTGACCCTGAAAATTTGAGCCCTTACAACAAACAAAATCTTTTGGCTTATTTCGACATTGTTAGCACATTTTCAGGGTGATAGGCAAGGATTTGTTCTTCTGAGCCATAACCCTGGTACTCAACTTCAGTGAT
Source organism: Choloepus didactylus (assembly GCF_015220235.1). Taxonomy (NCBI): domain Eukaryota; kingdom Metazoa; phylum Chordata; class Mammalia; order Pilosa; family Megalonychidae; genus Choloepus; species Choloepus didactylus. The sequence goes on along the minus strand of NC_051325.1, from coordinate 22,741,257 downwards.
TCTGAAACTTGCCATCCTGAATAACCACGTAATTAATCCCTCTAAAGTGGCAAGTGTGTCAGTAGCCACAGCATAAAATAAACTGACTTTGGTGTTAAATGACAAGGTGATGGGGCTTTGGGCTGTCTCTGCAGTTTAAGCATCTGCACCTATGACTCTAAGTATTTGATGCCTTTCTTATTCTGAAAATTAGTTAAAACCTCTTTCCATTTTTTAAAAAACCTTGAAGCTATATTGCTGTGCTCCTTGTCCCTGTGCAAGGCAGAACTGAGGTGCAGCAGCTAAGCTTGAATATTTACCTTCCTGAGTCTTGGTTTAATATCGTTAGCTTTCCTCTCCTGCCGTTCTTTGTTCCCAGAGTGGTATCTTAACACCTTTTGACCCTTAATCCCAGTTTTAGTGCTGCTGAGGAAGTGCTTTTTCCTTGTACCTCAACTTGCTTGGGAAGCTTAAAATAAAAGAGACCCAGCAGCTAGCTTGCTATAAAGAATTTAGCTACAGTCTCAGCATTTTCCTGGACAATGAAGTTGAAGCAACTCACATAAGGTTAGTAGTCGGTTGATTAATTGGAAAAAATCATTTAAAGCAGAGACTCATAAAAAATGATTCACACCATGCCTTAAGCATTTTTATTTTAACTTAAAACATATAAATTGACATTCATTTGCCAATCTTTGATATAAAGCCAAGTCTTTTCTCTGGCTGAGGGTCTCTTAATTGGCATTATGTGTTGTCTGTTACATAAATCACATCCTTAATGCATCTCTTGAGATGTCCAGTTTCAGCTTCTTTACATTGGAACAAGAATTAAAGTGACTTGCAGAGCAATCTGATTGAATAGTCTTTCTGGATTGTCACAATTCCTCCCCAAATCCTTCACAGTTTGCTCAGCCACACCTAACTCAACAAAACATTTTCATTGGCTTGTTTTCATTAAATCAGTCTGAAGCATTCATCTTATTTTTCACAGAAAACTTTTTTTCTGAGTGCACTCATATTTCATTGACTTACATAGCATTTAATTTGATTACATAAATACTATAGCGATTAAAACTCTAGTAAACATGTTTGGGAATAAACCCAGCTGCCTGTTGGTAAGCATACACACTATCAAGTAGAGTAGAATGGCATTGGCTTGCTAGAGAAAAAGCTTGGGTAAGGGGTGCAGATGTTGGAGACACTGCAGCAGATGCTGGCTGTGCCTGCCCTTGGTGACTTGGCCCATTTTGGAGGTCACCTGCAGCTTTGGTGTCCTTTTCCCTCAAGCACCCATGTCTCTCTCTCTGAGGGCATCTCTGCCTATCTCTGCCCTCTTTGAGAAGTCTGACTGTGCTGGGAGCTGATACTCCCAGAAGCAACCCTCAGTGGGTAAGATTCATGAGGGATGTGAGTTGGTGGATATGTACTCCGGCTTTCTTGGGCATCAGTGGGACAGTTCTGAGACAGGTTCCACACAGTCCGCCAGCTGTCCACAGCTGTCCACAGCTGTCCATGAATATCCTCTCCATCGGCTCCCTTTCCTTTTGGCTTCCCTTCTGCATTCTCTCATAGGGTTTCCTGGTGTCACATCCCAAATAAACAACTTGAACACTAATTCTTGACTCTGGGTCTTCTTTTGAGGGAATTCAAACCAAGATAGGCATCAATCAATATGTTGTATAGAGGGGATTGAGAGCATTGATCTGGTGAGTGGATTACATGGAAGACACATAAATCTTCTGCTGTTCTTGGAACTCTCCTAATTTGCTCTCTCCATCTTCAGATTGTTAAGAAATTTCCACTGTATTTCTACCCACTTGTTTCTTCCCTGAAACCAACTTTTTGCCTTTCCACTTTGCAAACCATAAGAACATGTCTTGGAGAATACGTTCCAAGCTTTTGGCTGGGACAAGAATTTGGTGTCTTGTCTCAGCCTTCTTGCCCCTAGTTCATTTCCTTAATTCACCATTTGCCTTGAACTTTACAACCTGGTCATCCTGAGCCTTTGGTATGTTCTGTGTCCTAATTACTGTTCCCCAACCTGACTTCTAGCTCTGCTTCACCTAGCCCTTTAATTTACCTATGGGTCTGAGCCCCTGACTGTAGAAATCCACCAATTGGCTGAGAGCCCACTCTTAGATTTATGCCCTGAAGTTTCCAGAACCAGCTTTGCACATCTCTGTCTCCCCACCCTTCCCCTTACCTGGACTGTGGTTATGGCCTCCAAACTCTTCCCTCATGCAAAAACCCTAGGTAGGATATCTAATGCATGACTTCATAAACGTTTTGCAGTAAAATAGACCTTTCTACCACTTAAATCCATCTAAATGTTTTTCTTCAAAGATATACAATATTGAATTAATGCTCCTTCAGAAACAGAACAAAACTATTGTACTCTCTCTCCCCTCCCTCCTTAAGAACAAGTTGTTTGGATTGTAAAGTGATTGAACCATACTCCCTTCTCTCTTATTAATGGAAAATTGTCCATAAATTGCCGAGGCATGACTAGCTCATTTCCCAGCACAGCTGCAAATGCTTTATGCTGAGATCACTTTAGATTTCTCAGAATGAAAGGAAAAAACTCCACAGAACTGACACCTTTCTGAACTGTACCTCAAGTCGCTCCCTACAGAGAATGACTGTTCTGAAGAGACAGCTGATTGAAGACAGTACCTTCCTCAGCCAAGGCTGTTTCCTTGGAGTGCTTAACATTATTTTCTTACGGAGTGGTGGAATGGCTGCAAGCTTCAAGAAGACAAGCATTATACTTCTTTCTTTCTCATTTTGAACTAATCTAAAATTCATATATGTCTGGGAAGTGCTGCGTATTTAACACACAATAATTCATAACAACACACTATTATACTTTTTGAAAGCACATTATATTTTACAAAGCATCTTCACTCATAAATTATCTATTTTAATCTTCAAACATCCTGGTGAAATGCATATTAGTATTCCCATTTTATAGATGAAGATGCTCAGATAAATTCATTGACATCCCCAAGGACATAATAAATTAAAAACAACACTTGAGCTTATATCTTCTGACAGCAAGTCTAGTATGCTAGTGGATATCTGTCTTTTGTCTCCACCAAGTCCTTTCTCTTGGACCTTTCTCTCTTTGTGGGAAACTCCTTCCCTGGCTTCAAATGACAGTCATAGAGGAGCTGCCAAACATTGTGCCCTACTGACACCTCTTTTACTGGGTTTATAATACAGGTGCAACCAAAGAAACTCCTGATCAGTGATTTTTCTAGAAAGAATCAAAGGAAGAAGTTTCCTCCCTTTCCAGTGATCAGCCTCAAAGCTCTTTGCAGGCATATTTCCAGTCCATGAGAATGAAGTTGATGTTGGAAGAGGAAAGGAGATGGTGAAAGAGAATCCCACAGTTCTCAGACGGTGGTGGCCATGGGGGCCAGCTGAGCCCAGGTCTATGCAGCTTTCTCAGGGTGGTCAGTAAAGCTATTATTTCTCCCATTCTCTTGGGTTTGGTGTCCATCATCCAGTGCATTATTTCACTGGAGTCATACAATGACTTCCTAAGTTCAGCAGCAGAGTTATTATGATTTCAATGTTGGAGTTATTACAATTTCAATGTTGGAGCTGAATAAACTGAGATTTCATTTATCTGAAACTAGTCCATGGTGAAACAATTAGTCGGTGACCAAGCTGAGATTAGAGCTTCTCTCTTATTTACACAGAGTTCAATAACCTTTCTCACCACAGTTTTCCATTTGTCCGGAAATTTTAAAAAGTCATGTGCTATTAATTCAGATGTCCCCACTCTGAGATTCTTCTATTGGTTCATTCCAATGCAAAGAAATTGCTCTTTGGTTTAATTAATCCTTTATTGAGTATATATTTCATATAAGGACCAATATTAGTGTGGAAGAGTTTGCCAAATGTAGAAGATATAATCCCCGAATCCTAAGGATTCCATAGCTTTTTTATGGCTCTGATTTTTCTGTTATTTTTCCCACCAGGGTAGAAGGCAGGGTTGTACCCCACACAAATCCGCTCTACCTAGAAGGGGCTCTAGTCCCCTGTTGCTGTGTTGGCTGCGATCAGCTCACTGCTGCCCCTTCTTCCAAGAGAATGGCCTTAGGCTTACAGGAGCTGCACCAGCCAGAAATGTCTGCAGGCTGTACCTTCCCCTTGAGGCTGCTTTTGACCAATGACAGACTGGCCAGTCCTGGGTATTAAACCCTAATTCCCTTTCCTCAAGGCACAACTCTCTGGTGCAATTCAAGCTCTAGAGCCCCTGCGTGGTGTCAGTCTCAGAGCAGGTTTCAGCTGAGTCCAACACAGCCTAAGGCATCTTTCTAGGGTTTTGGCTCTCTCATTTACAGCTTCACATCACACTTTATTTGTCCTTTCTACTGGCTCCAGCACCCACTTCCTCACACACTTGCTGACTGCATTGGGAAACGAGAGTTGAAGGAACAGTCTGGAGGTATTAGGGCTCCATTCTGCATAATGCTACTCAACTGCTTAACTTGGTAGATCTGAAGAGGGAGGGATGTCCTGCATTTCCCAAAATAGCTCAGCAGCAACTGCACTAATTTTAGATAAGGACACATAATGCCTGGGGATATAAAAATACGATTTATTTTTTTGTGTGTGTGCTTACAAGATCAAATCATATGGAAATGCTTGCAAGAAGCACAGGAGAAATTAAATATGTCATTATTTTCACTTGAGGTGAAGTAAAGGGATGGGGTGGTGGATAGATATCAGGTACCCCCCACCCCAGTGTTGGTTCATCAGGCCAATTGAGTCCCTGAGATTATAGAATGGTAAAAATATGGGGGTCTCACATGTCCATGGCTACCATGTATTGAATTAGGACTCAAGGTGAGAAACTGCTCTGAGGAAGAGTGCAAGGAAGAAAGTGGAAAATGTGTAAAAATGGGTAGCTCATCAAGGGTGGGGAGTCTCCAGGTGAGTAGTGAGGACAAAACCAGCTTGGAATAAAGAGAGAGGAAGTGCAGATAGGGGCAAATGCCAGGGACACACCTTCTTTTTTTTTTTTTTTTTTAATTCATTCATTAATTCTTTATTCAGCAGCACTGAGTATCACCAAGGACTTGCCAAGGTCACATTGATATTAGCTGAACTTAGATAAGAACCAGATCTCCTAGACATAATGCAAATTCTTAGAACACCCCAAATCTTTCTATTTGCTTTTGGAAAGTAATTTTGGCATTTATTTAAATAGCAATATGTCTTGTATTTTAGAAATTCACAGCAGCTAAAACAAATGAGGCAGGCACATTGTGGTGGAGGTGGGGGTTACCTGGCAGCACTTGCCCCTCCCTCTGCTTTCTACAAGGAAGCAGGTAACCTGAAACTTGATTGACCCCTGGATGGGGGAGGGGGAACAGTTCTAGAAGACATTTTATAGACACCTGGAACATTTGAATATGGCCTGGATATGAGGTTGTATTAAGGAGTTATTGTTAATTTTTTTGCTGTGATTACACTGTTGTAGTTATATACAAGAATATCCTTCTACTTGGAAGATACATGCTAACATGTTTAAGGGTGAAAGGTTATGATTATGCAACTTATTTTCAAATGGTTGAACACACACCACACAATCAATAAAGCTAATATGGCAAAAAATGCTAACTCTTGTTGAATCAAAGTGGAAGGAACACAGATGTTTATTATACTATTTTTTAAACTCTTTGGTGTATTTGGAATTTTTCATAGCTAAAAGTTGGATGGGGATATGTAGCTCTCCAGGAGAGTAGGGCTTTAGTTGAGAATCCTGTACTGGGTCTTTTTTTTTTTTTTTAATATTCATTTTATTGAGATATATTCACATACCACACAGTCAATCAAAACAAATCATACATTTGATTGTTCACAGTACCATTACATAGTTGTACATTCATCACCAAAATCAATCCCCGACACCCTCATTACCACACACACAAAAACAACCAAAATAATAATTAAAGTGAAAAAGAGCAACTAAAGTAAAAAAGAACACTGGGTGCCCTTGTCTGTTTGTTTGTTTCCTTCCCCCACCTTTCCACTCATCCATCCACAAACTAGACGAAGGAGAGTGTGATCCCCATGGCCCCCCCAATCCCACTGTCCCCCCTCATAAGCCACATTTTTATACAATTGTCTTCAAGATTCATGGGTTCTGGGTTGTAGTTTGATAGTTTCAGGTATCTACCGCCAGCTACCCCAATTCATTAGAACCTAAAAAGGGTTGTCTATATTGTGCATAAGAGTGCCCACCAGAGTGACCTCTCGGCTCCTTTTGGAATCTCTCTGCCTCTGAAGTTTATTTCATTTCCTTTCACATCCCCCTTTTGGTCAAGAAGATGTTCTCCATCCCACGATGCTGGGTCTACATTCCTCCCCGGGAGTCATATTCCACATTGCCAGGGAGATTCACTACCCTGGGTGGCCAGGGACACTTCTTGACATCTTTTATGCATCCAGCAAATGTGGCCAAATGGAACTGACTTTTATTGAGCACATACTATATAATGGGACAGTCAATGTGCTTAACTTGTAACAATTCTCTAAGCTATGTACCGTTAGTGTCCCTTTTTACAGATGGGACCCAGAGAAGTTACGTGACTTATCTGAGTCACATCAGCTCAAACCCATCTGTCTGTTCTAAAACATTACATTTTTTATTGCCTCCTCTTTCAACTACTTTTCTCCTTTAAAACCTTATTGTGTACCTTAGAAATTCAGGTATTTTCTCCATTTTACAGAGTTGGAAATCTGAGACTCAGTAATGTCTCCAATATTTTACAGCTAGGTTTAAATCTATTTTTTTTTTTTTTGTAACCACAGTGGTTGTTAAGGTAAAGTTAAGTAATGTGTTCTAAGTATCTGTTGTGTAAAGAGTTATTTACTTTGCAGAGCATACAGTGGAGCATCTTCTTCTGTTTTTTTTTTTTTTTTCTTCTCTGCTTTTCCTTTTTTAAAATAAGCTTTAAGAGATATTTATTAGCTATGATGTAGCAGGAATTAGTGAATGTCTACCCCATTGACTAAGTAACACTCATGATTTGGTAGTTTATATCATGGTCTCTCTCAGCTTCCCCCTTTACCCACTCAAAGAACAGACATTTCTTAAGTGTGTTCTCATTTGACTCCTCCTCCTTTTCCTTCATTGGTTGGATTGCCCGCCTTCAAATCTTACTCAGGTGTAAGATAAGTCTACCAACATCATGTCACAGCCTTCCTGATTCCCAGGAGACCTTGATCACCAAACTTGACCTTAACTGCTTTTCATTAATGCTCACAGAAGTAAACCAGGACCACTTACTTGAAAAATAATTCATCGATTCCTCCAGTTTCAGTTGGGTTTAACACTGTTACTCTCTGGACCCACGTAGCATATGTGAATGTGTATTAATACACCACCTGTACCCGTGCATACATGTAGCATATTATATAATACTAGGAAAAGTTCCCTGGAGATCACATGGGCCCAGTCTCCCTATGTTATAGATAAGGAACTGAAGCCCAGAGTTATGACTTGTCTAGTGATATACAACTGTGGTAGAAAAGCTTGGACTAGAACCCGTCATCATCATCATCATCAATCCTTCCACCACTCCACTGCCAACCAAAGACCTCAGAGGAAATGATGGCCTGCCCCATATTTTCAGTCATTCCAGCTAGTACAGAGGATGTTTCAGGGCTGGTTCCTACAACAACTATTTGCATAGAAATGATTTCATTAAAATATCCTTCTAGGAGAAACCAGTGAGTGTGTGGGAGAAGTTGATCAGGGAAGGGGAAGAAGCCAAACAAGGGTATGATTTCAGGCAGCATTCCAGCCTCAGCTTGATTCCATGGAGAGCTCAGGAGTACAAATTACACAGGGGAGTCTTCCTCCCTGAAGGCAAAGGAAGTGGGCTTTCGTTCTTCTGTACCAGTCAGTCCCTGGTTTCAGACTTCCCTTGTGACATGAACTTCTGACTCTGTACCTAAAGTGGTTCCTGTTGTCCAAGAGCAGATCTCTGCAGAAAGCTACAGGTGCACAGGCACAAGCTTTTAGAAGCAAAGAACACAAAAAGCTGGCTATGGACACAAGGAATCAGGCAGAGTGGTCCAAGGGACCTGTGCAGAGCATCTACAGTGTGCGTTACAGAGAATAAGATCATGGAGGTTATTATGGGTTGAATTGCATCCCCCAAAAAGAGATGTGGAAGTTCTACTCCTCAGGACCTCAGCATGCAACCCTATTTAGAAATAGGGTCATTACAGATGGAATTAAGCAAGTTAAAATGAGATCACACTGGAATACAGTGGGCCCTTAATACAAGTGACTGCTGCCCTTATAAGATGAGGAAATTTTGACATGGAGGGGAGAACATCATGGGATGGGTGAGAATGCCACAGATTGCTGGCAAACCACAAGAAGCTGAAAGGGGCATGGAACAAATTCTTCCCAAAGATAGACACTCTGCTGATACCTTGATTTTGGACTTTTGGCCTCTGGATCTGTTAGACAATAAATATATGTTGTTTTGAGCCACCCAGTTTGTGGTATTTTGTTACAGCAGCTCTAGCAAACTGAGATGAAGCATTAGCACTTCTCTAATCTTTCACAACCACCTGGGTCTTTCAGGTCCTCGTGTTAGAGACTCCTTTCCCAGAACCCTGTGCAGCTGCCTCCCTCATCCTTCAAGTCTTAGCCCCAACGGTGTCTCTTCAAAGAGGCCTTCCGTGATTACCCTATCTAAAGCAGGGCCCATCTCTACCTTTTGCTCCTTATCCCATTGCCCTATTTTATTTTCTTTGGAGCATTTATTACTTTCTGTCCAGTGTAAACACCATGACAACTGAGAGCTCATCTTTCTTATTCATCATTGAATCCCCAATCCTATGCTTGGCACATATATATTTGTTGAATAGTGAATGAATGGATAGATGGATAAAAAGAATGAATCATGAAGCATCTTTAGAGAAATGTGGAACTATTATGAAGTCCCGGCAGAATGTTCCATGGCGCATAAAATTTATCATCCTTCTCTCCCTATCAGTATGCAAGAGACATACATGAAGGATCATATCAAAGACCAATCTATAATCTTCCAATTATTGCAGATAACATTAGTTTTAATGGGCATATTTTACAGTAGTGTAATGCTTCCAGAAAATTTTTGAAGAAAATTATGGTATTGAAGGGAGCCTTTTAGTTCTTCAATATATTATGTCTCTCAATGGAATCTAATAGCTTCTCTTTTTCCCCAGAAGATGTGTGCATTTCATTATATGTCATTATCTGATATATGTTTGGCATAAGAGGCACTTTCCCTTTTTTCCACGGGAAACATATAGTAGAAAATTTCCATGAGATTGTGTCATAGTCTGCTCAGCAGTGTATCTCACTTTTCTTCTCTGTTGAGGCATGTGGAATATATTGATTCATTACATAATTTGTGTTCTATTCCCTAGAACAGCAATTGGACTAAGCATTCAGATTGGCACAGACTCTCCCCCTGCACCCATTTATTTTTTCCCTTAGCCAAATATCATTTCCCCAAGCAGCAATTTAATCATTACCCATGATATAAAAGAAATGTGAAATCTGTCACAAGGAAGATGATGTTGTGACACAGAGAGGAATCCTCTGGGAGGTTTAACCAGATTTCCACAAGACTGAAATAATGTGACACTATATTCAGAGCCATAATTAAATTTATTCTTTCTTTATGTGCCTGTGAGTGTGTGTGTTCTTTACTATGGTGAGACTGTGAATGAGAAGATGTGGCTCTGGGTATAAGCAAAGGATAGGAATAAATCTTAACCTTAAATACAGAAGCTCAAATGTGTGGGTCATGTTTTCATTGAAGTTCCAAAGCACTCAATGCAAAGCACCAAAATATAGCTCTGCCTTCAGGGTAGCAGATGGCTGATGCCACCCCTAGGAGGACTGTAATTACTTTCCATTGTCTTTCTCCTGTGCTAGGTCTGATAGCAGCCGGGCTTTCCTTCTATCCTCTCCACTCGTGCATCTGTAGGATTTGGAGACTGTTGGGGCACGGTAGTCATGTAGTAAACATTTGTTAAAATTGGAAATAGAAGTAGGTTGTGATTAAAGAGCCAAAGGAGAAAAAGAGAGAAGAGAGAGAGACACTTCTGAAACATACGTGTGAGGCTCAGCACCATAAGGACAATCCTATGCCCAGTGCATGGAGCAGAAGTGCTGGGAACAAGAAGATGCTGGGTCATCAAGAAGAAGGCAAACAGATTTAGGATGCATGAGAAGGTGTGGGTGATTGCAGTGACTATCCCTGTCCGTCATCCCTCCCTCTAGCCATGCCAATTGTCACGTGACCTTGCAGTGTTCTTTCAGCCATGGGGGGTGACTTGTTCTATCCCTTGACGTGGGCTTAACCATCTGCTTTCCTTTGGCCAATAAAATGACAGCATGGAGTGGTCCCCAATTGTCTCTATTGACACCTCGATTCAAAAACATGTTACAAACAGCCCTGCATCTGAAGAGCTATTTCAATTAAAGATTGGAGAAAGTTCCTCAGCAACCAAAGTATTTAAGAAATGCAAAAATTAATGAGTTTTTATTGATGCTTTTCAGAATATAAAACACATTGTAGTTCATATTTTTAAAAATCACCATTGCATCCAATGGAATGAAAATCTTGGAGTGGCTTAGGGTATAATTAAGGACCTTTGTATGTAATTAAGATAAATTTTTAAAATTTTAATATAGAAAATATTTTATTTCTCATGTATAAAATAACATGACATTATAATGTATCTTTTTATTTTATTCATGGAATAATTTTGTGATTCATAGTTGTCTTAATAGTTGAGTGCAGCTGAGAGTCCCTAAATTGATGGTTGTTATTCAAAAAAATAAAAATCATGGGCCCACGTGAGAGGTATACCTCGATGAAAGCATATATTGATGAAGATTTAGAATAATGGGTGGTGAACAGATATGTATGTATTTGTTTATTGTCCAATCAGTGCTTGGGAAGACTCTTCATAGTGTCCCAGTATCACCTCTTCCCATTCAGCTCCCAGAACCATCTCTACATTTTCTTTATTGTCAAATGTGCCACTCTGAGCTAATTTCATATTTCTCATGGTGAGAAAATGGTAGCAACTCCATTATTACTCATAATGACAGGGCCCTTCAGAACCTGTTTGTATAAGTATTTTGAAACAACATAGACTTTCTTGCCTCTGCAGTTCCCCACTTCTTATTAAGTCATTACTGATGATGTTGCCTCATCCACTTGCCACTGTGAACAGTGGCTTCCAGTAATGTTCTCCAAGGCTCTTGCTGGACTTTACTGAAAATGATCACAAATGCGTTCTCACCCAGTTTGTGCAGGAAACTATGGAAAATGTTTGCTTTTTGGTCATGTTAAAGTTACTGTTTGGAATTTTATAGAATGAAGATAGAACAACACATCTTCCAACCATGTCTCCTCTTGAACACTTCAGGCCATAACCACTGCATTCTTAGAAAGGTATTCCTTTTCATGTTGACCCCACCCTGTCTTCTATAAATCAACATCAGCAGGAAGGGTAGATGGGGGGCCCATAGCAAGCAGAGTTGGTCCTATGAGGCTGAAGACTGACTCTGGAGAGTGTGACCTCACCACATAGCTGGGAAGGGTCCGCTGTTGTTGGAGACCAATGGTCTCCAAATCCCTTGGGGAAGATAAGCGCTGTCCACCATAGAGGACTTCCTGACACATGGTGTGGCACCTGTGGGGTCAGGGGTGACTGCCTGTGGAGTTCACAGGGTGAAGGATGCCTTTCTCCACCACACACACACACATTGTCTTCAGGTGCTGTGGACTGCAGTAGGAACCTTGGTCAGAACACAAATGGGTCATGGTCAAAGGATTGGTGTAGATCTTTAGTAGCCCAGAGCCCTGATTTTGTCCTGTGTTTAAGAGGGTGTGAAAATCAACCCAAATTAGCAACTTGTGGCCCAATTTCACGTAATGCTACAAAAGAAATGTTCTGCTGGCCAGTCAGGGCAATCTGCTTACCACGCCACCCTCTTGGAACCCACGGGACTCTACCCCACAGCACAGTCTTGGAGTTCTTTGGTGCATCAGGCATTGAGCAGAGGGTCAGAAAGCAACCAAAAGGTGCTAGGGCCCATGTAGGTCCTGATCTGGCCTGACATGTTCTGCCTAAACAGCACATCCAGGTCTAGATCTAGCTGGTCTCAGCCGTCAGTCTCTTCTAAACCAGACACATTAGAAAATGTCCAGGTAGGTGCTTTGAACTCACAAGGGAACAGGTACAGGTTCAGATATGCATCCCGCCAGATGGCACTGCTGGTACTGGCTAGCCCAGGCACCGCAGGGCGTTACGAAAATTTTGAAAGGGTTCTCCAAAGCATGGACCTGCAATGTCCTGGGTCCCCCCATCCCCCCTTGCCTGAATCTAAGGGACATATACTGTACTTAGGTGACAGTTCTGAGCCTAAACCTCAAGAGGATATGAGTGTATCTGCTTGCCCTCTCTTATCACCCCTGCCATCTCCATAAACCATGTTGGGCTGGCTTGTTGGAGGACAAGACCCATGAAATCAAGTCATGTCACCTAAGTAGACTCTGCTGACACCTGGCCAACCCCTGGACATGTGAGCAATCACAGCCAAGATCAGCAAAACCACCCAGACAACCCCCAGCTGATGGCAGATACCAGGGCAATGACCTTATTGTGTGCCACTGAAGTTGTGTTCTTGTTTGCATGGCAATATTATTGCGGCAATAACTAATCAACTGGCTAGCTGAGGGTTTAGACATTAAGCAAAAAATCACTATTTCACAGCATGTATTGGAAGTTCTAGCAAGGTCTTTTGCATTTTCAGTAGCAGCTGGAACATGTGTGTGTACGTGTGTGTGCACATTTATGTTTGATTCTTCAGATGTAGGAATGAAGGAGCATAGGGGAATGCAACAGATGAAGAAAGGTGAGTATGGAGGGTTTTTTCTGGTTGCATTCATTTAGGCTATGTCTGAGTGGAAGGTTTTAGCTGGAGAGACTTCAGGAACAATACTAAATCAACACTGGATGGTATATGCCCATGAGAACATGCTATGACAATGAACCATGGAGAAAAATGCACTCAGACAAAATTGGAGTCCTCATATACACTCAGGGGCAGAAGTGGATGAAACGAATCAGGGCTGAGCCTGCATGGTGCAATGAGCAGGACAAGCATTTTAAGTGGCAAAAACCTGCTTGGCAAATCAGAAAATGTACCTCACAGAAAGAACGCAAGGACAATTTGCATTGGATCTTCTGAGTTCCAGAAAAGATCCCAGTTTGAACTAGGAATTGAGGAGTAGATTAGATACTATAACATTAGCAAAGAGGGAAAACCACCCCTGCTCCTTTGCATCTGTAACTACTGTCCATTGATTTAAAGATCAAGTGAGATGATAGCAAATCTCAGGTGACCCTAGAGCTGGTTCCAGTATAGCTTGTTTCCATCTCCATCTCCATCATCATTCATTCATTCATTCAACGGGTATTTAATGATTATTTATGGGCTGCATGCTTGCTAGGGGGTGGGGATAGAGAGAAAACTAAACACAGCTGCTGGCCTCAAGGGGCTCACAGGTGAGTAAGGAAAACAAAGACGTTGACAGAATTATTGCACAGGTATACGTCAAGTATTATAATAGAGATGAGTCCAGGGTGCCCGCTGCTGCGAAGGAGTTGAGGTCAGCTCGGCCTTGGTGGGATGGGGGCTTGTGCTGGGAGTCACAGAAGAAAGGCTGTTGATCCAGCTCTTAGGGATGAGTAGGAGGTCACCAGGCAGGCAGAGGGACTGGCAATATTTCCCCCACTGGACTTAACACAAGCTTTTGAAGATGTAAACTAATCCCTGTCAGTTGACTGCATGTTCTCTCTGATGACCTCAGCATTTTCCTATTGCCTGATTCATTCAATTAGTCTTGGGGAGGCACTCTCTGCTTTTTTTCCTACCGCTGTTATATATTCAGCTGGCTGAATTGTACGCTCTTGTTTTGAGCTGTTAAGTGCTCATTGAATTCTTCATGTGAGGGGTGTATGTGGAGTGTTGGATTCTGGTGCCTGAGCTGGACCTGCTGGGATGTTTTAAGTATGAAAGCTAAAGGCAGGAAGCCAAGGGGAACACTAAGTGGCCGTGACAGAGGGTGTCAAAGTCAGAGCCCGAAGAGTGATGTTGAGAGTAAAGCCTATAGGGTGAGATGAGGTCTGTATTCGGACGGGTTCCCTAGAAGCAGAGAGTGAAATGGGGATTCTGATGCACACGACTGACAAAGTGCTCTGGGGAAAGGCAGGAGAGGAAGCGGGATGGGATACAGGAAGGAAACAAGCAAAAATGGAGCTTCAGCCGGAGAGTGGCCTCAGCCTGATCCCATGAAGAGTTATGAGCATAAACGGCACATAGAATTGACCACTTGAGGCAACAGGCCTTTGGACACCCATCTCAGCCTTCGTGAGCTGTAGGCTGCTCGCCACCTCCCCAGTGAGGTGAAAGGAGGTGGTATAACCTTCTAGAGGTTTCTGCTCTAGGTGACTCCCATTGGCCAGGGGCAGTTCTCCAGAGAGACTGCCAGTGTGAGCTGTTAGCACCCAACACTCATGGGACATTGGTATACTGGTCCAGTAAGGAGATGTGGGTCAAACACCAATAGCATCAATTTTGAGGCCGTACAAGGGGAAAATACACCATAAAATCAGACATAAGCAGTCATTAAGAAAGAAGATGCTAGGGGTCTGCCCTTTTGGTTCTGGTTCCAATACTTTTAGCTTTGTGACCTTTTGCAAGTTTCTTAATACCTCTGTGTCTACATTTCTCTGTCTGTAAAATAGAGATAATAATAGTGCCTATTTCAAAATTTTTTTATTGAGGATTAAAGGAGCTATTGCATGCAAAGCTCTTAGAAAAGTGCCTAGCACATAAGATAAATTTAAAGGATTTGTTAATTTGTCCTGAACTTCTTACCTTGACCCATTTTAGACTGTGGCTCCTGGCATTTCCATATCATTTTTGGTGCCCACCGAAAAACGTTTGTTTCTTTGAAATGTACAACCTCTCCGTTTAACTACACGACAAACTTCTGGAATCTTCACCAGTAACAGAGTCAGAAATGTGAAGACTTCAGAACAAATGGAAATCACAAAGTACTGCATGCTGGTCTACTAGAAAAATGGAGCCGAGCCTTTCCTCAGAAGGTATAATGATAGAAAATACAAGTGATGGCCACTGGTGGAGACAAAACAGAGGTTGTAAAAATGACATTACAAGTGCTGTTATTTTACCCCTCCTCCCCGACCTAGTACTGTGACTTCTAGTACTATTAGTAACTTTCCTGCCATGTTTTGACCATCCAATAAATGCCAAGACTGTGTAAGATGTGTGCCATAGAAGGAAAATCAATGAACAATGTTTACGATTCTGGTGGGGGCACGAAATGTCTACACACTTTCAGAGCTTTTGAAGAAATCTCAGTGTAATTTTCATTCAGCTGAGTTATCTTGAAAATATTAATTTTTAAAATTATGTATCAAAAAAGCAATAATGTGCATATGGATTTTTTTTAGAAGAAGTCCTTTAATAAATTGAGTGTTAAAACAAAGTGTTGATGCTATCATCCATCTGGACAATTCATTTATATGGAATTACTTTAAATTGACTAAATGCCGAGCAGATGAACTGAACCCTTCACATTCAGTGAAAAGGCCCCTGGTCCTAATAAATTGGGAATGTTACTCAACTACATTCCTTGCAATTGCAAAATAAAAATTTTGGAATAAGTGATATCAGCCTGTGATTTTCTACTGTGAGTAAACACTAAGAATATTGCTGTTATTGTTTTATTTTAGTGCCAGCAATGTTACCTCACACTTAAATAGTCATTGTACTCAATTTTTTATAAAATAAAACCCTATTACTCACTTTCCCAACTACTTGAAATTAGGCATGGTGATGTGACTTGCTTTACCAGTGAATTCAGGTAGAATGTAGAGAGCCACTTCCAGGTGGAAGATTTAAGAGCTGGTGCCCAATTCTCTCTCTTCTATTCCTCTACCTCATCACCAAGCACATTCCAGATGTTGCAGAATTCATCAGGCTGTGTCCTGGAGTGACACCTTGAGCATCACCTGTGTCCCCACCCACCTTATTTGACATGGATCATGATTAAGAAATAAACCTCTGTTGTTTTAAGCTAAAAAATGAATGGCACCAGACTATTTATTACATAGTTATATAATGGTATGAATAAATTGTCCAACATCAAGAGGATTTGTTTCATGGCATTTTGATAAAATAGAGTACATTTGACTGCTTCCTAACATCCTTTAATTAGACCATTTTTTTTTCCTCATAAGGAGAATAATATTTCTTATTCCATGTGTTTGTTCAATGGAGGAAAAGAGATATTTAACTGCATTCATGGAATTTTTCAAGTCTATGTCCTTGTCCCCAGTATCTTATAGAGAAAAAGATGAACAGAAAATAATGTAATAAAAAGTGGTTCTAAGAAGAATGGGTTTGTAGCAACTGAGAAGTATTGCTAAGGTACCAAGGTGTGTGTTCCTTAAGGTGAATACTTTGCATTATATAAATATCTATTATATGCCTCCAGCATGTATATAAATATAAATAATATAAAGTATTCACCTTAAGGAACACACACACACAATATATATATATAATAAAGACACAATGATGGATGGATGTATACTCATAAACAAACAAACAAACAAAAAACCTATTACTACTAATCAGGATAAATGAAGAGAATCCAATGGGTGCTACTCTGGGAGAATGATTCTCATTGATTTTATACTCATTCTTTTATCAAAAATTCTAAATTTTTAAAGATCTTTGAGCAGTTTCAACTCTTCTTTATTTACTCTGGGGCAAAGTACAAAATACAAAAAGATAGATGACCAAAATGCATGTGAAGCTATGCACAAGTTCACAGGTAACTATGGAGATGAAATTCAAATAGTAAGGTGTAGTTTTCACAGCTACAGGATTGGCAACAGCATTTGAGTCTGATAGTATCAAGTGTTAGGAAGGATGTGGGAGCCACCATTGGTGAGAGTGTAATTTGTTCAACTACTTTGTAGAAATATTTAGCAATATCAAGTGTATCAGTTATCCCTTGCTCTGATAATACTGTGTAACAAGCTACCCCAAAACTTTATGTCTTCAAATAAGAACCATATGTTGTTGCTGTGAGTCTCTGAGGCACCCAAGCTGTGCTTCTGCTGCTCTTTTCTGAGCTCACACATGTGTCTGTGGTCAGCTGTGGATCAGCTAGGTAAGTTTACTGATCTCGTTTGTGCTTGCTCATATGGTTGGCGTTTGACTGCCTGAAGGCTGAAATGCCCGAGCTCTCTGCCATATGTCTCTTACACATGTCTGTTACATGCCTCCAGCAGGCTATGCATATTCTCCTGGCATTAGCAGGGAAGCAAAAGCAAGTAAGTCCAATCATACAGGGAGCAAGCAAAAATGTATACTTTTCAAGCCTCTGTTTGTGTCACATTTGCTACCAAAGCAAGTCATACGCCTAGTTCAGAATCAACATGGGGGAGGGTTACACTAGCACAGGGCAAAGGGTGAGAATACAGGGAGACCATTAATTGGGGCCATTCATTCAATCTAGCTGACTCCATCAAACAACACGGCAGATCCACATTTCCTATGACCCAATAATTCCATTAAAAAACCTCTGATACTAATGCGCAAGAAGACATGTTTAGGAGAGTTTATTGCAGTATTGCTCGTTACTGTGGAAAAAAAATTGGGAAAGTCCTAAATGTGCATTAAGATCACCATTATAACTGATACCATGAAGTGAAAATCAGTGAACTAAAGATACAAGCATAAGACATTTCTCTTCAAAACCAAATGTTAAGTGAAAGAAAGAAAGGGAGGAAGCATATGTAGAAAATGATACTATTTATGAAAATTTAAAACACTCACCAAAAGTGATCTTTTGCTTACGGAAACATATGCAGTAAAATACCACCTTCCGATGTATATAGCTACCTCTGGGAAAGTAGGAGGAAGAGAGGGGGAGAAGGAGAGAAACAGGAAAGAAGGACGGGAAGTTTTGGTATGCTTCTCTCAATTTTGAAATAATTTATAAGATTAAAATAAAATTGAAGTGAAATATTCTGCACACATGAAACATCCAGAGAGTTCTATCCAGGAAATCATGGGGAGGAGCTCCTTCAACCACCTGAGTAAGAGGTATATATGTGGGAGTTACTGAATCTACCATTGCAAATAAACCACAATTTCCTTGGAATGACTCAAGAGAAGGGTTGGTAATGTCAAAAAACATGTGAATGAATTGGACTCAAAGAAGTGTCTGTTCAGTATTCAAGCATATTGTCAAATCAGACCATCCTCTACTAAGAGAGGGCCCCCTTTCAGGTAAAGTGAGGGTAAGTAAACAACTCTGTGGAAGTAGTTCACAGCAGTGTGTGAAAACTGTCTTTGACATGCCATTGGGTACATATCCTGAACTCAGTCTTGCTTTGGTGGCTCCTTTTCATGGAGTGTTCCTGGAATGGACTAGAGACAGAAGAAGATGGCACCTTCATAAACCAACCAACCAGTGCTACTCCAGGTGGGTCCATGAGCCAGGAGCATGGACATCATCTGGTAACTTGTGAGAAATACAAATTCTTGGACCCTGCCCCAGACCCTTCTGAATCCAGAATATCTGAAGGTGGAGCCCAGAAATTTCTACTTTAACCGGCCTTCCAGGGGATTCTGGAGCACACTGAAATTTCAGAATGCTGCCATAACTTCTCTTTACATACTGAACAGTTAATTGCACCTAAGCAGTGGACACATCCACAGAGTAGCGGTGGCACAGGATGACCTCAGTTTCATTAAGAAATGCTCACAGGTTTCCATGAGACTATGATGAGAAATGGGGCATCCAATGCAGTTCACTGAAATGCACTTATTTCATCACTAGTCATCTAAGCACAATAGTAAACAAAGCTAGAGTTATGGGTTGAATTGTGCCCTCCCCCTGCCTATATATATATATATATATATATATATATATATATATATATAAAAGTCCTAATTCCCAGTCCTGTAAATGTGACCTTATTTGGGAATAGGATCTTTGAAGACATGGTTAGTTAAGATGAGACCAAACTGGTTTAGGTTGGGCCCTAATCCAACATAGCTGGTGTCCTTATAATAGGGATATTTGGACACAAAGACACACAGAGAAAGGAGAGAAGGCCCCATGTGAAGACAGAGGTCAAGACTGGAGAGATGCATCTACACCCCAAGGAGTGCCAAGCACGGCCGGCAAACCAACAGAAGCTGGAAGAGCAAGGAAGATTCTCCCCTACAGGTTTCAGAGGGAGCATGGCCCCACTGACACCTTGATTTCGGACTTCCAGCCTCTAGAGACAATCCGTTTCTGTTGTTTTAAGCCACTCAGTTTGTGGAAATCTATTATGTCAGTCCTAGGAATTTAATATAGTTGGTAACTGGAGCTAAGAATGGAACTGAAAAACATACTTATTCACAATTTTTAAAACTTTTCAATGTTTTGAGCATCTTTTCACCTTGTACATTGCTTTTTAAATTAAAAAATTATTTAGCTTTTTAAACATATAAGGGACATCACTGTCTTTTTCATCAAAACGTATCGCAGAAGTATGAGGGACTGTTCAGCTTCAAATCATATTTTTATCTGCCCTAATCACAAAATGCTTTTGGAATTGAATGGAATATGCTACATAAAACTATTTTAACTTTTATTCTAGTAGCCACATCTTTAAAAGAGCATCTATAAAAGAGCACTTTTCAATGAAATTTGAAATCCTTTAACATTTAATTGCCAACTATCCAGAAAATAGCTGGCTATGAAATATGTTATAGTTTTCATTCATGTGTCCAATTGTATCTTATTTCACTTGCCAGGTATATCTTCTAAAACAGCCTTAACTTCCTCAAAAGAACATATTCTCTGTTTAAAAAAAGATTCTCCATTTAAAAAAATATTCTCCTTTCTTATAATTGACATTCAAATGTTAGTTCAACAAGTATGTATTGAGCACCTAGTATATGCCGGGTACCATTTCAATCAAAGAGGCAAATCAGTTATCAAATCAGACACAGCTGCTGATCTCATGGAATTTATAAGCTGGGACAGGGATGGGGAGACAGGGAACACACACACACACACACACACACACACACACATTGTGTATTATGTCACATCTTTATAAATGCCGCAAATAAAATTGAATCAAAATACGGGTACAGAGAATTGTGAGAATGCTATTCATTGGGTGGGCAAGGAGAGTCTCTGAGAAGGTGACTCTGAAGGAAGTGAGGGAGTGAGCCAGGGGGATATGGGAGAAAGAGCAAGAAGGAACAGTGAGTGCCAAGGCCCTGAGGCAGGAGCATCCTTGAGTTTTAGAGAAATAGCAACTGGGCTAGTTTGGCTGAAGCTGAGTGAGAGAGGAGAGTAGTTGAGGTAAATTGCATAAACCTGTCTGATTTGGTAGTTTGTGAACAATCTGCTCTTTTCATTCCAAAAGAGATTTTGGAGCATGATCCCAAATCAAGACACTTCATTTCCTATGTCATATGCAAATTATTTAGCTGATACCAAAATGCTGCTAAGAGGAAAATTTGCATGCTTATCAGTATGGTGAACTTTTTATATGATGTATGGAATGTAAGCGTGACCCCACAGTTGGCCAAGTCAAGAAGAAAATGCACACACTGTTAAATGGTGCCCTTCTCCTCTATTTCCAAAGAGCTTTCTTCCTCTCTTGCATCATCACATTGAAATTTATAAATCTGTTTCCATCCTACCCAAGGCTCACAGAACAGGGATGGGGAGGGGGGTTATAATAAGGAATTATAAGCTCCTTTATATTTTAAGATGGCATGATCCTTTGAATTTTTGGTGAAATCTCTTTTAGCCCATATAATGAATTCCTAGAGATTTATTTTCGACACATGGTAAAGATGTGTAAAAATACTTTGGATAATAGCAAGCCAGAGAATGCAAATTCATGCCACATTGTCTGTAGCTATTGATAATCATGGACAGTTTGCGGCTTCCTTCACCCTGCCTTTCTCTCAGTTCCTAGAATTTGTCAAGTCCCCTCCTACCCCAGGGCCTTAGCACATGCTCTTTGCTCTGTTTGACTATGCACTGATATGGCCTGGAGCTGCCCAGATCACACCCCACACACATTATATCAGGATCTCTGGGGCAGGATCCAGGCATCAGGACTTTTTAAAGTTCCCAGGGTATTTGAATTTGCTACTAATGCTGAGGACCACTGTGTACATTTTCCATTTTTTGGCCTACCTCCCAGTCCCACTTTGCATCTACCCATGTTTGACTTCCTTATTTAATAATCACTTCCTCAGGTCACCTTCCCTGACCCTCCTACCACCCCAACAAAGTCAAATGCCCCTTTCATATAGGTAATGCTCCTTTGGAAACATTTATCACATTTCTTTGTGACATTATTTTTTTAATGTTTGTCTTTTTTCTCCAAATTCTTTTAAAAGTGGTCTTTAAAAGACTTGTTTACCGTGACATCCATCACTTGCAATCTTGACATCTTAATGCCCAGAATAATGAGTGAATGTGTGTTAAATTCTTTTCTTACTCCTTTTTCTGAATTAATGAAGTGACCTCTGTGAGCATACCAAACCAGCACTGATCGAGGTCATTTCAAGCAAATTTATCTTCCCCAAACAGGATCTGTGGTTCAGACTAAAGTAATTGAGAGGGCACCCTGTAATATGAGTTGGCTTGTAAGGATCTAAGTATAAAGCAAGTCCTTATTTTCTGCCAGAGAATTTTTGTGAAAATGAACCTTGCCTATGCACAGGAAAGCATATGGTGTTTTAAAAACAAATTATCTTCTACTCTTGACTGTGAGCTCCTCGTGGGCAGTGACTGTCTGTTTTCACTCACCATTAAATCCCCAGGGTCTAGTGCCTGGCCCCCAGTAGGCATTCAATAACTTATTTGTTGAATGGGTGAACTGGAAAAAAAAAAAATTACTCTAGGGTTTTATTTTATTTTATTTTTTAGTGGATTCTAATTTAGTTGAGTGGAAAAAACAAACAAACACTGATTCTCATTCCTGGCTGAGTATTAGAATCACATGGGTTGGAGATGTTGAAAAATGTTGATGTTTGAGCCCCAACCCAGACCTACCCCAAAACCAGAATATTTGAGGTTAGGGGTCAGGCACCAGTATATTCATTTTCCATTGCTGCTTAACAAATTACTGACTATTACCAGCTTAATTTAGCAGCTTAAGATAACACATATTTATTATCCTTCAGTTTTTGTAGGTCCAAAGTCTGGACACACTGTGGCTGGAGTCTCTACTCAGGCTCTCATCAAGCTGAAATGGATTTGTCAGCTCTCATTCGGGGCTTTTGATTCTATCCCATGCTCACAGGTGGTTGGCAGAATCCATTCTGTTGATGTTATAGGGCTGAGGTGTCTTCCCAGCTGCTGGCCATTCTGGTTCTAGAGGCTACCCCAGGTCCCGGCCACATGGCCCCCTCCATCTCAGCACATCCTTTGAGTCGAATCCGTTTCATGCTTCAAATCTCTCTGACTTCTCATCTGTGATGAGCTGGAGGATTTTTTGCTTTTAAAGGGCTCCTGTTTAGGTGAGGTCCATCCAGATAATCCCCCTTTCTTAAAATCCTCTGTGCCAAATAACATAACTTAACCCTGTTGGTAAAATCCACCAACTTTATGTCTCAGGGATTATGCAGAGTGTAAACTGGGGTTAGGGTGTTTTAGAATTCTGCCTATCACGATTGGTATTAAACAACTACAGTGCTGAGTATAAGAACCACTGGACCAAATGTATCAACATTTCAAAGGGCTTATTAATGACCTTTAAACACAATAACTTAAGTTACAGAAATACATTTTCTAGTCATCAAAAAATGTCACCAGTCAGGGAAAGATTGATGTAATTTCTAACTATGAGATAACAGAGATTTATGCGACTCTCAGTGGAATTACCATCTGAGAGAAGCACTACCCATGGGATAAAAATTAAACCATTTGTTGAAATCCGGTGTATCTGTCAGAGTCTAGCTGGAAACAGAACTTATCTAGACAGTTCAAATGAAGAGAATTTGATGAAAAGACTGACTATAGAGATGCAGGCAGTGTTAAAGGAGCAAACAAGGGATGACTATACAGAGACTAGTAAGAGTGGGAAGTTGTTACTACCTGCTTGGGGAAATTGGTGTCACTGGAGTCCAGGAAGAGCTGGAAGTGGGGAGGTAGCTGGAGATGACAGGGACACAGCTACTGCCTGAGACCAGGCAGCAAACAGGGAGGGAGCAGGGAAAAATACTCTGATTTTTCTGGCCTCCCATTCTCTCATCTGCCAACACTTCTTAAGAGTCCAACCCAATTGGAGCCAGCTGGCCAGGGGGTCTAGGAGAGGCTGTCCAGAGAGAAAAGACCTCCTGGAATACAAAGCATGGCAGGGAATAGGTGGACAAATGGAGAAAAACCACCATGTATTGATGATGATACATATTGTATTCAGATTGAGGAAACATGTTCTCATATTATAGGAAGTATGTTTTGAATATTAATATGGGGAATTATTATTATTAATTATTTATGCCCTATAAAATAATTTACCAAAGTGGTTTTCTACATAGGTGGGCAATTGTCAGTTAAATGATTTACTCATCAGTCTTGGGCCAAGGATTCCACTTTGATTTTATTTTTGACCTTTCCAGGTCCACATGGACTAATTATAGGAAGGTAAGGTTGGTACTTGGGAAGTAGGCACTGAGAGAGTAGTTGAAGATATATGTTTTTATTTTGAAGGCCAATAAAATGCACTTACTTAAAAAAGTATAAATACAAAATTAGTTTACTTCACAAACACTGGACTTCATGTTAAAAAAAAATAAGTTTTTGATGAATTAGAAAATTCCACACTTGAACAGTCATATCACAAAAGCCCAACACACATAGCAAAAAGATGCTCAATTAAAACTTTAAAAGGCAAAATGCACTACATACCAATCAGAATAGCTGCAATTAAATTGACTGATAAATACTAAAAGTTAGTGAGGTTTTGGAGAAATCTCACATATGCTGGTAAGAGTGATATATGTTGTTACAAGCACTTTGAAAATAGTTTTGTCAATAGCTATTGAAACTTAATATAACCATACTCTCTGACCCAGCAATTTTAATCCTAGGTGGGGTAAAATTGAGCACAATAGAAATGTGTGTATGTATGCACCAAAGAAAAATGTTCATTAACAGCCTTATTCAAAATGGCCAAAACTGGAAGAAATCCAAATGTATATCAATATTAGAAAGGATAAGTTGATGTATATTCATACAGTGGAATAACTTCTCAGATATTGAAATGAATAGGTTGCTTCTATAGCAAGAAAGTCTCATGAACCTAATGTTGAGTGGCATAAGCTAGTCAGAAAAGAACATAGAGTTTATGATTTCCATTTACAGACATTTCAAAAACAGGCAAAACCAGCTTATGGTGTTAGAATGTTTAGGTTAATGATGCCTTGTGGAAGAAAGAGGGGGTAGTAATTGAGAACAGGGCACAAAGGGGGCTTTTGAAGCACAGAGCGTGTTCTATTTCTTGACTAGTGTGATTATGCTAATGTGATCATTTTGAGATAATTCATCAAGCTATAATTTGTCCACTTTTCTATATGCATATTATACTTCATTACAGATTTTTAAATAAATATAACTGCACTGCATACTAAAGAATAAGATTGGATTTGCATGAAAGTTCTCACGGCTGCATCCTTGTTTTTAAAAGATGGTTTGAGTATGTCTTAAAAATTCTGGTAGTGGTGGGGACTCAGTCCCAAACTTCTAAGAAATGAAAGACATATTCATTCACGTTAGGACTCATTAAATTCACCTTTTATACTCTATTTCTAAAGGAATCCATCAGAAACTCAAAGGTCTTAGAAAACAATAGAACTAACCTAGGAGAACAATAAAAAGGAATACGAAGAAGACAGCTCTTCTTATGGACTAGAAGCATTTTATATCATTCAACAAGTAGTTTGATAAGGAAAGTGAATGCTTTTGGGAATGTGAGAAAATACAAATTCTTTCTTTTTGACAAGAAGCAAAAAATAAATGAGGTAAAATTTTCAAAGACATTTGCAAAATTGTCTAAGAAAATCACATTACCAATTTAAAGCAAACTGAAATGTGTCATTATGATGAATAAATTGAAGAATATAATAGAATCTATTTGACCTTGATGTTTGTAATATTTTCCTTTGAATGATTCAGGTTAAAGGACATAGGATCACCTCGCTATGACTGCCATCACACCACTGATTTCTGCATAATCATATTATTAATGCTCTTTATTGGTTCATAGTTTCTAGAACCGAACTATGAATGGGGACTTTTACTATAAATTGAGGTCCAACTATAAATCTACAAAACTTATCATTGTAGAAACAATGCAGTGCTTGACAGATTCTGAGAAGTGGTAGAGGTGGGGGCTGTGAAAGCCAAGCAGAGGGATGTCAGGACATTAAGTGCCTCATCTTACATGGTGAGGAATTGAGAGCTGGAGTTTAAAGCTACTGGATCTAAAATAGGCATCTTAGCATATGATTCAAAAGTAAAAAATGTTTAGACATGATATCAAAAGCTCAAGAAACAAGAAGAAAAATTAGATAAATTGGGCTTCATTAAAATTAAGAACTTTTGTACATCTAAGGACATTAATCAAGAAAGTGAAAAGACAACCAACAGCATGGGAAAATATTCAGAAGCCATATATCTGATAAGTGTTTAATATCCAGAACATATAATGAACTCCTTAATTCAACAGCAAAAAGAAAAACAACCCAATTTTAAAATGGGCTAAGGACTTGAATAGAATTTCTCCAGAGAAGATTTAGAAATGGCCAACAAGCACCTGAACAGATGCTCAACATCATCAGCCATTAGGGAAACACAAATCAAAGCCACACAGAGATACCACTTCACACCAACTAGGAGAGCTAATATTTAAAGAATGGAAAGTAACAAATATTGTAGAGGATATGGGGAAATTGGAACTCCCTTGCTTTGCTGGTGGAAATGCAAAAAGGTAAAACCACTGTGGAAAATAGTAGTTCCTCAAAAAGTTAAATGCAGAAATCCTGTATGATCCAGTGATTCCACTCCTAGGTATATTCCCGAAACAATTGAAAACAAGGACTTGAACAAATGTTCATAGCAACATTATTCATAATAGCCAAAAGGTGAAAACAATCCAAGCGTCCATCAATGAATGAATGAATGAGTAAACAAAATGTGGTCTACACATACAATGGAGTATTATTCAACCTTAAAGAGGAATGAAGTTCTGGTGCAAGCTACAACATGGATGAAACTTGAAGACATCATGTTGAGTGAAAAAAGCCAGACAGAAAAGAAGAAATATTGTATGATCTTATTTATATGAAATAATTAGAATATGCAAATAATCAGTAGAGTCACAAATTAGAATAAAGTTTACCAGAGATAGGAGTAGGTGTGGAGAATGCAGAGTTAATGTCCAATTGGTACTGAATTTCTGTTTGGGGTGGTGGAAAAGTTTTGTTAATGGATGGTCATAATGGGAGCACAACATTGTGCATGTAATAAACACCACTGAATTCTGTATCTGAAAGTGGTCAAAATGGGAAATTTTATATATATACGTGTATTGTATATAAAATTTTATATTTATGTATTACCAGAATGAAAAAATTCAAAAGGATAGAACTGTACAACACAAAGAGTGAAACTTAATGTAAACTATGGACCATACCCAATAATATAATTGTAAGAGTATTAGTTAATCAGTTGTAACAAAGGTCCCACACTAATACAAATTGTTGTTAATCGGGAAAACAGTGTGTCGGGGGAAGGGAGTTGGGTATATGGGAACTCTGTACATTCTGAATGATGTTTCTGTAAACCTACAACTGCTCTAATTAAAAAGAAACAGAAAAAAGAAAAAAAATCATTAAAATGGAATGGTTTGTGATATACATGTTACATTCATTCAGTTTTTTTTTTTTTTTTTTTAAAGTTGAATTTCCATTTTATTTTTTTTTTCCAGAGACTAGTTTATCTCTAGTCCTTTATGAACGCAGCTCCTTACATGGGCTTTGGTGGACGTCATGGGGCAGCACCCGCAAGTCTAAATCGGGGAGGGGGTGTCCTGTCTTTCCAGGCCTCACGAGATCGGTTTCTAACTACCTTGCTGTGAATGGCATAACTCACGCAGTAATGCAGTTTCACATACAGCTTAGGGAGCACATAGGCGTCGAAGACGCTGGCTTTGGAAATGTCCCTGATGGCTGCAGCCTCCACTGTGTTTCGAATGATGAATTTCTTGATGGCCTTATCCTTGGGCATGCAGCGGGTGCAGTTCATGCAGCGAATAGGCTGCACATGGCAGGGGCCCTTTTTGGCACGACCATTGTTCCTTCTTTTTTTTTGTCATCTTAAAAGAGAACAGCCAATAGAGGTTCTGGCGAACACCCGAGAGAGTGCCTTCATATGGTTTTATAAATAAAAAATGCAGTCAACAAATATAGGAGGAGAGGGGAGTAGATGAGAGAGGTATAGAGAATACATGCTAATTTTCTCTTGTGCCAACTAGAACTTCAACAGATACTTCTTAGTGTTGATAAATCCAGACATAAAGGTACAAACGTTTTACTTAGTATTACCTCCAAAAGGCCTAAATGCAGAACCACACAAAAAGTGTTGTCTAGGGAGCGTGATTGAGGAAGGGTGAAGGAAGAGAAAAGTATGGGGGAGAATATCTTTTTTTATTTTTTACCTCTCTTTTTTCCCTTAGTTTTAACTTCTATGTTCTCAAAACCACAAAGAGATATTACTTGACAATCATAAAGATTCCTACGGTCAAAAAAGACAGATAATAACAAGTGTTGACAAGATTGCAGAGAAATCGTAACCCTCATTATAGTGCTGGCAGAAATATAAAATGATGCAGCTGCTTTAGAAAAGTTTTGAATTTCTTCAAATGGTTAAACAAAGAGTAACTAGATGACCCAGTAATTCCACTCCTAGATATTTACCCAAAAGAAATATGTGTCCAAGCAAAAACTTGGACACAAATGTTCATAGCTACATTATCTGTAAGAGCCCCAAATTGGACAGAACCCAAATATCTACCAACTTATGAATGAGTAAATAAATTGTAGAATATTGATAGGTATATAATTTGACATAAAAGGACTGAACTATTGATACATGATACAACATGGAGGAAACTTGAAAACAATTATACGAAATTAAAGAAGCAAGTTGTAAAAGACCACGTACTGTATAATTTCTTTTATATTGAATGTCTGGAATAGGCAAATTTATACACGTACTGTATAATTTCTTTTATATTGAATGTCTGGAATAGGCAAATTTATACAGACAGAAGTACCCTAGGGTTGGGGGAAGGGAATGAGGAATGAAAGTTAACAAACATGGAGTTTCTTTTTGGGATAATGAAAATGTTCTAAAATTAGATTGTGGTGTTAATTGCACAAGTCTGTGAATATACTTAAAATCATTTTATATTTTTGAATTATATACTTTAAACAGGTGAATTGTATGGTATGTGAATTACATCTCAATAAAGCCATTATGCTTTTAAAAATTAAATAAGATAACTTACTTAACCACATGTGGATAAATTACCTGAACATTGAAGCTTTTACTAAATAAAAATGGATTTGAGGGATTTAAATATTTTAGAGACTTTAAAGGAATCCTTTAATTTTGAATGTATTTTTTTTGATGCTGAATATATTAAACTCAAATCTGCTAACTCTGGATGAATTTAGGCAACAGAAAAACTGTATATGGAGAGAAAAAATATTTGGTATTCTTTCTATCAATTTCCAAAAAATCGATATGCTGTTCTAAGTCTGACATTAAATATTCCATATCTTGGTTTTCCAAGCTATTATTTAGTAGAAGCATCAAGGTACATTATGAGGATTTTGAAAATGTAAAATGTAAGAGAAAACAAAACAAAGTGTTTTTCTTTTGAAGTTCTTTCCACCCCCTCCCCAATATATTCATGGGAAAAACACATGCTAATATTTCAGCTTTGTTTCTTCGTTCAGCTTGCCAAAGAAACAGGCAAGGTGTGATATTTTAATCATCAGTGTTGTTTTAATATTCTAGCAACATATTTTTTTTGCTCTAAGTTCTGCACAGAGTCATTTCTCAAACAGACGCTATTAGAAGAAATGAGAGAAACTTTTAACTTGTTTTGCATGAGAAACTCATCAGGCGAAATTGATAAATGCTTAATAAAAATAGTTCATGGAAGGGGGATAAGGAGTGGGTGGTGAGATAGAATTGAAAAAAATTACTCATTATTTTTAGAGTAAAGTAAGATTGATCTCAAAAAACATAATCAGTTACTTGATTGGGTTCAAACTACTATTATATGTTTTGGTTAACTCCACATTTATATTTACTAAATTTTTTCTCTCCTTCATTATAAATATCTCAAAGCCAAATGAGAAATAACTAGTTTCATAATTACCCAAAGCATCAACAGTCCATTAAAAGTGGTTGCTAAATAATAGTTATAACTAGTACCTGAATCCTGCAACAGAGTTTTATGATGCACCTTATCTGGTCTTCAATGCATTGCCAGGGGTAGGGATGTATTACTGTTGCATGTGAAAGATGATAAAATGGAGCCCTGGAAAGATCAAAGGACTAAATAGATCATTTCCTTAAAATCGATTGTGTAGTAAGGACTCAAATCCACGTCATTCAGTCAGTCACTTATTTAGCAATTATATGTGGGCCTATGCTGTGGATTGTCTACATGAGTGACTCACCTATGCTAATGATTGACAGATATGGTCATGGACATGCTTTCCAACACCCTGAAAATTGATGTATGAACCAAAAAGGTAAGTGGCTTAGGGGCAATGGAGTGCCTCGAGTGAATACTAAATGCATCCAGTCAGATGTATGAGCTTTCTCATTCACAACCCTGGAAATTTTGCCTCATGATGGAACTGAATGTTTTCTTCTAACTTTCATACTCCTGGATTCTACCATGCCTATGCATGCCCTCCAAAGTTGCAAAGATCAAACCTGTTCCTGCTTTCTAATAAATAAATTTCAAATGTCCCAAGTTAGGTTTTATGCATGATCCTTTTGACAGACTCTTTTATACGTGAAATAGATTGTTCTTCCAATACATTTTGACAAATTGAGGACTAGATGAGTATCATCCATGTTCCTTGAATTCATTCCTCTTCCTGATGTGACACCATATTGGGAGGACTATTCCTGTCCCAGTTTCAGTGTAAATGCTTAGGGCTGTGTGTTGAGTCCATCACCAGATCCACTTCCCTCAGTGTGGCTAAGCTGTGAATTCCAGCCCCTAGCTGTAAGGACTGGTCCAGGGATGGAAATGTAAAACAAGCAAGAC
The DNA here is from genome assembly GCF_015220235.1 of Choloepus didactylus. Taxonomy (NCBI): domain Eukaryota; kingdom Metazoa; phylum Chordata; class Mammalia; order Pilosa; family Megalonychidae; genus Choloepus; species Choloepus didactylus. Next base: position 22,710,741 of record NC_051325.1, on the reverse strand, counting down.
CAATAAAAATCAATCCCAAGATTTCTGTTGCAATTATTAGGAAAAAAGAAGTTCACTTACTACTAGGTGTTGTCTAGCAAAGATGGTGAGATAGTTATCCTGGAGCTCCTAGGAACAAACACATGGAGAGAGATGGGCTGAGAGTGAAGTTAATACAGAGGAAGGCAGTGCTGAGAGTTGGAGGTATGGAGAGAGAGGGAGCAGGAGAAAGGGGTAAGGAGGGAGAGAGAGAGTGAGAGAGGACACCATTTGAATCCCTAGATCATACCCTACCTAAAGCCAGTTGCACCTCAACTTTTCATATACCTGAGTCAATAAATTCCTTCTTTTTGGTATGACAGTTTGATTTGAAGTTCTGTAAATTATCTCCAAAATGATTCTTTCTAGAATATCTTTGGTTAAGATGATGTGAATGAATGATGCATCCAACAAATAGTCACATTATTAACAGAGATAAATATTATGTGAATAGAAGGTGGAAATTTTAATGTGGGATGAGGTTGGAGGAGTGTTTGGGAGGTACCTTTTGAAGACCTTGATTACCATGCTCAGGGTGTTGGGCTTTATTTTATACTCAAAGGATGCCATTGAAGTTTCTTTGAAGAGAGGAGTGACATGATGCGCTTGTATTCTTGTGCTTAAAGTAAAAGCTTGTGGAGGCAGAGGGACAGCTGTGTTGAAGGGCCAGAGACTTAAGATAGGGATAGAAATTGGTCCAGTAAGGGTTGGGAGAAGATGGACCTAGACTGTAGCAGTTTAAATAAAGAAATAATGGAAATAATGGTAACAATTTCAGAATTTCACAAATGCTTGGTCATGGGGATAATCCAAGAAAATATGTGGTTCTGAACCATAGCCTTTTGCAGAATTTCCTTTTCTCTTCTGTGTTACATTATTCCACTCACTGACCCTTTCTAAAACTTAAAATTATTTGTATTTTTCTCAATCCATCTTTAGGAAGCCATAGGGCCTAGTCTTATGTTCTTCATTGATTTACTTTTCAGGGCTCTTTTTAACAAAATTTACTTTAAAAATAAATTAAGATTCTCTATGATATCTATGTTTTTGTTTCTAGTTTTATTTATGATTAAACTAAAATTTTCTTTATTTTTTAAATCTGATATTCATATTTTTGATTTGACATTATGATTAACTTTTTTTCTAGGTCCTATTGCTACATAAGAAACCACCCAAATTGAAGGGACATCCAACACCAACCATTTTATTATGTTCATGGATTTCCTGGGTCAGGAATCCAGACAAGGCACAGCAAGAATGGCTTGGTCTTGCCTCACAATGTCTGAGTCCTCTTCTGAGTGGTCTGGTATACCTGAAGTTGATTCTAACGTCTGGGGCTCAGGCAAGCATGACTTGAAGTTTAGGCTGGGATAACATGAAGGCTGGGCTCAGCTGGAACCATCAAACAGAGCACTTACACACTACCTCTCCAGGTGGCTGGGGCTTCCTCACAGCATGGCGGCTGGATTCTGAGATGGAGCATCCCAAGAGGGGGCAGTTAGAGAGTGAGCATCAGAGAGGACCAAGAGGAAGCTGTATGGCCTTCGATGGCTGGGCCTTGGAAGTCACACAGCATCTGTGCTGGTTTGTATATATTATGTTCCCTAGAAAAAGCCATATTCTTTGATGCAATCTTGTGGGGGCAGATTGATTAATCTTTTTCATTAGGGTGTGACCTCTTGATTGTATGTTTCCATGGAGATGTGACCCACCCAACTGTGGGTAATACCTTTGATTAGATTATTTCCATGGAGATATGAACCTCACCCATTCAGGGTGGGTCTTGATTTAATCACTGGAGTCCTATAAAAGAGTTGACAGACAGAAGGAGCTCAGAGCAGAGAATGACATTTTGGAGGGCAGTGGAGAGTGACATTTTGGAGAGCTGCAGCTTAGAGAGACATTTTGAAGACAGCCATTGAAAGCTAACACTGACATTTTGGAGAACGCCATTTTGAAATGCAACCTGGGAGCAAGCAGACACCAGCCACGTGCCTTCCCAGCTAACAGAGGTTTTCTGGATGCCATCTGCCATCCTTCAGTGAAGGTACCCTATTGTTGATGCCTTACCTTGGACACTTTACGGCCTTAAGACTGTAACTTTGTAACCAAATAAACCCTCTTTATAAAAGCTAATCCATTTCTGGTGTTTTGCATAATGGCAGCATTAGCAAACCAGAACAGCATCACTTCTGCTGTACTCTGAGAAAGCAGTCACAAGGCCATCCTTGATGGGAGAAGGGTCAATGAATGTGCATCAATTTTTAAAAAAAATGGAAACAACATTCGTAGACATTCTTTGAATACTTGTAAAGAAGTTGTGCTTTCTGATTTTACTATGCAAAACTTAGTATTTGTCTACTTCTATTGTATAATTTCTTGTATTTATATTCTCTATATTTTCATGTCACATGAATAATGACTAAAAATGTGCTATTATAGTTATGATTTCATAGAGTAGTCTATTTTAACCAATTCTTGTTGAATGCAAATTATACTCATGTCTTCATCACTAAATATTCAGTTAAAATACTGACTCTATCTTCACATTCATTCATTCAACAAATATGTTCTCCAAACCTTCTGTATCCTAAGCAGTCTTCTAGGGGTTGCAAAACTGTGGCCTGTGAACCAAGTCTGGCCCATTGCCTGCTCTTGTATAATCTGTGAGCTGAGTGGCTATTACATGTTTAAATGGTTGAAAACAAATAAAAGAAGAATAATATACATGGCACTTGAAAATTATATGAAATTAAATTTCAGTGATGATAAAGTTTTATTAGAACACAGACATGCTCATTTATTCATTTATGTGTCATTCATGATGATTTTCATACCTCCATGGCAGAGTTGAGTAGTTGTGTTAGAGACCAGGTGGCCCACAGAATCTAAAATATTTACTGGTTGGTCCTTTACAGAAAATGTTCACCTAAGCTCGTTCTAGTATATATAATATGGATAAAAACATATAGAAACCTTCACCTTCTGGAATATTTTGCTGAGGATATTGGACAATATACAACATATATAAATTAAAGGCATAGAACATTAAAGCATGATAAGGAAGAAAAGGAGGCAGGGAAGGGGACACAAAACTTCAAGGCAGGGGGCTGAAATTTTAGCCAGAGTGGCCAGGGGTACCCAGGGAAGAGCATTGAAGGAAGATGGAACAGACAGTGCAAAGGGCCCCAGTATGGCTGGAAGGAGCTGAAAGGAGGGGGAGTCGGAGGAGATGAAATCAGACAGGTGAAGATGGACAGGACACGGAGGCAACTATTGGTCATAGAGAGCAAAGATGCTTTCACTCAGAGTGAAACAGGAGGTCAAGAGTTTCAAGCACAAAAGGGACCTCATCTTAATGTTTTAACAGGACCGCTTTGTGAACAAATACGTTCTCCTTGCCTTTTGGTCTTACTATTATTATCATCTCTCTTTGTTCCTTCCTGTTTGAGGAGGGTTGATTCATATTTGCCTGCCTCTTTAATTTTTAGCATTACTTTATCCTTTTGTTCTAAGAATATCTCTTGTAAGCTGCATATTATTGATTTTCTAAATAATTGTGAGGCATGTTAGAGATCAATTTAAGCTGTTTACAAGTACTGTTGCCATTGTTGTACTTAATCTACCTTTTTATCATAGATTTTTCCTTAAAAATAATTATTTTATTTGTGATTTCTTTTCAAATTTATGTTTATCCAATTAATGAAAAAATAGTAACTTTGGCAGGTAAGGTTTTTTTTTTTTCTCTTGGAGTTTAACTACCCTCTGTGTCTCCATAAACATTCCTTTTGTGGTAATACCTCCTTGGTCTCATGTGGGTCTGTGGATCTCTGGTGTTTCCCCCAGAAGTTCCCCCCACAAAACATTTCCACCAATTTTCATTCTAAAATGGCTGATGCACGTGGCTTCCTGGTTCTGGGTGGCTTTCAGAAAATGCTATGGGGCAGGTCTTAACCCTCTTCTTAATGCTTGTATCTAAGAATCTTCTAAATCTTGTATGCTGTGTGCCCTATTAGAAACCATTTGATAGCTCAGGGGATGGTGGGCCAGCCCCGAGCCCCAGTGGTTCAGAAAAAGAGGTCAGTATGCATCTCAGTAATAAGTTAACTCAAAAAGTGGGGAGAATATTCAGTGCTAGGAATATTCAGTGCAGCAAAAGTGAAGGCAATATTAGGGGCAAGAGCAGGATTCTAATTCTTAGAGGTACTTGATGATTGGGCTGCCATCTTAACTTGGATGCCATACATAAACTTGAAAGGACACAAAGCACAACAAAACAAACTAATGATAAAAACCTATTTCATTTGGCTGGTGGTCAGTGGTAGCATAAGGAGCTGAAGAATGCAATAGAATTACTAAAGTAAGGTGCAGTGTAGGTACATGTTTGCAGGTGAACAAGAAATAAATTTCTGCACCCATCTTACAGGTATTTAGCAAGACACATAGCTGTTGAGGTCCTTTGAATTATGTACCCCAACAAACACATGTTCTTAATCCACGTCCCTGGGGGTGTAAAAAGGACCCACTGTAAATAGAACCTTTTGAAGATGATAATTTTAGTTAAAGTGTGGCCAAGTGAATCAGGGTGGGTCTTAATCCACATTACTGGAGGCTTATAAAGATAAGGGCTTGTCATAGGAGCCAGAAAGGAGAGGAAATCGTGACAGAAGGCAGAAATACAAGCCAAGGAACCCCAAGGTTGCTGGCAGCCAGGCCCAGAATGGTACAAATTCTGGCAGAAAGGGCCTTGCCAATATCTTGATTTGGGTCTTCTTCTAGCCTCAAAATCATGAGCCAATATATTCCTTCTTGAATCTCTGTCATTGCCAGGAGAATAAGCCTTTTGGTCCAAGAAGAATGAAAAACACATGAAGCAAAGCAGCCTTCATTTCTCCATAGAGCTGTAGTGAGGGACAGAGCCCATAGCCTGAAGCAACATTGCCCACCAGGCCCAGAACAGATCAGCAGGGCCACCCTAGCTGAAGATTCTCCATGAATTCTGGGAGAATAAAAGGATATTGTTTTAAGCCACTGAGTTTTGGAGAGGTTTGTTATGCAGCATTATCATGGCAACAACTAACTGATACAACAATCAGAGTATGAAGCCACCCAGGCATGTATTTCAGTTATCTGGAATGCTTTGCTTGTGTTGTAGTTTGCTAATGCTGCCAGAATGCAAAACCAGAAATGGATTGGCTTTTATAAAAGGGGGTTTATTTGGTTACACAGTTACAGTCTTAAGGCTATAAAGTGTCCATCAACAAAGGGTGTCTTCACTGGAGAAAGGACATTGGCATCCAGAAAACCTCTGTTAGTGGGAAGGCATGTGGGGGGCATCTGCTTGCTTCTAGGCTGTGTTTCAAGATGGCATTCTCCAAAATGTCTGCATCAGCTTCCAAAGGCCGTCTTCAAAATGTCTGTCTCAGCTCCAGCTCGTTATGAGCTCCTTCTGTCTGAGCTTATATAGTGCTCCAGTAAACTAAACAAGGCCCACACTGATTGGGTGGGGCCACACCTCCATGGAAATTATCCAGAGTTATCACCTACAATTGGGTGGGTCACATCAGTGGACACTGAACCAGTAGGTTCCAACCCAATCCACACTAATATGTCTGCCACCCCAAAAATGCATTAAAGAATATGGCTTTTTCTGGGGGACATAAATATACAAACCAGCACAGCTTGCTGTTTTTTAAAAGGAAGAACACAAGCAAGACAATCCAATACTTAAACAAGAGCACATTGATGCGATGATTCAAGGCTTATTTTTGCACAAGGCAGCATTAGGCTGTCAATATTAAGGTATGACATTGTAGGAAAGAAGGAAAATTAGTAGGTCATGTCCAATTGGAAAAATGCTGAAAATTAAAACTAAGGAAAAAAAGCTGAAGCTTTTAGATCCCTTAATTAAGGTTCAGTCATTCTGAGTTCTTCTCAAGTAAGAAAAAAAGAGTGTAGAATAGAAATAACTAGGAGTAACAAAAATAGTTCCTTACATTAACATGGTTCTTTATATTTTTCACCATTTTATTTCCACAATAAGTAGTGTTTTATACTCTGGTGGGAAATCATACTGCACTTATTGTATAAATGAGAATGCTAAAATATTTTATAAATGAGGAAAATCAGTGGTTTGCTTAAAGTATAAAAATTATGATAATTCTATGTCAGGAACCTAGAAATTGTGGGTACCTATACCCAATATTCTTTCATAAGGGTAGTCTTTAAGATCAGAAAAAGGAAAGCTGGATTTAAAATTATGTAAAACACTCCTGCCTTGGATATTTCAATCTGAAATGTCTCTCATTTTCCAGATCATCTACAAGGTCCATCATTTTAGAGATGAGGACACTGAAAGTGGGGCTGGTTGTTCCAAGTCACGAGGGAGCGTGTCTTCACCTTTCCCATCACAGAGCCCTGGCTGAGACATCTTGAACAGATATAAAGGAAGCAACAAATACTGCTAAACTAACAATTTTCTCATGTATGAAATATCACCCATTGAAGATTAATAATGAGTTATACTCTAATGGGCATTGGTAGGTTAATGACGTGAAATAAAGATATAAAAAAAGGCTATAGGCATATAGGAGTGAAGGTAACAATTAAAATAGGCTAATAGCCACATTTCTTCTGAAATTAGTAAGTTACTCATTTTAATGTATTAAATATATGGCCATTCATTTTTTTTTATACATTGGAAACAATTTCCTTAACTCTGACTATGTATCAAGCACTGTGCTACACATTGCACAAAAGTGGAAAACAAGAGGAAATGCTTAAATATAAATAAAGACAGCAAAGGGGGCCCAGATCATTGAGAAAAACCAAAGTGTAAAAAAATACACAAAAAACAAGTCTGGAAGAAACAGATAAATTTCAAGAATAGAAAACTTCCAAAGAATATGCTCCTCTAATTCATAATTTCGAAGAAAAGAAGTATTTTCAGATATCTATATCCACATAATTTTCCACCCATGCCCCATTCTTAGGAAATTATTGGCTAAAATGTTCTCCCATAAAAAGGGAAATGATTCAAGAAACAAGGGACAGAAGGAGGGGTTAAGATGCACAAGGGTACTGAATGGAAGCCCCAGAAAGAGGGAAAGGCAAGTCTCAGGCTGACAGGGGACTTGCTAGAGAAAAGGTTTCTAGATTGAAGCAAGAAGACAGTAGCTTTGGGAGATAGGTCTCCATGGGGAAAAAAAAAAAAAAGGAAGTTTCAGATGATCTATTATGACATGCCATTTGGAGTAAAGAAAGCTTTTGAGAAGTATATGGTGGATCTGATGAAATATTTGGAAAAGTAATTAGGAAATATATATATGTCTGGGAGAAAAATTGTGATTGTTAATTTCAGGAAAAATGAAAAATTATAAAAGAAGGGACATGCAATTGCAATACAATAATTGGCTCAGCAGTGAATAACATCTTACTTGGGTAGGATGAAATAAACCTTATTTATTGATTAATTGAAAATGTTATGTAAGTATATTAGGAGTGTGTTGGGAATAGTTTGAGTTATTTTATTAGTTATCATTATAACTTATCCAAAACATTGTGACTTAAAACAAAAAACAAGTTATTATCCTCAAAGTTCCTATGGAGCAAGAATATAGAAGTGGTTTAGCTGGATGTCTCTGGCTCAGGTTCTCTCAGGAAGTTAGTCTGTAGGTTGACTGGGGTCGTAGGCACCTGAAGATGGCCTGGAGCTAGAGGAGCTACTTTCTTGCTCACTCATGTAGCTGCTGGCGGGAAGACTGAGCTCCCCCGTGGCTTTGGACGGAACCCCATCCCTCACTACATGGGCCTCTTCCCTCAACATGGCAGCTGGACTCTTAGTGCCAGTGATGAGAGAGAAGAGAGAAGAGGCCATGACAGAGAGCACACACCTTTCCACAAACTGATCTCCAAAATCAAACACTATCATTTCTGCTTGTTAGAAGTAAGTTTCTATTTCCAGTCCACACTCCAGGGAAGGGAGTGTCAAAGAATTTGTGGATGTACATTTAAATCAACCATGAGAACACATACTAATTATATAGAATGCAAAAAGATAAACTCTAAATTTGATTAATCAAAAGAGTGGTATAAGGATTTTATTTTAAAGTATGAAAGTAAATACTATTTTTAAAAGCAGCTAAAAGAGGTGAAAGTGTTGTCTTTGAGGAAGAGAACTGAGGAGGGAAGGAGGGGAGGGGGAAGGTTTTTTACGTTATCTATTGTTTCAGCCTTTTTGTAAGTCTTTGATTAAAACATTTTTTAATTAAAGGCAAAAGTAGAGAGAAATGGAAAATAGAAAAACCTTCTCACAATGTGTTAATGCCATCTCTACTTACCATCTAAAACTTCCTTGTATAATACTAGTATTACTTGTTCCATGCTTTGAGAATCACAGAAATTTTTTAAAAAAAGAAAAAAATGTTAATGTGATACTTCCCCCATCTTATCTTTACCAAAGGGAAAAGAAAGGAATGGAAGGGAGAAAAATATAAGGGAAGAGAAGAGGAGGATCAGCAAGAAGAGAGGAGAAAACATGAGGGGAGGAGAGGGGTGGGAAGGGGAAGGGGAAGGAAAGAAGATAGTTATAGCCTCCTTCAAAGTCACCATATCTGGCAGTACTTTTAGTACCTTGTAAAATAAGGAAGTTTTCACTAAATTCAATAAAGGAAGAAATCTTATGTACCAATTATCAAGGAGCTTCATTAATATATGCTGAATAAATTAATGGAATTTCCAAAGACCTTGACACATAAATGCCATCAGTACTCCATTATTGATTTTTCCACATGGATAGTAGAAGAAAACAATTCCTATGTTCCTAGAGAAATCTTATACTTAGGCTTTCTCATTTTTATTTCTATTTTGTATACATTTTCATCTTTGTCTTCATGGTATCAGATATTGCTTCAGACATGTAATTTTTGAAAAGGTATCTATCCAATGCAAGGCCATGCCCCAGAGCAGGAAGCTGTCACTCTAACTATGGGGCACCTTCAGATGGGCTTGTCTCTCCATCCTTGTGAACATGCTCCATTTGAGGCTCTCCCTTCTGGCAATATTATGACCCAGGGGACCCACCTGCTTCTTCTGTACGACTGCACCACTGTGAATATACTGAGTTTCCAACACCATGGGGGGATGAGCTGTTGGTATCAGTGAGGAAGTCCAGTCAGTCCTGACTAACAGAAAGAACTGAGTAGGTTAAACAAGTAAGAAGCAGAATGGAAACAAGCTCTGTTTGTCTCCTTTCTCTTTTCCATCCAGCCATTTTAGGATTTGGCTTCCATGCTCACGCTTGTTGCCTCAAGATTTCAAGATGGCGGCTCCACTTTGGGCATTGCTTCTGCACTCCCGTGAGGAAGAAGTAGAAGAGTCAAGGCAAAATATGTGTGGTGGATTGAATTAGGTACCCCAGTTTGGAAATGTTCTTGGTCTTGATCTGCATTCCTGTGGGTGTGAACCCATTGTAAATGGCATCTCTTGCAAATGTTATTTTAGTTAAAGTGTGTCCTGACTGAATGAGGGTGGGCCTTAATCCAGATTGCTAGAGTCCTTTAGAAGCAGAAGAAATTCAGACACGGGGAGAAAGCCATGGGGAGGGGCTGGAAGCAGGAAGTCAGCGGGAACCCAGAAGAAACAGGAGAGGACCTTGCCATGTGACCTGAGCCACAGACAGATGCAAGCGGAGGGAGCCCAGATGTTACCTGACCCCTGGAGGAAGAAAGCCTTCTATCTTCTGAAACTATGAGCCAATAAATTCCTGTTGTTTAAATCAAACCATTTTGTGGTATTCATCATAGCAGCCTGTGAAACTAAGACAATATGTAAGCCAACTAAGCCTCTCCTGCTTTAAGGAGTTTTCTCAGAAGCCCCAATCTGTGACTTTCATGTTTCTTTCTTGACCATAGCTATGTTATCTGAACACCCCTCATTGTAAGGGAAGCTGGGAATTATAGGTAGTAGTTGTTTGTTTGTTTTAATTATTGCTCTTAGTTTGTTTTGACATGGACACATTGCTTCTATGGCAAACTGCTTGCAGAAATGACAACAATTATCCCCTTTTCTTTATCCACCTCCCTTGCAATGTGATTTTGTAACCCTCTCACTAAGAGCTTGAATCCATTTCCCAGCCCTTGAATCTGAGCTTGCCTTATACTTTGCTTTGCCCAATAGAATGATGTGGAAGTGATGTGCCAGTTCCTAGTCTACGGTTCGGTGGGACTTGCATGCTTACCCTTGCTCTCTTAGAACTGAGTTGATCTACCATGTGAACAAGGCTGGGCTAGCTGGCTGGGTAGTGAGAGGCACATTCCCCCCTGTAAACCCCAGCCAACAGCCAGCCAACCCCCAGAAACAGAGCTGCCTAACTGACCAGCAGCTCATCTCAGACACGTGGATGAAACCAACAGAGACCAAAAGAACCACCGTGTTGAAACAAGCCCATATTGCTGACACATAGAATGAATGATTTTGTTTTAAATAACTAAGTTTTGGGACAGATTATAATGCATGAAAAGCTAATTGGTGACTGTGATTAACTGTACAAATATTTAAAAAATATTAAAAAGTTTTGTTCATGGGGAGGAGCTAAGATGGCGGCATACAGAGGAGTGGAAGCGAGTTACTCCCTCTGGAAAAATTCATAAATGACAGAAAAAATAGTAAATAACCTAGAGTAACTGTGGGGAGACAAATGTGACCATCCACTCATCATACACCAACATGAATTGGGAGGAATGCCTGAGATCACATCATAAAATCTGTGAGTAAAAACTGTGGACCTGAGCTGAGAGCCCCTCCCTCACGGAAGGCTCGCAGTGCTAGAGAGCAGAGCTCTCTGAACAAGTGAGTGTACCTCAGCCCAGCTCCAACTGGGGTTTTAATGTTAACTGCTCCATGCAGACTGCAAATCCCCAACAGGTAGACAAAGGCTTTTAGTGATGACTGACCTTGGGAGAGTCAGAGGACATATCTGTCTCAGGACGGGGATCCCAGAGGATCGGGTGCTATCTCTGGCCAATGGGTGAATCTAGGAGCTTTCTGTCCCTTTCTCTCTCTCTCAACCTGGGCAGCTCAGAGGAGAAAGCCTCAACTGTTTCAGCTTGCAGTGCTTTGCAGTAAAGAAAACCTCAGCCATTTTAAAATCGCAGCACTCTGACCCAGACAAGGTGGAGATAGCAGAGTCAGAGAAACAAAGAATCTATTTATATGCAAATAACCTCTCTCTAGAGGGCATAGCTTCTCAAGAGGAAAGAGGAGGGGCCCAGCTCTACTACCTGCCTTCCATTCAGAACCAGACTCCAGAGCCTGGGGGAGGAGAGCCTCAGGCCACACCCCCTTACACCAGCCTGTGACAGGCTGACAGGTACTACCTGCTGGGCAGAAAAGCACAGGGTGTGTCAATCCTCTAAGGAAAACCATCAGGGAAACTGGGTACTGAATATTTCCTCCTTCTGTGACCTGGGCTTGTTTTCATCTGGGAAAACCTGATTGGGGTGGCCTAGGAAGTCAGATGCCTGCGCAACAGAAAACTGCAACCTACACAAAGAAAAACGAAGTTATGGCCCAGTCAAAGGAACAAACTTACACTTCAACTGAGATACAGGAATTTAAACAACTAATGCTAAATCAATTCAAAAAGTTTCGAGAAGATATGGCAAGAGATAAAGACTATAAAGAAAACACTGGGCATACATAAGCCAGAAATAGAAAGTTCAAAAAAACTACTGGCAGAATCTATGGAGATGAAAGGCACAACACAAGAGAATGGAAACATACAACAGCAGTTCTCAAGAGGCAGAAGAAAACACTCAGGAACTGGAGAATAAAATACCTGAAAACCTACACCAAAGGAGCAGATGGGGAAAAGAATGGAAAACTATGAGCAATGTCTCTGGGAACTTAAGGATGAAATGAAATACAAGAATGTATGTATCATTGGTGTCCCAGAAGGAGAAGAGAAGGGAAAAGGGGCAGAAGCAATGATAGAGGAAATAATCAATGAAAATTTCCCATCTCTTTTCAAAGACATAAAATTACAGATCCAAGATGTGCAGCATACACCAAACAGAATAGATCTGAATAGGCCTATATCAAGACACTTAATAATCAGATTATCAAACGTCAATGACAAAGAGAAAATCCTGAAAGCAGCAAGAGAAAAGTGATCCATCACATACAAAGGAAGCTTGATAAGACTATGTATGGATCTCTCAGCAGAAACCATGGAGGCGAGAAGGAAGGGGGTGATATATTTAAGATACTGAAAGAGAAAAACCACCAGCCAAGAATCCTATATCCAGCAAAAATATCCTTCAAATATGAGGGAGAGCTCAAAATATTTTCTGACAGACAATGAGATACTTTGTGAACAAGACACCCACCCTACAGGAAATACTAAAGGGAGCACTACAAAGTGATAGGAGAAGACAGGAGTGACAGATTTGGAACACAGTTTTGGGAGATGGTAGCACAGCAATGTAAGTACACTGAACAAAGTAACTATGAATATGATTTAGAGAGGAAATGTTGGGAGCATATGAGACACCAGAAGAAAGGACGAAAGATAAAGACTGGGACTGTGTAGCTCAGTGAAATCTGGAGTGTTCAACAATTGTGATAAAATGTACAAATACGTTCTTTCATGAGGGAGAACAAGTGAATGTCAGCCTTGCAAGATGTTAAAAATGGGGAGGCATTGGGGAAGGAATGCAATCAACATAAACTATAGACTATAATTAACAGAATCATTGTATTATGCTCCATTTAATGTAACAAAGGTGATATACCAAGGTAAATGCAGATAAGAGGGGGGGATAGGGGAGGGGTGTGAGACACTTGACATTGGTGGTGTTGTCTAACTCTTTATTCTATTTTGATTTAAGGTTATCTTTCCTTTTGCTGCTTCCTAGCTGTCATGTTTTTTTCTTTTTCCTCTTTCTTTTTTCTTTTTCTTTTGTCTCTCTACCTTCTTTGACTCGTCCTCCTGCTTTGTGGAAGAAATGTAGATGCCCTTATATAGATAGTGGTGAAGGTGGTGAACACATAAATATGTGACTATATAGGGAACCATCGATTTTTACTTAGGATGGAATGTATGACATGTGAACAAAACCATCTTAAAAAGAAAAATGGGTTGATGATGAAAACTTGAGAGCAGTATACTGAGTGAAATAAGCCAGACAGATAAGGACAAATATTGCAGGGTCTCATTGATAAGAACTAATTATAATATGTAAACTCATAGACATGAAATATAAGTTACCAAGATACAGAACAAGGCTAAAGAATGGGGAGCAGTTGCTTAGTATGAGCAGAATGTTCAACTAGGATGAACTTAAACATTTGGAAATGAACAGAGGTGATGGTAGCACATTGTGAGAATAACTAACAGTGCTGAATGGTGTGTGAATGAGGTGGAAAGGGGAAGCTCAGAGTCATATATGTCACCAGAAGGAAAGTTGGAGGTCAAAAGATGGGAATGTATAAAACTGAATCCTATGGTGGGCAATGTCTGTGATTAACTGTATAAATATTAGAAATCTCTTCCATGAACCAGAACAAATGTATGACAATACAACTAGAAGTTAATAATAGAGGGACATATAGGGAAAAAATATATACCTGTTGCAAACTATATACTACAGTCAGTAGTATTTCAACATTCTTTCATAAACAGTAACAAATGTACTATACCAATACTACGAATCAACAATGGAGGGGGGGTGGTTAGGGATATGGGAGGATTTGAATTTCCTTTCCTTTTTTTTTCTCTTCTTTGTCTTTGTTTCTTGTCTGGAGTAATGAAAAGTTGCTAAAAATTGAACAAAAATTAATTGAGGTGATGGATGCACAGCTGTATGAGGGTACTGGCGGCAATTGATTGTACACTTCGGATCTTTGGATAATTGTATGGTATGTGAACAAACTCAGTAAAAGTTAAAATTAAAAAAAATGTTTTGTTCATGAACTGGAATAAATATTCAACACTAGTAAAAGAGTGAGTAATAATAATAATAATAATAATAATAATGATAGAGGGGTATATGGGATAAATGTACCTATTGGAAACTATGGACTAGAATTAATAGTAAGATTTTAATATTCTTTCATCAACAGTAACAAATGTGACACCCCAATACTATGGGTCAACAATAGGGGGGAATAAAGGGTATGGGAGGATTTGTGTTTTCTTTTTTATTATTTCTTTTCTGGATAATGAAAATGTTCTAAAACTGATCATGGGGATGTGTGCACAACTATGTTCTCATGCTGTAAGCCATTCATTGTATACTCTGGAAGGTTTATATGGTGTGTGAATATATCTCAATAAAATCGCAAAAAAATTAACTGGTAAAGTTGCTCTAAATAAAATTGAGGCTCTGTTGGTAAGGGAGAATGTCAGAAAGGATATTGATTAGGCAGCTAGCAGCATCTGCCACAGGGTGGACCAATTATTTCCCAACTCCGGTATTCTTTGGGCCAATGGAACTCATGTCTTTTTAATTATTTTTCCCCAAAACAAAATAAATAAGATAATTATTTAACCACTAGTTTTTAAATGAAGCTGAGGGATTCGGGATGCATTGATGGGCAAGTGCTGCAGTGACTGGAGATCAGAAAGCATTCCAGGGCCTGTCCTCCCTCAGGCTCTCACGTGGGGGCACCATCAGTAGCCATCAGGGTGGTTTAGGCCACATCCAAGTTTAGGTGTTTTTATTTGCAGTCATATATGGTTTTATTCATGCTCAGGCAGAACTGATGTTTAGGTAGGAGGCAGAAGGAGTGCTGGTTTTGGAAAATGAATTGAGACACATAAAAATCCCATTAAGATTGTCTTCACCAGGTCTTCAGGCTGCATTCATATTATCTATTTCTTATATAGCATGGAAAGTCTTCTCAGCCCTTCACGAGCCAATGCTAAAAGGGAAAAATAAAGCAATGATCGTTATATCCAATTTGCCTACTATTTATTGAAATAAGTACTAACCATTCTTATAGAATATAATCTGAAAAGGAATACTTCTAAATAGGAGTCAGGAGCATTCCCTTGCATTTCCTTGCTTTGAAACACAATAGGAAAATTGTAAAAATAAGCCATTTTATTTTGTATGCAAAATGCAAGAATCTGACATATCAGGTCATAAATGTATTTTTGGTATCTACTTGGAATGCTGTGATATGAAATTATATTTCTAACTACAGTTTACAGACATTTATTTCCAAAATTTTTGACAGTGGAAAATAACCAAAGATAAACCTTTTTAAAATGTAAAATAAATCCTCTTATTAAATGAAGAAATAAACAATATGACCTTATATAATACATAATCATTAAATACTCTAGTTGAATGAAACATGTTTGAGTATATACATGTGAGTATACATATTATATATATATGACATACCTAATTTGTGTTTTAGTTTATGTTGTTTCTTTGGCACAAACACATGAGGGTAAATAATGGCTCCATGGGTGATAGAAAGGTATTACTGATGGGATTGCAAAGATGTAATTAATGAAAAACTGCTGCCCATGGAGGAGATGTTTGGTTCAGGGGTGCTGGGTGCTTTCCCCGACTTTCTGCTGCTTGTCTCATCCACAAGACTGACTGTGCACGAGCCCACTTTTCATTGACAGAGGAAGAGGCATTTGCCAGGGTTAACCACTGTGCCCACTGGATCCAAGTTGGCTGCCTCCCTCCAGACCTTGATTTTCTGCTTGTCCCTCATGTTTCACAGTGATTTGTTTCTTCTTTGTTTCCAAAATGACCTTTCCTTAGGAAATCCTTTTCATGTTGTAAATTTTACGGGAGTTGGGAGCAAAATTAATTTGGTAGGCACAAGTCTTACTAGAATTTATTTCCAAGAAGCCAACATCTGGTAAAGATGGACCAGTCTAATGGAGCAGGGCTGAAATTTTCAGGGGTTAAACCAGGTAAAGAATAGCTAAGATAACTCTTCTTGATTTTTATCAGAGGGGTGATGGAAGTCAGGAATTTCAAGCTACTTTGATGTTTTCAGCCAAAGGACTAATTTAAAACAATAATGCTCTGTATAGATGCAGTAGAGACTTCATATAAGAAATGCCACATGATTCATAAATAGGTGCTTGTATTAATTTCCCATCCTAATTCACCATGGCCCCGCTCTCTGGATACCCCTGTCTGTGGCTGACCTGATTTCCCTTTTTAGTAGCAGGCACTAAGGCAGAGAGGAGTCATGTGGCTTCTGCAGAATCCCACAAAGTTGTAAAGAATAATTAATGAAGGGCCAACTCTCCAACCTGTTTTCAACTCACTTGACATAACTGTGTCTTCTGGATGCACAGCTGAGATATTCCAAACAACAGCAAATATGCATCCTGCACACCCCTCCTCTGAGCCAATGAACTGTGTAGGGCTGTTACAGGTAAGACTTCATAGGGAAGCCAGACTTTAACATATAAAACTGCATTATGCTCTTCTGATGTTTTTATAGCATTCCATTTCTGAACTGGATTTTAAATCTGTTGAGGGCTTAGACTGTATTGTGTTCTCCAAATTGACCCAAGATCTAAATCGGGTGCATGCATATTTATCTTATTTATACATATTTATCTTATTATTATACATATTTATATTAGGGGCATACAAAATTTTTTGTTGATGGGAATAGTAAAGGACTAAAATGATGGGTGTGAGTTTGAGCTAGGTCTTCTAATACCTGTGTATTAGAGTCATCTGGTAAGAATTCCAGAAGAACTCACAGTATTGGCAGAAAGCAGTAGGGAGTTGTGTGGCTGAGAACATTTTAGGTGAAGTCACAATAGAAGCAGAAACTTATGGATAGGGGGAAGATCAGGATGGAAGAAAAGAAGGGGGAAGTAGGGACGAATAGGATGAGAGATGGCAAATTTTATAGCACCGGTGCTAGGGGGGTCGAGACACCTCCATTGCAATGGCAGTATTTGGGACATTGTATGATATAATCCATGCAAAGCCCTAAGCACAGTGCCCTAATGTATAGTAAACACTCAGAAACGATATTTATTAAGGGTCTCCTATGGGGTGACACTTTGCTCAATGCTTTTTAAGAAACTCATTTCATATTCAGAACAGCTCCACAAGAGAGAGTCTATTCTTGTTGCCGTATTAGGAATGAAGCAACTGAGAACTGAGAAGGTAAATTACTTGCCCAAGGTCACCTAACCACTAGCCAGGAATCAATCATTTAACTGCTATATGATTCTACCACCTTGTTAGCCATTATTATTAGAAAACACTGTTGCTAATAGCTGTTGCTATTAGCTATTAGTGGTAGTAGTAAATAATAATACTCCAAATAATATAATCACTCTACACTACTACTCCATACCACCTCCAAATGCTACTGTCATTAATAGTGGGTATGTGTATGATTGCAGTTTTTAAGGACCTAGGATCTGAAAAGCAGGCTGCCTGATTTCAGATCTTTTTTCTTTTTCTTCCTCACTATGAATTTCAGCAAGATACTAAATCTTTCTCAACTGGTAATCTCATCTGGAAAATAAGGATTGTACTAGTATTGTGATCACTAGGGCAGATCACAGTCATTGTTTTATCCTCTCCCAAACACACAGCAGGTTTGCACTTCCCCATCCCCTCTGAAGGTAGGAGAGGTATCGAGACTTGCATTTAGCCAATGAAATGTGAGTGGAAGAGAACCGTCCAGGCAGACATTTTAAGGGCTAGCGAACAAGTTGCCACATCTGCTGTCCTTGCATTGGCACTCATGATGCAGGGCTGTCACCTGAGTCCCTGAGTGATTACACTGAGCACAGTCCTGACAATCCATGATGCAACAAGTAAATCTTAGTGTTTTTAAACACCTAAGATTTGGAATTATTTGTTCTTCCAGCATAACCTAGTCCATCCCAATCTTGCTATGGCATAACCCAGTCAATCAGTCAGATTGGTTAAATTATGCTGCAGTAACAAATAATCCCATAATGACATTATGTAGTTTATGCTATGTGTACCTTATGGGTTGACTGATGATGTAGTCCATGCCATCCTCATTTAGAGACCCAGGCTGAGAGAGTAGCTGCTCTCTTGAAATGTCCTTGTCACCATGGCAGGGGCGTTAGCTCCTAAAGATTTTACCTGCAAATAATACATGCCACTTTGCTAACATCTTGAAGTTGACACCTAACTACAACAGTACCGGGAATGACAATCTTACCTCTACCATAGAGAACTGGAAATACTTGGTTTGAACACCTCTAACGCATTACTTACAAATCATCCACCTTTTCTCCATCTCTACATCATCCAACACACACATTGTCTATAATCTTACCAATTTTAAATTCTGTGTGTAAATATGTAAATATGCTAGGTATGGAGAGTGATTTGTCAACGATTGACATCTTGGTTCCAGGGTTAAAAAAAGAATATCTAATCAAATCCATTCAGGTAGAATTTTCTTTGAGACCTAAGCAAACTTCTTAACCTTGTATGGAAATTGTTCCTCTGGTCTCTATCTCTGGAATACCTGGCTAACAGAGCCTTTTTGGAAAATAGTAAGCCTTGAGCCTCCTTTACTTTCGGTTATGGCATTCAAAGTGACATAAACACAATTTTTATTTCCCCAATTTTCACTTTCCTTCATTCTAGTGTATCCAAGAAATGCTCATTGTGGTTATGCAAAAGTAATGCAAATCATAATCACTGTGTTTATTACCTCCAAGGTATACTTCATTACCACAATGCAACAGAATTACTGGACAAATTTTTAAATTTGCAAGATTGGCTTAATTGTAAGGAAATTTGGCTTGATTTTAAAACTAAACTTTATTTCTACATGCTCAAATTTCCTAGTTGGTTATATATATATATATAATCACATGGCTACTAATCATCAGATTAGAAGAAAAATAGTTGGAACCTCGACACCATTGCCACAATTTTTCATTTTGATGATGAACCCATCAAGTGTCTGAATCAGTTCCCATATGTAATCACTCATCTGGAATTTTCAATAATGTGCCTGTGCCTACACACAGATCCCTAAGCCAGCTGAAGGCCAGCCAGGTTGGCTGCACAGAAAATTGAATTCTGCTCTCTAGAAAACACCAGGGACAACAGAATGTGAGGATCAATGCAAATGAATGGCATATTGCTTGCTACAGATTAAAACACACAAAAGATATGTAGTTTCTTGGGTTTGATTAGGGACTTAACAGGGTCGAGATTTTTTGTTCTGAAATTCGACTCCAATGCTCTTACTCTGAGATGTGATTGTGTTCAAGCAGCTCCTCCAGTCTGGCAATGAGAAAGGCATGTGCACGATGGAGGCTTATGGTTTGGGAGTTGACAAAGGGGGAGAGAATCTGTTTTACTAGTCTTTGTCAAGATCTCATAATGTTTCCCAAACATCATTACTGCAAAACCTGCACAATTCTCCCCCAAAAACTTGTGGCCAGAGTTCACAAATGGTCTAATGTGTTTTGTCACTGAATGTGTTTCACTCTTGACTTTGATGATGGAAAGCTTGGAATTGCCTTTATGGCATATTTTCAACATTTTTCAGACCTCAGAACATTTTTTTGTGTAGTCTTTGGTCTTAGATTTGCTTTCTCTAAACCTCATGCACTGTATTTTTAAAAATTATTTTAAGATTTTTTATGGAACAAAGTAGGGATTGAATGAACAAATAAATTAATTCCTTCTCATTCTTGTGACCAAATACCAATCTTTAAGATTACGAGTGAGGGGACAAAGATTTACCAGAGGCCAAAAGATCTCATAAGATGGAATAGCATAAACAATTAGCTATTGATGAGGTTGCTGAAATGGTTTCTAGTTGTATTGACTAGCAGTCAATCTTAGGTCTATTTTGAGCCAAAAGTATATTTGTTCCCAAAGGAACTGTAAGGAAGCATGGTCAACCCTAGAAAAAAAAGAGAAGGCCAACTGATCTCAATAAATAGAAAATAAAACAGTTTGGAATATAAACAGGAAAATTTCTTAATCATCAGTATTGAAAACGGAAGCCAAGTCTTCATTGTGATGAGCAATCGAGTGTATAACATTGATTATGAGTGTATTAATATTGATAACACAATATTAATGAATTCCTTGCATTTCTTAGGTATTCCATAACTTCTGGTGTTGTGGTGGAGTATAACTAACTCTACTTAGTGAATTAGCTAGAGTGGAAGTCAGAGGTGGTGTTTTGGGTGGTGGGGTGCATAAGTCACCATGTATTCTAGTTTGCTAATGCTGCCGGAATGCAAAACACCAGAGATGGATTGGCTTTTATAAAAGGGGGTTTATTTGGTTACACAGTTACAGTCTTAAGGCCATAAAGCATCCGAGGTAACACATCAGCAATCGGGTACCTTCACTGGAGGATGGCCAATGTTGCCTGGAAAACCTCTTGTTAGCTGGGAAGACACATGGCTGGCGTCTGCTCCAAAGTTCTGGTTTCAAATTGGCTTTCTCCCAGGACATTCCTCTCTAGGCCGCAGTTCCTCAAAAACGTCACTCTTGGTTGTACTTGGGATATTTGTCCTCTCTCAGCTTCTCTGGAGCAAGAGTCTACTTTCAACAGCCATCTTCAAACTGTCTCTCATCTGCAGCTCCTGTGCTTTCTTCAAAGTGTCCCTCTTGGCTGTAGCAAGCCCCTTCCTTCTGTCTGATCTTATACATAGTGTGCCAATAATTTAATTCAGACCCACTCAATGGGCAGGCCAACACCTCCATGGAAATTATCCATTCAGAGTCATCACCCACAGTTGGGTGGGGCACATCTCCATGGAAACACTCAAAGAATTTCAATCTAATTAACACTGATAGGTCTGCCCACACAAGATTACATCAAAGATTATGGCGTTTGGGGGACATAATACATTCAAACTGGCACACCATGTATAGACTACATAGCAGTGAGGCAATAAATAGGTTGTTGCAGCTCATGTGGTGTGGAGTCAAATCCTGGGTATGGTGTCCCATCTGCCTGTAAGTCTACAGGTGGTGGATGGTGACTCCATAGGGAAATCCATGGTGCACTTTGGGCAGTGATCTTTGGAAATAGGCAATGAGGCAGAGGCTGTGATTGGGGACCAGTAGCTGGGTGGTTTAAAGAGTAGAAAATACCTTTAATGAACCAAGTGGCCATGTGTACAGACCAAGCTGGAGTTGTGATTATGGGACATAGGCAGTGCTGGTATTGTCTGCTGTGATGACATGCCATGCATGCTCAGAGGTCAAGAGATGGCATAGCAGCTTGTTGTATAAGCACTTTTTAAATAACGTTACGTATATTAATTCACTTAATTTTTATAGCTCTGGGATGTATACCATTAGTACACCCATTAGTGTAGCCATTTCACAGAAGAAGAAATTGAGACATAAAACCCTTAAATTACTTTCCCACAGCCACTCAACTTCTGAGTCCTGTAGCTGGGATTTAAACTCCGGCAGTCTGTCTTCAGACTTCACCAACATACCACATCAGCTCTGCCTTCCTGAATGCCTGCTAGCATTGTGCTGTCAGGATACACTCACAATCGCCAGCATTTTTTATCAAAGAGAGCCAGCCCGCTGGACCAGAGCAGCTGGATCAGGAAGATTTTTCAACAGCAGCCCCAGGCTGTGCTCAAATCAAGTCTTCTTGTCCCTCTCTACCATCATCTAACCCTTAGGCCCTATTTTTAAGCCTGGCTCTCAAACACAGAGCAAATACTCTTTTCTGAAAATAAATTCATTACTGGAGACTCATTGCCTTCACCTTCCAACTAACTGGTTTATGAGCAACACACTAATATTTGCACTCCTCTACTTGCACATCTCAGGGAGCAGAGATTAGGTCTTGATCTTTGCTCATGGAAGGCCCTCACCCCTTGTTTATGTTGATCCACTTCTGCAGTGACTATCTTGATGAGAGGTGTGGCATCTTTTGCAAAGCCTCTAAACAAAACAAAACAGAACAAAACAAAACATTAAGCCCCCTTTCTTCATTATCTCTGGAAAACAAGTCCCTATTGGCCCTACAAATGTGAAATGCAGAGAAGAGCTCAAATGATCCTTTGCAAGACAGAGTCAGTCCTGCCACTCTCGGTTGAAGCAAAACTCAACAGAAAGCTGTACCCACTTCATAGTTAAGCTTTTAGAAATTGAGACTCATTAGAGCGCCTAAGTACTGACACCACCAACAATTATCACATGACTCTCAGAAGTTTGCTTTTGTTACTAGGATATGAGGACCAGAAAGCTGTGTCCTTGGCAGGAGGATGTCCTTGTGTAATGACTCACCATCCAGACCACTAGTGGTGACACTCTCTCTGCCTCTATTGCAACATGATCCAACTCCAATTGACAAGATCTCAGATGACAGTCTACAATCAGTAAGGAAGGTTGTGTTTCAGCTTTGCGCTTTGAAAAGTGTAGAGGCTAGGGAGTATTAATTTTATCCAAAAGTAAAGAATCAAGGTGCCAGTGTGGGGAGAAAGTAAAAAAAAAAAAGGGGGAGTGAAACGGCACAGCCCATAATTGTTCTCTAGATATTCTCTCTCTCTCTTTCTTATTAATGACTCTAGATCTGCTTTTTCCATATTTACTTTAAATTGTCTTTATCTTCCCCAGGATTCAGGAGAACAATTAACACCTATAATGAAAGTGTAAGGGATGTCAGTTACCTAGGAGTTCTAATAGCAATTGAAATGTTATCTGGAAAAATTTAGGGTCCAGCTGAAATAAAAATACAGAGAAAAGCAGTATCATTTAAAAATCTGCAGTGACATTTTAATGCTGGAAACAAAACTCTTCCCAGATCTCATGGGCAATGCTTGGTGAGTGGAGAGACCTTTTAAAAGCATGTCACCTAGGTCATAGAGGTCCCACCTCTTAGAGCAGACCAGGTGATTTTCCAGAGGCTTTAGCCACAGAGCTGGGCTCCCAGAAAAAGGGGATTTACATATAGCCCATGCCTGGAGACCTGTAACAGCCAGGAAAATAGGGCTATTAAGTAAGTAAGTGAATGAGGACTTTATTATGGGAATTAGACCATATGCAAATGTCGTAGGAAGTGGGGAAATGAAGACCTGGAAGGGGGAATTGGAGAATTAAGAGAATCAGTAGCCAACTAGTCTAACTGCAGCACTGGTGTGGGTGATGAGTCAGAACTTGAAGGAAAATTCTGTAGCCATCAAAGGATACCAGGCCTTCAAAGTGGGATTGTAAAAGAAGGAGCCCATAGAGGAGTCTATGGGAAGCAGTTGCCTCTGTGTAGATCTTGCTCTGTGCGTTGGCAGACAAGCATCTGGTGGGGGCTTGGGCTGTTGTTGGTCTGCGGGGCAAGCAGCGAGGAAAGTGAGCTGGACAAGGAGCACAGAAGATGACAAGCTGGGGCCTGCCAGATGACTGCCCTATCATTGCATCTCACCATGATGATATTTGGAAAACAACGGCTTCTGTCTCACTCCCACCTTCCACATGTCATGCAAGTTCTTCATTTGGTCACCTCTAAGTGGGCTCAAACAGAGAAGGGATTCTGGGAAACAGAGTTCCCAACTTAGCCAAGTTGACATTACACTATCCAGCACTCTGATTATGCAATAGCTCATTTACCTCAAGGTATCTGGCCAGTCATCAATTCAATAAACACTCACTGAATATTCATCATATAACAGTCATTATTCTAAGCTTTAATGTACAGTGAAAAGGCATGTTTTTGACTCTTAAGTAGCTCACACTGAGTTAGCAGAGAGAGACATATGAATGAAAATACAAATTTAATGAATTCAATGTGATAAATGAAATATTTCAAATATGCACAAAATTATTTAGGAATACCAAGGAAGGGATCTATCTAAGGGAGTCAGAAAGCTCTCACTGGGTAAAAAATGGTGGATAACAATCCAGAAATTCAGTGCCCAGTTATTTACTCAAGAAAAAATAAAATACGTCCACACAAAGACTTGTATATAACAGAATTATTCATGATATCCTCAAAATGGACAAAATCCAAATGTCCATCAACTGGTAAACTCAACCTAGTGTTGAATACTACTCAGCAATAAAAAATAACAAACTACAATAAAAAGACAAAAACCCAATTGACTTGAATAGACATTTCTCCAAAGAAGATATGCAAACGGCCAACAAGCACATGAGAAAGTGCTCAAAATCATTTTCTATTAGGGAAATGCAAATCAGAACCACAATGAGATATCACCTTATACCCATTAAAATGGCTATTATTTTTTAAAATGGAAAATAATAAGGGCTGGCAAGGGTGCAGAGAAATAGGAACACTTGTACATTGTGGATGGGAATGTAAAATTGTGCAGTGCTATGAAAAAGTTTGGCAGTTCCTCAAAAAGTTAAACACAGAACTATCACATGACCTGGAAATTCCACTTCTACATATACACCCCAAAAATTGAAAGCATGGACTCAGACAGACATGTACCCCAATGTTCATGGCAGCATTATTTACAATTGCCAAAAGTTGGAAGCAGCCCAAATGTCCATCAGCAGATGAGTAGATAAACAAAATGTGGTATACACATTCAGTGGAATATTAGCCTTAAAAAGGAATGGAGTTCTGATATATGCCATGATGTGGTTGAACCTTGAAGATACCATGTTGCATGAAATAAGTCAGACACAAAGGGACAGATATTATATGTCTCCACTTATATGAAAAGACTGGAATATGCAAATGTATAGAAACAGAAAGTGGAGTATAGATTACTAGCGATGGGGGCAAGAGGTTATTGGGAAGTTAATGCACAATAGGAGTAGGTCTTCTGTATGGGGAGATGGGAAATTTCTGGTAAAAGATGGAGGTGAGAGTAATGCAACAATGTGAATGTGATTAATCTCACTAAATGATATGCTTGGGAATGGTTGAGAGGGGAAAATTTATGTTGTTTATATGTTTCCACAATTTGAAAAAAAACGAGCAACTAAAAAGACAAAGACAGTATAGTTCAATACCTGATCCTAGAAAGGATCTAACAGTGAGAAAAAGGATCCAGAAAGACATTATTGGGGAATACGAAGAAATTGGAATATAGACTGTATGCTTTATTTCAATGTTAAATTCTTGAACTTGATAAATGTACATAAGATAACATAAGTATGTTTATTTATTCTTAGGAAATGTACATGGAAATATTATGTGTTCAAGGAGCATGATGTAAACAACCTACTCTCAAATGTTTAGAAGATAGATAGATAGATAGATAGATAGATAGATAGATAGATGGAATGATACAGGTGGCAAAATACAAAATTGGTAGATCTGTGTATCTAGGTGGGGGATATGTTTGAGTTCTCTGTTAAGGGTTTGGTATTGTTTGGTAACTGTCGTGCGAGTTTGAAATTATTTCAAAATAAAAAAAGTTTTTAAAAAGAACAAACTGCTTATACATGCAACAAAATGGATGAGACTTAAACATTATACCAAGTGGAAAAAAAAAATCCAGAAATAGTAAAAGAAGGTATGTTGTTTAACTGAAGCTGGGGTAAGAGAATGGATTGATTGAAAACAGAAATGAAAGGACCTTCAGGGGGAACAGAAGTATTCTAAAAGTAGATTGTGTTGGTTGTTGGTACACCTGTATAAGTGGATCAGAAATCACTGAACTTATAATGGGATGAATTGCATGCTGTGTAAGTCAAGCCTCAGTAAAGATATTAAAAATGTTGGGTAGGCTATAGCAGTTACCCTAAGGTGATAAATACGTTCCAAACACACTTATGTGTTTGAATTCCTCAAAAGTCTGGTTATGTTAGTTAGGGATTCACTATGTTAGTTAGGGTAATATTAGTAGCTGTAACAGATAAACTCCAATACATCAGTGATTTTAAAACAACAGACATTTATTTCTTATTGCTGTAAGTTCATAAAGTGTGCTTTGCATTGGCAGGCAGCTCTCCTTCAGATGATTTTTTAGGGACCCAGGCCCCTTGCCTCTCGAGACTCTTCTGTCTCCAACTTGGATGTTTATCAGCTTCAAGCCCAGGGAAAATAAAGAAAGCATGGGGGGGCACACCAGGCCTGGTAGTGACATGCTTCACATCCACTCACATTTCACTGGCCAAAACGTAGTCACATGGCCACACCTACATGCAAGGAATGCTGGGAAAGCAGTCTAGCTGTGTGCCCAGGACAAAGAGGAAACAGGTTTGATGAACAGGTAACTGGGTTCAACCACACCACCTGCATTTCTTGCTTATTTGATGTTTGCAAGAGAGAGAGCGAGAGAGAAGCCAGGCAGACTCTAGGATGCTATCTCTAGTGATTGACTGAGTCTAAGGAGAGGGGCCCCCCTGATGGTTGCCAATGAGCATGGCATTGCAGATCAAAACATCATTTTGCACAGCCCTTATCTTTGTCTGGGACAGTCAGCAGAGCTCACAGAGCAAGATTGCACTGATATCTGAACTGTTCTGTGGTTATAAATTAGACTGCGGCAGAAACCACCAGCATCATCTCTCTGACACTGCTTTTTTCTTTGTGGACTTAGGAGTTAGCGTGCTAGGCCTGCTATTCTTTAGCAACTGGAAAGGAGTGAGTTTAGCCTTCGAAGGTGCCTGTTTCAGTGATGGTGCAGGCTTAATGATGGCAGAATTTGGCTCATTACCTGTAATGACTTTTGTGACTAAGCAATCTGAGCAAAGTCCCCATTTGAGCAAAGGGATGGCTGCTATTTAGAGAGCAGATCAATGCAACCGTATATGATATCAATATTCCAGCTAATTAGAGTTTTCCACTCGGGAACTGCTGGAGGAAGTTATAAAATAACGGTGTCTCCTTTGTTGAATGCTAACCTATTTCATGCCCGGGTCTAATTCCCTGTCTCATAAAGAAATTTTCTAAGAGGGTGTATTAAGCTTTCAGCATCCTCATAAAACAGTCCTGGTGTGGTGGGAAGATGATATTGATGGATTGCCCATTATCAGCTGTGTGTGGGATTGTGAAAAAGAGCTAGATGCTTGTTGCATCGTCACGATGAATGAGCAGAGGAGCTTAATTACACTGAAGCACTATTATCCCAGCAGCACTTTGGTTATCACTATAAACACTTGAAATCTTTAGGATGAACTGCTCTGACTTGATAGTGGTAATTGACTGGAAAAGAGTATTTTTTTTTAAACTTGTCTGAAGATCTCAATTGTTCTTGCTTTAAACTTTGCAATGCCTTTCCTCTGAACTTGAAATAGAATCCAGCCTGAGACCTGCATGGCCTGGCCCTGGCTACCTCGCCTCCCCCAATCCCATCCACCTCCCTCATATCCCAGCTTCCTGGTCTTTTCTCTGTTTCCCAAACAAACCATGGATACTCTGCCCTGGAGTTTTTTAACATTCCATTCCCTCAACCTGGAGCCTATTCCTCCACAAGGCTGGCTATTTTTTACCTTTTAGTTTTCAGCTGAAATGTCACCTCCTCCAGGAAGCCTTCCAAGATACTCAATGTAACATCATCCACCCTCTTGGTTACAGAACCCTGTTTTATTTCCTTCTTGATACCTTATCATCACTTCCTGCTTATTGTTTTTCTCTCCCAACAGCATGTTAACCTCATGAGGGCAGGGATCTTTTCTGCCTTGTTCATCATTGTTTCCAGTGCCCAGAACAATGCTTATACAAGGAAGCAACTCAATGCATATTTATTACTTTTGGGGTCTTTCTCTGTAACTTCTGAGGCTTCGCTTTTGCAACTGGCATTGCCTGCCCATTCTCACACTTTCTTCTTTACCCCTCTTTCCCAAAAAGGGACCTCTCCTTGCCTTAGGGCCTCATCTCAACATTGGACTGGTCATGAATCTTAAATGGGTCTTTATTCTTTGGGCTCCCACAACCATCATGCCAAGAGTTCCTATTTACTCTACAGCTCTTTGCTGCTAAATTCTTAGTTTTTCATTATGCATAAGATCCTTTTACTTATGCATAATGAGGGGGGGAGTTGGTGGACACACCCAGCTTTGGATCTTTTCTGTAATGTTGTGACCACACCACTGCATCTGGTTTTTCCTGTACAACAATCCCTTCACTCCATCTCTTGCTTCCATCTCTTGCTTTCACTGAGAATCCCAAGATTATGGGTCACCCCAAGGGCCTTATAGTAGATCCTAGGGCTGCTGTAACAAACTACCGCAAACTGGGTGGCTTCAAACAATATAAATTTATTCTTTCTCAGTTCTGGAGGCTAGAAGCCCAAAATCAAGACACAAACAGGCTCAGACTCCCTCTAAGGCTCTAGGGAAGAATCCTTCCTTGCCTAAGAGCCTGGTGCTTGCCGACAATCTTTGGTGTTCCTTGGTTTGCAAGTGCAACACTCTGATCTCTGCTTCCATTGTTACAGAGACCTTCTTCCAGTTTGTCTGTATCTCCTCTGTGTCTCTGTAGCAGAAGTTTCCTCTTATAAAAACATCAATCATTGGATTTAGGGCCCACACTCATCCATGTGACCTCATCTTAACTTGATTGTATTTGCAAAGACACTATTTCCAAATAAGATGACATTCACAAGTTTCTGTTGGACATGAGTTGGGGGTTGGGCAGTGTAAGAAAGGGTTAAGTTTAGCTTTCACATAAAGGCAACATGGAGTAGGGAAAATGGAAACTAGACAAGACTGGCTCAAATGGGGTCCGCAGTTAAAGGGAAGGAAAGGGCCCCTGACGTAATACTAGAGTTGGAGCCAGCTCCTTATAATCAAAGGCAGGAACTCTTGGCAGGAAGTTTAAACTGGGTGA
The DNA here is from genome assembly GCF_015220235.1 of Choloepus didactylus. Classification (NCBI taxonomy): domain Eukaryota; kingdom Metazoa; phylum Chordata; class Mammalia; order Pilosa; family Megalonychidae; genus Choloepus; species Choloepus didactylus. Next base: position 22,681,989 of record NC_051325.1, on the reverse strand, counting down.
GCTCTCTCGGATAGGCTGTACAATTTAAAATTCCAAAGGCGGACTAGTTAGCTCTCTTGGATAGGCTATACGCTCTGGAGTATCCAGCCATTGGAGAAACAGGGGAGGGACCTGCGTATTAGGCTTGGGCATAAATATTGCTGTGTTCTATTGTTCCCCACGCCTGCCATGTTTTTGGTGATGCACCCGTTCTTGCAAGATCGTGAATAAATTCTTTTCTCCTCCACAATCGTGAGCATTTATACAGAGTTCTTTCCAACAGGCAGGGGGCGTTAGAGGGACTTTTCAACCCGATGCAGGCCTAACATGCCCCAACATTTTTTTTCTCCGCTCCTTTCCTACCTCCAAGCATAGTGCTACTCCTTAAGAGGCAGACATGGAAGTTGGACCACTTTCCCACTAAATTCCTTTTCATTCCTCATATTGCTTGAATCTCCATCAGATGTTAGCACAGCAAGAGGTCTTCCTTGCTCTCACCAAAGACTTCCCTACTCAGAGATCTGCCCTTTCACAGCTGAGGTGAAGCAGAACTGAGTAAAAGAAACTCTCCAACTGTTAGTAGGTCAAAGCTTTAAAAAGGGAAAAAGAAGGAAAGGAAAACTGTACGAGGAAGGCTTTGCATTTCCCACAGCACTCCTTACCTCCCAAGTTATTGGCCCGGCCAGATTAAGTACGCATGGCTTAGTCATAATTATCTTGATAAAAACAGTACATATGCTTGCTCTTTTCCTCTCTAGAGTGTGAGGGCCTGGAGGGCAGGAACAAAGTCTGACGCAGTTTATTCATGGGACCAAGTCAGGGCTTGGTTCACCCCAGCACTTAAATGCTATTGATAAATAATGCATACAATGGATCTCTGGTTTGGAATTGAATTAAACCTTGAGTTCAAATGCATACTCCCCCTGGTTACATCTGCTTCATATCCTGCAAAACACATCAGTGAAGTTGGTTATAACTGACTAGAGGAGTCAGAAGCAAGCCCCAGAGAAATAAAGTTTGTGCATTCTGTGCTATTGAGAATCTTTGCCCTAGAAACATAAATTTCCAGCTGATACGAGGTTTTTGTGACAGGCACAGCATTTGCCTTCTTTGGAAATTCAAAGACACTCTTATAGAAGAGGTTTATAGTTGCATTCTAGGCACCACGTGTGCAATTTTTATAGCTTGCAGTTCAAATATGTATTATTCATGCCCCTCCTGTATAGGAATATAGGACGATTTGGAAGATGCACTGTGAATAAGATGTTCCTGCCCTCAATGAGCTTATAGTCTATTAAGGGTAATGAAAAGTGTTAGGCAAAACTCCCACCCCAATATACACACAGCCCACCCTTAGCAAATATTCCAGGAAGCTCTCCCCACCCACAACAGACATGACTATTTATATCAAACCCACTCTTAGCTAACTAACCTAGCAGTCTGACCAAGAACAAAAACAAAAATTTTCCATAACCTCCCTCACATCAACTCTTCATTTTACCCTGAGCAAACCAATCCCCTGACATCAACTCCTTACTTCTCTATCTTACCCCAACCCCCCTCCCCAAAGCTATAAAACTGTACCCTCACTTTGTTCGGGGCTGTTGCCATTCTTTGGCTTCAGCCAGCCTGCACATAAATAAAACTTTCTCTAATTGAGCTTTGGTCTCTTCTCTTCCTGGTCAAAAAATCTAACAGGAAGTATACACATGACAGTAATGAAAGGCAGGCTATCATGCTGAAAGAAAGGAAGGTGTTCTAGTTTTCTAATGCTGCCGGAATGCAAAACACCAGAAATGGATTGGCTTTTATAAAGGGGGTTTATTTGGTTACACAGTTACAGTCTTAAGGCCATAAAATGTCCAAGGTAATGCATCGACAATCGGGTACCTTCACTGGAGGATGGCCAATGGCATCCAGAAAACCTCTGTTAGCTGGGAAGGCATGCGGCTGGTGTCTGCTCCAATTCTGGTTTCAAAATGGCTTTCTCCCAGGATGTTCCTCTCTAGGCTGCAGCTCCTCTTCAAAATGTCACTCTCTGTTGCCTTTGGGGTGTTTGTCCTCTCTTAGCTTCTCTGGAGCAAGAGTCTGCTTTCGACGGCCATCTTCAAACTGTCTCTCATCTGCAGCTCCTCTCTCAGCTCCTGGTAGTTCTTCAGCATGTCCCTCTTGGCTGTAGCAAGCTTGCTCCTTCTGTCTGAGCTTATATGGTGCTCTAGTAAACTAATCAAGGCCCATGCTGAATGGGTGGGGCCACATCTCCACAGAAACTATCCAATCAGAGTTATCACCCACAGTTGGGTGGGGAGCATTTCCATGGAAACAACCTAATCCAAACTTTCCAACTTAATCCCCACTAATGTGTCTGCCCCCAAAGATTCATCAAAGAACATGGATTTTTCTGGGGGACATAATGTATACAAAGTGGTACAGAAGGTATCAGATATTGAACAGCCTGGTCCTACAGAAGTAGGGCATTGAAATCCATTTGGGATAAAAATGGAAAGGGTTTTATGAAGGACATAGCATTTGTCACAAACCTCACAGAGCAGGGGGAAAGTGATGAGTAATATCAGAGAGGGCCTTTGAAATAGAGAGAACACAGACACAGAAAATAAAAGTGTATGGGTTTGGGTGGGAGAGAAAGGCAACTAATAAGCAGTCCATAGACCAGCAGTGTTAGCATCATCTGGGAGTTGTTAGAAGCACATATTTTGGGCCCACCCTTAACTTTGTGAATCACAGTCTCTGCAAGTGCAGCCATAAATCTGTGTTTTAATAAGCATTACAGGTAATTCTGATGCATGCTAAACTTCAAGAAGCCCCAGGCTAGTAAAGGTAGAGACTCCACCAGAGTAAAGCCTGCAGGGACAGATAGAAGGCTGTCTTACATTTGTCCCTCATATTTACTCAGTGAATGTGCCTCATCAATCTCCTTTCTTTCTTGTACCTGTGACCACTTCTTCCTCCATTAGTTGCTTCACAGTAGTGTATAAATTGTCTAAAACTGCTCCATTCTGAAAACACTCTCTTGGTCCCATATTTCCTTCTAGTTACTATTCAAACTCTTTTCCCTTGATCATTTCACTCAAGCCTCTGAGACTGGGATTCTTTCCTGCCTTTCTTCTGATAGCCCTGTGGCTAATGTCACTGAACATCTGCTGATACAAAGAGTGTTTTCAACACTTGTCTTACAAGACCTACTCTTTGCTTCTTATGACACCATCATGTTCCCTCTCAAAATTTAATGCCTCTTTGGTTTTGCAACACACACACTCCTGGTGGTCCTGGGCATCCTGACTGATTTTTTTTCACATATATTGAGATATATTCACATACAATGTAGTTATAGAAAACACAGCATACATTCAATTGTTTACAGTACCGTTATATAGTTGTACATTCATCACCAAAACTAATTTTTGACATTTTCATTACCACACACACAAAAATAATAAGAATAAAAATTAAAGTGAAAAAGAACAATTAAATAAAAAAGAACACTGTGTGCCTTTTTCTTCTTTTTTTTTCCTTCCCCCTTTTTTCTACTCATCCATCCATACACTGGACAAAGGGGAGTGTGGTCCATATGGCTTTCCCAATCACATTGTCACCCCTCATAAGCTACATTTTTATACAATCATCTTCAAGATTCATGGGTTCTGGGTTGTAGTTTAATAGTTTCAGGTAGTTACTGCTAGCTATTCCAATCCATTAGAACCTAAAAAGGGTTGTCTATATTGTGTGTAAGAGTGCCAACCAGAGTGAACTCTCGGCTCCTTTTGGAATCTCTCTGCCACTGAAGCTTATTTCATTTCCTTTCACATCCCACTTTTGGTCAAGAAGATGTTCTCCATCCCATGATGGCAGGTCTAGATTCCTCCCTGGAAGTCATATTCCACATTGCCAGGGGGATTCACTCCCCTGGGTGTCAGATCCCATATAGAGGGGAGGGCAGTGATTTCACCTGCCAAGTTGGCTTAGCTAGAGAGAGAGGGCCACATCTGAGCAACAAAGAGGCATTTGGGAGGAGAAGCTTAGGCTCATTATAGGGAGGCCTAGCAGCAACAGTCTTCCCAAGGACAAATCCTGTGGTAGAGGGCTCAGCCCATCAAACCACCAGTCCCCCATGTCTGTGAGCACATCAGCAACCATCGACGTGGGGGAGCACAACACCCCTGCATTCTCCACCAGCTCCTCAAGGCAGCTCTGCATATTTTTTTCACTGCTTTTTTTTTTTACAATTAACTCTTTTTTTTTTTTAAATCAACTATAGCAAAAAAAAAAAAAAAATTAAAAAAACATACAATAAAAAACATTTCAAATAAACCTTAACAAGGGAGTCCAACATGTTCCTACTCCACCCCAGGAAAATAACCCAAAATAACAACATTTCTGTGAACTTGTTCCCACCACACCCACCAGAAATTAACAAACCATAGTCATTCCTGGGCATTCCCAGAACGTTAAATTTACCCACGACAGCTAATCTGTTCTTATTGGGTTATCATTACCCCTTCACCAATTGCTCTCTATCGCTAGTTCCCCTACATTCTACATTATAAACCATTTATTTTAGGAGTGTGTTAATTAACCTCAAGGTGTTTGTGAATTTTCTAAGCCTCTGATTGTCATTGACTTCTAATTATATTCCATTGTGGTCAGAGAATGTGCTTTGAATAATTTCAATTTTCTTAAAAGTTATTTAGGCTTGTTTTATGTCCCAGCATATGGTCTATTCTGGCAAAAGTTCCATGATCACTAGGGAAGAATGTTTTTCCTGGTGATTTGGGATGTAATGTTCTATATATGTCTGTTAAATCAAATTTATTTATCCGATTGTTGAGGTTTTCAGTTTCCTTGTTGGTCTTCTGTCTGGTTGATCTGTCTATAGGAGAGAGTGATGTGTTGAAGTCTCCCACAATTATTGTGGAAACATCCATTGCTTCCTTTAGTTTTGCCAGTGTTTGTTTCATGCATTTTGTGGCACCATGATTGGGTGCATAAACATTTATGATTGCTATTTCTTCTTGTTGAATTGCCCCTTTTATTAGTATGTAGTGGCCTTCTTTGTCTCTCACAACATCCTTGCATTTAAAGCCTATTTTATCTGAGATTAACATTGCTACTCCTGCTTTCTTTTGGCTGTAGCTTGCATGAAATATGTTTTCCCATCCTTTCACTTTCAATTTCTTTGTGTCCCTGTGTCTAAGATGAGTCTCTTGTATGCAACATATTGATGGTTTTTTTTTTTTAATCCATTCTGCGAATCTACATCTTTTAATTGGGGAGTTTAATCCATTTACATTCAACGTTATTACTGTGAAGGCATTTCTTGAATCAGCCATCCCATCCTTTGGTTTATTGTCAGATACATTTTTTCTCTCCCTCTCTTAATGTCCTTTATTGAACCAATGTTGAATCTCTTTAGTACTGAACCTTTCTCCATCTCTCTCTCTCCTTTCCTTGTTTCTCTGTCGGTAGGGCTCCCTTTATTATATGAAGTAGGGCAGGTCTTTTATTAGCAAAATATCTCAGCATTTGTTTGTCTGTGAAAAATTTAAGCTCTCCCTCAAATTTGAAGGAGAGCTTTGCTGGATAAAGTATTCTTGGTTGGAAATTTTTCTCTCTCAGAATTTTAAATATGTCATGCCCCTGCCTTCTCGCCTCCATGGTGGCCACTGAGTAGTCACTACTTAGTCTTATGTTGTTTCCTTTGTATGTGGTGAATTGCTTTTTTCTTGCTGCTTTCAGAACTTGCTCCTTCTCTTCAGTATTTGACAGTCTGATCAGAATATGTCTTTATTTAGATTTATTCTACTTGGAGTTTGCTGGGCATTTATGCTTTGTGTATTTATATTGTGTAGAAGGTTTGGGAAGTTTTCCCCCAAAATTTCTTTGAATACTCTTTCTAGATCTTTACCCTTCTCTTCCTCTTCTGGGACACAAATGAGTCTTATATTTGGATGTTTTATTTTATCTACCATATCCCTGAGGTCCATTTTGATTTTTTTCAATTTTTTCCCCATTCTTTCTTTTGTTCTTTCATTTTCCATTCTGTCGTCCTTGAGGTCACTGATTCATTGTTCAGCTTCCTCTAGTCTTGTACTATGAGTATCCAGAATCTTTTTAATTTGGTCAACAGTTTCTTTTATTTCCATAAGATCATCTTTTTTTAATTTACTCTTGAAATTTCTTCTTTATGCTCTTCTAGGGTCTTCTTCATGTCCTTTATATCCTGTGTCATGGTCTCATCATTCCTCTTTAGTTCTTTGATTAATTGCTCCAGGTACTGTGTCTCCTCTGATCTTTTGATTTGGGTGCTTGGGTTTGGGTAATCCATATCATCTGTTTTTTTCATATGCTTTAAAATTTTCTGTTGTTTTTGGCCTCGTGGCATTTGCTTTATTTGACCCAAGTTTGGGTGTGTTGTTGGCACTGTCTGCCTTGAATGTGGGGCATGTGTCTGAGCAGTTAGGGAGGGAGGGCAGCTTTAATAATCAAACCTCCCAGGTGTTCCTGGAGATTTAAGGCTGTTGCAAGAGTCTAAACCTTCATTTCAGTCTCACCACAGACTGTCTCTGCCACTGACCCACAGTCCTTGGTATTGGCGTATGGTCCCTGGGATTTCTGAGTGGGTCCCTCTTCCAAGCCGTGCCTTCACAGGGCCTCTGCTGAGGGAAGGTTGTGCTACATCACAAGTGTGCGCCGTCCCTCAAGGGACATTCTGGGCCACCAGGCCATGCAGGTACATTCCCAACCTGCTGTAAGGATGGCTGTATGGGGCACATTAATTTCCCCCTTTGCATAGCTCTGCCTTCCCAGCTCCGGGTCAATTTTGGGTGCACGAAAGGCTATTGTCCACGCCTGATATTGTGGTGTGTGCATGTGTTGCTGGAAACACTTCCCATAGCACTGGGTTTTTTGGCACAGCTCTGGGCTGTGGCTCCAGCGCCAGGCAGGAGCATTCCTGGCCTCCTGGGAAGACGGCTGCAAGGGGCATGGTTATTTTCCCCTTTTGGCTCACTTCTGCCTGCCTCGCTCTGAGACAATTAGCAGCAGGTGCGCGAAAGGCTATCTTCCATGTCAGATGTTGAGGTGTTCACACAGCCCATTCCTGCTAGGCTTCTCTGTGTGGTTCTCACTGCCATATCTGCAGCTGCTTTTGGGTTTTTTTAAAAAAGAACTCGTCCACCTCCAAACGCCAACCCATGGTTTCTCCACACCACAGCGTGGCTGCTGGACGTTCAGCCGGCTTACTCACTTGTTTCAGAACGCAGGCTCCTGGTTTCACCAAGTTCATGGTCCCTGTGGTTTTATCAGACCTTGTCCAGCTGGTGCATTGCTGGAACTGGTGTTCTGGGTCACTTTCTGGCTTTTATCCGGTATTTTTCACAGAGGTGTTTTTTTTGCCCTGTCTCTCCTAGCTGCCATCTTAGGTTATCCTCCTGACTGATATTTTACTTTCTATTTTAGGAACTCCCCTCCTTCTCATCATGCTTTATTATTTCCCACTCTTATAACCACTTCTCCCCAGGTGATTTTATTCATTCTCATAAGTTAAAATATTCCATTTATGTTGCTGACCCACAAAACTGTCTGTCTATCCTCAGCTTCTTTTCTAGACTTCAGACTTAAATATCCAGCATGTTGCTAAATATGCCTGCCTGATGCACCAAGAAGACTTTCAAAATCAACATGCTTAAAACTGAACTCTTCATTATTCCCATCCAGTTGGTCCTGTGGTGGTTGAAGCTGGATGTACCCCAGAAAAACATGTTCTGAAATGTAATACATTCCTGTGGGGGTGAACCCATTGCAAGTAGGACTTTCTGATGAGGTTACTTCAGTTAAGGTGTGGCCCTCTTCAATCAAGATGGGTCGTAATCCTACTTCTGGCATCCTTTATAAACAGAATGAAATTCAGTCAGAGGGAGAAAAAATCACCACAGGAGCAGCCAGAAGCTGAGCACCAGTGGAACTCAGAAGAGAAGAGAGACCAGGAAATGCCGCCATGTGCCATGTGATAAACTGAGGCCAAAAATCACTGGCAGCCAGCTTCAGAACACCGCAGTCTTTAGGGAGAAAGTATTGCCTTGATGATTCCTTGATTTGGACTTTCTTTTAGCCTTAAAACTGTAAACAAATAAATTCCCATTGTTTAAGCTGAACCATTACACTGGTATTTGCTTGAGCAGCCCTGGAAACTAAAACAAGTCCCTACTCTTACAGTCCCTATTTTTAATCCTTAGAACCACTCATGTGCAAGATAAAGCTTTCCTCAGCAAACATCAAGGGTATCACCAAACCCTGAACCTCATCTCTTTAACTTACCTTGAATTCATCCTCCAATTTCCATCCCCGCTATCCTTGTACTAGTTCAGGCTTGGATCTTCTGGGATCATTTATAATCTGGAACACTTCAAAAATCTGCTTCCTGTTTCATAACTTGTCTTGATTCCTTAAATTCTTACTATATTAAGTATTATCACACTATACTCTTTTAAATCTGCTGAAGTCTCCTTGCGTCTTATAAGATAAAGCCCAAGAATCTTAAAATGATGTATCTACTCCCTGGCCTGCTTTTACTTAGCTTTTACCATCTGTTTTAGTTTCCTGGCTGCTAAAACAAATACCATGCAATAGGTGTGGTTTGAACAATGGTATTTATTGTCTCGTAGTTCTGAGGCTCAGAGAAGTATGGGTATCAACAAGGAGATGCTTCCCCCCAGAAGCCTATGGTGTTCTGGGGCTGGCTGCTGCTGATCCTTCATCCTTGGTTTTTCTGTCACATGACAGTGCAACATGGTGGCCTCTCCTGGCTTCTGTGGGTTCCATTGACTTCTGGCTTCTCTCTGTGGCTTTCTGCCACATATCTGAATTTCATTCGAATTATAAAGGACTCTGGTAATAGGATTAAGACCAATCCTGAATTCATCTGGGCCATACTTGAACTGAAGTCACCTCATCAAAAAGTCCTATTTACTATGTGTTCACACCCACAGAAATGGATTAAGATTAAGAACATGTTTTTCTGGGGTCCATAGCTCCAAACCACCACACTCTCTTATCTCTCACCACTCTCTAACTTACCCTTCATGATTTAGCAATATTTATCACATATAAAATATTACTTCTTACCTACCTGCCTTATTTTCTGCTGTCAATTCCACCAGGCATGCTCTGTCCCTATTTGCTCTTTCTCTGAGTAAGTCTTGCTCAGCTTCTAAAATTCAGCTTGGACATGGCATCACCCTGGAAGACTTAAACTAGGTCAAGTGCATCTCTTTATGCTTCTGTATCATTCTTTGAATAGGACCAACATGGTACTTATCTCGTTGACTGCTAGCATTATTTTCTATGCTTGTCTTCTCTTGCCTGTGAGATCCTTATGGGAAAAGCTGTGTCATATGCATTTTGGGGCACCCAGAACCTGGTTGCAGTACCTGTAGTCCTTGGACACTTAACAAAATTTGATGAATGAATGAATTACTTGCTCTGGTAGTTGCTTTCTATAGGAGTTCCACATAGTCTCACAAACCTTCAAGATGTTTTTCTTTAATGCCTAAATTGTCTGCAATAAAACTAAATTAATTGTTAACTTGGCTGTGGGGAGTCCTTAGTCACTGATGGCTTTTGAGTAGACAATCAAAATGTTGCTATTAGATAATTGATCTTGAGGGATATAACATTAGTGTGAGTGGGGATAGACTAGAATTAGGACAATCAATGAGAAATGATAAGATATGTAAGAAGCATTGTGACCATGGAATTGGAAAAAATAAGATAGACGTAGAATATGAACTATAACTTCTATTTTATCTTCTCTGTTATTTGTTTATATCTTAGCTCAGTTTCCTATAGATCTAGGTTTGTTTAACTTATTGATTTGTCAAGCACTCTTAGTGTATTAAGGATACTCTCCCTTCTTATGTTTGTAAGTATTTTCCTTGATTATTTGCCCTTAATTGTGTTTGTGGTTTGAACATACCTTCTGTTGTGTAAAGTGGATCTCTTTTGTTTGCTACCAATCTTGTATGAGACCTCAGGATGAATTCCTCAATGTCACATGGTCTGGGTTAAGGAATTTGATTTATTGGGAAACTTAGGAAGCTAGGATTGCAGAGGCAGGAGAAGACACAAGACTTTCTCTAATTATCCCCGGAGAGAAAAGGTATGCCAGGTCTAGAGTGCTCTCAGGGCATGTAGCGTACATTTGCATACTAGTGGAGGTACGCTGCCACTGCAGCTCTCTCTTCTTGTAGGCAAAGCATGGGAAGGACTGTAGCAAAGAAGGACACACAGAGGGCTTTGTTTGCAAACATTCCTGATGAGGGCACTTGTCAGGGAATTCCAGCTCCATGGTCCCTAAACATCTTGGGGCTCATAGAAAGTTTCAGTTCCTCCCTTTTCTGGAAGGAAGGAATCACTAGCCCTGCAGAAAATTGATTATGATAGATTGTTTGCAAAAATGGCTGCAATTATTTCCCTTTCTGTATCCAAGTCTTTACAATGTAACTTGGTAGCTTTTCTTGACAAGAGGTGAAATCCATTTCTCCACTCTTGAATGTGGGCTGGCTTGTGACTAGCTTTGGTCAATAAAATGTGGTAGAAACCTGTCCAACTGTTATGTAAACAAGCCAGGGCTAGCTTGCTAGAGAGGGAGAGAGCACATGGAATTGAGGCACTCCCAGGTCAGCCAGTTCCCAACCGACTCAGCAGTTGACCTCAGAAGCATGAGTGAGTCCAGTTGAGAAAAGAAGAACCACACAGCTGAGCACAGAGAAAACTGCTGACCTGACAGGTGCTGTTTTAAACCACTAATTGTGGGGGTGATTTGTTATGTGGCAAAAATTAATTGAAGCAGAAATAGATAACTGTCATATTGCAAACTTGTATGCAACCATGTCCAATGGGAGAAGGGTTCAGGGTTCCCCGACTCCACCTGTCTATAGCCCAGGAAATCCAAAATCAATCCCCAGGGTCATCTGTGGGTAACCTTGATCTTTGCATTACACATCCATTAAATGTTTGTACACATGCACACATATATGCATATACACATATATACATACATAAATATATATACATATATGTATGTATATACCGACAATTGTTTCAAGAGATTATTATTCAATCATTTTCCTGGTTAGAGAAACTGTACCTAACCAGAGATCAGATAAATATTCCTCTTCATTTTCATCAATATTTTGATATATAACTTAATAATCTTTCTGAAATTTATTTGGTGATTAAAGTGAGGCTGCAACTTAATTATGTTTGCAATGATTAAGGCAATTTTCTCCAAACTATTTATTGAATAATTTGGAAATTTAGACTTTTTTCCATTGGTTTGTATTGTACCTTCATCTTATATTAAGTTCTTCTATATGTATGCATCACAATATATATGTGTGTGTGCATAATGTCTTTACTATTTTATTTCTTATTCTATCCTGTTTACTTTTTCAAAAGGAATTTTTGAATTATTATAATGAATATATTTCTTTATAATGTCAAAATTTCCCATTTAAAAATGAATATGATTTATTTATCTACTTCAAATATTTTAAAATATTTTTCAATAGAATTGTATGATTATTTTTATATAGATTCTACGTTTGCTGTTAGAATTCTTTCTTAGGTATTCTGTATTTTAGTTTCTATTTTGGATCATTACCTTTCCTTTTCCCATTATATTTTGTAGCAGCTTTATTCAGATAGAATTGACCTGAACTGATTCTAGTGTACCCATTCCTTATTTCGTCCACCTTGCTGAACTTCCATTGTAGTACGGACACTTGTTCAGATAATTTTTTAATAATAATATTTAGACATTTTCCTCCTAGCATCTCATTTTTTCCCTTACTACTGGGAATTTCAAGGATGATTTTATATGATAGCTGTCATAGAAGACAAGGCTATTTTCTTCTGACTTTTATTGGAGGTGGCTCTTGTGTTTGTCCTTAAAAGTAGTTCTGAGTGTTGGTTATAAGATAGCATTTTCCCATTCTAGGAAAATAATTTCCTACATTAATTTATGAAAAATTCCATCCTGAAGAAGGGCAAGATTTAATTGATTATGTTTTCAGTATATTTGAAGCTCATATGCTGACCATATGTTTTTTTTTCCTTCTCTGTCCTATTGATGTATTTTATCAGTAGATTTCTTTATAAATCATCCTTGAATTCTTGGTATAAACTCTAATTATCATGGAGAAGGATTTTAAAAATATAGTGTTGAATTCCATTGGCTAATATTATATTGAGTTTTTGCATTTATTGATAAGAATAAATGAAATCAGTCTATTGGCGTGTTTCCAAAATTAGTGTCATGTGTCAAGTATCAAGAGAAAATTTTTGGAAACATTGTTTACATGCTCAGGTAAGTATGATAAACATAGACCATGTCTTTATCTGCTGGAGATTGAAAATAAGCAATTTTATAGACAACAATTCTGCTTAACTTTTTTTTAACTTTGGGTAATTCCAAAATTATTGGAAAATAGAAATGTGTGTGTGTGTGTTTTTTTTTTCCTTGTAACTGTTTCATTTAACCAACAAGTATTAGTAGAGCACTTATTAGGTGCCATTTTCTAAATTAGTTGCTGGGGACACAATGACAAATAGATGCATATGAACCTTACCTCAAGTAAGGCTTACCCCAAAAATCATGGAGTCTGATAAGGGATACAGACAAGAATATTGGTAATTATAACACAGTGTGGTAAGTTTTACAATAGAGAAAGCCAGGATACTGTGGGAGCACAGGATCGCCTACCCAAATTTGCTGTGTGTGTAGTGTGTTTTGGAGCTAATAAATGTAGTATTCTCAAAAACATTGAGGTTAAAATTTGTTAATAAGTGCATGGTTCTAATACAACTATGCTTTGAAATCTGTTGGTCTAGAGTATTGTTGATATCAGGTTTTGATGTAAAATTTATGCTTGCTCATTAAAAAGAAAAGAATTGTATGATGTTTTGTTTTTATGACAACAAAATAATTGTCTTATTTCTTGAAAGCGTTAAAATATTTGTCCATAAATCTCCCAAGGAGTATTCAGTTTTCTGATCAGTCTGGTAATTTGTATTTCCTTCCAGAAAATTGTTCGCTTTTTGAAGAAACTTATTTGTGTTAGCATACACAATATACATTATCTTGTAGGTTAGGTAAACTGTAGGCATAGTTTACCAAAAACACTAGATTGTGAACCTAGAACAGGACCCCAAAAATCCTTGCCAACCAAGATTAACATCACGTTACTATGCTCTGTTTATGTCAAATTCTATTTACTTGTGGTTTTCTCTTATACTTCTCAGGGATTGTAGTAAATAGAAAATGAATAACTAACATATATTGAATACTTACAATATGTCAGGAATGGAGTGTGAATTGGATTTCACAAGAATGATCTCCCTATGAAAGAGACACTGTCATTATTGGCATTCTAGAAAGAAAGAAGCTGAGGATCAAAGAGTTGCCTGATGTCATACAGCTGGTAAGTAATAGAGCCAGAATTCACACTCAGATGTGCGAACTTCGGAATGGTCACTCTTACAACCAAGTTTGACTGTCTCTCAGATTTGAAAGGTTTCCCTCTATTTTCCATAAACAAACAAACAAAAATTTAGGAGAATGCATCTATTAATAGTCTTTGCTGTATTTAAATTCATTGATTGCTCTTTGAAGTCCTCTTATTTTTCTTCCTTCACTTTCTCTTCTAATTTCATTCTGTTTATTACTTAGGGAAAATGAACTCCGTCATATTCTTGATAAAAACTGATAATGGCCCAAATTCTGTCTTTGTTTTGAGCTTTCCCTGTTTTTCTTTTGATTGTTGCCCTTTTCTCTATATATAGACTATATTTTATTTACACTTATATTCAGTGATTATTTTTAAAATAGAAATAATGTTTGAATTATACTCATGGATTACTTTATCAAATTTCTTCATATTAAGAAGAAAACAAAACTATTGATTTCCTTTACTTCCACGTGCAGAAAGGAATATGGCATGTTTCATTTTTCTGCCCAGCTTACAGCCTTTGAAAATTTCAAAAACCAAGATGATTACCAAATAATTACTTTTTTTCACCAAAATCCTTCATCATCAAGAACTGCTGATTTTGTACATTCAATTTTGAAACAGTATTTACATACCTGTCATTATTTAATATATTTAAAGTTTTCAACAATTTGCATCCTTAAGTCAGGTTCATGAGTTTTCTTGGTAATATTCTCATGAATGTGCCATGCTTATTATATTTTGAGTATCATACAGAACTAGGAATGTCTGATAATTTAATGCTTTCATGAAAATGTGGTGGGGTATGGAATACAGAAATGTTCATCAATGGTGTGTAGAAATACCATCGGTTTTTGTAGGTTGGTCTTGTGCCCTGTAGCTTTGCTGAATTTGTATATTAACATAGTAGGATTGTGTGTGTGTGTGTGTGTGTGTGTATTCTAAGCTGATCACATAATCAGCAAATATTGCAAAGGGTTTTATGTCTCCCTTTCCAATTTGGATGGGAACGTGGGCACTCTTGTCTTGTTCCTGATGTTAGGGGGAAAGCATTCAGTCTTTCATCATTGAGTATGATAGCTATGGGTTTTTCATAAATGCTCTTCATCGGGTTGAAGAAGTTTGCTTCTTTTCCTAGTTTTCTGAGTGTTTTTTAATCAAGAAATGATGTTGAATTTTGTCAAAAGCTTTCTCTGTGTAAAATGGTACGATTGTGTGATTTTTCCCCTTTCATTCTAATAATGTAGCATTATCACATTGATTTTTCTTATGTTGAATCACTGTTGCATTCCTGAAATAAATCCCATTTGGTCATGGTGTATATTTTTTTAATATGCTGTTGGATCCTGTTTGCTAATATTTTGTGGAGAATTTTTCTTTCTATATTCATAAGGAATAGTAGTCTGTAGGTTCCTTTTCCTGTGGGTCTTTGTTTAGCTTTGGTATGAGGATAATAGTTCCTTCCTCCTGTAGTTTTTAGAGGAATTTAGATTAGTGTTAATTTTTTAATGTATGGTAGAATTCACCCAGTGAAACCCTCTGATAATTGATTTTTCAGTTTGGGGAGATTTTTTAAATCACCAATTCAATCTTTTTACTTGTTCCATTCAGTTTCTATTTTTTCTTGAGTGCATCTTGGTAGTTTGTGTCTTTCAAGGAATTTGTTCATTTCATCTGGATTATTTAATTGGTTGCTATACAATTCTTCATATATCCTTTTACAATCTTTTCTATTTCTGTCAAATTTATATCTCCACCTTTACTTTTGATTTTTAGTTATTTCTTCTCTCTTTTTCTTTCTCAGTCAATCTATTTAAGGTTTGTCTATTTTGTTGATCTTTTCAAAGAACCAGCTTTTGGTTTTGCTGATTCTTTCTATCGTTTCTCTGTTCTCTGTTTTGTTTATCTCTGTTCTAGTCTTTATTATTTCCTTCCCTCTGCTAAATTTGCATTTAGTTTGCTTTTATTTTTCTAATTCCCTAAGGTGTGAAGTTAGGTTATTGATTGGAGATATTCTTTTTTAATAGAGGTGCTTGCAGCTATAAATTTCCTGCTGAGCATTGCTTTCTCTGTTTCCCATAAGTTTGGGAATGCTGCAATTTTTTTTTCATTCATCTCTAAGTATTTTCTGATTTCCCTTGTGATTCACTGTTCTTTCTGTTCCTATCCTTACAGTGCTTATCTTCATATAAGGAATACTTCAGGATGCACCAGCCCACGAAGGTCCTCACTCTACCTTCTGCCATGGTGCATGTTGGGAGCTGTAGTCTTCTAGGGATGCTACAAAAGAGAATTTGACAAGCTGCCTTCTGCCATGGTGCATGCTGGGAGCTGTAGTTTTCTAGGGATGCTATAAAAGAGAACTTGACTGGCCAAAGGTAGAGGACAGAACCCTTGGGCTGGAAATGATTTCAGGAAATGATTTATTTGGGAACATGGCTGTCCAATTCTCTGGATTGTACAACCCTTTCATCCAGAGTGTGGTCCAAAGAGTCAGGATGGAACAATCTTTTTATACCTTTTCAGGGACTGTTTTGAATTTGCTCTGAGTATGGAGTAAGCATTATGCAGTATAAGAATAAGGTTCCTAACGCAGCTCCTGTCATTGTAGCGAGTAAAACTTCCCTCCAACTTGGCATCTGATCTTCTCTTGACTTTTGTTTGCATTGTTATTGTCCTCTTTTTGTCTTTTTGTATATCTTGTGTATATCCTTGTGTATTTTAATACAGGTAGAGAGAATGTGTGTCATGCTCACCATTTAATTCAGAAGTCCTGTGTATGTTTTCTAAGGGAAAATTTCATAGAGGGAAAGTTTTAATAAAATGCAAACAATAGCATTTGGATGGGGCCTCTCTTTGACCAAATATCAACTTATCACTAAACCCTGGGAAGCCATACCACAGCAAGTCTTTCCGCTCTAGTCAAAGAGTTGCTATTCGAATCTTTTATTATAGATAGAGTACCATTAGGCTTATAGTTTACTTATGCTTGTGAGCACCTGTAGATTTTAGTACCAGCATCCTGGTGGACAGAAATAGTTTCCTGGGCACCACAGAGAGGCAGTGCAGTGGGGTATTAGGCATCAGACACCCTGAGTTCAAATCCTGCCTCCTTCATATACTGAATGTGCCTCTTTGCTCTCTATATACTCTGTGTATAGTTTCCTCATCTGTAAAATGGGGATATTATTTCAAGCATATTCAGCATATAGCTATTGTGAAGTTTTAATGCATTTATTGTTAGAAGTCAATATAATAAAATACTGAAAGGAGAATCTACGAATGTGAAGATGCAATATATATTAATTGCTATTATTAAGAGAACAATACTTTTTACTGAGCATTTAAAAAATTAGATACAACTTAACCCAATTAAATGATTTTTTTCTGCAATTCCCTCTCTAGTCATTATTCTATTCCCTTTGTGAAATTCCAGTAAAATTGTTGTGAAAGGAGCTTCTCGTCTTCTTTCCAATTAGCTATTTGTCATGGTTGCATTTCCCTGAAACTCAAGTGACAGTGAGGAGCTGCTCAACTCTCCCTTCCTCCCCTCTGTGCGATGCTGTGGGAGTTCTATTACTGACTATAAAGTTTTCATAAAATTGCTCACTGTCATTCCCGAGACACCCACGCCGGTGATTAACCCAGCATGAACATTGCTTTGCCAAACACCCTGATGAGATGTGTGCGAAACCTTAAAAATAACTCTTTTCCTCTTTTCCCACCAGTGCCCCCATTAGGCCAAGAAGAGCCTAAAAGTTGCTGAGGAGTGGGCAGTACAGGAATAGTTGGAACCCGCTCTGTTATTTCAAAAGGTTTGGCATCTTCTGCCCAGGATTGTATTTCAAAGTATGGCCTTCCAGCCACTCTAACATGCAGCTGCTGGGGGCTGGTGCGGGACGGTGGTGGTGACTTGTCATAGATCTCTAAGACCAGGTCAGTGAGAACGCCTTGCCTCAGTACCCTGAGAAGGAACGACCCCCAGAGTCCTGTTTTAGCCATCCTTTGATGACAAGCATATGTCAAACAAAAGACAAATCTGGACTTGGTAAGGGGTGATTTTATCCAAAAGGGTTATTGCAAGGGGCAGCGGAAGGGATTATTGCAATAATGGGAGGGGCACTATTGAAATAGGGGAAGGGGGACTATTGCAATAGAGAGAAGCTCTGACCCTAATGTCTGCAAGCATCTCAAGGTCTCAAGGGCAAAAAGGGATTTTCTTTTATAGAGAGGAGTAAACAAGGCTAGAAGGAACGTGGCATGGGGAAGTAGGGAAGTGGGATGAAAGGATTGCATGATTGGATCGTAGATCAGAGACTGTTTTACCCTGAGGGAGCCTATTTCCTGGGAAGGGCCTCTAAGGAGGGCTGCATGCTGGTTTAGATTGAGGGTGGGCTAAAATTCAAGGTCCTGAGGGAAGGCGAGAAGCTTAATGAGGGCTTGGTTAACAAGCATGTTGTTCCAATTCATCAGTGGAAACAAGCAGATCATTTATAAGGCAAAGAGTGTCTTGTTTCTGGCCTTGTTATAGGTAAAGAGGGGGCATCTTTGCAGGTTATTTGCAATAAACTGTTTTCCAGAACACCAAGACTGGGGGGATTTCTTAACCTTCACTGTATCCCAGGATCACAAGGGCTGAGGTAAAGGTTAGCATTGTCACTTATTAGACACTAAATTAAATACGTCTGGAATTAGGGTGACCAACTGATCCAGTTTTCCTGGGACTCTTCTGTTTTCAGCACTGGATGTCCCACTTCCTGGAAAACCCTTCAGCTCTGGGAACACCGGGACATGCGGTTACCCTCCCCGGGATGAAAGCCACCAGGTTACCACTGGGCATGATGACAACACCATCTCAGAGTGGGTGGTGAGATTTGAGAGGGGTATGGGTGGGGTGGAAGATAGCACGGGGGAAAGTGGGGCATCATTACAACCCATGGCATGGATTTCTGATGAGTCCTATTTTTACGTGATACGTAAGTGGGCCATGGGACATGGGTGCCCACCCAAACGTTTTTATGTAGCCTGTCCTAAGATGGCTTTTCAATCGGAATGTGCTATTCCTGCTATTCTTATATGGAAAATGAAGGCATTAGACTCAGTAGTCTCTCAGCTCCCTTCCCTTCCAGAAAAAACACATCCCACAAATGCATTTACAACTGCGTTAGCAACTGCAAGAGATGGAGGTCAATCCTATGAGGCCTATTTTGCAGTTATCTTTTTTTTTTTTAACTTCGTCACCTATTTCCTTCATTTACTTCCCTTATATTCTCGTTTGTATTGCTTTTGTTTTCCCATTCGCCCCTAGAAAATTAATGTTCTGAGTCACTCAGAATTTGCCTGTCTTGACCACTATTGTCTCCCATGGCTAGCTTGACAGGTGTTCAGCCAATGTGTGTTCAATGAATGAGTGGACTGGACTTTTGTATTATTATCAGCTACCTATCGCAAGTCATACCAGCCTTACATTTTTCAAATGAATAAATAAATGATTGAATAAATTAAATGACCTGAGTAAGAATAATTATGTTTTGAGATAACACAAACTTAATGCCAGCACAATTTCAATTTCTTTTGAAATCAATCTTTATTTAGAGTTGAGGATGATGAGAACAAAAGTTCTGAATCACAGAGTTTTCAGATACCTTTTCTATGAGGATGTTCTCCTTTCTCTTCATATCTGACCTAGTTAATATAACTGAAAGTCAAAAATCATAATGAATTCATGTACGAATGCGGTGGATTCTAGCTGTTCAGTGGTGGTAAATTGTCTGCCATGATTCTCATCTTTCCTCCCCTCCCTTCTATCCAAATTCAGCCAGACGATGTTGATGGACCTTAAAATTGGGGGAGCAGTAGGGCAGGCACCCACAAGGATAAGGAAGAGAGGGGTGGGTGTGTATAACTGTCTAATTAGGTCGTCTCCCTCTCTGTGTGATTCACAGCAGATGTCATCTGTTAAACTCAAATAGCTGATCCTTGATTTAAAGATAATTTGTTTATTATTATACTAAATGGAGCCTGTAACTCTCTATTATAGGCTGATGAGAACTGAAAAAAAAAAAAATAGTGTATACTGACAGCACAAACAGTTCCTATTTTTCCAAGCTTCATTCTCCCCCATACTCTAAATGATAAAAACATATGACATTTTCAGAGATAATTGTAAGCCATACGCAACCCAAGTTCTGTTGTATATTAAATGCATCTTGTGGAAGTCAGGTTCAATTTTGGTTCCATATCAAACAATACCAAATGTTTTGGTGCCAGTTGAGTCTTCTTCTGAAGGTCTGTGTTCTTTCAAGTTTCTATGTGCACCCACCTCCACAGGGCTCAAATTCTCAGAAACGACATAGGATGCACAAAGAACATAGGTTGCATAAGGCCGTTTTAACCCCATTATGGCTATTTACACAGCTGGAACCATTATAAATAAATTACTTCATAATTTAAAACAAATGAAATCACGTTATTTTATTTGTCTGCTTTGTCTCTTCTTTGTGCCGCCAAGTTGCCAGCATGTCATTTATTCTGGCTCATTTTTGTTGAAATGAGATTTAAAGAAGAGCCCACTTATAGCATCTGAGGGCCATTATCCCTTTCCCCTCTTATTTTTCTATCTGGTGGAGGGAAACAAACAGCAGAAAATAAGAATAGTTAATGGAGTGATACAAGAACAAGTATGTATTAAGTTTCTGAAGCATATTTCTTTTCTTTCTTTCTTTTTTATATTTTTACAGGGGGAGTGGGGGGTGGTCAGGTATATTGAGGTATAATTTACTTGTAGTAAAATTCACCTTGTAAAGCAATATAGTTTTTGGAGTTTTGACAAATGTGTAGTCATATGATCACTGCCACAATCAAGATACAGAATATGTCCATTAACCAGAGTACTGTACCTCTTTGCAGTCAAACCCACTCCCTAACCCCAGGCCCTAGAAACCATTGATCTGTGTTCCATTCCTATAGTTTTGCTTTTTCCAGAATTAAATATAAAAGGAATCATACAGTGTGTAGTCTAACTTCTTTCTTTTCTTGAGATGTCTTTTTTAGATTTGGCATCAGGGTAATATTGTTCTCATAAAGAGTTGGGAAGTTTTCCCTTCTGTTCATTTTTTGGAAGTGTTTCTGAATACCATAAGGTGGTAATTCTTTAAATGTTTGGTAGAGCTTATCAGCAAAACCATCTGGTTTTTATTATTATTATTGCTACTGCAATCTCTTGTTATAAGTCTATCCATATTTTCTATTTGTTCTTGAATCGGTTTTGATAGTTTCTGTCTTAATAGGAACTCATTCATTTCATCTAGTTTATATAATTTGTTGGAAAACAATTGTTCATAGTATCATAGTTATTGGGGTAACCACGGAAACCAGATGCCTAGACAACAGAAAACTACAACCTGCACTAAGAAAAATGAAGCTATGGTCCAGTCAGAGGAACAAACTTACACTTCAACTGAGATACAGGAACTGAAACAACTAATGCTAAATCAATTCAAAAAATTCAGGGAAGATATGGCAAAAGAGATGAAGGCTATAAAGAAAACACTGGGCATACATAAGGTAGAAATCAAAAGCTCAAAAAAACAACTGGCAGAATCTATGGAAATGAAAGGCACAACACAAGAGACAGAAGACACAATGGAGACATACAACAACAGATCTCAAGAGGCAGAAGAAAACACTCAGGAACTGGAGAACAAGACACCTGAAAGCCTACACACAAAAGAACAGATTGAGAAAAGAATGGAAAAATATGAGCAATGTCTCAGGGAATTGAATGACAAGAAGAAATGCAGGAATGTATGTGTCATTGGTGTCCCAGAAGGAGAAGAGAAGGGAAAAGGGACAGAAGCAGTAACAGAGGAAACAATCAATGAAAATTTCCCATCTCTTATGAAAGACATAAAATTACAGATCCAAGAAGCACAGCATACCCCAAACAGAATAGATCTGAATAGGCCTACGCCAAGACACTTAATAATCAGATTATCAAATGTCAAAGACAAAGAGAGAATCCTGAAAGCAGCAAGAGAAAAGCAATCCATCACATACAAAGGAAGCTTGATAAGACTATGTGCAGATTTCTCAGCAGAAACCATGGAGGCAAAAAGGAAATGGTGTGATATATTTAAGATACTGAAAGAGAAAAACCACCAACCAAGAATCCTATATCCAGCGAAACTGTCCTTCAACTACAAGGGAGAGTTCAAAATATTCTCTGACAGACAATAACAGATTTGTGAACAAGATACCTGCTCTACAGGAAATACTAAAGGGAGCACTACAGACAGACAGGAAAAGACAGGAATGAGAGGTTTGGAACACAATTTTGGGTGATGCTAGCACAGCAATGTAAATACACTGAACAAAGATAAATGTGAATATGGTTGAAAGAGGAAGGTTAAGGAGCATGTGAGACACCAGAAGGAAAGAGAAAAGATAAAGACTAGGACTGTATAATTCAGTGAAACCTAGAGTATTCAACAATTGTGATAAAATGTACAAATATGTCTTTTCATGAGGGAGAACAAATGAATGTCAACATTGCAAGGTGTAAAAAATAGGGAGATATTGGGGGGAAAATACAATCAATGTAAACTAGAGACTATAATTAACAGAAACATTGTATTATGCTTCCTTTAATGTAACAAAGACAATATACCAAGGTTAAATGCATATACAAGGGGGGCATAAGGGAGTGGCGTGGGACTCTTGGCATTGGTAATGTTGTCTGACTATTCTACTTTAGTTTAATGTTATCTTTCCTTTTGTCGCTTCCTAGCTGTCATGGTTTTTTTGTTTTTGTTTTTGTTTGTTCGTTTGTTCGTTTTCTCTTTCTTTTTTCTTTTTGTTTTGTCTTTCTAACTTCTTTGACTCTTCCTCCTGCTTTGTGGAAGAAATGGAGATGTCCTCATATAGATAGTGGTGATGGTGGTGAATACATAAATATGTGACTATTCAGGGAACAATTGATTGTTTACTTAGGACATAATGTATGGTGTGTGAACAAAACTGTCTTAAAAAACGGGTTGATGAAATCTTGAGGGCACTATATTAAGTGAAATAAGACAGATACATAAGGACAAACATTGCACGGTCTCACTGATATGAACTAATTATAATATGGAAACTCATAGACATGAAATACAAGTTACCAGGATATAGAATGAGGCTAAAGAATGGGAATCGGTTGCTTATTATTAGCTGCATATTCAACTAGGTTGAACTGAAATGTTTGAAAATGAACAGAGATGATGGTAGCACATTGTGGGAATAACTAACAGTGCTGAATGATGCCTGAATGGGGTGGAAAGGGGAAGCTCAGAGCCACGTATGTCACCAGAAGGAAAGTTGGAGGTTAAAAGATGGGAATGTATGAAACAGTGAACCTTGTGGTGGGCAGTGTCCATGATTAACTGTACAAATATTAGAAATATCTTTCATGAAGAGAACAATTGTATGACTCTATAACTAGAAGTTAATAATAGAGAGGCATATAGGGAAAAAAATATACCTATTGCAAACTATATACCACAGTTAATAGTATTTTAACCTTCTTTCATCGATGGTAACAAATGTACTATACCAATACTATGAGTCAAGAATGGAAGGGAGGTGGTTAGGGATATGGGAGGATTTGAGTTTCCTTTTTTTTTGTATTTATTTCTTTTCTGGAGTAATGAAAATGTTCTAAAAATTGAAAAAATAATTAATTGTGGTGATGGATGCAGAGCTATATGATGGTACCAGGGGCAACTGATGTACACTTTGGTTCTATGGATAATTGTATGGTATGTGAACAATCACAATAAAAAATACAAAAACATCTATTTTGCCTGATATTAGGATAGCTAATCTAGCTCTCTCTTGCCTACCATTTGCAGGGTAAGTCTTTTCCCACACTTTTAATTTCATCCTATTTGTGTCTTTTAATGTAAAGTAAGTCTCTTGTAGATAGCAGTTAGTTTGTTCATGTATGTTTTTTATCCACTCTGCCAAACTATGCCTTTTAATTAGAAAGTTTAATCCTTTAACTTACCCTATAATTATTGATAAGGTAGGATTCATGCTGTTGAGCTCCTCTAGTGAATTTTTCATTTTAGTTATTATAGTTTTCATCTTCAGAATTTCTATTTGGCTATATGAGCACGTTATGTATGTCTTTGCACTCACCCAGGTGGTGGACAACTCTGCCCCAGCCTTCACTTTCTGCTTATACAGCCTCAAGGTCAGCTAGAGGTAAGAGGCTAGGACCGTCTCAGGTCTTTTCCTGAGTATGCTCACAGCCCTGTACATGCCGATTTCCCAGCTTTCTTTGTAAGTTTTTGGTTTGTCCATTGTTTGCCCCAGTTCTGATGCATCACCTCCCAGGCAGTCATGACATTAAAACACTTGCCTTTAATTGTTTCTAACAAATACCTCCTGGGGAGAGGCCTTTTGCTCTGGGCAAACTCCCATTTAGGTCAACTAAAAACAAACCCTTAAAGAATGGGGAACTGTTGCTTAATATGTGCAGAATGTTTAACTTGGTTCAACTTAACATAATTAACAGTGCTGGACAGTATGTGAATGTGATGGAACGGGCATGTTTAGAGTCATGTATGTCTCCCGAAGGAAAGTTGGAGATCAAAACATGGGAATATGTAACACAGCGAATCGTGTGGTGGACAATGTCTGTGATTAATTGTACAAATATTAAAAAGTTCTTTCATGAATTTGAACAAATGTATGATGCTATTGCAAGGATAATAATAGAGGGGTATATGGAAGAAAATCTACCTATTGCAAACTATGGACTATAGTTAACAATAATATTTTAATATTCAGGAGAAACAAATGTGCCACACCAATACTATGGGCCAATAATAGGGGGAGGGGTAAGGGAGGATTTGGGTTTTCTTTTTTCTTTTTATTTTTTTTCTGGAGTAATGAAAATGTTCTAAAATTAATCATGGGGATGTATGCAAAACTATGTGATGATACTGTACGCCAGTGATTGCATACTTCAGATGGTTTGTATGGTGTGTGAACATATCTTAATAAAATTGCATTAAACAAGAACAGCAGCAAGCCTTTTGAGTGGGGTCTTCCAGAGAACCAACGGACAAGCCAAATAATGATGATTCTTTGATTGTGCGACTTTGAAAAAGCTTCAGTTCTGTTCTACTCCCTCCAAACTGTGAATGTGGACTATTATTTTCAAGACTACCACTGAACTAGGGATGGGCCTCAGGCAAGTTTAAATGTCACAGAACTCACTGAGGTTCAGCTATTTTTCTTGAGGAGCCACCCTCCATGTTACTGTAAGCCACTCATTAATTTCCAGAGTTCTGAAAAAGTTAATTCTTTTCAGACATTTGCTTTCCAGTTTTTTTGTTGTTTCTGAGGAGGGGTGAATTTTCAGCAGTCCTTACTTGGCCATTTTCATGTACGTCTAAGATTGTGTGGGTGTTACTTTTATATGCCAGTGCCAAAGTAATGTGTACCAAATCCTTTTTCCAAATGTATTAGAAGTTGGAATATGCTTTTACTTTGAGTAGTTGGC
Source organism: Choloepus didactylus (assembly GCF_015220235.1). NCBI lineage: Eukaryota > Metazoa > Chordata > Mammalia > Pilosa > Megalonychidae > Choloepus > Choloepus didactylus. Next base: position 22,656,933 of record NC_051325.1, on the reverse strand, counting down.
AGTATCTAAGGAGTCCTACTTTACCCACTGGCAAAGAACAAAATTGGAAATGCCTTAAGGACAATACAAGGACAATAATTCCCTGTAATTCTGCAGGTTCCTGGGCCAATCCCCTAGTGGGACTTGGGCGTCCCCAAAGAAACAGTGCTTTGTAACAAGCAGTCCTTTCTCTGGCACTAGATTCTCCTGGAAATTTGCTAAAGCTCATAGGCCTTAAAAATAAAGTTGGCAAATTCAACTTGATTATGATGCAGCAGTTTGAATTTAGGTAGAGAGGCAAAGTTAAAACCTAAGAGGGTGACAGGATTTCATCAATTTATTTTAGAAGATGGGAGAATTACTCATGCCTGGGCAATTTAGTATCCAAATCCCTGGCAATTGTAACAAGACTGAAAACTATGCTCACGTGGTTCCATAAAGAGAGATGATCCATTGGTCATGTCTTTGGCAGGACGGGCTTCTGACCTCACCGTTGCCATCACAATTGCTAAGACTCTTTTGCTGAAGTTCTTCCCATCTTCAACTATGGAAAAGAACTCAGTGCCATTGGGGCCTCCTTCCCTATTCCTTCCCATTTCTTTCTGCTTGCCATGCCCTGTCCATAGTGAGGATAAACTGTAGCCCTTTAGTTCACTCTTTTGCTAGGAACTCTGGTTTTTTTCATCACTGGATTTAGGGGAGATAGTAGGTGGCTTGGGAGCTTTAGTATATATTTTTGAGTAAAACCCCATCAATTTGGAGAGGGAAAAATCCCTGTTCCTGGTTCCACTTAGGTAATGAGGAATTTATTCCTAAATCAGACTAGCATCACATGGGTGACTTATTTCAAGATGTTCAGCAAACACATAAAAATCATGCTGAGTATTGGGGGTCTTACTCTAGAAAGAAGTGATGTAAAGCATAAAGTACACGTGCTAATATCTCTGTGGCTGAGTCAGCTCATATTTAGGAAATAATGGCTCTTCACAACTGGTCCATCAATGGGCTGAGTTTAAACTCTGGTTAACCCAGACATGGATAAATTGCATTAATCTTGACTCCAGATGGCAAATGTGCTTATGACTTGTAGTACTTGACTGCATTGCAATTCTGGTAAAGTCGAATACAGCTGTTAAGTGGCTAATGTTGTGTTGTGTGTGTGGAGGAGATGTAAAATATATGAAATGCAAAGAATTTACTTGGAGTGTAGTTTCTTTGCATGCCATTGTTAATGTCCGCAGACAAAATAACCATGATCTATGTGGTGTAATAGTTGTGTCCTCCCAAACAACTAAATCAAATTAATGTGTAATGTTTACAAGTTATTGTTTCACTGTTGGTTATTTTCGTTACAAAATGTTCTGAACTAGGCATCAGATAAAATCATATTATATACAGCAGACCCAGCTTGGTTAGGCAGAGCACATCCCATTCACTCATTTATTTACTCAATAAATATTTACTAAAATGTACTATGTGCCAGCATCTCTGCTGGGTGATGGAAGATAGCAGCAAGGGTAATGTATGATGAAGAAACAAAGTTTTAAATTGTGTTTGCATCAGAACCTGTCAGAGGAAACATCCCAAAATGAGTTTGATACAAGCAATTGCCAGAAGACAAATGGGCTGAACTACTTTCTCTCTCACCAGAACTTCTATATATTACCTAGAGCCACTCTATCCAATATGATAGTCAATGGCCACACACAGCCCTTTAAATTTAGTTTTAAATTAATTAAAATTAAATGAAATTAAAAATTCAGTTTCACAGTCATATTAGCCTCATTTCCAATGCTCAATACCTTCCTGTGTCTAGTGGCTACTATTTTGGATAGTGTAAATATGGAACATTTCTATTATCACAGAAAATTATATTGAGCAGCCCTGATAGAAAAGTTGGAAGAAACAAAATCGATTGCATTCACTTACAACTTACTATCAGGCATAATTTTTGAGTTAACACAATTTTCTACAGGAGACACATTTATGACAACACAAAATTTTCTAAAACAGATTTTACAAGTTTTGAAGTTAACATGAAAAGACAGACTCTGTAATTTAAAAATCTGTTGCATGGGATGTCCTCATTTTCATTATATTGAATGTTAGAAATGATTGAGAGCCAGTGAGAAATGAATAATAGAGAACAGGATCATGTAGAGTACTGCTGACTGTTCACCAAAATCCATTCTCCTCTATGTTCTGCAACAACATAATGCCACCTGGCTGATTCGCTATACTGCAGGGCCCACCTCCCTTACAGCTGGGTGTGGTGACTTGGTTCTCCCCAGGCAAATGTGAATAGAAGTGACATCACTTCTGGACAGAGCCTCTTAAAAGGACTGATGTGTCTCTTTCATTCCTTCATGGTGATTTTTTTACTTTGCTGCAGCCAGCTTCTGTGCCAGGGCTTCCACCATGTGAAAAATAATACCTTATAAGAAACCTGAATTTCTGAGTGTGTGATGTCAAGTGGCCCAACAACCTGAAACTCCAAGTGATATGTAAAGGAAAAATGCACTTCCACTTTGTATTACCTATTGCATTTTGGGGGCTGTTTGTTACAGCAGCTACTATTACCCTGACTTTCATAAAAGCAGAGTCAAAGTTATTTATGCTTGGACACTTCTTTTCAGCAGCAGCTGTCAGTAACAAGGGTCTTTGTTTTTCTCCCCCAGTTGTAAATATTCTGTATCCTTTGTATATTGTCATACAGAAACAAATGAATTTAGAGTACTTCCCTTGAATAAACATCACTTTAAACCCCAATGAAATGCTTCAATTTTTATAAGACTTTTGTCTTAGGTTGGCTTTCCTAAAAGCAGGACTGATTTGGTGATTCTTTTGCAAGCAATTTATGGAGCAATGATTCTCAAGAGAAACCTTTAAAGGAGTGAAGTGAGGGAGGTAGGATAGGGAAGAGGAAAGAAGCACCAAAAGATATAGATTCAGCTGGAAGTTAGCTTTAGCCTCATCCCACCGTGAGTTTTAAAGCATAAATCTCACTGAAGAATTATCCCTGCTAGATGTAGGGTGCCAGTTTTCAAACCTCCCTGTTAGTCAGTAATTTGCCAGAGGAAACTCCCAGGCATTGCTGGAGGGTGGGCTCCTATTGGGTGAGGGTCCTCTGGAAAAGTGGGCATGAGCTGTTAGCAGCCAACACTCCCCATGGCTGGGGGCTGTGTGCACCAGCCCTGCAAAGGGCATTTATGCAGCATACCAACAGGGTCCACCACTGTGTCTTAAGTTTGTAAATTAGCCATCCAGGGTCCTCCATTAGACCAGGTGGATGGGAAGATTCTCTTCCCAAAGGGGAACTTACAGTTTTCTCACTCTACAATATGATCCCTAATCTTGCAGAGCAAATTCTCTCATGCGAAGAGAGACAGACAGAAAGTTAAGTTTGTGTACAAATATAAGAGCTGCATAGGAAATAGAACCTTCTGGAGCTGGATGGTCTCTGCTCAAATCAAGTTGCTGCCCCTAACAGGCTGTGTGACTTTGAATGAATAACTTAACCTCTCTATGTCTTGATTTCTTTCTCTGTAAAATAGGGATAATGATGGACGATGATAGCCTTATTTGTTGCTGGGTGGATTAAATGCTTCAAAGTATGCAAAGGTCTTTGAGCAATGCCTGTTGCACAGTGAGTGCCTTATTAGGGAAGCTCTTGTTATTACATGGAAACTGGACTTGAAATGAGAAGCAAAGTATGGCAGGCACAGAACAGGAGAGGACAGTGGTTAAGTAAGATCTTGGCTTCTGGAGGCAGATCCTCTAGGATTAAATCCCTGCTTTGCCACTGTAAGACCTTAGGCAAATTACTTAAATTCTTTTTACTTCAGCTTCCTCATCTTTAGAATTGGGATAATGACAGCACTTTTCTCATACAAGTTACAATGAAAATTAAATGAAATTAGTCATTGTAAAGTTCTTAAAACAGAACCTGAGACAAAGCCTTCAATAACTGTTACTATTGCATGAATAAAAGCAGGGAACTTTTTTAGACAATGGAGAAGATATGATTAGTGCAGAAAAATGTAAAATTTAAAGAAAGATGAAATGGTTACATTTTTCCTTTGAACATCAAATGCCGAGCTGTGAAAAGAAGGGGACTGGACTGTTGTGGTCTGGGTTTCCCCAGAAGCTGACCCTGAGATGACTGTTGTACTTGAGTGCCAGTAGTTTATCCGGGAAAGGAGCCCAGGAAACATGGGTAGGAAAGTGAGGCAAGGAAGATAAAGCAGTTAATGAAAGGTGTACTGTCATGTGGGTCAGCAGGGTGGATCCTTGAGGCTTAATCCAATGGAGAAGGCTGGGAGGCAGTGTAGACCACATGCTTCAAAGCTGTCCCACCTGAGAGGGGATGGGGCTGGGCGCTGATACACCTGCTCCTTCAGGCATTGGCTGAGGGACTCTCCCAGGAGGCGTTAGTTCCTTGACACATCCAGCTAGCATCATATGCAAATGGTATGCATGGAAATAAACACTAAGGGACTATAGAATATAACATCTAGTTTCTGCTCCTCTACATTAAATTCTGGTTTTCAAAACATTGCTGTTCAGATTCTCATGTGAAATATAAAGCAGTATATACAGCTGGCAAAACATGAGCTACAGGATTTCTGGTTGGCAAGCTTGTGCTTGGGTCCAGCTTGCTCTTTCCCTGTGGTTCTGGAACCAACCCAGAGTAACCCCTGAGGAAGGAGAGGGCTTCTCAGAAAATAGTTCAAAAGCACACAGTTTAAATCTTTATGGATATTTCCAGTTCTAGCTCTCGAGTTGACATCTTTGTGCTGAGCTGCCTCTCACTTCCTTCTATACCTTCTCTGCCACCTCTCCTCTTATAAAACAAAACCAACACAAAAAGAGCTTGCAAGACCTCATGAAAAAATTCAATTGGATTTCAGTGGTGATAGTAAGAGCAAAAAAAAAAAAAAAAAAAAAAAAAAAAGACTCAAAGGGAAAAAAACCAACAACAAAACAGCAAAATATAACAAAACAGCTAATTAAAACCCTCAGAGACTATGGAAAAACAGGTAGCCATAGTAACACATCCAGGAATAGCCTTCCTTGGGTGTGACTATGAGCTGAGGAGGAGGGCAGGGGCTTGGAGAGCAGGGGTCTGCCAGGCAGGGGCTACCCTGGGACAGCTCCACTACTCAGCCTGGAAAGGAGCAGCCTTAACAGAAGCTGAGAATCTCCTCAATGAACACAAAGGTTTCTCTGTATTTTTGGCAACTTCCTTGTAGAATCAGAAGTTGGCTTCCTTAGACATAACTTAAATGGAAGGGTAGTTTTTTAAAAATCCTCACTAAAACTCACAGTATGTGGGAAAAAGCAGAAGACCAAATGGAAACTGTAGGCGGTAGCTGTGATCGCAGCTTTTCAAGCAATTTCTTAGACGCTGCTGCGGGTTTGGACACTTACATTGTTGATCTTCACATTAAGTGCCTGAAATTGCAAGGGAGGCTGGGAGTTAATGGGGTACATGTTATTGGTGTCCAGTACATCCACCGGCAGCTAATGATTCACAGCCGTCTCCTATCAGAACTTCACTCTCCAATGGGGGTGCCTCTCCATGATATGCCTGGGAAGCCACACCCTCCCTGCAGGGCCAGCTCCAAACCAGTGACTCACTGATCCTCGGGTATACAATCTTGCCTACTTGACTCAGGTCGGGACATAAATGTTGGGACATAACATGAAACCAGACTGAAGCTCAACCCATGGTTGAGACCATTGTCTTTCTCAGCATCTTCTTATGCCCTACCTGTTTCCCTCACTTTCTTAAAGCTTTCTTTAAGAACACCTCTTCAATAAAACACTTGCAAAAATAATTTTCTTTTCAGGCTCTCTTTCAGGGAAGCTGACCTGAAACAGACACCTTAGGACTAGCCTTGAAATAGCTTGAGCCCACTGGCTTCAAGCTCTGATCCATCGCTGTGAGCTGTGAGGCCTTGGACAATTGTCTTAACCTTGCAGGGACGTGATTACATAATGATAAAGTTTAACTAGATCATTGGATTTTTCTAACTGAGGCTAGACACCAGCTGAACCCACATGCCGGCCTAACTCCTTCCCCTGCTCCAACTTGCTTCACTCCTTCTCTTATAGCTTTCTCCAAGATTTATACCATTGAGACATCACTTGTAGGAACCTTGATATGAGGCTTTGCTTCTAGGGAGTCCAACGTAAGAGACATGCCAACTGTTGGGAGGAAGTTGTGTCCCTTGCAGCTCAGGGGAAGTCACCAAAGTTAGTGAAGGATGATACTTAAATACCAGCCCCCCAACGCACCCCCACCCAACCACAGTGAATTCCCTTTCATTGAATAGACACATTGAATTTCCACAAGATGTCTTAGTGAACCAGAGCTGTTGGATCCTGTTAGGTTTTTTGACCAGAAAGAGGAGAAACCAAAGCTCAATTGGAGAAAGTTTTATTTATGCACAAGCCAAAGAATGGTGACAGCCCCAAATAAAGGAGGAGTACAGTTTTATAGCTTTTGGGAGGAGGGTTGGGGTAAGATAGAGAAGTAAGGAGTTGATGTCAGGAGACTGGTTTGCTCAGGGTAAGATGAGGAGTTGACGTCAGGGAGGTTATTAGGTTATGGAAAATTTTGGGTTTTATTCTTGGTCAGACTGCTCCGTTAGCTAAGAGTGGGTTTTATGTAAACAGTCATGTCCGTTGTGAGTGGGGAGAGCTTCCTGGAATATTTGCTAAGAGTGGGTTGTGTGTGTGTTGAGGGGGGGTGAGTTTGCCTAACCAATGTCTGAAAGCTGTTAGACCAGATGAGCCCTCAGATTGGGTCTAGCTCAGGAAAGCCTACTCTATTGTACACAAAATAATAGTGTCCCAGATTTATTGGGAATGAATAAGGTAAGACCAAATATTGAAGAAAATATGGTGGGCTGGAGGAGGCCTTGGGCATCACTAGGAAATTCTTCAGAACATTTCCCTAGGAGAAAGATACTTTTGTCCTTTAGCTTTTCAAATACTGTCACTTTGTGGGTACTTCCCTGAAAACTTCAGATTTTTCCATTCTGAAGTTGATGCTGTTGTTGTCCTGCCCAGATCCCAATGACAATAATAAAGTGATAGCAATTACTTTGGTATGTTGGTAAATGCTATTGGTTATTGACATCCATACTCCAATTGCCTTTAGCCAATGGGAGCCCCCTCACCTAAAGTTGGCCTAGGATTTTCTCCTCTCACAACATGCCTACCCCCCTCCAGGGTCAGAGGCAGCCCTAGTGATGACCCACTGATGTGGGCAGTTAAGGCTTAGCCCCCTTGTCTTCAGGTGAGACCACTCAGTGGTGTGATTCATATTCCAGAGCTCCCTGTGGGATCAGGCTGAGATTAGATCCCTGCTGAGAGCACATCCTTTTTCAGCCTCTGTCCTATACTGCTTCCCTCACCCCCTTATAGATTTTTCCTAGTAGCACCCCCTGTTTATTTGCAAAAGAAGCCCTCTATGAGGTACCTAGGGAATCTGACCTATGATATGTGTCAACCATTCAAAAGCCTGAGGCTCACAGGGAGTGAAATCTGGCTGGAAATTGGACACCAGTTGACAATATGGGGTCCACAATGAACAATTTGGGGCCCCTGTTTAGAAAGGCTTGTATTTCATTCTCTCTTAAAATTTCCTAAATCTCTTGGATGTATGAAAATAAAGAGAGAGAGTTTTCTGATGGTTTCTGTCATTCATAGAAATTGGAGATTTTTTTTTTTTTCTACAACTATCTCCTCAGTGTTTGTGATAGGAGATGCTCAAATACTTGTTGAATGATATTGAGCAAATACTCCAAAATAACCCATCAGTGAACTTTACTCTTTCTGAGTGCATGTGGAACACAATAAAGACATTAAAAAATGGCAGGCTTAAGGGAGGAAATAGATTAGCCTACTTTTTTCAGTTTATTAACTTTGCTTCTCTAATCTTTTCACCGAAGTGGAACAAGCCTTATTAAATACTAATTATCTTCCCCATTCTTTTTGTTTTATTCTTTTAGAGAGTAGGCTTCTCATAGTAAATTTACCTGTTTCAGAGTTGGGTATTCAAATATCTATCACATCTGAGTTCAAAGCTACAATTTCTGCAGACTGCACTATTCCTCAATTCTAAATGCCATTTTAAAAGCCAGTTTTGACATTTATTCAAACCATCCGAGCCTCCAGGCCTCTGGGGATTCCGTGTGGTGTGCTGAATGACTAATGAGGATTCCACTAGCCTTTGAATGGTTTATGGATCAGGACATGGCATGAGGATCTTCAAGACTTTCCAACAGGTTAAACCAGGCCCTATCTCTGCTGGCATTGTTCTTCATCAGGGAAAGGACACACATTTATTGATGAGTAGAAAGAGAAAGAAAAGGAATTTGGAGAAATTTGGCTCCTTTTCACCCCCAGAATATGTTTATTTTAATTTCCTTTCCACCACCTCAATTGTTAGGGGAATGCAAGGCTGGGCCTGCAGAGGCACTTATCTGAGGAGCAGAATTTAAGGGGGTGCCAAAAAATTAGTAATCAAGATAAATAATATTTTAATACAATATTTTTAAAAATCCAAATTAATACAAAAAATCTATGATCAACAAAATTTTAAAAATTTAAATATAGACAAGATCAGGTTGCTTACTCTATATATAGTTTTAAAACTTTTTATTGTAGTAAGATATATATTATCAGAATTTCCCATTTTAACCACTTTCAAGTGTACAATTCAGTGGTATTAATTACATTTTCAATATTGTACTACCATCAGCAGCATCCATTACCCCAATTTTTCATTGCCTCAAAAAGAAACTCTGCACCCATTAAGCAATAACTCTCCCTTCCCCTCCCCTTACCTCAGCCCCTGTTAAACTGTAATCTACTATCTCTATGAAATTTGCTTAGCCTAGGTATTTCATATGTAAGCAAGATCATATAAAATTTATCTTTTTGTGTCTAGCTTATTTCACTCAACATGATGTCTTCAATGTTCATCCATGCTGTAGCATGTGTTAGAGCTTCATTCTTTTTATGGCTGAATAATACTTCATTGTGTATGTATATGCCACATTTTGTTTATCCATTTCATCTGTTGATGGGCACTTGGGTTGCTTGCATCTTTTGGCTATTGCTATAAACATTGGTGTACAAATACCTGTTTGAGACACTGGTTTCAATTCTTTTCAGTAAAGGCTCTTAAAGACCATTGAATTGTTAAAGGGATTGAGTGTTCAAACCCAGAGGGACTGCAAAAAATGATATGCGTGCTTTAATGAGTTGTCACTATTTGAGGCTCACACACTGAAATGGTTGCAACCCATAGCATTTGAAACTAGGTTGTTTCAGGGTTGAACACAGGTGCGCCGACAGGCTAGGGTGCAAAGATAGAGAAGGGAGAGGTAAAAGAATCCTCTACTGAAATATCAGAGGTATAGTTTGTCTTACTAAATCCAGACAACTTATGGTCTATAGATAAGCAAGAATGAATGGGAATAGATGAAAAAATTTCAGATCCAAAGTGTAGGTTAGACAATGCTTTCCTGAATTTAATGGAGATGGCTTTTGTCTTTGAATGTTTTCATTCACAAATGACAATGTAAATTTTGAAGCCAAAAACTCTTTTTCATTTTGCAAAAGTATCTTCCATTTTGCAAATCAGTTGGGAGACAGCTGAGGGAATGCATCACAGAAGATTTAAACAGCAAAATTCCAACTCTGTGTAAAAGGCGAAAGCCTTTGGGTCTTTAAATTGCCCCTAAATGAGTAAATGACACGAGATTTTCTGTCTTCTTCTCCTTCCCCAGCCCCTGGGCCTCCAAGTGTCCTCTCTCCCTGGCTTCAGCTCTCCTGTCTGCACCTGATCTCAGAAAGATTTCCCCTTATTAAGAATTTAAGTCATTGTTCTGCTCTCTCCGGGGCCTTGCATTTAAACCTTATTGTGCTGTAAGAGAGAAATGAACAGCTTTTTTCTGCATCAAAGGGATTTCAGACATGCCACTGCTGAGTGGAGGGGACTGTGTAGGGGCAGATAGAAGATATCTCACTATCACCTTAACTTCAGCAAAGCTTCCCTTGGTAACATTGACCATGTAGAAAGGACAATTGATAAGTGACAAATCTATGCTATTGAGATGATACTTCATAAATTGACTAAAGGAACCTTTATAGAGAGGAAACTTGGTAATCCTGAACCATTTCTGACATTTATCTCCTAAACAGCCTATTTGAGGAAAATGAGAAATGCATATTTTCCAAGATATATCCAGATATTTTCTGGATAGTTCAGTAGGAGTTGGAGGCATGCAAAACCCACTGCATCTTAGGTAGAGCTAATGATTCTTCCTGGAGGAAGAAGGATGCCTCCAAAATATTTTCTGAACATATTCATTTATACCTATATTCAACAAATACTTATCTGGCATGTATGAGACATTGTTCTGGGCCCTTGGTTTACACAAATTAAAAAAAAAACAAAAACAAAAACAAAGTTTCTTGTTCTCCTGGAGCTTCCATTTTAATAATAACCATTTTTGACACTTGGTATGCTAATTAGAAGTATATCTGTTGATCAGAGATGAGAGGTTGGCTTGAGGTTGCCATATCAGGAGTGAGGATCTTACTAAGAGTTGCTGGTTGGCTACCCTTGGACCATGCATCCTTGATCAGCCTGGGTAATTGGTTTCAATTACACCACACACACAAAATACCACACTGATACACTGAAGCATTTCAACAGCAATCACTGGCATCCTAACTATGACTTCAAGCCATCATGAAGATCCTACTGAGATGAGGCCAGATTGAGTCATGATGGGCCTTAATCCGTATAACTAGAATCCTCACAAGAAGAGGAAATTTGGATGCAGTCAGTAAACAGCAACCAGAGGAGAGAACAGAAAAAGACAGATCACCACGTGTTGGAGGCAGAGATTTAGCCACCATCGGAATACTGCAGACTTCAGGAAAAACCTTGGCCTGCTGATGCCTTGATTTTGAGTTTCTAGCCTCCAAAACTGTGAGACAATAAATTCCTGTTGTTGAAGCCACCGAGTCTGTGGTATTTGTGTGGCAGCCCTGGCAAACCAAGAGAGTGAGTCTTTGGAGAAAGCCCAAATCTGCTGCCTATGGAGGCCTTAACCATGGCCTGGCTCTACCTTTAATATAAGATGCCCTGTATGAGGCATCTAGTATGAGACAAAACTATAGACTTCACTGTGGGTGACTACAAGACCCTCCATTACTTGTTGCCCATCTCTGTCTCAAGACTCGGCTTCCAATTGCCCACCAAGTTCTCAATCACTCCCACCATTTCTGCCTCTGGCACACCCCAAGCTCACTCCTCCTGCAGGGCGTTTGCCCTTACTCTCCCCTCTGCCTTGACAATGTTCTCGTGGCGTATAATCCAATGCCAGGATCCCTCATGCTTGATTCCTCTGTTCAGTTGTCACCTTCGCAGGAGGATCCCCAACCCTGATCACTCTCCTGGCTTTATTTTTCCTCCTAGTTCTGTGGCTTGTGGATTTTGTGACAATGATTTTCTGTCCTGCTGACTGGCATGTAAGCACTGTGAGAGACAGAACCGTGTGCCTCCACTGCCCAGGATGGTGCCAGATGCAGAGCTGGCACTCAGGAAATGCTGGTTGAATAAGTGAAGGAAAACACATGTAGGGGATGTGGAAATAAACAAAGACCATCCAAATGAGAACAAGCAGAGTCTATCTATTCAGAGCTTCCTGTAGTAAAGGAGTCAGCACCATCACTCATGTTTGATAGAGACAAAAAGAGGCAGAGTTGGGGGGAAAGATTTATAGTGGAAAAGATGGAAGACTTCAGGTTTGCCCTGACTGTGGGCTGTTGGCGTGGGTAAGGTAGGGGTGGGCTAACTAGAAGCAGACATCCTACATGATTGGTGAGAGGAGTATACTGGACCTTCTCCAGTTGGTCCTAAGTTGGAAGTAGGGACAAAAATTAGGGAAGCTGCCAGTTATTGATCAAGTCTTAGCTATTTTGGGTCAAATGTTACAGGAATTTGGTTCAGGTTCCTGGACTTCCTGCAGTTAGTGGGTCAGAGTTATATTTTTAAATATGGTCTGGTAATTGTCCATTTGTATTTCAGACCCTTGAAGAGGAAAGATAAGACACATGGTGGTTATAAATGGACTACCCTAGATGTCCACGTCACCTTGGGATATATCGTGCGAGGAAGACATATGGCTTTAGGAATGTGATCTTTGGCTTAAATGCAGAGACTAGGACAAACTTCTAAAAAGAATGGAGCTTGGTGTGTTACATTCTGTTCTGGTTTGCTAATGCTGCTGTGATGCAAAATACCAGAAATGGAATGGCTTTTATAAAGAGGGTTTATTTGTTTACACATTTACAGTCTGAAGGCCATGAAAATGTCCAAGTTAAGGCAGCAACACAAGAATATCTTCACCAAAGGAAGGCAATGGCATCTGGAAAACCTCTGTCAGCTGGGAAGGCATGTGGCTGGTATCTGCTCCAGGGTTCTGGTTTCAAAATGGCTTTCTCCCAAGACGTTCCTCTCTAGGTATCTGGGGGTGTTCTCTTAGTTTCTCATAGGCAAACTCTGGGCTAGCAAAAGTCTGCTTTCAAATGGTTGACTCCAAAATGTCTCTCTTGACCGCAGCACCAAGTTCCTTCTGTCTGAGCTCTTATAGGACTCCAGTGATTTAATGAAGACCCATGCTGAATGGGCAGGGCCACACCTCCATGGAAATAATCTAATCAAAGGTATTACACACAGTTGGCTGGGTCACATCTCCAAAGTTTCCAACCTAATCAATACAAATATGTCTGCCCCCACAAGATTTCATTAAAGAATGTGGCATTTTGGGGGACATATTACATCCAAACTGGCACATGTTTTAAAAGCTGCTTAATCTGCCTGTATCAATTAGAAATCTTGCTTATCTGACCATTGATTTTTCGAGTGATGATGATTAGGTAACATGAGATTTAAAAGTGCCTTCTGAATTATCCAAGAAATTAGATTCTCTTTAACACAGAACCTGTGCTAGATGTATTTCCTAATTATTTGAAAATCTGTGAGTCTCTATGAATCAGGTAACTTGATTAACTTGAGGATATTGTTCCCTGGCCTAGGAGGACAACAGTGGATTTACTGAAATGTGATTGCTCAAAGCCAGAAGTCTAAAAATGTCTAGGAGGGAGCAGGAGGCAAATATATTTTAACTATTCATAGATGGGTATAAAATCCAATTGCATGGAAAATTGAGACAATATCAGTTACGCTGGTCCTCAGAGTTCACAGCCCTCATTTGTCCGGCACAAGGCTGTGAAATTGCAGATAGCAAAGACTCAGTGATTTGCTACTGCCATAGCACCTCAACCTGGGTTTTATTCCTTCCTCTGGTCAATTAGCACAAGGGAGTCATCAAAAGAGCTCCACCCGGGAAGAATGGGGTTGAAGGAAGGGCCTCTGGACCCCATCATCAACAGAGAACAAACAGATTGACATTGCTCCAGGCCACTGAGAAATATCTAAAATGGAATATCCATCTCACAAGGTGATAAGACAATCAATAATCTTTTTTAGTTCAAAGTCCTAAAAATTAGAACACAGAAGCTGTGCTGTGAGAGACAGGCCAGCTGGGAACATACAAACAGCAGGTATTTTGGTTCAAATGGCCATAGCAATGCACTCATTGTTTTTGTTCTGTAATTGCAGCATATACCTCATAAATCTTTGAAATGATACTATGCAGTGCATTGGTGTATACGTAAAGAATTCCCAATAACTCTGAGTCCCTGGACCAGGTTTCTTTATAAGCGGGGTAAGGAGAACACTTGAGATGTAATAATAAGTTTTAAGCCCAATGCACTTGGGGTGGAGGAAGTTAATAACCACAGGGAAGAAGACATTAGTAAAAGAAACCTCTTTTAATCAGAACAATAAAGAGGGCATCAGTTCAGAAAGCCCGAGATGGGAAAAGGAAATAAAGGGGGGGGGGGGGGGCGGTAGGAAGGAGAATAAGGAACAGTCCATCAACCTCACGATAGAAACATAAAACTCATTTAAAAAGAGAAATAACTTCATTAAAGACCTGCTCCTTAGTGATGATGCTAAACAAATCTTTTCATCCTAATGTATTGGATGTCTCTGAATCTCCCTCGACCTCCCACCTTCCCCTCTTTAGGTATACACTGTTTCTTTATCCCCTGTTGTTTTAGGGATGGAGGTTTCAAGGTGTCATTCTCTGCAGTTTGAACCTGAGAGCATCACTTTGCAAAGATCTTAGTTCCCCTTGTCAGTACATGCACGGTGCAAAGCAGACAGTGCTGGATCTTTCCCTTGCCATCACGTGGCTCACCTGAGTAGTCTGGGTGCACTCTGACCCGGAAGTGCTCCTTCTCTCTCTGCCCAGGGACTTCCTGGGGGAGTTAGAGACCCAGGAATGATGCTCAAATAGTGAATGAAAGGAGACTAGAAACCGCAGCTAAGACCACATCCTTCACTTGGCCCTGCCCTGTTCTGCAGGGCATCCTCCCTTGATAAGCCCAAGATCCCCTGTCGCTGCTTCTAGAGAACCTGACCTAAGACATATTTTAAAGCAAATTAATACTTTTCTGTTCTAGTCTCTTTATATGTGAAGGAAATTTATAAGTTCAATCAATGATATATTATACCAATATTTCTGACAGTATTTATGAATAATTGTCTACTCTTTAAATTATATGAAGTGGTAAAACAGGTTTTTTTTTTTAAATATTGGAGAATTCATAAAGCTACTTTTTGTACAAGGGGAAAGGCTATTCCACTGCATAAGTCTGTGTGCCAAATCCCACATAATCTTGAATTGCTCTGAATCTACCCTTTCACATAAACATTCAAGGCACCTAGACATAGACTATTCAGACTAAGTAAAATATCCTTGCCTTAAGACTAATTTTAGTGCTACCCCAATGAAAAGAATTGAGAACTCATAGATGGAAAAGTGGTTTGGGATTGTCATAAAAATTGATTTCAGGCTCGACAGGGCCATGAACTGGCAGGGAAAGTTCTTTATAATTTAGCCGGGTGCCCAGAGGAAATTAATATGTAGATATTGAAAACATAACTAGACCTAAGAATTCTGAGTCAGGCACAGAATTCTGGTGGCAGAGTGACTGGATAAGAGATTCTAATTAGGAAATGAGAAGAAAAGGAAATGAATAGGATTCCCTAAGGATGTGACTGAAGGGGGAAGTTTCCAGTCATTCGTATTGGGTGTTGTGGTCAAAGCTGGTTTTATTCCACCAGCCAGGGGAGATATGGATATGGGCTAGGTTTAAATGTGTTTTGTTTGGCATTACCTGTGTTCTCTCTTCTTTACATGGTCTGTTTTCATGGGGATGCTAAAAATATAGGGAGACAATTAGTTACAGATTTTAAGTTCTTTGGAAAAATAAATTGCATGTATCTGGAGCAGGGAAACTCTGCTGTTTGGGGCATTAATGTCATCAGCATGCTTGTGTGTGTCAGATGAATCTAGATATTTTCTCATAACCATGAAGGATCTATTGTCCAGAGTATTTAACTGATTTATTATTCATATGGGCATCTACTGGCAATTTTCATTCATTCAACAGAAATTTTAAGGTTTCTACTATACCCAAAGTTTCTACTATACCCAAAACTCAGTGCTAGGTTTATGTGGGATCTTATGACCTAACAAGAGGACAAAATGTGCAACTATGTACAACTAGAACTCCAAATCTGGGAGGAAAGGAATGTGTGATGAAAGACAAACAGATGAAATGCCATGGGAATTAAGAAGAGGAAATGATTATCTTCAGCTCCAGGGATCTTTGGAGGAAAAGGTGGCAAATATCTGAAATTGTTACTATTGACATCAAGGTCACTATTATTGAGTAATTCTACATATTAAGAAGAGAATAAAGGGCTATGATTTCATGAGTTAGTCTCCTTATATTCTAAAATCATTTTTTTCTCATAATATAAATGCTAGAAACTTTTCACAAAGCCTTTGAAATCTGAGAGGTATTTTCTAAAAAACTTCCAAGGACTTCAAAAAATGACTGACTAGATGGAAAGCTCTCTTAAAAAACTTCAGTGACAAAGTTCCAGAGAGGAGAGTCCCAGAGAATGGGATTCTACGGACATCATTTATTAAAAGAATACGTTTCCCAGAATGTCTCAAAAGTGAAAAGTCTCATTTTGAGGAGACAAGGTTTTCAGCATCACAGGTTTTCAAAAGTCATTGAAAACAAAAAGGGAGGAATAGGGGAAAAAAATGTTTTTTAAAGATATAGTCACATCCCTGGGCCTCTGAAATAGTAAGAGAGAAAAAGAGAGAGAGAGAGAGAGCAAACAGGATTCACTAATAAATTTAAAGACTATTTACGTTCTGTCACATTTCACATGCCTTTCAAATAGAAAAAGGAAGATGTAGCTAGCTTGAGAGTGAAAGCAAGGTGCATTAGAGGGATTCAAAAACATAAATACCAAAATGTCTACTTTTGCGTTCTGTTTGTGTTTTGAAGTAACACTTTGGAAGTTTGTCTCTTAGTTGTGTGTGTAGATGAGCTATATGTTACAACACAAAAATGAATAGGAACTGGTATTAGTATTCTATGCCAACATATCCTTTATTTATTAATGAACTATGTTTACATAGTCTTAGTATTCTGTGCTACATATCATTTATTTATTCATCAACTATATATATATGTGTGTCTATATGTATGTAATTGAATATCTTCTATATACCAGGCACTGTGCTAAACATCAGAGATAGAGAGATAAACAACTTTCAGTATTAAAAATTTTGTAATCTTGTTAAGGTTACCAAGAAGTAAATACACCCCTAACATCAATATTAATAGGGTCCAAATACTCAACTAAACAACTTACATGCATTTATGAAGTAAGTAGCCTCTTACTCTTCTCATAGGTAAGTACACAGGAGCCCACAGAAGTTAAATAAATGCCCAAGTTTTCTTCTGCAGAAGCTAGGCTCCAAACTGTCATACTATATTATCTCCTGTTGTGTCTTAGTTAAGAGCTATGTTAGAGACTAGTATTATTGCGATAAAAGAAGAAGTGAGAAACCCTACCTAGAGTTGGGAGGAAGAAAGAGAATTTGTCAAGGCTCTCCAGCATTTGTAATATTTGAGATGAGTCTTAAAGGACGAGTGGTGGTGGCAGTGTAAACAAAACATAACAGAAGTTTAGCAACTTGAGCAAATAGCAATTAGCTCAGGATGGAACTTTGAATAAGCTGGGAGAGAGGCAAGACAAGAAGCCGGAAAAGTAGGCAAGATCTCAATGGGTCTTGAATGTCTTCTTCAGGTGTTTGCCAGGTCATTAAAATTATTAGGAAGGTGGTGTCTTAGGACAGGTTCCACAGAAGCAGACTGTGAGACAAGGATTCTGGTGCACATGATTTATTAAAGAAGTGGTCCTAGGCGAAACTGGGTGAGGAAAGGCAGAAGGGAAGGGAAAGAGTCCAAGCCAGGGTGCACTTTCAGGAAAAGTCCTCATCTCAGCTGGAGGCTGTGGGGGAGCTTTGCAGCAAAATTGGCACCTCAGAGCAAGTTTTGCATAGAGGCAAATCTTCTGGGTTTTTATACTCCCATAGCACCCAATCATGAGCTACAAGTTGCCCCAGGGAGCTATAAACTTCCAGGGACTTTCAGTTCTCTGTGACTATGGGTGAAGCAACTACAATAGCCCAAAGGTAGTCCTCTGAAAAAGGGTCTTTGATTATCAGCAAAGCAAGCAGATGCTGGAGAATGGGTGTAGAGAACATGAGCAAAGCGTAACAGTGTCTGCTACAGGAGGTAACATCATAAAATGTCATTAGAATAGCAAATCATTCAAAGACATTGAAAAGCTTGAACTGAAAGACATCAAAATCTATGGCGGGGAAAAGCAGTCTATTAAGCAGTAATGGCAGCACAAAGATGAACGGCCCATAGAAACATAGGAAGTCACAACAGAAGTAAGAAAGAAGCTTAGAAATTAACAAACCTGTTAACTACTCTTGTCTGGCAGATAAAGAAACCAAAGGTAAGGAAATTGCCAAGTCCACATAATTGATGGCATAGACAAAACAGAATCCTTGTCTCCCAAATCAAAATAGAATCCCCTTTCTAGACAACTCTTGCAACTTTGGAGAGGTCTTATATTCAAACCCTAAGTTTGAATATAATAAATCTCTAAGATTTAAAAATCTCTACGATTAAAATCTCTAACATTTTAAATGCATTAAACATTACTTGTTATTCCTTTGCTGTAATCTGAATATGTTTTCTACTTCCTCTGCAGTTGGCCAGGAAACCATGTGACTGAGTCCTGGGCCACCCAGGTTGCCATCTTTGTTCTCTTTTGCCATCTGCTGGCTAAAATGGGAAGGACTCAGAGGAAATAGAGAAAGGAAGTTCAACCAAATGGAAGAATCTTGGGTCCCTGGATGACTGCATGTAGCAACTCTTCATTCCTGGCTCAACCAATCCTCCCACAATGGACTATAGCATGAGCAGGAAATAAACAATTATTTTGTTCATGACTGAAATTTGGGTGTTGTTTACTGCAACAGGCTACTCTGACTAATATGCAAAACCATTGATCAAACCCCATCAAGCTTTTTCTGAGACACGCTAATGAACCATACTGACACAGTTGGAAATTCATGGAAGGATAAAATGCAACCCTGTTCTAAAGTACCCTCCGACACCATAGCTGGAGAGAGAAGACATTAAGGAGGATAGATAAAGACAACAGATGTGATAGGAAATAGGAGCATTAACAGAACATTCCTGGTTGCATTGATGACGGAAATCTTCTTGGAAGAGGTGACGTCTCACCAAAGCCTTGAGAGATTGATCAGGATTTTGATAAGATGACAGGGTGAGAGTGCTCCAGATGGGAGGGATGGCTTGAGATAAGACAGAGGTAAGGAGAGGATATGTGAGCCTTCTTAGGATAAAATCTAGGAGAGTGGTGAGTCATTGGCACCAAATCTTTGAGGGCCTTGAATTTTAGGCTAAGTGGTTGAATCAGTTAGTTATTGTTGTGTAAAAAACAACCCCCAAACTGAGAGCTTGAAAACAACAACCATTCATTATCTCTTACAGATCTGTGGGTTTCTCAAGAGGGCTTTGCTGATACGAAACGAGCTCATCTGGTCTTGCCTGGGCTCGCTCATGCATCTGTATTCAGCTAACACATCAGCTGGGCACTGGGTGACCTAGGGCCTAGGACAACCTCAGCTGAGGCAACTTGTCCCTGATATTCATATGTCTTCTTTTCCAGCATGCCTGCCTGGGTTTATTCTCATATTGGTAGCTGGGGATGCAAGAGAAAAAGCAGAAATGCACAAGCAATTTCTAAAGCCTCTGCTTCCATCGAAATGGTGACCATGCCATTGACCAAAGCAAGCCAGACACTATAGGAGGGTACTACCAGAGAGTGTGGAGAGAGGGGTGAGGAATCAGGGTCATTACTGCCAGAGATCTCCACAATTGTTAAGAACAAATGTGTGAATGCATGACTCTGAAACTAGAACAGCCTAGATTCAAGTCCCAGAACTGAAATTTCCCAGCTGGGTGACCTTGGACTTGGTGGTTCACCTTTCTGTGCCTCAGTTTCCTCATATAAAAATGTCACATATATCACATGATTGTTTGAGGATTAGAGTTATTGTATGGAAAATGTTTAGGAAGCTAGCTTGTATGTGGTAAACGCTCTCCTTTTTTTAAATTTTTTTTTAATTTTTATTTTTAGCTGTCATTATCAGGTCAATTTTAGTGATTTGGTGAAGAGAGTATGTTCCCTTGGTATATTCCAGGAGGTGGGGAGTGGTGGAAAGAGACTCCTGGAATATACCATTTTGTTTTAAGCTGTCCCTGGTTACATTCCAGTTTTTTCACTAACTGGTGAAATCTTTGTGGACAATCCTTTAGCGTGTCGATGTGCCCTACCACTCGCAACTGAAACATAGAAATTAAGATCCCCAAGATTCAGTCAATAACTTTTAATTTAACAACATTTCTGGTGGGATTTTTAAGCCTGTGGTGAATTACTACTTTAGACGTTAAACAACACCCTAGTGAATCTTCAAAATGCCTGCTTCACAGCCACAGTTACTCTAAACCAAGAGTTTCATATGGGAAAGGCAAGAGAAGGGCATTAAAAACTTAGAGCAAGAAGCACTGATCAAAAACAATGAGCAAAAAGAGAAGAGAGATATGTTTTAGATTTCTGTATCATATTTTTATATTTAGATTTTAATGCATCTATGCATTTATTTCTCAGAATAGCATGTTTCTTGGAGCATATTTTTATTTGGATCTGGTGGTGCAGATGGTGGAGAGAAGTGTGAGTCCCTTGGGTAGCTCAGAAAATAAGGGGGTTGAAGCTGGAATATAAAATGAGGAAATAAGACTCATCTAGGAGACAAAGGAAAAAAAGAATAGCAAAATAATAATAATAAGATCTGAAGCATGCAAGAAAAAGATTTCCTTAGATAGTAGAGTGGATACCATTTATTATTTATTTATTTGTCTGTCCAAGCTTCCCTCTCTTCCCCAGCTTCTTTTGGGAAAGTCAGTAACTACCCCCTCTTTTGGAGAACTCTTCTTTCCCTGGAATCCAACTGTGTGTTTCCAGCTGGGATGGCCAAATATAGGATCTGAGTGGGGGGATGGAGCAGTGGGTATAGGAATACTACCCAAGATAAGCCCCAAAGAGGGAAGTTTTAAGTGATACAGAGGTGGCAGGTACTTGGTAGGGAAACCGACTGTCTCTGCTTTCCCCAGACTAAGGGGTTTCCCAGGAAGTGGTATTTTCAGTGTTTTCCATGCTAAAACCAGGACAGTCCCAGAAAAATCTGAAACAGTTGCTTTCCCTAGCACTTGGGACAAGGATTTCAGTAATTCACAGCTACAATAATCCCAGTTCATAAGGTAGGAAACTATCTTTGTGGCCACAAATGAAAATTATCCAATTAGAAATTTGGTAGAGATGTTTGTCTTAACACCTCACCCTCAAACAAATTAATTAAGATGAGGATATGAGTTGAGATTCTTAATGAGGAATTAGAATTTTATAAAACAGAAAGGGAAGTGTCCTATATTCTCTATTCTCTAAGTAAGTTTTGTGGAGAATCCCCCATTTAGAAAAAGGCCACCGAGAAATCAAGAATTAACAAATAATTAAGATGACTGAATCATTATATAGATGCTTTTTTTCATACTTCCCAGTATATTGTAGAATAGTCAAATGGAAATACCTGAAATTACTGAAACCCACTGAACTGTAACCCAGATGCCTTGAACTTTGATAATGATTGTATAACTATGTAATCTTTATCTTGTGACTGTAAATACCTCATGACTGGCCCCACTTGTACCACCTTATCTTGTTTTACAACTTTAAAGTCTTATGATCGCAAAGACAGCCCCTAATGTTTATTAATGAAAGCACGTGAGTCAGCTCATAACTAACCTACCCCAATTCCTAAACTATCTTAAAGGATGAGGCTAGAGCTAACCAAAATTGGTCCACCTGACATGTGCAGTAGCTTAAACTTTAAGCTATAAGTGACTTACACATTATTCTAATAGTAAAAATCTCACCCATCATCATATTAAGGCCACCATTGTCTTACATACATTCTGTGGCTAAGCATATAATCAATCTGCACATGCTCAATAACTAGAGCATATCTAAGATCATCATCTCAAGCCATTATACTCATTATCCTAAAATCTGCCCATCTTTTAATGCTATAAAACTATCAGAGTTGTGATTCAGGGAGACAGAGTTTAAGCCAATATTGTTCACGTGGCAATAAACTCTCCCTTTTGAAACCCTGGTGTCATAAATTGGCTATAATGTACATCAGTGAGAGAACCCCATATTTGACCAGTATCAACACTACACACTAACTATGCCATATCCTCATCTCTCAACCCAAATTCTGCAGGTTCATAGAAAGAACTTTTTGGAAGGTATCACAATAAATTGTAAAGAAAGAATTTAAAAAGGTTAACTGCATAGAAATGATACAATTCTGTATGGAGACAATCACATTTCTCTAATGTCTATGTCTTGGTTTGGGTTGTCCAAAAAGAAAAGCCTGAGAGAAGGATATGGGTGCAGATAGTTTATTTGGAAGTGACCCCAGGAAGCACAAATGGGGGAGCAGGGAAATGAGATGGGGTGAAAAGACAATATGCATGTATAAATGAACTGGTTACTGCTGTAGACAGCTGGGGTTCGATCCCACGGGGGACTCTGAGGAATCATGTAGAAATTGCCCCGGACTTGTCTCTCAGAAGAATGGGGAAGCTTGAATATATAATCAATGGCTTTCTTCCCCCCTGGTTAAGAGCTGCCCCTAGCAGTGCTAACACCCTGAGTGGGGTCATGCAGCTCAGTAATCTGTCATAGCTGAGATGTCACAGTTCATGCTTGATGCGTATCACTGGCAGTGAAGAGGGAACTGCCCTTTTCCCCAACCCCTGCCTCAGTTGTGTGGCAATCAGTTGGGCTGAGGCGATGGAATTCAAAGCCCCGGAAGTGCCTGTTACAGCACCTAACAGGAACAGAGCATAAACTGAAGATGACACTTAAAGATAGTCTTGAGGGTAGAAGCCAAGTTTCCTTCCTTCTATTCCAGGGCACACCTGTTCAAACTGCACGGTGAGTGTAGCCAAATAGCCTGTAAATACGAATTGCTGGCAAATATGATTTCGAGGTTAATGTGGGGATGAAGCAAAATGATCTTCCTCTCATGCTCTGAAAGTGATTCTGAATGGCAGCTTTTTATTGTAGAAAAATAAAGCAATGTTATTTAGAGCTAGACAGCCTGAATTTGAATGCTGGACATGGTACCCACTTACTGAGAAATGTCAGATAAAGAAAATGCTTCAACTCACTCAGTTTCTTTACCTGGAAAATGAGAATAGCATTTTCCATCTCACGGAATTCTTTTGAAAATCAAGTAAAACCAATTAGGCAAAGGAATTTGTGAGTCACAGCTTCCAATGATAGTTGTCAATATTACTCCCTTTTTGGGAGTGTCTGTGAACATGTGAGCTCTGCATTCTTGTTTATCCCACACCTCTCCACCCCCTTACCCCAAAAGAACACCATGGATGTGGGGTGATGTGCAAGGAGACTAAGGAGCAGCAACTTAGAAATCCACAAAAATTGATATTCAATATAACAATGGGTTGACTGCTTTATCTATTGACTGGAATTTAGCACAGGAGAATTTGTCTCCAAATGAATACAGACTGACCCTGTGGAGGGCAACAAAGGTGAAGAAAAGAGGGTGAAGGGGAGAGTATCTTGGGCTGATGTTCAGTGGTTGTTCAGAGAGCTAAACAGAGCCCCATGGTTTCCGCTGTGGGCCCCTTTGTATGTGTTTGTGGTCGGGTGGACAGCAGGACACAGAGAATAAAGCAGAACTGCTGGGCTTTGTTGTAGGGTGTCTTTCCTAGAGCCCCTGAGAATCCCTTTGATAATCAGCTTTGACTTGATGCTGGAAAAGAAATCAGCACTTCTCTTGTTTGGCCCTTCTTTTCTTGTTATTCTTTGTGGTTTAAAATGGTTCTATCAAGTCATATGTAAAAATGCCTTTACCCCAGGGCAGACATTGTAGTTAAGATTTCAATGAAGGGGGAAAAAAGAAAGGAGTTAAGCACACTGTTACATCAAACTCAGATCTAGGTTATGATCCTGAAAGTCAAAACTGAAATATCCTTAGCTTTTGTTAAGCAGCCTGTGGACTGCTCCATTATCTATATTCCCTGTAAGCCCACAGCAGTGGTTCTCAAACATTAGCATATGTACAATTCCTTAAGACTCCCAGAAATGCAGATTTCTGGGAGGTGGTGGGGGTGTGGAGGGCACATTCTGACTCACTACTGATAATTCTGCTGGAGGTTGGCCTTGAAGGATTTCTTTTTTTCCCTCCTGGCAAAATTTTACCCTAGTCGAGAGTCAAAATCTTTGGAACTCCCCATCTCTGATTTGTCATTCTGTCCCTGTATTGGGAGAATCAGTCAATGGACAAGTAGACAATCTGAACTTGACCACCTAGAGCTCTTACTAAGAACTTTAAGAGCAACAATAAAAAAGAACATGCTACTGGGATGTGCAACAACATGGACAAATCTCACAGATATTTTTTTTTTGAGTGAAAGAAGCCAGACACAAAGAGCTCATTCTGTATGATTCCATTTATATGAAGCACAAAAACAGACAAAAGTAATTAATGGTGATAGAAGGCAGAACCTCTGGGTGGTTATAAACGGGAAGGAGCATATATGAAAAACCCACAGCCAGCATAGTACTCAATGGTGAGAGACTGAAAGCCTTCCCTCTAAGATCAGGAACAAGACAAGGATGCTCGCTGTCACCACTGTTATTCAACATTGTGCTGGAAGTGCTAGCCAGGGCAATCCAGCAAGACAAAGAAATAAAAGGCATCCAAATTGGAAAAGAAGAAGTAAAACTGTCATTGTTTGCAGATGATATGATCTTATGTCTAGAAAACCCTGGGAAATCGACGATACAGCTACTAGAGCTAATAAACAAATTTAGCAAAGTAGCGGGATACAAGATTAATGCACATAAGTCAGTAATGTTTCTATATGCTAGAAATGAACAAACTGAAGAGACACTCAAGAAAAAGATACCATTTTCAATAGCAACTAAAAAAATCAAGTACCTAGGAATAAACTTAACCAAAGATGTAAAAGACCTATACAAAGAAAATTACATAACTCTACTAAAAGAAATAGAAGGGACCTTAAAAGATGGAAAAATATTGCATGTTCATGGATAGGAAGACTAAATGTCATTAAGATGTCAATTCTACCCAAACTCATCTACAGATTCAATGCAATCCCAAACAAAATTCCAACAACCTACTTTGCAGACTTGGAAAAGCTAGTTATCAAATTTATTGGGAAAGGGAAGATGCCTCGAATTGCTAAAGACACTCTAAAAAAGAAAAATGAAGTGGGAGGACCTACACTCCCTGACTTTGAAGCTTATTATAAAGCCACAGTTGCCAAAACAGCATGGTTCTGGTACAAAGATAGACATATAGATCAATGGAATCGAATTGAGAATTCAGAGATAGACCCTCAGATCTATAGCTGACTGATCTTTGATAAGGCCCCCAAAGTCACTGAACTAGGTCATAATGGTCTTTTCAACAAATGGGGCTGGGAGAGTTGGATATCCATATCCAAAAGAGTGAAAGAGGACCCCTACCTCACCCCCTACACAAAAATTAACTCAAAATGGATGAAAGATCTCAATATAAAAGAAAGTACCATAAAACTCCTAGAAGATAATGTAGGAAAACATCTTCAAGACCTTGTATTAGGCGGCCACTTCCTAGACTTTACACCCAAAGCACAAGCAACAACAACAAAAAAATAGATAAATGGGAACTCTTTAAGCTTCGAAGTTTCTGCACCTCAAAGGAATTTCTCAAAAAGGTAAAGAGGCAGCCAACTCAATGGGAAAAAAATTTTGGAAACCATGTATCTGACAAAAGACTGATATCTTGCATATATAAAGAAATCCTACAACTCAATGACAATAGTACAGACAGCCCAGTTATAAAATGGGCAAAAGATATGAAAAGACAGTTCTCTGAAGAGGAAATACAAATGGCCAAGAAACACATGAAAAAATGTTCAGCTTCACTAGCTATTAGAGAGATGCAAATTAAGACCACAATGAGATACCATCTAACACCGGTTAGAATGGCTGCCATTAAACAAACAGGAAACTACAAATGCTGGAGGGGATGTGGAGAAATTGGAACTCTTATTCATAGTTGGTGGGACTGTATAATGGTTCAGCCACTCTGGAAGTCAGTCTGGCAGTTCCTTAGAAAACTAGATATAGAGTTACCATTCGATCCAGCGATTGCACTTCTCGGTATATACCCGGAAGATCGGAAAGCAGTGACACGAACAGATATCTGCATGCCAATGTTCATAGCAGCATTATTCACAATTGCCAAGAGATGGAAACAACCCAAATGTCCTTCAACAGATGAGTGGATAAAGAAAATGTGGCATATACACACGATGGAATACTATGCGGCAGTAAGAAGGAACGATCTCGTGAAACATATGACAACATGGATGAACCTTGACGACATAATGCTGAGTGAAATAAGCCAGGCACAAAAAGAGAAATATTATATGCTACCACTAATGTGAATTTTGAAAAATGTAAAACGAATGGTTTATAATGTAGAATGTAGGGGAACTAGTGATAGAGAGCAATTAAGGAAGGGGGAACAATAATCCAAGAGGAACAGATAAGCTATTTAACGTTCTGGGGATGCCCAGGAATGACTATGGTCTGTTAATTTCTGATGGATATAGTAGGAACAAGTTCACAGAAATGTTGCTATATTAGGTAACTTTCTTGGGGTAAAGTAGGAACAGGTTGGAAGTAAAGCAGTTATCTTAGGTTAGTTGTCTTTTTCTTACTCCCTTGTTATGGTCTCCTTGAAATGTTCTTTTATTGTATGTTTTTTTTTTTTTTAATTTTTTTTTCATACAGTTGATTTAAAAAAGAGGGGAAAGTTGAAAAAAAAAAAAAGAAAAACAAGGAAAAAAATATGTAGTGCCCTCTTGAGGAGCCTGTGGAGAATGCAGGGGTATTGGCCTACCTCACTTCGATGGTTGCTAACATGACCACAGACATAGTGGACTGGTGGTTTGATGGGTTGAGCCCTCTACCATAGGTTTTACCCTTGGGAAGACAGTTGCTGCAAAGGAGAGGCTAGGCCTCCCTATAATTGTGCCTAAGAGCCTCCTCCCGAATGCCTCTTTGTTGCTCAGATGTGGTCCTCTCTCTCTAGCTAAGCCAACTTGAAAGGTGAAATCACTGCCCTCCCCCCTACGTGGGATCAGACACCCAGGGGAGTGAATCATCCTGGCAACGTGGAATATGACTCCCAGGGAGGAATGTAGACCTGGCATCGTGGGACGGAGAACATCTTCTTGACCAAAAGGGGGTTGTGAAAGGAAATGAAATAAGCTTCAGTGGCAGAGAGATTCCAAAAGGAGCCGAGAGGTCACTCTGGTGGGCACTCTTATGCACAATTTAGACAACCCTTTTTAGGTTCCAAAGAATTGGGGTAGCTGGTGGTGGATACCTGAAACTATCAGCCTACAACCCAGAACCCATGAATCTCGAAGACAATTGTATAAAAATGTAGCTTATGAGGGGTGACAATGGGATTGGGAAAGCCACAAGGACCACACTCCACTTTGTCTAGTTTATGGATGGATGAGTAGAAAAATAGGGGAAGGAAACAAACAAACAAACAGACAAAGGTACCCAGTGTTCTTTTTTACTTCAATTGCTCTTTTTCACTTTAATTATTATTCTTGTTATTTTTGTGTGTGTGCTAATGAAGGTGTCAGGGATTGATTTAGGAGATGAATGTACAACTACGTAATGGTACTGTGAACAATCGAATGTACGATTTGTTTTGTATGACTGCGTGGTATGTGAATATATCTCAATAAAATGAAGATTAAAAAAATAAATAAATAAATATGGAAAAAAAAGAAAAAAACGGGAAGGAGCACAGGGAGCCTTATGGGGTGTTGGAAATGGTCTATATCCTGATCTGGGTGGTGATTACATGAGTTGTAGGTACACATCAAAATTCATGGAACTGTATATTTAAGATTTCCATTTTACATACTTTATTGTATGTATGCTATATTCCAATTTAATTTTACACATATCTCTACGCATGCATACATACACACACATACTGAGGGACCACAGTTAAATTACAAGTAAAGAGCCATGATATTTTCATGCCACTTTGAAGGCCTCTGCTGCTGAGTTGAATTTACAAATAGGCAGAGCAGATTATGACTAACACCCTTTGTTCACACACATCATGCACAGATTGTCTGATACCTAAAATGAAACTCTCATTTTAAAGTTAAATATTTCACATGGAGTGAGAAATCCCTTTCTCATATCTGGAAAGGATAATTATTTGTCATTAGCAATTGACCATAAAATAAGAAAAAGGGATTTTTTAAAATAATCTACTTAAGTGGTACTCAAACCAGAAAGCGTATTAGAAACACTTGGGGAGCATGTTAAAAATAGAGATTTTTAAATTGTATCTTAGACCTACTCAGTCAGAACCTCTAGGATCAGTCCCAGGGATTAGTTTCTATTCTTTCTTTCTTTCTCTTTTTTTTTACTATGTTCTCCAAAGTGTTATAGCATGACCACTT